>NC_064843.1:45700031-46950031 GCF_024166365.1 Elephas maximus indicus
AACCCACTTCGCTCCCACTTGCCACCAGCCTCCCCCACCTCGGCCCTGCTCCCTCCAAGAGGAGGCCTGGCCAACAGAGCTGGACTTAGGTTAGATACTTTCCTTCTTAATTAAACCACAAGAATGGCATCTGCCCACCTTGTTCTGCACCCAGGTTTCCAGAAATGTAATATCTTGTTGCAACATGCTTAAAAACAGATGAGCAGGCCTTCCTATTATCCCCTAAAGTGGCTGATTACAACCTTCTGTCAAAATGCACCTACCCTCCCCCCTTCCCCTGTTGGCTGGAAGATAAGCTTCTGATCTTCCCTTGGCTTTTTGAACTGTTGGAAGCTGTGTAAACACAAGCTGCAGGTTACTTAGATTCTATTTGACCCAGGGCCTGCTGAGTGCAAAGAGATTACATTTGAAAACTCTCTTGTCTAATTAAGCAATGGTGACCTGTTGCAGGGTGGTTGCTGATGAGGTCACATAGCAAGGGCTTTCGGGCAGACCTGTTGCAGCCGGCCATTTTCTAATAAATAGGGAATGGGTGGTTGTTCACGAGCCAACCTTCCTACAGAGTTCTCCTTTCATAATATGCTTGTATTTGGCTCTTTCTCTGAATTTTACATGTGAGTTTCAGTGCTTTGGAGATGTTTCACCATGGAGAGTGACAGGGATTTTTTCTATGATGGCAACCCTGCTTTATTTGGTCTCTACAGAGTGGTGTCCCACCCAGTGATTCCCAAACAGACCATTATGCCTGCTCTAGGATCTTCTTATACATATGTCCAATCTTTACCAGGACCGTTAAACAAGGATCATTCTCCCTGTTTCAAGGGAGCTTGGTGGTGCAGTGGTTAAGCACTCAGCTGCTAACCAAAAGATCAGCAGTTGGAACCCACCAGCTGCTCCACAGGAAAAGGATGTGGCAGCTTGCTTCGGTAAAGATTTACAGCCTGGGAAACCCTGTGGGGACAGTTCTACTCTGTCCTATAGGGTCCCTATGATTTAGAATCAACTCAAAGACAATGGTTTTGGTTTGGGATTTATTCCTGTTTCACTGCTAACATTGCTATGACAAAGGTCAGCAAGCCACTAAAACCAAAAAACCAAACCTGTTGCTGTCCAGTCGATTCCAACTCATAAGACTCTAAGGAACAGAGTAGAACTGCCCCATAAAAAAGGGCTTCTAAAAAGCAGCTGGTAGATTTGAACTGCTGACCAAACACTTAACGACCGTGAGCTCAGAATGCATTGGCGTTAAGGCTTTGCCCATTCTAGGGAGCCACACAACTTTCTTGTGGAATTGGATGTGTCTGGAAGGCTGAGGCCAAAATTTGGTAGATACAGATTCTATTTGTGAGCAGGTGTGAAAAGTGAAGACAAGAACTTCAGAAACATGAACTCTGGAAAAATTATCAAAAAAATCCCTCTCATTCGCTATTGTATGGGGCCCTGGGGGCATAGTGGTTGAGTGTTCGGCTGCTAACCAAAAGGCTGGCAGTTCAAAACCACCAGCAGCTCCTTGGAAACATTTTGGGGCAGCTCTACTCTGTCCTATAGGGTTGTTATGAGTTGGAATTGACTCGAGGCCACGGAGTTGGTGTTTTTTTTTTTTTTTTGGTTGTCGTTATTCACTATCATGCTCCTTCACAGGTTTATCCCTTAGACCCTTATGATGGGTATCTATTTTTTCTGCCACCAGCATTTATTTCCTAGAGTTCTGGAACAACGTATAAGGAATTCTTCTGGGCTAACAGCCCTACTCAAAAAATCAACAAATGCATTCAGGCAGGGTCGAAGTCCCTCATATCCCCTGGCCACTGTGATTATCTTTGAGCCAATCAGAATCAATAAAATACAATAGTATTTTTGCCGAAACTTCTGGCTTTCCCCCCTGCCCTTGACTCAGGAAGGGCAGACTGGAGCTGCTCCTGCCATCTTGCCATCATAAGTAGCCATCTGGAGATAGCTGAGTGACATAGAAAAACTGGATCCTGGTGATATTGTTGGAGTCCTGATCAAGCTGTGCATGATCTCCCTCTATGCTCTTCACTTAAGGAATTTGAGAAAGTTTCAGATATTTTCAGCCTAAAGAGTCTAAGAGATTAAGTAGGAATGTTTTGCCCCAATCCATGCACCCAGACAGTGATGGGGTGAGAGTATAACAATGTCTCCTTATCTTCCAAAGCCATTCCTTTTCCATGGAATGATGCTGTTTTCTGAGTTATAAAGGAGACTTTGGAAAGGAAAGCCCAGATATTTTCATCCATGTGGTTTTTCTTTTTGAGCAAATGGGGTGGAGTGTGACAATTCTAAAACCACAACTTCTGCAACCTCTCTCAAAATGTTCTCCAGTTCAATTATTAGCCTTCTCAGGAATGGATCGTATCAAAAGCTGTATGTATTTCTACTAATCTTTCCCAAGAACAACGGTTCAAACTCTCTAATGAAAGCATACTCCGATACCTTGCAATTAAATGTAGGCAGTTCCGCACAATGACTTGCATACATTGCTTTGACTATATTTCAGCCAAGGCTCTACCATCCACCAAAACCCACTGCCATCAAGTCGATTCCGACTCATAGTGACCCTATAGGAAAGAGTAGAACTGCACCATAGAGTTTCCAAGGAGCACCTGGTGGATTCGAACCGCCGACCTCCTGGTTAGCAGCCATAGTACTTAACCACTTTGCCACCAGGGTTTCCCTACCATCAAAGTCATATACAAAATAATGTTCCACAATAGCCCTTAAAATGTAGCAAGTTCATAGTCTCATAATTTATTGGAATATTGAAAAATGTTTTGTCTTTTTTTTTTTTGTCAGCGGGCCTAGTTTCTAACATTGTAGACATGAATATTTGCCCTCCTTGAAATTCTTGCCAGCTTCTCTGTCATCCACTCTCCATTAGGGCATCAAAAAGTAGATATGGGGCTGACATAAAACCACATCAACTATGGGTACAAAAGGAAGATTACTCCCTTTTCATGCTACATTCCTTTCAATGTAAGGGAGAAACGTGCTAAAATTAGTTAGCTCCCTTAGAGATGGTTTGTTTTTCCATCAGAAACATCGGTATCTGTTGGGATATTTTATAGCATCATGCACGTTTCAAATCCAATAATCATCTGTTTTATTTGTCCAGGATTTCACAGTTTACAGAGTACTTTCATGTAATTTATCTCACTTATTCTTCTTTTCAACCCTATAATGTCATTATTATTATCTCCATTTTAGAGATTAGTTACTGGGAGGTCTAGGGATTAAATGATTTGTCCCAAATCTCCTCAAACCCTTCAATGTTGTTGTTAGGTGCCGTTGAGATGGCTACAACTCATAGCGACCCTACGTACAACAGAATGAAACACTGCCCAGTCCTGTGCCATCCTTACAATCACTGCTATGTTTGAGCCCATTGTTGCAACTGCCATGTCAATCCATCTCATGGAAGGTTTCCCTCTTTTTCTCTGACCCTGTACATTACCAGGAAACCGTGCTGGTGTAGCAGTTAAGTGCTATGGCTACTAATCAAAAGGTCAGCAGTTCGAATCCACCAGGTGCTCCTTGGAAACTCTATGGGGCAGTTCTACTCTGTCCTATAGGGTTGCTACGAGTCAGAATCGACTCGACGGCAGTGGGTTTTTTTGGGGTACATTACCAAGCATGCTGTCCTTTCCCAAGGATTGGTCCCTCCTGATAACGTGCCCAAAGTATATGAGACAAAGTCTTGCCATCCTCACTTCTAAGGACCATTCTGGCTATACTTCATCCAAGACAGATTTATTCATTCTCCTGGCAGTTCACATATATTCAATATTCTTCACCAACACCATAATTCAAATGCCCTTCAAAAGTGGAACTATATTTTATGCTCAAGTGTTCTGATCTGAGTTCAGACATTTTATGGCTCCCAATAGCTTAGTGGTACCTGGAAACCTTCTTTGAATAGTATAATAGTTTCCTAGAGCTGCCATAACAAACTAACACAAAGTGGGTGGCTTATAAGGACATAAATGTATTATTTCATAGTGCTGGAGGCTAGGAGTTTGAATTCTGGACTTTTGCAGGCTCATGTTCTCATTGTCTCTCTAGAGGAAAATCCTCCCTTGTCTCTTCCAGTTTCTGGTAACCCCGGCCTTTCCTTAGTATTCCTTGGTTTTCAGATACATCTTCACGTGACCATCCTTACTCTCTGTCTTTCTCTCCGTGTCTCTTCTCCACTTTTATGAGGGTACAATTCAGATGGGATTAGGGCCTACTCTATTCCTGTATGGAAACCCTGGTGGCATAGTGGTTAAGTGCTACAGCTGCTAACCAAAGGTCAGCAGTTGGAATCCGCCTTGGAAACTCTATGGGGCAGTTCTACTCTGTCCTATAGGGTTGCTATGAGTTGGAATCAACTTGATGGCAATAGGTTTGGTTTTTTGGTTTATTCCTGTATGACCTCATGTTAACTACTACCATCTTCAAAGACACTATTTCTAAACAAGGTCACATTTACAGATTCTGGGGATTAGGACTTGAACATAATTTTAGGGGACACAATTCAATTCATAGCAAATGGAGAGGAGGAGTTTAACATTCAAATGCCACCATGTTGTTTCTTTTCTCTAAGTTAAAGTGAGCTGATTTTCTAAACATTTGAGAACAGCTTGTAATGCCTTCTGTTCATAGTTATCCCTTCTGGGAACCACAGGAATTTTGATTTTTCTGACCATTTGTCCTCCATCAGACCCAAATGTTTAAAGGACATTATTTTTATGTGCCAATGATTGCAGTATTTGCATGTGCAAATCAAGTAATTACTTAACTACCCAAATTGTGCATGGAACTAAGGTAATTATGTTACCTTAATCAGAAAATTGCTTTAAGAATCTGACCCTGGAAAAATTATGATGGAAGAAAATGAGCGTTGGCGTGGAAGTTTCTTGCAAGGCTGATTTCGTTGTTGTCATTGTTCAGCGGAATTGAAGCTGTGCTCTATAGTTGCTTTATTTTCTTTGTCTCAGTTGCCACACCTGAATAGTTAAAATAATAATGCTTGGGCTATTTACTTTCAATGGGTCATGTGAAGGAATGCATGCAAGTGATTGACATATTATTTTTAAGTGGATTCAATAACTCCCACTTTTGAAATAAGTAGAGATTAATGTTTTTATCCACCACCTGTCTGTCAGTTTGTTGTACTGTGGTGGCTTGTGTGTTGCTGTGATGCTGAAAGCTATGTCAGCAGTGCTTCGAATACCAGCAGGGTCACCTATGGTGGACAAGTTTTAGCAGAGCTTCTAGACTACGAGAGAGTAGGAAGAAAGGCCTGGCAATCTACTTCTGAAAATTAGCCATTGAAAAACTCAGTGAATCACAACAATATTCTCCAATATAGTGCTGGAAGATGAGCCCTGTAGGGCGAAAGGCACTCAAAATATACAGTGGCTACAATAACGAACTCAAGCAGCAGTTGCAAAGATGGTATAAGACCAGGTGATGTTTTGCTGTATTGTAAATGGGGTCACTATGAGTGGGAGTAAATTCTACAGCAACTAACAACAGCACCAATATTTTTTATATGACTTCTTGGTTCATCTACCCAAAACCAAAGCAGTTGCATCAAGTCAATCCCTACTCAAGGTGACCCCATGTGTGTCAGAATAGAACTGTGCTCCATAGGGTTTTCAATGGCTATGTTTTGGAATTAGATCTCCAGGCCTTTCTTCCAAGGTGCAGCCAAGTGCTTAATCCTTTGTGTAGCCCAGAGAATACAAAATATCATATGGTGATAAAATGAAATGGCAGTAAGGTTATCCATTTCAAGGGAGCAAAACAATTTCTTGATTGGCTCTACTAACAAGTCTATGTGGCACATAGGGAAGGAAATATTAACCATAGTTATATCTGAGGAAACTGATATTCACTAAATTGAAAGGTCTTGTGCCAGTTCATGTAGCTAATAAGAGGTAGAGTGAGGAGACAGCTCCAGGTGCCTGTCTTCAATTATCCTTCTTTGGATAATTTGGACATTCCTGGCAGAGAAATTACATTGCCTTGACATTGTTAGGTATAGACACAAATAAGTCTGTCTACTAAGTGCAGTTAGTAATTAAAAAAAATAATAATATATTATTGTGTTCTCAATGAAGGTTTACATAGCAGTTTAGGTTCCCATTCAACTATCTCTACACAAATTGTTCAGTGACATTGGTTACATTTTTCACAATGCATGAGTATTCACATTATTTTTGTTCTGGTTGTGCCATTTCCATTAGTCTAGTTTCCCTGCCCACTTAGATTCTAATCTTTATTTTAAAGTAATTGTTGAGCTTTGCTCTCATATAGGTGATTTTTAAAAGGAGCACAATACTTATGGGTTATATTCATTATTTTGTGAACCAATCTGCTATTTAGCTACAAGGCGGCCTCAGGGGCTAGTTTCAGTTCAAGGTTTGTAGAGTATCTCAGGGCAACAGTCTTGGAGATTCCTCCAGACTCAATCAATCCAGTAGTCTGTTTTTTTCTTTGTTTGTTTAGGAATTTGAGATTCTGCCTCACATTTATCTCCCATTCTATCAGAGTCCAACTACTATGGCCCTACTTACAGTGGTCAGTAGTGGTAGCCCGGTACCATCTAGTTCTTCTGGTCTCAGGGTAGATGAGGCCATGGTTTGCGCAGACTATTTGTCCTGTAGACTAGTTTCTTCTTTGAGTCTTTGGTTTCCTTCTTTCTCTTTTGCATTGGATGAATAGAGAGCAATAGTCGTACTTTAGATGGCCCAATTGACAGAATTGTCCCATGAGATGATAGTCCTAATCCTTCAAACCCAGAAATCCAATCCTATAAGGTGTTTGGTTATGTCTAAGAGGTATCCATGGCTGTGCCTCCCATGTGCTTTATTATGTATGTAAATAAATGTGTATACAATCGCACAGATGCATATATATATATATACACATAGGCATACACCTACATATACAGACATTTATACATATTTATACATATATATGCCTATATGCATATATATATACTGGTGTATACATTTTTTGGTTGTTTTGCTGTTGTTCCAAATTGCATAGCAATTACCAACAGGTCCTTTTTTTGTGTGTACTTTTTAGTGCCATCGTTTATCTTCATCAAGCTGTATATATTTTACCCTCATTTGGTGTTACTGTTCCCATCACCAAAAATAACAAGTGTCTACTATCTAGAGGGTGAATCATTCTCTTCCCCACTTCCATCCCTTATAGCCACTAATGAACATTAAAAAAAAAAAAAAAAAAAAGACCTGTTGTCGTCGAGTCGATTCCGACTCATAGAGACCCTATAAGACAGAGCAGAACTGCCCCATAGGGTTTCCAAGGAGAGTGGCTGGTGGATTAGAACTGCAGACTTTTTTGGTTAGCAGCTGAACGCTTAATCACTGTACCACTAGGGCTCCTTAATGAACATCAGTTTCTCTATATTTACTTGTTTATATCATTTCATAAAAGTGAGAATGTACAATATTTGTTTTTGTGTGTGTGTGTTTGACTTATGTCATTCAACATAATGTCCTCCAGATTCATCCATCCTCCGAGATGTTTTGGGAGCTCATTTTTTTTCTTTATCATTTTATGTATGTACCACATTTTACTTGTCCATTCATCTGTTGATGGGTACTTAGGTTGTTTCCATCATTTTCTATTGTGAAAAGTGCTGTGGTGAACATAGGTGTGCATATGTCTGTTTGTGTCGCTTCTACTAGATCCCTAGGGTATATATCTAGGAGTGGAATTGCTGGGTCAAATGGCAGCTCTACCTCTAGTTTAAGGAACCACCAGATGGTTTTCCACAACAGCTATACCATTTTGTATTCCCACCTGCAATGGTGCAGTTAGTAATTTATCTGTTCTCAATAATTTGGTGAGTGCACTAACTTGTCTTGGATTGACTGGCAAATAACTATTGCATTATATGCAAGAAAAGGACTTGATAAAAAAAAATGATGTGCTTAAAAAGGTGGAATCTTTTAAAACTTCCTTAAGAGAACAAACAAATCAATGGCTTGTGATTATACTTTGTCCATTTGTTGAAACAGATACAAAAAGGTAGGCACTTGTTCCAACTCTGTGATCAGTTAGTTTAGGTTCCTGTTGCATTGAGAAAAAGCTCACTTGACTCTTAAAAGCTTCCTGTAACCCACCTAACCTTTCCTCCCACATGTTTATTACAGAGAGGTCATTGTTGTAATTGGTTGAGTATCAACAACCTGATAATACCAAGCATACATTGATGCTGTTTTCCAAATAAAACTCCCACTGCATTCCCAAGCTTTTGAGCTACTGAGAAGATTCTAAAAAGCATGAAAGTTGGGTGAGGGAGTTTGAAGTCTCTGGAATCCAGTGATGTTTTGAAGCCGATTCTGAAAAGGTGTGGCAGAAATGAAGCACTGGTCACTGATCCTGACTCTACAGTCTGTTCTCCAGCCACAGGGTTTTGCCTTCTCCCTCCGTTAGCACAGATGTCTCCACACATGGAAAAGGGCAAAAGACACCTTAGATAGTAAATGAGGGTGTTTCAAAGAATATGAACTACTAAGTCATCTATACCCAATGACTTGGCAGGAAGTAGAATCATCACCTCCTTTTAGAGTCATAGTATGTCTGAAATTGTGTCTATTCTGGTAAAATAGACAGTCATTAACATGATTCACATTTTTCCAGATTTAGAAATAACAGATAAATTATCTATCATTATCCTCTCCTACTTTTACCTCATTTTTTAAAACGATAAAACAAGTTTATACAAATAACTACCCTCTATTTTTTTAATTATGCTTTACGTGAAGGTTTACAGAGCAAATTAGTTTCTCATTAAACAATTAATACACATATTGTTTTGTGACATTGGTTGCTAGCCCCGTGACACGTCAACACTCTCGCCTTCTCAACCTTGGGTTCCTCACTTCCATTTGTTCAGTCTTCCTGTCCCTGTCTGCCTTCTCGTCCTTGCTCCTGAGCTGGTGTGCCCATTTAGACTGTTTTTATTGTTGATCTACATGTGTTATTGTTTGTTTTATAGGCCTGTCTAATCTTTGGCTGAAGGGTGAACCTCAGGACTGACTTCAGGGCTGAGTTAAAAGGGCATCTGGGGGTCATATTCTCAGGGTTTCTCCAGTCTCTGAGAGACCAGTTAGTCTGTGTGTATGTGTGTGTGTGTGTGTGTAAGTTTGAATTTTGTTCTACATTTTTCTCTCAGTCTGTACAGGACCCTCTTGTGATCCCTGTCAGAGCAGTTCAGTGGTGGTAGTCAGGCACCATCTAGTTGTGCTGGACTCAGTCTGGTGAAGGCTGTGGTAGTTGTGGTCCATTAGTCCTTTGGACTAATCTTTCCCTTGTGTCTTTGGTTTTCTTCATTCTCCCTTGCTTCAGGCTGGGTGGGACCAGTAGAGTACCTTAGATGGCTGCTCACAAGCTTTTAAGATGTTACTCATCAAAGTAGAATGTAGAACATTTTCTTTATAAAATACTTTATGCCAATTGAGCTAGAAGTCCTGTGAAACCACGGACATGTCTATGAAGCTTCCATGACCTTGCCTTGGTCAAATTGTATGAATAGCTACCATTTCTTAATCATTTACCAGGTACCCATACCTATGCTAAGCATGATCAATACCTTATCTAATTTAGCATCTAGAACAGCACTCTGAGTTAGGCATTACTTTTTCATGAGTTTACAGATGAGGAAATGGAGGCTTAAAGAGCTTAATTAATTTGCCTAAGCTCACACTGTTCAGATGTTACTTGCAAATATTCATTTGAGTTACCTCTGTACCCTGAAAATTCGTAATTGATGGCTTCTGGATGGACTTGCTGATGACAACCATACACATATTAAAATTTGCTTCCATCTCTACATATATCCATCAGATAAAGACATGAAGTCAGATGTTACACTCTTGCTGAAAAATCATTTTCATGCCTTTAGTTTTTCCAGAGAATAATGTGTCATGAATATTTTAATTAATAATAACTAATAACATTTTCTCAGCACCCATGAAGTATAATTCTGAACACACGATTTGTGACAATAAGAGATTTCTTTAACATTAAGTAAATTTCAGTTCCTTAGATGGCAGTTGCTTTTAGTTGCTGTTGAGTTTGTTATAGTTCACGGTGACCCCTTGGTTCTATGCCATCCCCATGATAATCTCCTGCATGCTTAAATCCGTTGTTGCCTTCCAACCTAGGGGTCTCATTTTTCAGCACTATTTCAGACAATATTCTGTTGTAATTCACAGAGTTTTCGTTGGTTAATTATTAGAAGTAAATTGTCAGGCTTTTCTTTCTAGTTTGTCTTAGTTTGGAAGCACCAATGAAGCCTGTCCACAATATGTGCTGGTATTTGAAATACAGGTGATGTAGCTTCCAGCATCATAGCAACATACAAACCACCATAGTATGATAAACTAACAGATGTGTGGTGGAGTTCCTTAGGAAGTAAACTTTATTTTCCACACCAAGTAAGATGATGTTAAGGTGTTGAAGAAAGCTGCCAGCATGGAATGGAGAACTTGGTACAGAAGACTTTCTTGAACACTTGTGTTCTTTCCAATGAATTGTAGGTAGGGGTAGAGCAATGCAACTACCTAGTGAATTTTGTCTTAATTAAAGGGACACCAAGTTCTTCCTTCTTACTCATATTTAGAGGTCTAATTAGCTCAGAACTGTATAACTGGCAGTACAGACACTTATCAAGTGGTAGCTATGTGCTGGGGCCTGGGGATGATACAAGGATGATGTAGTAATCTATCAGGAGAGACTTAAGCACAAGAGGTAGATGGACTTCAGAGCCAGTGCTGAGAAAAATTCTAGGCAAGTTCTTTAACTCAGATCAGATAAAAGAAATTCAGCCTAGGTCTATGCTGTGTAAACTTGTGCATTTCTCTAATTCTGGATTTTTACACTTGCTTTTTGCATAAAAGCTTGTTGGAAATTAAGAAGTAAAGGTCATACTTCATCAACCCTTTTCTGAGATTGACTGTGGAAGGAAGGTCAGTGTGAACCCTGTGGCCTCGTGGGGTTACAAAGTGGTCATGACCAGGTCTGTAATGCCACTAGAATCTTGGAAAGCTCATGATTTATCAGAATAAATCATCTAGAGCTATGCTGTCCAACAAGGTAGCCACGCATCTCAGGTGGCTATTAGGCACTTGAAAGGTGGGTAGGGCAAGTTGAGATGTGCTTTAGATGTAAAATACACAGTAAATTTCAAAGACTTAACATGAAAAAAATAATAGTATCTAATTAGTATTTCTGATACTGAGTGCCCATTGAATGACGATATTTTGGATATACAGTGGCTTGAATACGTAAGCTGTTAAATTAATTTACTCTGCTTCTTGTTACTTTCCATAATGAGACTACTAGAAAGCTTAAAATTATGTATATGATTCAAATTATATTTCTATTGGAGAATGTTCACCTAGAGTCTACATACCCTCACTGGCATAGGGCTTTTTAAAGGCATTTGCTTGGGGAAGAGAATTTCTCTTTTACACTTAAAAGGACGTCACAAATAGCAGAGGGACAACTTGAAGAAAGGCTCTTTCCTCTTCATCTTCCCCAACTGCTAGCCAGGTAATTCTGTAGAAGGTTTAAAATATGGTGTATATAAATCCAGATATTGTAGAAATCACAAAAGAACAATATTTGGAAGAATTAGTAAAAGCAAATCTGAGAATTTAGAAAATTGGCGAGGGACATTAGAAATCACATTTTTTTTTTTTTTTTCTTAAATCTG
This sequence comes from Elephas maximus indicus, assembly GCF_024166365.1. Lineage (NCBI taxonomy): Eukaryota > Metazoa > Chordata > Mammalia > Proboscidea > Elephantidae > Elephas > Elephas maximus. The sequence goes on from NC_064843.1 coordinate 45,711,793, forward strand.
TCAGCCACAACTTGGTCAAGGATTTGAAGCTACTTTTTGCGTAAAGAAAAAAAAAGAAAACATAGAATTTTCCTGGTCTTACCGTAACTTCAATGCTGTTGGTTTCAAAAAACATTTAACTTAAACAATTATGATTAGAGGTTTGGTATTTAACAAAGATTCCCGTCAGATGATACAAGCTCTGGCCCTGTGCATACGCAGACATGTGTCATTCACTCTGTTTCCTTAATGCTCAAAGGAGGGAGTAGAACAAACAGTCTCTATGTTTGTTTTTGATTTAGACTTTCTCTGTTCCTACATGCACTATAATCTACATTTATAATAGTTTATAAGTACATTAACTGGAATGAAATTTCTGCTCTCTCATATTATTGCTCTTCACAAAAGATATCTGACTCAATATTTTCCTTTTCCTCAGAAGAGCTGTGTTTGCTCAATTTTGATCTATAGCCAAGGAAAAGTTCCATAATGTATAGATTAAAAAGTTTGAAAGAATGATTTTTACTTCTGCACTTAGTATCTAACAGGACATATTTTCTTTGCTAAGAAAAAAGGGAATTTGACTATGTACCCTAAAATTATTTTCAGCGTTTTTAGAAATAGGATTTGAAATTGATTGAGAAAATGAAACAAGAGACTACTAGAGTCATAAATAAAATTTGTAAGTAAGTAAAATTGTGTTACTTCATTATTTTGGTTACTGGTCTAATTCTGTCATGTAAAAAGATACTAAAATCATTTTTACATTTTAAAAGTACTATGGGATTCATGCAGTGGAAAATAAATCAGTTGCTAAGCTATATGTATATGAATTTCATCTTCTGCATTAATAATAATTTTAGACTTTGATATTAATGAAAAAACAAACAAACCCCTTGTCGTTGAATTGATGCCAACTCATAGCAATTCTATAGGAGAGAGTAGAACTGCCCCACAGCTGCAGCCTTTACAGAAGGAGACTGCTGTGTTTCTGTCCTGAGGGATGGCTGGTAGGCTCGAACTGCCGAACTTTTGGTTAGCAGCTGAATGCTTATAACCACTGTGCCAGGTCTATAAAAAAATAAAATGTTGTTATAGCTGTAATTTCGTTCCTTAAACTCTGCCACTTTTTAAATGTAGGCGTTAAACTCGTGATTCAGATGCCTACGACATTATGCTTTTGTCATTCCTTATATATTATATACACATAAAAAGAGAAAATATATTAGCTCCCTGGTAAAACTGTGATTCTTTGTAATTTTAAATATGCACCAAACAAAATCTTCTTTGAACAGAGATTTGTGAACAGTGTGACACATTTTGATAGCTTATGATCCTAACAGTTTAATTAAAAAAAAATTAAGATGACACGTCCAATGTTTTCTAAGAGTTTTTAAATGTTAGTGAATGCCCAAAGGAACGTTGCTGCCTGCCTGTTCCAGCTGTCTGGTTCTAACTTGCTGAAATTACTAAGAGGACTCATAGCAGAATAAATCGAGGGATTGTACCTGGCTAAGTTGCTTCAAATTGACGATGAAGGGCTTCACCCTGGTACCTGAGATTGGGTGCGCGTTCTACTACATCTGTGCCAAGCTTTGAGTTATCTGTATAACTCAGAAGCCAGGCCTAGTATATTAGCCTGAACTGAAATAGTTTTGTCAGTTATAACTCTTCGGAAAATAACTAAGTGATAAAATTAGAATAAAGACTGAGAGGGTTAATCTGAATTTACTGTTGATAAAAGCAGGGAAAGCCTGATCCAACATACAGGAGTTGGGCTCTGTGGTATGGCCCTTCAGATTCACTGTCAGAGAATAACTAAGATTTGAGGATGGACTTGTAAATAGGAAAACAGTCCCCAGGAATACAATTACTCCAAGCAAAGCAAAGGATGTGATATACAAAGTCCAAAGATTTGACAAGGAAAGAAATTGGTCTGTTCAACAATCTCTGGCATGTCAGTTCGGGTTGGTTGGTTGTAGGGGAGTTCGATGCTGAATCCCAAATCTGCTTGTGGTTTTCAGGAGCTGTGTTGACCCACTAAGCCCATTAAGGTTAACGTTAGATAGTTCCTTTAAGTCAGAGAACACAAAGGGTGGTTAACCATTGGGCTGGCCTTGTGCTGGTTCTGGTCAGTTTTGTGAGAAGGGATTGCTCAGGTTTCTTCTTCTGAAGCCAGGCTCACTCACTGTCTTATAGTTTCTTACACCTTCCAGGCGCAAGGTTACTAAGCTGGCTCATGGGCCTGTGGGCAAAGTGAAGCAAGAAGGTTTCCATTGTCACAATCAAAGTGGGAGTTTCTTGTGGGCTTCCTGGGAAACAGCCATGTGAACAAGTAGATGAGTCAGCTGAGGTAAAACCGGCGCAGGGAGCCAATGGAATGTGATCAAGTCTTAAAAGGAGTATTATCACAAGTCCTGTTACTGGGATCCTATCTGTAGATGGGTCAGCCAGTCACTCCAGATCTCAGTTTGGTTCTGGGATTCTCTGATCTAGTTGTCTATATCAAATAACAGGGCAATCAAGGACATCTCCACTTTAATTGGAGTCATGGAAACAGTCACCCTGCATTATTAAAGCAATGCAACGTTCTCAACCACCTTACCTAACCCTAAGGAAATGCATCTGGACTTTTAGGATATGCTTTTCAAAGATTTTTCTTTTTGGTCTTTTCTGTTTATTTGGTTATCTATAATGCCTTCATCTACTCAAGCATTCAGGGAACAGTGATGGGGTGAATGGCTTGTACAAAACATAGTAGCATTTACTGGAGAGTAGAAAAGATGTGTAAAGTCTAATCTCTCCTCTCAAGGATTTTAAAATCTATGCCGAGGAAAAGTGCCATCAGTCACAATAGAGTACTTGTTATCAAAGTGGTGTTAAGTGTAAAGGAGTTGAATAACGATTTGGGCTGGTGCAGTGAGAAAAGACCTCAGAGAAAATAAGCAAAATTTGAGCTGAGATTTGACAGAAGGAGGTGGGGCAAAGTGCTTTGTGGTCAGAAGGAACTGGATGTGAAAAGCACGGAGAGGTGGAACTGCCTGCAGTAGTTCAGGAAGAGACAGTAAGGACATATGGCCTGAACACAGAATCAGAGGGAGAGAAACATCTGGAGAGATAGGAAGAGACGGGGGCGGGGGGTAAATTAGGGCTTTAAATATCAGGCGACAGATTCAAATTGTATTTGTTTGTTTTTGCAACGGGGAGCCACAGAGCAAAGCGACTTGCTCTGTTTGCCAGATTAGGTAGGTGCAGCTATCAGTGCCGGGAAGGATGAATTGAGGGTAGTGAGCCTGCTTAGAAGTGATGGCAATGCTCCAGATAAAAGATGATGAGAGCCTGGTTAAAAACAAAACAAAAACTGGTGGGACCGAGGATTACAAAAGGGAGGGACCTGATTTGAGAGCTATCTTGGAAGTGCGACAGACAGGATCTGATCATCAAAAGATTATCTGTGGGGAAAAGACCGAGGGGAGGAGGAGAAGTCAAGACAGAGTTGGCCATTCGCTAAAAGGGTCGCTGAGAGGGTATATTAAAACTCTTTCAGTTCTAAATGACAGAAAATGCCACTCAACACATCTTAAGGAAAAAAAGAATGCATGAGGTGGGGGTTAGGTGGGAGGAAATTGAAAAGTCCAGGAGTAGAATGTGGCTTGGATCTTGGCATTAGAAATATGCCACTGTGCCTGATCTTTCTTCATCTCTTGGCTTTCTTTTCCTCCATGTTGTATTTATGTTCCCGCCCTGGGTAATGGCAACCAGGCTGACAACAATAATTCCAGCCCAAATTCTTCTCAGCTTCAAGTCCAGCAGAAAAGAGAGGCATCCCTTCCTTTCTTCCCAAATTTTAATTAGATCACCTGCTCAGCTGTGAACTAATCCCTGTGGTCATGGGTCTCAAGCTCTGATTGGTAGGCTTGGGTCATGCTCTTTGAACCTCATGGGATCCTTTTTTCAACTGGGATCCTTTTTTCAACTGGAAAATGAGATTTTACTGACCAAAAACTTGCAAATCTCATTTACAGTTGGTAAAACCATTAATTGAAGTAATAAAATACCAAAGGAAGGAAAGTTTGGGTGGATGGGTGAGAAAGGAAGAGGGAGGTGGTTAGAATGGTTTGTACCTTTTACTTTGGACAACATTGTAATTACTAATAATTATCACTATAATTATTTATCATACATATCCAGGCCCTCATTCCACCAAAAGCAGCCAATATATAGTTTTGACAGTGTACGAAGCTTAAGATATTGTGTTGGTATATATTTAATTTGATCCTCAACATTATTTTATTACTTTATTTACTGTACTTTTGATGAAGGTTTACAGAACAAACTAGCTTCTCATTAAACAATTAGTACACATATTGTTTTATGACATTGGTTAACAACCCCACAACGTCAACACTCTCCCTTCTTGACCCTGGGTTCCCTATTACCAGCTTTCCTGTCCCCTTCTGCCTTCTAGTCTTTGCCCGTGGGCTGGTGGGCTTCTTTAGTTTCATTTTGTTTTATGGGCCTGTCTAATCTTTGGCTGAAGGGTGAACATCAAGAGTGGCTTCATTACTGAGCTAAAAGGGTGTCTGGGGGTTATACTCTCTGGGTTTCTCCAATCTCTGTCAGGCCACTAAGTCTGGTCTTTTTATTTTGAGTCAGAATTTTGTTCTACATTTTTCTCCAGCTCTTGTCTGGCTGGGACCATTTATTGAGATCCCTGTCAGAGCAATCAGTGGTGATAGCTGGGCACCACCTAGCTGTACTGGACTCAATCTGGTGGAGGCCATGGTAATTGTGGCCTGTGAGTCCTTTGAACTAATCTTTCCCTTGTATCTTTAGTTTCCTTCATTCTCCCTTGCTCCCAAAGGGGCGAGACCAGTGGAGTATTTTAGATGGCCACTCGCAAGCTTTTAAGACCCCAGACACTACTCACCAAAGTGGAATATAGAACATTTTCTTTATAAACTATGTTATGCCAATTGAACTAGATGTTCCCCGAGACCATGGTCCCCACAGCCCCCAGCCCAGTAATTCAGTCCCTTAGGGAATTTGGATGTGTCTATGGAGCTTCCATGACTTTGCCTTGCACAAGTTATACTGACTTCCCCAGTATTGTGTACTATCTTACCCTTCAAGGAAGTTACCACTTATCTATTGTCTATCTAGTGTTTTCCCATCTCCCCCTCTCTTCCCTAGCAACCATCAAAGATTGTTTCTTTTTGTGTGTAAATCTTTTCATGAGTTTTTATAGTAGGGGTCTCATACAACATTTGTCCTTTTGTGATTGACTTATTTCACTTAGCATAATACCCTCCAGATTCATTCGTGCTGTGAGATGTTTTACAGATTCATCATTGTTCTTTATTGTTGCATAGTACTCCATTGTGTGTATGTATCATAGTTTGTTTATCCATTCATCTGTTGATGGGCATCTAGGTTGTTTCCATCTTTTTGCTATTGTGAACAATGCTACAATGAACATGGGTGTGCATATGTCTATTTGTGTGACGGCTTTTATTTCTGTATGATATTTCTATTTCTAGCTTTCTAAGGAAGCACCATATCACTTTCCAAAACGGTTATACCATTTTGCATTCCCACCAATGGTGCATAAGAGTTCCAATCTCCTTGCAGCCTCCCCAACATTTGTTATTTTCTATTTTTTTTTGCCAGTAATACTGGGGTGAGATGGTATCTCATTGTGATTTGAATTTGCATTCCTCTAATGGTTTTTTTAATGGCTAGTGAACGTGAGCACTTCCTCATGTGTTTGTTAGCTGCTTAAATGTCTTCTTGGTGAAGTGTCTGTTCATTTCCTTTGCCCATTTTTTAATTGGATTATATGTCTTTTCATTGCAGAGGTGTTGGATTTTCCTGTAGATTTTAGAGATTAGACCTTTGTCAGGTTTGTAATAGCCATTTTTTTTTTCCCCTAGTCCGTAGGTTCTCTTTTTACTCTTTTGGTGAAGTCTTTGATGAGCAAAATTGTTTAATTTTTATATAATCCCAGTTATCTAGCTTATCTTCTGGAGTTTGTGTGTTGTTAGTAATGGTTTGCATCCAATTAATGTTGTGTATTAAGGCCTCTAGAATTGACCTTATTTTTTCTTCTATGATCTTTATACTTTTTGGTTTTATAGGTCTTTGATCCATTTTGAATTAGTTTTGTCTGTGGTGTGAGGTATGGGTCCTGTTTCATTTTTTGCAGATGGACATCCAGTTTTGCCAGCACCATTTGTTAAAAAGGCTGTCTGTCCCCATTTGATGGACTTTGGCCCTTGTCAAAGATCAGGTGACCATAGGTGGATGGATTTACATCTGGGTTCTTAATTCTGTTCCATTAGTCAATGTGTCTGTCGTTGTACCAGTACCAGGCTGTTTTAACTACTATAGTTGTTTTTCTTCTTCAATAGTGCTTTACTTCTCTGAGGCCTCTTTCCTTTCCATATAAAGTTAATGATTAGTTTTTCCATCTCTGTAAAGAATGTTATTGGTATTTGGATCTGGATCGCATTGTATTTGTAAACCACTTTCAGTAGAATTGTCATTTTCACAACCACAATGTTATTTATTGTATAATGTTCTAGGCACAATTCTTACACTTTCCCTATTCTCACAAAATCACAGAGGATTTATACTTTAAAGTTAAGTGCAGTTCTGAAACACTTAGGCAATACTGATATAATTCTGTTACATGGATTTTACCTGGACTCCAAAAGTACACCTTCAAGTTCTAATTCTGTCATATTCTTAATAGTGTAATGTTGGGAGAATCCTTCATGTTCTTTACAAAACTATGGGAAGAGTTGGACTTCATAAGAAGGGTAAATCTAAGGCAATGCTTCAGTGGGTTGATTTGAGAAGGGGGAAGTATATCCAATGGTGAGCTCACTTCCCAGCTGCGGATCAGGGTTGCAAGTTGTTAAAGTCAATGAGGCCTGAACTGGGGCACAGCTTCCATGGAAATTTATGGGATTTTGTATGGAAACAACCAGTGTTCTCCTATTTTCCCTTATACACCTTTTCAAGAAAGGTGTATAAGGCCTATTTTTAAGAAAGAAACATTGAGCTATATGTAAGCATACTTTGCAAATGGTAAAGCACTCTATAGGCATATGGTGACCTTGTTGTTATTTTACAACCTGATCCAAGAACAATTAGCCTTCCCTCATATAAGATGAACTAACATACTTTCCCTTTTTCCGTCACATCAGCCTAAAAAAGCCAGCCTTTATATTGTTTTTGGTAGACAATCTTTATATAATGAGAACAGGAAGAAAACAGTTCGAGCCACTGGGTAATGCCTAGTTATTACATGAGAAAGATGCCAATCCTTGAGGTGATACAAACTTTAGAATACTATGGAGAGAGAAAGTAAAGAGTATACCCATATTCTTTTGCTCCCTTTTCTTGTCAGGAATCAAAATAAGCCAAACGGATGGAGAATTTCATTAAAATTAGGGAATGTGTTTGGTCAAAAAGAAAGAACCTGCTGATTCCATCATTTTAGTCAATTTAGTGAAAATGTCAGGCAAGCTGGTATTTGGCTTCAGGTTGCCACAGTCAAAAATCTATATAGGTATTGGTAGTAAGCCTTGAGGGTTTGATGAAATGTGGAGATGACTCAAAAAACTGTAGATAGTGGATCCTTAGGATTTTGGAATCTGTTATTCTCTCTAACATAGCAAAAGCTAAACATGGCTTGAATGCCTGGTATAAAGTAATAGAAAAGGAAACACAATTTCTTCTCCATAGAAAAAAGAATATCTCCTAAGTAATGACTGCTGCCTGTGGGCAGATTAAAGAAGGAATTAGTTAATAGAATCTTTTGGAAAAAAAAAAGTTGATACTGAATTTTGATAGCATCTTTTAAAGAATTTTTCCATATGTATCAAAATCAATAAGTTTCCTGGCAGAATTCAGTGGCATATTACTTAAAGTTACTTTGATAAATATTAAAAAAGAAAAAATTGCCTTCGAGTTAATTCCAACTCATAGCAATCATACAGGACAGAGGAGAACTGCCCCGTAGGGCTTCCAAGGAGCAGCTAGTGGATTCGAACTGCTGACCTTCTGGTTAGTAGCTAAATGCTTAACTACTGCACCACCAGGGCTCCAAATATTAAAAGCATACCAAAATATATTTGTTCACTTATCAAATTTGCTGAGATATTTTTTAAAAATAATACCAAATGCCCATGAAGACTCCTTGAAATGGAAAAGCTTGTACTACAATTAGGAAGTGCAATTTGGCAGTGAGCATGAAATGTTTAAAAGTTTTGGAATCCCTTAGAACTAGATTTTCTTCTGTTACAAATTTGCCTCAATAAACTAATGTGTAAAGATGAAGGTACTTATAAGAGCAAACCAAAATTAAATATCACTGGAGGGGAACATTTCTGTTCACTTGATGCAATAATATGCAGTATTAAAAATCACAATAAATGTTGAGTTTATGCTGAATTTTCCAAGTATAAAAGTAGGTAATTAAACAGGATATAGAGTACAGTGGTATAGAATATAACAACAACAACAACAACCATTGCCTTTGAGTCAATTCTGACTCATAGCAACCCAATAGGACAGAGTAGAACTGCCCATTAGGAATATACAGTGAACAGAAAAACACCAGAAATACTGGAACGGCTACCTCTGGGTAATGAGGAATTTTTATTTTCCTTTGTTTTACTAAAACTTCTTAAATTTTCTAAAGTGTTCATGTTACTATTGTAATTAGAAAATGAATACTGTAAATATTTATTCTTAACCAGTCAGTTTTTTCTGTTTATACTCCTGACCTCCAGCTGTACACCTTTGGCCTTATGCTAGCCTTTCTCTCAGTTTAGCTCATTTACTTAGTATTTTACTCACATTCCAAAGCGTTCTCCTTACAAACACACCCAAAGAGGAAAAAAAGGACTAAGGTATCACCAAAGCAGAATCCAACACTTTTCTATCCTACTTCGTTGTCTGTTCTCAATAGTCTGGAATTTTCTGTCAGCTTCTACCTCTCATTGGCAAAATATTGTGCTTATTTTTCATTCTAAATCCCCAAATCCTCACAAATTGCTGAGGTTTCACAATTGAAAGTCCCTTGAGACAAGGGGATATCTTTCACAGGATGAAAAGGGGGAAAAGAACTCTGAATAAATGCTTTTGGGTGCTCTGTTCATATTTCCTTTTACCCCTTACAATTTATCAATGTTCTCGATCTTTTGAGAATGTAAATGATTTTCTAGCACTTTCCTAATCAGCTCCACCTGCTGGTGCTAACCTGTGTTCCTTCGTGACCTGTACCCTGGCCTCAAATAATGTAGGCACTTTCCTCAAAGTGTGACCTCTTTTTCGTATTTTCATATTTCTGCATCATTAGTTCCTGGCATGAGAAGAAGTAGAGTTAGGTCTGTTTTAGAGTATTTTCTTTTGACCTTAAACTGTGTTTAATTTGAGTCACATTTAATTGCTTTCAGGTAAACAGATGAACAATCCTAGAAAATATATCTCAGAAGAGTACACTGAGGTTAGGGCTTGCAGGGAGAAGCTGCCAATTACCTCCTTCTTGGGCCTCTGGAAGGTTAAACTTAGCAAGAATCCACTGTTTGGAGAACAGGATATTTTACTTGGGAATTCAGCAGACAATGACTCAGATTTTGAGTTTCTTGGATCTTTTATGACACTTGACAAGCAGGTATGAGGCCCCCACCTACTTTGCAAAGTGTAGCTAGAGGTCAGTCGATTATTTTTCAGAAGCTTCTTGTTCTTGCTTGAGATCAACTGGGCAGTCCTGGCCATAATTCTGATAACTTCTCATTCGGGCATCTCCCAGTGGGCTTTATAAACTGGCCACTTCCATCCTCACTCCTGAAATGTCCAAATCAATGCAGAAATACTTATTGGCAAATCCTTTTAGGAACAAGAACAAGAAAAAAAATCATAGCAAGTGAAAGTTTTGAAGGAGCATTGATACTTGGAACACAGGCTGTTTTTTCTCTTAGGAGCCCATTGATAATAATCACTTATTCATTTTTAACATCCTTTTGCCCCATAGACTGTAGAGCCAGTAGTTGGCTGTGAGCTTGATACCGTTGGCTGGATTAGATTGTGCCTGGTTAGATAGCAAGAGGAAGGTGCCAATAAGCTGGGAAAGAAGCTGTGTTTCCCAGTGTTTATTCTTTGATCTTACTCTTCATGTTCTCAGCCCTTTACTTGAAGAGGAAAAAAAAAAAAAAAATCTGTTATAGTCAATCCAAAGCTTCCTTCCTGGTTAGTTTCCCAGAGATTTGGCCACAACAAATTTCTCTAGACATATTTCTTTGGCATATGGTACATTAGCAAAGACAATTTACACACACACACACTTGCACACACATGTTCAACTCTTGGTTCACTACAGATTCCAAGATCATAAATCATATTGAGTCATGTCTGCTAGCAATTCATTACAGACCTTTCCTTCACATTCTCTCTGTCTAGGATTACCCTGGATTTTTTATTAAAATTTGCAAATATGAGTGCGAGAGAAAAAGAGAACCCAATGTGAAGAGCTGAAGGTGTGGTACTTGAATCCTAACATAACATTCTGTCACCTTTTGAATATTTAGTACAATCTCACACTCAATCTGTAGTTCTCAGATATTGTGGATTCTGAATCTATTATCCACTTGAGTACTTTTATCTCTAGGTAGATAACAGAGCTTATTGTAATTATTGAAATATAGGAATTCTTTTTGTCCTTTTCCTCAAATTTTTGAATTGATCTTCCAAAACTAAGCTTATTTTTGCTCATGTGAAAGTGTCATGGATTGAATTGTGTCCCTCAAAAATACCTGTCAACTTGGCTGAGCCATGATTCTCAGCATTGTGTGATTGTCCACCATTTTATGTGATTTTCCTGTATGTTATAAATCTCATCACTATGATGTATTAAGACTGAATAGTGGCATGTTATATCGATGAGGTCTACAAGATTAGGTAGTGTCTTAAGCCAATCTCTTTTGAGATATAAAAGAGAGGAACGAGCAGATAGAAAAGGGGACCTCATATCACCAAGAAAGCAATGCCGGGAGCAAAGCGTGCCCTTTGGACCTGAGGTTCTTGTGCTGAGATGTTCCCAGACCAAGGAAAGACTGATGACAAGGACCTTCCTCCAATGCTGACAGAGAGAGAAAGCCTTCCCCTGGAGCCGGCACCCTGAATTCGGACTTCTAGCCTACTGGACTGTGAGAGAATAAACTTCTCTTTGTTAAAGGCATCCACTTGTGCTATTTGTTATAGCAGCACTAGATGACTAAGACAGAAAGTAATAAAGAGAAACACAAGACCCAATTATTTCTGAATTCTTCCTTACCACATCTACAGCTATCACCCAATCTTTCCTTATTTATTAGTGAAGAGGAGGGGTAGGTACTGCTGGTAGATGAATTCGTTAGAACTATCTATGAGTGCTCACTAGAAATGATAACAACAAAGTTAACCAATCCCAGATATCTTTGGGTCTACCCAAAGTACATCTTTATATATTTGGATCGTAGGATACTGGTTTATCTCTTAGTTTGACATAAAAAATCCCTGAAGTTTGCTTAATATTGTTATAACATTTTTTCTTCACTTTTTATGATCATTTTGCACAATAAGTCCACTTACACTGTCATTCTGGATGCAACATTTTCTCTTCCACTGCCACCTGGTTTTCTACTAGAAACAAATACCCCCTTTAACCTCTGCTGCTTTCTAAATCCTATTGTGTTTAACTTTGCCTCTTGCTTTTTTGTGTGTATGGTTAAAGAGATATCACAAAAAATTGGCTGTTTCAAGCAGTTTAAGTGTACAATTCAGTAACAGTAATCGCCTTCACAATGTAGTACAACCATCACCAGTACCCATTTAAAAAAATTATCACCCCGTACATAAATCCAGTACCCCTTAACCCTTTTGTGACCCAATTATTTTCTGCTTTGAATTTTTTTGTTGCTATCATGTGTTTTCATTAATGGAAGCATGCTGAATCATTGTGCCTGAATTTTTGGTAGGTCATATGGATTTTTTTTTTTTTCTTTTCCCCTCCCACAAGCCTACCCTAAGTATTTTGTGGTACATAAAAATTCAGACACCTCATACAATACCTTGTAAAATCAGTAATTTTCAGCATATACCCATTTTGGTTTCAAACAGTCATAATGGACCCTACATTGTGGCAGCACACACCATCAGTGGTGCAGCAGCTTCCCAATAAACCCCAGAGGCTGAAAAAGTAAATGGTCACTATACATACTGTTGGGCGCAAATTAAGCAATAACTCCCTGCCCTTCCACCTCTCCCCTGACAGACACCGATAAACTTTTGTCCCTATGCATTTTTTTTCTAGACAATTCATATAGGTGGAATCATACAGTATTTGTCCATTCATGTCTGACTTATTTCACTTAACATAATGTTTTCAGGGTTCGTTCATATAATAACATGCATCAGACCTTCACTTTTCTTTACGGCTGAATAATATTCTATCGTACGTAGGTACCACATTTCGTTTATCCATTCACCTGTTGATGGAAATTTGGGTTGTTTCCACCTTTTGGCTGTTGTAAACAAATGCTGCAATGAACACTGAAGATTTAAATGTCTATTTGAATCCCTGTTTCCAAGTCTTTTAGGTATCCATCCGGGAATGGAACTACTGGATTATGTAGTAATCCTATGTTTAATTTCTTGAGGAACCATCAAACTATTTGCCACAGTGGCTGCACCATTTTACATCTCATTAACAATGGATGAGGGATTCAATTTTCTCCAACATTTGTTATTTTCCATTTTTCTGACAAGAGCCATTCTAGTGGGTGTGGAGTGGTATCTCATTGTGGCTTTGATTAGCATTTCCCTAATTACCAATGTCACTGAGCATGTGCTTGTTGACCATTCATGTATCTTATTTGGAGAAAAGTCTATTTAAGGACCTTGCCCATATTTTAATTGGGTTGTTTTTCTTTTTGTTGTTGAGCTGTATAAATTTTTCAGACATTCTGAATATTAAGGCCTGGTATATATTTACCATATTAGATCCTCTTTTCCTTTTGTGTGTGTATATATATATATGTTATATTTTCTTTGTGGCTACCATCCAAACATTATAACTACCTTGTTTATATTGATAAAATTTAACTTCAATAATAAACAAAGATTTTATTCCTATGTTGCTCCTCCCTCCCTTTATGTTGTTGTTATCACAAAGTACGTCTTTATATATTTGGGGCCCAATAAGAAAACTTTGTGATTCTTTTTTATGCATTTGTCACTTTAAATCATTTGTGGCACAACAACTAGCATTACAAATAAAAAACACCATAAAACTTGTCATTATACTACTCTGTAAAATTACCTTTGTGTAATATTTTCTTTTTTATTTATACAACTTTGAGTTTCTGTTTAGCATCCTTTCCTTTCAATCTGAAGGACTGTCTTTAGCATTTCTTGTAGGGCATTTCTTGTAGGGCATTTCTTGTAGGGCATTTCTTGTAGGGCAGGTCTAGTTGTAATGAACTCCCTCAGCTTTTGTTTAACTGGGAATATATTCATTTCATCCTCATTTTTGATGGATAGTTTTGCCAGGAATAGAATTCTTGATTGAGGATTCTTTTCTTTCAGCACTTAAATTTGTCCTTTTACTGCCTTCTGGACTACAAGTTTTCTGAGGTGAAATCTGAACCTAACCTTCCTACTCAGGACCTTGTGTGTGACAATTTGGTTCTCTCTTGCTGCTTTCAGGATTTTTCTTTTTACCTTTGATTTTCAAAAGTTTGATTATAATATGTCTTGGTGTGGATCTCTTTGCTTTCATCCTACTTAGAATTTGCTGAGCATCTTGGATTTGTAGATTCAAATGTTTTTTTAAACCTGTAAAGTTTTCTGCCCTTATTTCTGTTATTTTTTTATTGTTATAAAAATATGTATTACAGGATTTTTGCCAATTCAACATTTTTCAAATGTATAATTCAGTGACACCAATTGCATCAATCATGTTGTGAGGTTTATTTTATTAAACCATAATGTGTTTGTCACAGTCTCTAATGAATATTGTTAAGTTTTACCTTACTACAAAAAAAAAAAATTTTTTTTTTTTTTTTTTTTTTAATATGGTGTTAATTATTTTTAAGATCAACTTTCCTAAGTTGGGAAACCCTGGTGGCATAGTGGTTAAGTTCTATGGCTGCTAACCAAAAGATCGGCAGTTTCAATCCACCAGGCGCTCCCTGGAAACTCTGTGGGGCAGTTCTGCTCTGTCGCATAGGGTCGCTATAAGTCGGAATCCACTCGAAGGTAACAGATTTTTTTTTTTTTCCTAAGATGGGTCCTTCGCCCTTGGTCCTTTTCTGTCCGGTAGTGCCAATGATACCTCTCGCTCTAGCACATCTTTCTCCTTGACTTGATTTCTGGGTTTGAAAGGAAGAATATTTAAGAAGAGGTCTACAAGTGCAAGATGGAAGTAGAAACATTAAGAATAAAGGAAGGCACACAATGTATAAAATACCTATAAGGGAATGTCTTACGTATTTGTTTCACATTGAGTCAAATACATACAATATTCCCAATACCCAAAGGCGTATATAGTGAATATTTAGCACTTTATTTTATATTTGACAACATCTTATCTCCTTTTGCAAGCTTGTTATGAATCCTTTGGCTTTTCTCTATTTGGCTCTGAAATCTTCCAATTCATTAAAAGCCCCATTTAATGAAATTCTAAGGAAATAAATGCAGTGGCAGCAGATATATTCCTCTTTAGTCCTCCCCCACACTGACATGGTGGGTGACTTCATGAATATTTATTCAATGTTATAGCTGTGGGATTTTATGTTTATATTTTTTTCTTTTCACCTAAAATGAAAATTAGAGGAGGCAGATAACACAACAATTAGGAATCAAATGTCCCAGTGTATATAGGCATCTTTTTACAGTTCAGCAAATTACTTAGTCCTGCAAAGCCACAAATAATGTTGTTTCACTGTAAAGTCTCTTAGATTCGATTGATCTCTTGAACACCACCAAAGGAACCTTTTTATATTAGCACTGTACTCAAAGTACAGATTCTTTGTTTCATGTTAAAATTTTCAGCCTTCATTTTTATGCAAAGATGTTGGTTTTCATAAGTTGAGGAATTGATTAGAACTACTGTGTGGCTAGCAAAATCTGGGGTATACATTTGGTTTCCCAGTGATATCATCTTATCTACCTACTGATCTATCTACCAGTAATCTATATGTAATGGGCTGTTTGAATCAACTAACATCAAACTTAGCTAATTAAATTTGTTATAACTTGCACATTGTCATTGCTTCATAAAATATGAAACTATGGGCAAAATTTGAATATTTCATCAACTCTCTCATATGCTGCAGAGGTCCTACTTTTCTGACCCTCCAATCCAAGCTAGCCCTCATCGAAGTAAGATATTAAATGCCTTGTTTTAATAAAAAAAAAAATTTAAAGAGACAATAAATAGATAAGTGGTAATGTTGGTGAAGGGTAAAACCGTACACAATACAGGGGAAGCCAGGACAACTTGTCCAAGGCAAGGTCATGGAAGCTCCATAGACACAGCCAAACTCCCTGAGGGACCAAATTACTGGGCTGGGGGCTGTGGGGACCATGTTCTTGGGGAACATCTACCTCAACTGGCATAACATAGTTTATAAAGAAAATGTTCTATACGCTACTTTGGTGAGTAGTGCCTGGGGTCTTAAAAGCTTGTGAGCAGCCATCTAAGATATTCCACTGATCTTACCCTGTCTGGAGCAAGGGAGGATGAAGAAAACCAAAGGCACAAGAACTAATGGACCACAGCTACCTTAGCCTCCAATAGAATGAGTCCAGCACAACTAGATGGCACCTGGCTACCAACACCAACCGCTCTGATAGGGATCGCAATAGAAGGTCCCAGACAGAGCTGGAGAAAAATGTAGAACAAAATTCTAACTCACACACACAAAAAAAGATCAGACTTACTGGCCTGACAGAGACTGGAGAAACCCAGAGAGCATGGACCGTGGACATCCTTATAGCTCAGTAATGAAGTCACTGCTGAAGTTCACCCTTCAGCCAGAGACTAGACAGACCCATAAAACAAAACAAGATTAAAAGGGCATGACAACCTAGGGGCAACGATGAGAAGGCAGGAGGGACAGGAAAGCTGGTAATGGGGAACCCAAGGTCAAAAAGGGGAGAGTGTTGACATGTCATGAGTTAGCAAAAAAAGTCACAAAACAATATATTTATATTAATTATTTAATGAGAAACTTGTTTGCTCTGTAAAGCACAATAAAAAAATTTTTTTTTTAATGCCTTGTTTTGGGAATTAGGTAAATGTAGACTGGCAGCACTTGACTCAGACCTAGGTCCTAACTGTAGTTCATCTTCTTACTAGTGTATGACTTCCTAAAGTTACCAAAGCTATCTGAGCCTCAGTTTGCTCATCAGTAAAATGAGATTAATGATATCATCTTTGCAGGATTTCTCTGAGAATAAAGCTGGCCTATGATAAATGATCAATAACTAGAAGTGATTCCCATAATTTTCAAACAGAAATTAACAGGTAGTCCCAGACTTACAATGCATCTGAGTTATGACAAACTGCATTTAGATCACAAGATTTTTTTTTTTTTTTTGGTATATTTTATCTTTAGTACATCTTCCCGGGAGGAATTTATGAGAAAATGTATGCAGGATTTGGAAAAATTTCCTGAGTTATGTGAACACACTCCACACATTTGATCAGTGTAACATGATGGAACAGATTGGTGAAAAAATGGTCCATATGGCAAGAACCCCCCACGTGTCTGTCAGTTTGCTGTACTGCGGGGGCTTGCATGTTGCTGTGATGCTGGAAGCTATGCCACCAATATTCAGATATCAATCAGCAGGGTCACCTATGGGGGACAGGTTTCAGCTGAGCTTCCAGACTAAGACAGACTAGGAAGAAATACACAGAAGTCTATTTCTGAAAAGAATTAGCCAGTGAAAACCTTATGCATAGCAGCAGAACGTTGTCTGATATAGTGCCAGAAGATGAGCCCCCCAGGTTGGAAGACACTGAAAAAGCTACTGGAGAAGAGCTGCCTTCTCAAACTAGAGTCAACCTTAATGATGTGGATGGAGTCAAGCTTTCAGGACATTCATTTGTCAATGTGGCATGACTCGAAATGAGAAGAAACAGCTGCAAACATCCATTAATAACTGGAACTTAGAATATATGAAGTATGAATCTAGGAAAATTGAAAACCATCAAAAATGAAATAGAAAGCATAAACACTTAATTGCACTCATGAGGAACCTTTACATAGATCAAGAGGCAGTTGTTTGAACAGAACAAGGGGATACTGATTGGCTTAAAGTCAGGAAAGGTGCACGTCAGGGTCGTATTCTTTCACCATACCTATTCAATCTGTATGCTGAGCAAATAATCTGAGAAGCTGGACTGTATGAAGAAGAATGGGGCATCAGGATTAAAGGAAGACTCATTAACAACCTGCATTGTGCAGATGACACAACCTTGCTTGCTGAAAGTGAAGAGGACTTGAAGCACTTACTAATGAAGATCAAAGACCACAGCCTTCAGTATGGATTGCACTTCAACATAAAGAAAACAAAAATTCACACAGCCGGACCAATAAACAACATCAGGATAAATGGAGGAAAGACTGAGATTGTCAAGGATTTCATTTTACTTGGATCCACAATCAACAGCCATGGAAGCAGCAGTCAAGAAATCAAAAGATGCACTGCATTAGGTAAATCTGCTGCAAAGGACCTCTTTAAAGTGTTGAAGAGCAAAGATGTCACGTTGAAGACTAAGGTGCGCCTTACCCAAGCCATTGTATTTTCAATCACATCGTATGCATGTGAAAGCTGGACAATGAAGAAGAAAGACCGAAGAAGAGTTGACACCTTTGAATTGTGGTGTTGGCGAAGAATGTTGAATATACCATGGACTGCCAAAAGAATGAACAAATCTGTCTTGGACGAAGTACAACCAGGATGCTCCATGGAAGCAAGGATGGAGAGACAGCATCTTACATACTTTGGACATGTCATCAGGAGGGATCAGTCCCTGGAGAAGGACGTCATGCTCGGCAGGGTACAGGGTCAGCGGAAAAGAGGAAGACCCTCAACGAGGTGGATTGACACAGTGGCTGCAACAATGAGCTCAAGCATAACAACAATTGTCAGGATGGCTCAGGACCAGGCAGTATTTCGTTCTGTTGTGCATAGGGTTGCTATGAGTTGGAACTGACTTGACGGCACCTAACAACAACAACAACAACAACAACAACAAACATCGACAACCTACACATTAGTGAGCTGAAAGGTACTGGTATCGACCATTTTTGAACTGGACAACCATATGGTCTACTATTCCAGGGATGACAACTTGAAGAGAAATGGTGTTACATTCATTATCAAAAAGAACATTTCAAGATCTATCCTGAATTACAGTGCTGTCAGTAATAGGATAATATCCATACGCCTACAAGGAAGACCAGTTAATATGACTATTATACAAATTTACCCACCAACTACTAAGCCCAAAGTTGAAGAAATAGAAGATTTTTATCAGCTTCTGCAGTCTGAAATTGATCCAACATGCAATCAGGATGCATTGATAATTACTGGTGATTGGAATGTGAAAGTTGGAAACAACAAAGGATCAGTAGTTGAAAAATATGGCCTTGGTGATAGAAACAATGCTGGAGATTGCATGATAGAATTTTGCAAGACCAATGACTTCTTTGTTGCAAATACCTTTTTTTCGCCAACATAAATGGTGACTATACACATGGACCTCACCAAATGGAATACACAGGAATCAAATCGACTATATCTATAGAAAGAGACGATAGAAAAGCTCAATATCATCAGTCAGAACAAGGCCATATGCAAATTCAAGTTAAAACTGAAGAAACTTAGAACAAGTACAGGAGAGCCAAAGTATGACCTTGGCTATATCCCACCTGAATTTAGAGATCATTTCGGGAATAGATTTGATGCTTTGAACACTGATGACCGAAAACCAGACGAGTTGTGGAATGACATCAAGGAGATCATACATGGAGAAAGCAAGAGGTCATAAAAAGACAGGAAAGAATGAAAAGGCCAAAATGGATGTCAGAAGAGACTCTGAAACTTGCTTTTGAATGTCGAGCAGCTAAAGCAAAAGGAAGAAATGACGAAGTAAAGGAACTAAACAGAAAATTTCAAAGGGCAGCTGGAGAAGACAAAGTAAAGCATTATAATGACATGTGCAAAGAGCTGGAGGTAGAAAACCAAAAGGCAAGAACATACTTGGCATATCTCAAGCTGAAAGAACTGAAGAAAAAATTCAAGCCTCGAGTTGCCATAGTGAATGATTCTATGGGAAAAATATTAAACAACTCAGGTAGCATCAAAAGAAGGTGGAAGGAATGCACAGAGTCATTATACCAAAAAGAATTGGTCGACATTTAACCATTTCAAGAGGTAGCATATGATCAGGAATTAATGGTATTGAAGGAAGAAGTCCAAGCTGCACTGAAGTCATTGGTGAAAAACAAGGCTCTAGGAATTGACAGAATACCAATTGAGATATTTCAACAAAGGGAAGACGCTCTGGAGGTGCTCACTCATCTATGACAAGAAATTTGGAAGACAGTTACCTGGCCAACCTACTAGAAGAGATCCATACCTATGCCTATTCCCAATAAAGGTGATCCAACTGAATGCATAAATTATCGAACTATATCATATCACGTGCAAGCAAAATTTTGCTGAAGATCATTCAAAAGCAGCTGCAGCAGTATATTAACAGGGAACTGCCAGAAATTCAGGCCAGACTTAGAACAGGATGTGGAACCAGGGATATCATATCATTGCTGATGTTAGATGAATCCTGGCTGAAAGCAGAGAATACCGGAAAGATGTTTACCTGTGTTTTTTTGACTATGCAAAGGCATTCGACTGTGTGGATCATAACAAATTACGGATAACATCGTGAAGAATGGGAATTCCAGAGCACTTAATTGTGGTCATGAAGAACCTGTACAGAGATCAAGAGGCTGTTGTTCAGACAGAGCAAGGTGGTACTGCATGGTTTAAAGTCAGGAAAGTCATGCATCAGTGTTGTATCCTTTCACCATACTTATTTTATCTGCATGCCGAGCAAATAATCTGAGAAGCTGGACTATACGAAGAAGAATGGGGTATCAGGATTGGAAGAAGACTCCATAACAACCTGCGTTATGCAGATGACACAACCTTCCTTGCTGAGAGCGAAGAAAATTTGAAGCACTTACTGATGACAATCAAAGACCACAGCCTTCAGTATGGATTACACCTCACATAAAGAAAACAAAAAATCCTCACAACTGGACCAATTAGCAATGTCATGATAAACAGAGAAAAGATTAAATTTGTCAAGTATTTCTTTTTACTTGAATCCACAATCAACAGCCATGGAAGCAGCAGTCAAGGAATCAAAAGACTCATTGCATTGGGCAAATCTGCTGCAAAGGGCCTCTTTAAAGTGTTGAAAAGCAAAGATGTCACCTTGAACACTAAGGTGCACCTGACCCAAGCCATGGTATTTTCAATCACATCATATGCATGTGAAAGCTGGACAATGAATAAGGAAGACCAAAGAAGAGTTGATGCCTTTGAGTTGTGGTGTTGGCGAAGAATATTGAATATACCATGGACTGCCAAAAGAACAAACAAATCTGTCTTGGAAGAAATGCAACTAGCATGCTCCTTAGAAGCAAGGATGGCGAGACCGTGTCTTACATACTTTGGACACATTGTCAGGGGATCAGTCCCTGGAGAAGAACATCATGCTTGGTAAAGTAGGGGGTCAGGGAAAAGAGGAAGAACTTCAGTGAGATGGGTTGACACCATGGCTGCAACAGCAGGCTCAAGCATAATAATTGTGAGCATGGTGTCGGACTGGGCAGTGTTTGGTTCTGTGGTACACAGACAGGGTCACTACAAGTCGGAACCAACTCAACGGCACCTAACAGCAGCAACAACACTGAATTTAGAACTTGATATCACTGATGTGGACCAGCTCATAGATCATGAAGAAGGGGAATTGACAGATCAAGACTTAGTGGATTTTGAAGAGAAAAGAAATACAGAAGAAGAAAGAAATAATGAGGGAGAGGAAGGAGAGAAGTTGTTAAAAATTTCACAGTGAAAGGATTAGCTGGAGTTTTTTTCTAAACTAAATGAGGGGCTTCGGTTGCTTGAAAATATGGACCCAAATGCTGATCACTTTGCTAAAGTCATAGGTAGATTCAGGAAGTAGTGAAATGCTAATGTGAAATAAATGAAGAAAAAAAGAAAAGGACCATACAGACGAGTCTCGCTAATTTTCTGACTAGAAATGCTATCCCCAGGGAGAACCCAGAAGATCCAAAACCTTCCACAAGAAAGTTATTACCATGTCATATAACTCTTGTTCATTGTCAGAGTAAATTTTTATGATTTGTGTATTTTTTATGTATGTATTAAAATATATCTATAATTATGTAATGTTTCTAGCTTCAAAGACAAATAAAGATCAGATTCGTAAAGATACTGATAATAAAGGGCAATAGTAATAAAAACTAAAAAAATAATAATAAGGTATCCTACTTACGTCAAAACTGACTCATGATGGAGTCATTGGAACAGAAGCCTGTCATAAGACGGGGACTATCTTATTTTTATCTGTATTTTTGGAATTTCTTTCCTTTTGCATTAAGAAGGACAACAGGGAAATGGGGTCCCCTGTAGTAGAGTTGACATAACGCCATGTTGAGTGTTGTTAGTTCTGTCTTGAGGTGCTTCCAGCTGAGATTCTGAGAGCTGGCAGAGGAAAGCTCAAATAAACACAGCTGCTCCCGCTCTCCTTCTGAGGTGGTGTGGCTGTCTGCTCTGGTCTCCCTTTATAATGAACAGACTTCTGGTACACGGCAAGTGTTTGAGATAAGGGCAAAAAGTCACAAGAATACTTACGTACCGCACCTAACATTTATAGGCTGGAAGGTGCAAGCTCATGAGCAAATAGCTTCGTGCACAAGATTGAGAAGAGCCATCCATCCTAAGCAGAAGCAATACAACAATGAGGAAACACCTACAAGGGAAGATCTTGTGGTTCTCACCTCATTAAACTTTAATAGACAGAAAATAATTAGATGACTGGCAAGTGTGTATAGAGCCTAAAAAAGAGAAAAGCCAGGAGTGACCCTTATGAGGGCATGGAGCATCCATTTACTATGTGTATGCTCTGTCAGTCATTATAAGATACATTATATCCATTTAAATCTTAATAACATCCCTGAAGTATACTTACTATTATCCTTAATGAGGAACATTGCAACTGAAAAAAATGTGGCTAACTAGACTAGTCAGTTTGAACCCACAGACCCAGAGCCAGGGACTTTTCATTAAAGTATGCTATGATAGTGTGTTGTAGGGAAAAAAATCACAAAGTTTTGTAAAACAAAAAGGAAGTTTTATTTGGCATAGATTCAAAAACAGAAAAACGGGAAGTAGACGGGCATGTTGCTAGAGCCATGTCTGCCTGAGTCTGAGGAAATTATAGGATAGACAGACGTGGGAAAACAGACATGCACGCTGCCACAGCTATGTCTACCCGAGTCCAAGGGAGCTACAGAATAAGCAAGAATGGGAAAACGGACAGGCATGCTGCCATAGCCATGTCTGTCTGAGTCCAAAGAACATTACAGAGTCATCAGTATATATTAACACTACAAAATGGGCAAAGCCATTGAAAGGTTCATCTTTTCACAGATTGGCTAAAAACTGTGATCCTACATTTTAAAATGTCTTCCTTAACAATCACTGGTACAGGTTTCAGTAACAGAAGTCACTGGTCCAACAAATTTTCTATTCACTAAATGCTAACAGAAAAAGATGAGTGGAAAGTCTTTTGTGTTCTGTTAGGTTCGCTTATATGAAATGTGCCCTAAAAGATATATATTTTTTACTGTCTTTATGCCTCAAGGCCCAGTTGATGTGTCCTTGTGAGTCCTTGGGAGCCCAGCTCCAGCTGGGTCACATTGTCTATGCTCAAGGACAGGGAATAATGACCCCAATATTATTTCCTAAATCAAGTGCAACAGTCGAATGTTTAAGGATCTCTGCATTAAAGCAGGGTATGTTTGAGTCAGGTTCCATAGAAGCAGAGATTGTGACGGGGGTACACATGACGCACTGGGGGAGTGCTCTCAGGTGAAACTTGTAAGTGACTGACAAAAGCAAGAAAAGGCAGGAAACACACAAGCAAGAACATGGGTCCTCAGCTTGATGGCACCAGGAGTCCTATAGTCTGAATGGCACCTAAGAGATGGTCTTATTTTTGAGGTAAGGGGGCCAGATTCTGTATCCCCTGAGTTAATCATTGAATGTGTGTTGGCCCCAGGGCTGGGAGTGAGAGCTTACCTACTCATTGAGGTGGCCCCTGTTTGGCCAAAGGCAATTCTATGGGAAAGGGAGCAGCTGTGAGTTGGCAGAAGGGGACTGGGTGCATTGGCTGGCAGCAGAGGGATCTGAGTGGGGCACTGAGAGTGACTGCTGCACATCGCCTGTGCTGTGCACCTGTACTCAAATCAGGAAGTTAGGTGCCATTTAACACTTTCTCCACAACGTAAAGCAACTAACAAAACTTTGGTATCAAGCTGAGTCTCCCTGTCACGCTTACGAATCTGGTAATTTACCTAAAAGTCACAATGGTGAAAAGCAGAAAGAGAAGGAGAAGTGCCGCTATCAGAGGACCCATTATGACACTCTCCAGAATTTCACTTGCGTAAATCTCACAACGACCTCCCAGAGGGGCATAATTCTGCTGCCCCTTATGTATGATGATCATTTTCTTTTAAATCATTTGGTGGTAAAAATCTGACCTGTATTGATACAAGGCCACTTAGGGTCTTTTTTTATTCAACTTTATGAGCATGTTCAAATGTTTTGTTGAAGGATTATTAATGTATTTGATTAGCAGGTGCTGCCCCAAGGGACACTGGCAGTGTTATGTGATGTATAGTAAGTACATTTCTCTCCATCATAACATCTGAAGAAACTATAGGGCCTTAAGGGTTTCAGGGAAGAGATTGCGGCCCTGACTCACCATGCTTTCACACAGGTGAGGAATGAAGGGTCAGAAGCTTTGGAAGTCTTGTCCAAGATCAAATAGCTGATGATGGAGCTTACATAAAAGTACATCTATATGAGCATCCCTGGAGAAGGATATCATGCTTGGCAGAGTACAGGGTCAGCAGAAAAGAGGAAGACCCTCAACAAGGTGGATTGACACAGTGGCTGCAACAATGAGCTCAAGCATAACAACGATTGTAAGCATGGCGCAGGACCAGGCAATGCTTCGTTCT
Source organism: Elephas maximus indicus (assembly GCF_024166365.1). Classification (NCBI taxonomy): domain Eukaryota; kingdom Metazoa; phylum Chordata; class Mammalia; order Proboscidea; family Elephantidae; genus Elephas; species Elephas maximus. Next base: position 45,736,176 of record NC_064843.1, read on the forward strand.
GTTGTGCATAGGGTCACCATGAGTCAGAACCAACTTGATGGCACCTAACAACAACTAACAATATGAGTGTACCATATCCAATCGTGCATCTTCATAGTCAGGATCCAGAAATCCTACCCAGGGCTTAATTCAGAAGAACATGCCAGCATTTCCCTCAGAAGACAAGCTGTAATATCACTGAATCTTGAAGTTGGATAGATCTCTTAGAGCTCACTGAGTAGTACGATCAACTCAATATAAGAGACTGTTTTACAATACCCAGCCAGATTCTCAGACAGACATTTTACACACTTCCAAAACCACTGCTTTTCAAAGCAGGTAATTTCATAATTTAGAGAACTACATTTTCAGAAGTCTCTGGGTGGTGTTAACAGTTAACTTGCTTGGCTGCTAACCGAAAGGTTGGAGGCTTGAGTCCACCCAGAGGTGCCTCAGAAGAAAGGCCAGGCAATCCACTGCCACAAATACAGCCACTGAAAATCCTATGGGGCACAGTTCTACTCTGACACACATGGGGTCACCATTAAGTCAGAATGACTCAACGGCAACTGGGATTTTAATGTTTAGAAAATCCTATGTTACCTAAAAAGCTATCTCCTAGTAAACTTCACCATGGTCCCTAGTCTTGGCTCCTGTCCCTAGTCCTGGCTCCCAAAGACCATACCATAACTGTATCTTCTCTCACAGTTTGCTCTGCGAATATGAGAAGTTGCGAGCTTCAGTTCATGAGGATTTTTATTCTCTAAACTAAGTGTCTCTAGCCAGGTCTTCTGCCTTTCTAATCAACCTTTTCTGGGCCTGCGGGACTGAAGGATTTTAGCATACAGCCAGGAGGAGGAAGAAGGAAGTGAGCGCAAGGACTCAAGAAACAGATACCTTCTTAGAGCCTTGTCCCTGCTGAGAACTACGCTCTTCCCTGGCATGGAAACCCTTGGGGCAAATTTGGCCATGGCTTTGGGGTGTGTGTGTGTGTGTGTGTGTGGGTGGGTGTGTGTGCATGCGATTATCATATTTGACCCAGCTGGATGGGCTTGGAAGCAGGGAGAATCCACATGATGGTGGCTTTGTGATTTTATGGTGTACATCCATTTACAGTGGAACCACTTGCCAGTGGCTAGATAATTCTGGGCTCAGAATTCAGCCCCTTATAGCAGATGAATGGAATATTAGGTTTTTATCTGAGTATTTCAGCACAATTTTTAACTAGTGAGTCTATGGTGGGTTTTGATCTTTTAAGGTATGTGTGAGTATGTAAGCTCCTTGAGGGCAGGTATGTTTTTTGTTCATTGCTGTTTTACCAGTACTAACTCAGCTCTATGTAAGATTTGATAAATATTTATTGATTAAATAAATAAATGAATAACTGAATGGTTGGATAATTTGAATTTTTTTTTTTCCGATATCATTTTAAAGTGTGCCCACTTGGAATTTGCCTCTCTTCTGTGTTTTAACACCTGGCATTTGCCATTTTCCCGTTATTCTTTACCTCTGAAGGATACTCTTTTGTGGTTCAGAGGCCCTATAAAACCTGGGAATGTAATTTGGTTTAGAGTAATGAAAACAGCTTTCATACTTTTTCAGATGACAGTCTTGTTTGTTCACACCTGGTATCATGAAGTTCTACCCAGAGACATTTTAAGACAAAGGAATCAATGTAAGAGGAATCAGTGAGTATTAACTTAATATCGACATGGTAATTCTAGGGTCTGTTTTAATTTAATAACTTAGAAAACCATACACACACAATAAAATTCACAAACTTGATTGAACATACCTCTAGAAAAACAACTTTTCTAACTCAAATCCTGTTCTCTAGAAATATATCAAAAATTATACAGGTGATACGGGTTCAGCTTCTCTTTTCCGTCTTTTGCTAAGATAATGCTTTATGCTTTCTCTTTGAATCTTAATTGTGATCTGTCTAGAAATGTTTGCTGAGTGTTTTCCATTAAGTCATTTTATAAAATAGGTGTTTATGATCAATTTCATGAGCATATTTCCAATAAGGAAAAAAAATGAATTTATTAATAAGATAAGAATATGAACTGAGGCCCTTCATGTAAAAAGTAAACACTGTTTTTTTTTTTTTTTCTTCATTCCAATATTTTAGACATATTGAAAAGTTTGTGAATGAGCCTTCTAGCTCAAAAAACTTGTTGTTGTTAGGTGCTGTAGAATTGGTTTCAACTCATAGCAACACTATGTACAACAGAATAAAACACTGCCTGATCCTACGCCATCCTCACAACCATTGCTATGTTTGAGCCCATTGTTCCAGCCACTGGAACAATTCATCTCCTCGAGGGTCTTTCTCTTTTTTACTGACCCTCTACTTTACCAAGTATGGCATCCTTCTCCGGGGACTGGTACCTCCTGATAACATGTCCAAAGTACGTGAGACGAAGCCTCTCCATCCTTGCCTCTAAGAAGCATACTGGCTGTACTTCTTCCAAGAATAGTCATTCCTTCTCCTGGCAATCCACATTAGACTGAAAACTCTTCTCCAATGCCTTAATTCAAAGGAGTCAATTCTTTCTCAGTCTTTCTTATTCATTGTCCAGCTTTTGTATGCATATGAGGTGATTGAAAATACCATGGCTTGGGTCAGGCACATCTTAGTCCTTAAAGTGACAGCTTTGCTTTTTAACACTTTAAAGAGGTCTTTTGCAACAGATTTCCCAATGCAATACATCTTTTGATTTCTTGACTGCTGTTTCCATGGGCATTGATTGTGGATCCAGGTAAAATGAAATCCTTGACAACTTCAATCTTTTCTGTTTATCTTCATGTTGCTTATTGGTCCAACTGTGAGGACTTTTGTTTTCTTTATGTTGAGGTGTGATCCATACTGAAGGCTGTGGTCTTTGATCTTCCTCAGTAGCCGCTTCAAGTCCTCTTTCCTTTCAACAAACAAGGTTGTATCATCTGCGTATAGCAGGATGTTAATAGATCTTTCTCTGATCGTGATGCCACGTTCTTCTTCATAGAGTCAAAAAATAGTTGCTTTATATTTTTTTATTGTAATATGCATTTTTCCATTATTTAAAATATTCCTCCTGTCTTGACGAATATGCCGTAGACTTACGGCAATATTTGTGTTAAACATTGCAGTTTATACTCTAACAAAAACCAAACTCATTGCTTTAAGTCCTTTTAAGACAGAGTAGAACATTCCCATAGGGTTCTAAGGCTGTAGTCTATAGAAGTAGACTGCCACATCTTTCTTCCGTGGAGCGGATGGTGAGTTTGGCCCACTGATCTTTTTGTTAGCAGCTGAGTACTTAACCCTGCACCACCAGGGTTCTGCTTGTGTTCTAGAAAGCCATTATTCCCCCCAAAACTTTCTTTGTGTCCCTAGATGGCAGAAGCTTTGGAAAGACTGCAACCTTGGAACATAGAGAGAGAGGCCTTTTAACTGTAAATTTCAAATAATTCATTAGTCAGATATCTGCTACATATTTGTAGCAACATTGAGGAGAATATTCAGACTTTTTTGCACTTAGTTGTGACTCTGTTCCTCTAATTATAGATTATAGACATCTGGAATTTTAGTGCTAAAAGGAGTCTTAGCTTAGGCTAGCATCTTCAGTTTATAGATGACAATTTGCATTTTCTTGCCCTTCAATCTTTGAGAATTAATAATAAGAATAAACTTTATTTTTGATAACAAAATAATACAGGTTCATGTAAAAAAAAACTGGGGGAAAAAAACTGGAGAAAAATCACCTTAATGTGTTTGAAAATTATATCAAATCTTTAAAAAGCAGAAATGTTGAGTACATAAATGAAAATACAATAATATGGAAGATTATAAAATGAAAGTTATTATCACCCCTGCCCTTAGTTCACCTCGACTGTCCTTTGTTTTGGTTTTATTGCCTTTATAAATGGAAAATAATATGCTTCTTGATTTGTCTTCTTTAGACTCTTTGTTTTAATTCCTTAATAAAAAGGACTGGGAACTTGTGCTGTTCTCATTGGGCAGGCTTCTCCTTTTCTCTGTAATTCTGAGTTTTATATTTACCTTAATTTTCAAGTGGGATTGAGTAATTAGAGTAAATGTTCAAAGGCTTTGAAACTAGGATTTGTAAATGGTTTTTAATTTTCTTTGTTCCACTCTGTCCTATAGGGTCGCTATGAGTGGGAATCGACTCAACGGCACTGGGTTTTTTGCTGGGTTTAGAGTTTTATTCTCCAGTTGTTGAGGTTTATGGTTAGAGCACTGAAAGAATCTGGGTCCTTATTTCTAATAGCTAGCCCATAATGGTATTTTCAATTCCCTCATACGCATGGGAAAGCTGGACAATGGGTAAGGAAAACAGAAGAAGAATTGATGCCTTTGAATTATGACGTTGGTGAAGAATATTGAATATACCATGGACTGTCAGAAGAATGAACAAGTCTGTCTTGGAAGAATTACAGCCAGAGTGTTCCTTGAAAGTGAGAGTGGCAAGAATTCGTCTCACATACTTTGGACGTGTTATCAGGAGGGACCAGTCCCTGGAGAAGGACTGGTAAGGTAGAGAGGGTCATCGAAAAACAGAAAGCCCCTCAAGGAATTGGACTGACACAGTGGCTGCAACAATGGGCTCAAACACAGCAAGAATTGTGAAGATGGTTCTTAAATTGTTTACTTAGGAAATGGCAGGTTTGAATGGACGGTCCTTTGTAGCTCTAAAATTTTACTATTCATGAGATATTGGAAAAAGAATAGCTCTTATTCAGCCTATTTAGGTGGAAGAAAGTCATAGAGACTGAAGGGTAATCTTTAACTCCCAAGATTTCTAACTCATTTTCTCTTTTTACTTTAACTTTAATTGACCATTAAAGGAATATATATATATATGTGTGTGTGTGTGTGTGTGTCTGTGTCTGTGTCTGTTGTATTCTAATGATTCACGAAGAGTTTATTGGAGGTATAAACTCTTAGAAGTATGTCATAAAGAATGGTATATTCAGTGATGTGCCAAAAATAGCTTGTACTGGCTGGTGGAGAGCTGACTGTGTGCATCTTTTCCCAGCTCAGCATTGAAATTGACCATGGTATAAGTATCTATACTTCGCAAATAAACAAACACTACATATCAGGTTTTTTTTTTCTTTCTCTCTCTTTCCTTCCTTCCTCTTTCTTTTCTTTCCCTCTCTTTTTTCTCCCTGCTTCCCTTCCTCCTTCTCTCCCTCCCTTTCTCCTTCCCTCCTCTCTCTCCCTCTTTCTCTCTTTCCTTCCTTCCCTCCCTCTCTCCCTACTTCCCTCCCTCGTTCCTTCCTTCCTTCTTTTCTTCCTTCCTATCCTTCTTTCCACCCAGAGAGCCAGTGAGTAGAAAACAATTAGCATCCCAGGCCTGACTCTACTACCCTCAGAAAGATACACTTGCATAGTCGGCCTCGGACTGGGATCTGAGAACTTGGACTTCAGGAGGGTTTCCACCATTCCTTCACTGATAACAGTGGCTCCTTGTGCCTAAACTGTACAAATGATGTAGATTATGCTGAACACCTCCATTTTTAATTCAAGTCTGGAATCTTGGTGTGTGCTAGGCACAGGGTGCCTATATTACCAGGCCCCAATAAAATTTTTTGGTATTGAGTCTCTGATGAGATTTCCTCGTAAACAATATTTCACATATTCTGTGTAATTCGGTGCTGGAGGAATCAAGCACATCCTGTGTGCCTCTATTGGAAGAGGAGTCTTGGTAGCTTATACCTGGTTTTCTCAAGACTTCATCCCATGTCCCTTTGCCCTTTGCTAATTTTGCTTTGTATCGTTTCACTGTAATATCATAGCTATGAGTGTTTCTATATGCTGAATCCTGTAAGTCCCTCCTGGCAAATCACTGAGCACAGAGGTGTTCTTGGGGACCCTCAACACATCCAAATTGCCAGCATAGCACTGGTTATATTATGAAACTTCATTTGAATATTAATATGAAGTATCACATGCAATGTCCTGGAAAGAAGTTCAGCATAAGGAGTAAATAATAATAATAATAATAAAAACATGTAGTTCATTGAGCATAGTGTGTGTGTGTATCTTTGAAGGTCTAGGAAATCATTTGGAAGATTACATAATAAGCTATTAAAATGGTTCCTTTTTGATGGTAATACTGAATGGACAGAATAAAATACATCCTCTTCATACTTTATATAATAATAATAGTGATAGAAAATGGGATTTATAAGTGATTCTTATTGTATTTACTTTTCCAATAAAATTTAAACTAAAAAAATACAAAGTAACATAAGTACATATGCTCATTGCAGCACTATCCATAATACCCAAAAGGTAGAAACAACTGAAATGTCCACGAACAGATGAATGGAAAAAAAAAAGTGATATCTACACATACAATGGAATACTCTTCAGCCGTAAAGAGGAATGAAGTCATGATGCATGCCACAACATGGATAAACCTAGAGTACATTATGCTGACCAAAATAATTCAGACACAAAAGGACAAAATACGGTGTAATACAACTTTTGTGAACTAAGCAAATACATAGAAACCAGAAGTAATTAGAGGTTACCAGGGGTGGGGGGGGGGAGGAGGAAAGTGGGGGCTTTTGCTTAGAATATATTGAATGTATGTTAATAGTGGATGGATAACTTGGAAAAGATAGCAAGGATGATGGCACAACTTAATGTAATCAATGTTACCGAAGTGTACATGTAGAAATTGATGAAATGTTGTAAATTTTGTTGTTTGTATATTGCTATAATAAAAGTATCAGACAAAACCAAAACCATTGCTGCCGAGTCAACTCTGGCTCATAGCGACTCTATAGGACAGAGTAGAACTGCCCCACAGAGTTTCCAATGAGCACCTGGTGGATTCGAACTGCCGACATTTTGGTTAGCAGCCATAGCTCTTAACAAGTACGCCACCAGGGTTCCTAATTAAAAGAGTATAGACTGGGAAAAATTATACTTCTTAATGGCATTATCAATAATGTCTTTCTTACTGCTATGTATCATGGGAAATTGTGCAAATTTGAGTCAGATAAAACAAAATGTGATATTTTAAGGACCCCGGGCTAATGTCCCCCACACTTCTGTCATTTTGTCATACTGTGGGGGCTTGCGTGTTGCTGTGATACTAGAAGCTATGGCACCAGTAGTCAAATATCAGCAGGGTCACCCTTGGTGAATGGTTTTAGCTGACCTTCCAGACTAAGGCAGACTAGGAAGAAGGACCCAGCAGTCTACTTTTGAAGAAAAACTAGCCGGCGGAAGTCTTATGAATAGCAGCAGAACATTATCTGATATAGTGCCGGAAGATGAGCCCCTCAGGTTGGAAGGCACTCAAAAGATGACTGGGGAGAAGCTGCCTCCTCAAAGTGGAGTTGACCTTAATGGCATGGATGGAGTCCAGCTTTTGCGACCTTCATCTGCTGAAGTGGCATGACTTAAAATGAGAATAATAGCTGCAAACATCCATTAATAATTCCAACATGAAGTGTACAAAATATGAATCTAGAAAAATTGGAAATTGTCAAAAATGAAATGGAACGCATAAACTTTGATATCCTAGGCATTAATTAATTTAAATGTACTGGTATTGGCCATTTGGAATACAACAATCATATGGTCTACTATGACAGGAATGACAACTTGAAGAGGAATGATGTTACATTCATGGTCAAAAAGAACATTTCAAGATCTATCCTGAAGTACAACACCATCAGTGATAGGATAACATCCATATGCCTACAAGGAAGCCCAGTTAATACAACTATTATTCAAATTTGCATACCAACCACAAAGGCCAAAGATAAAGAAATTGAAGATTTTTTTACCAACTTCTGCAGTCTGAAACTGATCAAACATGTAATCAGGATGTATTACTAATTACTGGTAATTAAAATTGTTTGGTAATGAAAGTTGTTTGAAATAAGGAAGAAGGATCAGTAGTTGGCAAATGTGGACTTGGTGATGGAAATAATGCTGGCGATCGCCTAACAGAACTTTCTAAGACCAATGACTTCTTAATTGCAAATACCTTTTTTCAACAACATAAATGGTGACTATACATGTGGACCTCGCCAGATAGAATACACACGAATCAAATCTACTACATCTATGGAAAGAGACAACGGAAAAGCTCAATATCATCAACCAGAAAAAGGCCAGAGTGCGACTGCAAAACAGACCATCAACCAATTGCTCATATGCAAGTTCAAGTTGAAGCTGGAGAAAATTAGAACAAGTCCACTAGAGCCAAAGTATGACATTGAGTATACCCCACCTGAATTTAGAGGCCATCTTAAGAATAGATTTGATGCATTGAACACTAATCACCAAAGACCAGACAATTCATGGAATGATATCAAGGGCATCATATGTGAAGAAAGCAAGAGGGTATTAAAAAGACAGGAAAGAAAGAAAAGACCAAAATGGATGTCAGAAGAGGCTCTGAAACTCGCTCTTGGATTTAGAGTAGCTAAAGTGAAAGGAAGAAATGATGAAGTAAAATAAAAAGTAAAAACAGAAGATTCCAAATGGCAGCTTCAAAAGAAAAAGTAAACTATTATGACATGTGCAAAGACCTGGAGTTAGAAAACCAAAAGGGAAGAACGTGCTTGGCATTTCTCAAGCTAAAAGAAATGAGGAAAAAATTTAAGCCTCAAGATGCAATATTGAAGGATTCTATGGGCAAAATACTGAATGGCGTAGGAAGCATCAAAAGAAGATGGAAGGAATACAGAGTCACTGTACCAAAAAGAATTGGCTGAAGTTCAATCATTTCAGGAGGTAGCATATGATCAAGAACTGATGGTACTGAAGGAAGAAGTCCAGGCTGCACTGACGGCATTGGTGAAAAACAAAGCTCCAGGAACTGATGAAAGGCCAACTGAGATGTTTCAGCAAATAAATGCAGCACTGGAAGTACTCACTCCTCTATGCCAAGACATTTGGAAGACAGCTACCTGGCCAACCAACTGGAAGAGATCCATATTTATGCCTATTCCAAAGAATGGTGATCCAACAGAATGCAGAAATTATTGAACAATGTCGTTAATATCACATGCAAGTAAAATTTTGCTGAAGATCATTCAAAAGCATTTGCAACAGTACATTGACAGGGAACTGCCAGAAATTCAAGCCAGATTTAGAAGAGGATGTGGGATGAGGGATCTCATTACTGATGTCATATGAATCCTCGATGAAAGTAGAGAATACCAGAAAGATGTTTACCTGTGTTTTATTTACTATGCAAAGGTATTCGACTGTGTGGATCATAACAAATTATGGATCACACTGCAAAGAATGGAGATTCCAGAACACTTAATTGTACTCGTGAGGAACCTGTACATAGATCAAGGGGCAGTCATTTGGACAGAACAAAGGGATACTGGGTGGTTTAAAGTTAAGAAAGGTGTGCCTCATGGTTGTACCCTTTCACCATACTTATTCAATCTGTATGCTGAGCAAATAATCTGAGAAGCTGGACTATATGAAGAACATGGCAACAGGATTGGAGGAAGGCTCATTAACAACCTGCTCTATGCAGATGACACAAACTTGCTTGCTGAAAGTGAAGAGGACTGGAAGCACTTACTGAGGAAGATCAAAGATCGCATAGCCTTTAGTATGGATTACATCTCAACATAAAGAAAACAAAAATCCTCGCACCTGGACCAATAAGCAACATCAGGATAAAAGGAGAAAAGATTGAAGTTGTGAAGGATTTCATTTTAGTTGGATCCACAGTCAACGCTCATGGAAGCAGCAGCCAAAAAAATCAAACTACGCATTGCATTGGGCAAAGCTGCTGCAAAGACCTCTTTAAAGTGTTAAAAAGCAAAGATGTCACTTTAAAGACTAAGGTGTGCCTTACCCAAGCCATGATGTGTTCAATTGCCTCATATGCATGCAAAAAGCTGGGCAATGAACAAGGAAGTCCGAAGAAAAAGTGATAACTTTGAATTATGGTGTTGGCAAAGAATATTGAATATACCGTGGACTGCCAGAAGAAGGAATGGATTTGTCTTGGACGAGGTACAGCCAGAATGCTCCTTAGAAGCGAGAACGGTGAGACTTTGTCTCACACACTTTGGACATGTCAGGAGGAACCAGTTCCTGGAGGAGGACATCATGCTTGTTAAAATAGGGGGTCAGTGAAAAAGAGGAAGACCTTCAAGGAGATGGATTGATATAGTGGCTGCAACAATGGGCTCAAGCACAACAACAATCAAGAGGATGGAGCAGGACTGGGCAGTATTTCGTTCTGTTGTACATAAGGTGGCTATGAGTGGGAACCAACTCAATGGTACCTAACAACGACGACAACAACAACAACAAGGAGCTAATGATAATTCCCTGATAACGTTGTTAATGAGCAGACTGGGTGTATGACCCTTTCTTGGTTCTGTACTTTGTCATAGTTTCCTGTTTCAAATATCAAGACAATATTTATATCCTGCATTTAATTTTCACATACAGGCAGTCAAATTTGTCTTTTCGAATGCCCTTGGTCTAAATTTGTGAAGTACACTCCATTTAGCTTTTGATTGCTCAGTCATTTTTCTCTGATAGAGATGAATAATCACAGATCAATTTGGCACCAGGATGACAAGTATTTCAATAATTAATAATAGGCATCTTGAAATCAAATTGTAGAAATATGATATATACAGAATTAAAGCTTTTAAATTAAAACTAATGACACTCCAGAATAGTGATTTTCCCCAATTCACAAATAAATAATTCATAAAGTATTATTTTCCCCATTACTTTAAATGCCTCTTGGTAAAATCACCCCCATAGTCCTCCTCTCGGGCCCTACCTACAACCCCGCGAATACCTATTGCATTCTAAGTAAATATTAGGCCCTTAAGATTATATTCATGCACATTTACACATTACACAGTTAAATCAGCTTGTTACTGTGTTCTATGAAAGTACATAATTACAAATGGTTAAAAGTGCATGTCAACTACTTGGTGAATGACTACTTCACAGCAGACATGCCACAAATCATTTGAGACAATGTTCACATGGTATTTTTCAATTTTCAGACTTAGAAGGAAATAAAAATATATAGAATGAATAAGGAAGACCGAAGAAGAGTTGACACCTTTGAATTGTGGTGTTGGCGAAGAATATTGAATATACCATTGACTGCCAAAAGAACGAACAAATCTGTCTTAGAGGAAGTACAACCAGAATGGTCCTTGGAAGCAAGGATGGCAAGACTGCGTCTTACATACTTTGGACATGTTGTCAGGAGGGATCAGTCCCTGGAGAAGGACATCATGCTCGGCAGAGTATAGGGTCAGCGGAAAAGAGGAAGACCCTCAGCGAGGTGGACTGGCATGGTGGCTGCAATAATGAGCTCAAGCATAACAACGATTTTAAGGATGGCGCAGGACCGGGCAGCGTTTCCTTCTGTTGTGCATAGGGTCGCTATGAGTCGGAACCGACTCAACGGCACCTAACAACAACACAGCAATCTGAGTATGTGGGAAAAGTTGAGCATGAACGGAAAATTTTTCACAATTATCCAGTATTTGTAATATCCAAATGTTGAATGCTGTATTTTCTAACATTGGATACATAGAAATTGCCAGTGATGGCCTATGCGTTAGTTTCCCACTGCTGCTCCAAGACAGTATTACAGACTCACTGGCTTCAACAACAAATATCTATTTTCTTACAGTTCTAAAGTCTAGAAGTCTAAAATCCAGATATCAGCAGAATTGGTCCCCTGTGGAGTCTCTAAGAGAGAATCTATTCCATCCATGCCTTTCTCCTTGCTTTGGGTTTTGTCAACAATTCTTGGCATTCCTTGGCTTGTAGCCATATCACTTCAATCTCTGCTTCTGTATTCACGGCTTTATTCCTTCTGTGCCCAAATTTCCTTCTTCTTTTAAGGACACCATTTATTGGATTAGGGCCCACTCTAATCTAGTAGGAAACCCTGGTGGCATAGTAGGGTCAGCAGTTGGAATCTACTAGGTGCTCCTTGGAAAGTCTATGAGGCAGTTCTACTCTGTCATATGGGGTTGCTGTGATATGAGTCAGAACTGACTCGACAGCAACGGGTCTAATCTAGTAGGACCTCATTTTAACTAGAATACATCTGGAATAGCCCTGTTTCCATTTAAGGTTTCAAGTTGGCATAAATTTTTCAGGAACAGTGCTTACCCCAGTATAGCCCAAATGTCATTTTTCTTATGATATTTGTGACAATGTAAACAGGCTCAGGAGAAGCTAATTAGCAAATCAGAATCTGGATTTATTTTATTAAAATAGATCCATAATATTCATACTATCTGCACCTGATATCCAAGATTTTCCTCAGTTTCTGGTACCTTGGTTTCTCGAAAACTGGATTAGTAAGCAGAGGGTTCCTTGGCCAGTGTGGAGTAAAAGCAGAGGGATGTGAATAAATTTAAAAATGGATCACAGATCCAGGTGAACCTTTGGAAACATCTTCATCCTTCATCAAAGAACTTGTTTCCAGATTCTTCCCATCTCCACAGCTGTGACTTCTCAGGCAATGCTAGAAACATACTGCTGACTTTTTATTTTACTGTTTCCAGGTTGAGCACCTTTCTTCATATTGATATATATTTTCTTTAAAAGTCTTCTCCTATAGTTGTTTCTCCTACAGTATCACCCCCTCCAGTTAAATATGTCTCTTTTCTCAAGGGGTAAGGATAGGCTTGGCATCTTTACCCCTTGAGAAAGATAGCCACTTCCATACCAGGACTACACCGCATGTCACCCTGCTCTATATTTGCTGCCTCTCCTTCATTCCCATCGTTGTCCTTTGCAGTCTTTCATTGAAGAATGGGTGTATTGTCTTCTCCACCCCTACCATCACCCTTGGGGACTTCAACATCCACATACATGGCTCATCCAACCACCTGATCCAATCCTTGACCTCATTTTCAATGACTCACCGCTGCACTACCTCAGCCACATTCTCTTATGGTTGAGCCTGCCATCACCAAGCCCTGTTCTATATCTGAACTGTTGAATTAAAATATCCCACTCTGAATGACCATACTCTACCATCCCATCTTCAAACCCCCTGTCTCATTGGTGTTTATAACCCCCATCTGACAAAACTGTAAGGCCAGAGTAATCCAGACAATTGTTTTCTCTATGTCCACAGTCAGGCAGCTGATAGTTTCTGAGACACACACACACATATGTGCATGCTCACACACAATTCCAAATTTATTGCCTTCAAATTCATTTGGTCCTTTAAGCCTATGTGATCTCTCTTTCCATCTTTATTAGAGCCATTTCAAATTTTCTTAAATACTTCTTCTCTCTGACCTTCCACCTGTCTCTTCACAGATATGCTTGCTTCCTATTTCAAAGGTAAAATGGGTGCTACCAAGTGGGAAAACCCTCCACTTTCGGTCGTCAAATTTTTGAAATCCAGTGTATGATCTGAATATGTACAGCACTAGCTATGTTTTAAGTGCTCAGTAGTCACACATAGCTAGTGGCTAGTGCATGCGACAGCAAGTTATAGATCATTTGGAGTGTTGTCCAAGGTGAGTTCCATGTGGCAAGGGCTGCATAGTTGTATGAGTCCACAGATAGTTTGAGAAGCACTGACTTAATGGAGTCTCCTTAGTTTCTTACCTTCTATTCACTTTTCAAGTCATTGCATTCTGGCTTTTAACCCTACTGAAAGAGCCCTCTTCAAGTCTTCATGCATAGCAATACGCTCTTTATGTTTCTTCATGCATAATATAGACAATTGCTTCCTGTGCTTGACTGCTCAGCTACATTAGAGTGTATTGAGCAATTCCTCCTCCTTGGAACTCTCTGGATTTAATTAATTTATTCTTTCATTAAACAAATATTTACTGAACAACTTCTACTGACCCAGGAATGTTCTCATTATTAAGGGTATAGTAGTCAGTTAAAAATAGACCAACAGAGCTTTTTTTCTAGTGGTGAAGGCTTCCATCAATCAAAGAATAACACACAAACATTTAAAATTGAAACTATTGAAAACGCTACAAGAGTGAGATACTCTGTCTAAATGACAGGAGGGAAAAATTAATATTGATAACGGTGGCGTGAACAGTTTGTGCTCAACTTCTAACCTAAAGTTTGGCAGTTTGAATCCCCCCATCAGCACTGTGGAAGATTACAGCTAAGAAAGCCGATGGAGAAGTTCTACTCTGTAACACACGGGGTCTCTATGAGTTGGAATCAACTCAATGACAACGAGTTTAATGTTTATACAATGGGCCTGCATGTTCTGAGCACTTTGTATTTATTAGCCTGTTTAATTCTCACAACTACCTTATGAAGCAGATGGTGTTATTAGCCACATATGACAGATGAGAAAGCTAAAACATAGCAAGGTTAAACAACCATGACAAAAGTTATCAATGGGTGTTGGTGGGATTTGAACCCAGGCAATCTGGTGCTGCAAGTCATACACATGGCCACATCATTAAAGGGGCTAGCTGGAATGGAGGGAAGTTTTTGTTTTTGGGAGATGGTATAAGATCATTCAGGGCTCTGTAGGCATGATGAAAAGTTTGTTCTTCATTCTACAAAGAAAGAAGATGAACTACCAAAATGCTTTAAAATCAAGTGTAATTTATCGGGTAGGGGTGGGTGGACTACCATGAGGAAAATGTACTGGAAATGGACTAGAATAGTTGAACAGTGAGAAGACAATTAGTAGTCTTAGGAAGAGATGTAGCTTGGAAGAATGGTGGTTCTTAAAGAGATGGAGAAAAGTGGACACACTTCAGAAATGTTTAGGCTGTAAAAATCATTAGTACTTAGTGATTAATTGGGTATGCGCAATGCAAAAAAAAGCAATGTCCAGGGTCACTTCTAAATACCTGGTTTGCATAACTGGTTGGAGGTTAAATAAAGAACACTTGATGAGAATCGGGGGGATGGAGCTTGGTTTTAGACTTTTATAGGCCTTTTGAGACATCCTGGAGGAGCCCACAGGAGACATCTGTGCTAGGCATAAAATCTATGATCATCTGTTATTGGTGGTAATTGGAACCGTGAGGAGGAGACTACAAAAACAGAAGGCAAGAGAGCCTAAAGCCAAGGTTCAATATGTGCCAGCATTTATTGGCATGGTAAAGGAGGTTTATCAAACAAAGGAGAGAAAGAGAAGCTAGAAGAGTAAGAGGAAAACTGGAGTCATGTGCCACTGGAGCCAAGAAAAAGGTGTTTCAACAAGGCAATGGTCATCGCTGTCCAATGCTGCTGAAGGCTAAGGAAGAGCAATACTGACACACACACACGGGACATAAGGACTGGGAGTTCATTGGAGGCTTTACTGAGATCTTCCATGAAACCATGTTGAATATCTCTTCTTGGTAGCACTTGCCACAATTACAATTTAAATTTATTCCTGTGATGTTTTGATTAGAGTCATCTCCATTAATTAACTCTAAATCATTTCATACATCAAACAATTTAATATCTTCTCTTTCAAAAGAGGAAACTGAGGCCCATAGAGTATAGTATAAGTTAACGAAGTAGAGCCAAGATTTGGAGCTAGAGCTCTGATGCCAAGCTTCTTTCCTTTTTTACCTTCAGAGTGTATTGAGAACAGTGCATTAAGTCCTGTTCTATTCGATTAGCAAAAAAAGAACCATGTGCCCAGTTGTCCAACTGTGTAAACCATCTCATTGCTTAAACCCTCAATGCCTCCACAGAAAAAGAAGATAAATATTGCAAAAGAGAGAAGGTTCGTCATGGATTGGGTAAAAGTTTAGAGATTCATGATTACAGTGCTAGGGAAAAACAGAAGGAAAACTATTCACTAAAACCCAGATTCCCTAAACCTTACACTGTTGCTTTTTCCGCAAAAACAAGTGACCGTGGTTATAGATCTCAATGATGTGTTTTGTGCTTTAACGGTCCATTACTTCCAAGCTATTAATCTGAACACTGTACAGTCTTCGCGCTCACCTCCACTCTCATGGTTTGCCCATTTTGTTTGCTCACCCCTCCGCCATTGTAGATGTCTCTCTTCTCTCTGCTCTTTTTCTCATCACTGTAATATTTAATGCGGACATTAGAGAGGTTTGAATTTAGATTTGTCCAATGCTGGCGTACTGGAAGGGTCTCATTTTCATGGCAAGCTACTTGGATTGCTCCAAGGCAGGATTTATTTTTTTAAAGTTCCACATTGCACATCGTTGGCTCTCCAATATCTTCTGGCAATAAGACTCCAACAAGACAGAACAGAAAAAAAAGAAGAAAAACACCAAACATTTTCTTTCTCCTTTTCCATATCCTCCCCCGGCCAAGTTTGGAATGACTTAAGGGAGGGTTTTTTTCTTCCTTTCTCTTTTTTCTTTGCCTAGAACTGGCTGCTATGAGGCACCTTTTTGGATCCAGACATTTTCCCATTGGCTTCTCCTGGGGATATACCACTGAATTCTAGTACATTTTAGTTATTCAAGAAATCACTGCTTTGGGAGAGAAGGGCCTTTGGTTGAAGAAGAGGATTTACATTTTAGGGACTCTCTCTGCTGAGTGGAATTAGTCACATCTCTTTGGATTTAAGGCTCTGCTGATTCTTTAACCCATTCGGACCACCTCCAAGGCCACGAAAAATAAAAATGTCAAATGTGGGTGTAGCAGTTTGTCACCGTATAAGGTGAATCACCACTAGTGGAGGGCAAATGTTTAGTCTTTGAAGACAGTTATGAGCAACAGAAGCCCTGGTGGTACAGTGGTTAAGTGCTTGGCTGCTAACCAAAAGGTAGGCAATTCAAACTCATTCAGTGGCTTCATGGAAGAAAGATGTGACAGTCCACTTCTGTAAAGATTACAGACTTGGAAACCCTATGAGCCAGTTCTACTCTGTCCTACTGGCCTGCTATGAGTTGGAATTGACTCGACGGCAGTGGGTTTGGTTTTTTTTTTTTTTTTTTTTTGGCTTATGAGCAACAAACCAAAAGTTTCTGCTAAACTTCTTTGGTCTTCATTAAAGACAACTGTTCCCTGGAGAAGGAGTCTAAATATAAAATTCATCAGGGTTACCACTGAATCACTTCTTCTTTTTTTCCTCTCTTTCATCATGGTAGAAGTCTCCAGTCATAAGTAAGTGGATGTTAGTGATGAGTCTTTCCCTATGCCATCCACCCCAGGTTGTTATCACAAAGGAAGTTGTGTTTTGTAGATGGGTTTTTTCCCAGTGGATAGTAGATGGGCCATTGGTTTCACTCCACCATTTCATTTAATTTGTAGACTGTAAAGGGAAAGTGTAGAGAGTGATGTTTAACCCATCTTCCTTCTCAGTTGGAAAACAAGAAGAAACAAGGTAGTTTTGTTTACTAAGAAATTTTAGCTAGCCAGTGACAAGTGTCAAAAGGTAGAGGTGTTTATGAAGAACTGAATGAGACTTTGAGTTAACGGGTAAGTTGACAGAGGCCGAGAAGTGAAATTTCCAGAACCTATTAGTTTAACTGGGACTTTGATACTGAGAGAACCTCTTTGCATTCCCTACAGAGTCCGGGAATCTAGAAATACACGAATAACAAATGGACAAACAAAAAATAAAAACAGGGTATCAAAGACAAAACCTTGTATACAAACATACACAAACAGCAAAGAAATAGATACTTATTACTTGAGCATTACTGAACAGTTCCCTCTCTATTAACAGTAATGAAAAAGCCCTACTCTGATTTATCTGGGTTAGGATGCGGAGAAGTTGGGGTCAATTTTAGTGAGCCCCTTCAGAGCCAATCTGATGTAAGAAGACCATGAGCCAACATTCACAGGCTACACAAAGAAAAGATTTATTAAGCAGCCAGAAATCCAGACAGCTAGCAGCTTTGGCATTATTTTGCTCACCACAGTAGAAATTACCCCAGGCTTCGTTAATGGCTGCTTGGTTGCAAATGTATCACTACTGCTTCTACAGTGCTCTTTGGGCAACGATCCTCATTTGGAAGAGCTGTTGGCAACACATTTTTAAAAAGAATAAACTGCCAAGCACCAAACACGTTCATTGCCAAGTAACGATGATGACAGCAAAAGCAAAACAAAGGGATTAAAATCATCTGATAGCCACTTTCTTTTTGGCCAACAGAGTCCTTTCCATAGACATTTATAGATGGGTCTCTACGCCTTTGCCATAACTCTTTTTTAATTATTTTATCCCCAAAGGCACCAATTACATTTGTTCTGTCTTAAATAAGGCTTCTTAGCCTCCAACTGTTATAAGAGTATATTTTCTCAACCAGGAACTATCAAAGGAATGGGGATTTATGGGCACACCAGTCCCCATCTTCATGCCTTTCAAGGCATTGAGTACACTACCAAGGACTCAGCTGGAGTGCTGAGAAGATTGATCCACCTTCTTTTCAGGATCAAGTTCAGTTTCTATTAATCTCCCATTCACTGCATGGCAGTGGTTTCTGTATTGCCAGATTTACACTGAGAAAGCACATTTCAGAGCTTAGCAAATCAAGTGAACACCTCTTGTTACTGCCGGTCAAAGATCCTTTCTCCCTTTTTCTGGGGAAAGCTTCCTAGTTTCCCTTTGTGAGCATCCCCCAACCCCACTCTCATTAGGTATGGTTAGGGTGGAGATAATGCATCAACTCCCGCTTTGTCCATATCTCTTCAGCTCTCCTCTCCATTCCTGTGCATATTAGACTGACTCCAAACAGCCAGCCAAAACCTGATGGTTGGAGGACTGCCCTCATGTTGACGAAATCTTCTTCACCTATATGCAAGGCAGATAGGAAGTACCTGGGGGAGAAATTACCCTGGAGGCAGCCCCTATCTAGTAACTGATAGATATAGGAGTTTATACCCAACCAGTTGTTACCCAGTCGATTTCAACTCCTGGTGACCCCATGTGCGTCAGAGGATAACTGTGCTCCAAAGAGATTTTGATGCCTGATTTTTTGGAAGCAGATGATCAGGCCTTTGTTCCAATGCACTTCTGAAATCTGAACCTACAACTTTTTGGCTAGCAACCAATTACATTAACTGTTTGCACAACCTAAATACCCCACATACACCAAATCCCTCATTCTTTGACAGGGGTAATTCTTAGGTATTAGTTTTGCCAGAGAATATTCCTACAAGATTCAGGTCTGATCTCTTACTTGTACCTGATTTAACAACACCTGAATTCTCTGACTTCCCTGTCCCTCACCTTGTTCCTTCCACCTTCCAATAAGCTGTTTGCACTGGTATCGTTGGCTCAGTGTACGCTTCTGGGAGAATCTGAACCAAGACAAAACCAAAGCCTGGCACATCAGAGCATTCCATACCCTGGCTCCAGTGACTGCTTATGGATGTGAACTTGATCTGATCCAGGCCAGTGAGAGACCCAGGTCTCTTCCTGGAACCATTGAATAAGAGGTACTTCCTTTCTGTTGGGATTCCTTAGCTTATGAAATGCAAGCTGGTGCTGTTGTTCCCCATCTTCTCCACTACATGAGAAGAGTCTGTTTGAGAACAAAGCGAACACTTAAGAAAATACAGTAAAACATGTGAAAGCCAGAACCTGCATAAGGTGCAAACCTGTCAGAGAAGGAAAACGCAAATATTTTTTCTAAGAGAAAAGAAGACCATACCCTTTCAAAGGTGGAAAACTTGTGAGACCCAGAAAAACAAGGCAGTCCAGTCAGGTTCCGTCTCTCACAGGTTTCACTCTAGCACCAAGAAGTGGAGAGAGGGATTTCTTGAATGGATTCAGCCATACCTGAAGCTCTGATCCACCCTAGAGTTTTTCAGTCATATGAGCCAATTAATCCCCTCTCCCCATTTCTAAAGCCAGCTTGAGTTAAGTTTCTATTTCTTAAAGCTGACAGCTCTGATTAATTCAGAAATGAACTAGAAGATTCCATCTCAGCTTGTTCTCAATGCAGTGCTGACCAGCAAGCAGTTTATCTGATGAACTTTTATAGCCTCTTGATTTGTGACATATATGGCGGTGAGCTGTTAGCTATGAGTGGAAGTCATGGGCTGTGGCTTCTGGATACTAAGAAGCTTGTTTTTTCTCTGTTTTTAACATAAAAGTTGAGACAGGCCATACTAAAAATTTGGATGAGATAGAGAAAAAGGTCTAAAATATTTTGTCACCTTTCTTCTTATGTGAGAATTTTTGGAAGATAGGAGCAAGTGGTCTTTGAGGGCAAAACATTATGGAGGGAAGAAATTTGTCCACATGAGGTGAACGATTACCTTAAATTTTGCTGTGTAAATTATAGGCTGCTTTTTTTTTTTTAATTAAGCAATTTCAAAAATGGTTTGTGGCATTTTTCTCCCAGGGATGGGAACCTACACCCCTCAGCTTTGTGCATGAGAACCAGAAATTAAAACTGACCACAGCTAATAGGAACCTGCTCGGGCCCATTTTATAGGCTCTGCTGAGGGAAGGGCAAAGAGAAAACAGGCTAAGTGAAGAAGGACAAACCCAATTCTGCCTTTTCAATGAGTTTTAATGGGGCATAATCCTCCAGCAAGGAACACAGGAACAGAACTATAAACTCTGGGTTTGTTGCTTTTCTACCATTAAGGATTCGCTAAGTACCCAAAGGGATTTGTTGGCCCTTTATATTTTTAATTCAACTCCCATGTCTTCAATTAGAACATTCTGTCAGAGCCCTGGTGGCACAATGGTTAAGTGCTTAGCAGCTAACCGAAAGGCCAGCAGTTTGAACCCATCAGTGGCCCTGTGGGAGAAAAGATCTGGGGAACTGCTCCCATAAAGATTATAGCCTGGGAAACCCTATAGGGAAGTTCTACTATGTCTTATACAGTCACTGTGAGTCAGAATTGACTCAATGGCACATAACAACAACGTCAGAGTAAGTATATGGGGGAGAAAAGGAGTGATCTAGATCTTGAGGTGCTTCCACCCAAGAGGTGATTCAAGGGCAAGTGGTTACTGAGGGAGTCCTTGTGGTCAAGGTGACCTCTTCTAGAATGGTCTGTCAAGTAGCCGCAATCTTGCAATTCTGTGCCTATCAGTACAAAGTCCTTTTCCTAACAAACATACACACAATTCCAGAAGATACTTGTCGTGGGTGCTAGCCTTTTTCAATGATCTCAGGAAACGTTTTCTACTTTCACTAATTAAGTCTTTTGTTCTGGGTTCTATCTCCCTTCGGGTTTTAGCTTTGTAGGATATTATGAAATGGAATTCCAAGACTCTCAAGAAAGGCACACAATATGCAGAGGGAAATCTCTTATTTACAACTGTACTGACTCAAGAGCAAGAGTCAGCTAGAGAATGGGCTCCTTCTAGTCTGATCCCTGGAGGCTGCTCTTGCCTTTGGAAACTTAAAGAATTTTGCTCAGGGGACTTGTGGCCAGCTGCAATGGTATATGTCTGTTCATTTTTTAAAGCCTTCTTGTTTACTTAATTGGCTCTCCTACATTGGACCTCTCTCCATTATCTGTTGTGGGCCTACCCTTGGGTTTTTATTTTCCTCTTCTTCCTGTTTTTAAATCTTCTGAGAGATGTCATATTTAAAAATGTGGACCCTCTCCCCAAAACCAAATAATTGAGATGTAAATCAGTTGAGCAGAGAGGTAATCTTCCAGTTAGCTACTGCTACCTACATGAGAATACCACAAACCAAAAAAAAAAAAAAAAAAAAAAAAAAACTCAAAAAGGAAAACCCACCACCATTAAGTCAATTCCAACTCATTGTGACTCTATAGGACAGAGTGGAACTGCCTTACAGGGTTTCCAAGGAGTGGCTGGTGGATTTGAACTGCTGACCTTTTGGTTAGTGGCCAAGCTCTTAACCACTGAGTCACCAGGGCTCCATGAATACCTCAAGTGGTCTTAAAATACATGCATAGGTCAAAATGCACGAAGAAAAAAAAAATATAAAGGACAGTGCAAGAAAGACAAAATGTAATTGAAGTTGCTCAGATTTGGGGCAAAATCATTATTAAAATGTTAAATGAAATAAATCAGTCTCTCGGTTTGGTTGCTCATAAACATTTCGGGGAGATTTGACCTAGGGTGGAATCTCACCTAATCCTTCATTCTACAAAGAAGTGTGCACCTTAGTCTGAATTTAAATGTTCTCATAGGGTAGACCCAAAAAGGAGCATAAATTAGAATCAATTAAATGAACAAGACCAAGCGCTTTGGGCATTACTCCCTTTAAAGTGTAATTCTGAGAGGAGAAGGCCAACTGCAAGGAATGAGGAACGTTAGCAATGCCATTTGAGGCTCAGCCACCTTTCATTTAGCAGATCCTGTGACTGTTCCATTGGGACAGCGTTAGGTGAGGCCCTGCTTGAAGCAGTGCCCATAGCAGGGGGTAAAAATGACTCAGTTGTCTCAGCCACACAACAGTAAAACTCTTCTAGCAAGAGGAACTGTGTTT
The DNA here is from genome assembly GCF_024166365.1 of Elephas maximus indicus. Taxonomy (NCBI): domain Eukaryota; kingdom Metazoa; phylum Chordata; class Mammalia; order Proboscidea; family Elephantidae; genus Elephas; species Elephas maximus. The sequence continues at coordinate 45,758,508 of NC_064843.1, forward strand.
GAACTTGGCAGCCTCAGCAAAGTCCCAGCATGATTCAGGCTTAGAAAGTCAATCTAGCTTTTACTGGCTGACTAATAATATCCCGTGGGGCTCCTCCAAGCTAGGGCTGAAGAATGGGTATCAAGATAGGGAAGCTCTCCTTGAGAGACAGGTAGAAGTTGGGAACACAGGGTTACTGGCACCTGATTGTGGCATAGAGTTGGGAAGGCAGGCATTCCACTATGTGTGCTAACCTTGCTCTATGACCTTGGGCAGAGAACTTCTATGCTTAATTTCTTTATCTTCAAAGACAATTATGAAATTTAAATAAAATTTATTCAAGGTGAATTTTTATTTTCCTTCTTAATATGATCATCTATCTATCTATCTATCATCTGTCTATCATCTATCATCATCTACCTATCATCTATCATCTACCTGTAGGAAAGATTTTGATTTTTCCCAATGACCATTCAATTATTTGTCAGAAATACAGTGTGCTTAAAATCCATAAACATTCTTGGAAAACAAAAATATTCTTGGAAAACAAAGCCCTGCCCAAATGTTACTCATGATTGTTAAGAAGCCATGTCTTTATTAATAAAACTGAATCTTAAATTATTCACGAGGTCTCCACTTATCCAGTAATCTACACTTATCTTTGAGGATTTACCATGTGCCAAGAACACTGGGGAAACCCTGGTGGCATAGTGGTTAAATGCTATGGCTACTAACCAAAGGGTCTAGCAGTTTGAATCTGCCAGGCACTCCTTGGAAACTCTATGGGGCAGTTCTGCTCTGTTCTATAGGGCCATTATGAGTTGGGACTGACTTGATGGCACTGGGTTTGGTTTTTTTGAAGCATACTGGGGAAACCCTGGTGGTGTAGTGGTTAAGAGCTACAGCTGCTAAGCAAAAGGTTGGCAGTTTGAATCCACCAGGAGCTCCTTGGAAACCATATGGGGCAGTTCTACTCTGTCCTATAGTGTTGCTATGAGCTGGAATCAACTCAACAGCAATGGGTTTGGTTTTTTTTTAAACACACTAGAGCTCTGGAAGTACAGTGGTTAAGAATTCAGCTGCTAACCAAAAGGTTGGCAGTTTCAATCTACCAGTCACTCCTTGGAAACCTTATGGGGCAGTTCTACCCTGTCCTATTGGGTGCTATGAGTCAGAATCAACTTGACTGCAACAGGTATGGCTTTGGTTTTAAGCACATTGGAAGAGCTGAGGGTATGACTGTAGACATAGCATAGTTTTTACTTTCAAGGAACTTGCTTTCCAGTGAGGAAGACAAAGTCATTGTGAATAAGTGTTTTAAGAAATACTATTCATGTTGTCCTACTGGAACAGGAAGAAGGAGAAAAGAGAAAGGGGCTCAATCAGAGGGCAAGGAACAACAATGTCAGGTGACACACCCGAAAAGGAGTTTTCTAAATATTTGACTTTATATAAGACAAACAAACAAAACAACAAACCAAAACGGTTGCCATGAGTCTATTCTGACTCATGGCTACCCCGTGTGTTACAGAGTAGAACTACTCCATAGGGTTTCCTTGGCTGCAGTCTTCATGAGGTCTCTGTGAGCCTGAATAGACTCTACAGCACCCAACAACAACAATTTTTATGGAAGCAGATAGCCTGGCATTTCATGGTGCTGATGGGTGAATTTGAACCTTCAGGCTTTAGGCTAATAGTCAAGAGCATTTCAATGTTAAATGCATGAATCTATAATTGTTAACATTTATTAAGAATATATAGAAACTATTGTATTGGCAGGGAGCCCTGGTGGCACAGTGGTTAAGTGCTCTGCTGCTAACCAAAAGGTTGGCGTGTAAACCCACCAGCCACTCTGCAGGAGAAAGGTGTGGGAGCTGCTTCCATCAAGATTATAGCCTGGGAAACCATATGGGGTAGTTCTACTTTGTTCTGTAGGGTCACTTTGAGCTGGAATCAACTGGATGGCAACAGATTGGAATTTTTTTTTTTTCCTGGTGGAGGAAGACAGAATCTATTCACATGATATTTTAGAGAAAAATTTAAAAACCAATGTGGTTGGTTGCCTTTCTTAAAGTGTGATCATCATACTTCTATGATAAAATGAAACGAAAATCAAACCCACTGCTGTTGAGCTGATTTAAACTCATGGTGACCCCATGTGTTACAGAGTAGAACTGCGCCGTAGGATCTTCTTGGCTGTGATCTTTATGGAAGCATATGGAAATGGACCTCCAGGGCTTTCTTCTGTGCTGCTGCTGTGAGGGTTCAAATGGTTAATTTTTAGGTTAGTAGGTTTTTAGTCTAGCACAACCGTTTGCACCACACAAGGACTTCTAAGAGAACACCTCTAAACTTTATTATATTTATTATTATTTTACAAGTCTATCTCCCTCACCACAGGGTACATCTTCTGTGTTTCGTTCTTTTTTAATTATTACCACCCCCCAGCATACAGCCTCGTATACAGCGTATGCCTAATAAATGAATGAGTGCCAACAAGAGGAGGAGTAGGTCAATGGAGTAAGCTAACATGACCTGGGATTTGCAAAAACTTGAAGAATCTGGTGTGACAAAGAAGAGTTCAAAGAGGGTGCTAAATTGAGCCTGTAAAGGCATGAAGGTGGGTATGTCAGGATATGTTCAAACCATGATGCTAGATTGAGCATCGGCACTTCAATGCATTTCTAAATGCTTACCACGGATTGATTATAAAATATGTTAGATAGACTCCTTTTCCACCCTAAAAATAGTATGAGGTTTCTCTCTATCAGTCTACCATCAAGGTTGTAATTAAGTCATTGAGTCTGTGGCCTATATTTATGATTACAATACATGACCAAGGATTATACACACCAGGAAAACTGCATTATCACACTGTGTAATTATCACGTGAAGAGAATGACAGCAGATAAACGTTTCATCTCTTACTAGAAAGAAGAAACCTGACAGAACCTGGGAGTTCACTTTGATGTTGGGTTTGTATATAAAAGTATCAAAGATTAAACTCTTTTCAAACAGAACATCCAATGTTGGTTTCATTGAGGCAGGCTGTTTTCTGCTCCACCGCCATATTTTTCTTTTAAGTCTAGAGTTTGTTATTACGATATCTTTTTTTGCAAAAAGAGCAATGGAATTTAAGAAAGTGAAAAATAAATACTAGGATCTCAAAGCCAACAGCAGGTGTTAGAAGCTGATCCCTGAAATGTGTAAGGTGCTAACAGGACTCCAGAAGTTAGTTTGAATGGCTGTAGTTCCTTGGTCTTAAAGTGTGGCCCTCGGACCAACAGCATCAGCATGATCTGAGGAATGAAAATTCTTGGGCAGCACTCTAGACCCACGGAATAAGGAACTCTGGGTGTGAGGCCCAGCAATCTGTTTTAATAGGTCCTCCAGATGATTATAATGTATGCTAAAGTTTTTGATCTGCTGGCCTAGAGTTTGCACGAACTGAATCTCATACACCTGTTTTATTTCTCTAATCCTATTACCTTCACCTCTGACATACCCTCTTTCATAACTGTTCCAGTCCATTTGTAAGCTCACTTTTCTGAAAAATTTGCCACTTATGTATGCTCTGGGGTATGCTGTTCACTAATTGTTTTATGGAAACCCTGGTAGTATAGTTGTTAAGTGCTGTATTAAGTGCATCAACTAAGTGCGATGGCTGCCAACCAAAAGGTTGGCAGTTCAAGTCCACCAGGTGCTCCTTGGAAACTCTATGGGGCAGTTCTACTCTGTCCTATGTGGTCACTATGAGTTTTATATATCTTAGTTGCGGCTACTTTAAATTCTATAAACTTCACTATAGTGTATCTTATGGAACTATATCTTTCTGGCTGCACAAACAGGGATAAATAAGAAACAGACTTTCAAATACTTGTTGGTTTATTGTCAGTGCAAAGCAACATCCATAATGGGATCCTTAAATGATTACAAACAAAGATAATACCAGAATAAACAACTTCCTTTTATTCTCATTCATTAATAGTGAAGAAGTCTCAAGTAATTCTTGATGGAATATTGCTCAAGTTTATAGTTAGGGGAAATGCAAAAAAGAGAACAATCATGACACAAACTTCCATGTTGCATGGCCAAAGCCTGTGAGATAAAGGTGCCCATGTTCATGACTTAGGCCTTAAGATAACACTAGTGTTTTTACTGAGCAGTTATGAATTCCAATCAAGTTTTTGTGTAGTGGTTGCTAAAAGACCTTGAGACAGCAGATTTAAACTTAAATCAAATGCTAGTACTTTACAACAATTTACTTAACCTCTTTGTAACTCAGTTGTCTTATTTTAAAAATGGATATAGTAATACTTTTTATGTAGAATAATTCTGAGATTTAAATTAAATCTAAAGATCTTAGCAGAGTGAGCATAGCAGACATCCAATCTATGAAATCCAATATTATTTCCCTCTCTGGGTGAATGACTTAACTCCCTGGAGCCGCTCCCTGTTATTAGATTATGCCATTAAGATTTCTATCCATGTATGACTGATGACTTTTCCTATTTCCTTTGCTGTAAACCATATCAGAATGCAAGGTTTATCTGATGGTGGACAGAAGAACAAATAGAAGCAAGACTGAGTTTGGACAGATCTGCCAGACTGTGGTCTCAACTGAAGAGGTTTGAGAGAATCAGGGTCCTCCAGGGCTCTCTCCTCATGCCTCAATGACCCTGGAAGCCATGTGCTGAGATGGCAATGTTAAAAAAATGGTGGCACTCCCACACTGGGTATCAACATGGTATAATGGCTTCGTGGAAGCTGGGGCTAGTCTGCCCTCCACTTTTCCCTTTCTTCTCCACTGCTGTCAGTAGGGCCCAGCAGGGGGCATAGCTTCTGCCCCCACTCGGCAGCAACAGGTTGGTTTGAGTCATCTCTGCACATTTCACCTCTCTGGTGTTAACAGAGCCCAGAGGAAGCTGACCTTATATTCTCCCACTGACTGTTAACAAGGAAGTATGAGCTGGTGCTCCACCTTTGCTGGTGTGGTTTTGGTGGAGCCCAGTGGGAAGCAAAGGCCCCCAGTACGGGAACCCACATTTCCTCCAATATAATTCAAGGCTCTTTTACCAGTGTTTCTTAAAGGGCAGCCCAGCAGCATCAGCATCACTTGAGAACCTGTTAGAAAATCAACTTCTCAGGTCCCATCCCACCCCATTCCACTCAGTCCTCAAGCTACACCTCAAAAGGTAGACTACCTGCTAAAAAAGACATTTAAAGATGACCCAGGATCCAAAGTATAATATTCAAAATGCCCAGGATACAATAAAAAATTATTCATCATACCAAAAGTCAGAAAAATCACATTAGAATGAGACACAATAATTAACAGAGAAGATTGAGAGGTTAAAGTTACCTGACAAGGATTTTACAGTCAAAACCAAAAAACCTACTGCCGTCGAGTCGATACTGACTCACAGCTAACCTACAGGGCAGAGTAGAACTGCCCCACAGTTTCCAAGGAGTGCCTGGCAGATTTGAACTGCTGACCTTTTGGTTAGCAGCCATAGCACTTAACCACTATGCCACCAAGGTTTTCGGATTTTACAGTAGCCATCATTAAAACACTTGAACAAGAAATTGTAAATTCTCTTGAAATAACCAAAAAACCTGAAAATGTCAGGAACGGGATAGAGGTTATAAAAAAAAAGAACCGAATGAAAAATTTTTAGAACTAAAAAAAAAAACAATCAAAATAAAACTCCCACTGCATGGGCTCAACTACAGAATGGAGGTACGAAAGGATAGAATCAGTGAACTTAAAGACAGATTGGTAGAGCTTATCCAACCTAAACAACAGAGAGAAAATTGTCTGAAAAATAATGAATAGAGTCTCATGGACTTGTGGGAAAACAACGAAAAGCTATCATTAGCATGATCAGAGTCTCAGAAGGAAAAGAGAGAGAATGAGACTGAATGGAATTTGAAGAAATAATGTCTGAAAACTTTTCAAATTTGGCAAAAGGTATAAACCTACAGATTTAAGAGGCTGAAAGAAACTTAAATAGGAGAAACTCAAAGAAATCCATGCCAAAATACATCATAATTAAAACTTCTGAAACTAAAGACAAAGAAAAAGTCTTGAAAGTTGCCAGGGCGAAATAATTCATTACTTACAGGAAACACCAATTCAAATGACAGGGTGTTTCTTACCTGATAACATGAAGGTCAGAAAGAAGTAGTCAATTACTGAATTCTATATCTGGTCAAAATATCCTTTAGAAATGAGAGGAATATAAAGGCATTCTTAGAGGAATCTGGGAGAATTCATTGCTTTATTGTTGTTAGAGATGCTGGCATTAATTTCACTAATAGAATAAAACAATTAATAAAGAAATACCAAAAAAAAAAAAAAAAACCCATACCCATTGCCATCGAGTCGATTCCAACTCATAGCAAACCTATAAGACAGAGTAAAACTGCCACATAGGTTTTCCAAGGAGCAACTGGTAGATTCGAACTGCCAACAACCTGAGCTTGTAATCACTGTGTCACCAGAGCTCCCAATAAAGTTGTCCACTATACCATCAGGGCTCAACAGTGTGGGGTGGGCTAAATGAGACTATCCATGCTAGTCCATCATTAAGTGTTTATAGCTTCATCTTTTTAAGTGCAGATAATCTTTAAAGAATCTGAGAAACACAGTTTTGTTTTATGTTTATTGGAAAAGATTAACATAAGATTACTTTTTCTCCTAGCATGTAACCGTGATTAACCTCACTGGGAAAAAAAAAAAGTTGTGCTCATATTTAAGTGATAAGTAATTTAACTTTTAGAGAAATTAGACTAGTGTCATGTCAGAGTAGTGGTTAAGTGCTACGGATGCTAACCAAAAGGTTGGCAGTTTGAATCTGCCAGATGCTCCTTGGAAACTCTATGGGGCAGTTCTATTCTGTCCTATAGGGTCACTATGAGTCGGAATTGACTCGACGGCAGTGGATTTGGTTTTTTGGTTTAGAGTCAGAGTAAAGGGATTTGAGGTTCGTGAGCTTCTGTAACAATGGAAAGGAGTGGCAGGAAGAGGGAAGAGAGGTCTGGAACTGGTTTGCTTGGGTTGAACCTCTGGATGGCCAGTGGAAGTGGGCAAGAGAACTCTATAGTGGGAAGTATCAGAAAAGTACAGTTTGGAAAGACCGAGAGTGAAGGGAATAAAGTGAAGAGAATAAATAGAGGAGAGAAGGAGAAAGTTAATATATCTGTCAGAATGAATGTATCTTAACAAATTAATGCTGCACAGTAAATGAGAAGTGTGGCTGTGTGTTCTGAGGTACCTAGATTAATGGAGAAATTACTGGAATTTTATGTCCTAATCCAAGATTCCATTGTTTTTACCTCTTTGATATTTTTAGAAGATATTTGAGTTTTTTTTTTTTTTTTAATATATGGCTTCCTGGAAATACACGTGTATATTTGTTGAGTGTCTATGTGTTCGAAAACTAAAGGCAGAGAGAGAAAAAAAGAGATATTATTAGGTTACCTTTTCCTTCCTCCATTTTAAATGGAACTCTAGGAATATAGGAGCTCTGGTGGCACAGTGGATAAGAGCTTGGCTGTTAACCGAAAGAACTGCTGCTAGAATCCACCAACTGCTCCTTGGAAACCCTATGGGGCAGTTCTCCTTTGTCCTATAGGGTCGTTACAAGTCGGAATCGACTTGATGGCAACGGGTTCTAGGAATATAAGGAATGAAGGAGTTTGAAAAAGGAGTTATTTTCTGAGAAGCCCACAAACAAAGGATTTATAACTATCAGAATGAATTCAGTGGTTTCTACTGTCTCTGCAGTAAGTCAAGAGATCAACAGTAATACTGGGAAATATAGTCTTTAACCTTGAATGTATTTCTCAAATCATTGCTTGAGTCGAATTTCCTTGAAATGTTACACGGAACTCTGCCAAGACGTGCCAGAACGAGTACCAGGGATGTGCTCTCCTTTGGGACCTGTGCAGTGAATCCGAAATGATGCTTCTGTGAGGTCTTGAGAACGACTATTCTGTATAAACAGGAAGAAATCCACAAAGCTCCTGTTTTAGGACATTGTGTTCAATAGTTAAGCATTTCTTTCAAGCCCAACCATACTGCTTTCGTTTAAACGCCCTCATTCTTTAGGAAGGCGGAGTGATGCACAGACAATATGCTGAAGCCACATCAAAGATGGTACTGATTATGGCCAGGGAGCATTTCAGATTATGTGAATGAATAAAAGCTGCTCTTCAAAAAAGCAAGTTTATTTTTTCTGTTGATGTCCTGCCATGGATTAAGAATGGAAATATTTGGTTTCCTGTTGCTGAAATTGTGGGATTCTGTTAGGATTATTGGGAAACAGGAAATTGGGGCTATGTGTCTAAAAGGAATGTCTTGACACCTTTGTGAGTAGCTAGATTCAAATTAGGGGCATAGTTTCTGAGAAAGTCCTGGTTTTTCAGAAATAATGTCTTGCTCTATGGATTTTTAACCAAATTTCATAATAATTTAATTTGTGCTAGGAACAAGGGTCTTGTTGCAAGAGACTTGTGTGTGGTCACTATGAATGGGACACAGCAGTGGCCAAATATAGCAGCAGAGGAAAGCCTGGGGCCTCAGAACCCAACATCGGGACAAGACTATTCACAAGGAGCAAATAGCTCCTCTTCAGGCTATGTTATAAACTAAGCATGTCCTCTACTATCTCAATAATCTACATACCCAATTCAGGCTGTAGGAAGAGGGGATTTCACTGACCCTGTTGTCTTTTCTGCTTCCTATGGAAGTGAACTATGGACCAGTCACTGTCTGTGAACTGTCTCGCTTTAATAGTCATACTACTTTTCTGAATTTATTATTATTGTTATTATTATCCTCATTTTAAAGATGAGAAACCTGAGGCACAAGGTAAATATTTTACCCAAGGTGATACAAGCATTAAGTGGTAGAACCAGGATTCACACCAGGTCAGCTCTCCTAATCACACTGCAATACTCTTCTATTTGTTATCATCATTTTTTTCTTTTATCAGGTTAGTAACTGACCACCCACCACGGGCCAACCCCTTGCTCTAGAGTAGCAGTGCCCAATAGAAACACAATGCAAGCCACACATGTAATTTTAAACTTTCTAGTAGCCACATTAAAACATAAAAGTGAAACAGGGGAAATAAATTCTAATAATGTATTTTATTTAATTGAATATAACCAAACTACTATCATTTCAACATATAATTATATATCTTGCATTCTTTTTTTCTAAGTCCTAATATCTAGTATGCATTTTACACTTATGACATGTCTTAATTCAAATTAACCACTTTTGAAGTGCTCAATAGTCACATGTGGCTAGTGCCTAACAGATTGGATAGTATAGGGCTAGGCACTTGGGATTCAGCACTAAATAACATAAAACAATCCTTTGCTATTATGACACGTATATTCAAAATATTACAGAGGGTGAGTTCAGAAGCCAAGATGACTGAAGTACACTGACTGAGCAAGAAGGGAAGAGAGGTAAAGGGGGATTGGACTAGACAAGGCTTTACAGGTCATTGTAAGGATTTTCAATTTTCGTCTGTTACAGGCAGGCTTTGGAGGGGTTTAAATAGAAAAGTAACATGATATGACTTAAATAGGCTCTCTCTGGTTGGGATTCTAAGATAGATTGTGTAGGGGGTTGAGGGAGAGTAGAAGTTTGAAGCCTAGTTAAGAAACAGCTGCAATAATTCCTGTGAGTGATGATGATAGCTTTGAATATGATGGTAACATTGGAGGTGTTTAAGGTTGGTTGGCTTCTGGATTTAGTTTATCATATAGGTAAAATACGGATTAAAAATGTACAATAGGTTCTTGCTTATTAATGTTGGAAAAATAACTCCAAGCCTGTAAATAAGACTAAGAGGATGATTGCTTTTTCTTTTAATTATTTGACTTTTCTAGCAGAATGTACCATTGTTTGCTGTTCCTATTATCTATGAATTAAAGCAGACACGTCGTGAAGTGAAATAACTTGTTGATCTGTGAGCTGTAGAGACACAAATGATTTATATGTGGTAGAAAAGAAATCCTAAAGATTATTATTTTTTGCCCTGTGGGACATTAGCCAACTTTGTATCCAACCTAGCAAACTTATTTTATCATTCCTTTATTAAATTGCTTATAAATATTCAGCTGCTCAAATCCTTTTTGATCCAGCCTTACCATTCTACCCATTTCCTCAATTTAAGCAAAATTAAACAATATCATTGACACATGCCTTCTAATTTGCTTGAGTCATGCTTATAAATTTTTGGACAATCATTCTTTTGACAACAATGATAGCTTCCAATGGACCTTTGGTATTGTTCACAGCACCAATGATAATCACCTCCTTCTTTCAAACTCCAGGTTCCCATACTCTGAAAGAAACCAATTATTCTCCTCTCCTCTAACCCATCCCTCATTCCCTCTCATTACAACTACTCTTTAACCTGACCGTGCTTTCCATCCTGTCTTTCAAAGTCTTCACTTTCTTTCCTACTTCACTAATTGTCAGTGTATATAAAATAAGCTTATAAAAATCCTCACAACTGGACCAATAAACAACAGCATCATAAACGGAGAAAATATTGAAGTTGTCAAAGGTTTCCTCTTACTTACACCCATGGAAGCAGCAGTCAAGAAATCAAAGATATATTGCCTTGGGCAAATCTGCTCCAAAAGACTTCTTTAAAGTGTTAAAAAACAAAGATGTCACTTTGCGGACTAAACTGACCTGACCTAAGCCTTGGTATTTTCAATTGCCTCTTATGCACATGAATATGTTGATGAAGAAGAATGAACAAATCTCTCTTGGAAGAAGTAGAGAATGCTCCTTAGAAGCAAGAATGTTGAGGCTTTGTCTTATGTACTTTGGACATGTTATCAGGAGGAACCAGTTCCTGGAGGAGGACATCATGCTTGGTAAAGCAGAGGGTCTGCGAAAGAGGGAGGCCCTTAATGAAATGGATTGGCACAGTGGCTAAAAAAATGGGCTCAAACATAGCAACGATTGTGAGGATGAACTGGGCAGTGTTTTGTTCTGTTATACATGGGGTCACTATGAGTCGGAACTGACTTAAGGGCACCTAACAACATCAAGCTTGCTGCTACCCTTATACTCTTGCATTTTTGCCCTTCATTGCATGTTTTCTCTAAGCCCCTACTGACCAGATCATTCATATGAAACATCTGAATTGGTATTCCGTCAATTCCTAGAGCCTTGTTTTTTGCCAATGCCTTCAGTGCAGCCTGGACTTTTTCCTTCAGTAGCATCGGTTCTTGATCCTATGCTACCCCTGAAAGGTTGAAGATTAGCCAATTCTTTGCACAGAACATAAAATTGTTCTAAAAGTGTTTTCATGGCAGTATAACCTATAGTTCCTGAAAACAAATACTATATCTCTCTGGAGGGACGCAGCTTCTACAGAATGCGTATGATGGTTGTCTTAGACTGGATACCTTAGAGAAGCAAAATCAGTGAAACTTACAAATATAAATATATGGAGGGAGATTTAACTCAAGGAGATGGCTCATGGGGTTGTGGAGGCTGGCAAGTCCCAAAATCAGCGGGTCAGGCTGGAGGTCCTGAGCAAAAGACAGCCTTGTTGGAACATCCACTTATATACTCAAAGCAGGTCACACCCCTAAGGAAGCTCTCTTTCAACTAATTGGCTGCTCTTAGAAGATCTCATCATGGAGGTGATTACATTATATCAGATCTCATTATGGAGGCGATTACATTATATTACATTAAGGAAGAGCAATCAGTCCAAAGGTTGCCAAATTACTGAGAATCATAGCCTAGCCAAGTTGACACCTAACATTAACCATCACAATGGCACACATAAATTCCTGCTGAAAATAAAATATATATGTATATACACGTGTGTGTGTGTCAGGGAGTGCGAGGGAGCCCGGTTATGCAGTCGTTAAGAGCTCAGCTGCTAACCAAGAAGCTGGCAGTCTGAACACACCAGCCACTCTGTGGGAGAAAGATGGCAATCTGCTTCTATAAAGATTCATGGCCTTCAAAACCCAGTGGGCCAGTTCTACTCTGTCCTACAGGGTTACTGAGTCGGAATCGACTCAACAGGAGTGGGTTTTTGGTTTGATGTGTGTGCGTGTACGTGTGTGTGTGTGTGTGTTTATACCAGTTGTTGTCATATCGATTCTCACTCATGATAATCCTATGTACGTCAGAGTAGAATCGTGCTCCATAGAGTTTTTCAGTGGCTGATTTTTCAGAACTAGATTGCCAGGCCTTTCATCTGAAGTGCCTCTGGATGAACTCAAACTGCCAACCTTTCAGTTAGCAGCTTTTTTTCTCTGCTGTTTAATGAATGTTCTTCAGTTAATTCTTTTATCGCATTTGTATCTCTTTGAATCACCAAGATTCGTGAGTCTAGGGGCTCATCTCTCATCCCATTTGGTCTCTAAAACCCTACACTTCAAAGATAGCTACCTTAGCCCTTTCCCTGCCTCCAATGACAGATTCCATTCAGATATTGCCTGCACTGGATTTCACTTAGCTGTTTTTTTTTTCTGCTTCCTGGGAATTTTTCTGTCTTTCTGTGAGGCCAGTTATGTATTCAGGTTCTATGTGTTGTTTTATGCAGAATTTATGGGTGATTTATTGTAGGAAATTTCTAGGTTATTTTAATTACCATGCCTGAAATAGAAGTCTCTGATTTGTTTCTTCAAAACAGAAGAGGGGATGCCTGAGTAGAAAAAGGGAAGAAAATGTGAGAACCTAAATGATACAATTCAATACACGTTCCATAAAGCATACATGTAAAGTTGGCTTTCACTCTTGCTTTCCCCCCGTTGTTTATATACCTCAGGGCTTGGAGAAATATAATTCCCGTTTTCATGACCTCTATCACAGACAATGCTAGGAAGTGCAAAGGAATCTTAATCTTACATGTAACATTGGTAGGAAGTGACATTGGTGGGAGAAGATGCACAGAACCCAAAAAAAGCCAGAAGTAGACCTATGAGTACAAACAAACCAAAACCAAACCCACTGCCTTTGAGTTGATTCCAACTCATAGCAACCCTATAAGACAGAGTCGAACTGCCCCCATAGGATTTCCAAGGAGCTGCTGGTAGATTGGAACTGCTGACCTTTTGGTTAGCAGCCAAAGTCAACCTCTGCACCACCTGGGCTCTGATTTTGGGGTAGAAGGATATAATAAGCAAATTTTCAACTCAGCTCACCTCTGCTATTCACCTTGACAATTTTTCTTTACCTTATGGCTCCCAAGTGAATATTTCCTTGTCTTCCTGTTTTCAATCAGTTTCCAGACTGAAATACCCTGTATTATATTGACTGAAAAGCTCACAGGTCTGCCGCCACCATATATCATCCTTCCCAATGTTGAAACTCTTACCTCAAAACTGTTCACATCATGTTTTGGTAATTTTAGTACCCATTGCCATCGAATCAATTCCTACTCTTAGTGATCCTGTTGGACAGAGTAGAACTGCTCCGTAGGGTTTTCAAGGCTGTAATCTTTCCAGAAGCTTACTGCAACATCTTCCTTCCCCTGAAGCAGCTGGTGGGTTTGAACCACCAACTTTTGGTTAGCAGCTGAGCACTTAGCTACTGTGCCACCTCCTTACAGTCTTAATAATACCTGTGTATTGGGTAGATCATGTATCATGATCATCTCTCTTCAGCTGTCTGTTTATTCTCTGTTTTAAATTTCCCTATGTTATGTTTTTCTAATTTTCTATTACTTTTTGTCTATAATATGTGACAACAAAAATATTCTTTTTTTTTTTTTTTTTAGTGGTTAAAACAGAACTCAATTTCTTAGAAACAACTTTCTCATATATTTTTTCTTTTTCCTGTACTCAGTAGTGGGTGTGGGAGAAGTTGAATGTGGAGCCAATAATGGAAGGGTATCTAGTTAGAGGGTTTTAAATTTCATTTAAAGATCCCTGGGGGCACAAGGGTTAAGCGTTGGGCTGCTAATAGAAAGGTCAATGGTTTAAACAAACCAGCCCACTCCAGGGAAGAAAATATCTGGCAATCTGCTCCCATAAAGATTCCAAAACCCAAACCCCTTGCTGTCGAGTCAATTCTGACTCATAGAGGCCCTGTAGCCTAAGAAACACTATGGAGCAGTTCTACTGTGTCCTAATGGGTCATTATGAGTTGGAATCAACTTGAGGGCACATAACAACAACACACCTCATTTGTTAATCTCCTCTGCTTTTTTTTTAGCCCACAAAGGTGACAACTGAACTATAATTCTTCCTCTTCTGGAGGATTTATGGCTCATATCTGAGCTCAGACACTAATTCACTTTTAAGATTATTTTCATCAAATGATTTACTACATAGTTGCAGATAAGATGTGGTAGCAGTTTAATATCACATCCTGCTTGAGAAACTTATAAAGAAGTAAGACAGAGTTGATCTATTCAACTTTGTGTGATGACTTCGTTACCTAATCAAACTTGCTCATTCCATTCCAAGTCCCTCAATGTACTTGGTTGGACCAATCTAGAAATGCTTTTCAGAATCTAAAAATCAATGTAATACATATACCATAATTGAGTGATTTCATTTTAATGCTTATTATTGTTTCTTCTTGTATATCTATCAGAAATACATTGTAGAGTCATAATAACCAAAACCAAAACCAAACCCAGTGCCACGAGTCGATTCCGACTCATAGCGACCCTATAGGACAGAGTAGAACTGCCCCATAGAGTTTCCAAGGAGCGCCTCCTGGATTGGAGCTGCTGCCTGTTTGGTTAGCAGCCATAGCACTTAACTCCTATGCCACAAGGGTTTCCAGAGTCATAATAAGGGCATTGTAATTCCCTAATTATCAAAAACCTAATTTGTCCATATTTTCTCACCTCTGTCTCTTAACAATTTATTTCTGTTCGTATCCCACATCCAATCCTCTAGCCTGAAATCTAAACTCTTATACCCACTGCATGCTTGGCACCTCCGCTTGATGTTTATCAGTATTTCGGGCTGGCTTCCCAAGCATCTGTCCTTGGGACCTGATGCTTATTCTCAACAAAGAACCTGAGTGGTCCTGTTTATATGTAAGTCACACCATGCCATTGGGTTGCTCAAAATCCTCCAATGGCTTCCCCTCTCTCTTAAAATAAAAACCTAGTTCCTTATATTGCCTTCAAGGTCTTTGGCTCTTCAACCTGTGGACCCTAGTTATCTCTTTGAACTCATTTCCTCCCATGCTCTTTTTCTACTTCAGCCACACTCTCTTCCTTGCTCTTGCTTGAATGTACCAGCTGTCTTTCAGCTTCAGGGCCTTTGCATTGACTCTTCCCTCTGCTGGGAAACTCTTCATATACCTGACTAGCTCACTCCCACCCTTCCTTCAAGTCTTTGCTCAAATGTCATTTTCTCAGCAAATTACTCCTAAACACTCCCCTTTCCTCATTCCTACCTTGCCACGAAGACAGATAATAATGTTGGCTTTGGTCATTGTTGTATTCCTAACCATCAGAACACTGTCTGGCACACAGTGGGCAATCAATAGACAATAAATGGATAAACATTTCTACTTCTAATCTGTTTTGCAGACTACCCTTTTTGCTGGGATCTGTACTATGTTTCTTATTTATTGTTTTCATTCGATTCTCATCTAGAATCCCTGCACTTTAGGGGTAGAAATAAGACGGTGAAATTTCCTCTTTATATTTAGCTTCTCACTTTACTTGGCATTATTTAGGAAGGACCATTAAAGGAAAAATCCATACATCATGTCTCTCTTTCTTATAACTCAAATCCTGTGTAGATAATACTGAAACTTGGCTATGCACCACAGAATGAGCGCTGGATGCAGAGTAAGGAGTTATAATTCCTGCTCTTTCATAAACTCATGACCCTGGTAAAGTCATTTAAGGTTATTTTGAGGAAAGAGATTATACTTTCAAGAATTTTTTTTTTTTTTAACCAAGACATTAAATAAAACATGGTATGTGAACACAGCATTGTCTGGTTTTAAAATAATAATCATAAAACATAATTGGAGCTTATGAATACTATGAGTTATATAGTTTCCAAAATGCTTTCACATACTTTATCTTGATTTACACAATGGTCTTAAGAACCATCTTAAATATCAGGTTACTGTGAAGATACGAAATCCTGAGATTTTCACCATCCAAGTGTCATGTCAATAAATATCACTCTATAGCAGAAGCATAGTGGTAGCATAGTGGTTAAGACAACATACTTTAGATTTGTATTTTCTTAGATGCAGGATTTAAAGCCACCATCTTGGCCTCTTACTTTCAAGCACCTTGATGCTTTCTCTCTTGTCCGCTTGCCGATGCAGTGTTACTTGTAAATCAACACAGACTCAGTCCTTCCAAAAATTTGCACTTGTGGAATACAATCTATTTCATTTGGGCAAGAAACACACCATTTCAGATGTGGTTTCAAGAGGTTTGTACGTTGCTTTCCTTCCAATGTACTTTGTATCTTCTCCCTTTGCATTAATTTTTAATTGATTAAACTCAATTTATTTTATATTCACGCAAAATTCATCCTCAGAACAATACGCCAGTTTTCTCATAATTATTACTTTAATGGAAGGCCTAATAAAATGGAGCATCTAATAAAATGACTGTGCTTGGTTATTGTCAGGCAATGGGGAGACATTGAGCAGTTAAGTTTGGTTTTGATTTTATGTAACACTTCTTGTGCATAGGACTTCAGCACCTTAAAAATAATGGTAAATTATGTATTTCATAACAGTGCAATTACTGTAATTATTATTCTTTTAGGTGTACAATTCAATGGTTTTTTAATATATTGACAGATATTTGAAACCACCTCCACAGTCGATTTTAGAACATTTTCATCACCTCAAAAAGAAACTCCATACCCTTTTGCTATCACCCACGTATTCCCCTATTTCCCCAGCTCAGACCAACCACTAATCTGCTTTCTGTCTTAATAGATTTTCCTATTCTGGACATTTCATATAAATGGAATCATATAATATATGGCCTTTTCTGACTGGTTTCTTCCGCTTAGCATAAGATTTTCAAGGATAATCCATGTTATAGTATGTTTTAGTACTTCCTTTTTATGGTCATATAATATTCCACTGTCTGGATATATCTCATTTGTTTATCCATCAATCACTTACAAGACATTTGGATTGTTTTCTAGTTTTTGGCTATTAAGAATAATGCCGCTATAAACATTCATGAGTAAATTTTCAAGTGGACACATATTTTATTTTTCTGGAGTATCTAGGCATGGAATTGCTGGGTTACTTGGAACTTTGTATTTGTTTGAGGAACTTCCAGACTTTTCCAAAGTGGCTGCACCATTTTAAAATCCAACCAGCAACATATGAGGTATCTGATTTTTCTACTTTCTTTCGGACACCTTTTATTATCTGACTTTTTTATTATAGCCATACAACTGGGTGTGAAGTGATACCTTATTATGGTTTTGATTCATATTTCCCTGATGACTAATGATATTAAATATCTTTTCATGTGCTTATTGGCCATTTGTATATCTGCTTTGGAGAAATATCTATTCAAATTTTTTGGTCATCTTTTAATTTTTTTTTTTTTTGAGCTGTGAGAGTTTTTTTTTTTTTAATATATTCCAGATACATGTCTATATGATTTGCAAATATTTTCCCTTTCTATAGGGTGTCTTTTAACTTTATAAATAGCGTCTTTTGAAGCACGACAGATTTTAATTTGAATGAAGTCCAATTTATCTAGTTTTCCTGTGCCGCTCATGTTTTTGATATCATGTGTAAGACCCCATTGTCAATTTGAGGTCACAAAGATTTACACTTGTGTTTTCTTTTAAGAGCTTTATAGTTTTAGTATTAACATTTAAGCCTTTGAACTATTTTGAGTATGAGGTCAGGGTCCGACTTCATTCTTTAGCATATGGCTATCTAGTTGATCCAGTACCATTTGTTGAGAAAACTATTCTTGCTCCATTGTATTGTCTTGGCGCCCTTGTTGAGAATTAATTGACCATAAATGTAATGTTTTATATCTGGACTCTCAGTTTTATCACATTGGTCTCTACGTCTCTCTGTCTGCCAGTATCGTGCCGGTTGTCTTGACAAATACATAATATGCATCCACCATTACAGTATCCTACAGGATAGCCCCGCTACCCTAAAAATGCCCTGTGTTTGTAGTAAGTTTTAAAATTAGGAAGTATGAACTCTCCAAATTTGCCCTTCTCCTTTCAAAAACTTTTTTGTGGTTATTTTGTGTCCCTTGAAATTCCATATGAATTTTACAGTCAGCTGTTCAATTTCTGGGAGTCTGATAGGGATTACACTGAATATGTAGATAACTTGAGGGAATATTGCCATCTTAAGGACATTAAGTTCTCTGATCCAGGAATATGAGATTTTTTTTCCATTTTTCTCAGATTTTTCTTTAATTTCTTTCAACAACGTTTTGTAGTTTTCGGAGTCTAAATATTTCATCTCTTTTGTTAGTTTTTCCTGAGTATTTTATTATTGTTGATACAATTTTAAAAGGAATTGTTTTCTTAATTTCGTTTTTGGATTGTTCATTGCAAGTATACGGAAATGCAATTGACTTTTTATTTTAGTATATTGCTCCTATATGCTACAACCTTGCTGAACTCTTTCATTAGTTCAAATTATTTTTTAGTGGAAGCTTTAAACCCATTGTCATTGAGTCAATTCTGACTCATAGCAACCCTATAGCATGAAATCATGTCCTCGGCGAATAGAGATGGTTTTACTTCTTTTTCAATCTGGATTGCCTTTAGAAGGCACTTAGATGATCCAATTTTTGACCATTAAGTATGTTAGCTTTGGGTTTTTTGTAGGTACATTTTGTCAAGTTGAGAAATTTCCCTTTGTTGATGGCTTTTATGATGAAAATATGTTGCATTTTGTCAAATGCCTTTTCTGCAATGATTAATATGTGTATTAGATTAACTGATTAAGTGTTACCCCATTTTGCATTCCTGGGATAAGTCTCACTTGGCCATGGTATATAATTATTTTTATATGTTGCTAGATTTGGTTTGACAATATTTTGCTGATAATATTTGCATACGTATTTATAAAATATATTGGTCTGTAGTTTCTTTCTTTTTTTGATATCTTTGTTTGGTTTTGGTTTCAGAGTAATACTGGCCTCATAGAATGAGTTGGTAAAAGTTCCCTCCTCAATTATTTAACAAAGTTTATAAATTGTAATTATTATTTATAAATTTGTAATTATACATTATAAACTGATACTGGCTTCATAAGTATAAGTTACATTACCATACTTTTAAAAGGCTATTTGGGTATTCAATTTTATTTCTTTTTATGGACATTTCTGTAATTTGTTAGTTGTCACAACTTAAAAGAGATCTCCCTTTGGTGAAAGACTCAAAAACTAAAAAAAAAAAAGTCTTCTTAAAATGGACTCATTGAACACCAGGGTCTAATTTTGTTGATAACACATCAAGAAAGAAATAAGGAATATAGAAATATTGCACAGTGATTAAATACTGCAAAGGAAATTTATGTAAGTGGGGTCTTCCTTTCACAGGATCTCTGTTCTTCTGGATTGATAGCTAGGTTCTCTTTTTGTTTCCTATTTCCTCCAGTTGAAAACATTTGGAAATCTAGTTTGGTTGTTCTAGACCAGTAGTTCTCAAAAAGAGTGGCCCATGGACCAGCAGCATCAACATCACTTGGGAAGTTATTGGAAATGCAGATTATTGGACCTCACCCAAACCTACCAAAGGCAGAAACTCCAGGGTAGGTGGAGCCTAGTAATTTCTTTCAATAAATCCTTCAGGTGATTCTGATGTTGTCTACAGTTTTCAAACCCTTGCTTTAGATAATCACCACTCCACCCACTCAGCACAACTCTTACCCATGGGTTATTTGCCAGGAGGCCCTGGATAGGGCCACCTTTGAATCAACTGCTCACTCTGTGCTTGCAGGAAGTGGTGAGTTTATTCTAGATGCCAGAATCCCACCAGAGGTAAATCAGATGATTTTTCTTCCAATAACGCATTATCATCCACCATTTAGAAGGTGACCACAATCCTCCACTTTCTAGACTCCAGACCTATTGACTTTCTTTTGGTTCCTTGAAGCAGCCTTATTTGTTATAACCCTTTGCCTTCACCCATACTGTTCCATTGCCTTGAAATTCTTTTCTCTTTCTCTTCACTTAGTTCACACTGACTTTTCCTTCAGCTCTCAACTTAAGCTTCAATTCCTTGAGGGTGGTGTTTCCTGAGCCCATAATTTAAATTAGACCCTCCCTCCCTCTCTCCCTCCCTCCCTCCCTTCCTTCCTTCCTTCCTTCCTTCCTCCCTCTCTCCCTCCCTCCCTCCCTCCCTCCCCCTTCCTTTCCTTCCTTCCTTCCTTTCTTCCTCCCTCCCTTCCTTCCTTCCTCCCTCCCTTCCTTCCTTCCCTCCTTCCTTCTTTCCTTCTTTTTCTCCTGCCTTCCTTCCCTTCTTGCCTTCATTTTAGCTCTCATAGAACTGCTATTTCAGTTTACAATCATGCTTTCATTTATGGGATATTTGGATTCATTTCTGTCTCTGCTGGGAGGCTGTAAAGTCCATGAGATCTAAGACTGAAAATGCATCCTTCAGTTAGGACACTTAAAATATATTTGTAGATAAATGAATGAAAGAAAAAGTCACCTTTTGCCAACATTTTGTGTTATCCAGTAGTTAATTCATGCCCATGTGAAAAAATATTATTTAGTTTTTTATTATTTCAATGTGATAATTTTTTACTGAGCACCTACTATATGCCATTCTTTCAGTGCAGGAGATGGAGCAGTAAATAAAATAGACAAAATATCAGCCCTCGTAGAGCTTACGTTCTAATTTATATTAAAGGCCTATAAGTAAAGATATGAAGCTAGAATGCTGAAAATTTCACTTGTAGATTCTATGACAGAATTTTAACAATTTGAATGGCACATAAACAAATTCGAAGAGACAATAGTACATAGAACACAGAACATAGTGATATATAAAGACAGTCCTTAAATTTGGAGTGCCTCGTTATAAAAATTGGTCTAAAACAAACAAGGGGACTGGTTCCAACATATATTTTCAAAATGTAAAAAATGCCCTTAAATGACCACAACCTCGGTGGAAAATACATACCTATAATTCAAAAATAAAATTTTAATTTAAAATATAATAATTTCTGCTTCTTGGTAAAAGATGCTAATGGTGGACAGGTTTTTAGGGGAGTAATTTAAAATTAATGGGAACAAGCCTTTAACTCAATTGGCATAGTTTATGTTTAAAGACAATTAACTGCTTTTTAGAAGGTGACCTTGGAGCTAAGAGGAAAGCTGGTGAGCTCAAGAGTAAACGTACATGTAAATAATTTACACAAACAAATGCATCACCTTCGATTAACAGAGTTGAAGGTTTTAAGTCTCTAGAATTGGTTATCCTCGGGGTTAGATGTCTCTGTCCTATTGCAGATTTTTTAGGTGTTAGCCTCCCTCACTAGAATCAAAGGTAAAGAAGCTGCTTGGAGAGTATCAGAGTCACTGTTCACTAGAGTGAGAGCCCTGGTAGCCCAGTGGAAACACTAGGTTGGTAATCAAAAGGCCTGTGATTGGAACTCACCAGCTCTTCCACAGGAGAGAGATGTGGCGGTCTGCTTCGTAACCATTTACAGCCTTGGAAACCCTGTGGGGCAGTTCTACTCTGTCCTGTAGGGTCACTGTGAGTTGGAATTGCCTTGATGGCAGTGGGTTGGGTTTGGTTTGGTTTACTAGAGTTGTGGCTTGTTGAGGTTTCTGAAAGCTCTGTTATGATTACGCTTGCTCAGCCCTGATTTTGCCTCCTCCGTCAATGTAGATGCTCAAAGTTCCTAGCATGAGGCAAGGACATATATGAGTTGAACACTGTTCATTCGCTGAAGCTCCTTGTACACAGTTAGCACTTTTTTTACCCCTTTTTCCTTCTTTTGTTTGAAATTATTTACTGGTCTCAGTTCAAATATAATGTGTGGAACTCCAGTCTTGACAGCCAAAAGGAATTGTTCAAAAGAATTAATGACTTCCTTCATCAAAACTAGAAAGATTAAAAAAAAAAAAAAAATCTCCAAGCTGGAAAGACAATTTCATCTTTCCCAAGTAAAAAGTTTTTTTGTTTTTTTTTTTAAACTTGTCAGATTGGAGAGTTGGCAGTGTTGGTTTGTCAGTCATTATTAACTGAGACACACCAATAAGAAAGGAAAAATAGGAGGGAAGAAAAGAAGGAAAAGAAAGAAGAGTGGGAGAGAGTTAAGAAGGAAAGAAGGAAGGGAGAAAGGGAGGGAGGAAGGAAAAAAGAAAGCAGAATAATGGGAAAAGAAGAAAGGAGAGAGAAAAAAAGAAAAAAAAGACGGAGAGAGAGAGAAGAAGGGATCCCCCTGGCCCTAACATATATAGAATATATAGACCAAGCCCTCTAGGGAGATTTTGGAAACTTTAATGTGTGCCCTCATTTCACTGTAACTTTTTTTTTTTCTTTACAAATAAAACTCTGGCACGACTTTGATGTTTTTAGCTGCGTCAAAGACTTGTTCCCATTAATTTCAAATTACTGTCCTAAAACTGTCTACTTTTTAACAGTTCATGAAAAGGATGGCCCGCTTTGCTGTCCCCTGGGTTCTCAAAACCTCTTAATTGATCTGCCTGCCTTTTTGCATCCGATATGGAGCAGAAAAATGCCCTTTCACTTGTAAAATGGCCACATCATTGGGACCCTTGAGGTGGCCAGGACTAAAGAATTGTATCTGGCTAACACTCTGGGCTTCTGGATTTAGAAGAGACCTAGAAATTGAGGAGCTGGATTTTCACTTGAAGACAACAAGAGTGTTGACATTCTATTGGTTTCTATTGCAGTCAGAGTAGCAGTAAAATATTCTGGGACATAAACAAGCACCTTTAGGGTATTTTAAAAATTAAATGTTTTAACACAGCAGTTGAAGAAGCTGAAAGCAACCTTAGATAATTCTCTCCCTCTAAGTCTACACGGAAACCATGGTGATGCAGTTGTTAAGTGCTATGGCTACTATCAAAAGGTCAGCAGTTTAAATCTACCAGGCGCTCCTTGGAAACCCTATAGGGCAGTTCTACTCTGTCCTGTAGGGTCACTATTCTGAGTCAAAATTGACTCGACAGCATTGTGTTTTTGAGCTTTAAGTCTACACCTAGAAAAAAAACCTAGTGCCGTCTATACAGCCATTATTAAATCAATTTGTTTCATATTTAATGTCCTACCAAGTACAAAAGGTCCACAATCTGTGTCCTTATTTCATCATCCTTCACATAACTTTATTTTAATTTTATTCTGCCATCGACATGTCCTGTTTTCCTTGTGTAGATTAAAGAAGTGGACCCTCGGCAGCAGGAATGCTGTTGTTAGGTGCCATCGAGGTGGCTCTGACTCATAGTGACCCCATGTACAATGGAACAAAACACTGTCCTCTCATGTACCATCCTCAGAATAGTTGTTATGCTTGAGCCCATTGTTGCAGCCACTGTGTCAATCCACCTCAGTGAGGGTCTATACCCCATTATATAGCTGAAGGCTGGTATTAGGTAAGAGTCCCTGGGTGGTACAGTTAACACACTCAATTGCCAACCTGAAAAGTTGGAGGTTTGAATTCACCCACAGGCACCTCAGAAAAAATGCCTGGCAATCTACTTCTGAAAAATCAGCTATTGAAAACCCTATGGGGGACAGTTCTACTCTGACACACGTGAGGTCACTGTAGGTCACAATAGGCTCTATGGCAAGTGGTTGGTTAGTATTAAGTAATCTCTTAACTTTCTCATCTAAACAATAATCATTACAATAGCTTTTCAGCCATGAGGCTTTTATACATACAAATAAATTTGGAAAGTGGCATTATAATCAACAGATTAGTAGAATTCTATCAAAATGATTATTTGGATGAAAAAAAGTCAACTCATTCTTTAGAAGGCAACTAATTGTGTTATTTGGGCCTAACTTTTCATTTAATAAGTTACTAATGTTGACAAACTTGCATTTGTTGCCTCACAAATTGAATAAATTGTTCTAATTCTTTTACATCTACAGTTTTTCAAACTGCATTGCCCTTATTGCTTCATTCTTTGGCAAAATATGAAATGAAGCTGAGGGCTGCCATGTATCAGGACATTGTATTCCCTAAAGTCTCCTTTTGGTGATACTTGGCAAAATTCTGGGAATAGCAAGTCTAATAGAGTAATATATTCCTCAATGCAATATTATCAATAGCCAGGCTCAGATGATAAGCAAAATCTGTTTCTTTTTATGTCATTAGAGCGGCCTGACCAGGCCAGCCCAGAATAACTACCTTATCTTTTTAAACAGGGGTTGTAAAAGAAAATTATAGCTAGTACAGGGTAGCATGTGGCTTCCTTGCCAAGAACTGCCAAGAGAATAGTTATTCAAATAACTGAACAAGACACACAATTTATCACTAGCAGGGGTCCCTCCCTAATATTCTGATTTTTACAGCTTAATCTAACATAAAGTGACACAAAACATACGTAGGCTTCTTTACGACAAATCTGAAAATAAATCTCTCTTGGCATTATCTAACCATGGTGATACTTCATAATGACACCCATGAGACCACACTGCAAGTACCTGGAGAGGAAACATAGCGTTTCGGAACTGGCAAATACCTTAGAGGTTATTTTGTTCAAATGTCTCATTTTGTAGACTATGAAATTGAGGGCCAAAGGGCTTGTTTACTTTCCCAAGGACACCCAATTTGAGCATGAATAGATAAAGAATAGTGCCTGCTCAAGGTTGGAAACTGGATGTCAGCCACTGATTGACAGGAACACGCATGGGTGGTAGAAAAAACCAATGGGATGTGGAGGAAGTCTGATCCCAGGAGCAGTAAAGGGACAAAAACCAGTAGTGGATGAGCTGAAGGAACACTGTTGTTAAGGCTGTGGGGAGTTTACCTGTTAATATTCTGCAGCAACTAGGTTCATTTTGAAGGTTCATGTGTTAGTCCTATGGGGATGATTCTACTGGCTGTAAATTGGCCATAAGAGAGCCAAAAGCTATTCCAAGTCTCCTGATGTGGGTTATAACATGATCCTTGTTTTTTTCCTGCCAGCTTATTAATATCTTACTTCTATTGCAAAGACTTCTTTGCTGTCCTCCGCCCTGCCTGACCTACATAGAGCCATAGCGATGATTAGTTAGGAACAAAAGAACTTCTGACACAACTAGATCCAGGGAAAAGTCCCTCAGAAGGTAAGTGCATATCTGTCTTAGTCATCTAGTGTTGCTCCAACAGAAATACCACAAGTGGATGGCCTCAACAAAGAGAAATTTATTCTCTCACAGTCTACTAGGCTACAAGTCCAAATTCAGGGTGTTCACTCCAGGGGATGGCCTTCTCTCTCTGTTGGCTTTGGAGTAAGGTCCTCATCATCCATCTTCTCCTGGTCTGGGAGCATTTCAGTGCAGGAACCTCAGGTCCAAAGCATGCACTCTGCTCCCAGTGCTGCTCTTCTGGTGGTATGAGGTCTCCAACTCTCCACTTGCTTCCCTTTCCTTTTATCTCTTGAGAGATAAAAGGTGGTGCAGGACACACCCAAGGGAAACTCCCTTTACATTGGATCAGGGAGATGACCTGAGTAAGGGTGGTGTTACAATCCAACCCTAATCCTCTCAACATAAAACTACAACCACAAAATGGAGGACAACTACACAATACTGGGAATCATGGCCCAACCAAGCTGACACATATTTTTGGGGGACACAATTCAATCCATGACCATATCTAACAGAGGAGGTTTAACCAGTTGGTGTCCAGTTGGTTCCGACTCATGGTGACCCCAGGTGTGTCAGAGTAGAACTATGCTCTGTAGGGTTTTCGGTGGCTGGTTTTTCAGTGGTAGATCATCTGTTCTTTCTTTTGAGGTGCCCATGGAGGGACTCAAAGCTCCTTCCAACCTTCCAGGTTAGCAGCAGAGTGTGTCAACAATTTGTACCACCCAGGAGGATTAGCACACTAATTAAGAGCATGGGATTGGCAGACAGAATATCAGAGTCCAAACCCCAGGTCTGCCTTTAGCTGCATAGCTTTGGACAAGTTGTTTAGCTGTACTTGGCTTTTCTTTTTTTAAACTCATCTATAAAATGGGAGTAAGCGATAATAGGGATGTGGTGAGTATTAAATGAAATAATACACATAAAATGCTTGGAATAGTTACGTGTACAGTAAGTGCTATCTAAATGAGTTCCATGGAATCAGTCTTACCTTGGAACAAGAAATCACTTAAAGTAAAAAAGAACGTTTTCTCTAAATTTTCACCTAAGAAAATTTTCTATCCATTTGGCCATCGTATTATAACTACATAAACAAAAAGTTTGAAAAGATAGCTCAGCCTCCATAGATACCTTTGTAAAAGTGGATTTGGGAAGAAGTAGCTTTGATTTAGGAAAGAAAGGAGTCCTGGTGTTACAGTGGGTAAAGCAATTGAGTGCTAACCAAAAGGTCGGTGGCTCAGCAGGAGAAAGAAGTGGCAGCCTGCTGCCATAGACATTTATAGTTTCTGAAACCCCGTGGGGTCGCTATGAGTTGGCATCAACTCAACGGCAGTGGGTTTGGTTTTTTGGTTTTTGGTGGAGCAAACGGTTAAGTGCTTGACTCCTAATTGAGAGGTTGGCAATTCAAAACCATTCAGAGGTGCCTTGGAAGACATGACTGGCTCTCTGCTTCTGAAAGGTCGCCATCTTGAAAACCCTAAGCAGTTGGACTCTGCATACATGTGGTCGCCATGAGTCAGAATCAACTAGAAGGCAACTGACAACAGCTTTGGTTTAGAATGAAATCACATTTAAGTTTTGACTTGTTAAAATAATGCAAAGTTGCGTCTTCTTTGGCCCAAACATAAAGGAGTTAATTTTGTTTAAGGATTTGCAAAACCTGAAAATAAGAAAATGTGAAAATTAGCATCTACTGTACACCTATTAGAAACACTGGTGCTAGTGGTTAAAAGCTATGGCTGCTAACCAAAAGGTCAGCAGTTTGAATCCACCAGGCACTCCTTGGAAACCGGAATCGACTCCATGGCAACAGGTTTAGTTTCGGTTTTGGTACACCTATTGTGTGCTAAGAACTCTATTAAATGTTTCAAAATTAGGCCCAATAAACAACTTGAGTACATTTTACAAACAACTGTGAGTGAAGAAAATCAAGTCACAAACTATTACATAAAGTACCATTCTAATGAGATAAAGTTCAAAAATAGGCAGAATTAACTTTTTTAGAATTGCATACAGAATTGGATAAAATACAGTTTTAAAATGGAAGTGATTATCATTGAGAGGAAGATGGTAATTTTCAAGGGGATGAAAAAAAGGGGAGGTAATGGAAAAGGTATAAATAGGGAGCAGGGGTTCAGGTTTCCTGGCAAGGTTTAATTTCTTGCCTTTGGTAGTGACCATGTACCTGCTTTATATTTACGTGATATACTGTTCATTTATGTTTATTCACTTTTGTAGCATCGTAGTACGTTTTAGAATAAAAAGTAAACAACAACTTAGAGACAAACACTTGCAAAATTGCCATCATTTCCAGATACTTTCTGGCGGCTTCCTGGAAATGCTAGCAATTATGGTATACGAAATCTGATTCAACCTGCCTATCAAAATCTCCATCTCAGCTACAAATGCCTGACCCCACGGGGAATTTGTAGACAGCAAATAAGTAGCAAATTGGTGCTCAGAGGATATACCTGACAACAAGTTTAATGAAGATGGCAGCATTTCAATACAAAAGAAGTGAAACCTGTCAGAATCATCATGTCTATAAGGAAGAAGCATTTAATCATCTTCATCACGTCTTACCAAGAAAATTTCCTGCCATTTAAATTGAACAATCATCAACTTGAAAGCAATGCTTCGAATTGTGGCTTCCTACTAAGGGAGTAATGGGGCAAAATATATTTAATGATGAGTCAAAAAGTAAAAGTGGTTTGGCAAACCCACCTCGTCTCAGTGATAAACAATTCATTTACCATGAAAACCGAAGACAACTATACTCAACTCAAGGTGAAACTGAAGATCAACTCTTCACCTAACTGGGAATCAGTTTAAAAATTTCAGGAATTACTGACTTTTATGGCGGTTCAAAGGTACTTGTTAGCTTTTCACTGAGTGATAGATTCATCGACACTTAGAATTCCCAGTAATCATGAGTGAAGTTTATAACTGGGTGTCAGACTGTATTTTCTAGAGGTGGCTGCAGCATTATCTCCTGTTTCACATGTTCTTCTAGAAACTTGCCATCCTTACATCATGAGTCTGATTCTTCTCAAAACTGACGTACTTACGACTCACTTGTAATCAATAAAATACTGCAAATATGATGTCAATGATTTTTAAGACCAGGTCATAAAAAAGGAGGCCATTTCTATCTTAATTGCTGGATACTTAGTTTTTGAAGCCTTCAGAGGCCACATAAGTCATCCTCCAGCCCCGAGGTTTCCATGTTGTGAGAGAGACCAATTATCCCACAAATAGAGGGCATACTCAGAGGCCATGAGACTACATAAAGAAAAAGAGATGCCCAGCCAACTGCCAGCTGCTAGGTTCTCAGACATATTTTCCCCGAAACTATAGATGAGGAATTTCTTCACAGTTGCCATCAAGGTTTTTGACTCACATTTTCAAACAGACATTCAAATTCTCAATTTCTTCTTGCTGAGTGTACTACATAGGGTCATAGAATCCAGCTGGCTCACAATCTTTGTTCTCACTACTGTTGCCACACTTGTTTGTCCTTTCAGTGCTTTGTCCTCCATCTGTACTTATTCCATCTGAATATCAGTGAAAAGTTGAGCAATAGTGATGCTACGAAATTCCATGGATTTCCAGAGTCTTGTTTCTCTCTGGCTGTATTATCACTCCACTCTTCAAATATAGAGTCTGTTTACTGGAGGTACTCCTGGTTCTAATTACTGTGTCAGTCAGGTACCAGCAGAAAATAGATGGCTTATTCAAATTGGGCAATATGAGCAGAACTTTAAGGAATTACATACAGAGGTGTGGGCAGAGTAAAAGAAAACCATAAACATTGGTGCAGCACCCCCAAAATAGTAACACTGGGACTGATATCACTGCTAGGTATGAAGCAACAGAGGGAATGAGTGGTTATTACAATTGGAGAGAAAGCTGCTTGGTAGAAGCTGTGGTTTATGGACAAGGGATGAAGTCAGCCTGTGGCAACTGTATGGGGTATGGGGGGAGGCAATGGAATAAATATCCTGACCTCCTCCCTGCAATCTTCTGGAGGACTTCCCATTGGTGAAGTGCAACAGGAAGCTAAAAGGTAAGGTAGTCCATTGATACAGTCCCTACACATCAGTCTCTCAGGTAACCCAGCCCTGGGGAGAAGGGTAGGGTGTGAATCTGGACCTGCAAAGAAGATATGTGGAACAGATGAGTATGATTAAATAAAACAGCATGGCAATCGTGCAAAGGGTGTGCAAAATTAAATAAAGGAAGGAAGGAAGTCAAGAAATGAAAGATGAATATTCAACTCTGAAAGGCAGTGCACCCAAGGAAAATATCTGGTAATAAATTCCTCTTCTAAAAGAAATAAAAGAGAAGATAAAAAGCATGAAGATAAGTTGTTAATACAACCGAATGGATCAGTCCCAGGCAAACTGGGATGGTTGCTCACCCTATCTCCACCCCCTAGCTTTAAGTCTAAGAGGACTAGAGAATATCCTTTCAGAGAGGCATGAAGAATCCCATGGCTGGTGGCAATGACATGGGAGACACCAGAAATCTTTAAATGCTCTCTAATGGTTACTTTCTTCCAACCAGAGATGATGGTGAGAGATACATCAATGGAATTAGGTTTCCAGATGTCAGTTGGATTACCAGGATCCCAGAGTCATAGAGGCAGGTGGTGGTTCTTGTAAAAGCAGATCCATCCTGGTTATTTTCTGAGTCATGATTTGTAAAGAGAAAATAGATGACTTAGTAACCCATAGAATCCACTCATTAGTGCTCTGACTGAGGGCCATTATGGCAGGAAAAATGAGCCCTGGTGCTGCAATGTGTAAAGTGTTCAGCTACTAACCGAAAGGTTGGCAGTTCAAACCCACCCAGTGGCTGCACAGGAGAAAAGACCTAGTGATCTTCTCCTGTAAAGATTGCAGCCTGGGAAACCCTATGGGGCAGTTCCATTCTGTCATATGGGGTTGCTATGAGTCAGAATTGACTCAATGGTACAGAACGACAACAACAGTGCAGGAAAGGCAATACAGAACTTCGCCTGTCCCCACATCGCATCCTACCCACTTTCATGTTGTAAAGCAAAAGCAATGACACATCTCTAGGGGAAATGTAGAGATTTGTGTCTCCACAAAAGATTTACCTTATATACAAATGGTGATTTCTACCGTTTTTTAACTCTAAAGAACCCTGGTGGCTCAATGTTTAAGAGCTCAGCTGCTAATTGAGAGGTTGGTGGTTTGAGCCCATCCAGTGGCTCCCCAGGAGAAAGATCTAGCAATCTGCTCCTGTAAAGACAGCACCTGACAACAACAACAACAAAGCTTTTAACTCTCTTGTCTGGCTTGTGCAAAAG
Source organism: Elephas maximus indicus (assembly GCF_024166365.1). Classification (NCBI taxonomy): domain Eukaryota; kingdom Metazoa; phylum Chordata; class Mammalia; order Proboscidea; family Elephantidae; genus Elephas; species Elephas maximus. The sequence continues at coordinate 45,789,100 of NC_064843.1, forward strand.
CCAGATGGAAAATGATTGGAAGTATCTGCATAATTAATTAGGTGGTACTCACAGTTATAGTTCGGGAGTGGTGTCTTAGAGAAAGTCAATATAGTCCCTGTCACATCATATACAAGTGTTGAGTTAGCAAGTGCATTTTCTTGTGTACTTAATAACAAGTTAACCAGAGCAGTTTGCTACATTTTCCACCTACAGTCTGAGGTGGAAAAGTGCACGGTGCAGACAGGCAGGAGGGAGGAGGGTGGCAGTGATGTGTAGAGCCAACCAAGTATGTGGAATAAGAGAAAGAGGAGAGAGAAACAGGGGCCAAAAAAAAAAAAAAATTGCTGAGAAAACCTGCCATTGGAATGACACAGACCTGGGGTAGCCATGTGCCAGTGGCTTTCTAGCCAGGTGGTGAGGCACAGCCCATCAAAAAGGGACAGATACAGTACACAGAGCTAGATGGGCAGGAGAAATGAAAAGAGGGAAGGGAAAAAGATGTAAGAAACTAGATCTTAAAAAAAGAGAGAGAGGCACACACAGGTAGGTGGTCAAGGGAAAGGAATGGAAGGAAGTAATGAGACAAAAAACTGAGGGAAAAAAAAGATGCTAAGTGGTTGGGAGGAAGGCAAAGAAGGGAGATAAAGACAAGAAACTGGGAAAAAAAGAAGAAAGTAAAGAAAAAGAAATGCCTCAAGGGAGTCCACCGGAAGTGGGCCCCCATCTGAGTGGCAATGTACAGCCCCTCAAGAAGGAGCAGAGATGGCACATGGCACCAGGTGTTCAGGAGAAGTGAAAGGAAGAAAGGTAGAGGGAGACAAGAGATCAAGAAAAGGAAAGAAGAGAGAAAGAAAAAGAAGAAGAAAAAAAAGATGCTCTGAGGGAGCCCACTGCTGTGGTGGTGTGGACCAAGGAAGTGGCTTCCCAGGTCATCTAGAAGGAGCAAAGATGGCACACATCACCAGGTGTTCAGGAGAAAAGAAGGGAAGGACGGTAGAGCGAGATAGGAAATCAAGAAAAGAAAAGAAAAAATATCCCCAAGGGAGCCCACTGCCTTGGCAGCACAGATCGGGGAAGTGGCTCCCAAGCTGCTAGGCACCACACAGCCTATCTAGAAGGGGTCGAGATGCCATACAGTGCCAGGTATTCAGGAGAGAGGAAAAGAAGGAAAGTAGAGAGATACAAGAAACCAAGAAATGAAAAACAAAAAGAAAAGAAAAAAAAAATGCCCCCACGGATCCTGCTGGTGTGGCAGCATGGATTAGGGAAGTGGTTCCCTAGCCAAGCAGTGCTTCAAGCCTGTCAAGAAGAAGCAGAAGTGGCACATGGAGCCAGGTGTTTGAGAGAAAGGAAGGGAAGGAAGTGAGAGAGGGAGAAGAAACCAAAAGAAGCAAGAGAAGGCAACAATAGCAACAAAGAAATGGCACTGAAGGAGCCAGCTGATGTGGACAGGGTGAATCCAAGTGACACAGAGCTGGCATCTCTCAGACCAAGTGACTGCAGCCCACTGGGGGAAGAAGAGTGGGGGGTGGGAAAGCATGTATCCCTGGTTATCAGATGATCTGTCTCCTGCGGAGAGCTCCATGAAGCTGCTTTCCCATACCCCCTGTCTGCCAATCTCTGACAGGAAGGAGTCCAAGATGGTGAATCCCTGCTGCATTAGCTGATAGGGGACCTCCACTCCGTTTCTCTCCTTGCTCCCTGTTCTCTGTCAGTTTCTTATTCCATTCAGTGATTGACTGAGTTCTTTATCTCTTCATTTGATGCTTAGGGTTTCAGGATTGACGTTTGTCTCTGTTTTACTTAGTTTTTCAGGTCTTTGCTATGGAGGGGCAGCATGGAGTTTCTGTCTATAGCCCGTGTTGGCTCCACCTCTTGGGTGAGTTCTCAAGAAGGAAGCAGGGCTATGTCCCTGACTGAGCCTTGGAGCATGGGCTAAAGAACAAAATACGCACAGGAAAAAGAGACTTCCAAAGGCAGAACAGATTTATCGCTTGCTTCCAGGTTATGCTTAAGCTTTGATCTACAGATTACAGAGAAAGAAAGTATCACAGAATGTCTTCCATGCCAATGCTGTTTATAGCACAGAGATGGAAGCATGACAGGTACAGGTAATAAGCACTGAGGCTGTTCCTACCTTCACACTTTGGTGTCCTGATGACTCAGGAGGTGTGGTAAAAAATATAAATGTTTCTCATTTCAGAAATGCAGCCCAGGAGACCTAAAGAATCCAGTGATGTGGACAAAAAAAAAAAAAAAAAAACATGTAGAAGGATTGTATGATTTCTGGAAGTTGTAGACATCTTGGCAAAAAAAAAAAAAATCAGAAAAAGAAGTTGATGACCAAAGGCCAGGTGCGATGAGTTACATTACGGCAGATGTCAACGGTAAAAAGAGGACTGCAGCTGACCAGATAGATAAACACTCTGCACTGATACAGCACAGGTTCTGCAATAACTACAATCTCTTATGATGGAGACCAAAAAAAGACAAACCTGTTGCCATTGTGTTGATTTTGACTCATAGTGACCCCAAAGGACAGAGTAGAGCCACCCCATAGGGTTTCCAAGGAGCACCTCGTGGATTTGAACAGCCAAACTTTTGATTGGCAGCTGTAGCTCTTAACCACTACGTCACCAGGGAAACAACCCTAAATTAGCAAGATGGCTAAGCCTTCAAAAGAAGCTTAGTCACTGGCAGGTTGATTAGCTGGCTCTGGTCTTGGCTCTGTTGGCTCATGTGTCTGGGTGCTGACTGGCTGTTCCAGTATGGCTTGGCTAGAGGGACATGTATAACACGGTTATGTTCCACGTGTCTCTCATCTTTCAGTAGGCTACCCCAGGCAAGTTATTATGGCAATTGTATGAGAGCAAGAGAGGAAACAGAAACATACCCGCTCATTTGAAATTTTCAGTATGCATCATATCTTCTAACATCCTATTGGCTAAAACAAATCACATGGCTTGACTCAGAATCAAGGTGTGGGGAAAACAGGCTCCACCTCTTCAAGGAGAAGAACTGTGAAGTCACAAGATTTATAGGTGGGTGTGGGGGTAGGGAGAGGCATACAGAGAATGGTGAAGAACTGGAATCACTAAAATATGTATGAGAGGAGGAAGAGGAAAAGATGGGTGGAAGAACAGGGAATACTTGCCGGAACATAGGAAATGAAGAAATAAAAGTAATAAAGAACGGTGAACAAGCTCAGCTGCAAAGATAAAAAAATTTTAATTTTCATGTCCTATTTTTTTTTTTTTTATTAGTAACCTAGAGCTAGAGAAAATTCTCAAAACTATTTAGTTCCCTCCTAATTAAAGATCCATTAGGAGAACTTTCGTATCCTCTGCCTCTCCCAGACTGTTCAGTGTTTAAAACTGCTCGTTGTCAGTTTTCCACTATCATTAAACTGACTTTGTTTCATCTGAGCAAATATTTTCTCTGTTAAACTGGAGAAAATCATGTCTATATTTCTCCATTGACTTGAGAAGCCATTATTAAATTATCCTTTACCTTTTTTTACCTTTGCTCTTCTTGATTAGCTACACGAGCTTTTTAACTATTTCCCAGATATCTCTATTTGTGTAGGCTTACCTGATGCCACAAAGCTTTTTCCCCCAAAATCTTTTTTAGATGCAGAGTTAAAAATGAGTCTTAATATACTAATAAGCACCTGGCCACTGCGGGGCAAAGTTGAAAGATTACTTCCAGCCTTGCCTATCATACTCTGTATAACATAGGATCAAATTAACGTATTAGTGGTCTCATTACTGGAATGTTTGTAAAGCTTAGGATGCAGTCTGCCTCCCAGATCCTTTCCTGCTGTCTTTATGCCCAGGAAGATGCTCTTTGTCTTGACATATAATTTAAGGGTTATCTTTCACTAATTAAGAGTGAAACATTGACTTAATTTTCTGCTTTCAGATCCCAGTTCACCTACAGGCAGCCATAAACTTCATGCTGAATTATCTGTTCGATAACCCAAGTCCTAGAGAAAAGTCAGGACTGATGGGTAATGTTGACAGAGATATCTCTTTCTTTGGAACAATTACTTCCAACCAATTTTCTGAGCGCTCCTTTCCTCACTTTCTGGAGAATAGTACCTTTGCTGTACTTTCATTCTCCTTCAATTCCGAATCTCTTAGCTCCAAATGGGAAATTGGTGTCTTATTTTTTAAAAACCTGTTTAGGGAAAAAGACAGCTGATTAAAAAGACAATTGAAATTGAATAGGAAATGCGCTGTGATTTGTCTGTTGTTGGAAAAAGGTCAAGAACCTAACCAGCGCAGCGTTGCGGAGGGAGCAGTTACAGTGAAAAGAAAATGATTTCTGAATTGAGTTTTTAAGAGAGAACCCAGAATGGGAAAGACGTTTTCAAACACTGAAATCAGTATGTGCAAAGGCATAAAGATAAGGTATATCTTCTATAGGTTGTTAATACGGTGAATTGTGTTGATTGATTTTTTAATATCAAACCAGCATTGCATTTTGAAATAAATCCAGCTTGGTTGCAGTGCACTATTATTTTTTTTATATATTACTGGATTTGATATGCTAATTTTTAATTGTGATTTAGGTGAAAGTTACAGAGTAAATTAGTTTCTATCTAATTGAACAGTTAATACACAAATTGTTTTGTAACATTGGTGGCCAACCCCTTGATGTGTCAACAGTCTCCCCTTCTCTACCCCAGGTTCCCTGTTTCCATTCATGCAGTTTTTCTGTCCCTTACTGCTTTCTGTCTTGGTCTGCCCGTTAGTCTTGTATACATGATTGAACTATGAAGCACACCCCTCACATGTGTTATTGTTGACCTTATAGACCTGTCTAATATTTGGCTGAAGGGTAAACCTCAGGAGTGACTTCAGTACTGAGCCGAAAAAAGTGTCCAGGGCCATACTCTCAGATGCCAATTTTTTGTTGAGAATTTTTGTGACTACTTTCATAAAGAATATTGGTCTGTAATTTTCTTTCATTTGCCTGCTTTTAGTAACAAAGTAATCCTGGCTTAATAAAATGAGTTTGAAAGTGTTCCCTCTTCTATTTTCTAAAGAGATTATGTAGAATTGGTGTTATTTTTTTCTGAAATTTTGGTAGCGTTCACCTGTAGATAATTGGAGCCTGGAGATTTACTTTTTAGGAGGTTTTAAATTGTAAATTCCATTTCTTTAATAGTTTTAACACTACTCATATTATCTCTTGCATGTTGTGTGAGTTTTGAACATTTGTGGTTTTTTAGGAATAGGTTTATTTCATCTAAGCTTTTGAATTTATGTGTGTAGAGTTTTCATAGCATTCCCTTATCTTCTTAAACTCTGTGGGGTCTGTAGTGATATCTCCTCTTTCATTCCTGATGTTGGTAATTTATGCCTTCTGTCTTCTTCTTCTTTTTTTTTTTTTTCTGGTCACCCTTACTAGAAGCTTATCCATTTTACTGGTTTTTTTCAAAGTACCAAATTTTGGTATCTTTGTTTTTCTGTTTCTTGTTTATTTATTTTCAATTCTATTAATTTTTATTCTTTTTATTACTTTATTTCTCTCATTTATTTGCTCTTTCATGACTAAACAGTGTGAAGATTAGAAGGGAAAAATGATAAACTTTCTTTCAGTGTGATGATCCTTCAAATTGTGGCCTTCCTTTACAATGTGACAGCTACTCTTTACCTTCGCAGTCATCGAATAGTTTCTCCATGTATTTTGTCCTGCATTTTTTGTTGTATGCAATGAGAAAAACAGGATGGAATTTCCTTGGATACTCAAACACCAAGAGTGATGTTTCTGTTTGTGATGTGATTTTCTAAACCCTGAACAAAGTAAAATATGCTTTTACCTCAATTCACATAATAGATACATTCCAGAAGAGACAGTATAAATTAAAACTAATTTTATTGTGTATTTGACAGAGTTAAATTTTAGACTCAGATTTACAAATAGGGTTTTTTGTCTGCATGTACATTATACAGGATAAGAAAAGAAATTATGAGAAAGTGAAACAATTCTCTATTTTGTAAGATTATCCTGTGAATCATTGTGAAAACAGAAAATACCCTCACATATTTCCAAAATGCTTCCTTAGAAGCAGTACCAACTTGTTGAGAAGCCTGTTTTAGATCAGTGATTCCCAGCAGAACTTTCTGCAATGAAGGAGATGTTCTACATCTGTGCTTCTGGTACAATAACCACTAGCCACGTATAGCTATTACTTACTTAAAACCTAGCTATTGTGTCTGAGGAACTAGAACTTCAACTTTATTTAATTTTTATTTAAGTTTAAATAGTACTAATGGAATGGATACCAAAACTCTAGATTTATGAAGTGATATCTTTGAAAATCTCAGAAGACTTGACAGAGAGAGGTGACTAGTGGACAGAGGATAGACCTCAGAGACAAAACTCTGAGCTAATATTCTACCACAGCCAGTCCAAAGTAATTATGATAACAATAAGTAGTGGAAATAACAAACTATTTTACAAAAATGAGCCATGACAGAGGATCTGCTCAGTTCTATGTTTTTGTAAAATGTGTTTGTTGACTTTAAACAGAGGACTTTAACTTCGTATTTGTTAAATCATATATTATTTAGTGAACACATGATTCAGATCTGTTAATATAATTTGGAATCTTGAATAGGTCATTAAAAAGATTAGGTATCTTTCCAGCTTTGTTTTATGCATGAACTTGATAATTATCATGTAATGTTTTTATTCAAGAGGTTTATAAAATTATTGAATAATAAAGAAATAAATATACATCTCTTTATAATAGTATTAGAAGCCTTCTTGCAGGTGAGAACTGTTCTATTGAACAATCTGATACCTTCAATTCTTTATTTGTCCTTAAGGGTATCATAGGATTCTTGGTCAGATACCATGCTGAAATAAAAATATGCATGATATAAGATTTTTTTTTTAATTTAACAGGATGCTCTTCTTCTAAGAATAAGAAATGAGACTAATTTGGGAGGATTTATTCCAAAGAGTTAAATATTATAACAGTTTTACATGTAAGGAAACTGAGACACAAAGAGATTATTCAGTTACTCGAAGTTGACTGGCTAGGAAGTGGTGGGCCAGGAAGTAAAACTCAGGAACACCTAACTACAAAATTTGTGACATTTCCACTAGACCACTCTGATAGGCGGTCTCTAAGGTGGCCCCAAGAGTTCCTACCTTCTTGTGTTCGCACTCTTGTAGAACCTCCTACCACTGAGTAACTTGCTTCCAAGCAATAGAATATACCAGCATTGAGGGAGTATCACTTCCATGGCTAGGTTACAGAAGGTTGTGATTTCCTTCTAGCTAGTAGAATCTCTCTTGGTCGCTTGCTTTGATGAAGCAGGCTGGCATGTTGGAGAGAACCACATACCAAGGAATTTTAGGTGACCTCCCATTAACATCCAATAAGGAAGTGATGCTCTCTGTCCAACAATCCTTGAGGAACTAAATCCTGCCAAAGAACATGCAAGTGATCTTAGAAGAAGTGCCCAGTCAAGCCTTCAGATGAGATTCCAGCCCTTGCCAACACCTTAACTAAAGCCTTGTGAGAGACTCTGAAATAGAAGACCTAGCTGAAATGTGCCTGGACTTATGACCCACAGAATCTATGAGAAAATAAATGTGTTTTGTTTTGGACTAATTTGTTATACAATAAATAACTAATACAATCACATTGCCTTTATTTAAAAAAATGCTTTTAAATAATTTAACATGTTACAAAACATTTTCACAGTTATTATCTCATTTAATTTGCACAACAACCCTAGAGGCTGGTGCACCAAGACGATGAGCCTGATTTCACATTTGAAGAATGTGAATTAGGGGATTTCTGAAAGTCAGTCTTGAAATTTATTTAACTGAGTAGTTGAATTAGAATAAAATATAGATTTTTAATTCCAGGGTTTCATTCTTGCTGCAGGTACCAACTCTACCATGCCATTTATTATGAGATAACATTTACTTCTTGTGTCAAAATATCAGAATTTCTCAGTTTATTATTCATATTTGAATCTTTGATACATTGATCTATTTCATTTTGGTTTCTTTTATAGTGCTTTCTGCTATGAATTACTGGATACCATCCTTCTATGTTGTGATTGCGTCTTTTCCTAAAATGAAATTTTGTAGACTTTTCTGGCCATTTTTAACTATCATGCCGTATTTCTGCTTTCAATAATAACTGGATCAGCAATGCAACATCTAGCTTTGGCCATGCTTGTCTGGTGGAGTTGTAGGTGGCCTTAGCATATATAAATACTGTTAAAGTTTTGAAGACCTATCAAGTAATTTGCTAGTAAGAGGGAAGTGGGCAAGTCTCCATTTGAGTATATTGACTTTTATTCTCTGTATTTTTAAGCCATCCATTATGGAAAAGGCCAGACCAATTATCTATTTTTATATCTTGATGGCAGCAAGCAGTCAATATTTTTTTCCCACTTAACCTGGTTTCTCACTTTGTTTCCTTTATCATCTTTAATCTCTTGGTTCTTGATTTCTTATGGATTGTCAGAGGAAAATATTGCTGTTGCTCTTGACAATAAATAGACTACGAGTTCCTCCTTAGTTATGGGTGAGAGATCTGAGTTAAGTAATGGATTATGCCTCCAATTCTTCATCCTTAATAATAAACTAAACCTAACCCAGTGCCGTTGAGTTGATTCCGACTCACAGCGACCCTATAGGACAAAGTAGAACTGCCCCATAGAGTTTCCAAGGAGTGCCTGGTGGATTTGAACTGCCAACCCTTTGGTTAGCAGCCATAGCACTTAGCCACTACACCACCAGGGTTTGCTCCTTAATAATAGTTTTTAAAATTCAAGTGTTGTACATACCAAATGGTTTCTGAGTTGTTAAGTCCTGCTTTTTCTTTCAGGGTCACATTAAACCTGACTTCTAGTATAAAGTCTTATTTCACCAATCCAGCCACAGACTTCTTCCTTTTTCAGAATTCTCAGGAGGCACTTATTACCTGTCTACCTCTTCTGTCACTCATAATATATGCCTCAAATTGTTATCTTTTTATGAGATAAGCAGATAATTTAAATTAATCTTGGGCAATGGTTGTGTCTTATCCTACTTCAATTTCCGATCATTGAGTCCACTGCCTACTCAGATACCAGGTTAATATGGGTACTTTGCTAGTACTGTACCAACTTGGGCTGTAGGAGGAAAGAAATGTGTATTTTAGTCATCATTTGAGTACCAAGAACTGTGTAGGCTATGTGTAATATGGAAATAAACTATAGACCATCCTTGCTTAAGATACTTCGAGTCTGGAAGGAGAAACAGATGTATGAATCAATTATTAAAAAAAAAAAAAAACTCAATTAAAGGAGTGTAACCAATAAGAACATGAACAATGTTCAGTGACATTTCAAAGGAGGGAGTGATGAACTCAGCAGCCGTATAAACTAGCACTTTGCAAACAAAGAATGTCATATATACATGTAACATGTATACTATTTTGGATGTATTCAAAATGACTTAGAAATGCCATTTTTAATGAGAGGATTCCAGAGAGTTATCGCATTAACTTTCTTAAACATTGCATTGTTAAAAAAACAAAAACTAAGAAATAAAAAAAAAAAAATATTATGGATTGAATTTTCTTTCATGTTAATTAGGTCACATCAATATGGGTGGATTCTAAACCTTCTCACTTCTGAGTTATAAAAAGAGCAGAATAGATAGAGTCAGACATGGGGCAAGATGCCATGTGAAGACACGCATGGAAGACTCATCTGTAAGGTCAGAAACTTCAAGGACTGCTGGCTACTTGACGCTGAAATAGACAGAGAAGGACCTCCCCTTGAGTCACATCCTGAATGTGGACTTCTGGTCTCCTGAACTGTGAAAAATAAAGGTTTTTTTTTAAGCCATCCACTCAGGGCATTTTTGTTATAGCATCACTAGATAACAAAGACATCACACAAAACAAATAAATTATTAGAAGGTTAACAGCCTGGCAACCATCACCTAGGTCCAGAAGTAGAACTTTGCCAACCGTTCCAGAATCCCTTCTCATGCATATCAGTCACAGTCACCTCTCACTCTCCAGAAGTCGCAGCTCTCCTGACTTTTATAGGCATCACTTCCTTTCATTTCTTTATAGTTCTATTGCTCAAAACTGTACCCCTAGACACTATAATCTTGTCCATTTAAAAACCAAACTATGTCTCTTTTAAGTGTCTTTTAATCCATAGGCCATTCCACCATCCCTTTCTTTGCCTTTAAATTTATGTGTAAAAGAAATGGACCATCTGACCTGTAGAGATTCCTGCTGTCTAGACTTTATTAATTGCATACTAATGGTGCAATTCACCATATCCCTCTGTCTTTTGTATTTTCCTGAAAATTGGCAGCTGAGTTCGGAAGCTCGATCAGATCCAGATTTAACTGTTTTGGTGAAACTATAAGCGATAGTGTGTTCTTCCGCTGGGTACCTGTGATGACTACTCGTTTCTCTTTTTGTGGGTATATTTTGCAACTATTCTTTAAAGTGCTAAAAAAAAAAAACAAACTTATTTGCTTGTCGTCACCATGATCACAAATTTACTTCCCATCTCTAAATGACATCCTGATTTATAAAACAACCCATGTAAATGATTATATAGGAATTTGTGTATATATATGCCACATGTATTTTCCAGTCTGTGCAGTATGGGGGGGGGGGGAACCTAGATGCTCTATAATTGTTTTCTTTAAAAAACTTTTGGATGAATATGAAAGGATCAAAGCCCATGGGTAAATCTTGGAGGTTGGAGCATCAAAAGCACTTTTGTCATCTAAGATATAACTATAGGTCTCCATTTGTTAGGTGCAAAAGAGAAAGAAGGAAGCAAAGTCTCAGAGAAGATACTGATTTACAGGGCTGATGGCCTACACAAGCCACAGCCTCATCTCTCCTGAGACCAGAATAACTAGATAGTGCCCAGCTACCATACCAACCATTCTGATAAGGGCTATAATAGATGGACCCAGATAGGCTGGGAGAAAAATGTGGAACATAACTCAAATTCTTAAACAGTTCAGGCTTACTCGGCCAGTTGAGACTAGAGGATGCCCAGAGACTACTGGCTTGAGATCCTCTTTAAACCTTGAACCAAAACTACATTCTGAGGTCACGTTTTAGCCAAATAATAGATTGGCACACAAAATAAAGGATATTACCCATAAGTACAAGATTCCATTAAAAAACTATTTATATGAGACCGAAAGGCAACAATCACTCTAAAGTAAAGATGAGAAGACAAGGGAGGTAGGGAAACTAGAGTACTGGAAATGGAACAACCAGAATGTAATTAATAAGAATGTTGACACATTGTGAAAAATGTAAGTAATGTCACTGAACCACTTCTGTAGAAATTGTCAAATGGGAACTTAATTTCCTATGTAAACTATCACTGAAAACATAATAAAATCTAATTTTTTTTAAGTTTATGTTCATGGCTCTGGACATATTAGTTTCAACACTTAATATTTCTGATATTGGTATGCATCTTACAGTTGTTAAACACATTTTATGTGGTGTTTTCTAATACTCCCCCAATGTAGTTTCTAGGAAAAATTAACATCAGAGATTTCTTCTAGCAGATTCTAGATTGATTTTCTAGCCTCAAGTGAAATAGTCTATAATACAATGACCAAATGACTAATATTATGCTTTTTTTTAATATTGTTTTGACATGCCAAGAAATGTTCAGGGGAAGGACAGCCATGGTAGTTTTAACTGCAAAGGAAGGCTGAACAACTTGGGTTTTGAACCCCAAAGGAATCAACAGCTCTGGTCCCTGGAGTTAAACCTGATTTATAGGATGAAATGCAAACAGCTTTCATTGAGGGGAGAATTAAAGTGGTGGAGATAGAATTGGATCTTAAGTTGTGTTTGAATGATAGTAACAATTTTTTTTTCTTAGCACTGTGCCTGTTATGACACAGGAAATCAGTGTAGCACCAAAATACACGCTGGCTATGGGTCACTATGAGTCGGAATTGACTCTACAGCAAGTTTTTTTTTTTTTTTTTTAATGGGTGGCTGCAGTTTACTGGAGCACTGGTGGCACAATGGTTAAGAGCTAGGGTGAGCTACGGCTCCTAACCAAAAGGTCAGCAGTCTGAATCCACCAGCTGCTCCCTGGAAACCCTGTGGAGCAGCTCTACTCTGTCCTGTATGATCACTATGAGTTGGAATAGACTCATGGGCAACAGGTTTTTGGTTTTGCAGTTTAATGGTGGAGAAAGACATAGCAACAAATAAAGATCAAATTTGGGGAGTACATCTAGGATGCCGCCTCTGGCTGGAGAGGCATACGATGCTCTTAATGTAAGTAGCTCCAAGTTCAGAAAATTCTGGCAAAAAAGTCTGGCTACCCAATAATTCTTCCTACTCTACAATTCCTTGCTTCCTTCCTTTTTTTTTCCTGTAAACCTTGAACGCTCACTCATCTTTTTTTCAGTTTCTAAATTGTGTCTCCTTTTCATGAGTTTGATTCTGGTACCATCCTGCTATCTGCTAGGTATAACCTATTAAAAGCTTTGCTGACTTTGTACATCAAAAGATTTAACATTGTCATAAAAGTTGACATCAAAATTTCCACTTTCAGGACTTTATCTCAAGACACTAATTTTGAATGCCCTTAAAGGATTTAGTATTTAGATGTTTTTCCATATATTAATAGTAAAAATTTAGAAACTTAAAAGTTAAAAAAAATGGAAAAATTGAAATTATTCATAGTGAATACATATAGTGGCATGTTGTGTAACTATAAGCATTATGTAGTTTAAAAGAGCTGTTACACAGAAACCAAGCATGTTGTCAACAAGTCAATTCTTACTCACAGAAACCCTATGAGAGAGAACAGAACTGCCCTATAGGGTTTCCAAGGAGTGGCTGGTGGACTCGAACTGCTGATCTTTTCATTAGAAGCCAAACTCTTAATCACTATGCCACCAGGGCTCTGTTACACAGAATGTGTATATATTTAACTTACTGTCATTGTTATCTGCCTCTGAGTCAATTCTGACTAATGGTAACCCCACGGGTGCAAGAGTTAACCATTTGCCCCAGCCAACTTATTTATCTATAGATATAATACATATTCCACTGCTATTCATAAGGTTTTCGCTGGCTAATGCTTTTCAGAAGTAGACTGACGGGTCCTTCTTCCTAGTCGGTCTTAGTCTGGAAGCTCAGCTGAAACCTGTCCTCTATGGGTGACCCTGCTGGTATCTGAATACCGGTGGCATAGCTTCCAGCATCACAGCAACACACAAGCCCCCACGGTACAACAAACGGGACAATGAATAAGGAAGACCGAAGAAGAGCTGACACCTTTCAATTGTTGCCTTGGCAAAGAATATTGAATATACCATGGACTGCCAAAAGAATGAACAAATCTGTCTTGGACGAAGTGTGGCCAGAATGCTCCTTAGAGGCAAGGGTGGTGAGGCTGTGTCTTACATACTTTGGACATGTTGTCAGGAGGGACCAGTCCCTGGAGAAGACATCATGCTTGGCAGAGTACAGGGTCAACGGAAAAGAGGGAGACCCTCAACGACGTGGATTGACACAGTGGCTGCAACAATGAGCTCAAGCATAACAACAATTGTAAGGATGGGGCAGGAGCGGGCAGTGTTTGGTTCTGTTGTGCATAGGGTCGCTATGAGTCGGAACCGACTCGATGGCACCTAACAACAGCAACACAATACATATGTAAATACGTACATAGTTATTGACTTGACAGCATACAACTGCAATAACAACATGCATATAGAAATAAATATACAAATAGTATACATAAACATATGTTGTATATTTAACTTATTTATATATTTAATTTATATAGTATACAATTAAATTTAATTTTGTAATTCATATGTGATAGATTATTAATATATGACATATTTTCACTTGTATTTATTTTAACATTACATCTATATTAAACTTATTTTTATGTTTTATTTTAAAGTATAAAATTTTACAAATTTTATATGTGATGCGACGCTATTTTTGGTAAGATTTACATATTCGTATGAAAAGATGACAAGAAAACATCCGAAAATGTTATTAAAGGTTTACTCCAAGTGGAAGATTTAGTTACTTTAACTTTTTTGCTTTGTGCTTATCTATTTTGTTTCCAATTTTAAAGGACTTATATTACCTCTGTAATGAGAAAAAAAGTATAAAAAATAATTTATGTGAAAAGAAGGGAAACTGGCCTTGGTTTATGTCTTGACTCTGTTCTTACCTCTCACACTGTGTCTGGCATTAAGCCCTCTGGTACAGGCCCCTGGCACTCCCCTGCACTCACAGTTTTGTGCTATGGTCTGCTCCTGCCACAGTTATAAGCACCTATTCATGAAGAATGGAATAGTTGTTAAAGTTATTAACAGTTATGTCAAAGCAGAGAAAAGCAAATACTTAGTAACAACAAAAAATAAAGACTATTATCCAGAAAAGTGCCATGTAATTTTAAAGTTAACCTGTATGTGTGAGTAGAGCAACTTGTATGAACCACTGTATCGGGCACAGTGTTAGGTGCCTGTATGTGACGATAACTACAGCATGCTCTTTCTACATTTGCTTCACAGTAGTATGTTCTAACATCAATGGAAAATTACGCTTGGGGTTTTTCACAGTCATTCAAGAAATCTTATCAAGATGGAGTGGACTCTGGCAGATGTTTTCTCAATAGACACTGTTTGTAGAGAAGCTCACAGGAAAAGGCCTGGAGGTCAGTTTTAGTCAGAATTACAATCCACACAAGCTCTATGCCAGGGAATTGGAGCTTAAGCCTTGGTCAAAGAGGTCATGAAGGGCAAGAGAACCCATGGAAATGCCATTGGGTTACCAAACAGGGAGACTAGAGCAGCTTCTCTTCTGAATTAGGGGGATCCATATGTGGGCAGGATATGCAAGGACAAACTGGGTGCTCAAGGTCTGGAATAAGGTCCCTCTCATGTTTGAGACAGTGTGTTCTTGAAAACTAGAAGCAGCCGCTGAACTTATTCGAACAAGCCCACATACAATCAGTTTAGCTTGTGTGTAAAGTGGACATTTGTGAAGCTCTACTTATGGTTTTTAGCACCAAACCCCTCCCTTTAGCTTGTTACTCCTCAAGGTTATAGAACTTTAAAATTGGGCTTTCAATTGATGTGGTTAAAGGGGAAAAACAGCTTTAATTGTATGAGAAATATAGGCAGAACCTAGTTTTAACTAGACCCCTCTTCCTCAGCTTTTGTAGGCCAGATGTGTCTCCAGTAGCTCATGAAAACATGCATCATGTATAGCTTTTACAGCTCTTATAATCTACAATATTACATTGCTTTTTCTTTTCTTCTTCTTTTTTTTTTTTTTTTGGCTAAAGATAGTAACTTGTGAGCAACCTCAACACACGAGAATGTGATATTATTTCTGTTTTGATGATATTTTCCCTAAATGATCTAAGCAAATAGGGTTATGTCAGAGAGCACCTACCAGCAATGCCAAGTTGGTAGCAGGGCCACCTTGATGCTATCAATTTTGCATTCCCAGCTCGTGTCCCTGTGTAGTTTTAATAGAGGACCCTGCACGTGGCCCTTACAAAACCCTCACTGCTTGCTGAGGTGCTTTAAAAGATGCAAACTCACTGAAATACGCCAAAGAATATAATGGTCTCTACAGAAGATCTGGCTGTGTCCACCAACAAAAGGTTCCAGCTGTGGCAGCTGTGTGGAACAAAGGGAACTCTTGGCTTAATGTGGAGTGCATGCTTCTGACGTTCCAGTTCAGGCAAGAAATAAATAAAGCTATTACAAAGCCCTTGACCAGATGTGTCTGACACAGCCTAAAACGTGCTTGCACAGAAACTGTGTGTCGACGTGGCCCATTCTGATAGCAGTAGACAGCGGTTTCGGCAGGCTAATAAGGGGGTGCAGTCCATAATCACAGCTCAAGAGCTGACCCAGCTGGCCTCTTTGAATTGCCTTTTCCTTGCCCACTGTTGTTCACATTAATATGCATAGTCTCAGTCAGGTGTGGGTCAATGATTTACTTAACACAGAGTCTGAATGCTTCTGCATTGTGGAATCAAACTTGATCCAAAAATCAACGATTTGGAAATTTCCATGTGTTTTCCAGGAGCAATTGTGCACATTCCCTGTAGATAACTTGATACCGTTATGCCCTGTCACAGTTTACATCTGTCTTTGGCTTATATTGTTCTGAAGGTTGGCTATTGATCATTGTTCTCACATGAATCCTTCATTATTCTAATTGGAACCATTTATAAACACATTCCTTGGACAGATGACAAAAGGATCCATGATGGACAACTGCTTAGTCAAAACAGCTGCCCAATATGTAAATCACAAGCTGTTAAAGATTGTATTGAGCTGAGAACAATTATACAAGGTTGTAGCCTGTTGTGAATTAAAATGACTCCGTTAGAGTTTAAGGGATTTGTAATGGGAGTCTTTCTTTTCAAGAATGCCAGTTCAAATTCAGCTCAGGTCATTGACAAGTAATACCATGTGAAAATAATGTAAAGCAATCCTTTGCTGTCAGCTTTATTGTTAATAGATAGACGAAGCCTTCCAAAAGCATTTGGGTATCTTATCTGAAAACCCAAGGACTGAAGGACTAAACTATATTAGTAAACTACTTCGAACTAATTTTAAATTCCAGGCTAGAATTTAGGAACTTTTCTTAATTTTAGGAACAATATATATCTAAGTTACACACACACACACACACACGTGAGGTTTCTTCTTCCTCTTTTTATTTGAAATAAGATAAAATAAAAGATTGAGTAACCCTTTGTAAGACTGTGGGAACAATGATAACTAATACTTATTCATTCTTTGATATTTGTCAGTTACTGTTTTAAGGACTGGAAACCCTGGTGGCCTAGTGGTTAAGTGTTATGGCTGCTCACTAAAAAGTCAGCAGTTTCAATCCACCAGGCGCTCCTTGGAAACTCTGTGGGGCAGCTACCCTGTTCTATAGGGTCACTATGAGTCGGAATCAACTCGACGGCAATGGGTTTGCTTTTTTATTTTTTGGTTCTAAGGGCTATACAAAAACCCAAAAAAACTCCTGCTGTGGAGCACAGTCCAACTCATAGCTACCCTATATGACAGTAGAACTGCCCCGTAGAGTTTCCAAGGAGCGCCTGGAGAATTCAAACTGCAGACCTCTTGGTTAGCAGCTGTAGCACTTAACCACTAAGCCACCAGGGTTTCCTAAGGGCTATGAAACCAAACCCAGTGCCATCGAGTCGATTCCAACTCATAGCGACCCTAAAGGATGGAGTAGAACTGCCCCACAGAGTTTCCAAGGAGTGCCTGGTGGATTACAACTGCTGACCCTTTGGTTAGCAGCCATAGCACTTAACCACTAGGCCACCAGGGTTTCCCCTAAGGGCTCTAAAAAAAAAAAAAAAAGGGCTCTAACAATTATTAAATCATTTAATCTTCACAATAATTCCATGAAGCAAGAGCTGTTATTATTCTCATATCATAGACAAGAAAGCTAAATCACAGAAAGTTGAAATACATTTACCAATGTCACACAGCCCATATTCAAATCTGAAATGTCCAGCTCAAGAGTACATACAACTTTATTGCTATTTTTCAAGGAAGTTGCTATTGAATGTGAATGCTTAGTCAGATGAATTAGGGTTGGTTACCAATCCCCAATCTAAGACAGATAAATAAACAGACAGATAGACAGGAAAGGAATACTACTATTTTGAATGGCTCCGTTATCTCCAATGCTTTCATGTTCTCATTTAATTTTTTAATTACTTTTTAAAGATGAATTTTATTAGTCCATTTAAGATGGCCTATATAAGACCCATTTTTTTTAAATTAAGAAATTGACACATAGCTCATAAGAGATAGAACCGAATTTCCAACCAAGACCCTCACCCCATTCTAAACCACACTGCTGCAGCAAGTTAACTAAGGCTTTGGGGTAACCAGTGTCTTCCCAGGACTGTAATTTCAAATGTAAGTTTTGCATACGGAATCAGCATCCTGTGTAATACAAAAAACTAATGGTCCTGAGACTCAAAATGTTTACATTTGACTTCAAAATGTATTATCTTCCCTATACATTTTTATGTAGGTGCCATGTGGGAAAGGAGGACAAAAAGGGGTTTTGTCTAGAATTCAATTCCAATGGTAAAGATGAAGCTACTGTCAGAACTATTTGTCTTATGAAGGTCAAGGCTTGCAGCATCGTCCTCATCTCTAGCCTTTCTCCAATAGCAGACAGACACAATGAGGAAGAAAGCCAGTGTCAGAGGAGATGGTTGGGGAAAACTTTCTGAGACAGTTTTCTTAAAGTGAATACGTATAGTTTGATTGACCTGTTTATGTAACTCCACCATTTCAGTGGTTACCCAAGTAGCCTATTTATGTGCATAAAAATGATGTGATATATATTTAATCCCATCTGACAGAATACCTCAAAGATTCAAGAAAAAGTCAAAATAGTCCAACTAAGTAAAAAAGAGAGAGTCTATATTTTTCTTTCTTGTCGTTCTCTATTGAACTTCACTTTCTTCCTCCTTTCTCTTCTCGATTCACACGCTTCCTTTGCCTTATATAATTGTATAATGTAGACATGCCCTCCTGTTACCAAGAATTGGGTCTCTCAAAAATGCAGAATAAAACTCTAACTCAAAAAAAAAAAAAAAAAAAGACCAGGCTTGCTGGCCTGACAGAGACTGAAGAAACCCTGAGAATACGGCCCCCAGATACCTTATCAGCTCAGTAACGAAGTCACTCCTGAGGTTCACCCTTCAGTCAAAGATTGAACAGGCCCATAATACAAAACGAGACTAAAGGGGCACACCAGCCCAGGGGCAAGGACTAGAAGGCGGGGGGGGGGGGACAAGAAAGCTGGTAATAGGGGACCCAGGGCTGAGAAGAGAGAATGTTGACATGTCCTGGGTAGTTAACCAATGTCATAAAACAATATGTGTACTACCTGTTCATAGAGAAACTATTTTGTTCTATAAACCTTCACCTAAAGCACAATAAAATAAAAAATAAGATAAAAGAATTGGTCTCTCAGCCCTCTTTGTAAATAATTATATTTCTGTTTATCTTCTTGAAGACTGGACTAGTTAACAAGGGAGGTCAAAACAACTGCTCTCAAAGAGATCAGTGTGGTGGAAGGACACGGAGAGGGCACACATAACAAAATGTAAAAATAACCATAAAAAAAAAGACAACAAAAAAACATGCCATTGTTTGTTATAGAAACTTAGACGAGAAAAAGAGAATCTGCCTAGGATGATGGGGAAAGACTTCAGGGAAGAGCTGGTTCTTAAGCCAATGGAGCAGTTCTACTCTGTAACACACGGGGACACCACGAGTCAGAATCAACTTGACAGCAACGAGTTTTTTTTTTTTTTTTTTTTTAAGAAAACGGGATTGTTTGCCAGAGCCTGTGCCAGTTACTGAAGAAACGACCCTGATTGTAAACAGCTTCTCTAGTCGGAGGGAGCCCTGGTGGCACAGTGGTTAAAGCACTTGGCTGCTAACCAAAAGATCAGGGGTTCATACCCACCAGCCGCTCTGCAGGAGAAAGATGTGGCAATCTGCTTCCGTAAAGATTACAGCCTTGGAAGCCCTATGGGGCAGGCAGCTCTACTCTGTCCTACAGGACAGTGATGAGTTGGAATCCACTCAGTGGCAATGGGTTTGGTTTTGGTTTTCCCTGGTTGGAAACTTCAATTACATGAGTATAAAAATAATTGATTTCTTAAACTTCATAAAGTAATGCAGAGCAAAAACCATAACTTGGAAAAGTTTCCATATTGCCCAGAACGTATGGCATATACGCATGTGTAACATATTCCATTCACATTTCTAGAGAAACATGAAATGAGTCAAAAATGAGGGGCTCCTATGTAGACATCAGTTGTGTTGCTTAAAGAGTAGGCATTTTTTACACCTTGGGCACTCTATTAATCCTCTCAATTTTTTTTTTTAATTTACGAATAGCTTTTTTTTTTTTTTTAAGAGCAGTTTGAGGTTTACAGAAACACTGAGCAGAAAGTATAGAGTTTTCATATACACCCTCTCTCTCCTTCACAGTTTCCCATAACTACTGTGATACATTTATCGCAATTGATAAGCCAAGGTTGATATATTATTATTAACTGAAGTCCATAGGTGACATTTGGGTTCACTCTTTGTGTTGTACGGTTTTATGAGTTTTGACAAATGGCTAATGTCATATATCCACCATAACAGTATCATGCAGAATAGTTTCATTGCCCCCAAAATCCCCTGTGCTTCACGTATTCATTCCTCACCTTTCTCCCTCATGACAACCACGGTTATTTTTACTGACTCTATAGTTTTGTCTTTTCCAGAATGTCACATGTTAAAATCTGCAGTATACAGACTTTTCAGACTGGCTTCTGTCACCTAACAATATGCATTTAAGGTTCTTCCCATTTTTTTTGTGTGTTTTGATAGTTTATTTCTTTTTATCGCTGGATAATATTCCATTGTATGAGTGTACCACAGTTTGTTTATCCAGTCATCTATTGAAGGAGATCTTTGTTGCTTCCAGTTTTGGGCCATTTTGAATAAAGCTATTACGAATATCTGTGTGCAGATTTTTGAGTAGAAGCAGTCTTCAAATAAGGAAGGAACATGGTCGGTGAATTGTATAGTAAGACTATGTTTAGCTTTTTAAAAAAAATTGCCAAACTGTCTTCCACAGTAGCTGTACTGTTTTAATTCCTACCAGCAGTGAGAGCTTTTGTTGCTCCCTATCTGTGCCATAAATTGGCATTGTCAGTTTTGTTTTGTTTTTACTTATCCATCCTAACAGGTGTCTCAATGTATGTCGTTGTTGTTTTAGTTTCAATCACCTAGTGACATATGATTTTGACCATCTTTTCATATACTTATTTCCCATCTGTGTGTTTCTTTGATGGAGTGTCTGGTCAGATATTTTACCCATATTTTTAATTAGGTTGCTTATTTACTTATTGTTCAGTTTTAAGAGTTCTTTGTATGTTTTAGGTATAACTCCTTTAACAGATATGTGTTTTGCAAATATCTTTTCCCACTCTGTGACTTATTTTTTCGTCCTCTTAATAGTGTCTTTCACAGAAAAGTTTTTAATTTTCATGAAGTCTGACATTAGTTTTTCTTTCATGGATTGTGGTTTTTGGTATTGCATTAAAATATCACCAAACCCAAGGCCAACTAATTTTTTTTTCTCTTTTATCTTCTAGAAGCACTGGAGTTTTGCACTTTACATTTAGGCTGATGATATATTTCAGTTAAATTTTATGTTATGCCTGTGGCTACATTCACTTTTTTTCATAGGAATGTCCAATTGTTACAGCACCATTTGCTGAAAAGACTACCTTTTATTAATTGAATTGCCTTTGCTTCTTTGCCAAAGATCAGTCGACTATATTTATGAGTCTATTTCTAGTTTATTTTGTTCCATAGATCTGTTTACCTATTCTTTCACCAATAGCACACTTTCTTATTTACTATAGTTTTACAGTAAGTCTCGAAATTGGGTAGCGTTAGTCTTCCAACTCTGTTTTTCAGAATTGTTTTGGAAATTCTGGATCCTCTACATTTCCATATAAACTTTGGAATCAGTTTGTCAAAATCCACAAAATAACTTGCTGGGATTTTTACTGAACTTGCTTTGAATTTGTAGATCAAATTGGGAAGAAATGATAGCTTAATGATACCAAGTTTTCCTGTCCATGAACATGCAATATCTCTCTGTTTACTTGTATGTCTTTGATTTCTTTCATCAGAATTTTGTAGTTTTCTTCTTATAGACCTTATGTACATTTTGTCAGATTTATACCTAAGTATTTCCTTTTTTAGTGTTGATGTAAATGGTGTTTTTTGTTTTTAAATTCAAATTGCAATTGCCCATTGCTGGTATATAGGAAAGCAATAGACTTTTGTGTATTATCTTTACATCCTGCAAACTTGCTATAATCACTTAGTAGTTCCAGGAGGTTTTTTTTTTTTTTGGCCAATTCTTTCTGATTTTCTATATAGACAATCACATCATCTGAGAATAAGACATTTTTATTTCTTCCTTCCCAATCTGTATACTTTCTATTTCTTTTTCTTGTCTTATTGTATTAGCTAGGACTATTGTTGTTGTTTTTCTTTATTGTTGTTGTTAGGTGCCGTTGAGTCATTTCTGACTCATAGCAACCATATGTACAACAAATGAAACATTGTCCATTCCTGTGCCGTCCTCATAATTGTTGCTATGTTCAAGCCCATTGTTGCAGCCACTATGTCAATCCATCTCTTTGAAGGTCTCCTCTCTTTCACTGACCTAAACTTTACTAAGCATGCTGTCCTTCTCCAGGGACTGATTCCTCCTGATAACATGTCTAAAGTATGTGAGACGAAGTCTCACCATCATCACTTTCAAGGGGCACTCTGGCTGTATTTCTTCCAAGACAGACTTGTTCCTTTTTCTGACAGTCCATGGTATATTCAATATTCTTTGCCAATGCCATAATTCAAAGGCATCGATTCTTCTTCAGCTTTTCTTATTCATTGTCCAGCGTTTGCATGCATACGAGGCAATCGAAAATATCATGGCTTGGGAAAGGCACACCTTTGTCCTCAAAGTGACATCTTTGCCTTTTAACATTTTAAAGAGCTCTTTTGCAGCAGAGTTGCCCAGTGCAATACATGGTTTGATTTCCTGACTGCTGCTTCTGTGGGAATTGATTGTGGATTGAAGTAAAATGAAATCCCTGACAACTTCAATCTTTTCTCTGTTTATCACGATATTGTGTGTTTGTCCAGTTGTGAGGATTTTTGTTATCTTTATGTTGAGGTGTGTTGCATATTGAAGGCTATAGTCTTTGATCTTCCTCAGTAGGTGCTTATAAGTCCCCTTTCCTTTCAGCAAGCAAGGATGTGTCATCTGTATATTGCAGGTTGTTAATGAGTCTTCCACCAATCCTAACGCCACATTTTTCTTCATATAGTCCAGTTTCTCTGATTATTTACTCAACATACAGATTGAATAAGTATGGTGAAAGAATACAATGCTGATGCACGCCTTTCTTGATTTTAAACCATGTGGCATCTACTTGTTCTGTTTGAATGACTGCCTCTTGGGCTATGCGCAGGTTCAGAGTACAAGTAAGTGTTCTGAAATTCCAGTTCTTCACAATGTCATTCATGATTCGTTATGATCCACATAGTTGAATACCTTTGCATAGTCAGTAAAACACAGGTAAACATCCTTCTGGTTTTGTCTACTTTCAGCCAAGATTCATCTAACGTCATCAATGATAGTCCTTGTTCCATGTCCTCTTCTGAATATGGCCTGATTTTCCGGCAGTTTCCTATTGATGTAGTGTTGCAACCTCTTTTGAATGATCTTCAGCAACATTTTACTTGCATGGGATAATAATGATATTGTTTGATAATTTCCGTGTTCTGTTGGATCACCTTTCTTTGGAATGAGAAAAGATATGGATCTCTTCCAGTTGGTTGGCCAGGTAGCTGTCTTCCAAATTTCTTGTCATAGACAAGTGAACACTTCCTGCGCTTCTTCCCTTTTTGAAGCATCTCAATTGATATTTCGCCAACTCTTGGAGCCTTGTTTTTCATTAATTTAGCTAGGACTAGAGCACAATATTGAATAGGAGTGGTGAAAGGGAACGTTCTTTTCTTGGTCCCAATTTTAGAGACATATTGTGTAGTTTCTCACTATTAACTATAATGTTAGCTATAGTTTTCTGTAAAATGTTATTTATTAAGTTGAAGAAGTTTCACTCTCTATAACCATATGATTTTTCTTTTTTAGTCTATTGATGCATTCATTAAATTTTGAATGTTGAACCAGCCTTACACACCTGGAGTAATCTCACTTGGTCATTGTGTATACATATTTTATACATTTGAGGAAATCAGTTTGCTAATACTTTGTTGAGGACTTTTGCCTTTGTAGTTTTCTTCTCTTTTAATATTTTTGTCTGGTTTTCTTCTGAGGGTAATGTTGACTTCATAGAATGAGTTAGTGTTCTTTCTACTTCTATGTTCTAAATCAATTTTTTAAAAAATTTTTTATTGTGCTTTAAGTGAAAGTTTACAAATCAAGTCAGTCTCTCACACAAAAACTTATAATCAATTGTTTGTTTTTAATGAGATATTACACTTGTTTAGGATTCCTTCAATTTCTTGCCTCTAGTGAAACCAGTCAATCAGCAGCTATATATTCATTTTCAAGCTTTGCACTTGGCATTTCCATACAATACAGTTTGTGTCTAGAATCACCGAACTTAGAGAAGCAAGCATGAAAGTTTGCAAACTGAGGGGACTCAGAGTGGATTCCTGCTTCTGATTTTCACAACTAAGGCTGTGTATGAAGGCAAAACGTTAAAGATGTTCTGTGATACAGTCGGCTCACCAAGGCAAAGGCACACAGAATCAAATTATTATTGTTGCACTAAATTTTGTTACCTCAAAATTCACACTGAGATGTTGAGCTTGGGACTGCACTTTCTACCAGTTATTTATTTTTGTTCATTTGTTTTCATTTTAAGCAGCTTCAATTGATTGTTAGCTGTTCAGGGACAATTCATGAATGCGTGGCAGTTTGTACCTTTACTCAACTCCTCTTCGTTGGTATCTGTCTTATTGCCTACCTCAGAGATACTTTCCGGAGAGAAGAGAAGACGGTTGGTATGGAGCATCTTCTAGAACTGTGATTAATGGTGAACCCTCATCATCTATCATTTTACCACCTTGTATCCACAACCTGGCTTTAAATGCACCCTGTAAGCAGACACAGCATGTTACATTTCTGCACGTTTCACTTAAAAAGACTACATTTCTCCTCTAATTACCATCACAACAGCTCCCGTTATGGTTTGACCCTAGCAATTTAGTTATATTTATGCTGCTACAATGCAACAAGTAGATAATAATGAATACTGATGCAACCTAGGTTTGAAGCAAACTATAATTACAGTAGGTTTAATGAAGACACCAGAAACAGCAGTATGTAAAAAACATACTCAGATTAAGAGGGGGAAAAAAAAAAAAAAAACCTGAACGTTTCACATTCCCAAAGCTCCACTTTATACTTGGGAACTGTCCTGGCCTGCTTAGGCATATGTTGTTCACGTTTTGTCCTTGCTCTCCGGTCTTTGATTTCTTGACTTACACCATCCCTTCCCAGACTTTCATCTTTCACTTCCCAGTGTCTAACCGTATTTGTCAAATGAAGACAAACACTTGCATGACTTAGAGTGTGAATCAAATAGGTTGCTTATTTGGCAATCCAATCTCGTGCTAAATACACTAAATTAAAATTTAAAAAGAAGGAGTGTAGTCAAGATGTTAACAGATCCATTAAATGAGGCAGGGCCCATGGCTGGAGCTCCTTTGAAGAGCAGTTACGGTAGTTCCTGCACCTGCAAATTATAGTCATAGCCGGTTATCACATCAAGATGAACAAAGTTGGACCAGAAATTGCTTCTGTGCAAGTAGATGCTTAAAAAGTAGCATGCTGTGGGAAAAAAAGAAGAAGAGGGGATGTTGTTCCATCACATCTTGACAACAGAGGTATTCCAGCACACCTCTGGAAAGACTACCTTTGGGAATTATTGAGATCAGCCTAAAAGAATCACACTTTCCCAAGTGTTCAGGGTGAGTTGAACACTTTATAGTTAATTGAATACTTAATTGATAACAGAGATAAGATACAGAAAAAAATATATATATATACAACTGCTTCAATATTTCATACAACATTTTTATAATTATCATGGCACTTCTCTTGGTTTTCTTTTGTGCTATGAGCAATCATCTGAGGGAAATGGGAAAACAAGAAGAAATCTGGTTCCATAGATGAGCTATGACTCTGAAGACAAGAAAGAGATCCTGTGGGCTTCATATTCTTCATGGGTTCTTATCCACCCTGATCTCTTGTAAACATGAAAGGCAATCATTCCTATCCTGTATCTTATAAGGGATCTTCTATGGCTATCATTTTCTGAGAAGGATGATATCATTAACAGAGAGGCAAATATTTATAATAAAAATTCTCCTAATGGTCTAGGGGTCATGTTAAATTATCTCTGGTTATTCAGGTTCAACTGAATTAAATTCCAAAAGGTTGCTCTAAAGTAATTTCTCCAATTCTCCTCATTCTTGAATAGCTCTCAACTATTTCATGCCCCAGTAGGCCCACATTCCTATTTTAAGTGCATATCTGCATAGCAGATTAAGAGAAGGATAGAGGCCAGATTAAAATGGCCCAAAAGATTTTTTCCCCCGACTCGCATCAGTTCATAACTAGAAATAATGCCTGGCCAAACTGCATCTTTACGCTCTGTAATTTATTTCATATCTACGTTACTCACTATTATCGCTACCACGTCTTTGATCTATCAATTGCCCTTTCTCTCTAGCAGGTGAATTAGCTTTTTACCTGTAGAGATATCTAGCTGTTCATCTGGGAGTCATCTGAGTATCCAGTATTAAAAAGTGAAGCTGCTGTATTTTGCTCCACCTGCTGTACTCTTTTCTCTCTTTGTAATTAGATTTCCTGACGGGAGTGAAGCTGCAGAGGGTACAGATGTTCTAAAAATTAAAAAGGAGAAAAAGAGTTAAGGACCAAAGAAAATGCTTAAACGTGGAGGTGATCCAAGCTGTTAAAAATGAAGTTTGTATGCTTTGGATTTCTTATACATTTCCTGTTAAAACAAACCAAGGTAAACCTTTAACTCCAACAAAGCTTCACTTTCTTGCAGAAAGTGGAGAGAAGTGGGCAGGAGAAGGCTGTGTCCTGTCTCTCTTAGTGGGTATACTCTACAGCTAGTTCCAGTGATTCTTCAGAAGAGTCTCCCTGTGGAAATCAATCAAGGAGTCACAACAAAGCAAAGTTTCTGCCTAGAGAGAGTTTAGAAATATAGGTACTTCCTTCATTTCAAATATTCTAACTCTGGCTCAGAGAGGGTGAGTTTTCTCTCAGTCAAATGCAGGTTGCTATACCATAAATAATAAAGCAAAACAAACAAAATAATTTCGACTTGTGATCTCCCAGTCACAGATACATGTCTCAAGTGTTAATCTTCCTCACCTATAGACATTGGTTCCATCCATCAGTTTTATCATGAAGTTGGCTTACAATTGAAGATACATCGTGTTATTCACCACACATGATGGATTCCAGATGTCCAGATGAAATAATGATGCCCCCTCTAGAAATAATGGACCAGAGCTGCAAAGTAACTAGGCAAAATGAGCAAACCAGGCCCTGCAAACAATCTTAATTATTTCAACTATGAGAGGACAGAAAAGCACATAGAAACTCTCTGGGGTAATACAACAAACAGCCCTTTAAAACACCGAATAGAAAGTCATGGCCATTTATATTTGAGTCAAACCTGCTCCCTGCAAAGCATAATATGTGTGGAATAATTCAAGAAGAAATCTAGCACCATTCTGTTTATATAATTGGAATTCTATGCCAAGTCTCCAGCAGCAAGTAGCATATAAATTATAATGTTAATATTAGCCTGCTTTTCAATTTTTTTAATGAAGTTCTATAGTCAAAGTATGATTGCTGAAAACATAAATATTCTTTTACATCATTCAAGATGTGTCTTGTGCTGACAACACTTGAAAAGGCAGCTACAAATGTCATAACTTATGTAAGTCAGATTTATACAGCATGTGGATATATACAGATATGTAGAAATGAGTCCACATTTTAATTTATACTTTCCACAATGAACAGAAAGCACAGCTTATAGCCTACTTGGCATGTTACCTAAATACAGTCTTCCGGGCTTTGGAAAATGGAGTAAAATTGAAGTTCATGTCAGTGCTAGACCAAACGGTGAGTTCTGCACCAGATATCTTTGTGGTTCTCTACTAAACCATAAATTAATCTATCCAAATCACTGACACTCATCCACAAAGCACAGGTGGCAGCCTCCTTTCATGCACACCAAAGAGAGTGAGATAAAAATAAATTGTGCTGCCACCAAAAACATGCCCAAAGAATATTTTTTCCCATCTGCTACGCCCAGCCCCTGTGGTGAGTGGACTAACAGGTTTCCAGGCTCACACTTGATGAGCAGACACCACAAGCAATTAAATAACATTAACACAGCAGCAGTCAATTGGATTTCTCTCTTTGAGACATTAATCAAAGCCAGAAATTGAACATGGACCTTGTCTAACGCTCATACTTGTGGGTCTTCAGATGTGGCTGCTCTAAAGCCCATGTCTGTCTAAATATTCACAACAAAATTGGTCTGCTGCACAGTCCTATCTAGGGGGATTCTATCTCCCAGATTCCATGTTGCCAAAGTCATGATGGGTAGATCCACGCTGCCTCATTTTCCTTATGCCCACAATTCAAACAAAGACAAGGGCCATTTTGCATTGATTCAGTTAGTTAAAAATAAATTTCACAATTTCCTTCACATTAAAAAAAAAAAAAATAACCACACAAATATGTGTTTTAAAATGATGTGAGGCTCTTAGAAAATCCAAGAAGACATGAGTCTTGGCATTTAAAAGTCAATAATTATCTTACTCTAATCATAAATACTTAGGGGAATGTTAAAATGTTATGGAAAAAGGAATGTTGGTCTATGGTCAAGTGTTTTGAATAAATGAATAGGTTAGAAAATATGAAATCTACCAAAGCTATTCTCCAAAAAAGCCCAGGCCAAGAGGAAATTACTGATGAACTCTGTCAAACTTCTGGGGGAGAAATAATTCTGATATTTCAATTTTTTTCAAAGCACAGAAAAATAAGTTAACTCTTAACGGCCTCTTTAGAAAGACAGCAGTGCAGGTAGAGTTTGTGACTTCTAAAGTGGGACAAAAACAGGATTAGGGCATGGGAGACAGGGAATGAAAATAAACGTACCAAATTCTGTCTGTAATTTATAGCCCTTCATTTCAAGTTGAGTTTCAATAGGTAATTCTAAGTGAGAAAAAAAATAAAATAAAAAGTATAGTTAATTACTTACTAATGGAAAAAAAAGGAAGAAATCACAGACATGTTACGTGTGACTAGTCATACAAATAGTATGCCTATGGTTGTTAGGTGCCTTCTAGTCAGTTCCTACTTATAGCAACCCTATGCACAACAGAATGAAACACTACCCAGTCTCGTGCCACCCTCAAGATAGTTGCTATGGTTGAGCTGATCTTTGAAGCCACCATGTCAGTCCATTCCCTTGAAGGTCTTCCTCTTTTTTGCTGACTCTGTACTTCACCAAGCATGATGTTCTTCAGGGACTTGTCGCTCCTGATAACATGTCCAAAGTACTTGAGACTTGCCATCCCCGACTTCCAAGGAGCATTCTGGCTATACTTCTTCCAAGACAGTCTTGTTCTTTCTTCTGGATGCCCATGAAATATTCAATATTCTTTGCCAACACCATAATTCAAAGGCATCAATTCTTCTTCAGTCTTTTTTATGCATTATCCAGCTTTCTCATGCATATGAGGAGACTGAATATATCATGGCTTGAGTCAGGTGTGTATTAGTCCTCAAGGTGACAACTTTGCTTTTTAACACTTTAAAAGGTCATTTGTAGCAGATTTGTCCAATGCAATACGTCATTTGATTTATTGACTGCTGCTTCCATGGGCATTGACTGTGGATCCAAGTAAAATGAAATCCTTGACAACTTCATATTTTCTCCATTTATCATGATGTTTCTTATGGGTCCAGTTGTGAGAATTTTTGTTTTCTTTATATTGAGGTATAATCCATACTGAAGGCTGTAGCCTTTGATCTTCATCACTAAGTGCTTCAAGTCCTCTTCACTTTCAGGAAGCAAAGTTGTGTCATCTGCATATCACAAGTTGGTAATGAGTCTTCCTCCAATCCTGAAGCTACATTCTTCTTCGTATAGTCCAGCTTCTTAGATTATTTGCTCAGCATAGAGATTGAATAAGTACGGTAGAAGGATACAACCCTGATGCACACCTTTTCTGACTATAAACCACTCAGTATTCCCTTGCTGGCACTGGGTTTGTTTTTTTTTTATTATTACCTTGCTCTGTTCAAACAACTGTCTCCTGGTCCATGTACAAGTTGCACATGAGCACAATTAAGTGTTCTGGAATTCCCATTCTTCACAATGTTATCCATAATTTGTTATGATCCACACAGTTAAATGACTTTGTGTACTCAACAAAACACAGGTAAACATCTTTCTGGTAATCTCTGTTTTCAGCCAAGATCCATCTCACATCAGTGATGAAATCCCTCATTCCACGTCCTCTTCTGAATCAGCTTGAATTTCTGGCAGTTTCCTGTTTTCGTACTGCTGATACCATTTTTGAATTACCAAATTTTACTTGGGTGTGATATTAATGACATTGTTTGATAATTTCTGTATTCTGTTGGATCATCTTTCTTTGGAATGGGCACAGATATGGATCGCTCCTAGTCGGTTGACCAGTTAGCTGTTTTCCAAATTTCTTGCCATAAATGAGTGAATATCTCCAGCGCTGCACCTGTTTGTTGAGACATCTCAATTAGTATTCTGTCAATTCCTATAGCCTTGCGCTTTTCCAATGCCTTGAATGCAGCTTAGACTTCTTCCTGCAGTAACACAGGTTCTTGATCATAAGCTACCTCCTGAAATAGTTGAACAGCAACCAATTCTTTTTTGTACAGCGACACTGTGTATTCATACAACTTCTTTTGACATTTCCTGCATCATTCAATATTTTGCCCATGTTGTTGTTGTTGTTAGGTGCTGTTGAATCCATTCCAATTCATAGCCACCCTATGCACAACAGAAGGAAACACTGTCTGGTCCTGTGCCATCCTCACAATTGTTGCTATGTTTGAGCCCGTTGCTGCAGCTACTGTGTAAATCCATCTCACTGAGAGTATTCCTCTTTTTCGCTCACCCTCTACTTTACCAAGCCTGATGTCCTTCTCCAGGGACAGATCCCTCCTGATAACGTCCAAAGTATGTGAGACATAGTCTCACTATCCTTGCTTCTAAGAAGTATTCTTGTTGTACTTCTTCGAAAATAGATTTGTTCGTTCTTTTGGCAGTCCAAGGTATAATTTTGCCCAGAGTCCTTCAATTTTGCAACTCGAGGCTTGAACTTTTTCTTTAGTTCTTTCAGCTTGAAAAATGCTGAAAGTGTTCTTCCCTTTTGGTTTTCTAACCCCAGATCTTGGTATATTTCATTATAATACTTTACTTTGTCTTCTCTAGCTGCCCTTTGAAATCTTTTGTACAGCTTTTTTACTTGATCACTTATTCCATTCACTTTAGCTGCTCTACGTTCATGAGCAAGTTTCAGAGTCTCTTCTGACATCCATTTTGGTCTTTTCGTTCTTTCCTGTCTTTTTAATGACCTTTTGCTTTCTTCATGTATGATGTCATTCCACAACTCACCTGGTCTTTGGTCATTAGTGTTCCACGCATCAAATCTATTCCTGAGATGGTCTTTAAATTCAGGTGGGACATACTCAAGGTCTTTTTTTTGTGGACTTGTTTTAATTTTCTTCAGCTTCAACTTGAACTTGCATATGAGCAACTGATAGCCTGTTCTGCAGTCAGGTCCTGGCCTTGTTCTGACTGATGATATCGAGCAACTCCATAGTCTCTTCCACAGATGTAGTCAATTTGATTATTATTTGTATTTGATTTGTATTCCATCCGGCAAGGTCCACATGTTATAAAAAATAGTCACCATTTATTTTGTTGAAAAAAGGTATTTGCAATAAATAAGCATTGGTCTTGCAAAATTCTATCATGCAATCTCCAGCATTGTTTCTATCACCAAGGCCATGTTTATCAACCAACGATCCTTCTTCTTTGTTTTCAACTTTCGCAGTCCAATCACCGATAAATATCAATGCATCTTGATTGTATGTTTGATCAATCTCAGACTTCAGAAATTGGTAAAAATCTTCAGGTTCTTCATCTTTGTCATTAGTAGTTGGTGCATAAATTTGAATAAACTGGTCTTCCTTGCAGGTCTAATGATATTATCCTATCACTGACAGTACTGTACTTTAGGATAGATCTTGAAATGTTCTTTTTGACAATGAATGCAACGTCATTCCTCTTCAATTTGTCATCCCAGCTTAGTAAATCATATGACTGCCCAATTTAAAATGGCCAAAAAAAAAAAAAGTTTTTTT
The DNA here is from genome assembly GCF_024166365.1 of Elephas maximus indicus. Taxonomy (NCBI): domain Eukaryota; kingdom Metazoa; phylum Chordata; class Mammalia; order Proboscidea; family Elephantidae; genus Elephas; species Elephas maximus. The sequence continues at coordinate 45,821,249 of NC_064843.1, forward strand.
TTTTTTTTTAATGCCAGTCCATTTTTGCTCACTTAATGCCTAGGATATCCATCTTTAAGCATTCAATTTCATTTTTGACAACTTCCAATTTTCCCAGATTCATATTTCGTGCATTCCATGTTCCTATTATTAATGAATGTTTGCAGCTATTTCTTCTCCTTTTGAGTCATGCCACGTCAGTAAATGAATGTCCTGAAAGTTTTAGTGCATACCCTTATTTTAGCAATGAGGGTATGCATATTGTTATACTTGCAACAAAATATGTAGTAAGAATAGTACTTAGCATTGGAATGCTTTGATGAAGGCTTCCTAAGGGAAGAGACCCGAGCCATTAGATCCAAAGTCTAACTAAGACCATCTATGTCATTAATGTCAACTCTACTTTAAAGAGGCAGCTTTTCCACAGTTGTATTTTGAGTGTCTCCCAACCTGAGGAGGCTCATCTCCCAGCACTATATCAGATAACATTCTGCCACTATTCATAAAGTTTTCACTGGCCATTTTTTTTTTTAAGTAGATGGCTGGGTCCTCCTTCCTTGTACGAATTGATGCCTTTGAATTATGGTGTTGGAGAAGAATATTGAATATACCATGGACTGCCAGAAGAAAGAACAAATCTGTCTTCAAAGAAGTACAGCCAGAGTGCTCCTAGGAAGCAAAGATGGTGAGACTTTGTCTCCATTTGGCATTGTTTCATTCTGTTGTACACAGGGTCACTATGAGTTGGAATCGAGTCAATAACACCTAAAAACAACGTATATCTATGTATAACCCATTGTTGCCGAGTCAATTCTGACTCATAGCCACCACATAGGACAGAGTAGAACTGCCCCATAGGGTTTCCAATGAGCAGCTGGTGGATTTGAAATGCTGACCTTTTGTTTAGCAGCTATAGCTCTTAACCAGTCACCATGAGCTAGAATCTTTCCCAAACTGCTGATCCTCAAAATCATAAGAATGTTTTAAGTCACTAAGTTTTGGGGTAATTTGCCATTCATCAATAGGAATTGGAACAGCCCTCAATATTTTAAGGGATGAACTCTAATTAAACTCATTGGAATGAGACACATATAATGAGATGGCCAAGATTGTTCAGGGAAAAGTAAATACAGTTGTAATTCACAGGGTGAAAGTATTAGGTTTTCTATACGTTTTTTCTGTGCATGTTCTTCAGAAACACCTGAGGGGCATGAGAGTTATGCTTCCTATTTCCAATGCATCTCCTCTGGTCTTCTCATGGAGAAAACATTGAATGTCCTGTCTTCGCAATAACCTTATCTAGTTTGATTAAGAAATTTTAACCCCGAAGCTAGACATCCTTTTACCTGAAGTGGCCGTATTAGAGATAAAAGTTTAAGCTGTAGGGATGAAAAATTTGGGTGATACTTGAGAATGCCTCAGTTTTCTTTTAAAAATCTACCAAAAACAAGTGTAGTTGGCCATGTTATAAACACTCTAGCACATTTTGTTATATGCTCAATAGGTATTACTCTGGGTTTCCTATCTGCACAATTTATGTTAAAATGTTTTATTTAGGATATTATCCACATGTTAACATAATTCCTAACTTCTTCAGAAATAACTTTGTGTGTCTTTACACAATTTTATATTTGTAAGAGTTTTTTTTTTTTTTTTTCCTATAAATGATTTTTTTTTTTACTTTCCAACCAATTGTCTCAATATATGGTCTTGAGCTCAGGAAAATAATAGCATCAACCTTTGAGTCTGTTATTTTATTAGCTATACGCTGTGAAGTAATCTATGATTCAGCTTACTTATCCTGTTCTGCCCTTGTACAGAAATGATCTAGCTGATGACAGTCAGGCAGATTTATGCCCAGGGAGAATCAGTCCAACCCTGTCTGGGTGTTGGCTTGAATGGCTCTAGTCCCCATGGGGGAAAGAGGCCCTGTCACCTCAGCAAGCGAGGAAGGCAAGTTGGAGCCAGCTAACATCCTTCAAGAACTCCACAGCCAAAGGCATGATCTGGAGGGAACAACTGAGTTCATGTCAACTATACTAAATTGAAGGGGAAAAATAATGTAAGTTAGGTCATCAACTTGGTCCAAATCATAAACAGAACACCACTAGCTGTAAATGGCACTAGTAATTTATATTTTAATTGTGAAGTCACTTTAGCATATCTACTCTAATGCTAGTTATTTTAGCAATGAGGGTATGCATATTGTTATACTTGCAACAAAATATGTAGTAAGAATAGTACTTAGCCTTTGAATGCTTTGATGAAGCCTTCCTAAGGGAAGAGACCCGAGCCATTAGATCCAAAGTCTAAGTAAGACCATCACTTGTCTTACTCCATTTTTTTTCAACTGTAACATCATATATCTTTACAGGCATTTCCAGATATCAGATTACAAATTCTGAAGAATATCTTCATTTCTCTGCAATGTTTTCGAATTTATCAAATTAAACAGCTCCTTTGGATTGGAACCTTAATTTCCGTTAATCTAATGGATATGTAGGCTGAAGGAAGGTACTTTCTTGCACAGCAAGCGTCTCTTGCAAAAGGATGCTTTCATGAGTTCAGTGTAAATGAATTGGAAACATAAGTATAGAATTTTCCCCTAAATACATGTTAGTGTATTTCACATTAGTGAAATTAATATAGTTCACATTAGTGAAGGGGTGGGGGTAGAGTCCATATATATTTATGAGGAGTTAAACATTATTTTAATAGCAACACATATATGTGTTGTTGTTGTTAGGTGCCATCAAGTTGACTCTGACTTATGGTGACTTTATATACAACAGAGCAAAACATTGCCTGGTCCTGCATTATTCTCACAATCACCAGCATCTTTGAGTCCATTGCTGTAGCTACTATGCCAATCCATCTCACTGAGGGTCTCTCACAGCCTCACTGGACCTCTACTTGACCAAACACGATATTCTCCTCTAGCAACTGATCCCTATTGATGACGTGTCCAAAGCAAGTGAGTCAGATAATGTTCTCTTGTAATCCAGACTGCAAAGCCTTTGTACCTAGTCTGTCTTAGTCTAGAAGTTCTGCTGAAACTTGCCTACCATGAGTGACCCTGCTGGTACTTGAAATACTGGTGGTATAGCTTCCAGAATGACAGTAATGCACAAGCCACCACAGTATGACAAACTGTGTATGTATACATAAATATATATATATCGACACACACACATATATACATATATGTCTTCCTGTCAATAATGGCCCGGTTAAAGAGCTAAGCAGCCCCTCCCTTACAAGTGGGAGTATATTTGCAAAGAAAGGTCAGGACTGAGTCACCATTTTGGGTTCCTGGCAGGCCAGTGAAGTCAGCCCAGCTCCCTGTTCTCCCGACGAGAGCAGGATCTGGGTCAAAATCCAGGCCCTGGCTCTGTGGAGAGGGGAACAGGCATAGGCAGGCCAAGTAGTGAGCTGAGGCCTAGTATGAGCTCAAACCCATGTCACTCAAAGAAAAAGTGAAGGCAGCTTAGTTTAGAATTGAGGTGAAAAATAGAAACAACCATTTTCCTTGCCAGAAATGTAACCAAACCATTTCTGAAGCTTCCAAGTACTCTGGGGGAGGGGTACATTTTGATTTGTAGAGTAACCTCTGGGTTTGCTGATTTTGGCTGGAATGGGTGGAAGATTCTTGGAAACTTTGTAGTGGATCATCTAGGCCAGTGCTTTTCAGGCATTAATGTGCATATGAAATGCCTGGGGATTTTTTAAAAATGTAGTGTCTGATTCAGTAGGTGTGATATAGAATCAGAGTATTTGCATTTCTAACAAACTGCCAGGTGCAGATGAAGCTGTCGATGTGCAGACAACGCTAGGAGTAGCAAGGAGGCCAGTAGTTTTGTCTGCACGTTATAATCACGTGGGTAGGGTTGCCAGCATCAGCAAAGACAAATAAAGGACACCAGTTAAGTTAGAATTTCCAAAAGCAGCAATTTTTTTTTTTTTTTTTAGTAAAAGTATGCCCCATGCCATTTTTGGGACATTCTTGTACTAAAATGATGAGTTCTTGTATATGCAAAGTTCATAGTTAACCAGGTACCCCCTATCTTATCTGTCGACTCCACATGTTGTTCTTGTTGTTAGCTGCCATTGAGTCAGTTCTGGCTCGTAACGACCCTATGTACAATAGAATGAAGCAATGCCCAGCACCACACCATCCTCGTAATCATTGTTGTGTTTGAGTCCATTGTTTCAGCCACTGTATCAAGGCATCACGTTGAGGGTCTTCTTATCTTTCACTGACCCCCTACTTTACCAAGAATTATGTCCTTCTCCAGGGTATGGTCACTTCTGTTAACATGTCCAAAGTACTTGAGAGGAAGTCTCACCATCCTCATTTCTAAGGAACATTCTAGTTGTACGTCTTCCAAAACAGATTTGTTTGTTCTCCTGGAAGTCCATGGTGTATTCAATATTCTTCACCAATGCCATAATTCAAAAGCATTAATTCTTCTTCAGTCTTCCTTACTCAATGTCCAGCCTTTGAATGCACATGAGGCAACTGAAAATACTACAGCTTGGGTTAGGTGTACCTTAGTTCTCAAAGTGACATATTTTGAACGCTTTACGGCAGTCTTTTACAGCAGATTTGCCCAATACATTATGGCATTTGATTTCTTGACTGCTGCTTCCATGGGTGTTGATTGTGGATCCAAATAAAATGAAATCCTTGACAACTTCAGTCTTTTCTACATTTACCATGGTGTTGCGTATTGGTCCAGTTGTGAGGATTTTTGTTTTCCTTATGTTGACGTGTAATCCATAGTGAAAGCTGTGGTCCTTGATCCTCATCAGTAAGTGCTTCAAGTCCTCTTCACTTTCAGCAAACAAGATTGTGTCTTCTGAATATGGCAAATTGTTAATGAGTCTTCCTGCAGTCCTGATGCCTCATTTTGCATTATATAGTCCAGCTTCTCAGGTTATTTGCTCAGCATACAGACTGAATAATGAAAAGATACAACCCTGATGCTCACCTTTCCTGATTTTAAGCCATGCGGTATCCCCTTGTATTGTTCCAACAACCGTCTCTTGGTCTATGTACGGGTTTCTTATGAGCACAATTAAGGGGAATTCCCATTCTTCACAATGTTATCCATAATCTGTTATGATGTGCACAGTCAAATGCCTTTACATAGTCAATAAAACATGGATATCTTTCTGGTTCTCTGCTTTCAACCAAGAGCCTCCTGACATCAGTAATGATACCCTTCATTCCATGTTCTCTTCTGGATCTGGCTTGAATTTCTAGCAGTTCCCTGTAGATGTACAGCTCCAATGGTTTTTGAATTATCTTCAATAAAATTTTACTTGCATGTGATGTTAATGGCATTGCTCAATAATGTCCACATTCAGTTGGATCATCTTTCTTCGGAACGGGCACACATATGAATCCCTTCCAGTTGGTTGGCCAGGTACCTGTCTTCCAAATTTCTTGGCATAATGAGTGAGCACCTCTAGCGCTGCCTCCGTTTGTTGAAAGATCTTAATTGGTATCCCATCAATTCCTACAGCCTTGTTTTTCACCAATGCCTTCAGCGCAGCTTGGACTTCTTCCTTCAATACCATCAGTTCTTGATCATATGCTACCTCCTGAAATTGTTGAACATCGACCAAGTCTTTCTCGTACAGTAATTCTGTGTATTCCTTTCACCTTCTTTTGATGCTTCCTGCGTTGTTCAGTATTTTGCCCATAAAATCCTTCACTGTTGCAATCCAAGGCTTGAATTTTTCTTCAGTTCTTTCAGCTTGAGAAATGCAGAGCATGTTCTTTCTTTTGGTTTTTTAACTCCAGGTCTTTACACATTTCATTGTAACACTTTGTCTTCTCATACCACACTTTGAAATCTCTGTTCAGCTCTTTTACTTCATCATTTCTTTCATTTGCTTTAGCTTGTCTACATTCAAGAGTAAGTTTCAGAGTCTCTTCTGACATCCATTTTAGTCTTTTCATTCTCTCCTGTCTTTTTAATGACCTTTTGCTTTCTTCATGTATGATGTCATTGCCTTCGGTCATTAATGTTCAATGCATCAAATCTATTCTTGAGAGGGTCTCTAATTTCAGGTGGGATGTACTCAGTGTCACATTTTGGATCTTGTAGACTTGTTTTAATTTTCCTCATCTTCAACTTGAACTTGCATATGAGCAATTGATGGTCTGTTCTGCAGTTGGCCCCTGGCCTTATTCTGACTAATGATATTGAGCTTCTCCATCGCTTCTTTCCACAAATGTAGTCAATTTGGTTCCTGTGCATTCCATCCTGTGAGGTCCACGTGTACAGTTGGCATTTATGTTGTTGAAAAAGGTATTTGCAGTGAATAAATCATTGGTCTTGCAAAATTCTATCATGTGACCTTCAGTGCCATTTTTTTTTTTTTACCAAGGCCATATTTTCCAACTACCAATCCTTCTGGTTTCCAACTTTCCCATTCTAATCACCAGTAATTATCAATGCATATTGATTGCATGATCGATCAATTTCAGACTGCAGAAGTGGGTAAAAATCTTCAATTTATTCATCTTTGGCATTAGTGGTTGGTGTGTAAATTTGAATAATAGCCATATTAATCCTATATGAGGAACATTTCAAAATGCTAAAATGTGCATTTGTTCCCTAGAGGTTCAGATTTAATTGGTCTGGGCCATGGCCTGGGCATTGAACTTTTATAAACTTTTCAGGTGAGTCTAACATGCAGCCAAAGTTTAGAGCCACTGATCAAAACTCACCCTTATTTAACAGGCAAGAAAACTGAAGCCTAATAGGTCATACATGTCCTCTTTGGACTATTGAAGTCCTTTGCCCATTTTATGATTGGGTTATTTGTCTTTCCCATGTTAAGTTGTTAAAGTTTTATGCATATCTTTTCTATTTGATTCTTATCAGCTATATGGTTTCAAAAGATATTCTCCTAGTTGGTAGCTTATTTTTTTTATAAAGTATTTGGATGAACATAAGCTTTTAATTTTTATGAGGTCCCTTTTAGCTTTTTTCTTTTGCTCTTTGTGCTTTTGTTATTATAATGGATAGTCCATTGTTAAAAGCTAGGCCTGACAGCCTTGCCCCTGAATTTTATTCCAAAAATTTTATGGTTTTAGTTTGCACATTTAGGTCCTTAATCCATTTTAAATTTGTTTTTGTGTATGGTGTGAGGCATAGTGCTTGTTTTGTTTTTCTGCTTGTGGAAATCCAAATTCCTCACAACCGTTTGTTGAAGAGATTCTTCTTTCCCCATTGAACAGACATAGCACTCTTGTCAAAAAATCAGTTGACCACAGATGTGTGAGTTTATTTGTTTACTCTCACTTCTTTTCCATTGTTCTATGTGTCACCGTTATACCAGTACTAGGTTGTTTTGATTATTGTAGCTGTATAATGTTTCAAAATCAGGAAGTGTGAGTCCTACTTTGTTCTTCTCTTTCAATATTGCTTTAGCTAACCAGTGCCTCTTGCCATTCCACGTAAGTTGAGGACTGGGTTTTCCATTTCTGTAAAGAAGGCTGTTGGAATTTTGGTCGGGATTGCGTCGAATCTACAGATCACTTTGGCTTGTGTTGACATCCTAAAGATGTTAAATATTCCATTTCATGAACACAGGCGATCTTTGCATTTATCTGAGTCTTCTTTAATCTTTTTCAGCAGTGTTACAAATATTTTCATTGTATAATTATTTCACATTCCTGGTTAAATGTATTCCTAGGTATTTAATTAGATGCTATTGTAAATGGAATCATTTCCCTAATTTCTCTTTCAGATTTCTCATTGCAGATTTCTAGAAACTCAACAGATTTTTGTTTGTTGGCCTTGTACCCTGCAATTTTGCTGAATTCCTGTATTAGATCTAGAAACTTTCTTGAGAACTCTTTGATGTTTTCTGTATATTTGGTCATGTCATCCACAAATAGAGATAATTTTATTTCTTGTTTTCCAATCTGGACATATTTTATTTCTTTTTCTTATATTATTGCTCTGGCTAGAACAATACTGAGTAGAAGTGGTGAGAGTAGACCCACTTGTCTTTTTTCCAATTTCAACATGAAAGCTCTCCATCTTTCTCTAGTAAGTATAATGTTGGCTATTGTTTTTTCGTATATGCCCAGAATCATATCGAGGAACTTCCCTTATTCACATGGCCACCAAACACATGAGAAGATGCTCAACATCGTTAGTCATCAGCCAGATGCACATCAAAACATCCATGAGATACCATTACACTCCCACTAGAATGGCTAAGATAAAAAGAACAGAAAATAATAAATGTTGGTGAGGGTACGGGGAAATTGAAACCCATAGCCATTGCTGATGCAAAATGGTACAGCCATTGTGGAAAACAGTGTAGCGGGTTCTGAAAACATTAAAAATAGAACTACCATGTGATCCAACAATTCTGCTCCTAGGTATGTACCCAAACGACATGAAAGCAGAGAATCAAACAGGTAGTTTTACACCAATGTTCATTGCAACACAATTCACAATAGCCAAAATGTGGAAACAGTCTAAATGCCCAACAACCAATGAATGGATAAACATAATGTGGTACATACATACAAAAGAATACTATGCAGTCAGTAAGAGAAATGATATCTTGATACATGCTGCAATGTAGATGAACCTTGAAGACGTTATACTGAGTGAAATAAGTCAATCACAAAAGGGTAGATATTGTATGACCTCATTTATATAAAAAGAAAAGAACAGGCAAAAGTTAATTAGTGGTGACCAGGGGTGGGAGGGAGGGGCACGGAGGGGTGGTTGCATATGGAATACTGAGTTTCGGTTTATGGTGAAAGGAAAAATCACTTTAAATGTAGGATTGTGCATTATTAATGTAATTGCTGTCTATAAGTCGTATACCTGTAAAAGGCTGAATGGGCAAAAGTTATGTGATAGATATATTTACAATGATAAATAAATAAATAAAAGAGTAGCTGCTGAGGCTGCTTATATACAACAAACACCTCATGGGATTTAGTTCCTTGGTTTGGAGGTTTAGGGTCATGGTTTCATGGGACATCCCAGTTAATTAGCCTAATAACGTGTTTACTGCTTCTGTTCTAGCTATTAGTTCATTGTATACTGCCTGGGGTCTTAAGAGCTTGCAAACAATCATCCAGGGCACAATTGGTCTCTATTTGCCTGGAGCAACAGAGGAAGAAGGAAAGTCAGGAATAGGAGGAGAAAATGGAATGTGTGGCTAATTGCTTTCATGAACAACTGCCTCCTTTGCTGTGAGACCAGAGGAACTGGGTGATGCCGGCTACAGTATTGGACATTTGATCAAGGATTCTTAGAAGAATCCTGCTCAAAAGGAGGGAAATGTAGAGCAGAATTTCAAATTTTGATAGAATCCAGATTTTCTTGAGCCATGGAGTCTGCCTGACTCCCTGAAATTATTGCCCTGAGATAATCTTTAAACCTTAAACCAAAAAAATTCCCTGAAGTTTTCTTAAAATCAAACAACAGTTTAGCTTAACTAGTAAAGAATGTCTATCTGCCTTGATCTTTGAGAGCTTTTAAGATCTATCTGTATGGGATCAAATTGACAACAGCAACTTGAAAGTTTAGGTCGGCAACTTAGGGGGCAGTAAGTTAATGTTAATGAAGAAGGAACAACTTGGAAAAGGAGGGTGAGAACAGTTGCACATCTTAAAGATTGTAATCAATGTCACTGAATTGTACATATAGCAATTGTTGATTTTGTGTATATTCTGATGTGTATATTCTCGACAACAAAAATAAATTCTAATAAAAAAAATTTCACACGTGATGGCCAGTGGTAGAACAGGGATTAAAATTTTGGGTCTTCAGGCACTCTGCCCTATAATCCCTGCATCTAGTGTGATAAACAGTAGAAAGCATATTCTTCCTTATAAGTTTGCTCTCATCCTTTGGCAGCTCAAACCAACCCAGAGGCACTGCAGAAGAAAGGCCTGGTGAACTGCTTCCATAAAGGCTACAGCCAAGAAAACTCTATGAGCAGTTCTACTCTGCAACACATAGAGTGGCCATGAGTCAGAATCAACTCAAGGGCAATGGGATTAGTTTTGGATTTATAAGCTTAAAAGTCAGCCTCCCTTGGGAACTCTATTTGACCTTGGATGTCTGAGGTTGGGGGTCTTCTTTCCTAATTTGAGTTACTCCCTTAAACCTCGTAATCCATATTCTAGTTTAGTGTTCCAAATGCATTTAAAAGTTGTCCTAGTTTGAATCTTAATTTATGGAAGTTGAAAATGCATTTGTTCTCATTCTTTACTCCATATCTGGGATTTTGACTTAATTGGCCTGGATGCAGCCTGGGCATAAGGATTTTTAGATAGCTCCTTGGGTAATTTGCTGTGCAGCCAGAGTTGAAAAGTACTTCTTTGCCAGACTCTTTCAGTGCGGTGGACCTGGGGCCCATGACTCTACAGCTGTCTGTAAACGGTGGGTCAAGCTGAGCCCATCATAAAAAAAAAAAAAAAAAAATAATATAGACATGTGTAAATCAGGAACTTCAAAGGTTGGAAACACTGAGCTTGACTGCAGGGTAAACCTGGAATGCCTCATATGTTATTCTTCCAAGACTTGTCAAAGCATTTGAATCAGTTCTAATTAAAAAACACATAGTTTCCTTAGATTCTGGCTTCTTAAAATACCTGTATGAGCCTTGTATGTATTTCCACTGGTCTTAGGATATCCTGTTTCTCTGATGAAATGCAGAGGAAATAGTTATTTTATTTTTTTAAAGAGGTAGGGGTGAGGTGGGGGGGAAGAAGCCAGTATTTGCTCAGTCTAAGCCTTCTAACTAGCAGCTTCAAGGTGCTAGGAAAATCCTCCCCACCCCCCAGCTCTTCCCTGTGATCTTTTACTTTTTCTCACTCATCAGAAGAAAGTAGAGCAGATTCTTGCTTAAGAAACAGCTGCAAATCAGGCCTTTGCATGAAAGATATTTCTTAGGGAAAGTATTTTGACAGGAACTAGAACAATCAACAGTGAGGGTATCTACTTTCTTCTTGCTTCCACCTTGAAGAATTGAAATGCACCCAGAGCAACCCAGGAAGGAATTGCTACTATTTAAGATAGACAGCTGGGTCCTTCGAAGCCTCAAAATTGTAGAATATTATTTCTCACAGTTGTGAAGGTCGGTTGTGGTTTTTCTGTAGGAAAACAGTCTTTCCACCCATCAGGAAGTGGTGAATAATTGGAGTGCTTATGGTATCTTTTTTATGGTATTTTTACGCAAATAACATGCACGGGCTGCATTTGTTTGGTAACCACTCCCTCCCTCAGCAAGGTATTTTCACAAGTGTATGTTAGAGATTGAATTGTGTCCCGCGCAAGCCTAGTCAACTTGGCTAGGCCATAATTCCCAGCGTTGTGTGGTTGTCCACCATTTTGTCATCTGATGTGATTTTCCTATGTGTTGTAAATCCTACCTCTATGATGTTAATGAGGCAGGATTAGAGACACTTGTATTAATGAGGCGGGACTCAATATACAAGATTAAGTTGTATCTTGAGTCACTCTGTTACAAGATATAAAAGAGAGAAGCGAGCAGAGACACATGGACCTCATATGACCAAGAAAGTAGTGCCAGGAGCATAGTGTGTCCTTTAGACCCAGGGTCCCTGTGCTAAGAAGCTTCTAGATCAGGGGAAGATTGATGACAAAGACCTCTCTCCAAAGCCAGAGAGAGAAAGACTTCCCATGGAGGTGGCACCCTGAATTCGGACTTCTAGCCTACTAGACTGTGAGAGAATAAATTTCTGTTTGTTGAAGCCATCCACTGATGGTATTTCTATTACAGCAACACTAGAAAACTGAGACAGCATGCTATGCTAATTTTTTTTTTTTTTTTTACAGCAACATGTAAAAGAAAAATTGGCATAGTGGCACTTACAAAAATGCCTCGTGGCAGGGGTTGCTCGGTTGGCAAACAAACATAGAAGGCACATAAAAATATGGTATTAATTAGCCTGATCCCGTTATATTAAACTACTTCATCATGTCTCTGTAAACTCAATGAAATTACTTAGGTTTAGATAACTAGGTCACATAATCAGAAGTTCACCAACTTATCCAAACCAGGTTTCTCAACTTCCAATCTAAATGTTCTTCCTATAGCAAAGACAGACTGCTACTCATGATTTTGTTATATGGTTCTAGTTTTATTATTTAAATCAGACAGACTTTAATTCACCACCTTCCAGGCCAATTGAGAGAAGACTAGGCTACACAGATAGAAAATTTTATTGACTCAGTACCAGGCAAGCCCAATCTCCTATGCATTTTAACCTACCTACAAGTCCTTATAGTACAGCCAGAATGCTCCTTAGAAGCAAGGATGGTGAGACTTCGTCTCATGCATGTACTTTGGCCATGTTTTATCAGGAAGGACCAGTCCCTAGAAAAGGATATCATGCTTGGTAAAGTAGAATATCAGCAAAAAACAGGAACACGCTCAATGAGATGAATTGATACACTGGCTGCAACAATGAGCTCAAACATAGCAACGATTGTGAGGATGGTGCAGGACCCCGGACAGTGTTTTGTTCTATTGTATATGCGGTCACTATCAGTTGGAACCAACTCAACAACAACAACACAAGTCCATAGAACCACCCTGTAAAACTGAAAGGTACAGTGACTTCACAGTAGCTATTTCAAGAGTGTTGTAATTTGGACCAAATTATACTATGCTTCTTTGTAAACCTAGAGAGGAAGAACAAATAGAATTGATATCCATCATCTTTATTAGATGGAATAATTTTTCAGTTGCTATTTTTCAGGAAGATGTATTAAGATATTAATTTATGTTTTGATTCACTTTTATTTTTCCTTCTGTTCCAATCTTTAAATACTCTTTTGCCTAAACTGAGGGTTAAAAGTACAAGCTGTCTTTAGACGATCTGGGTTCAAAGCCTGTGTTTTCCAAGACTTGAAATCAGCAATGCAGAGGAGACAGGCACTCTGGATATGAAGTGACCACTGATGAATCTAAGACCAAAGAAAAAAATGCTCATTGTTGTACTCAAGAGGCTAGAACCCAGACACCGGTTATGAGTCTCAGAATTTGCAAAAATGCCTGCACCTGAGTTTGGGTTAGCATGCTTTCAGGTTTTGGCGTCAGTAGTTACCAGGGATTTGTGGGCTTGGACAAGGAGTATGGTTGCTAGAAAATAGAAATACAGGATGTCCAATTAAATCTGAATTTCAAGTAAACAACAAATCCTTTTGTAGTATTAGTATACCCCATGCACTGTTTGTGATCTGTTTATATTAAAAATTGTTCACTGTTTATCCGAAATTCAGTTAACTGGGTTACCTTTATTTTACCTGGCAACACTAATAAGGCAGATTTCACTAGTGATCATGATGAACTGAGATAAGACGTAAGTCTCCTGGGTTCCTGGGCAACACTTGGAAAGAAGGAGGCCCCTCCTTCCTATAATGGCTAAGAAATATTTTCTACCTGCTGGACCAGATGAAGTCTTAGAATAAGATTTTATTGAGTTAATAGAGAAAATCGACATTTCTTGCACATCAAAGTCTTGGATCGCAAATCCACAATCGACAACAACCATAATCCCTGTCTATTGTACATACGTTTACCCAGAGTGCTAAGGCAGAGCATCGGGCCACTTTCTTCTAGAAGGATGGGGAGGTGAAAGGAGATATCCTGAGGGTTTGCTGTTTTTTTCTTTCCACATGACAAGAGGTCATGTGTCATGGTCGAAAAAGAGATTGAAAGACTGTTGCAATGCTTTTAAAATAGCTAAAGCCTGCTGTCACCAGAACCCTACTGGTTCCGATGGAAGTGGACTTTATAATATTTCTCTTCAGTGAAATAAATGGTGCTTTGCCCTTCAACGTGAATCATTCTATGTAGGTATACCGCAAATGTATTAAAATCAGTATGACCTGATTTTCACCTAAAACCAAGCCCTGTATGACGAGTGCTTTCCACATGTGTTTTCCCATAGAGGGAAAGGAACCTGACACAATATACTCGTTAATGAGACCCACTGAACTGATGAGAGGCAGCAAAGGAACAATCATGGATGGGCCACTGGTTTCTGGGATGGAGCACCGCTGCTGTCTAATGGAGCCGGGAGGAACCGCAGCCTGGGACCTGAAGAGGAATCCTTGTTCAGCTCAACCTGGAGGTGAAATCAAGGCAGGCAGATTCTAACGTTCCAAGAAGTAATTCAGGTCAGACAGAAGGATTAACATCCTTTCTCTCAATGACACTATACCAAGGATTATTTTTGTTTTATGTTCTTCTTCTTATTATTTTTAATGAGAATAGCCTTCAGATCCTGCCTTTAAAAGCTTGATCCAGGCCTGAGTCATTGGCACCACGCCCTTGCTCTTCTCTGCTGCAGGTGTGCTGCTGGTCTCCTTCAGGCTCACATCTGGACCTGGCTGCTCCCCTCCGCCATTCCTCTGTTTCCCACCTGACAATTATAAAATTTAAGGAGGAGATCCTTTCAGGGTGGTATAGCTTTGGGCATACGAATTCCTTCCGGGGCTCTTTGAGCTTGGAAGCAGTTTAAAGGTAAGGAGGTTTGAAAAGTGAATGAGTTCCCAAGAATCAACATGTTTCAAAGGAACCTGAATGAGGGACTTTGTTTATATGAGTTTTATATGACGTTTGCTTACTTAATGTAGTAACTCCTTGAACATATTTCCTGGTATGATATAATTTATTTATATAATTCTGGATCGGAAAATCATGAACAAGCCCAAAGAAAACTCCTAAAAGCAGAAAACTTGTTTTTGTGAGAATTTTCAAAATGAAAAATATGTCTGTATGTATACGTGTGTGTACACAAATATAAATATAGATGATATACATATAGAGATATAGGGCTATAGAGGTCGATTTAGATAGATCTTGAAAAACAGGACCAAAAAAAATTTAGATCATAAACCAAATTCCAGGTTGTTTTAATTTGTGCCAAATGATTTCCTACGGAATTTAAGAAGAATATGAAGATTTGTAATGATGCCAGTCCAAGTTTTAACTTTTTTAAAGCGTCTCAGCTTCATTATATTGACACATTAAAAACAAGGGATGTTCTTATAGAACTGAAATGTGGGAACTCTCATAGCAGAATCATGATAAAGGATGGGAGAAAAGTTTATCTTTTTTGCTTCTTGAAAAGAGGAGAATAATTCCTGTTCACAGTGTGGAGAAGTGAAGAAAAAAAGGAGAGAAAATCTCTGTCTAGAAGAGTAAAAGTGACTTGCTTACTCTTTTTTTTTTTTTTTTTTAGTGTGCTATTCATGTCCCTGGAGCCCTGGTTACATAGTGTGGTTAAGAGCTATGGCTGTTAACCAAAAGTTTGGCAATTTGAACCCACCAGCCACTCCTTGGAAACCCTCTGGGGCAGTCATGTCTCTTAAAATAAATTATAAGAAGTTTTATCTTATGTATGTATGTATGTATGCCCTATCTTTACCTACAGAAAGAATTTTTTTTAATTTCAGTCTTCAGAAATTTAGGTAGTGGGACTGAGGATAAAGGAAACACAGGGAAGATGAGGAAATAAATCAGGCAAACTGTTCAATTACAAAAGCCCTGAACCATATGTGCTAAATGAGAAGACCACAGCCCTGCCAGACTGAACATTTTGGTTGTCTGGAGAAAGTGCCCTGCCAATCATGTTGCTGAAGGAACTCACATTGTTCCAGGGAGAGCCAGAAGGATCGGTACAGACATTCTGCCATCCAGGTTCACCCTTAATTTAAAAAATATCCCTTTTTTCCTTATTTTCTGTCTCATAACTAACAAATGTACTCTCAGATAACAGGAATCTACAGATAGCTGCCATTTGGAAAGCATTCTCTAGAAGATACTGAAATTCTTTATTGCTGAGAACAGGAGACGACACTGGGGAAGTAGGGAGTGCTTTGGTCAAGAGTCCATAGGAATAAATGCAGAGTATTTAAAATGCACAGACATCCTGGGTTGTGCAAATGGTTATAGAACTTGGCTGGTAACTGACAGGCTGGAGGTTCAAGTCCACCCAGAGACACTATAGAAGAAAGGCCTGGTGATTTACTTCCAAAAAATCGATTGACAGCCCTCTGGAGCACAGTTCTATTCTGACACCTATGGGATTGTCATGAGTTGGATTCAACTAAACGGCAACTGGTTATACAAAACGCAATCCAGAAAAGGGAATAACTTTCAAATCAAATCATTGGCCGTGTTGATTTTCTCAAAGCCCTTGGAGAAGCTTAGCTCAGAAAAAGTTTTTTTTTCTTCCCCATATTTGGATTTGGCCTCCTTGTAATCCTCACATTCCAATATACCTTATTTAAGCTGCACTGGAACCCAGGACAGTTGTTGAGCTATTTGAGGGATTTGTCTATCCACAGGACACAGAAAAGAACCTTTGATGCAGAGAAAAGAAATCTAGAAATTATCTGTTCCAGACTTGAGGTCAATAAAAGGCCATATAGTGACTTTGCTCTCTGTTTGATTTTGTGGCAACAAAATTACCAAACCACTCTAGGGGCCTCTGAAGTCACTAAGGGTTATCTCCTGGGCGTCTCTGACCAATGTGTGGATCATCCTTTGGTAACCTTCTGCTGCAACAAGTTTTCCAAAGGTCTATTTTCCATGTAAGAACTCTTACCCAGCTTTGATCTACAACCAATATCCCACAAATAAATCATTGGTAACATATCTGATTCTGATACAAACAACAGAATAAAAATGAAGTCAGATGAATAATTAAACCATCTTTTCTAGAAGTCCTTTCTTACATGAGCCCAACCTTTCTATGAATTCAGTGAGATGAGAATTTTATTAACTAAAAATGTACTACCGGATGCCTTTTTTGGGAAGCGGGGATGGAGAAAGTACAGAGAAAGAGAAAAGAACTAAAATTACCAGAATACTCTGTAGGCTACCTTCTAAATGCATGAAAGAATAGATTCATACGACTTCAGTATTTCTCTCTAACCTGGAGCAGTCAGCACAGGTATTCCTGCTGGAGCAAGAGTATGAAGGGGAAAATTCAAACAGAGAGTTGAGGAATGTTGAGGGAGGAAAAAAAAAAAATCACCAGAACTCCTAAGAGATAAGACAGAATTGCAGAAAAGACAGAGCAGGATTTTTTTTTTCTTTTTCAGAATTGCTCCTGTGGGTAAAAAAAAACATACAAATTTTAATAGTCCTATAAACCACCAACAAAACCAAACCCATTGCCATCGAGTTGATTCCAACTCATAGCGACCATCTAAAACAGAGTAGAACCACCCCGTTGTGTTTCCAAGGCTGTGATCTTTACGGAAGCAGACTGCCACCTCTTTATCCCATGGAGCAGCTGGTGGATTTGAACTGCCAACCTTTCAGTTAGCACTCAAGTGTGTAGCCACTGCAGCACCAGGACTCTAATAGTCCTATAGGGGCACGAATATTTAAATTACAATTGACTTGTGTCTTCTGATGCTGTGAATGAGATCTGAAGGTAATTCTGAGCCATTTGGCATGACCTGATTTTTTGGGGTTACTAAGACATGTTCTAGAAGCCCACATAGACTGTGAGGTCTATAAAAATAAGAGTTGCTTTTTTCTCTTTGAATCCCAATATCTTGTTGGTTCATGACCAAGAAATGATGGTAGAATGATTTCTAAGCTTGTTCTTGTTCAGATGTTACTGAGTAAAATTCCTCAAAATATACCCCAAAATTATAGTAAATTATCTTTGTAGAGTGTTTTACAATTTGTAACCAGTTACCAGCTGCTGTTGAGCCAAGTTCGACTCATGGCGACCCCATGCGCGTCAGAGTAGAACTACACTCCACACAGTTTTCAAAGCTGTGAACTTCCAAAAACAGATCGCCAGGTTTTTCTTCTGAGGCACCTCTGTGTGGGTTGAACTGCCACTCTTTTGGTTAGTAGTTGACCGTGTGAGTGTTTGCACCACCCAGGGACATCCACAATTTGTAAATGCTTTCCTAACTAAGAATTTACTACGTTTATAGTGTAGCCCTTTGTTTCTGTCCTGCAATATCGTGAAGGATTTCCAAATAGTGTCCATAACCATAAAGAAGTCTATTTGGTAAACATAAACTCGGATTAAAATCTACAAGTAGTTTTTGAATCCAAATAGAACCCCTCTTGGATGAGTAGTGGTCTTCTTTCTGAGCCCTTTTCTCAACCTCTTGCTCCATCTGGTGGAAGATAGTGAGATCTTGACCATGGTCATCACTGTTCCTAAATGTATTGTGTGGGGCCAATATTTTGTCTTTATGGTCCTCCAAGGAAATAGAAGTAGGCTTTTCAGAGTCTGAAGATTAGATTACCTATTAGGTCAATAATTTTTCTCTAGTTAATATTGACTGCCTCATGGAATAGAATGCATTGGTGTTTTGCAAAAAGACCCCTTCCTACTACAGTTAAGGAAGAAAAGACACATAAGTAAAAAAAAAAAAAATCCTATTCTGCCAAAACTACATCATACATTCTTCTACATTTTTCACTTTACTTAACTGTAAAAATATCTCCCCAGAAGGAGGGTGGGCTGAGGATGCTACTGTAGCTTTACAAATGGGAAAACCGAAAATTATATGAATTAAACTCCCCAAAGAAAAAAATTAAAGAGGCAGAGACTAGACCAGAGGTTAGGTGTTTGGTCCTAGAGGCAATGATTATAACACTGAAACAAATAAGCAAAAAATAATTAAAGTAATTTTATTATGCTTCATATCATAACATTTTACATATTTTTGAAAGTCTTAAATATTATACAACAAAAAATCCCCTCCATAAAGATAACAAAATGTGAATTTTTTTTTAGAATAAGAAAGTAAATAATAACAAATTACCAATTTAAAAAGATGACAAATACCACTAGTATCACAAAATATATAAGGAAAGTAAGTTTTTGTTATCAATTAACTAGCAGATGACTCTATAATCCTTTTTCTCCTACATTTACTCCACTTACAATTCTATACAACTGATGATTGATGCATCTGTCAGTTTGTCGTACTGTGGGGGCTTGTGTGTTGCTGTGATGCTGGAAGCTATGCCACCGGTATTCAGATACCAGCAGGGTCACCCATGGAGGAAAGGTTTCAGCTGAGTTTCCAGACTAAGACAGACCAGGAAGAAGGACTGGGCGGTCTACTTCTGAAAAGAGTTAGCTGGTGAAAACCTTTTGAATTGCAGTGGAACATTGTCTCATTAACCACGCAAAGGCATTCAACTGTGTGGATCATAACAAACTATGGATAACATTATGAAGAATGGGAATTCCAGAACACTTAATTGTGCTCATGAGGAACCTTTACATAGATCAAGAGGCAGTTATTCCAATAGAGCAAAGGGATACTGAGTGGTTTAAAGTCAGGAAAGGTGTGCATCAGGGTTGTATCCTCTCACCATACCTATTCAATCTGTATGCTGAGCAAATAATCTGAGAAGCTGGACTATATGAAGAAGAACGGGACATCAGGGTTGGAGGAAGATTTACTAACAACCTGCTTTATGCAGGTGACACAACCTTGTTTGCTGAAAGTGAAGAGAACTTGAAGCACTTACTAATGAAGATCAAAGACCACAGCCTTCAGTATGGATTGCACTTCAACATAAAGAAAACAAAAATCCTTGCAAGTGGACCAAAAAGCCACATAATGATAAATGGAGAAAAGATTGAAGTTGTCAAGGATTTCATTTTACTTGGATCCACAGTCAACAGCCATGGAAGCCGCAGTCAAGAAGTCAAAAGACAGATTGCATTGGGCAAATCTGCTGCAAAGGACCTCTTTAAAATGTTGAAAAGCAGAGATATCACCTTGAAGACTAAGGTGCGCCTAACCCAAGCCATGGTATTTTCAATCGCATCATGTGTATGTGAAAGCTGCACAAAGAATAAGGAAGACGGAAGAAGGGTTGACGCCTTTGAATTGTGGTGCTGGCGAAGGATATTGAATATACCATGGACTGTAAAAGAGAGCAAACAAATCTGTCTCGGAAGAAGTACAATCAGAATGCTCCTTAGAAGCAAGGATGGTGAGACTGCATCTTAATTACTTTTGAGATGTTGTCAGGAGGGATCAGTCCCTGGAGAAGGACATCATGCTTGATAAAGTACAGGGTCAGTAGAAAAGATGAAGACCCTCAATGAAAAGGATTGACACAGTGGCTGCAACATTGGGCTCAAGCATAGCAATGATTGTAAGGATGGCACAAGACCAGGCAGTGTTTCGTTCTGTGGCACATAGTGTTGCTATGAGTTGGGATCAAATCAACGGCAATGGGTTTATACGGTATATAGAAACTTTCAGGTATTATTAACACATGATTAGAGTTCTGGTGTTGGAATCACTTCCAAGAGCATCCATTATGGCCCCAAGGTGAGGGGCCAGGGGTTATATTCTGATTCGCTGTGTCCTATGGCTCCCCTCACTAAATGTATGTACATACTAAACATAGGTGAATAATGGAGGAGAAATAAAGTTTGAAATGTCTGGACCCAGAAGCTCGTCTGTGGAAGATTCTTCCAATCATTGTTGTTGTTGTTGTTAGGTGCCGTTGAGTTGATCCCAACTCATGGCAACCCTATAGGACAGAATAGAACTGCCCCATAGGGTTTCCAAGGAGCACCTGGTGAATTCGAACTGCCGACGTTTTGGTTAGCAGCCATAGCTCTTAACCACCACGCAGGCAGGGTTTCCAAAGTCTCTGTAGACAGTATAAATTTATCTCAAGTAAATGTGTCCTCCAATTCAGCTTCCACTTAGCCCCATCCCACAAACCCCTGTGGTGCTCCAATACCCACATGAAGGGAGGTATGATAAAAAAGTTGGAGTGGAAACAAATAGTGGTTACAACCAACTCTGGTTAAATATCTTATTTTTGAAAATGAAAAACAACAGGAACAATTGTGAATACATTGCTAGGTCCCTCTCAGAGCCTTGGAAGAAGCTGTGGAGGTGGAGATAAAGGGACCTGAGGCTTAGGCTTCATTAGTTTCATGACAAACTCATCTTTGATCGCCTCTAAGATATAGTTGAATCAAGTTTATTTAAAGTTGGTTTGAACATCTCTACTTCTTGGTTGTCTCACTTATTGATCCTCTTCTTCAGTTTCCAGGTTGTATTAGGGATATTTTTAAAAGACAATGTTTTGGAATAATGTGACTTTTTTTTTAAAACCATTTATAGCCTTATAATGAACAAGGGTAGTGGTGGTTCACTGATGGAATTTTTGCCTTCCATGTAGAAGACTGTGGTTTGATTCCCAGCAAAAGCACTTTATGCATGGCCATCAACTGTCTTTCAGTGAGGGCATGTATGTTGCTTTGATGCTGAACAGGTTTCAGCAGGACTTCCAGACAAAGGTAGACTAGGAAGAAAAGTCTGGTGATCTACTTCTGAAAATCAGCCAATGAAAATTCTCTGGATCACAATGGGCAGCATTTAGTTCCACTGTGCATGGGGTCACCTAAGTTAGGGCCCAATTCGATGGCAACCAACAACGATTGCCAGAGAAAGACCACAACTCATTCCGGATTTCGGGTAGTTTTCCGATGTTTTGTTTCCAAAGTTTGGTTATGGAGATGATTGGAGATGGAAGCGTGAATCATACGTGAGCGTATCTACAAACAGACCACGAGCTATGGACCCAAAAAAGCCCAGTGCAGATGAGTCATGGACAGTGGTCTGTAAATGGTGACCCACCTAGAGTTGTGCAACAACATGGAGGCAAATCCTGAAATGACTTCAGGCAACAGTTTGGCACAGAAAGTGTTTCATGTTAGGCAAAACTTGCTTTCCTCTATAGAGTATCTGTGCTCGTCTCCCTCCTTCTATCCCTCTCCTTCTCTCTTAGGCAATAAATAATAAGTTTCGTCTGCCCAAATATGGCAACTATTACCATTTCTGACATGTTTTAACATTTAAAAAGCATCATTTTGGTCCAGATCTTATTAGCCACTCCACAGCCACTTCTTCTTTTGACAGTTGCAGGGAAAGCTCATCCTGTTCCATTTCTCAACCCCTTATGGTGCTTGCCACATTGACTATTTGAAAAGGAGTCTCATACACGAAGGGAGAAGTGAGGGACTCCTGAATACAGAGCTGTCAAGTGGTGACAAGATAACTTGATGCAGCCCTGTCTTTTGGAACTCTAATAGCTGTTCTTTCTGGAACCAGGACTATGAATTACCATGAGATTTTTAAAGCAAACCTGCAAAGTGGAGAGAAGTTACCCTTTAGGGGGTGCATGACCTGTCTTGTGGTCTGTCCAAATCTCGATGCTAATGAGAGAGTTTTATTTCCTTCCCCTGCTACTGGCACTGTCCTGTGGGTCAAATAGCATAACTTTGAATCTAAGTTTTCTTAGAAGAAGGAATTAGGTAGGTTTCCAACTCTGACTGCAGGTTAGAATCACCTGGGTAGCTTTTGAAACTTATTGCCTCTAGGTACCACAACAGATTAATTAAATCAAAATCCCTGGGGGTGAGGCTTCTAAAATTTTCTAAGAAAATTTTTTAAACTTTTTAAAACTTTCTATGAAATTCTAATATGCAGCCTTAGTTGAGTATGACTAGTTATAGAACTTGTAAGATCTTTTTTGATCTTTATACTCTATGGCCATATAATTCTGAATGGCACGATCTCCATTCACACTGTCCTTTGATTACATGTATTATCGTTAACCAAGTGCTCAGGTAACTGAAAGGTTCGAGGTCTGAGTCTGCCTAGAGGCACCTCGGAAGAATGTCCTGGCAATACACTTCCAAAAAGCAGCCACTGAAAACCCTATGGAACACAGTTCCACTCACACATGGGGTGGCCATGAGTCAATTATTGACTCAATGGTACCTGGTGGTACCAATTCCAAATTTCTTGTTCCATTATGCTACATTGTATTTTCTCCTGTCCTAGTATTTTGAACGGGATGTGGGAGAACATCTATGGTAATACATCCCTTAAGATCACCTAGACTCACAGTTCAGAGAGGGAGATAAATGATGATTTATTTAGAAAATTTGTAGCTCTGTTTGATGAAAAAAAAAAATCCAATTCCTTTAGTATTCCCTTACCTCCTTATATGCACAAGATAGAACTGGACCAGGGCAAATTAATTACCATTGCAAATGTTAACCTTGCTGCTCTTTAATACAGCTCTGTGATACTGCCACAAATGTGTATGAGTCCAGCCAAGTTGAATTCTCAGCACTGCATTCCAATAATTTTTTTCTTCATGGCCAGCTTCCTTTCCCATGCCTTCAAAAGCTATTCCAAAACTTAATTTCTCTTCTTCTGGCTCCCTTGTTGTTGTTTTTGACTGCCATTAAGTCAGCCCCCAACTCATGACAACCACATACACAAAGAGTATGGACTGACATCATCCATTGGGTTTTCTCTGGCTGATTTTTAGAAGTAGATCACCATCTACTGACCACTAGTCATACCTTGTACCACATTCTAAGCACATGACCTTGTTGCCTTTGTGTGAGAACACTGATGTAGTCTGCCACCAACTTCTGGACCTTTCCCACCTACAAAGTTATCTGCTTCTGCATACATTTGTTCCCCCTTGAAATAGGTGGAGGAAAATTACTCTTTTGCTCTTAATTTTTCATTATTTCATCTGTGGTCTCGATTATATACCTACCTCTTCAGGACCTTTGATTTCATTTATATCCAAATGATATTCAGGACAAATCTATTTATTCACTTCTGGCCTCTCTCTGAAAGCTTCCACTCAGCTATCCCACTGGCCTCTCAAAAAATAGCTCCGTAATGTCACCCCACTCTGCTTTGCTTGGCACTCAAACTGGAGTGGTTATAAGAAATAAGGAATCTTCAAATTAGCAACTCTTATTGACCATCGACTTTGTAAGTTAGGTATGTAAAAATCATATGACACCACTCTTGCCTTTGAGAACTCACAAAACTGTCAATTTTTCAGGTAGCACATATGATATATATTTCTCCCGTACTCACGTCTGTTCACAGTCACCCAAAAAAGTAAAAAACATCCGTATAATACAAAGTACCTGACACATAGTAGGCTTTCCATCTTGGTGCTTATGGAGGACGTGGACTTTGAGCTAAGTCATGCCTAAATTTGTGGGGAATTTCTATAGATTTAAGAGTGACTCACTCACTAATCTCTCATAAACTAATTCAAGATGAGGCGTCAATAGCTTAACGATACCCCTCCTAGGACATTAAAGGATTTTTTGACATTAATGTTTCTATTCAAATGACTACATTTCTAACAGTGGGGGTTTCAAATCACATGGGAAGCTGATTTTAAGGATACTTGGGTATAGAGGGAGCTCTGGTGGTGCAGTGGGTCAGAACTACGGCTGCTAACCAAAAGGTTCGCAGTTCAAGCCCACCAGCTGTTCCTTGGAAACCCTGTGGGGCAGTTCTATTCTGTCCTATAGGGTCACTATGAATTGGAATCAATGCAACGGGTTTGGTTTTTTTGGCGTAGGGAGTATCACCACTCAAACAATATCAAAAACACAGAGAGGCCAAGTCCCCCGGAAAGATAAGCAGATGAAATGCTGTTAGTTTTGGAGTTGTTTCGTTATTATTATTATTGTTATTTTTAGCTGTTTGAAAATTACTGTGCTTCTATGGAAAGGTGGATGGTTTTTAAAATAACATGGTAATTGTATGTGAGTGTGTGTGTTTGTGTGTGTGTTACTGTGTTTGTGCCCTGGGGCATCGTAGGTGAAGGGCTCCCTTGAAAACTTTGAAACAAATAAATAAAATGAGAGCTGACCCAAATTTTTGCCTCAAACTGGAAAAGAGTTCAAACTTTTGAGGAGGATCAAAAGCTTGATTAACTCGTGTTTATTTGTTTTTAGAGGCTTTGCTTCCCTCCAACTCAAAAAAGTAAAAGTGATCAAACACTACACTCTGAGAGAGACTCTTGTCTCAATATTTCCAACTGGGTTGAAACCAGGAAGTACTTGTGAGGCAACTGGGAAGCCCAAGTGACTTGCAGCTCAAGGTCCAAGATCCAAGGGGTTAGGAGGAGTTCAGCTAAACTTCACGTTGACGTCCAAGGAAAACATAGCAGTAGTGTTGTTTTCAGTGGAACGAAGATCCTAGAGGGCAGAAAATATCATTATGTGAAACAGAAAAAGAACATGCATTTGTGTTTTCCATCAAAGTCTGACAGAAAACACATTTAGTCATTGGTTGAAAAGTAGAAAGAGACTCGTGGGATGTGTTGAGAACTGTAGGTCAACTGGAGGCAGTTGGTGTAAGACAGGCAAATGCCATGAGGGAGAAATAAGGAGACTTGGAAGCAAGGGCCTGCTCTCACAGCTGTGTGACCTGGGCATGCTGTGTAGCTCCTACAGAATTTGGTGTTTGAATCTAGTATTTGTTCAGAGGTACCAAAGGCAAGTTTTGTGTGACATGCTGAAAATGGATTTTTCTTTCTGAGTTGGTATGAATCAGTTATGCCCTTGAGAATACTAAAATTCAGGACAGAATTAAGATGCATGAAATCCTGGTACCGGATACAGCATGGATGAACGCTGAAAACATTATGCTGAGCAAAATAAGTTAGTCGCAAAAGGACAAATGTATGATTTCACCTATAGGAAAGATCCAGAATAAGTAATGCTATAGGTGCTAAAGTTTATTAGTCATTTTCAGGGGTGGGCAGGAGTGGGGAGAAAAAGGAGGACTCACTGCTTGGGGAACACTGAACTTCGCTTGCTGTTGAGTCGATTCAGACCCATAGAGACCCTATAGGACAAAGTAGAACTGCTCCATAGAGTTTCCAAGGAGCACCTGGTAGATTTGAACTGCTGACCTTTTGGTTAGCAGCTGTAGCATTTAATCACCATGCCACCAGGGCTTCCAAACATAATAAGTGCCACTGAATTATACCTGTGAAGAACGTCAAAATGTCAAGTTTTGTTTTGTCTTTTTGCACATGTTTTTGCCATAATAAAAAAAGTAAGAAGAAAAAAGGCATTAAGGGCTATGAGAATTTAGGGGAAAAAGGGAGTGATGGTTTAACTTCTATGATTTGGAAGTTTACTTTATGAAAATAGAATTGAAAAATGATTTCCACATGGAGAAATGTATTGGATGGAGGGCATTCCAGGCAGAAATAACAAAATAATAAATGTCCCATGGCAATAAAAAGTAGAATTTAACATTGCAAATAGCAAGTATGCAAGATTGGATGTGTGAACTGGAGAAAGGCTAGGAGACGATTTTGGAAAAGACATTGAGACCAGAGGGTTGATGTTAATGAATGCTAAGCTGCTGGTTTATATTTTATACGTGATATGGGATGCCTGGAGTTTTGCTCAGGAGTGTGAATAATTAGAATCTTTTATCAAGATTAAATTGACAGTAAGTGATACAATAGATTAGGAGGGAAATAAAATGAAGATAGGCAACTAATTAAGAGGCCATTACGTTAATGTAGGTGAGAGGTAGTGTTGGCTGCAACCAAGATGATGGTCTATGCTTATGGAAAGAAGATTGTTAGTCTGAGGACTACTATAGAGGTAGATTCAAGAGGACCTGGCAACGGAATCTGGTCTTCAAAGGAAATGGAGGAGCTAGAGAGGGTTCTAAGGCTTCAAGCTTGAATGACCTGGGAAATGGGACAATTAACCTGAGGAAAATAGGATAGGAACAAGTTTGAAAGAAAAAAACAGTGAGTCCAGTTGAGTTTGAGCTTAGAAGGACACCTAGGTCAGGATGCAAGTATGAATCTTGAGAGCAAGAACTAGGAAGATGGCTGGAGACAAAGAGTCATTGCATAGACATCACAGTTGAAATCAGGGAGGTAGTAGATGCTGACGTGCACTGTTTAATATCTTGTCCTGATTCTGATGCAAAATGTCCAGGTATTTTGTCTGGCCTTTGTCTGCAAGTTTCTTTGTGTGAGAATGGCTCCTGGCAACTGGATTCCATTTTTGGCTCCTAAACCAATCTCCTGAGATAAATTTCAATACCCATCTGAAATCTTCAAATCTGATCTAACTTTTGATACTCACTGTCTGTTATGACCTCCCTGATTTTTATTTTGTCCCCAATTCTTTATGTCTATAACCAGTTGCTTTAATGTTGACAGAAGTTAATGGAAGCTTCAAACTTTTGTTTGCTTCTCTATATTTCTGATTTAAGTCTTCAAATAAAACCTGTACCTTAAGGGCCTAGAAGCATTTGGGTTTTCTTTTATAGTTGTGTTTTTGTTTTTATTATTTTTCATGGCAATTTGCATTTTAATAATGCTTTATTTCCAAGAAACATTCGAGGACTATTTCAGTGCCAAGAAAATATGAGAAATTTCTTCTTGTGTATATCACATTTTTTTCTTTTTTATACTCTTCTTCGAAGCCTCACGTGGAACACACAGAAGTCTCTTTAGTATTTGGAGGCATTTGAAGAGATGAGATGACAAAAATCTGCAGGATAAATGACCTGCCTTGAGGCCTGAGTTTAAACAATTACAGTTGCATGATTTATCAATCCGGCTTTCAGAGTTACATCTGAGTGGTACGAAAATTCAGTAAGATATAGAACAATTCTCTGAAAACTATAAAGAATTAATAAATATAAAGTAGTATGACATTAATAAAGGTAGCATAAAGGCAAATTATATACAATAATCTAGAAGTACATTTGCCATAATTTTAATTTTACATTTATTTTTTGTGATTATTTGATGAATGCCTACATTCAACACCAGGCTATTCGTTATAGGTTGAAGAGGCTATGGGTGTGGTTTTGCTCATCATGTCCCCAGCAGCTAGCATGGCACTTGACACACTGTAGTAGTGGCAGGATAATAGGAAACTATATATAATGACGCCAAATTGAATCAGGACAGTGGTGGTTGGGGCAGAAAATTGGGGATGGCGTAATGAGTATTAAGAAATGAAATTGATAAGACTCTATTGCATATAGATTGACAGAGAGACAAAGAAGCTTGAGGAATCAAGTTTGAGTGGTAAATGGTGACTTTATAGACCAAGATATGGGATATGAGGGAGGGGCGTATGTGTGGTAGACATTGATGGATTCAGCTTTGTATAAACTGAGTTTGAAATATTATGAATCTACTCCAGTTGAGATGCCCAAGAGACTATTGAAATTGACTCCATGCAGGTGAAGGAAGGTCAAAACCATGAAAGATTGTGTATAAAAGGTAAAGAAAGTTGAAGACTTTCAGAGAGTCTCCCAAACTCACCCCACACCCTGTCTTAATAGATTTGCCTACCCTGAACATTTCATATAAATGGAATCATATAATACATAGTCAGTTATGACTAGGTTCTTTCACTTATCATTATGCATTCAAGGTTCATCCATGTAGTGTATATCAGTACCTCATTTCTTTTTTATTAGAGAATAATATTCCATTCTATGAATATATTATAATTTATTTATCTACTCATGAGCTGATAGTCTTCTTTTGAACTATTTCTTCCTTTCACCATATCCTAAACGTCTCTTTTCCCAAACTATTTTCCCCTTTTCTCAGTTTCCCAGAGTCCTTTGCACCTAATGTGTGGTGGAGTTAATTTTTTTAATTTATTTTTCAGTATATCTTAAGAGTGTTCTTTAGTTCTCTTATATTCGTAGAAATGGGTTTTATACATAGATGCTCAATTTCATGTCAGTGGAAATATATTAGGTCTATTGTACTCAGTATTTTGAAACTTAAAAATGTAGGGCTATACTAATCAGAAATGCAAAAATTAACGTTAAAGTTTTGTCTATCTATCTGTCTGTTTGTCCATCCATCCATCTTGTCTGTCCATCTGTCTGATTTAGGCTGGGCTGACTAGAGAAGGAAAACCAGTAAAACCTAGAGAGAGAGAGAGATTCATCTCAAGGAAACAGCTCACATGGTTGTAGAGCTGACAAGTTCAAAGACCGTGGATCAGGTGTTAGGCTGGAGGCTTCTCCTGATTCATATAGCTGTTGGCACTGACTGAAACAAGATCGACATGTCAGACAACGGGCTGCAGAGACTAACAAATCCAAGATTGGCAGGTAGGACACGGGCTGCTGAGGCTGACAAATCCCAAGATTGGCAGGTAATACAGCAAGCTGCTGGCTCAAGCCCCAAGAACCAGAGGTCAGTTGATGACGACCAGATGCAGGATACAGAAAAAGCAAGTGAATTTTGCCAGGTCACATCAGATCACATCGTAGAGGGTGACTACATGATTACATAACTGCCAAATTGTATCATTATGTAACTGCCCAACCACTGATAATCATGGCCCAGCCAAGTTGACACACAACCTTAACCATTACAGTCCACCCTTCGTCAACTTAGCACCTGTACGCATCTTAAACCATATACAATCTCTAAATAAAGACAATTACAAAATCATACTTGAGTCTAACATAATACAACTAACGTGTACAACCAAAAACACATTAGCCCAGTTTACATCTTATATTTTATAAGTGAAGTAAACAAAAATATTTCACACACACATACTAGTAAGAAAAACTCATAACAGTTACAGTCCTCATTTCTGAAACCAGTCACGTCATTGTAACTGGTATTTAGAACTACCTTCTTCCACCACCCATTCCATATCCCCTTTACTTTCAGCAAGCAATTCAGTTGGTCATGGTACTTTGCCTGGTGTGGTGACCCAAACCTTTATTCCTGAAGGGTCTGGGCCATTAGTAGTCATGTCAGGATTGGGTTGCTGTAGTTTTCCATTGATTTTAATCACGGGGCATGATAGTACTAAGACAGGCCCTAAGGGATCTCCTGTATTCCAGATAAAACCTTCTTCACCTCCATTACGCAACACCAATTCTTTGCCTATTGACCCAGAGGCATGAGGAGCCCAAAGTGGTTGGGAGGTATTCTTAACTTCAGTTCAAAGGCATCTGTGTACTGTCTCCAAGTGGGGGCATTCCTTCCTTTGGAACTAAGACCCCTTAGACCCATAGAGCATAGGATCGTGGGGATAAGAAGCAAAAATTTTGCAAGTGGGCCACTAGGGGTAATAGTGAGTAATGCTACTGAGATTTCCAACTCTAGATTCCTGGAACCGTGAATCATGGTACCACATGCTGGATGCTGGTTTAGAGCATATACAGCCTCCCAGAGAACATTGTCCCAATCCTGCAACATTTTGCCACCTAACTGGCACCATAATTGTGTCTTTAGGAGGCCATTCCATCATTCTATCAAGCCAGCTGCTTCAGGATGATAGTGAACACGTTAAGAGCAGTGAGTTCCATGAGAACGGGCCCACTGCCACACTTCATTTGCTGTGAAGCAAGTTCCTTTATCTGAGGCAATGCTGTGTGGAATACCATGACAGTGGATAAGTCATTCTGTGAATCCATGGATGGTAGTTGTGGCAGAAGAATTGAATTGCTTGCAGGGAAGGCATATCCATATCCAGGGTAAATGTCTATCACAGTAAGACTGAAACACTGCCCTTCCCATGATGGAAGGAGTCCAATATAATCAACATGCCACCAAGTTGCTGGCTGATCTCCTCAAGGAATGGTGCCACATCATGGATTCGGTGTTGGTGTCTGCTACTGGCACATTGCACACCCAGAGGCAGCTGTAGCCAAGTTGGGCTTGGTGAGTGAAAGCTCTTGTTGCTGAGCCCGTGCGTAACTTCAATCTCTGCTGCCATGGCCATTTTGTTCGTTAGCCCATTGCGTAATGATGAGGGTAGGTGGGGAAAGATGACCACTAGTGTCTACAGAACACGTCATCCTATCTACTTGATTGTTGAAATCCTCCTCTGCCAATGTTATTCTTTGGGGAGCATTCACATGAGACATAAATATCTTTACTATTTGGCCCATTCCAAGAGATTAATCCACATATTTCTTCCCCACACCTCCTTGTTACCAATTTTCCAATCATGTTCCTTCCAAGTCCCTGATCATCCAGCAAAAAAACACTGGCCACAACCTGTGAATCAGTATACAATCACACATCCTGCCATTTCTCCTTCCAACCAAAGTGAACAACCAGGTGTACTGCTCAAAGTTCTGCCCATTGGGAGGATTTTCCTTCACCACTGTCATTCAGGGAGGTCCCATAAAGGGGCTGCAGTGCTGCATATAATGTAGAGCCATCTGTAAACCAGGAACGAGTTTTCTCTTCGTTAGTCAACTGATCATAAGGAATTCCACATGAGGCCATAGGTACAAATTGGGAGAGGGAAGGTAATGTGACAGAAGTGTAGACCACGGGCATTTCGGCTACTCCCTCACACAAATTACTTGTGCCTTCGGGTCCTGCTCAAGCCCAATCTCATATATAAAACTTCCATTTAATGATGGATTGCTGTTGTATATGTCCGACTCTATGACACTGTCGGTTAGACAACACCCAGTTCATGATGGGCAGCTCAGGCAACATGACGACTTGGTGGCTCGTGGTTAAGCATTCAGTCTCTACTAAGGCCCAGTAACTAGCCAAAAGCTGCTTCTCAAATGGACAGTAGTTATCTCTAGAGGGAGGCAGGGCTTTGCTCCAAAATTCCAAGGGTCTGCACTGTGATTCACCAATAGGGGCCTGCCAAAGACTCCAAACAGCATCTCTATCTGCCACAGACATTTCAAGAACCATTCGATCAGCCGGATCATACAGCCCAAATGGCAGAGCAGCTTGCACGGCACCTGAACCTGTTGCAGAGCCTTCTCTTGTTCTGGGCCCCACTCAAAACTAGCAGCTTTTTGAGTCACTTGATAAATAGGCCAGAGTAGTACACCCAAATGAGGGACATGCCTCCAAAGTCCAAAGAGGACAACCAGGCATTGTGCCTCCTTTTTAGTTGTGGTAGAGGCCAGATGTGACCACTTATTTTTCACATTAGAAGGAGTATCTCAACATGCCCCACACCAGTGGACTCCTAGAAATTTCAGTGAGGTGAAAAGTGCCTGAGTTTTTGTGGGATTAATTTCCCAACTTCTAGCACACAAACGTTTTACCAACAAATCAGGGGTCATTGACACTTCTTCTTTACTAGATCCAATCAGTATAATGTCATCAATGTAATGGATCAGTGTAATGTCTTACAGAATGGAAAAGAGCTCAAGTTCTTTGAGGTCTAAATTATAACACAGAGCTGGAGAGTTGATATACCTCTGAGGCACAACAGTGAAGGTGTATTTCTGGCCTTGCAAGTTGAAGGCAAAGTGCTTTTGGTGGTCTTTTGAAACCAGAATCAAGAAAAAGACATTAGCCAGATCAATAGCTAAATACCAGGTGTCAGGAGGTGTAATAACCTGCTCAAGCAATGAAACCACATCTGGAACAGCAGTGGAATTGGATCCACCACCTGGTTAAGTTTACAATAATCCAATATCATCCTCCAAGATCCATCTTCTTTTGAACAGGCCAAATAGGCAAATTGAATGCAGATAATGTGTGAATAACCACCCCTGCATCTTCCGAGTCCTTGATGGTGGCAATAATCTCTGCAGTTCCTCCAATAATGTGGTATTGCTTTTGGGTTACTATTTTCCTAGGTAGGGGCAGTTCTAATGGCTTTCACTTGGCTTTTCCTACCATAATATCCCTTCCTCCACTTTTCAGTGATCCAGTGTGGGGGTTTGGCCAGTTGCTGAGTATACCTTTTCCAGTTATGCATTCTGGAACTGGAGAAATCACTGCAGGATGAGTTCAGAGACCCAATGGACCCACTGTGAGATGAACCTGAGTTAAGACACCATTAATAAACTGACTTTCATACACTTCCACTCTGACTGGTGGGCCACAGTGATATTTTCAGTGTCCTGGAAGTTCAGAGCCAGCATCCTGCAGTCCCCAAAAAGTCTGATTATTTCCTTTTCCCCAATGAACAATCACTCTCATAAAAGGCCATATATCCTTTTGGGGAAGGCTGGGAGAAAGATTAACAGCATAAATTTTTGGCAGTGTAGTGGGTTCCTTCTTCAAAGGGACATAGCCTCCCCTTCATTCAAGAGATTGTGGGTCTGTAAACCAACTCAAGTCTGGGAATTGACTAGGGAGCTGTGACTCTCCTCTGGTGATTCAAGTTAGACTATTGTTCACTTGACATAGAATTCTTCCACTTGTACAGAACAAAAAAATATTTATTAGATTTCCCATCTATTTCATTCCTAGGGACACTATGACTAAACAGCTAATGCCAGAAGTTCATAGGAGTCAGACTAGTGATTACTGTTTTGACTCCTCTGTCCATTATCTTAACTATGCGCATCTTGTCTTTGTCAATTTACTGACAACACTTGGCCACTACCACCATGAGGTCCACTCAACCTCATTGTAGTTAGGTGTCTTAATTCAGTTAGGGCAGTTACCACTGTCAAATCTGACTTACATAAAATAACCACAGCAACCTGTAAGGATGCTGGGTCTCCAGTCATGAATTTTTTCCTCACCATTGTGGTAAAATATGTATTCTCTGAGCTCTTCATTTTTGGGTCTATGGGTCTAACCCTATAAATTCACTGTAACATGCTAATTTCCCTAAGCCTTTGGATTTTTTTTTTTTTTTGGATACCTTCTTCTACAGTATACCAAGGCAGCTCTGGTACTTTGACTTGATTTAGCATAATCCATACTTTAGCAAACCAACGAAATAAACTATTAGCTCCTTTCCTAACTTCCCTCTAGCTGAAATATTGAATGAAGGATCTGTGCTTTGTTGTGTTGTTGTTGTTGTTAGGTACCATGGAGTCGGTTCTGACTCACGGTGACCCTATGTACCACAGAACAAAACACTGCCCAGTCCTGCGCCATGCTCACAATCGTTATGCTTGAGCCCATTGTTCCAGCCACTGTCAATCCACCTCATTAAGGGTTTTCCTCTTTTCCACTGACCCGGTACTTTACCAAGCGTAATGTCCTTCTCCAGGGACTTGTCCCTCCTGACAACATGTCCAAAATATGCAAGATGCAATCTCGTCATCCTAGTTTCTAAGGAGCACTCTGGTTGTACTTAGTGGGCCTTTATCAATAGACTCAGACTGATCAACCTTACTCCTTGCACCATCACCCCACACCCCTGATGGCTATTCCAGTACGTATTCCCCAGGTTTCTGTTTGTATATATTAGAAAATTCAAGTAGTTCTTTTGGAGTGTAGTCTACCTCCTCCTGGGTCATACTTTGTACTACACTCTTTGGGGCTTGCTGAGACTTAAGTCCTGTTATGGGTCTAGTAGCAAAAATTGGTGTTGAGGGTGGGTCCTGGAGACATCCAGCAGTGTCTTGTAAGAAACCTGTCCCAGCTGATGCCCAGGGCAATGACTCAGACGTCTCCCCAGGCCATATCTCTGACAAAGGCTCTTCAGCCACAGCTGGGTTAATCTCATCAGATGGGGTGGAGAAAATAATGGTTTTACTGGGGAAGGCTGCTTTGCAGACAAAGATGGTGTAATCTCTTCAGATGGGAGTAAGAGGGCGGTTCTCTTGGCAGGAGTGATTCAATGAAATTTAGGGGCTCCATGTCCCCAGTTTCCTGATTATCTGCCCGTATATCCCCATCCCAAGTTTCAGGATCCCATTTCTTCCTAATCAATGCCCTCACTTTAACTTCAGACACGTGTGAGGTTGGGAATTCAACTGGTCTTGTAATTTAACCACTCTAAATTTTCTTATTTATAAGGGTAAGACTCCGGGCTTGGTTTTCAGCAACACCAGCTCTGTTACTATTAATGTGAGTTGATTAACACCCTTTTGGGCAAAGTCTAGCCATATGTACGTCTGTGATCACTTAAGGTCATCCTGATTGGAGAAAGGGATGTAGCAGATGTACTTTGCTAAGTATAAAGATCTAATTTGTCCCTCACTAGGTCTCATACTTGCCTCAGTCAGGGACTACACATACGCTGCCAGAGCTGCTGAGGAGGATGCCCCACTGAGACCACTGTCCTACTTACCCCATGACACTCAAGCCCAAGGCTGTGGCTCCTCACTGGTGGCAGCTGCCAAGTGGTCCAGGCTGGGGTGGGCGGGGCAGAAAGTGTTTAAAACCCATTAGGGGTGACAGAGAAGCCAGGCAGGGAGGAAGGAAGGGAAGGGAGACAGCAGTGTGGTAGAGCCAGGAGATGGCTGGCTGGAAAACTGTGCTCAAGTGGTAGGGGGCTAGGCACTACTCTCAGACACCAGTTGGCAACAACACAGTACCAGCAGTAGTGGAACAAATGTTTCCACGAAGTTCTTTAGTGTGGCTGCAGTACCCACGGGTCCCAGGACCATCCTACGCACCTCTTTTATCTATATATATAGGTTTATATGATTTATATATATATACATATATATGTATATACATGGTGTTCGCACAATGTCCAAATCACATAACATCTTACTTCAGAGAAAGTATCGTGGATGTTAAGCGACGCATACCTGTACAAGAAATAAGGCTTTCTTTCAGAGCACAAGTGGCAAATTTGAGGTCTTTTATGCAGTGCTTGAGCTGTGACTATGAAGCCCTGAGCTCATTTTTTTCTTTCTCTACTTTATCTAGTGAAAGTAGGACCCACCAACAAGCTTCCCAATACTTCTCATTCTGACAAAATTAAAGTATCAAACATGCAATCACCCAGAGCCTTGCTTCTCACCAATACTTGATCTATTGGTGATGACATTTTGCGTATTAATACTCCTGCCTCATGACATGAATTAGCAGTCCCCTCTTTACTACTAGAGGCAGCGTCATCAGCACCATTAAGACTAGTCAGATTTGAGAACCAATTTAAAACTCATCTGTCATGTATTGAATTGTGTCCAATAAAAATATCTGTCAACTTGGCTAGGTCATGATTCCCAGTATTATATGACTGTCTACCATTTTGTCACCTGATGTGATTTCCCTAACTGTTGTAAATCATATCACTATGATGGTAATAAGAGGGATTAAACCAAACCAAAACCCATGGCTGTCAAGTCTATTCCCACTCATAGCGACCCTACAGGACAGAGTAGAACTGCCCCATACAGTTTCCAAGGAGTGCCTGGTGGATTTGAACTGCTGAACTCTTGGTTAGCAGCCATAGCTCTTAACCACTATGCCATGATGGTTTCCATGAAAGGGATTAATGGCAGTTATATTGATGAGTTCTACAAGATTAGATAGTGCCTTGGGACAATCTCTTTTGAGAAATAAAAGAGAGAAGGGAGCTGGGAGACATGGAAACCTCATACCATCACGAAAGCAGTACAAGGAGCAGAGCACATCCTTTGGACCTGAGGTTGCTGTGCTGAGATGCTCCCAGGCCAAGGGAGGACTGATGACAGGGACCTTCCTCCAGAGCTGACAGAGAGAGAAGGCCTTCCCTTGGATCCAGCACCCTGAATTCGGACTTCTTGCCTACTGTACTGTGAGAGAATAAACTTCTCTTTGTTAAAGTCATCCACTTGTGGTATTTCTGTTACAGCAGCTTTAGATAACTAAGACTTCATCCTTACAGTTTTGTTTCCCAGAACCACTCTCAGTAACAAATGTCTTAGGATGGGTTCTCTAGAGAAGCAAAACCAGTGAAGTGTACATATATACATATATATATAGAGAGAGAGAGAGAGAGTTATCTTAAGGAAATGAATGGCTCGTGCAGTTGTAGAAGCTGGCAAATCCCTAGTCTGTGGGATAGGCATCAGGCTGGAAGCTTCTCCTGACTCACGTAGCTGCAGAGTCTGACAAACTTAAGATCAGCAGGTCAGATGGCAGGCTGCTGGCTCACAGTCTGTGGGGGCCAACAAATCCCAAGGTCATCAGGCAATAAAGCAGGCCACTGGCTCAAGTCCCAAGAACCAGAGGTCAGATGATGATGAGTTGGATGCAGGATCCAGTGCACGCAAGAAGCTTTGCCAGAATGTCAATATATATATTTTAGATGCAGGCCACACCCCTGAGGAAGCTCCCTTTACAACTGTTTGTCTGATCACACCAGATCACATCATGAAAGATGACTGCACCATTACATAACTGCCAGACTATATCATTACATAATTACCAAACCACTGAAAATCATGGCCTAGCTGAATTGACACACAACCTTAATCATCACACTATCACCTATCTATCTACCTATCTATCTATCTATCTACCTATCTATCTATCTATCTATCTATCTATCTATCTATCTATCTATCTATCTATCTATCTATCTATCTATCTATCTATCTATCTATCTATCTATCATCTATCTATCTATCTATCTATCTATCTATCTATCTATCTATCTATCTATCTATCTATCTATCTATCTATCATCTATCTAGCTATCATCTATCTATCTACCATCTATCTATCATATCCATGACATCAAAATATATAAACTTACAATCATGCACTACATATAAGTTGTGCTATGTAATCGATGGAAAACCTGGTGGCGTAGTGGTTAAGAACTATGGCTGCAAACCTTAAAGGTTGGCAGTTCGAATGCACCCGGTGCTCCTTAGAAACTCTATGGGGAAGTTCTACTCTGTCCTATAGGGTCAGAGTAGAGTCAGAGTATGAGTCAGAATCGACTCGACTTGATGGCAACGGGTTTGGTCTTTTGGTTTGTGTAATTGATATGGTGATCTTTGTTTAGACACAAATAGCATTTTTATAGGCATAAATACTATAGGTATTCAATACAACAGTGATAAAGTGGGATTAATAAATACATATTTTTGGCTATTCTACAAAGTTAAAAACACTGGGATAAGCACTATGGGAGGTAAAAAGTATTATGGGAAATTATGCATAAACTTCAGTCATGATGAGCTCACCTACAGTGGCAGGAACTGGAAACTAATACTTGGACACAGCAGCAAGAAAACCAGAGAACTCTGGGTTATACCACTATTAAAGGGCTCTGGTTTAGATAAGATTTGATTTGGACAATGAAGAATAACAGGGATTTAGGTGAAGATAAGAGAGAGGTGTTTCAAGTGTGAACACCTAAAAATCAATTTTGTGGATGGGGAAAATCCTGAGTCGAGTTTCAGTTTTGGTACAAGTCTGGACATTCTTTGTTCATCTAGTGAAGTCCTTGAAGTTCCTCATGTTCTTCATGCCGTGGTTTCCCTTGACTTGTGAACCTTCACAAGCTGCTGCTTCTTTCTGGCTGTCTCTTTCTTGGCAATTAAAATTCAGTTTGAATTACTTTTCTCTTGAAAGCCTTCCCTAACCACCTCTTGCTGAGTTAGATGCACCCTCTTTTATGAGTACTTAACTCCCTAATTGGAACATGGCCTATGTTTGATAAATATCTGTTGAACGAATGGATGAAAATGATCAAATGAGAATATGAAATATTAAACTACCTCACTGAATCTCCTGTGTTCATATTACCTCTTAATGATTATTTTATAAACCTGCTTTCTGGTTAGTTTTTTTAAACAATTTAGAACTTGTGAGTGGAAGGCTGTGTTTATCTCAGTAACTTTGAGTCTCATTAAGAGAGTCGGTTAAGGCAGTAATTCTCAAGAATGACCCCTTGAACCAGCAGCATCAGCTCCACCTGGGAGCTTGTTAGAAATGCATATTCTCAGAGCCCACTCAAGCAACTGAAATAGAGACTGGAGTGGGGGAGAGGAGGATGGCAACCTTCTGTGCTTCAACAAGCCCTCCAGGGGATTCTGTTGCCTTCTGAAGTTTGAGAACCACTAAGTGGGAGAAAGGTGCAGCAGTCTGCTTCTGTAGAGATTTACAGCCTTGGAAACCCTATGGTGGAAACCCTATGCTATTGCTATGAGTCGGATTTGACTCGATGGTAGTGGGTATGGTTTTTGGTTTTCGTACTACAAAAGGAATTTCTTATGATGATATAGAAGGGTTACCACTGGTTTGATACTCAAGTCTCATGTAGCTTTGTTCTACTGATTGTGTAAGAGGCCAAACCAAATGAAAACTTAATATGGAGTATTTTATAAGCCAAAACAAGTCCTCCAGGGAAGTGTAAACTGTAACATCCTGAGCCTTTCTTTCTTTCATAAACTTTTTATTTTAGAATAGTTATAGATTTACAGAAAAGTTGCATAGTTAGAAGCTGAATAGAAGGTTTTCATATATCTCACTTCCAGTTTCCCATATTATTAACATCTTATATTAGTAAAGTATATTTGTTACAACTAAGCCAAAGGAAACCAAACTTGTTGCTGTTGAGTCGATTCTGACTCATAGTGACCCTATAGGACAGAACAGAACTGCCCCATAGGGTTTCCAAGGCCCTGGTGGATTAGAACTGCCAATCTTTTGGTTAGCAGCCCTAGCTTTTTTAACCATTACACCACCAGGGTTTCACTGATGCATTATTATTAGCTTTAAGGACTATATTCAGATTTCCTTAGTTTTTACCTAATGGTAAAAACATTTTTCTGCTCCAGAATCCCATCTAGGATACTACATTATATTTATTTGTCATATCGCCTTAGGTATCTCTAGGTTGTGACAGTTTCTCAGACTTTCCTTGTTTTTGATGCTCTTGACAGTTTTGAATAGTACGGGTCAGATGTTTCGTAGAATGTTCCTCTACTGAAATTTTCTGATGTTTTCCTCGTGATTAGACTGAGGTTATGGGTTTTTTGGGGAAAGAACACAAAGGTAAAGTATCATATTCATCACATCGTATCAGTGGTACAAGCCATTAACATGATTTATCACTGTTGATGTTGATCTTGATCACCTGGCTGA
Organism: Elephas maximus indicus; assembly: GCF_024166365.1. Classification (NCBI taxonomy): domain Eukaryota; kingdom Metazoa; phylum Chordata; class Mammalia; order Proboscidea; family Elephantidae; genus Elephas; species Elephas maximus. The sequence goes on from NC_064843.1 coordinate 45,860,867, forward strand.
GGTAGTGCTTATCAGTTTGCCATCCCTCACCTTTCCACACTATAGTCTTTGGAAGAAGGCCCACACATAAGGAGTGGTGAGTTATGCTCCACCTCTTTGAGGGTAGAATATGTACATAAGTTATTCATAATTCTTTGTGCAAAATACGTGCCTACCTCCACTTATTTATTTATATCAGTATGGACTCAGGATATTTATTTTATACCTTGGGTTATAATTAAATACTATATTAATTATTTTGTTTGCCAAAATTGTTCTAGCTTTGGTCATTGAGAGCCCTTTCACTTGGCTCCTGCCTCCATAATTTTTTTTTTTTTTTTTTTTTACCACTTTCTTAGTTTCTGGCATTATCAGGTGCTTCAGGCTCACCTTGTGTACTACCTGGTCAGTCATAGAAACAGCCATTTTTCCAAGGAGCTCCCTGGTTCCTCTTACGGGAGAATGGTATTAGAAATGAAGACCTTGGTGGTGGGTGTGCTTATTGCTACTGGGGTGCCATTGCTTCTAGGTTTTCTCAGCTGACGAAGCAAGGAAATGTATGTGTGTATACTAACCATGCATATACCCATATCTATAAAAATTTATAAATGTATCCATCTGTATTTATATTACATGAAACATGTCCAACTCTAATTCAGTACCACATGTGTCATTCTAGTCTTCCCCCCACCCCATTGCTTGTCTGCAGTGGTGAGAAGCCTGAATCCTATCATCTGCCCTCCATGTACTTAATTGTTCAATCTTAGTACATATGTATAGTGGTTTCAGAATTGTTAACCCATACCCTCCGACTCAACGGCACTGGGGTTGGGTTACCCCCATGGGAAACAACTTGAGCAGTGAGTTTGATAGTCTCATATATCTCTGTTCTACTGATTGTGTGGGTGTGGCAGCCCAAAATAAAACTTCACCTTGAACATTTCATAATCTAGAACAACAAATTTTCTAGGAAATTCTAGGGTGTAAGACCCTGCTCTTGTTTTTTAAAGGGGGGAAAAAAAAAAGCTTCCAGATCAAATTCACAACACATTAAAGAACACACAAAGTATCAGAGGTAGGCAAGACCCTGGAAAAGTGAAGATGTGTTTCGTAACTTAGGGTGGTACCTATAGCTGACGGTAAGTACATGCCAGCACATGGCGTTCAAGGCTACAACATTCATTTTGTTAAACCCTCCATGGGTTAGAGTGGTCTATCGCACCCAGATATTAATAAATAAATAAACTCTAGTACATAAAAATAGGGAACTATATGTTGGCTCACTATGGTTTCTCCTAACCCAAACCAGAGCACCAAGAAGAGTTTTAAAACCCATTGCCATCAAGTCGATCCCAACTCATAGCAACCCTATAGGACAGAGTAGAACTGCCCCATAGACTTTCCAAGGAGCTTCTGGTGGATTTGAACTGATGACCTTTTGGTTAGCAGCTGTAGCTCTTAACCACTATGCCACCAGGGTTTCCAGCAAAATTTTAGGTCCTCACAAATCCAGAAGTGTACAAGAAGCCCAGGAGGTCTGACCTCTAGTTCACTTTATTTTCCTAAGAAAGGTTTGTACATAAGACAGTAGGTGAAGTGTTGGAGGACCAGAGAGTGAGGAAACTGACCACATCATGGAGAAGGCTTCCCTCGGGTTCCTAAAGATCCAGTCAAACCAAACCTGTTGCCATTGAGTTGATCCCAATTCATCGTGACCCTATAGGACAGAGCAGAACTTCCATAGCTGTTAACCACTATGCCACCAGGGTTTCCCCTAAGGGTCCAGGAGCAAATTTTGCTGGATAGTCCAAGGAAAATGGCACCCGTTCAAAATGAATAGTACTTTTTCTTTCTTTCTTTCCCCCCTTTTTTAAGCAAATAGTATCTCACTGATAATTTTCTATTAAAAATATGTCACCTCTGCCCCAAGTCAGAATTCATCATTATTTTGTATCTTTTACAGGTCCAGTATTGCGTTTCTTCTTTACATTTAGTTATTTATGGACTATATTAGAGTTCACTGTTTACTGTGTTACTTACCTTTCCCTGTCCAGCCTGTACTAGGTATGCTACTTGAGGGTGGAGTCTTGGTAATATTATCTGATTTCCTAGCATATAAAAAAAAAAAAAATAGTAGATCAAAATAGCCACTAAATATTGAAAGGAAAACTCAATAACTGAGCATGGAAAGAAATAACTCAAGAACGTAGCTTTTTACTCATAGACTCTTCCATAAAAGTGAATGATTTGGTGAGTCTACTTAGATAAGGGGTTTTATGGCATGATCATTCCTACCCATGAGGACATGTTCTCAAGAAGGAAGTCCCAGGATACTGTCCTTTGGGTCTCTAAAAGCTAAGCTACTCATACTTCTTGCAAGCCTTTTTTCTTTCTTAATTTTAATATTATGGAATTCTTTGTTGTACCAATGAAACTGGTTATTTTGTTTGGAAGTTTTCATTTGTCTGATAATGGCCCAGTTTTATCAGAGTCAACATGGGAAGATTTAAAAAAACATGTAAGTCCCAGAGTCACGTCTGCAATGGTTCAGATGCAGCAGGTTGGAGGTCAGGCTTCGAAATCTGCTGTTTTAATGTACTCTCCCAAGTGTATCTGATGGGAAGTTGGGTCACATATTGCCTCATATTCTGGGACAGGTGGTTAAAAACTCTCAAAGCTCTATTCTTCCATTAGCAAAAAGTGTCAGTAGTGGATCAAAAGTCACCCTCCATACATTATACCCTCTATGCGTTACTCCAGGCCTCCCCTGGAGAGTCGAGCTTGATTTGCCTTCTCAGTGGTAATAGCGCCAGGCATCATGGAAGAATGGACAGGCTGAAAAGCCAAATTTCTACTTGGAAATAATATCGTGGCGGTCAAAGGAGGAAGGCAGTTCCAACACGGTGATAAGGTTAGGATAAATAGGTTAAATCTAACTATAGGTATCTACTATCAGAACTTCTCTTGTCATTAACGAAACTTCCCTGTGAATTCTTAATGGCATATAAATATGGGCTTCTTAGCTTTTTGAGAGAGTGATTCCTAGCCTCCCACCCTCTACCCTTATGCCTTGGCAAGTGACAATCCAGTATTAAGATACAGGCTGCAATGAGCAGCTTTTCGCCTCAGAGAACAGCGCCATCTGCTGATCACCCAGGGCATAGCTTACATAAGAATCCAGTGAGCTGAGTCCTTGGACAAGTGGTAGATGTTAATTACATATTTCCTGGCTTTCCTACCACTGCTAGTATAACACCCCGTGCTCAAGTGCCAAGTCTTCTTTTAGCTCATCGGCTGAAGTGAGCTAGTATTAATTGATGGGTGTGTTTGTTTCTTAAGGGTGCACACCTTTCTTTGAATGCCTTGGCTTATACTAATTTGTATTTTAATAGATTTTTAAGCCTTAGGTAGACGACACTGCTTATATGCTTAATCATGATATATGGAAACTCAAGACTTGGAAGAGCAAGAAGCAGAGCTACCAGATATAATATAACACCTTCGTCCCAGAGACGGTGATGGTTTACAGCAAATGTTCTGGGGGTCCAGTATGAGGGGTTTGGGGGAAGTTTCTCAATAGTTTTTCATTAGGCCCAACAACAGCAGTCCACACAGTGAGTCTGCAATACCCTGACGTTCCAGTATGTGCCATTTCCTGTTGGAACAGGTCTAACAGAGCAAAGCATACCCTAGGGATGCCCAATTATCTTTAGGGTGAGTCTTCTAAAAAATGAGGTGCTATTTTCCTCGTTGGTAGTTTATTTATGTGTTTGCTTTAACGTCTGAGCCTTCCCCTTGCTATGTTCTACCCTGAACCAGGAAAGGGAAATGTTAAAAGTATGCAACGAGAAGAGTGAAGAAACACCTTCTCTGTGTGTGTGTGTGTATGTTCTAAGCCAGGTCTTTGAAAGATAAACATTTGATGTAGGGAAATGTTGAAAGTAAGAAAGTCATAAGCAGGTTTCATTACATTTTTTCTAAAAATATTTGGCTTTCAAAATCAAACCCACTTAACGTTTTCCTACTTTTATTTTCCTTTCTTGGTCATTTTGACAGATTGTAGGGGATTCCACTCTGTCATAATACTGTTATTTTTATACAGGCTTTAATAGTGCAAATAAAGTCAGTGGACCCCACTCCCCTCCACACAGCTAAAAGTACATTTCTTTCTCCAATTCTTCCCACACTCATGAAAAAATACCAGATTTAAAATTAAAGTTCAACACCTGAGTTCTTGTGAGGTCCTGAATTATTTGCTCACCATTTTTTTTTTAATTAAAATCTATAGCATATATTGCAAATAATAACGGAAATAAGTGCAGATGGAACTAATTAGAATTTTCCAGTTTGATTTTACCATTTGCAAAATAAAACCGTTTACTTTTTAATCTGTTTATTTTTTCTGTATTCAAAGAACGTATAATTCAATTTTCATTGTCGCAATGACAGAGTGGCATAAACACACTCACATGAAAACTCTTTATTTCTAAATAGAACAACTTTTGGCCACATAAGCCTTTGTGCTCCAACTTAAAGCTTTGCAAGGTTAAGTGAATCAAACTTGATACTATTGTAATAAAATTATAACTAATAACAGTGAGATTTAGTAGAGCAGTGTTAGGCCCTGTTTTTGGTCCTTTATGTGTAATGATTAATTTAGACCGCATAACAATATCATGAGGTGGGTACTATTACTCTGTAAATGAGGACACAGAGAGGTTAAGTACTTTTCCTAGGGGTGCCTATGTCTAATAAATTGTAGTGGAGCCGGTATAGAGAGAGATGTAGAGATAGGGCCAGGACTAGGTTCTTTGGCACTGCTCTGAGAGTGCCTCCTTAATTTTTGCACATAGGCACTCACTTAAACCACTTCACCCAAATGCTGGTCTGTATATACATACATATATATATATATATTCAATCTGTAAACTGAGTAAATAATCTGAGAAACTGAACTATATAAAGAAGAACGTGGCATTAGGATTGGAGGAAGACTCATTAACAACCTGCAATATGCAGATACACAACCTTGTTTGCTGAAAGTGAAGAGGACTTGAACCACTTACAGACGAAGATCAAAGACCACAGCCTTCAGTATGGATTACACCTCAACGTAAACAAGAATCCTCGCAACTGGATCAATAAGCAACATTGTGATAAATGGAGAAAAGACTGAAGTTGTCATTGATTTCATTTGACTTGGATTCACAATCAAAGCTCATGGAAGCAGCAGTCGAGAAATCAAATGACATTTCATTGGGCAAATCTGCTGTAAAAGACCTCGTTGAAGTGTTGAAAAGCAAAGATGTCACTTTGAGTACTAAGGTGCGTTTGACTCAAGCCATGGTATTTTCAATCACCTCATACGCATGCGAAAGCCGGACAATGAATAAGGAAGACTGAAGAAGAATTGATGCCTTTGAATTATGGTGTGGGTGAAGAATATTGAATATACCACGGACTGCCAGAAGAATAAACAAATCTGTCTTGGAAGAAGCACAGCCAGAATGCTCTTTAGAAGTGAGGGTGGCAAGACTTCTTCTCATGTACTTTGGACATTTATCAGGAGGGACTAGTCCTTGGAGAAAGACAGCATGCTCAGTAAAGTACAGGGTAAGTGAGAAGAGGAAGACTGACACAGCGGCTGCAACAGTGGGCTCAAACATAGCAATGATTGTGAGAATGGTGCAGGAACAGGCAGTGTTTCATTCTGTTGTACATAGGGTCGCTATTAGAACTGACTCAATGGCACCTAACAACAACGACGACGTGTAACAAGACACACACACATATACATGTATTGTGTGTATGTATGTGAAGAAAGAGATAAGAGAAGAGAGACAGTTAATTAATTTGCTGTTCTGTTTTGTCTTTCTACGTATAATCTTGTTCTTGACTAAGCCTTTGATTGTTCATCTCCTTCAGGCTGGTAATCAGATATGAGTCATTCCATCCAAGAACTTTCTATTTCAAAAACTAAGTTGTACACACATATACTAATGGCTTTAAGATTTCAAATGCTATATTTATATTAGTAGTTGAGAATTGGAGCAAGTTCTTCCACACTGGGCTATGGGGAAAAGAAGAAAGAGTTTGGTAGAAGGGATAACATTTAGGTAGGTTTGGCAGATGGGAATGGGAGAAGGGCATTTCAACAATGTGGACTAGCCTGATGCTCTGCCCATAGGGGGATTTTTGAAATACAGAAATACCTTTCAGTTGTTGCTCCCACTTCTCACCTTTACATTGTTGTTGTTAGCTGCCTTTCTCCTGACTCATGATGATATGCACAGTGGAATAAAATGTTGCCCGGTCCCGGGCCATCCCCATGATCAGTCGGGGATCAAATTGTGATCCACAGGGTTTTCACTGGCCGATTTTCAGTAGTAGAGTGCCAGACCTTTCTTCTTGTCCATCTGCATCTGGAAGCTCCTTCGGAACCTGTTAAGCATCATAGCAACATGCCAGCCTCCACTGACAAACAGGTGGTGGCTGTACATGAATTGCTTGGCCAGGAATTGAACCTGGGTCTCCTGATCGGAAGAGGGGAACTCTACCATTGAAACACCCCTGCCTCTCACCTTAACGTACCCAAGTCTTTGTGCCATCTCGATGATTTACCTGAGCTGTTTTCTTGGATTGATTCTTGTCTCCATTGGCATGGGTAATATAGCATAACATTCCAGCCCTGGAGAAATATTACCCACTTTAGGATTTTAACTGCCACTTTCTAGCTGTTTTAATTCAAGAAAACATGAGTCCACAAGAAAGGAGACAGGACTAGGCTTTTGTAGCATACAAGAAAATAGGGAGAGAATTTCAAGGAAGAGGTGGAAGGTGGGGCCAATGACATTCTCAAATGCATCAGGTAGGATATGAAAAAAAAAATGACTGAGAGAAGACCACTTATATTAGGGCTGTCCAATATGTGAGGTATATGTATAAATTTAAATTTCCTACTAGCCACAAAAAAAAGAAAAAGATTTAAAAATATATTTTATTTAACCCAACATTTCAAAAATGCTATCATTTAATCATATACTCAATATGAAAATTGATCCATATTACATGCTTGTTTTCATACTAAATCTTGGAACTCAGTGTGTATTTTGCACATCTCAATCTGAGCGAGCTACATTTGAAGTATTCAATAGTTCCATGTGGCTCATGGCTCCTGAACTGGTGGATACCGATTTAGACGGCAACATGAAAGTGTCATTGGAGAAGTGAGGCTAGGTTCTGAGGAGGTAGGGGAAAGGCAGATGGCTGAGGAGACAGGGACAGAGTGTGAGCCACCCTTTTTCAGATACCTAGAGAACAAAGACTTTGAGATTATTTCTTGCTTTTGTTTTAAGAGAACTGGGAAGAGGATACATTTCATGGCAAGGGCCAGAGAATGAAGAATGAGAACTTAGAGATATGAGGAGGAAATTATGAAGCAAGATTCCATACTGAGGGCTGTCCTACAAGGCTCAGAACTATTGTGGTTAGTTTTTTTGTTCTGCCAGCCCAGTGTTTTGAAATGCAGTGTAACTTACTAGGGTTACACTTGGCTACCATGCAGTGCATTTAACAGCTCTTGTCTTCAACAGGCTCGCCTCCCCTCCCTGTAGGCATTAGGGTTTGCAGCCCTTTGAGGATAGGACAACCTTAAGGGCACAGGTGGCAAATTTAGCTTGAAAAAGCAGAAATTCTTTTTTTATGAGAAAAGAAGACAATTGTGAATATTTGGGTTTTATTCTGAAAACTCAGTATTTTAGTAGGTTTCAACTATTTTCATTAATGTCTGGATTCACTCATTACTCATTTATCTACTCACTCTTCAACAACATAATGTTTACTGAATGATACTTACAGTCAGCACAATCATTCTTTCCTTCTTTCATTTACAAATCTTCGTGGAGACCCCTTGCCCCATATTTTTCTTCCTCTTTTCTGTGCTTAGGATCAGCCTAAGGCAAATTTTGAAATGGGTCTAATTGATTTGGGGCATATTTCTACCATGCTTTCTATACCTTCTGTTCTCTAAAGCTGAATTATAATTTTTTGACCTTGCCCTGAGATGGAAGTCATCAGAAAACAGTGTCTGACCACTACCCCCAGTACTGCCACCACTAGCTTTCCCACCGGCAGCCCCATTATCAACAACAATAACCTCTACTTGCCTGCTTCGGGAGCCCCGGTGGCACCACGGTTAAGAGCTACAGCTGCTAACCAAAAGATCAGCAGTTGGAATCCACCAGCGGCTCCTTGGAAACCCTTTGGGGCAGTTCTACCCTGTCCTTTGGGGTTGCTATGAGTTGGAATCGACTCAACAGCAATGGGTTTGGTTTTAGTTTTGGTGCCTGCTTCTATTCCTCTTACCCTCACTAGATACGAGCAGAAAAAGCAGGAGACATCAACAAAAATATGTGCATGATTTTGATGCCCTTAATTGTTCCAGAGGTACTGGCATTATAAAGAGAAAATGTTTCTTAACATGAATAGAATTCTGTCAAAAAAATAAAGCGAATTACAATGTCATTTTCTTCAACATTTTTATATAAAGATTTTTAGATGTACCACCAAGCTGAGTGCATTTACAGCAAACACCCGTATAACCACCATCTAGATTCTGCCATTAATATTTTACTGTGTTGCTTTATCACATACTATCCCTTTATCCGGAAACCCTGGTGGCCTAGTGGTTAAGTGCTACGGCTGCTAACCAAAAAAAAAAAACCAAGAGGTCAGCAATTCCAATCGGCCAGGTGCTCCTTGGGAACTCCATGGGGCAGCTCTACTCTGTCCTGTAGGGTCGCTATGAGTCAGAATCGACTCGAGGGCAGTGGGTTTGGTTTGGTTTTTTGGTATCCCTTTATGTAGTCCTCTTTTCTTCCATTAAGCCATCTTATTTCTTGTGCATTTCAAAGTGAATTGCAGAATAAGTATATCTGCCTTAAAGGCTTTAGCAAACATATCATTAACTAGATTTTAACATTTCTTTCGAGATAAAATTTATGTTAAATAAAATGTGCACCTCTTAAGGGAATATTGGCTGAATTTTGACAAATACATCCACCTGTGTAACCCAAACCCCTATCGAGATGGAGCACGTTATTATCATCCCAGACAGTTCCCTCGTGCCTCTTCTCAATCTCCGCACCCCAACTCCTGCTCCATAGACACAAGCAGTTTTTTTTTTCCCACCATAGATTAATTTATTCTAGAATAGCATGTAAACGAGGCTTCTTTCACTCAACATAAAGGTTTTGAGATTCAGACAAATCTTATCTTTTAGACTCAGGTGTCCCAACTGGGCCAGTTATAGGACTCCTGCTTTTGGGTCTGTAACCCCAAACCAGCTCACACCTCCTCCTTCGTCTCTCTTTTGCTGCTCTCCATGCCCCTCACCAGTCTGTATACATGTTCTTCTTTACTAATGACTACAAAGTTTACGGTAAAATTGTACATATTATCGTGGCTCTTATTTTGAATTTCTACCAGGCCTGCTCAGCACCAGAGTGCTCACATTTCAGAGTGAACACTATTTCTATTCTACATTATTTAATTAGTATTATTCTTTTTTCTTCTTCTTCTTCTCTCTTTCTTTCTGGACAACTTCATTTGGAGTTTCTGAGTGGCACAGTTGGTTAAGCGCTGGACTACTAAGCAGAAAGTTAGTGGTCACACCCACCCAGAGGCACTTCAAAAGAGAGTCCTGGTGATCTGCTTCTGAAGGTTTACAGCCATGAAAACCCTATGGAGCGCAGCTCTACTCTGCAACACATGGAACCAGCCTGAGTCAGAGCTGACTCCACCACAACTGGTTTGGGTTTTGGTTTGATATTATTAGTATTTTTCTTTCTGTATAATTTCATTTAGCACATACAAAGAAGCAACAAAAAATAACTGTGAAAGAGTGCAGGTGGGAAATTGTGACCTGAAAATATCTCACTGAGGCTGAGAGCATTGCAAGTTTCCTTATGGGTAGGGCAGAGGCACGTACCCCTTCAGAATCTAATAGGTTGTCCCTGTTCTCTGGCCAGAATTGGTCAAGATCTCTGGGTAGGTGATGCCAATGCCAAGCCCCTATGACAGTGGTTTGGGAGTGTGGCAAGGCACCACTCCCCTCTGCTAAGAAATGACATGTCTTAGGGAAAGGCCAGGGAGGAGATGGCTGTCCACCCAGCATTATTTAATTCAAGCTGGGTCCTTACTCTCCAGAGATTCCTTGACATCACAGACTGGCCAATGTCTTCATGATGCTCAAAAGCCAAAAGGTGTCTTGTTAGGTTGTTCCAGCCATCACAACCAGAAAAGCAAGCCTTATCAGACAGAATAAGGGAAAGTCTGGGGTAAGCAACTGCAGAAACTTAGCCTGTGATCTCAAGAAGTGAAAATTAAAAAGGACCGGCAAGAATCTGTCAGGAGCCTGCTCTTTTCTTGAACATCTTGTTCCGCATTTAATCTAATTATGACAGGTCTAAGGTTATATCTTACAGAAGTATTTAGGGACATATTTCATGTATTATACATGCATAGTGTATATATATATGTATTGTCATTTTTTCTTCTTGTAATTTGTTGGTATGAAATCAAAGGCTCTATCAGGTGTGTTGAGAGCAGGTGTCTTTGCTTTCTTTCTGATCTGCTTTGTTCAGGTCAGAGTGCGTTTCGCCAGAGTGAAATCATAACTTTATTAGTTACATCTTAACGTTAGGAACAGCCACGCCCTATTTAGCAGCCACAAAAAGTGGAGATCGTCCTTAAAACATAAGCCTCAGGCTTGTGGGTATTTTCTGCTCTCTGTTAAAAATTATAATGATTGCTTAACTAATTTTTAAAAATAGAAACGATTTAACTCACTACAGTTTATTTTGAAAAAATTCTTTTCCATAAATACTTTTTATTGCATACTCTACATTAATTTATACTTCCTTTTCCCTCACAGCTTAGTTGGTTTCTGCATCCCATTTAGCTTCCTCCTACCCATGCTCCACGTTTTCCTAAGTGTGTTCTTCCTGATATTTGTTCAGTCCAGCCATTCTTCTGCCTGAAGGATGAAGTTCAAAAACCTTAGTAGAGTGTGGCGTTCAAGGCTCTTTCAGAAGCTGGTCCCAAACTGTCGTTCGAAGCCCACCTCACCCAGGCACTCCTTCTCAGTTTGGGAAACTCTTGCATTTGTCCTTGTTCCCCTGAGTGCGAAAGCTTTTCTTTTGGGTATCATTTTATATCACTCCAGTTAGTTGAATGTGAGTCTGCCCACATGTCACTAGTAGCTTCTGAGTCCTCTGCTGTGGAAGTGAGTTGATGCATCAGGCGGGAAAATATCCCAGGACACTGGAGTCTCATTAAATATGGAATTGGAGGGCTATGGTTCAAGCCTCAATCCTACTGCCTTTTAAGTGGGGAATAAGTGGTTAAATTAAGCATGCATCTCAGATGCTACGTGAGCAAAATGGAGGTGAGATCTGCTGTACTTGTAAGACTGGTTTGAAAATCATGTATGACAATACATATGAAGCCAGCTTATAAAGTGTAAAGTGTTGTATAAAACTACATCATTGCAGCAGGAAAGGAATATAAAGTCATGGGTATGGGTGCCATCCTGGATATTCTTAGCCTCAACAGGACCCTCAACATTGCCCTATAGTTAGGGTAAAACTGCTTAGTAAGCCCCTCTCTCAATCACTGCAGTTCATATTTCAAGACTCCACCAGTTGCCTCAAGATCTCCTCAACCTCTTCCTGAGGCCAGAGTTCACCCTCCTTCCCCTTCCTGCTTCTAAAAAGATTACAGCCTTAGAAACCGTATGGAGCAGTTCTATTCTGTCCTATTAGGGCCACTATGAGTTGGAATCCTCTTTTCTCCAAAGATTCCCATTTTTGTCTCCTTCTGTTTGTACAGTTGGAGCCCTGGTGGTGCAGCGGTTAAGTGCCAAAAGGCTGACAGTTCAAATCCACCACCTACTCTTTGGAAACTCAATGGGGCAGTTCTACTCTGTTGTATAGGGTTGCTATGAGTCAAAATTGACTTGATGGCAATGGGTTTTTTGTTTTTTTAGGTTTGTACATTTAAGAGATTGGCTGCTAACCAAAAGGTTAGCAGTTCAAATCCACCAGCCACTCCTTGGAAACCCAGTAGGGCAGTTCTACTCTGTCCTATAGGGTTGCTATAACTGCAGCAGGTTTTTTTGTTTTGTTTTGTTTATTTCTGTTTGTACTATACAGAACACTTAGGAGGCACCAGTGAAATTCCCAGTAAATATCCAATTTTTTCAAAATAAAAAATTTCACAACTTAACACTCCAGGAAGTATGATTTTATTACTTGTTTATATTTTTTCCCTTCACCTGCACTAAGGCTGTCTTTTGCCAAATTTAAACAAAATTCGCTCCTCCTAGGTTTTCCATTTCGTTCTGAATTTAGAAGCCAGGCAGACTTGGAAGCAGAAGCTTTAAGTGCTACTTAGTGTATCTGTTTTTTTAGTGGATGTTTCATAGCCAGGTACATAAAGACGTGTGTGTGTGAGTGTATAAAAAGACAAATCACAATACATTTCCTCAAGTAACCACCTAGAGATCATACCAAATAAACTTAGGAATTACATTTTACTTTTTTAATGAGTGATAAAGAATGTGCCTGAATCATCTGGTTTATGGGAAACTTTACCAGGCAAATTTCCTAACAGCTCCTCCCAGTAGAGAAGTTATTTGTTTGTTTGTATGTTTGTTTCAAAATTTATCTCCCTCGTCTTCTTCCTTCCCTCTTTTCCTCCCTCTTTCCCCCTCCTTCCTTCCTTCCTTCCTTCCTTCCTTCCTTCCTTCCTTCCTTCCTTCCTTCCTTCCTTCCTTCCTTCCTTCCTTCCTTCCTTCCTTCCTTCCTTCCTTCCTTCCTTCCTTCCTTCCTTCCTTCCTTCCTTCCTTCCTTCCTTCCTTCCTTCCTTCCTTCCTTCCTTCCTTCCTTCCTCCGCCCTCCCTCCCTCCCTCCCTCCCTCCCTCCCTCCCTCCCTCCCTTCCTTCCTTCCCTGCCCTTTCCTTCTTTTCTTCTTTCCCTCTCTCTCCTCTCTTCCACTTCCTTTCTGCCTTTTCTTTTTTTTAATTCTTTCAGGTGCTGGAGGATCATTTTCACTAATAATTTTTAGTTCCACAGCACATAACACCTGAAGAAGACTTCCTATTTATGACAACCAAATTACTTAGAAATACTTCCAAGCTCCTTAGCAGAGGTCAGCACACACATTAGCTGGGGGCAGAAGGAGTATTCAAGCCTAGGCATCCCTTTTAAATTCACAGCTGGGATTTGTGCAGCTTCATGCTGCGACAGATCCCCTTGGTTACCCTTCACCTTGCTCAGAATATCCAGATGGCATGTCAGGACCCGTTGCGTCTCAGCGTATCAACAAATGTTTGTGGAGGATCAGCTGTTCCCATGGTACCTGGGCTCCGGGATTTGTATTGGAATGAGCAGTGTTTCCCAGACCCCAGGTTCTCAGCATCTCTTCGTATACAATCTCAATTCTCTCCACCTACTGAGCCTTTCTAGGATTTCAGAGTGCAGCCCTGGCATTTTCACACTCTGGGTCCCGACTCCCCATTACAAACTATAGAGGTTAAGAAATTCCTCCCCAATACCTGACCATACTCGCCTCAATAGGCCATTGGTTCTTCTCTGCTTTTTGTGCCCGCTTCAAGGACAAAAGAAGCACTAGTTACCACTTTTCCTCCTTCTAAACCCTCACCATAAAACTTTCAGAGTTGTGCTACTTCCATGAGAGAAAATATAGAACTTTGTTTTCTAGGTGGGAAAGTCTCCCTTGTATGTTTTTAATCTTGGCTATGGATTAAAAAAAAAAAAATTTTTATGGATTGAGAATCACGCAAGGAAGTCAGACTGGATGGCCATGGCTTCCACTATAACTATTAAATGGAGTGGAGAAATGTTTTTATATAAAAATAAAATGATGGATGCAACCGCCTTAAGTTAAGTGACTATGAAATGATAAGATCACACAGTTTATTCATTTGAAACAGAAATTTCCTGGGCGGGGGTGGGGGGGAAGAATTAGCAAATGCTTTCCTTGAATTGTGAATAAATTTAAGGTCATGTTCCCCATATAAGAAAGATTTAACTCCCTAACTTTGAAAATTATGTGTCTTTTTTTACTTTGGTTTAAGTCTGAAACGTAGTTTTCAAAAAGAATAAGCAGAGAGGAAAACTTGAAACAAATAAGACCAGGTTTTAATAGAATTAGCCTAGAAACTGCTGAAAATACAGATTCCTGGGTGCTACATTTGGTAGGGTTCCGAAATTTAGCAAAGAAAACAGAATGGCCAGGTAAATTTAAATTTCAGAGAAATAGCAAATAATCCTTTAGTACAAGAATTGCCATGCAATATTTGGGACAGAGTTATAATAAAAAATTACTTGTGTATCTGAAATTCAAACTTACCTGGATACCTTGCATTTATCTGTCAACCTTAACTGTTGGAGGTTCTAATTTAATCATGGTAGGGTGTGAATTGCTTTACTTTTCATAAAACTCTCCACGAAAGCTTGAAGGGAAGTCAGGTTTGTATCAGTTTGTGTGTGTAACCCAGCCCACTACTGGATTATACACACATACTCATACACACACGTGTGCGCAAACACACTAAATGCACAAACACACACACGCATGCGTGAACACAGTCTATAACAGAGACATCCTGGTGGGCCCAGAGTCTGTGTTTCTGGTAGATTGAAACTGCAAATGGAAAACAAAATTTGAACTCAACAGGAAGGAAGGTACATCTGATCTTGCCATCAAGAATCCTGGAACAGGTGGGAAAACACTCAGGTGTTTTCTAAAGTATAGTCTGAGCTGTTTGAATTATCATCAATGTGCCCAGATGAGTTAGGATTTGGGGATAATTTTTCTTCCTGGTCAACTGGAAAATGTCTTTCTGAAAATGAATTCTACTACCCTATGGAAGTTGCTTTGCTTAGTATTCTGGGTTCTACAAAGAAGTCTAAAGCAGACCTCTTGCTCTCAAGGATCAGGCAATCCAACTGAGAACTTAAGACAAATAGGTATGAAAATTTAATTAATAGAGGAGTTAATTAGGCACATGGGAAGGTGAGTCTTTGCCTCCAAAGGAGAGCTAGCAATATTAGCTTCTGAGTTTCTAGAGTGACTGCTTTCTTGCCTTAGTAAATATGAGATGGGGAATGTAATTTGGATCATTCTTTGAATATAGTTTTTTGTAATTTATTAGGCTAATAGTAATAATAATATAGCAGCCGCTTATGGAGCACTTAATACTTTCCAGACATTCTTTGAGGAACTTTTCACAATTTGACTAATTTAATCCTTCCAATAACCCTATCAGCTAGGAGCTATTACCCCCATTTTACAGATGAAGCATAAAGAAATTAAGTAACTTGCCCAAGTTTACACAGCCATTAGGTAGCTGAGCCAGACTGGCTCTATGCTTAACAATTATTCTATTCTGCCTTCTTTGCTTCTGCATATCAATTGTGTCTTCTGAAAATTAAATTCCAGAAAGCTTTCCTCCTTGTTTTGGCTCTTTGTTTTACAGTCCTTTTAAAGAAAAATGTCTCAGTGGATGGGTCTTAAAGAAAAATGTCTCAGTGGATGGGTCTTACAAGAGATGGCCTGTTTGCAGATAATCAAAGTTTTGGAATGATGAGACCGAGGGGGTATATAGAAAAAATCCGTTTATATGAGATGGAAGTAAAAGCAAAACAAAATATAAATGTCCTGTAACAGGTTTTCTGGGTTATCAGCAGAAAGTATCGTTCCTTGGAGAAATGCAATGTCTTACTAGGAAAGAGATGTTTCTCAGTAAGAAACAAAAGTGATTCCTGTGAGAAGGAACTATTCAATTAAGAACAAACAGGGGAAGCAGTGAGTGTCTTGAGTCCTTGTAACATTTGTTATAACCACACCTGCCTCAAAGATTTCCTGGTTTCTAGTCCCAAGGGAAAGTCAGTCAGCAGGAAATGAGGCAAGTGCATGATGACTTTATGGAATAAGACAACTTTTAACTTCTCCTTGGGCTTAATTCTTGACAATATTACATATCCCCTGTGCTGTTCATAACACTTCACATGGTGGACATTTGTAAAGTAAAAGATGAGTGACAAAAAATGAGACCTATGCTTGGGAACAGTTTGTACAGAGTACAGGATGTCATAGGGCCACCAGTCAATCGAGTGATCTCACTGCATCCGCCAATCAGTCTTTTCTCTGACTCAAGTGGTCACACGTGGAAACAAAGCTGAGCCCTACTCGTAGGAATAATTCAAAGCCCCAGTACATTGTTTCTATTCTTGTTCTCTAATTCAATGGTTCTCAAACAGCAGAGTGAATCAGAGTCACCTGCAAGATTGCTGGACTTGTCCAGTGAATGATTCACTATGTCTGTGGTGGTGTCCAAGAATCTGCATTTCTCTAAGCTCCCAGGTGATGCTGAGGCTGCTGGTTTGGGAACCATGTTTGAGAGCTGTTGCTCTAATTGATTTAAACAGAATTCCTCCATGCTTATTATTCTAACCCAGGGTCTCAGGAATCCCTTCAAGAACATCTAGCCCCCAGAGATTTCTGTCTTCTCTTTCTATCAGTACCAATGATCAGAACCTGCTCCTCACTTCCTTCTCAACTCCAGCCCCATCCCCAGCATTCCCCTTCAACTGGAAAGAAATGGATTAAGGTACTTTCTAGGAATCCAAAAAGGTTTCGAGTGGGAGTAGGCAGCCAGAGCTAGTAGAAGGAACCAGGCATTTCCCTTTATGGGAGCAGACTGCCACATCTTTCTCCTTTGGAGTGGCTGGTGGGTTCGAACTATGACCTTTTGGTTAGTAGCCGAGTACTTAACCACTGCAGCACTACCATGGCTCCTTAACATTATATAAAAAAAAAAAAAAATTTTTTAACATTATATACTTAACATCATATCTAAAGTTAAAATCTCTATATGCAAGGCATATGCAATATTTTGATTATTTAAATATTTTAGTAAATTATTTTGTATTACCATATCAACATATCGGAAACCCTGGTGGCGTAGTGGTTAAGTGCTATGGCTGCTAACAAAAGGGTCAGCAGTTTGAATCCCCAGGTGCTTCTTGGAAAATCTATGGGGCAGTTCTACTCTCTCCTATAGGGTTGCTATGAGTCGGAATCGACTCGAAGGCACTGGGTTTGTTTTTTTGTTTGTTTATATCAACATATTAATTATTAACATAATTTTATACAGATAATCACTTAATATATGTTTACATATTATTTTAATGTGTATAACATGTAAAATGTATATTATATGTGAAATATACTACACTCTGATCTTTTGGTTAACAGCTGAATGCTTAACCACTGCACCACCAGGGCTCCATATACTAATATAATACATGTAATTTAATGTAATGATATTAGATACTGTGTCAGATATGTATCGTGTTTCTATATTATGTATGTTATTAAATGTGTATAATATTATATAATACATGATTAAACATATTATATAAAACATTGATATGTGTAAAGTCATTTTAAAAGTAAAATACCTATATGCAAAGTGTACAGAAAATATATTAAGATATTATACATGCTAATTATATTAGTACTAACAAGAAAATTATTATAAAGGTAAAATATCTATATCCAAGCTATATTTTTATACAGTATGTGATATATAGCATTAATATTATATATATTTTATATAAAACATTAATATTATTGATTCTAAACAGTCACTTGGCTCATTATTCAAATGTCACTCTACTATGCCTTGTTAGCGTTAGTACAATTATCATCACTGACCTTTTTGAAAGGACAACTAGAATAAATAATTGTCACAGGGTAATGGAAAATTTACTGTGTTTCCTCTGTACGTTATAGAATGGAAGCTATAGTCTTGGGACGTTGGGTGTATTTTCAGTGTTTTTATTTAAATATACATTCTCAACAATAAGTAATAATTAACACCACATTTCACTTCCAGGGCATTATCTTAACTACAAAGGTCTTTAAAAATTGAAAATTCTTTCTATGTTCTTGTTGAAGAAATCGACATCAGCCTTATAGGAGTCATCCATGGCTTCTAACGTGCCTTCCAGCTCTAAATATCACCCACATCCTTCCACAATGGTGCAGAGTTTCACCTTTCCACCATTACTGATTTAATCACTGTGATTGTTTTCTTTCTAAGAGGTGACCTGTTTTAAAATGCCTCCATTTCTAAAGAGAGTGCCTTCATGTGAGTCTTTTCCTCAGAGCTGTTTTCTGATCATCTGGGATAGTTTTGGGATATTTGGAGATTAAACAAAAACTAAACCAAACCAGTTGCTCACAAGTTGATTCTGACTTATGGCAGCCCCATGTTTTGCAGAGTAGAACTGCACTCCATAGGGTTTTCAAGACACTGCAAACTTCAAAATAGGAAGATGGGGCAAATTCTTCCTGCATCAGGCTTCTACATTGCTCCCGCAAAATGAAAAAATCAACATTTAAGGCTTCATTATGTCAGACTTATTCTTTAGTATTTTGTCAGACTAAAACCCAATATTATCATTAGTTATACGGCCCTAGTGGAGGCTAATGACTGAAAGAAGTTAATATAAAGACATGTGCTAATGAACATCCAGCCAAAGGCTAATTATCATGCCCCATGAAAAAAGCCATATGCACAGTGAATTTAGTCTGTTATGAATGGTGCCTGGCTTAAATATTTAAATCTCTGAGCATTTTAAGTGCATAACCACTTGAAATCAAATGTGCAGTGATAATTATAACGATCCTTTCCATTTGTTCAAAGCCTGACAGTACACAAGGGCTTTCCAGGGCATTTGCAGATTTTATCAAGGATGTTCTCTCCTTTAAGACTTAGCCGTGACCAACTCTGTTTCGTTACAGGTACCTTATTCTATCTAGGAAGAAATCAAGGTTCAGAGAAGTTAATTAAATAATGCCAGGTCACATAGCTAATAGGCAGCTTATCCAAGACTAAAAGCTTTCCTTTTGCAGTCAGTGCACATTCCACCCCTCTGTGCTGTCTTTGAGGTTGTGTGAGGGTGTAGGATAAATAATATGGGCTGCCTGTGATCTGTAAAGGCATCTTCTAGGTTCTAACTGGGAGGATTGGAACTAGGCAAGTGAAGCCAGGTGTTTTCTCTAGACGATCATGACAACCCCCCCCCCCAACCCCCACTGCAAAGTAGGCTCTTTAAACCCCTGACCTGGAAGAAAAAATGAGCACTGAGAGGATGCTTTTGGAAATACCTATGTGAGGCGAAACCATTCCTTGACATTTCTGCTCCTGGACAGTGGCCCTTCCAGTCCCCATGAATATGTCTTTCTGGTTGTTTTAAACACTTGTGGTTATGACAGCCTGTCCTTCTAGAGCTAAAGTTTTTCTTTAACCATCTGTAGGTGCCATGTGCCATGTGTTTTTATTCCTTATTGACAGCTGCCACGCATCTTCCTCCTCCCTTACCTCATTTTTTTCTTCTTTCTCCTCACTTCCTTCCTCTCTCCTTCTGCAGTTTCTCTGTGCCTTCCCTTCTTCCTCTCCCACTTTCTCCTATCTCTGATCACTCCCATCTTCTCTCCCTGTCCTCTATCTGCTCCCTCGCCTTCCCCTCCTTCTGTCTTTTCCCCCATCTTCTGTCTCCCCTCTCTTCTCCCCACTCTACCCCCTCTTCTCTCCTGTCAAAACAATTTCTGAAAAAAAGAAACACCTCAATCCTTTTACCATTCCGCGAACCTTCTACAATATAAAATACCCCATGGGGTGTTTTTTTCTGAATTCAACAGCCATTTAAATGGAACCCACAGTGTAATCAACTCCCACCAGAATGGCAGGCATCAGAGAACAGATGTGGAGGCATTTGTTGTTTAGCACAAGGCTTTCCAGGTCCCCCAAATTCATCCTACCAAGCAGACATCAATTGTATCTGTTCAAAGGCCCTCCTGCAGCCAGTTTTGGGCAAAAAATTCTCTGAGTTCCTGGACTGTTTGAGATATATTTTAGAAAGTGTGAATCAGTGGATGTGAAAAGGAGGTTGCAAGGATTGGCTAGCAGAAATGACTTGAATGGACAGTAATTCTTGGATTTATCAGTATGAGATCAAGCTGGATTTTAAAGGTCAAAGCACAAGTTGTCGGCACGCATCATAGCTTAGACACGTGCTTGTCCAAAGTATTGTAACTGTATTAATGCAAGCATTACAAAATGGAAATCTCTCAACTTTGAAAGCAGCATTGCAGATTCCGCTATTCTGTTTTAGCTTCTTTTTCTTTATAGGAAACAAATGGTGACAGACCTCTCAGCTTGCCTCAAAATTTAGCATTCTCAACTCTCTACTTCAGCTTTTTGGATTTTATCCTATATACAGAATAACATACTTGAAATCCATGAAAAGAATTCTTAAATTACAGACAAAATATAGCTTAACACTTCTCCTCTGGCCCAAAGAAAATAATTGGTATCCCAACAAAGTCATTATTAGAAGTAATGGATGGGGCAAAGCCTGGAAAAATCATTTTTGAACACTTCAAAACGGGACAAAACAGGAAAATGTCTGGGTTTCATAGTGTTATTTAACAAGCATACGCTGTCTGCTCAGGGGACCTGTGCCGCCTCCATCACGAATTAAACATCGTCTCTTGGTGCCTCTTCTTGCAATGATGGTAAAAGCCCTGACTTCTATGTGTGGTTTTAGGAAGGAAATTTAAAAAAAAGAAAAGAAGGTAAATTAGTGAAGCTTTATACAGTTTTGTATGGTACAGATATTACTTACCAGGTTTATATTTTCTGGCAGGTGAATAAGAAAAGGCAAGACTGAGATTCTCAGATCCTCAAAAGGTACCATTGCTGGAGGCAAACAACAAGAATTCTGCTATTTTCATGGATGGACACGGATGCTTTCTCATGTCAGCTGTGCAAAGAGGTGGGGAGCTCCCCAAGTTAAATTTTTAAAGGCATGCAAGTGGACCTTCTTTATTCTCTAGCCGGCCTTTTCTGTATATGTTTCTTCTCCAGATTTTTATTGTCTCTTTTTCTACATACCTTATGCTAATTTGATCTCATATATATTGGCAGTTCCTCTCTAATGATAGAATTTCAGGCATCAATCCTAGGAAGGTGCTATCGATACCTTCGCTCTCTGGTAACTGTCTAGTTTCTGCTTATCCAACATCCCTGGAGAGAGCACATATCACCATCTCTATCACCATCCTTGCTTCTAAGGAGCATTCTGGCTGTACTTCTTCCAAGACAGATTTGTTTCTTCTTCTGGCAGTCCATGGTATATTCAGTTTTCTTTGGCAACACCATAATTTAAAGACATCAATTCTTTCTTGGTCTTCCTTATTCATTGTCCAGCTTTAGTATGCGTATGAGGCAATTGAAAATACCACGGCTTCAGTCGGGTGCACCTTAGTTCTCAAAGTGACATATTTGCTTTTTAACACTTAAAGAGGTCTTTTGCTGCAGATTTGCCCAATGTAGTACCTCATTGATTTCTTGACGCCGCTTCCATGAGAGTTGATTGTGGAGTCAGCTAAAATGAATCCTTGACAACTTCAGTCCTTTCTCCATTTATCATGATGTTGCTTATTGGTCCAGTTGTGAAGATTTTTGTTTTATTTATGTTGAGGTGTCTAGGGTGTCCATAATCACAGCTATTGCCATAAGTTTATAAAAGAGGACCTTGTAAAGGAGCTCGTAGAAACTTCACTTTTATTCTAGCTTTAGTGAGCATCTAATGCTGTAGTGGTTAAGAGCTATGGCCGCTAACCAAAATGTCAGCAGTTCAAGTCCACCGGGTGTTCCTTGGAAGCTCTATGGGGCAGTTCTACTCTGTTCTATAGGGTCACTATGAGTTGAAATTGACTTGACGGCTGTGGGTTTGGGTTTAGTCAACATCTGACTTCTTGTTGATTAAATAAAGAAATGAAAGAAGAAATGAACAAATCATACCTATGTGTCTTGCCAGAGTGTTATAAACTAAGCAACCCCTTATGTAATAATTCAAAATTAAAATTTAGATTTATCTATCTTCACCGAATTTTATAAAATGTGTATTTCAGAAATGGAAGATTTGGAAATATGAATAAGGAAATTTCAAAAGAGCTGTAAATATGGCAAAGATATTCACTGGATTATTTTGAGACTACCTAATTAAAATATCTGCTGCATTGTTGCATTAAGTATACTTGCTATTGCTCACTTTTTGTCTTGCCTTAACTCTAAAATTGTTATAAAAAGGATCATCGACCAATCTGGAGCAATATAAATGTATGCTCTCACAACTATTTCAACTGTATACATGTTTCTTTGCTTACATCTGCAATGTCACTGAGCTTTTATTCTATAATAACACATTTTGTAATTCCAATAATAAGAATTATTAATATAATTAACCCAGTTTGCAACAAAGATCATAATCAAGAAACTACACTATTGCGTAGTCCACTTAAGATATCAAAAAATGGTGGTAAAGTTGTAGGGGGTATAGAATGTAAACAGCTTTTTGATAAATATTAGCAACATACAGTTCATCTTCTCCAGTGGTGCTAATCCAAGAGCAACACGAGGTGTTAGAAATGGCACATACTCCTCCTTGTTGGGATAAATGGAAGTCCAGGCTATTCTATTGCCCAGTACTACCTTTGCCAAAGATTCTAAAGATTTTTGTTTTGCAGCCATTCCATTGGCCACATCATCAGCAATTTGAGCCATAGTGCAGATAGATTGCAAATGGACTGTTCTAATTGCACCATCCCAAACCATGGCACAGTAGTGAGTAAAAAGGACAGTTCTCATTCTGGGGAATCAGCTATGGGATATTTCGAGAGGACAAGTTCTCTCTTTGGTACAAATATTAGTTTCCGTTCACTGTTCCATAGTGTTCTGTCATTGCATAAATGGATACTCATGGGAAATTGTAGGGCCCCTAGGGTACATTGGCCCAGCATATTCCAACCATGTAAACATGGCAAGACCCAAGTATAGGGTGAATCATCTGACTTATTCCTGAAGTAAAATGATCCCTCATAAGAAGACATAGCCACATAGGGCATATAACATACCTGTCCTGGTTTGAATATTAGGAAATGAGATAGGCTGCTTGGCCCTATCAAGCCAGTTTGCAGTTAATGAGCCATTACAAATGGATAATTCTCCAAAGTCTAATGGATCCAGGCATCGGACACAAATTGGGAGATTTGGATTATTTCTAAGAGAGTTATCTGCTACTGTGGGATAATACTGAGCATCATTCATTAAAAATTGCATGGAATAGATGGAATAAAACATTTTAACCATCCATGGGTAAGATTCAAACAGGGAGCTGATGAATAAGTGGACAGTTCTGGAGGTAAACATAATTTGACACGAAAACCCTCCTTAACCGTCTTTCAAAATCAATACTAAAACTAGATGTGAGTTTATAATCTAAGACTGGTACAGCAAAAGGATCAGTATGATCTTGTGTAGACTGAAGGGAAGAACGACATATCCAGCACTTGGCTGCCAGTGCGAGGCTACTGATTGAGTTAATCTGACAAAAGCATTTTCTTCCCAAGTAATAGAAAAATGAGACAATAATGGGATTAAAACAATAATAAGGATCATATTTAAAACACAAAGACTGAGAAAGAATAATACCTTAAACATCCAGTAGTAATGGGTACACCTGTAATTACTAGACTAAACCCAAATATTTCTAGGGATTGCATAAATGTGTACCAAAAAACAATCCTAAGTGTATATACAAAAACCCAAAAACCAGACCTGTTGCCATCGAGTTGATTCCTACTCAGACTAACCTATAAGACAGGCTAGAACTGCCCCATAGGGTTGCCAAGGCTGTAAATCTTTACAGAAGCAGACTGCTACACCTTTCTCCCGTGAAGCAGCTTGTAGGTTCAAATAGCCAACTTTTCAGTTAGCAGCTGAGCATTTAACCACTACACCACAAGTGTATATAGGAAATACAAAGTGGCTAAAGATAAAAGTATAGCTAACAATATAGAACAAAGTCCAAATTCTTCACTACTTGCATAATCTTGTTCCATGACCTTGGACAGACAGTTCACTCTGGTTGTCGCCTGCTTCTCATCTGAGACCTTGCTTAAACTTTAATTGCTTTGGTACAGGTAGGGTCCACATGAGCCTTTTTCAACTGGGACAGGTGGATCAAAGCTTTAATCCCCTGAAATTTAGCAAAAAAGGGGTTTGTTAAAAGGACAAAGTGGGTCCCTTCTACTTAGGTTCAAGAGAATTCTTTAGCTGATGCCTTTTAAATAAACATAATCCCCAGGCACATTGAGTACCTTAATCTGTTTTGGGATCTGGTTATCAAAGCTTCTTTTATCACAGAGGACTTTTCTTTTGCATAATGAAGCAAAACCTGACACTATTTCAGCAACTAGTCTGTAGAAGATTAAAATTGATAAAAGCTGAACCACATAGCAGATTCATGGGCTTCCCAGTAGCAATTTCAAAAAAGGTTAATTTATGGGGCCAAAAGGGAGTAGATCTTACATTTAATAAAACAAAAGGAAGAACTTGGTCCCAAGATAGGCCAAAAGAGGAAGTTAGTTTTGCCAATTTAGTTTTAATGATACCATTAACTTTTTCTACCAGTTGAAGACTGGGGATGGTAAGG
The DNA here is from genome assembly GCF_024166365.1 of Elephas maximus indicus. Taxonomy (NCBI): domain Eukaryota; kingdom Metazoa; phylum Chordata; class Mammalia; order Proboscidea; family Elephantidae; genus Elephas; species Elephas maximus. The sequence goes on from NC_064843.1 coordinate 45,885,502, forward strand.
ACAATGAACCTTTTACCAATTTGGAAAAATTGAGCAAATTTCCCTAATGACTTATCCAGTAAAAATCAGTACCCCAATCACTACAAAGAATCTCAGGGGTGCCCCAAGTTGGGGTAATATTTTCTAAAAGTTTCTTGGTTACAAAACTGGCAGTTGCATCCCTACTGGAGTAAGCCACAACTCAATGTGAAAATCTACAAACCATAGCAAGAACATATTTATAGCCATGGGAAGGAGGCATCTGGACAAAATCTATCTGGCATTCAAGCATAGAGCCATTCAGAAAATGATATTGACCTGGAGGGGGTGATACGGTTTGCCTGGATTAAACTGAGAAAAGGTAGGGCATTATCTTGCTATCTAGTCTGCTGCCTCCCCAAAAGGCCTGAATGATACTAGTTTGCTAATTCCTCTAATTTCTCACAGTCTACATGGTGATGTTTGTGAATATCTTGAATCAATGAAAGTTGTAAGGATTTAGGCATCACCAACTTGTGATCAGGGGTAGTCTCTCCCAATAATCTGTACCATAGTTTGGTCCACAGCACTCTTTCTTTCACATATACTTTTCACTTTTTGGAGCCATAATCTGATAGCTTCTAAGACAATGCCAAATAGTTTCTGTAGGGGTAATTTCCTCAACTAACAAATCATCAGTAACTGCTGACTCCTGTAGCAAACAGGATTTACAGGAATCATCTGCTTCCTTTCTAGACACAGAAGCTTGGACTTAGGAGGAAGAGCCTAATATTGTAGTTTGGGGAGAATTCTCAAAATCATGGTGAATGCATAAACTACAGGTACTGAGCAAGTTGCCCAAAAACGTTGATTCAAACTATGGATCACTTCATTCCTTTCCGTAAGCCCATAAATGGTCACAAAATCCTCAATTACAGGAACACGCAAGCAAGTTGGAAAGATAAATTTCTGAGGGCTGACTTTAAGTAAGTGGCTAAGGAGGCCACAATCACTTGAGGATCAGAATCTAGGTCAAAATACTCCATCATTCCCTCCTTTGTGGCCCGATTTTGGAGGGAACCAGAAGTCATGTGGTTGACTGTGGCATCTGCCAAGTTATTGCCTTTAACCTCCTCAGTTTTGGGAAATATTTTGGTAGATGAGCTTGTATTTTAACTACTGCTATTTCTGAGGGTATCAAAAGGGCCTCTAAGAGGTCAGCAAATAATGGGCTTTTTTCCGTTTGGGTCCCGGAAGATGTTAGGAAGCCCTTTTGCTTTTATAATATCACAGAATCTGAACAACTCAGAAACCATACCTAAAGTTCATATAAATGGTTACTGACTGCCCAGAAGCCAATTTGCATGCCCTGGTGAGTGTAATTAATTCAGTTTGCTGTGCTGAAGTAACTTCAGAAAGGGTACCATTTTGCAAGAGTACAGGGGACGTTGTGACAGCATATCCTCCCTGGTAATGAGAATGAGAAGGTTCTTGTTTAAGATAAGACCCATCGACAAAAAGAATTAAAGAGGGATTAGGATTAAAAAAAAAAAAAAATTTTTTTTTTTTTAGGAAGAGGGGGGTTTCTAGTAAATCTTCCCTGAGAGTTAATAGTTGGTCTGTTAAGTCAAGATGGTTGTGGCAGATAGTAACATCATCTTCTGGAAGAGGCAATAAAGTTGCAGGTTTCAAGGAGTTTACTGTCCATAACCTGACATCTGGAGCAGTCACAAAAAGAAGAGCTTCATAAGAAGTGAGCCTGCTGGCTGAAAGGTGTTAAGGTAAAGCACAATTCAAAATAGCAGATGCACTTGGTCAAACTGCTGACTTTTTGGTTAGCAGCCAAGTTCTTAACCACTGTGCCACCAGGGCTCCAATTTAAGACAGCCCTTCTTAAAATGTCTTTTTACAATGATAGCAAATTCCAGGGACTCCAGAAGAGGGAACTCTGGTTCCAGTCAAAAATAAAGGTTTAGATCTCTGATAAATCCAAGAGATTGTAACTGTTGTAATTGTAAAGACATAAGTATGTTTTGTCAATCCTTCATTTTCAGCTCAGTTTCTTTAGCCTTTTGTTCCAAAAGTTTGAGCTAACTTATAGGCCAAAGTGGTCAATTGTGAAGTTTCAACATTTTCCTGATTTAATTGGTGCCATTTATTTAGGTCAGCTAAATTGGGGGTTAGTCTTCCCACAAAAATAGAACTAAAAGTTATTCTGGATCCTTTTTCTTCCAGGTCCAACCTCAAATGCTGCATAAAAAGTTTAGTTAAACCATCTCTGTAGTTATAAACATTCTTACCTCTCTCTTGCTTGCAAACCTTATCTTTAGCCCAATCAATTTTGAGGTGAAAAGCCTTTGAAAAATATCCAACTAAATTTTCTCCAATAGCTTTATTCTGAGTTACCAGACACAAAACTTAGATTTTGCAATTCCTTAATCAGTTCTGCTTGTCTTGACAAAACATCCTGTAGCAAGTCAAATTTACTGTTTGTTTGTCTCTTGGAAGCTTTCACAAAACCAATTAAAATGGGCTTCCAACTGGTTCTGGTTAATCTAGGAGCCTTTATCCTCCAATATGTTGTGCACAAAAGTTAATTTAGTGACCTCAAAACTGCCATAATATAATCATTGATCAAAACAGTTTTTCTGATAAGTACACACTGCTGTTCAAAGTACTGAACTGTATTGGTGCCATAATTCTCAACCATATATATAAAAAGCAGGGGTTCCAGAGAGGGATCCACTATGGTCCTTTGAGGTGACATTCCCCATCTTACCAAGCACCAGCATGTGACAACAAGAAGGTGTACTAAGCCAAAGTACATCGTTAGGGAAGCAAAAGAAAAAAAGTTTGTGCAAAGAATTATGCCTTTTGTGCACTAGATGGCAGGCTCATCATGCTCCAAAATGTTCAAACTGAGAACAGAACCAAAAAAAAAGACCAGGAATTCAAAAGGCAGACTGAAACTTTAGCACATCAAGGATTTGACAAAAACTTATCAGGGCTTTTGCTCTGTGGTCTTGTAGCTCATTAGACCCAAAAGCAACACAGTAAACAGCTGTTCAAACTGCAAGTTAGCAAACAGAAAACAAAGAAAGATGAGCTTGAACACACTTAACAAGATGCAGACAGTAGATGACACTTTTGTAATGCAGTGGAAAACACAAACCTCCAACAATCTTCTGTGGAGAGAAAGTAAAGGTGGAACACATGCCTCCAACACACTTACAAGCTCATTTAGCCATGAACAAAAAAACAAGAGTAGAGAAACAGCTTCTGTAAATCCCCACAAGGCCACACCAAAAATGTTCAGGGCTAGATTCTTAACAGAGCCCTGCTGAAATGCACAAAGTTAGTTTTTCGGGAGCACTTACCTCCAGACAGTCCCGGAGAGTTCAAGAAAAGCGTGTGTTGGGGGGAGGACACAAAGGTGCCCTTGGCACCTGAGTCCAGTTTTTTTTAGCTCCTTGAATCTTCCGAGAAAGACAGCTTTGAAATCCTACCAATTAACTATACCATAAATGATCTGGTAAAGTATGTTCCAATTTTGCTGAAATATGGTTCAAAAAAGATTTATTAAAACCATGAGCTTTTCAGGTGGAAATGCAAATCACAAGTAATTATAGTGCTGAAGGAGAAAATAAAACTAGATTGCCGTGGATTGAATTGTGTCCCCCCAAAATATCTATCAATTTCACTGAACCATGATTCCCAGTATTGTGAGCTTGTGCATTATTTTGTCATCTGATGTGGTTTTCCTGTGGTGTAAATCCCATCACTATAATGTTAATGAGATGAATTAGCAGCAGTTATGTTCATGAGATCTATAAGATTAAAGCTGTATCTTAAGCCAATCTCTTTTGAGATATAAAAGAGAGAAGTGAGCAGAGAGACAGGGGGACCTCATACCACCAAGGAAGCTGTACTTGGAGCAGATTGTGTGCTTCGGACCTGAGGTTCCTGCTAAGAGAAGCTTCTAGACCAAGGGAAGATTGATGAAAAGAACCTTCCCCCAGAGCCAACAGAGAAAGCCTACCCCTGAAGCCAGTGCCCTGAATTTGGACTCGTAGCCTACTAGACTGAGAAAATAAATTTCTTTTTGTTAAAGCCATCCATTTGTGGTATTTCTGTTATAGCAGGGCTAGATGACTAAGACATACAGTATTCTGATTGGTTTACAGTAATTAAGGCCAGTCAAATGTGAGACAAAGTTAAGTACATAAATACAGCTGGAGTACATTGATTGGATAAAAGACATAATTGAAAGAAGGGTGAGGAGGGGGTTTCATGTTGGTTATAAAGCAGTGACATGAGGGATTTTTCAGGAATGGTTGGTTAACAATTATCTTGCTCAGAGTGTTAGATCTACAGAGAAGAGTGGAAACCAGGAGTTTCCATGATGTATTACTTTGCCCAGTGGGTCAGAGAAACTAGAGGAGACTGAGATCAAAGAATTTCCATAAGGTATTCACATTCTTTAAACTGACTGGGAAGAAACTTGTTTCCATAATGATAATAGGTTGGTTCCTAGGTGATAAAGGTAGAATCTAGGGGAAATGTTACAGGGAACTCCTAGGTAACACAGTTAAAATCTAGGTGAAAGGATGCATGGAACTCTTAGAGTTAGCTCATTTATTTTACAAACAGGTCAGATGCCTCTGTTTTGATTTTGCATGACTTACAAGTGTAAAGACATAGTTATTTGAGAATAGGGTCCTTGGGTGGTGCCATAGGTTTATGTTTGACTACTAAAGGTTGGCAGCTCAATCTCACCCAGTGGCACAGTGGAAGAAAGGTCTGGCAATCTACTTCCATAAAAGATTACAGCTAAGAAAATCCTATGGAATAGTTCCTCTCCATAACAATATGGTTGCCATGATTCAGAATTGACTCGATGACAATGGGCTTTGTTTTGTTTTATTTCAGAATAAGTTAAGCTGGTTTTAAATTATAGAGAACATTTTTTCTACTTCATAGGAAATTTATTTTATATGGATTTATCTCAACCTGCTTGCTCCTCTTTGAGGATCTTTGGCAGAATGAAGACTTAATGGCCCCCTTACATGGTCAATAAGTAAGAGAGTCTTCTTCAAAAACAGAGACTGAGTAGAGTCCAGACACAGATTGGGATTTGGAAACCAGAAGATGGAAAGCTAAGAGAGTTTATTCTTCATGCAATAGAAACTAGGAGTTAGTTAGCTTTTAAAGAAGTGAATGGAATAAAGGAAATCATGCTTAAGGAACTTGCTGGAGTATGAGTTAGAGTAAGGAAGCCAGAAAGCTATTATAATTATACAGATGAAGAGTGAATGATTCAATGTTGAGGAAAAATAGACCTGTAGAAGACTGTTGATGAAATGTACATCAGAAATGAGGTGGTCCAGTGGTTTCCACAATCATCTGGAGACCTTTTAGAATACTATGTCCATCTGCAGCTTCCCTATCCTGCCGTTGCAATTCTTGATTTAGGCCAACAGTTTCATTTTACAGATTAAAGGCATAGTGACCCAGGAAGGTTAAGTGACTTGCTGCAAATCAAGGAGTCACTTATGATCACACCAGAGGCAGAATAAAGATATTTGCATTGAACCATCCTAGGGCACAACAAAGGAACCATGGTGGCCCAAGAGTTAAGTTCTCAGCTGCTAACCAAAAAGATAGGCAGTTGGAGGGGAAAGTGTTGGCACGTCATGGGACTGGTAACTAATGTCACAAAACAGTATGTGTATTGTTTAATGAGAAGCTAGTTTTCTCTGTAAACCTTCATCTAAAGTACAATAAAAATAATAATAATAAAAAAAGTTGGCATCTTGAGCTCACCTAGTAGCTCTGCAGAAGAAAGATCTAGCAATCTGTTTCCATAAAGATTACAGTCAAGAAAATCCTATGGGGCAGTTCTACTCTGTCACATGTTGCTATGAGTCAGAACCAACTAGACATCACCCAACAACAACAACAGGGCACATCACGATGCCTTTCTTTGAAAGGGAATTTTTTTTTTTACAATGATATTATTTAGGAGCCATTTGATTCTTCCTGTATTTTTCATAAATCTAAGTAGTTCAGCTGTCACCTTCTTTCTTTTCAAAATGCACCACTTTGCTCATACATATCACTCAAAGGTTGAAGTTTTTGAATTTTGCATCTACTTAGTGAAACACAGTTCTTTCCAGCAGCATATATTGAAACGTTTGGAAAAGCTGGCCATGGGATTTTTTTTTTTTTTTTCCTATATTGATTTGATTGGTTTCTTCACTCTAGCTCTTTTAAGGATGCATATTTATTTTCATGTTTTTTGGTACGATCCTTTTCACATTTCCATGAAAATCCAGTCAAAAATCCCTTATGACCTATAGTTAGTGTCTTAGGCTGGGTTGTCTCTAGAGGAGCAAAATCAGTAAAGCATATAAATATATAGAGAGAGAGATTTATATAAAGGAAATGGCTCACGTGGCTTTAGAGGCTGGAATGTTCCAAATCCATGGGTCAGGCTGGAGGCTTCTCCAGATTCACGTAGCCACAGGACCTGGCAAACGTAAGATTGGCAGGTCAGAGAGCAGGGTCTTGCTCACAGGGTGGCAAGACAGATGAATCTCAAGATGGGCAGACAAGGCCACAGGCAAGCTGCTAGCTCAAGTCCCAGGAACTGGAGGTCGGAATAACAGGAGCCGGCTGCAGCATCCAGAGTGAGCAAAAGCCTTAGAGTCTTGCCAGAAAGTCCATTTATATATTCGATGCAGACCATGCTCCCTAGGAAACTCCTCTTCAGCTGATTGGCTACTCACAGCAGATCCCATCATAGAGGTGATCACATTATATCAAATTTCATCATGGAAGTGATCACATCATCATATGCTTGCCAAGCTATATCATAACTGACAAACTGACAAATCATGGCCCAGACACGTTGACACATAAACTCAACACATTTAGCAAACCTCGAATGCTTGCTCCTTTGCATGACTCCCAGGAAATTTCAGATGTCTGTGGTCTAAACTATTAGCTATTATCTGAGTGATTTGAGTTACAAACCAAACAGACTGAAAATGGAATCTTAAAGGGCCCGTCAAAATATTGTCTGGAAACTCAGCTTTGTTCTACTGAGCCTACAAAAGGACTCCTCAACTGTTGTTACTTACACATTCCACAAAATGTATTGTTTGAATGCAAGAGGAAGTACAAGTATTACATTAAAAGAATTGCGAGGGGAACCAATTAGTGATACATGATTTTATTCTTTAAATGTATCTATATTTTGTGGCTAAAAATGCATCATACCCTGATTTGCTAACCCTCTCCAGTTCTTGGCTTCCAGAATTTTTTTCTCCTATATTTATGAAAACACCCCATAATTGAGATTATCAACCAGAAATGAGCATAACCAGTTTAGACCAGCCCCAGGTACTTCCAGCTAAAAACTTCACTTAATTTGTATTTTCCAAACCCACGTTCTGTTAAGACTTCATCATAGTAAAACCAAGAACCCTTGTACCTATTACAAATGAAAGAAAGGACACGTTGCCCAATAACAATTTCGCCACCAGTTTGAAAGAACACACCTTTGCTTAAATGACAACTTTGCAAAAACTGTCTCTTTATTTTCAACTAACTTCCTCAAAATGTCCATAAAAAGAGATTGTTATCTTTCCCAAATTGAAGTCTTTGGTACCTCTTCTTGAGTGCCAGGCTTCCTTGCTGAAGCAATTTGATTTACTCCCAGATAAAAGCTTCATTAAAATTTTTATAACTGGACTCTGGCATCTTTCATTAAACAGCTTATATAGCTTCCACTGGCATAGCTTGATAAGAGGTACAAAATAAAACATACATCTGATCTACCACAAAATGACTAGGGTAACTCTAAGAGCTCCAGGTAATCTTTTACCTTAAGTTACACCCTCGCTGTCTAGCAACCCCAGGTAACCCTTTCCCCAGATTCCACCTTAGTCACCTAGGAACCAGCCCATTATAATTAAGGAAATGAGATTCTTTGTGGTCAGGCTAAAAAATATGAATGCTTAACGGAAAATTTTGATCTCAGTCTCCTCCAGTTTTTGATGTATTGGGCAGTGGCAAATCATGGAAACTCTGTTCCCAATCTCCTCCAAAGATTAACCCTCTAAGCAAGATAACTTTTAATCAACCATTGCCGAAAATATCTATCATGCCATTGCTTTGAAACCAATATGAAACCCCTCTTGACCCCCAAGTCTTTCAATTATGTCTTTTAGCCAGTCAATGTACTCATGTAACCAATAATATTGGAGTATGCTTTACTTGTCCCACCTCTGACTAACATTAATTACTGTAAACCAATGAGAAAAACTGTAATTTTATTGTCCACTTCAGCACTATAATTACTTGTGACTTGCATTTTTCCTCTGAGATCCATGAGCATCAGCCTGAGACTTTATGGCCTCTCATTGCAATGTCTTGGCTTCAACAAATCTCTTTTGATTTTACTTCAGTGGAGTTGGAGAGTCTTTTTTACAACATTTTGGCATGGTTGGCAGGATTATCAGGGTTACCCTTCCTCAGACAATTCAAAGAGCTGAAAAACTGGACTTTAGCACCATGGCCTTGTTTGTGTATCCCCCTCCCCCACCGCTGCCCAGCTATTTTGGACTCTTTGGAGGTAATTGCTCCCAAAAAATGAACTTCGTGCATTTCAAGGCAGCTATGTTCAGCTATGTTGGAAACCCTGGTGGCGTAGAGGTTAAGTGCTACGGCTGCTAACCAAAAGGTCAGCAGTTTGAATCTGCCAGGTGCTCCTTGGAAACCCTGTGGGGCAGTTCTACTCTGTCCTGTAGGGTTGCTATGAGTCAGAATTGACTTGACAGCAGTAGGTTTGGTTTGGTTTTATGCTCAGAATCTAGCCCTGAGCTGTTTCAGTGTGGTTTTTATGAAGATTAATTGAAGCCATATCTCTACTCCTGTTTTTGTTGTTGTTGTTCACAGTTGAATAAGCTTGTAAGCTTATAAGAAGTCTGTGTTCCACCTTTACTTTCTGTCTGCAGAAGCTTGTTAGAGGTCTGTGTTTCCAACTGCATTGCAAGATTGTCACCTACTGGCTATATCTTGTTAAGTGTGTTCCTGCTCATCTCTCTTTGCTTTCTGTAGGCTAACTTGCAGTTTTAACAGCTGTTTACTGGGGTGTTTTAGGGGCTAGCAAGCCACAAGAACACATGGCAGAGCCCCTAATAGGTTTTTGCCAAACCTCAAAATTGTTAAAGTTTCAGTGTGTCTTTTGAATTTTTGGCCTTTTGTTCTGAATTCCATTCCCAGTTTGAACATTTTAGAGTGTGACAGGTCTCCCATCCAGTGGATGAAAATATAATTCTTCACATAAATCTTTTTTTTTTCCTTTTGTTTCTCTAAGGGTGCATTTTAGCTTAGCACACCTTCTTTTTGGCACATGTTGGCACTTGGTGAGGTGGGGAATGCTCCTTTAAGGACCATTGCAGATCCTTTCTGGGACTCTCACTTTATATGTAAATGGTCAGGAGTTATGACACCAATTCAGTTCAGCACCTTGAAGGGTAGTATGGACTCATCAATGAAAATAGTACTAATCAATGGCCATGTTATGGCAGTTTTGACATCCCTAAAATAACTTTCCTGTGAGGCAAATTAGAGAATAAAGGCTCCCAGATTAATCAGATCCAGTGGGAGGCCTATTTTAATTAGATCCCAGAAGCTTCCAAATGACAAAATAATAGCAAATTTGGTTTATTACAAGATGTTTTATCAAGACAAGCAGAACTGATTAAAGAATTGTAAAATCGGAGTGTTGAGCCTGTTCCTTTGTTGGCTGAAACTCCTTCTCCTCCTCCTACTGATCCTGTTTTGGTCAACTCTTTGACAGTTACTCCTGTATAGACTTCTTTGCCTTCCCCCTCTGTAATGCCTTTTCAGAACTTTCTTATCATGGGAAAGAGGAAAAGCTTAAAAAGGAAGAAGCCAAACCTCTGGTAGAAACTAGCCCCATAGCTGAGATGCCCTTTCAGGTGAAATATGCCAAATCTGGAGGTGGACAGCCTGAGCTTACTTTTGATCCCTGGCCTCAGGCAGAACATTGTCATTGTTAAAAAGTTCCCCAACCAGCATAAAGAAACTGAAAAATTTACACAAGAATTTCATATTCTGGCAGAGTTATAAGCCTGGCCTGGCTTATTACACATGTTGCTAGGACCTGGAGATGCTCAAATATGGATAGAAGAAGCTAAATGGGAAACTACCTGAGAGATCATTGTCCATCCAGCCAAATATCTCAGGTACAGATTTTAGTATCTCAGACTAAAACTATTGTAACAAATTTTATTGAATGTTTTAAACAAATTTTTCCTTGTAAGATGATTGGGCTTAATTTCAAGCTTCCAAGCAAGAACAGGGTGAGAACATTTATAACTTTAGAGATCACTTAAGTATACTTTTCGGGGAACGTTCAGAGTTGAACCTTGAAGAAAAAGAAACCAGGGTAGCTTATAACTCCATTTTTGTCAGAAAACCTACACCCTTAGTTAGCTGACTTAGTTAAATGACATCAGTTAAATTGGGAAACTTTGAGACTTCACAATTAACCACCTCACTCTATAAGTTAGACCAAATTTTAGAAGAGAAGGCTAAAGAAACTGAGCTGAAAGTGAAGGCTTGACAAAATAAACTTACGTCTTTACGATTACAAGAATAGAAATTTCTTGGATACAATCAGAGATATAAACCTGAATTTGAGAACAGGTCCAGGGTGCCTCAGTCTGGACTTCCTGGGGTGTGCTATTATTGTAAGAAGCCTGGACATTTTAAGAAGGACTGTCTTAAATTAAAAAAATAAATCTGGTGCTTTCCATCAGCCCCACCCAAGTCTGAATGAAGGGGTTCTGGGAATACATTAGAGAATTTTCCAGTGGTGGCTCTAAATTCACAAGTGGAAACAACTTAAATTAATGGAGAACAATGCAAATTTTTTATTGATACATGAGTTACACTGTCCTCAACTAACCCAATAAATTTACAAAAGGTTTTACACTAGAATACTAAAACCTCAAAAGTGGTAGGGGTTTCAAATCATGAACAAATTTTAACTCATTCACAGCCAGTAAGTATTTCTTTAGGACCCACTGAGGATATGAATTCCTTTTTATTGAGTTCAAAAACCTCTGGTAACTTTATTATGAAGAGATTTATCAAGATGGAATTGTCACATTAAAATTACCATAGAGAAATCATTTTAGATCTGCCTAATCCTTCTAAACAGTCAGATTCTGAGGAGGTCTTTTGCCACCTTCAGGTACTCACATTTTCTTTACAGGTTTTTAAATTTGTAGAACCTGTGAAATCTTCAGATTGTCTTTCTACTGTACCAGACAGTTTATAGGCCAACTCATTCATGGATGTTGGCCAGCTTTTGTCAGCAGAACCCATTAAAGTCTAGATTGATAATCTAAACCTTTACCCAAAGTTTCTCAATACCCTTTAAAACAGGAGGCCAGAGATTGATTGGCCCCTATTATTCAAGAATTCCTAGCCAAAGGTCTCATCATTTCTTGCACTAGCCCATGCAACACTCTTGCATTTCCAGTAATGAAACCCAATGATCGTGGTTGGAGATGTGTACAATATTAAATTTTTTTTAGCCACATTGTCATCCCATGATTCATTATTCTGCCTAACCTTCATCTACTTCTCTTTAACGTACCCTCAGATGCAACATTTTACACTAGTAGATTTAGGCAGTACCTTTTTCAGCGTTCCCGTGCATCTGACAGTCAATATTTGTTCACATCACCTGGGATAATCAACAATATACCTGGAGTGTCATGACGCAGGACTTTACTGAATCTTCCACTTATTTTTATCAGATTTTGCAGGCTGATTTGCAGCCTCACAGTTTGCAAAGGGATCTACATTATTGCAATATGTGGATGATATTTTGGCCTGTTCAAATCTTTGTAAGCCTGCATAGAGGATAGTGCTTTGCTGTTGCAACATCTAGCCTTTGGAAGGCACAAAATATCCAGAGAAAAATTACAACTAGCCTTACCAGCAGTGAAATATTTAGGGCACATTATCCCTGCACAAGGGGTTTCCATACACCCCAAGAGGAAAGTTGCCATTTTGGCCTTTCCTATCCCCCATGGAAAGAAGCAATTAAGAGGATTTCTGGGTCTCTGTTTTTGTAGTTATTGCCACATGTGGATTCCTAATTTTTCATTAATGGCCTAGCCCTTATAGAAATATTTAAAAGGGCCTGCACTTGACTCTATTCAATTATCAGAAGAAAGGATTTAACATGTCTCTATATTAAAAAAAAAAAAAAAAAGAGTCCCTATATATTACCCTAGCTTTGGTTTTTCCTAATTATAATTTAGCTTTTTCCTAATATGTTTTAGAGACATCTGGGAATGCCTTTGGAGTTTTTACTCAAAAGTACGGAGTTCAGCAGTGACCTGTTGGTTGCTGTAGCTTACAGTTACATCTGGTGAATAGCCTCCCTGCCTTAGAGCAGTTACAGCAACAGCTAGATTAGTGGAAGCTACACCACATATAGTGCTTGGAAAATTTCTAGATATTTATGTCCCCCATGCACTATTTGTTTTATTTTAAATTCTGCTTTAACTCAACACCTTTTAGCCAGCAGGCTAATTTTATGAAGCTCTTCTCTTGGCTACCCCTAATTTCTGATTACAAACAGTTAACTCTTTGAAAACTGCAACTTTTTTTTCCTCTTTCAAATGATAATGATATTATTTCCCACAATTGTCTTAATTTAACATACCAATCCTTAACTCCCAGGAAAAACTTGCAAAATACGTGTCTCTCTAATGCTTTTTTAGTTCTTTTTGTTGATGGACCTTATCTTAAGCCAAATCCTTCTAGTTCTCATTACCAGGGAAGATACACCATTAACATATTCACCAAAGCCCTGGAAAGTCATGCCCTTCCTGAAGGCACTTCAGCACAGCAAGCTGAATTAATTGCACTCGCCAGTCAGTAACCATTTATATGGACTCGAGTTTCTGTTTTGGGGTTGTTCATGATTTTGCAATGTTATGGAATAAAACGGGATTCCTAACATCTTCTGTGACCCAAACTAAAAATGGTCCCTTAGTTGTTGCCCTTTTGATACCCTCATAAATACTAGCAGTTAAAATACAAGCTCATCAGCCAAATGACACATCCCAAACTGAAGGGATTAAAGGCAATAACTTGACAGACACTGCAGCCAAGCAAGTGACTTCTGGCTCCCTCCAAAATCAGCCCCCAAAGGAGAGAGTGATGGGATATTTTGACCAAGATTCTGGTCCTCAATGAATTACGGCTTCCATAGTCACTTAAAGTTGGCCCTGGATGATGAAATCACCTCCTGGGCTCCTTCTGGGCGTATTCAAGACCGTATTACTGGTCTGTGGGCTGGACTAAATCAGAAGCTGGTCTTTTCAAGCTGCTTTCATGTTCCTGTGATTAAGGCCTTAAAAAGTGACCCATTTATGGGCCTATGGAAGTGAATGACCCAATCCATAGTTTGACTCAATATTTTTGAGCAACTTGCTCAGTAGCTGTAGCTTATGTGCTTCACTATGATTCTCCAACAGTAGCCTCTCCCCTCTTAGTCCAAGCTCCTGTGGTTGGAAAAGTAGCAGATGGCCCCTATAAAGCCTGTTCATCACATGAGTCAGCAGTTACTGAAGCTGTGTTAGTTGAGGAAGTTACTTCTATAGGAACTATCAGGCATTGCCTCAGAAGCCATCAGATCATGGCTCCAAAAAGTGAAAAGTGCATGTGGAAGCAAGAGCACTGTCAACAATATTGGGACACAGATTATTATGAGGGACCAGCCCTCTGTTGCAAGTTGGTGATGACTAAAACCTTACACCTTCCACTGATTCAACATATTTAGAAATACAACCATGTTGGTTGAAATAAGTTTGTGGAATTAGTCAAGCAAATATCATTGGGGATTTTTTGAGAAACAGCAGACCATGTAGCAAGACAATGGCCTACCTGTTCTCAATTTAATCAAGGCAAACCTTATCACAGCCCCTCTCCAGGTCAATATTCTTTGCCAACTGGCCCTATGCTTGAATGGCAAATTGAGTTTGTCCAGATGCCTTCCTCCTGTGGCTATAAATATGTTCTTGTTGTGGTTTGTATATTTTCAGATTGCGCTGAGGCTTTTCCTAGCAGGTGTGGTACTGCCAGCTTTGTAGCCAAGAAACTTTTAGAAAATATTATTCCAACTTGGAGTGCCCCTAAGACTCTTTGTAGTGGTCAGGGCACTCATTTTACTGGTCAATTTGTTAAATAAATTTGCTCAATTTTTCAAAGGCTTCATTGTCCTCATCATTCCCAGTCTTCAGAACTGGTAGAAAGAGTTAATGGTATTATTAAAACTTAATTAGCAAAACTTCTTTTGGGGCCTATCCTGGGACCAACTTCTCTCTTTGATTTCATTAAACTTAAGGGCTACTCCCTTTGGGCCTCATAAATTGACCTTTTTTGAAACTACTACTGGGAAACCCATGAATCTGTCCCATGGTTCATCTTTTATTGATTCTAATCTCTTACAGATGAATTTGCTAAAAAAAAACTGTTAAGTTTTGCTTCATTATGCAAAAGAAAAGGCTTCTGTGATAAAAGAAGCTTTTGATAATCAGACTCTGAACCAGAGCAAGGCACCTGATATTGTGCCTGGGGGTTATGTTTATTGGAAAAGACTTTAACTAAAATGTTCTCTTGAGTCTAAATGGAAGGAACCCTACTTAGTCCTTTTAACAAACTCCTATGCTGCTAAATTATAAAGGATTCAAACTTGGATCCACTTGTCCCAGTTTAATAAAACTCATGTGGATCCTACCTGGACTATTCAATCAACTAAAGGACTTAAGCAGAAGTTTAACAGAGTCCTAGACAAAAATGAGAGTGAATGTCCTCCCCAAGATCATGGAGCAAGGTTACACAAATAACTGAAACAATTTAGACTATGCTATATATTTTTTTTTTATATTGTTAACTAGTTTTTATTTACTAAATACCAGTATGATTGTTTTTGGTAAACATTTATGCAACCCCTAGAAATGTCTGGACTTAGTCTAATAATTACAGGTATACTCATTACTGTTTGGTGTTTAGGGTATTATTCTGTCTTAGTCTTTGTGTTTTAATAATGATCTTTATTATTGTTTAATCTCATTATTGTGTCCTTTATTGAGTGGAAAGAAAAATGCTTTTTTTTTTTTTTAAGTTGGATCAAACCATGGTAAGTCTAGTAACCTAATTAAATGCTGGATTAACCACTCCTCTCCCCAGTCAGTACAAGGCAGCACTGACCCATTTGCTTCCCCAACACAAAATTATCATCTAATACCACCACTAACCATTAATTTCAGTGTTAGTTTAAAATGAGCTATCAGAGTTAAGTTATGCCATCCACTCAAGGTCAATGCCTAGCCTTTAGTTTCATGCTTTAACTCCACCTGAGTCTAAAGTATCCCATTTAACTGTGCTAGAGGTAAAGAAGTGAATCCTGAAATTAAATGCAGAAAACAAGATTATATTGGGTAATATCCCTTTGCTGGACATTATCCTGAAGAAACTCTATTGTATGCTAGTTGATAATAGTTGTTTTAAGACATTAAATAGAGCTATTAAACCTCACAATAACTCATGTTTTCAAAACCATATTCAGTGAGAATTAAACTTAGGAATACTACTCATTTGTAATAATGCTAACATAGAAACTTGGCTAATGAATGCAAATTTATCTACTCCTAGTTCCTCTGATTTTAAACAGACCCTGTATGTTCCCTATGGTTACTTGTTCTTTTATGGAGATTCAAATTACAGCACTATAGATGGCCTGTACCCTAAAGATTTTGCTTATGCCTGGGCTACATTACGTGCGGATGGTTGGAGAATGAAAGGTCAATGTACATAAGGAACCTTGGTAGTTCGCCTAGATATTGACACCCATAATGACAATTCACGTTGGACCAGTGACTTAAAATTGATTTCTCTAGTCCAGTGCAGCCTACACTTACTGGCAATCCTATTGCTGTTCTCTCAGTATGGAGATGGTCCTTCTTGTGGGCCACCTTTTCTTGGTTTGGCATAGTCCAATTAGAAATGTCCATTGGAAATCTTCCTGCAGCTATGGCTCAAAAAGCTAATGATGTTTCAGATGGAATGGCACTACAGCAACAATCCCTTAATTCATTAGTTAAAGTAGCACTTAATAATTAAATGGTTTTAGATTTCTTGCTAGCACAGCAAGGTAGAGTATGTGCTGTGGCCAAGGCCTCATGTTGCTCCTGGATAAATACTACAGCATAGATAGAGTAATACCTTAAGGATATTCATCAAAAAGCTGCTTGGTTATACTTTATACCCTCTATGCCTCTGCCATCCTTCTTTGATATCTTTATTTGGTTACCTCATATATAGGTTTTAGATTCTGATCTCTGTACAAATCAGGTTAATTATATTAATAACGATAATCCTTATTGTTGGAATCACAAAGTATACTATGAGATGTGCTTCTATGGAGCTGAAAATTCCTCTTCTTCTTCTGTTCAGTGAGTTATGTATATCAACAATGTATTTGGAAACCTGAACTAGAAAGCATGAGGATATTTTCTGGGGCAATGAAAATGCTTATATTATCATCTGGGAGATGGTTATATGATTGTATGTGTAGGTCAATGGCCATAGAACTGTGCAATTCAGATGTGAACACTTTAATATACATAAACTACACAGGATGCAGGTAGGCTAAAAAAATTGTATTACTTTTACACAAGGAAGGTTATTATGAATGTGAAAAAAATAAAATTGCTTAATAAAGAATAGTGAAATCCAAATTTAATCTGAATTCTTTTTTATACAACACCTGCTTCTAATAGATCCCTAGAGCTGACAGAAGGAAAGAACAAAAATGAATGAGAATATCTCCATTTCCTTTTAGGTCTATAAGTGCACAAAAAATCTCAATAGAAACACCAAAGTCATGAAAAATAAAATCAATAACGGTGGGAAATTAAAAAATATTGGTGAATTTGAAGCAGGTGCTCTCATAAATAGTCACCCATGGTAAATGTGAACTTAGCACCTTCCACACAATTCTGAAAAACATGTACACATCTGGCTTCCTGCTACTGGATGTTAATTTAAAGAATTTTTGGCAGAAATATATAAATCAATGCACTTACATCTAAGACATTAATTGTAAAAGCTCAGAATTCACAGTGGCCCCTTGGCTTGCTCTTCTATGTGTAATTGTCCGATGAAATAAACTGGAAAGTTTGATTAGCTTTCAGAGAACTTTAAAAGCCTTAGATGTAATAGACTTAAATGAGTCTCTTAGCATTACTTTGTCAAGTTCAGGAAAGTCAGCCAAGTTAAGCTTTGAGGTACGTCTGGGACTTGACGTAGCTTTCCCTCAGATACTTGTAAGGGTTATGCACATAAATTAATAAATTAATCATGGCACTGTTATACTGCAAACTTCTAATAGCTCTCTAGTTGCATGGTTCCAAAATTATCCATTTAAATTTTTCAGAAACACAAACCATGGCAAACAAATCGTAAGAGCCCAGTAAAATTCTGTTTAAGAGTCCTATTTAAATAAAACCCAGAAACAAAGTGAGCCAAAACGCAAACGCTAAAATAACAGCTGAAGAAAATAGGCACTAAATTGTAAGTATATTTTATGAGTTAGAAAGAGATGGAATGTTGATATCCAAAAGTTGCTGATTAGTGAAAACATGCCAATCTGTAAGGATATCTATCAAGATCTCCTTCCTGCAGGGATCAGATTTTGATTCTCTTTTATTGATCTATTAGTACAATTTGGGCAGAGGTTCTAGATACCAATCTCATCAAATGCATGGCCCAATGCTGAGATTTTAATCATTTTCTGTTACAGTAATGCTGCATAACAAATCACCCATTTATTGGTTTTGTTGCATAATAAGTCATCTGATTTAGTGGTTTAAAATCATATAATTTTTTTTGTATGTGATATTGTGGGTCAGAAATATGGGCTGTCTTTCCTTTTCCTTAGGAAATGCCCCCATATTTCCAACTGAGTAAACTTCTCATTCTGTTTCCTATTTAGTGAAAATCGGGGATGGAGATACATATTTTCATTTTGTACTATCTCTGCCACTTTTTGATCTAAGTGCTACAACTCTCAAATTTTATTTTGGCTTTCCTATGTATAAGGTTGGAGCCCTGGTGGTGCAGTAGTTAAGAGCTTAGCTGCTAACCAGAAGGTTGGCAGGTTCGAATCCATCATTTGCTCCTTGAAAACCTTGTGGGGGGAGTTCTCCTCTGTCTTATAGGGTCACTATGAGTTGGAATCGACTCAACAGCAATGGGTTTGCGTGTCCACAATTCCTTAAGTGGTTTCTCAGACTATCTAGTTCCAAAATCATTTCATCACCCAAAACAGTAACTGTTTTCCCATTAAACAATAACTTCCCAATTCCTCCTCTATCCGTCCCCAGGTAACCTCTCATCTACTTTCCATTTCTATGAATATACCTAGTCTAGATATTTTATATAAATAGAATAGTACAATATATGTCTTTCTCTGTCTGGCTTATTTTATTTAGCATAATATTTGTAAAGTTCATACATGTTGAAGTATGTGTCAATAATTTGGAACTAGATAGTGGCAATAGTTGTATAACATTGTGAATGTAATTAATGTCATTGAATTGTGTGCTTAAACATGGTTTAAAAAACCGGGGTGGTGCCAATAGTTTGCACTGAGTTGTTAATCAAAAAGTTGACAGTTCAAACCCATCTAATGACATCACAGAAAAACAGGTCTGATAATCTGCTTCCATAAAGATTACAGCCACTAAAACCCCATGGAGCCGTTCTGCTCTGCAACCCATGGCATGTCCTAAGTCACAAATCAACAACAAAAACAAAATCAACAACAAAAATGGTTATCAGGACAAGTTTTATGTTATATAAATTTTACCATGATAAAAAATTTTCTATCCAAAAATTTCTTCTCCCAAACTTGCTATGCACCTCAAACTATTGTCCTAATTTATTTTCTTCCCATTTACTGATAATCTTTTAATAATAACAAAAATTTGGTCAGCTTTTTCGATCTGCTCTTTCTTCACAGATCGGTTGCTAAAGTTTAAGTTCAGTCTCTTCCATGTCTCTAAATTTAATGGCCTCCTTCCCTACTCCCCACTACTAGTAACATTATTCAAAGCCTTGTTGCCTCTCTTTGAGGAATGAAAAATCCCCCTTGTTGCCGATCTCTTCCTGTTCCTAGTCATTTTATGCTATACTGGGGGAATATAGTGATATAGACATAACATACTCCTTTCGGAAATAGTCAATCATTCCCCATTTTCTATCAAGTAATTATTAAGTAGTTGAGTATAAATTCCTGGACTCATTCCAACATACCTTTTAAAACTTTTTTCTCATTTCTTCTACATTCTAGCCAAACTGGCACACTTATATAGAATTTTAATATTTCTTGTATGTTACTGTCCCTGTACCTTTGCTTCTCCCATTCTCTCCACCTGAAATACATTTCCCCTCCACAGCTTCAGCTTATTAAAATTCTATGTGTTCTTAAAGGCCAACTGTCTCATGAAGTCTTTCTTGGATGCGACGGAGGGATCCCTGAAGCTAACCAGAAAGCTCCTTAAGTCTTACAGTTACTTATCATGTAATGATTGAGTCTATGGACCTGCACAGACTAGCTCGGCCACTTCCTCTGTTACTGGGCAAGTTGCTTTACCTCTCTGTACTTTAGTTCTCTTCTCTTTAAAACACGGATAATAATAGAACCTTCATCACTGATCTGTGGGAAGGATTGAGATAATAACTATCTAGCTTTAAAACATTGCCCAAAATGTAGTAATCTCTCAATGAATATCAAAAAAAAAAAAAAAAAAATTTTTTTTTAATGAATATCAGCTGTTGTTAATTGTCTTCCTTCCACCTTCCCAAACTATCATCATTTTGGCTTTTCTCCGTTAGTCCTGCTGATCACCAAGTTCAAGCTAAGATCATATCTTACGCAGACTATTACATTCACCTTCTCACTGGTGTCTGCGTGTGGTCACTCAAACTCCTCCAACCTATTTTTCACAACAGCCTAAGTCATCTTTTCAAACACAAAACCAATCATATCACCCCTTACAAAAAAATGTTTCAGTAGTTTCCTAGGATGAAGGTATCCTTCCCATGACCCAAACTTCTGTATGGTCTAGCCCAGAGCTATCTAATGGAACTTTCTATAAAGACAGAAAGACTCCATCCATTGATAGAGTCTTTTGGGCACTTGAAATGGGACTAGAGAAATGGAGAAATTGAATTTTTAATTTAATTTTAATTAATATTAGTTTAATTTTAAATAGCCACGTATAGCTACTGGCTACGCTACTAAATAGTGCAGCTCCAGGCCCTGCCTACGTACTTTCCCAGCTTCAGGCTCCTCATTTTCTGATATCCAGCTGCATTCTGTTCCTCAAATGCCTCATGCTTCCTCTTGGCTTTACCCACATTGCTCCCTTTCTAGAATGCCCATTTCCAGAAGCATTCTTTTGGTTATTTGTTTATTATCTTTCAGACTCAGTGCAAGCATTGTATCCTCAGGGAAACTTTTCACAGCTCATAATCTGAGTGTAATTCTTTTGTTCTACTCTCTAAATTAAGATTCTGTGTTTTGAAACACTTACTTTAATTTTATTTAATATTCTTTCATACATTTAATATTTCCTGAATTCTTACACTGTGCATGGTTTCAAGCATTGAGCACAGAAGAGTGATGCAGCCTCGTAATTATATTTTTATCAGTATGATTTCCTGATTAATATCTACCTGCTCCTTCAGATCCTAAGCTGATGAAAGTGAGGACCTTGTGTTTCGATAACCAGTGTATCCCCGATCCTAATTCAATGCCTCAAGTATGGTAGATGTTAACGGATAAATTGAAAGGTGGAAATTTTATGTTAATCTCCCTTGTAGTATCTTTCAGAGGATTGTACACATAGACACACTAAGATGGTCTATGATTTAAATAAAATTTTGTACATTTTAATACAAGTAATTTTTTTTTTTAATGTGACCTCCAGATAGAACAACCTCTTAACCATGGTGAGTGCTAAGTAGATTACAAGCACGTAGCATTTAAAAAACAAGTAGAAGAGTTTTAATTTGGGGATCAGGGTTTTCCATTGGAAGAAGAATCTAGCTAATACATAACATATTATAGAAAGTCAAATTTCTCTATTCAGATGAGCAGTTCCTCCCGAATCAAGGTAAAAATCATATAAGTCTTATGTTCCACAAAAAGGGTGGAAAGGAATCTAACATCTATAAAAACCTGCTATTTTCTAGGGGCCTTAGGCATTAATTCTCACCAAAGTTCTAGGAGGCCGGTATTTATTATCAGCTCATTTTGAGATATGAGAAGACAGTGGCTTAAGGATGTAACATAACCTACCCTGCCCAGGTTCTTAGAGCCATCTAGTAGTAGAGTTAGCAGTCAGAAACCAAGCCTGTTGGACTGAAGCCCAGGCCCATCCCAGTCAGTAGAAAAGGAAGGATGACACACCTTTGCATCTTCGTTCAAATAACCCCTTCTGGTTCAGGAGGATCTAGAACTTCTAGAGACAAGTGATATAGGAGGAGATTGGACAAATGGAATAAGAATCAGATTCGTTAAAAAACAAACAAACTATATTGCCTTAAAATGTACATGTATTATAAATTAGAGAATATATAATTTGGGAGCAAGGCCTGTGTGTTTAGTGTAGAGCTCAGCCTTGAAGATGTTGCCTCTGAACTGGGATAACGTGGTGCGAGCGATCACCTTGCCTCTTCTCGTTAAGTTCTCTCTTTCTTATCAAGGACTAGCTTCAGTTGTAGCAGATAGGATCTCTCTGGCTCCTTCTTACCACAGTATTTATTTATTAAATTGTTGAAATGAATATACACAAAAAATTAATTAAAAATCATCACTCTGTAAGAACCAAAAACAAAAAACCCATGACAGAATAAGAGGGAAAAAGAGAAACTTGGCTGGGTTTTTAGACCTCATCTCTCAGAATGTTGACAGTGAACTACAACCCAAAACACAACCATGGCAACAAATTAGGCATTTGTTGAATCAGGCCAAGAGACAGAAATGTATCTATAATACATGTTGGAATGTAAAGGTGACATAAGGGATCAAAACAAAGGGAAAGTGAGAGGTCAAAGGAGAACTCTCAGCTTGTAGGTACTGAAATATTCCATGAGATCAACTACATTCCAGAGTGGTGGCAAGGCTGGAGGGAAGCTTGTAGAGGCATGTTGTATAGCCCAAGAGAGAGTCTTTGAAGCTGTGCACCCACCCCATTTTCTGAAGTTTTATGAGGTTATTTCAGTCTCTGTCTTGCCAATACTACATCAAAAACCTACATCTATACTTTTCCTTAAAAAGAAAGAATTGACACCACAATATTAAGGGCTAGATACAGATTGAATGTATTTCATTCCTCTTTATGGAAAAGACTGTCCTGGTAATAATAAAGCAAGGCAGGGTGGGGAAGGAGTAATCCATGTCTATTGCCAACTGAATTCTGGAGCCTGAAAACAGCAATACCATATTTATTCCATATGGCTTCCTTCCTTTCTTTTTTCTTTCCTTCCACAGGTTTTCTTCCCACCCTTCTTTACTCAACAAATGTTTATGGATGCTTACTTTGCCAGGCACTGCTCTAGGAGCTGGGGATACATTAGTGAACAAGACAGATAGTCTGTGACCTTGTAGAAATTACTTACGGTGAAAGAAAGGATAATGTGAAGGATTTATTTTTGAAACTCCTATATGCTCATTTGTGTGGTAATTATTTAGTGTTTAATAGCAAGTATACAAAAAAAATAAAATATTCTATAATCAAGAATGTGTGTCAAAATTAGGGCACTTTTAATAATAAATGTTGGAGAGGTTGTGGAGAGACTGGAACACTTATACACTGCTCATGGGAATGTCAAGTGGTACAACCACTTTGGAAATCAATTTGGGACTCCCTTAAAAAACTAGAAATAGAACTACCATATGATCCATCAATCCCACTCCTAGGAATATATCCTAGAGAAATAAGAGCCTTTACACGAACAGATATATGCACACCCATGTTCATTGCAGCACTGTTTCCAATAGTAAAAAGATGGAAGCAACCAAGGTGCCCATCAATGGATGAATGGATAAATAAATTATGGTATATTCACACAATGGGATACTACACATTGATAAAGAACAGTGATGAATCTGTGAAATATTTCATAACATGGAGGAATCTGGAAAGCATTATGCTGAGTGAAAGTAGTCAGTTGCAAAAGGATAAATATTGTATGAGACCACTATTATAAGAACTCAAAAAATAGTTTAAACAGAGAAGATGGTTATGAGAGTGTGGAGGAAGGAAGGAGAGGGGTTTTCACTAATTAGATAGTAGATAAGAACTAAAGGGAAAGACAACATACAACATAGGAGAGGTCAGCACAACTGGACTAAACCAAAAGCAAAGAAGTTTCTTGAATAAGCTGAATGCTTCAGAGGCCAGCGTAGCAGGGGTCGGGGTTTGGGGACCATGGTTTCAGGGGACATCTAAGTCAATTGGAATAATAAAATCTATTAAGAAAGCATTTTGCATCCCACTTTGGAGAGTGGTGTCTGGGGTCTTAAATGCTAGCAAGTGGCCATCTAAGATGTGTCAATTGGTCTCAACCCACCTGGAGCAAAGGAGAATGAAGAACACCAAAGATACAAGGTAATTATGAGCCTAAGAGACAGAAAGGGCCACATAAATCAGAGACTACATCAGTCTGAGACCAGAAGAACTAGATGGTACTGGGCTACAACCAATGACTGCCCTGACAGGGAACACAACAGAGAACCCCTAAGGGACCAGGAGAGCAGTGGGATGCAGACCTCAAATTCTCATAAAAAGACCAGACTTAATGGCCTGACTGTAATTAGAAGGACCCCAGAGGTCATGGTTCCCAGACCTTCTGTTAGCCCAAGACAGGAACCATTCCCAAAGCCAACTCTCCAGGCAAGGATTCAGCTAGACTATGGGATATAAAATGATACTGGTGAGGAATGGGCTTCTTGGGTCAAGTAGACACATGAGACTGTGTGGGCAGCTCCTATCTGGAAGGGAGATGAGAGGGCAGAGGGGGTCAGAAGCTGGCCGAATGGACATGAAAATAGAGAGTGGAGGGAAGGAATGTGCTGTCTCATTAGGAGGAGAGAAACTAAGAGTATATAGCAAGGTGTATATACATTTTTATATGAGAGACTGACTTGATTTGTAAACTTTCACTTAAAGCACAATAAAAATTAAAAAAAAAATGGGCACTTTTGATGGTAAATTGAGCCTGGCTGATTTACAGAAACTGAAACGACAAGACTGAATAAGGTGTGTGACAGGAAGGAGTTTCAGCAGTAGGAAACATGAAAAAGTCCAGATGGGTGGTTCTCCGTCTTCTGAAAGGTGCTGTGGTACATGAGAGGTGATACTTCTACTCAGAGATGGAGCAAGTGTCTGGGGGGCCTGGCAGCTGCAACTCATCAGGAAGTGTGGCTAAGGTAGAAGTGTAGGTGGAAGGTTCAAGAAAATGAAGAAAGGACCAGAGTGGCTAGAAGGCAGAGATTGGGAGTACATACATGAAATGTGGCAGTAAAAATGGATGGTCACGCACCAGATTATATAGATTGTATTATGTGCTGCCTTGTAGGTCATCTTAAGGATGTTGGTCTTTATTATTATTTTTTTTTTTATTATGCATTGCCTTGTAGGTCATCTCAAGAATGTTGGTCTTTATTCTAAGTGAAAAAAAAAAAAGTTAGATGTGTTTTAAATATGCCTGTTTGTGTGTGAGAGAGAAGAAAATACAAGGCAATTTTGGAACATTCCAAGTCCACTTTGGCAGTTGTGAGGCTACTATTAGGCAGCAGTCTAGGTAAAAGAAGGTAGTAGCTTAGACTATGGCTCTAAAAAAAAGAGGTAGAAAATGGCCAGGTTTGAGTGATATTAAGAAGGTAAAATCCACTGGACTTACCGCTGGCTATATTTGAGAGGGGTTGTGAAGGATGACTCCTAGATTTTTGGCTTATGGAGCTATATGGAGTTTAGTTCCATTTCCTAAAATAGGTAACAATGAAGGTAGAGTCAGTCTGGGGCGAAGATAATGAACTTTATTTTGAAACTGCTGAATTTGAGGTGGCTTTAAGAATCCAAGTGGAGATATAAATTAAGCAGTTGGATAGACGGGTTTGGAGCTCTGAGGTGCGGTCTATGATGGGGACGTGAATTTGTGAGCCATCTGTAACGAGGTGATAATTGAAGCCAATGGCCCAGATGAGACCTTTTGCTTGAGTGTAGAATATAGGAGAAGAGCCTGGGAACAACCTTGAAAAATAACATTTCTTGGCCAAATAAACAAGATTAAATCTGAAGTGGGGGCAGAAGAGAAGTAAACAAAGATGTAAGGGAAAAATCAAAACAGGCTGTATCATTGAATAAAAAGAAGAAAATACATTAAGAATCAAGGAATGGTCTAAGTATTGATTCCTTCTAAGAGGTAAATTAGGTAAGAATTGAAAAATGTTTGACTTAGGAGTCATTGGTAACCCAGCCAAATCCTTTTTGTGTGGAGGGAGGGGACTAAAGACTTAATTGGAATGAATTGAGAAGTGAGTATATCATGCTGAGAAGGAAGACTGAACACCCAAGAGAGTAAATAACAATAAGAAGGGATTGGATTTAAAGTATAGGGTCCATGGACAGCAGGAGAATTAGCTGTCTATTGAGAATAGAAAGGATAGGATGATGTGGATGTCGGAAAGTTTGTAGATTTCATGAAGTTGAAAGAGTTAGCATTAGATGGCTTCCATTACCCCTGTGAAGCAATTGGCAATTTTTTGAGGAGCTGGAAATTGCTTAGGGAATTGGAAGGCAAGTAGATCAGAAAAACATAGTTTTGTGTCAGTTACCTATTGCCACACCTTTGCGGTGTAACAAACCAACCCAAAGCTGAGTGGCTTAAGACAATAGGCTTTTGCTAAGTTTGTGAATCTTTGGATTGGCTGAGAAGTTTTTCTGAAGTTGTCTGGGCTTGCTCACATGTTTTAAGGCTGGCTGATGATCGCTGATTTCAGCTGTTGTCACTGGGATGTGTGACTCCTCTGCATGTGTCTCAGATCCAGCTGGCTATCCTGGGTGTGTCCTCATGGCCAAAGCAGAGATGCAAGAGCAGAAGTGAATATGGGCAAATATGTTTCAAGCCTCTGCAGGCACCACATCTGCTAATATCCCATTTGCCAAACAAGGTCACATGCCCACATTCAGGATCAAAGAGTGGGTAAATGGGCTGTCCTTAGTGAGGGAAACTGTGAAGTCACCATGGCAAAAAGGGTGTGGATAGGCAAAGAATTGGGACCCCTGATGCATTCCTCTATCACTAGTCCTGAATATTTTTCATTGATTATCAATCAAATAGCAGATTACAATAGTATCAATCAATAGTGGATTACAATACCCCTATTGTGTGAATTTCGTCAGCAGCATTTTGTAGCTTGGGTAGAATGCTGAAAAAGTACTTGAAACTGTGTGTGAGAATTGATTGAAAGTGAGAACAAAATACAGAAAGACTGAAAAGCAAAGTCATTTAAGAGATGTTAGGCGGTTATGAGGTGAAGCACCTTAAAACATGATCTGGTTAATTAGGCATGGGAAAATATGGAAGGATGTGAAGAGAGAGCTTTGTGAAGCCAAAAAAATAATTCTATGAGAACAGATTAGAACATAAGCTCCACAAGGAGGCTGAGGTCAGACATGAAATTCTTGAATTTTGGAGGTAGAGCAGTTAGATGAGATAACGAGGTCCAAGGGGTAGCAGTATGAGTAGGGAGCTAAGGTAAAGTGTAGGAGAAAGAGAAAAACCAGTTGCTATCCAGATAATTCCTACTTATGGTGACCCCATTTGTGTCAGACTAGAACTATATTCCACAGGGCTTTCAATGGATTTTTGGGAAGTAGATAGCCAGGCCTTTCTTCAGATGTGCCCCTGGGTGGGCTTGAATCTCTAACCTTTTGGATAGCAGTGGAGCACTTTAACTGTGTGCACCACCCGGGGTTTCCAGGAGAAAGAGAAGGGAAGCAAAATGAAGTGAGATCGGGATAAGAGTGTTTGGTCATTTTTGTACTAAGAGATGAAAAATATAAGCTCAGTGCCATAGTGCCAGGAAAATGAGAGGGAGAGAGGAGGAGGTTAGTAGATAAGCATGTGGGGAGAGGGAAAACACAGTATAGCCGAACAGCACCAGATATAAGGGTTGGATTTTGTCATCAGATTGATACTGTACTCACTGTTACTAGGGAAGAGGGTTAATGGATTAGACACAGCAATTGGAAGCAAAGAGGCCATCCAGCTCTTCTCTTCACCTTGAAATATGTAGATCATGGGAAAACAAAACAACCAACATCTAGGAGGACAGCAAACACAAAATGGAGGGACCTGCAAACTCTCTTTGGAGGGAATACGTGTCATTTTGGAACCAGTAGTAGTGCTGCACTGGGGCAAGTTACCTGGCAGTTGCAGCCTAGTTTAATTCTAGTCAAACCAGCCATGGGTGCTAGGGCATCAGATGAGGTATTCCAAAAGGCACCGAGTTAAGCACAAAAGGTAGAAGAAGACAACAGAGTAACATTTATCCTTCCTTCTCACCATCTGGTTCCTTGGCAAAGAGCTAATGCCTCTTGAAAGTAACTCCTTTTCTGCTCTAGAAAGTACAGAAACCATTCCAATGATTAGTGGCCTTAAAGCTTTTGAGAAAGAATAAGCAAATATTGTGAAAAGGATGGGAGGGACACGCAAAAATTATGTAGTGAGTATTCTTTATTTTTTGAAATAAAAAATATCCTTTATTTTTTCTCCCTGTATGAAAAAGAAAAGAGAAACGTGATAAAAGTAAATATGGCACATACTTATCCTTCTAAAGATAATATGAATGTCAGGGGTTATAATCTGGTACACTAGTATGTCTAAGAATATCTTCGGGTGAAATAATAGCTGTAAGGATTATTAAGTGATATGTAATAGTGCACATACCTCAAGTTCATGTCCCAGCCTGGCCTTGCTCATAAGTGTATCCACTACTCATATCCCACTAACCCACTGCTGTTGAGTCGATTTTGACTCATAGTTACTCATATAGGAGCATAGATTCTGATACACAGTAAGTGCTCAATATATGTGGAAAAAATTAATTGCTGCTCTCTTGGGAAAGTATATTTAAGTCTTTCTGAACATCCACTTCCTCATCTCCACTTTCCTGAATAACAAGTGCTATCTAAGCTATTGCCAATATTAAATGAGAAAAAAGATATGTACTTGGTGTACCGTAAACCAAGTGACATCAAGTCTATTCAGATTCATGGTGACCCAATGTGTATCAGAGTAAAATTGTGCTCCATAGTGTTCTCAATGGCTCTTTTTCAAAGTAGGTTGCCAAGCCTTTCTTCTGAGGAGCCTCTGGGTAGACTTAAACGTCCAACCTTTCAGTCAGCAGCTGAGTGTGTTAGCCATTTGCACCACTCAGGGGCTCCTGGTATACAGTAAACCAAAACCAAACCCATTCCTGATGAGTAGATTCCAACTCATGGTGACCCCATGTGTTATAGAGTAGAGCTGCTACATAGGGTTTTCTTGGCTTTATGGAAGCAAATTACCAGGCCCTTTTTTTTTTTTTTTTTCCATGACGGCACTGGGTGGGTTTGAACTGCCAATCTTTAGGTTACTAGTACAGCACAAACTATGCACACCACCCAGGGACTCCTGGTATACAGTAAAAAAAAAAAAAAAAAAAGATGCTATCAAATGTTCGCTGACTCTAAATTTGCATATGTGACGCTAATCCTTCTCTTGGTCCATCTGGTCATGATTCATAAGCCTTTTCCTGTCTTCCCTGTCTTCCAGTTGCACTTGACTTTTAACCTAAGCCTTGTATATAAACACCAAATATTTTTCTTATACGGTGGACTACGGTATTTATACACATATACATTCTTTGAGGTAATCTTGAACTAGGCTCTTTCTGATTATATTTCACCCTTTCATGCTGTTGTCCCAGGAGATGTTGACATCATCTGGAGACACGGTAGTACAGTCCGCCTTCAGAGGTTCAATTCATTCTGCCATCCATAAACTCTGCCGACAAGGCAGCCAGTGTTAGAAATTAAGCCTGTGACATGCAGGACATGGTGGAGTGCAAACATTGGTCAGTGCTTCCTCTCCCAACCACAGAGGAAAGCCACACTGATTGGTATTCAGGAAGGGGACCTCCTGTTTCGAAGGATTCCTTCGTGCTCTTCAGCAATGCAGTTTAGGGTTGGTTTTCCCATTTGAACTGCAAAGCTTAAACACAAATATTAACTATCCGAAGCTGCAAATAGCAGCATAGTACATTTTAAAAATAATGAATATTTAACCAGCCTTCACCCAACCAAGAAAAATATTATGCAGAAATGAGGCTGATTCTAGAAAACTGTTCAAGGAAACAAACAAACAAAAAAAGTTGAGTTTCCTTTCAAAATTTGTTTTTGCTAAACATTCATAGTTTTGCTTTTTCCAACTCAGTTTTATTATAAGAAAAATCTCCCACTTGTGTACCTGGCATCCCTTCAAAATAATCAGTAATGCACAAAACCTATGGAAAGGGAGGTTGCATTCTTAAGTGTGACAGAAACGGCAAAACATATTCTAAAGAAGGGAGGTCACTTTGTGTGCACCAATGTTTGTAACTTTTCTAATTATAGGTGAGTTTTTATCTCCCATCATTTGGACATTTTACTCATTTGGAGTTTCCAAAGTTGTTGAAACAAATCTGTCTTAGAAGAGGTACAAACAAAATGCTCCTTGGAAGCAAGGATGGCGAGGCTATGTCTCATATACCTGGGACATGCTATCAGGAGGGATCAGTCCCTGGAGGGGGACATCATGCTTGGTAAAGTAGAGGGTCAAGAAAAAAGGGGAAGACCCTCAATGAGATGGATTGACACAGTGGCAGCAACAATGGGCTCACGCATAGCAACAATTGTGAGGATGGCCCAGGGCTGGGCAGTATTAAGTTCTGTTGTGCATGAGTCAGAACCAATTCGATGGCAACTAATAACAACAACAACACAGTTGATTGATTCTTCACTGCAGATTTTCCTACCAGGATATCATTAAAGGTGCCACATTGTTTGCAGTCAGTGGAAGACTGACATTTTGAAGCTGTAATTTCAGGTGAAGACAAGATCCAAATGATATTCTACTGCCTATTAGATAGCATCCTTGGTGTTACTTTCTGGTTTTGGTGGAGATCAAAATGGATTATCAAAACAATCTCTTCAAGAATCCTCATTCTCAATTAGTAGAACAGGAATTTTATATCGATCTTAGCAAAATGTCTTTAGAGAAAATTTTTTTTTTGTTCTAGGCTCTTTTTCAGCTCTTTACTGATATTATCTCATTAATTCTTATGAATGAAACCAACACTGTGAAGTCAGTATCAGTATTAACCCATTTTACAGATAAAGAAACCAGGGTACATAGAGATTAAAAGCTGTTCACATGGTTGAGTCAGGATCCAAATCTTGGCTGTCCTAATCCAGAGTCCATACTGTTTGCTTCCCTGTTGGGTAGTAAGTTAAATTCATTTTAAAATGAGTTAAAAATGGCTTTCCTTGGTGTGATGTTAAATATTTTCCCCCCTAATTTGTGAGTTATAGTAAAACACTGACAGGTCCGGGTACCTGGATTCTGGTCCCAGCTTTGCTGCTGACTGCCTAAATGACATTGAAGATTGCATAACTCAGTTTTCCTCCTGAAAAGCAGACACAATGATAGTGACTCTATGTGCTCATAGAGTTTTATCCCCCAGCTTCACTGTGGTAACAGACAAGAGAAATTTCCTGAGCTAAAGTTCATACCATTCGGTTTACCATTTGAATATTAAGCTTCTAAAATATGTTGCTGTTGAATCTTTTGAGTAAAGGGATATTTTAAAATCATTTAGGAATTTTCATCAATCTTTTTGCTCTGCATCAAAAATTACTGTCAATGATCTTATACACAGAAAACCCTAAGGAATCCTCCAGAAAACTACTGAAACTAATAGAAGAGTTTGGCAGAGTCTCAGGTTATAAGATAAACATACAAAAATCACTTGGATTCCTCTACATCAACAAAAAGAACATCGAAGAGAAAATCACCAAATCAATACCATTCACAGTAGCCCCCAAGAAGATAAAATACTTAGGAATAAATCTTACCAAGGATGTAAAAGACCTATACAAAGAAAACTACAAAGTACTAGTGTAAGAAACTAAAAAGGACCTACATAAGTGGGAAAACATACCTTGCTCATGGATAGGAAGACAACATAGTAAAAATGTCTATTCTACCAAAAGCCATCTATACATACAATGCACTTCCGATCCAAATTCCAATGACATTCTTTAATGTGATGGAGAAACAAATCACCAACTTCATATGGAAGGGAAAGAAGCCCTGGATAAGTAAAGCATTAGTGAAAAAGAAGAAGAAAGTGGGAGGCCTCACTCTACCTGATTTTAGAACCTACTATACAGCCACAGTAGTCAAAACAACCTGGTACTGGTACAACAACAGGCACATAGACCAATGGAACAGAATTGAGAATCCAGATATAAATCCATCCACATATGAGCAGCTGATATTTGACAAAGGCCCAGTGTCAGTTAATTGGAGAAAAGATAGCCTTTTTAACAAATGGTGCTGGCATAACTGGATATCCATTTGCAAAAAAATGAAACAGGACCCATACCTCACACCGTGCACAAAACCTAACTCCAAGTGGATCAAAGACCTAAAGATAAAGACTAAAACGCTAAAGATCATGGAAGAAAAAATAGGGACGACGTTAGGAGCCCTAATACAAGGCATAAACAGAATACAAAACATTACCAAAAATGACGAAGAGAAACCAGATAACTGGGAGCTCCTAAAAATTAAACACCTATGCTCATCTAAAGACTTCACCAAAAGAGTAAAAAGGCCATTTACAGTTTGGGAAAAAATTTTCAGCTATGACATCTCTGACCAGTGCCTGATCTCTAAAATCTATACGATTCTGTTGAAATTCAACCACAAAAAGACAAACAATCCAATCAAGTAGTGGGCAAAGGATATGAACACGCACTTCACTAAAGAAGATATTCAGGCAGCTAACAGATACATGAGAAAATGCTCTCGATCATTAGCCATCAGAGAAATGCAAATTAAAACTACGATGAGATTCCACCTCGCTCCAACGAGGCTGGCATTAATCCAAAAAACACAAAATAATAAATGTTGGAGAGGCTGTGGAGAGATTGGAACTCTTATACACTGCTGGTGGGAATGTAAAATGGTACAACCACTTTGGAAATCTATCTGGCGTTTTCTTAAACAGTTAGAAATAGAACTACCATACAACCCAGAAATCCCACTCCTCGGAATATACCCTAGAGAAATAAGAGCCTTTACACGAACAAATATATGCATGCCCATGTTTATTGCAGCTCTGTTTACAATAGCAAAAAGCTGGAAGCAACCAAGATGTCCATCAACGGACGAATGGTTAAATAAATTATGGTATATTCACACAATGGAATACTACGCATCGATAAAGAACAGTGATGAATCTGTGAAACATTTCATAACATGGAGGAACCTGGAAGGCATTATGCTGAGGAAATTTGTCAGATGCAAAAGGACCAATATTGTATAAGCCCACTATTATAAAATCTTGAGAAATAGTATAAACTGAGAAGAACACATACTTTTGCGGTTATGGGGCGGGGGAGAGGGTTATTTACTGATTAGTTAGTAGATAAGAACTACTTTAGGTGACAGGAAGGGCAATACTCAATACACGGAAGGTCAGCTCAACTGGACTGGACCAAAAGCAAAGAAGTTTCTGGGATAAACTGAATGCTTCGAAGGTCAGCGGAGCAAGGGCGGGGGTTTGGGAACTATGGCTTTAGGGAACTTCTAAGTCAATTGGCAAAATAATTCTATTATGAAAACATTCTGCAACCCACTTTGAAATGTGGCGTCTGGGGTCTTAAATGGTAACAAGCAGCCATCTAAGATGCATCAATTGGTCTCAACCCACCTGGATCAAACGAGAATGAAGAACACCAAAGTCACACGATAACTATGAGCCCAAGAGACAGAAAGGGCCACATGAACAAGAGACTTACATCATCCTGAGACCAGAAGAACTAGATGGTGCCTGGCCACAACCTATGACTGCCCTGACAGGGAGCCCAACAGAGAACCCCTGAGGGAGTAGGAGAACAGTGGGATGCAGACCCCAAATTCTCACAAAAAGACCAGACTTAATGGTCTGACTGAGACTAGAAGAATCCCGGCAGTCATGGTCCCCAAACCTTCTGTTGGCCCAGGACAGGAACCATTCCAGAAGACAACTCATCAGACATGGAAGGGACTGGACAATGAGTTGGAGAGAGATGCTGATGAAGAGTGAGCTACTTGTATCAGGTGGACACTTGAGACTGTGTTGGCATCTCCTGTCTGGAGGGGAGATGGGAGGGCAGAGAGGGTTAGAAACTGGCAAAACCATCACAAAAGGAGAGACCGGAAGGAGGGAGCGGGCTGACTAGTTAGGGGGAGAGTAAGTGGGAGTATGGAGTAAGGTGTAAAAAAAAGAAGTAAGTGGGAGTATGGAGTAAGGTGTATATAAGCTTATATGTGACAGACTGACTTGATTTGTAAACTTTCACTTAAAGCACAATAAAAAGTACTTTAAAAAAATTACTGTCAAGAACAAGTTGTGTCATATATTTGGAATAATTAAGAAAATTGACTGACCATGTAAGTTTCTCAAATATCAGAAATGTGAGAATATCCACTATGATAACTCAATGGTGAAATTTTGGCTGCATGCCACTCATCAGAGGTTGCTGGGTGTATTTTTAGGGAACCATACCCAGGTACGTGCCATAGTTGGAAGGCTCATCACAATATTTGTAAATCCTTGGCATAAATTAATTTTGAAGTGTATTTTAAGGTACCAAAAAACCAAACTCGGTGCCGTCAAGTGGATTCCGACTCATAGCGACCCTATAGGACAGAGTAGAACTGCCCCATGGAGTTTCCAAGGAGCGCCTGGTGGATTTGAACTGCCGACCCTTTGGTTAGCAGCCGTAGCACTTAACCACTACACCACCAGGGTTTCCATTTTAAGGTAAGCCATTATTTATATTTCCAATCATTTATTTGGAAATCTATTTCTTCTCACCCCCATAGGAATATTTATGTATATCCCTAAGTTCCAATTTTAGTTACTTGCTTGCATAACTTTCTTCCTACCCAACCTTGGAATCAAATGCCTCAATTTTTACATTGCTTAAAATAAGCCTCCTTTCCATCCTCCTCTTCTCTCCCCAGGCTAGTGTGGTTCCAGAAAAGATGAAAATGCACTCTCAAGGAGGGAAAACCCATATTTAAACATCTTTCCACATTATCTGAAAAAGATAATTTCCTCCTCCCTTCATTTCAGCTCACGCTTTGGAAAGGATGTGGTCTTCCTGGCTGGAAAGCCAGGATGATTTTATATGAGAACTTGTTTCTCCATTAGTTTGAGTCACTAGGCTATGTGCTCTTGTTTGTTGTTTTTGTTTCTTTAGTTCCTTCCCTCTGAGACATCCTTCCCTCTTCTTACTTAATAACTTAGCTCTGCTGATCCCTCCTTTGATGCTCGATGGGCATGATGGAACAGCAGAAGCCACCGTAGTCTATTCAATGACTTATTTATTAAAACATCCTGTAAATATTCGGTGAGCATTTTCTGCATGCCAGGCACTGTTCTAAGTACTAGGGATAGTGCAGTTAAAATGCAAGCAATATTCCTGCTACACAATGTGTACGTTCTAGGGACAAAGAACAGAAATTAAATGATCTATCTTAATGTCTGTCTAAATGAATACATAAATCAGTAAGTTATTTTTAGATGATGATAAGAAAGTTTTGTTTTGTTAGGTAATTAAAAGAAATAAAAATGTAATAGGTGTTTGGGTTAGAGAACGTTCTAGGCAGAGGGAACAGCACATACTAATGCTGTGAGATGACAATCACTTGGAATGTTGAGAAATAGAAAGAAGACAAAGGTGGAGATGATACAAGGTTAGGTCTGAGGGGTAGGAGAGGATCATATGCCCTTGTAGATCATGGAAACCAAACCACCTGTTGTCAATTCCGACTCATAGCAACCCTATAGAGCAGAGTAGAACTGCCTCATAGGGTTTCCAAGGAGTGGCTGGTGGATTCAAACCGCCAATCTTTTGGTTAGCAGCTGAGCTCTTAACCATCGAGCCACCAGGGCTACAGATCATGAAAAGGAATGTGGATTTTTTTCTGAATACGATAGTGTAGAATAGTGGTTCTCAGACTTTGATGTGTATCAGAATCAACTAGAGAACATGCTAAAGCAGAGATTACTGAGCCCTTCCCCGGGGATTCTTATTCTTGAACTCTCTAGGGTGGGGTCCTAGAATTTCCATTTCTAACAGATGTTGCTGACACTGCTCCTATGGGGACCATACTTTGAGGAATATTTCTGTAGTAAGTATCTACTATTCGTGCCTGCTGAAAATAGATTTCTTCTCATCTTTGTATCTGCGCCTTAATTTTATTTTGTGAGAAACCCCTTCTATAATTTTAGTCCAAGCAATGAATTTTATTACCTTGATCACAGTGACTAATTTAATGATGAACATATGACACCAGTGAGGCAACTGAACCCCAATCCAGGGACACCCTTGAAACTCTTAGAAAGTGAAAGTTCTCAAGCCACTGGCCTAGAAACTATTTGCCAGTATGTAGGGAGAACCTTTCCAAGAATTAAGGCAATACAGAGGAGCACTGAACTGAAAGATGGTGAGAGATTGAGTTATATGACTCCTATTCTCAGAGCTCTGGCTGTGCAGTGGTTAATAGCTCAGCTGCTAACCAAAAGGCAGGCAGTTCAAATCCACCAGCCGCTCCTTGGAAACCCTATGGGGCAGTCCTACTCTGTCCTATAGGGTGGCTATGAGTCGGAATCGACTCAACAGCAATGGATTTGTTTGTTTATTTCCATCTAGTGTTTTGGGCAATCTCTCTTCAATTTTAGGCACTTAGAAGCCAAAAGACAAATGTAAATAAAAAGCTGTTGTAGAGACAACATTTATTAAATTTAGATGCATCGTGGCTTATCACAGAGAACCAGATAGGAGAGTTCACACGGCTTAGTACAACTCTGCACATTCCTGAAACAAATAACTTTTGTACCAACCAAACTTGAAATATTTTACAATAGAAAATCCCAAGCAAATATGAGGCCTAAGTCATTGTGAGACAAATAAAATGAACAACTACATCACATCCTTGCCAGCAGCACTGTAACTCCCGTATGACCCATAATCAGACCCTAAACAAAATTTATAATTGTATCTCCCTTCCTCTTATGTGCAAACCTTATGTTCTTCACAAGCTGATACTTATTTTTCATTACAATTGCGTATGGCACCTTGTCATCATTCATCATCATTCAGTTTTGGTACAAAAGTGATCTTTGCAAATAGTCTTCCTTGGTGTTCTTCTTAGTTGACATCAAATTGATTCCAACTCATGGCGACCCCATGTGTGCAGAGTAGAACTAACTGCTCTATAGGATTTCCAAGGTTGTGACCTTGCAGAAGCAGATTGCCAGGCCTGTCTTATAAGGTGCCTCTGGATGGGCTCAAAGTGTCAACTGTTCAGCTAGTAGTTTAGTGATTAACCATGTGAGCCACTCAGGGACTCCTACAGTCTTCCGTAACTGTCCTATTTTAAGTAACATTTCCCTACTGAAATCACTCTCTATTTGATCACCCTACTTCATTACCCTCTGAGAATGTAACATTTTCTGAAATGATCTTGTTTGCTCATTGCCCATCCCTTATAATAGAAATAAGCTAATAGGAAACAGAGTGTCTTTCAGCTTATTTATAAGTCTCTGTCACTCAAATAATATTTCTAATATGGAAAAACAAACAAAAGAATCATGCATTTTTGCCTTTGCTTAGATAACCTTTCCAAAGTGAAATATTTCTCCTCCATATTTCTATCTGTACCTTTGAATAGTTCTAGGGTAAATTTCATTTTAGTCACAAATGCTCTATGATCAACACTCATGGATTGAATTGTGTCTCCCAAAAAATACGTGTCAACTTGTTTAGGCCACAGTTTCCAGTATTGCATAGTTGTCTTCCATTTTGCGATTATAATTTTATGTTAAAGAGGATTAGGGTGGGACTGTAATACCACGCTTCCTCAGGCCACCACCCTGATCCAGTGTAAAGGGAGTTTCCCTGGGGTGTGGCCTATACCACCTTTTATCTCTCAAGAGATAAAAGGAAAGGGAAGCAAGCAGAGGGTTGGGGACCTCATACAGCCAAGAAAGCAACACCAGGAGCAAAGCGTGTCCTTTGGACCCTGGGTCCCTGAGCCTGAGAAGCTCTTGACCAGGAGAAGATTGAGGACAAGTACTTTCCTCCAGAGCGGACAGAGAGAGAAAGCCTTCCTCTGGAGCTGGCGCCCTGAATTTGAACTTGTATCCTACTAGACTGTGAGGAAATAAATTGCTCTTTGTAAAAGCCATCCACTTGCAGTATTTCTGTTATAGGAGCACTAGATGACTGAGACACCAACGTTATCCAAAGAGAATCCATCATCCTCTGAGCCTCTGAATTAAACTGACAATATTAAAATTGTCACCTCTTCCTTGTATTGAGTTATTTGTGTTCATATTTCTTTCTCCCACTAGACCTTTCAGAGATAATACCCATAACTCTTCATTTTTGTGCTTACTTTATCATGTTGGCTTGCAGATATACAAATATCTGTTGGCCAACTGGATGGATGAATATATATTTAAGAGTCAAAACTCCCCATGCACATTTAAAAACTCCTGTATTCTCTAAATACAGACATTTTTATATTACATATAAATTGTCTTTTTTTTTTTTTACCAAGTATTTATTAAACAATTTTTTATGTGCCAGGCACTATACTAGGTGATGAGGAGACAGCAAAGAACAAAATAGAGAAAAATTATTGCCCTCGCCATACTTATATTTCAATGAGAAACAAACAATAAACAAGAAAAATAAATAAAATATATACTATGTATATTGGTTTTCCAGAGCTTCCAAAATGAAATAATAGAAACTGGATGACTTATAAGGACAGGAATTTATTTTCTTATTGTTCTCAAGGCTAGGAGTCCAAAGTCAGGGTAGTAAACCTGTTGATTTCTTCTATGGGCTCTGAATGAGAACCTGCACCATGCTTCTGTCCTAGTTTCTGCTGACGGCCAGCAATTCTGGGTGTTCCTTGATTGTTAGGTGCATCTTTACATGGCTGTCATTGCTCTGTCTCTGTGTGTCTTCTCTTTTATAAGGACACAAGTCATATAGGATTCAGACCCACCCTGCTTCAGTACACATGAATAGTCTTGAAGACTGTGTGCTATGTCGTGTAAGTCAAAATCTTAATTTCCAATATGCCACATACAAATATCCATAACCAAAAAACTCATTGCCATCAGGTCAATTCTGACTCATAGAGACCCTATAGGACAAAGTAGAACTTCCCCATATGTCTTTCAAGGCTGTAATCTTTACATTTTTCTCCTGCGGAGCAACTGGTGGATTCCAACCATTGATCTTTAGGTTAGCAGCTGAGTGCTTAACCACTGTACCACCAGGCCTCCTTTACAGGTATCCATAGAGACCCTAAAATAAACAGGTAAATAGGTGTAATTTGAAGTCTTTATTAACCAGGGGAGAGGAAAATTATGGAGACTGCCTGTAATTTTGTATTTATGTGTCACCTTTATAACTCCAAGATGCTGCTACTGACCCATTGTCCATATATGGACCAGTATTTTCTGCAGTGGTGAAGGATTTGTGCCTAAATGTCTGTGCTTCTTCCCTCATCCAACTTCAGGATCACTCCTGCACCAACTTGTAGGACAGAGTGTGGACATTGGCCTACCTGGAGCTTTTCGGAAAGGAATCTGGTTTTTGCGAGGCAATGGTAAATCTGTTTTTAGACATGTTAATTCTGAGGTGACAACAGGCTACTGAATATGCAGTCTATATATACGAGGTTGTATGAGGTTAGGAATATAGGGCTGCAGACAAGAAAGAGTTGTGGTCAGACCAAAATATTTGAGTGTCATAAGCATAAAAGTCTAAAAGAACAAGTATGGATAAATGTAAAACACAGGTTGGTGGTTAACCCTGGGAAAAGGCAAAGGTTGATAGCTTATGTGTAGGGTGGAGTATTGGGAAGGAGCCCTGGTGGCATAATGGTTAAGCACTTGGCTGCTAACTGAAAGGTCGGCAGTTTGAACTCACCAGTCACTCCTCAGGAGAAAAGATCTGGTGATCAGCTACTCGGAATCCTGTGGGGTTGTTCTACCCTCTCCTACGTTGTCGCTGAGTCAGAATCAACTTGATGACACACAGCAACAGAGCATTGGGGGAAGACCTTCAAACTTACTTGTGATATCTTCTTCAATAATCTGGCTTTATTATTATTTTCAAAAATCATGTATTTGAGTTGCACCTGAATGATTCAAAAGTTTAAAAACTTTTCATAATAAAAAGATTAAAGATAATAAACATGGATTACTTTTCTAAACAAAAATGCCCAATGCTTTTTATTTTTGTACAATGTGATTACTTGAGGCACTTAGTTGGGAGAATTCAAATGAGTAGGTATTTTGCCTCAATTTTTTATTTTTAAGAAAACTATTTTAATTGGGAGTGAACTGATGATGTTATTTTTCTCAATCCTGTTTACACTTGTGTGAACAAACATGACTGAGTAAACCTCCTTCCTCTTCCCACTGATGCCTGCTCCTCTACAAAAGATGTTTTCAAACATCTATAGCACAGAGACTGGAAGAATTTGTCCCCAGATTGGAGCCTGTATTAATAAATGGACAATTTAAAGTAGCAAATTTGTCAGTTATTTATTGCCATAATAATGCTGCCTAACAAGTCATCCTAAACTTATTGGATTAAAAAAGACAAACATTTTCAGTTTATGAGTTTGCAGGTTGGCATGGAGATTCTTGTAGTAATGAATGGGTCTGTTCTTGTGCCTACACTGTACTGTGGATGAACTAGGGGGCTCCGCTGCTCTTGGCTAGGCTCTTTCCAATGTCTGGGATATGCTGACTGTCAGCTGGCCCTCGGCTGGGAAAACAGCTCTGCTTTACATGTCTCATCCTCTAGCAAGCTAATCCAGGTATTTTCTCATGACGGTAGAAGAGCAAGGTGGAAAGAAGACACATTCAAGGACTTTCTGGTATATTTTTCAACCCTCTGACATCATATTTACCAACAACTGGTTAGAGAAAGAATCAGAGTGGGAGGCACTGCCATATACATTACAGGACAAAAGGCATGGGAACAGGAAAAGGTGAAGGATGGCATCATTAATGCAATCAATCTACCACCACGTGGCTGTTGAGTGCCTCCCCATCCCCTTCCCCATCTTTTCAATGTATTCTTCCTCTCCAGATCCTACATCCTAGCCTCCCTTTGAGCCTCAAATCAGGTGTCCTTAACTCTACATGTTATCATTCTGGCCTTCTTCCCCATTCAAGCTCTTAAGACATTCACTGTTGGCGTCTATTGTTTGTCCTTTTTTATCTACAGTGTTGAGTGTTGTTTTATAACTATCTCCAACTAGACAATGAAGTATTAAAGACAGTAGTTTTTTTTTTTTTTTTTAAATAACCCTGCAGAGTCTGGTACAATCGGGGCAGAAATTAGACTTTCACAATGATTTTGATTCTTTGTTGACTTATTATAAATTCATTCACACATAAATCCATATGGCCCTTTTCTGGAATTCTGGTATAATAATATTTATTCTTAGTGGTGGTTGGGCATAACCCATCAATTCCTTCCATTCTTCCCTCCTTTTTTCCTTCCTTCTTTTTACTTGTTTTCCTTCCTTCCTTTCTACCTACCTTTTTCCATCTTTCTTTAAATTTTCTTTAGATGTTTAACTTTTCTTCAGACATAATGAATTGACTTTGTTGGGATAAAGAAACTCAAAACCCTTTCCATCACAGCTAATTAGATTCCTGACCCGCTCTCCTGGGTTACTATTTCCTTAGGCTCTTTACTTGTGTACACCCCTAAAAACAGGTGTAAAAACACATTAAAGACACTGCTTCCTAAAACATCAAAGAAGACTGTGTTCCTTGTTCTCTTAAATGCTACCACCAAGCTTCAAGCCTCTCTAAATTAATCACGTGAACTGGATTACTAGCCAAGATACAGGTAACTCAGGGGTTGCCCTCAGTGTTGATCTCATTATCGCATTTATAAGTGTGTAAAATTCTTTATTAATCTAACTCTTACCGTCTGAATAATTTATACAGAGGGCAAAGAAATATCAGGGAGGCAAATTCTCGGACTTTTAAAGAGATGTCAGATAAAAGTAAGGAGCTGCAAAGTAGGAAATAAACAGTACATGTCTTGTTATGAGACCTGTTCAAGGATGAGCCGTGTTAGGTATCAAATCCAACCCATCAGCTTCCCAGTGAAGAGCTTAATGAGATCTTCTGAGGCCTAGATTTTCCATCACGGAGATGACTTCAGCCTAAGCCACTAGCAACCAGGATTTTAAAAAACAATAAAAGCAAAATTCATGTTAGATTTACCATAAGCTGTGCAGTGGAATAGGAAGGGTGACTCTAAAACACCCTATTCAATTCTTAGCTCAGTTGGGCAAGAAATACAATAAAGCATTATTAGCCTTAGTACATAAATGAAAAAAAAAATTGATACAAAGGAGTTGAATGTCTTGCCCAGGTTCACACATCTAACAAATGCAAGAAACTCTGGGACTATCCAACTCTAGGATCCCTTTCCTTTGTTTCCTCAACAGATGACTGAAAGAATGAGCATGTCATTACCATGAGTCGAAATCAACTCAGCAGTAGCTGGTTTTATATACATATATATGGAAACCCTGGTGGTTTAGTGGTTAAGAGCTACTACTACGAACCAAAAATCGGCAGTTTGAATCCTCCAGGTGCTTCTTGGAAATTCTATGGGGCAGTTCTCCTCTGTCCCATAGAATCTCTGTGAGTTGGAATTGACTCAATGGCAATGGGCTTGGTTTTATATATATATATATATATATATATATGTATATATTTATACATATATATGTATAAAACACATACGTTAGCTGACGAAGGACTTGCTCACAGCTAAAGTGAGTGTCCATTGAAGTGTAAACACAAAGATCTTACCTTTTGAGTTATGTAACCCAGTTTAATGAGGTATCTCATTGCAACCTCTTAGTATTTATTAAGACAGGTAAGAAAAACAAATGAAAGTGATGAACATGGGAAAAGACAGGGTTAATTTTGAAGCAAGCCCTCTTTTGAAGGAGCCTCCCCATTCTTCACTCTTCACTCTCCCACTTCTGTTTAACAGTAACTCTTTCTCATTACAAAATTTCTTTCTTTTTTTTTTTTTTTTTGGTTTCTCCCTTATCTTAAACAAACTGCCATATGAGTTTTTCTCCATTTCCTTCGACTTCCTAACCCACCCTAGGCATTCTGTCACGTAGAATCAGCCAGGTTGGTTCTATCTGCTCCAGCCCCCACTGTTCTCAGAAGAAAAGAAAGGAAGGGGCTCGATGCCTGCAGTGTGTGAAAAGGGGAGTAAGGTGAGGGTGGAGTGGAGCAGGTATTGTGCTGAGGGCATGAATGGGTAATCACTCCTGTCACAGCAAATAGACTCTGTCACAAGGAATCCCATGGTTTTCCCGAGGAAATCAGCTTTCCCTGCAGGCTGCCAAGTCCAAATGAGCTCCTTACAGCACCTGCAGACCTGAGCATCAAGCAATTATTCCACTATCTTGCCTGAAAACAAAGACCATGCTCCCCTTTGACAACCCCTGACCTTTTGCAGCTAACATAAACTAATTATATTTGCAGCAGGAGGGGAGGAAAGCTTTCCTGGTCCCCTGCAGGAGTTGTCCTTAGTGCTTTGTGCCATGTTGTCAGTTCTGGCAATCCAAAAGATGACCACCCTTCATTCAAGGGAGTTGCTGGACCAAGTGCTTAAAGAGATACAGGGACGCCCTTATCAAAAATAAATCTCACTGCCTAGGACTTAGCGACCTGCCCAAGTAGCCCACACTGTCCATTTAGCAGTGGTACAAAGAAGCTATTTTTAATTGTCACTTAGCAGCGATTATAGCCTGGTCAAAACAGTTTTCTGTTTGTTTTGTTTTGTTTTTGGACAACCCCTTAATGGGACCACGAATAGGTGTAAGGAATAACTCAATTCACAGGGACTGAAGCAAGGTTAGAGGTTAATTGAGATTTTCTATCCCAGTGGCCTGAGATTTTGCAATCTTTTGCTGAGAGGAAAGTTTGAACAAAAGGTGATAACATGATACAATTAGTTGAAAAGCAGGAGGGTCAAAATTCTCAGATGAGAATGAAAAACTGGCCAAGGAAATCAGGCCAGAGGGACCACCTGGACCATTTCAGCTGCCAAAAATAGCTGCAGTCATTCATCAGGTAGACCAGGCAGAAAGTGGTATGGCTGCCATTCATCACATGCCTCTTCTCCCCCAAAGAAAACGCAAGGTCAATGCTATAAAGTCGGTACCCCAGGGTAATTGAAATTCCAGAAACTTTCTCATTAGAATACTGACAGGCAACAAGATTTTTCTCTATGGAAGGTATATTCAGATCTAGAAATTGTGTGGCTGACCTTTTT
Organism: Elephas maximus indicus; assembly: GCF_024166365.1. Lineage (NCBI taxonomy): Eukaryota > Metazoa > Chordata > Mammalia > Proboscidea > Elephantidae > Elephas > Elephas maximus. Next base: position 45,929,379 of record NC_064843.1, read on the forward strand.
TTGGGTGGCTGACTTTCCGATAGTTTTTGAAGGATCATGTCTAAATAAACAAATGCCTTCACAGTTGAGAGGAAGTGGTCCAACAGGGACTCCTGGCCTTGACAACTATGGCGCACCCAAAGTCCACACCTGCTTGCTCCCTCTGAACTTTATCACAAAAGGGCACCTCTTCTTCCTTCCTTTCTAGGTCAAAATCAACTTGCTGTGTCTTAAGCTCAGCAACAGCTGCTCTTTTTCTAGCAACCAAGAACCCCAAATGTATTGTTGGAGGTTTCTGGGCTTTAATATTTCTTAATTTTTTTTAAACCCTTACCCTTGCAGAGGCCAAATAAATGTCAACACCCAACACAAATGCCACCCCCAACACAAACTTTGACACTTCCAGCTGGCAGATCCCTCTGACTGGAAGTTGACTAAAAATTGCCAACTCATTTTCTTTCTTACTTACTTACTTTCTTTTTTTTTTTTTTTTTCCAGAGCAGCTGGTGCCAAACTGTGAGGATTTGTTTTGCTCCAGTCACAGAAGTTTTTGTTTTCTTTTATTTCAACCCCACGCTGGCTTCCCAACTGGATGCTGACTCATTGGGTGCAGGTGTTCTAAGCGGCTGGTATTTATGTCACTCGCAGATGGTTTGGGTAAATTACATGATGTTCTTGCAGCCCTGTTGAGGCTCTCTCAGCTCTCTTTGATCCAGGGACTTCCTGTGGCTCCTGCACATGTGCAAAACTTCAGGGCACTGGGTGAACTCCTGGATGGATTGTACTCAAGGATGGCTGGATTGTTTTGAGCCTCGTGGCCTGATGGAGTACAACTGAGGTTAAGGGAGGTCGACTAGGACAGGCAATGCTGGAAATCACAGATACCTACATAAGGAATTACATACCCAATGTGTCTATGTACTCAAAGTCATGAACAAGAAAATGCTAGGGCTCCTGGAAGAAATTGGAATACAAGTGGCTCCATTCTCTCTCTGAAGAAGGGGAAAGGCATGTTGGAGAAGTAAGACCTAGAATAGTGAAACTGTGAAGTCTTAAAAATATACATTCAGTGCTTACCCTTTCTTTGCCCCTCTTGCAACCCCACAGTGTCTCCTGCCCCTACTCCAATGCTCAGTGCAGTCTGGCTCACAGGCCAGGATGCGATAAGCTCATTTATTTAAGCTGTAGACGTGGTGGACTGGGGCATTGATCAGGAACTTATAGATGCTTGCTTCCTTGCATCTGAGAAAGCTATCTTCTATCATGAAGCTATCTACTTCATTTGGAAAAGTTGAACTATCATCTTTCTATTGGGATTTACAATTTAGCAAGGGAAATCTCTGTTTGGCTGCAGCCAAAGCCTTGAAGTTCTAAAATTTTCAGAAACAGGACTTTGGGAGAGTTGTGCCTTTCAGTTGGTCTAAGCTGGGATCAATTAGGCAGTTGTGTTTTAGGCTGTAGGTTGGGTGCAGTTCTCTCCACATGTCTCATTCTGGTTATGTAATACATGTTTTTCTCATGGTGGAGATCAGACTTTCAGAGATGTAAGTGAAAACACGTGATACGTGTGAAAGCTTAGGTTCAGAAATGGCACAATGTCATTTTCACCCATATTCCATTGGCTATAGCAGGTCAAGCCCAAAATCAATGGGTTGGGATGGTACATTCTGCCAGATAGAATTGGGTAAAGAGAGGTAAATATTTGTAGAACAATAATCTAATCTATGATGGTTTTTTTTTTTTTTTTTATGATGGTGATCTCAGTATTTGAGACTATCCAATTTGGTGGCTGAAATATAATTGAAACGTGTCTCATAACCTATAACCAATTTTCACTTTTCTGATTCTCTTAGCGTCCAGGTAGAAATAGTCACCAAGTAACTGAAATATTCACTAAATACTATAATATACAAATCCCAGTTAACCTCATTAAAAAAAAAAATATCCTGGGTATTTCACTTCACTTGATTGCTATGAAAGAAATCAAATAGAATATAGAAAATACAATGTTTATTCAAATTATAAGTATTTGTTAGGGAATAAGGGTGCTTTTTTTTTACAGGTGCTATAATTATTTTCTTTATTTTATCTGAGTATTTCTCCTTGTTTCCTTTATTCATTCCTCCGAAGTCCTCCTCCAACTTTCATTTGGTTAAATAAACTTGCAGATTCAGTGGTTTTTCCTATGTAAACATTATGACTATCGCATGTTGCAATAGTATATAAGAGAAAGCACAGAACCCAGAACCCAGTGCCGTTGAGTTAGTTCTGACTCATAGCGACCCTATAGGACAGAGTTGAACTGCCCCATAGAGTTTCCAAGGAGAGCCTGGCAGATTTGAACTGCCGACCCTTTGGTTAACAGCCATACCACTTACCCACTATGCCATTAGGGTAACTATCAAAATTAGTCGATATATCATTTATGAAATCATTTTGCTTCCACAACACAAACATGTATTCCTCCAGCAAAAGACTGCAATATCACCATTTTGTTCTTTAAACATGTAAGTTGTTCAGGATTTTTAACAAAAGGCATTAAACGGAATCTACCAATACATTAGACTTAAAAGATATTTGTTATCACTGACATTCAAGAGGATCAGTATTTCCAGAACATTGGTGTTAGCACCCATATTACTCACTAGCTAGATCCTTTCCAAGAGAACATGTGATTTCCATTGGTTTATCAGAGAAATAACTTAAAGTTTAGGAAGTCATCTGCCATTTGGACAGTCTAAGAAACATAAACTTTTATCACTGAGCCCTAGAAGAATTCTCTATTATCAAAAGATGGGCCAATTTCTTGAACTATACATTCATTTGGGATCCAGGTTATGTAGCTCCCTGGTTGGGTCATGTAGCAACCATCAAAAACCAAAAACCAAACCCACTGCTGTAGAGTCAATTTCGACTCATAGCGACCCTATAGGACAGAGTAGAACTGCCCTGTAGAGTTTCCAAGGAGCGCCTGGTGGATTCAAACTGCCAACCTCTTGGTTAAGTGCTACAGCTCTTAACCACTACGCCAGCATCAGGTACAGAATATTTGCATCCTTTTGATATGACAATTATCAAGCATCCACAGCTTTCACTGAAACCAGCAATGGAAGAGCAATGCAAATAGGTAATCAGTTGGGATTGTTTCTCTAATGAAGACTAACCTCGTAACTGCTAGCAAAAAAGGTAGGTTCAATTTTGTACTACCAATCACCCCAAGAATTTATGCTGGAAGAACTTGGTTAAATGAAGCTTTTCAGATTTGAAGGGGGGAAAACATGGAGTGGGATATAATAAAAGTGCAAATGTAACCTAATAAGTATGCAGGAAATTTTGGGATGGGTATTGTTAACAAACATCTGCTGCTTAATTGGCTCCTTTAGAGGTGTGCTGTCCATAGTTACTAGCCAAATGTGACTATTTAAATTAATTAAAATTTTAGTATCTCAGCTACATTAGCACTTTCAAGTGCTCAGTAGCCACATGTGTCTAGTGGCCACATGTGTCTAGTGGCTACCACATTGGAGAGTAAACAGATACGGATCGTTTTTATTATACAGACATTTCTATTGGACAGCAATGATGTAGGCTGTTTTCTTGTTGGTTTGGTGTTTGGCTTAGTGCTTATATAAAGAAAGAACAAGTTGTTTTTTGTTGTTTGTTTGTTTGTTTAGCAACGCTGTGAAACTCCTCTCTCAGGTATTCTCTATTAAGGATTGCCCCAAAATTGGAACCTATGTAATCAACTTACCTTAAGTGAATACATGGCTACTTTCAACATTAATGTTTTTGCTCCTGATTTACCAAGTGTTGACTGGGTGACAAGCACTGCAGTAAGCACTTTATACATATGGTGTCATTTGATTTTTACTTTAGTGGATAAGAACGATCTGTGGGTTATCTTGGGAAAAAAAAAAAGAAATGAGGTTAAGAGAAAATAAGAACTGACCTAAGATCACAAGTAAATAAACCTACTTGAACTTTCTCTTTGTCAATTTTTTTTTTTAACTAACAGCTACCATTTGGTAACCTTCAGACAGAGTGATAATCACTCTTTTATAGCTAGTGGAACCCATATTAAGCCATAACACTAGAAACCCAGTCTAGGCAAAAGGAAGAGATAGCCTGTAACCCTCTATATATTAATAAATTTTATTCCTCCACCTTTTTTAAAAAATTGTGATGAAAATATGCATAACAAAACATACACTAACTCGACAACTTCTACATGTACAATTTGGTGACATTGATTACATTCGCCAATCCTCGTACTTATTTATCCTTGACTTTGTGGCGTGCTCAGAAATAGATATCAACTCTATTGTGTGGTGCTGGGTATGGAACTGATTAGATGGCCTCGTTAATTCCAAGGAGGGCAATCTTCAGACTAAATTACAAAGAGTGGCAGGCTCTCATCCGAGCCAGGCTTTTATTGATGTGTGAGGTGTCTTATTGATGTTCTATTGGTTGGAGCCAGAGTCTAGGCAGAGGGCTGGTAGAGATGGGGTGATAGACTCATGGCTACTAAGAAAAGTACCCATGTTCGAGCAGTGGCCTCTGCCACAGTCTTAGAGTCTGGGAACTAGAATAAGGATCACATTCCAGAGGAAAGGAAGAGATAGAGTGAACGATATTTGTGATCTGGCCAAAGGGGTTGAGATTTAGAGGAGGAGTCCGCTCCAGTGAAAACAGTTGGAGCAGACTCAGGAAACCAAGGCAGAAATTCAGTTGTAAGATTAAGGAAAAGTTGACACAAGGGTGCACTCAGCAGATTTGTAAGTTCCTATATTGAGCCCAGAAACAAGGCTTAGGGCAGCAAGACCAACGTTGAAACCACCAAATGGACAGATTAGGATGCCAGTTTCCTTCCAACTTCAAATGGGATCCAGTGTAGAGACAGGAGGATTAGGAACCTGCAGGTAGATGTGGTTTGCCATTCTCAAGCCTTGGACAAAAGAGAGTCTACAATCCTATCGTTTCAGTGAGTTTCAGCTTAGTCAGGAAATTTTTTAGGAAGAAGATGGGAACATATTCAATGTTATGAGATATGACTGCCCAGTCAGAATAAGAGAAAATCATGGGAACATAAGAAGATTACAAGCAGTTGTTGAGTGCTGCACTTCAAGATGGTTGGTAATGAAAACACCCAATCTGAGGAATTGGTGCGTTCATATTGTGGTGTTGGTAAACAATACTGAATGCACCATGGACTGCCAGAGTCTTAGAGGAAATGCAATCAGAATGCCCTTTAGAAGTGAGGATGGTGAGACTCTGGCTTGCTTACTTTGGAGACATCATTAGGAAAGACCAATCTCTAGAAAAGGACATAATGTTCGGAAAACTAAAGGGTCAACGAAAGCAAAAGGAAACACTCAATGAGATGGGTTGACACAGTAGCTGCAACAGTGGATTCAAACATACCAGCGATCACGACAGTGGTGCCAAGACTGGGCAACGTTTCATTCTGTTATACATAAGGCCACCGTAAGTTGGAGCCAGCTTGACAGCAAGTGACAATAACAACCCAATTTATAGTCAATCCCTCTTATGTAGGACTTTGTATCAAAATCACAGAACCCAGGGATCACCTAGCCTTCTTTCATTGCAAAAAATTTTGCCATGGTGTTTGCACTTGGAACTTCTTGTTATGTTACCCAAGGAAGAAAAATAAAAGCTCTTCAGCACCTAGTATTGTTAGTGAGGTATAAAACTAAGGTAACAATATAATTTATTGGTATTTATTGAAAATGAATGTAATTATTTACAATTACACCAGAATTACAGGTGTAAACCAGGATGATCCAAGGCAAACCAGGGCATAGTGTCACCTTAGGTACAGACTACAGCTGAACGTAATTGAACCCATGTGTTCTCCCACCCCAACTGCTGAATGTGACCCAAAGGCTCGTCTTTGCTGTCAGCTGATTTACAAGCTGATTGAAATAATGATATAAATACACAATGATGAATATGTCCAACATCCATTTTAAATAAAAAGAGGTAATGTAAAGAGAAATGTGATTGGTTATTATTGTTGAGTTTTTATTTTTAAATAAACAGTCACTTGACCAAAAGGTCAGCAGTTCAAATCCACCAGCTATTCCTTGGAAACCCTACGGGGCAGTTCTACTTTGTTTTATAGAGTTGCTATGAGTAGGAATTGAACTGATGGCAATGAGTTTTGATAGAGTAAATACAATTAAAAAAAAATAAAGAAAGTCCAATAACTATTCTCCATTCAGCAGAGGAGTGTGTTTCTCTTCTATTTTTTGGAAATAATTGATTGCCTAGTATTTTCAAGTTTTTGTGTTAGATATTCTTGTTCAGGAGAATCCTGAACATTGGAGGAAACCAGAGGCATTTTGGTTCACAATGACTGATACGTACTATTGCTATTTAGTGGGCGGGGACCTGGAATTGGAAAGTTCGACAATGTACTGGACAATCCCACACAATGAGTAAACCTCAGATTTTATCTGACATTCCTGTGGGTGAAAAATATGTTTATAAGTACCTAAGCCTAGGACTTAACTCTATTTTACATATAAGCACAAAATATTTTTATATGTTTTAATAGCAACTACAATAAACATTGATGAGCTATGTCCTTGTTTTATTTAGCACTTTATCAAGAATTGTTCAGAAAATCACATCACAGAAGAAAACAACACTTGTCATAGTTGAGGGGCAACACAACACACCTGCAGTTATAACTAGCATTCCAGGTAACTCTATGAATAGATGTAAACACCAACAACCAAATTATCTTTTCCAGTGTAGTTATGGCCAGAATGCTCCTTAGAGGCAAGGATGGAGAAACTGCGTCTTACATACTTTGGACATGTTGTCAGGAGGGATCAGTCCCTGGAGAAGGACGTCATGCTTGGCAGAGTACAGGGTCAGTGGAAAAGAGGAAGACCCTCAATGAGGTAGACTGACACAGTGGCTGCAACAATGAGCTCAAGCATAACAACGATTGTAAGGATGGTGCAGGACCGGGCAGTGTTTGGTTCTGTTGTGCATAGGGTGGCTATGAGTCGGAACCGACTCGAACGGCACCTAACAACAACAATCAGCTGTCTTTGAGATGAGGATTTTATGCTGAAAGGGTGAGCCCAATGTAATCACAAGGGTCCTTATAAGCTGAAAAGAGAGAACAGTGACCTGAAGAGATGACAGCATGATAAATACTCAGCCCCTATTATTTTATCATTAATTTCATTTATAATTTAACTTTACAGTGTTATTAGGGTGTGATATTGTTTCAAAAATAAGTGTGTAGATAGTTTATATTATCTTTAAATTTCATTTCAGTCTAGCAAAGGTGGTGTTATAAAATCACTGATATAAATAGAGACCTTTGGTTCTGATGGGACTGTAGAACAGGGTTCCAGGGTAGTGCTACCCACAGTGTGGTTCCAGGATTGGCATCAAAGAGCTTGTTACAAAAGCAGATTGGGGGGCCTCACCCAGAAAAACTGAATCAGAATCTCTTGATGGGGTGATATGTGATTTAACAAGCCTCCAAGTGATTCTTAGGCCTGCTCAAATTTGCCTCCAGGTAAGACAAAGATGAGTAACATATTGTCTTCAAATAACATACAGTCTAACAGGATGTATAAAGGTATCTTGCTAAAATGACTTACATGAGTAAGAAAATCATAGGGATTATGACAACCACAAGGCCCTACGGAAATTTGGCGACGACCTAATTCTAGAGCTTGATACACTGAGCATGATGCATCAACAGGAAAATACTGGGCTCTGAGATTAATTTAAACGATACAACTCTGATTAAAGTGAACAGGACTCATGCTGTGAAAGCTTGGTACAGTCTTAAAAACATACCCAGCAGAGTACTGAAGTTGTTCCAAAGCACGTCATTCTCTACTTTTTAACTCCCGCTGAGAGTATGAGACAGAATGACACCAATTCTGCTGATATGTCAGGGTGCAAAAATCTATGGCTCAAGTTATCTGGATAAAAGTAGAAACTCCCTACCTCACCTTGGCTGGAGACAACTTCACATTAACATTCACGGGTCCTTTTGCTCAAGGAAATGTGTAGTAACCAGTGGACCTGGTTGCACTTAAGCCATTCCCCTGGGGAACAACACGTGTTTACAATGTAGATTCTCAGGCCAGTAAACTCAAGACAAAATTACAACTCCCAGTAGTCAGCTCATTTAGTCTTACACAATGGAGTTCACCCTCTTTTCTTTGCTGGAAATGGAAAATGTATTTCTTGTAGAAAAAAAGTATGGCGTAATAAGAGAGGAAAAAAACATCATTGAAAGTTAACAAGCACAGGAGATAATAAAAGTTCACCAATGATTAGCCCTGGGAATTTAGGCGAAAACTTAAGATTTCTTTGCATTAACAATGTCAGGGTGTATAAAATTTAAGAGTTTTAAGAATCCTAGAAGGCCTATTAAAATATTTTAGGAGGTGAGCAGATGGCATTAATTCGGATACAAATTTGGTGCTTATCAGAATGTATTTTTTTCATACTTTTACAAGGGTAGATATAATAAAAAAATATTAAGAATCACGAGGCTAAATTTCTCCACAGAAACAGTACTACTCTCATGTTGTATTTAGTTCATTCCAACCACAATTTATTAAAAACTTTCTAGAGGTCAACTCTAAGGTTAGACACTTGAAATTCAAACCTGAACAACGCATGGACTTTGCCTTGCAGCTCACTGTTTCGTGGTTTTAAACTCCAACTATAGAGTGACCAAGAGTACCAGATTTGATATGCCTTATAATCTGGTTTCTGCCCTCAACTCTTACTAAAATTTTGTACTCAGAGTTCACAGATAACTGCTACTCACCAAATCTAATGTACCAGCTACGGCATCTACACCCCCTGGTAACCTGTTATAAACGCAGCATCTTTGACGGCATCCTAGACTTCCTGAACCAGAATTTGCATTTTAACAAAATCATAGCTCATAAAAAATTTGGAGAAGCACTGATCTGGAAGAGTCAATAGTTCTATTTCACCTTTCTAAATTAAAAAAAATAAATAAGTGAATGACACAGTCCTTGTTCTAGAGAAGACTTTTGTTTTAGTGGCATCATGACTTTGTACAGCATAAAATATTCAGAGTTCTTATAACCACTTATAAGAATCCAGTAAAATAAAACCAAATTACGGAAAAAAAAAAAAAATCCACCTTCTTATTTCTGTGTCTAAACGTTTCTGGGCTTAATTTCTTGAGTTCAAGGATCAAATGGATAGTCATATCATTATGGATTAGTCCCTGGTGGTGTGAATAAGTTCAGTTGCTAACTGAAAGTTGGGTACACCCAAAGTTGCCTCACAGAAAAGGTCTGGTGACCTACTTCCAAAAATTCCACCACTAAAACCTATGGAGTACAGTTCTACTTTAATGCACATAGTTGCCATAAGTTGGAATTGATTCCACGGCAACTGGCTTATCATGGGAGCCCTGATGGTGCAGTGGTTAAGAGCTCAGGCTGCTAACCAAAAGGCCTGCAGTCCAAATCCACCATCCGCTCCTTGGAAAGCCCATGGAGTAGTTCTACTGTGTTCTATAGGTTCCCTACCATTCGCAATTGACTCGACCGCAATGATTTGGGTGTTTTTTTTTTTTTTTGGTTTAAGGAGAAACATCACCATCTGGTGGTATTTTCAAGTATTGCCAGTAAAGCTATTTAAAACAGAAAGGATGTTTTTTCTTGGCTTTATAAATACTTGTAAAAATTATTCCAACTGCTGGTGTAAATAAACAATTGAACAGTTGTATAGTATATTTACACAAGTAACATTCAATAATCTGTATACATCATAAACACACGCACACATGTATGTATGTTTATATATGAGTATTCAAAATTAAGTAAATTGAAGATGTGACTAATAAACAAGCCTTCTTACTTACTCGTTTTTAAGAATTAAATGCTTTTAACTACCTAGCGATAAAGACACTGTTTTTATTATTACAAGATAGTGTTTTAAAACGTAATATAAATGTCATAGCTGCTCTTTGCCCTATTTGCTTTATTTCCTTCATATTTTATTTCCATCTACTTTTCTCATATATTCATTTATGTGTCTGTCTTTCTCTTTTAGAAGAAGCTTTGATGGCTCAGTGCCTAAGTGCTAGCCTGCTAACCGAGAGGTCGGCGCTTCAAACCCACCAGCCACTCCTCGGAAGAGAGATGGAGCAGTTGTCTTCTGTAAAGATCACAGCCTAGGAAGCCCTATCGGGCAGTTCTATTCCGTCGTATACGGACGCTGTGAGTCAGTCTTGACAGCAACAGATTCTCTGTTAGAATGTAAGCTCTTTGAAATTTTATCTCTTTCCACTGCATCCCCAATACCTAGAATAATCTCTGGCATATAGTAAGCCCTCAACAAACAATGTTTAAATAATTTATTCTATAAATGAAACGACTTATTGAGTACTGAGGCTTTAATGATCAGATGTAATTAAGATATATTTGAAATAAATTTATGTATTTGTTGTGTAGCTACGTGTATACATAATAATCTGAAATCTGTTGTATAGCAAGTTTTACACAGATCAGGTATCAACCTACTTGACCAATTTTAGATTCTAATCATACAAATATTTATTTGATCATTACATAACAGACAGTTAAATATATGAATATAAATAGTTAATGTTGGTTGTTATTAGGTGCCATCAAGTGGGTTCCAACTGACAGTGACCCTATGTACAACAGAACAAAACACTGCCTGGTTCTGCGCCATTCTCACAATAGTTGTGCTTGAACCCATTGTTGCAGCCACTGTGTTGATCCATCTCATTGAAGGTCCTCCTCTTTTTCACTGACCCTCTGTTTTATCAAGCATTACACCCTTCTCCAGGGACTGGTCGCACCTGGTAACATGTCCAAAGTATGTGGGACGAAGTCTTGTGGTCCTTTCTTCTAAGTAGCATTCTGGCTGTACTTCCTCCAAGACAGACTTGTTTGCTGTCCTGGCAGTCTGTGGTATATTCAATATTTTTCATCAATACCATAATTCAGAAGCATCAATTCTTCTTCGGTCTTCTTTATTCATTGTCCTGCTTTCAAATGCATTTGAAGTGATTGAAAACACCATGGCTTGGGTCTGGCGCACCTTAGTCTTCAAGGTAACATCTTTGTTTTTCAATACTTTAAAGACGTCTTTTGCAGCGTATTTGCCCAATGCAATGTGTCACTTGACTTCTTGATGACTGCATCCATGGCTGTTGATTGTGGATCCAAGTAAAATGAAATTCCTGACAACTTTGATCTTTACTCCGTTTGTCATGATGTTGCTGATTGGCCCAGTTGTGAGGATTTTTGTTTTCTTTATGTTGAGTCTTCATGCTGAAGACTGTAGTCTCTTTCATTTTCATCAGTAAGTGCTTTAATCCCTCTTCACTTTCAGCAAGCAAGGTTGTGTCACCTGCATAACGCAGATTGTTAATGAGCCTTCCTCCAACCCTGATGCAGGTTCTTCTTTAGATAGTCCACCTTCTCGGATTATTCGCTCAGCATACAGATTGAATAAGAATGATGAAAGGATGCAACTCTGATGCACACATTTCCTGACTTTGAACCATGCAGTATCCCCTTGTTCTGTTTGAACAACTGCCTCTTGATCTATGTAAAGGTTCTGCATGAACACAATTAAGTGTTCTGGAATTCCCATTCTTTGCAATGTTATCCATAGTGTCCTGGGATTTCCACTCTCACAGTGTTATCCATAGTTTGTTATGATCCACACAGCCGAATGCCTTTGCATAGTCAATAAAACACAGGAAAACATCTTTCTGGTAATCTCTGCTTTCAGCCAAGATCCATATGATATCTACAATGATATCTCCCTCATTCCACATCCTCTTCTGAATCTGGCTTGAATTTCTGGCAGTTCCCTGTCAATGTACAGCTGCAAATGCTTTTGAGTTATCTTCAGCAAAATTCTACTTGTGTGTGACATTGATATTGTTCAATAATTTCCATATTCTGTTGGATCACCTTTCTTTGGAATGGGCACAAATATGGATCTCTTCCAGTCATTTGGCCAGGTTGCTGTCTTCCAGGTTTCTTGGCATAGACGAGTGAAGGTTTCCAGCATTGCATCCGTTTGTTGAAACATCTCAATTGGTATTCCATCAATTTCTGGAGCCTCATTTTTTGCCAATGCCTTCAGTGCAGCTTGGACTTCTTCCTTCAATACCGTTAGTTCTTGATCATATGCTACCTCCTGAAATGGTTGAACATCGACCAGTTCTTTTTGGCACAGTGACTGTGTAACCCTTCCATCTTCTTTTGATGGTTCCTGCATCATAAAATATTTCGTCCATGGAATCCTTTGATACTGCAACTCGAGGCTTGAATTTTTTCTTCAGTTATTTCAGCTTAAATACCAAGTGTGTTCTTCCCTTTTGGTTTTCTAATTCCTGGTCTTTGTACATGTCATTATAATACTTTTCTTTGTCTTTTCAAGCCACCCTTGAAATCTTCCATTTAGCTCTTTTACTGCTTCATTTCTTCCATTCACTTTAGCTACTCTACATTCAAAAGCAAGTTTCAGAGTCTTCTGACATCAATTTTTCCTGTCTTTTTAATGACCTCTTGCTTTCTTCGTGTATGATGTCCTTGGTGTCAGTCCACAACTTACCTGGCCTTTGGCCATTAGTATTCAATGCCTCAAATCTATTCTTGAGATGGTCTGTAAATTCAGGTGGGACATACCCAAGGTTTTATTTTCACTCTTGTAGACTTGTTCCAATTTTCTTCAGTTTCAACTTGAATTTGCACATGATGGCATATTTTGCAGTTGGCCCCTGGCCTTGTTCCATAGATGCAGTCAATTTAATTCCTGTGTATGCCATCTGGCAAGGGCCACATGTATAGTCACTGTTTATGTTGTTGAAAAAAGGTATTTGCGTTGAAGAAGTCATTGGTCTTGCAAAATTCTATCATGCTAAATTCAGTGTCATTTCTATTACCAAGACCATATTTTCCAACTATTAATCCTTTTTCTCTATTTCCAACTTTTGCCTTCCAATCACAAGTAATTATCAATGCATCTTGATTGCATGTTTCAACAATTTCTTACTGCAGAATTTGTTAAAAATCTTCAGTTTCCTCACATTTGGCCTTAGTGGCTGATGCGTAAATTTGAATAGTAGCTGTATTAACTGGACTTCCTTGTGTGTGTATGGATATTATCCTATCACTGACAATATTGTACTTCAGGATAGATCTCGAAATGTTCTTTTTGATGATGAATGCAGCACCATTTCTCTTCAATTTGTCATTCCCAGCATAGTAGACCATTTGATGATCGGATTCAAAATGGCCAGTACTTGTCAATTTCAGCTCACTAATGCCTAGGATCTTAATGTTTATGCATTCCACTTCATTTTTAACAACTTCCAGTTTTCCTAAATTCATGTTTCGTACACTCAGTGTTCCGATTATTAGTGGATTTTTGCAGCTGTTTTTTCTCATTTAGAATAGTGCCACATCAGCAAATGCAGGTCCCATACACATCATTAAGGGCAACTCTATTTTAAGGAAGCAACTCTTCCCCCGCCGTACTTTGAATGTGTTCCAACCGGGGGGGCTCATCTTCTGGCAGTATATCAGACAATGTTTTACTGCTATTCATAATGGTTTCACTGGCTAATACTATAGTTAAAAGCACAGGCCGTGGAGCCAGAATGTGATCAAACTCTTAGTCTTCCTTTTTCTTGCTCTTTATATACTGATAAAGCTAATCTATCAGTATTCTCTCTATTTATTTTCATCATAGATTTTTTAATATAGGGATTTGATTACACAGGGAATGGAGGGCTTAAGAATCCAAAAGGTGAATTGAGGGTTCCCAAAGATCAGCAAAAGTAGAAAGTCACTACCACCCTAAGGCTGAAAGTTCAACAAGCAGAGGCTGGGTTATTAGAACCCAGGAACAAATGCTACCTCAAGGAAGATGAGACTGTCAGACCTATTGGGACTGTGGGCCCAGGAAACCATGCAGGAACCATACAGGGTGCACAGCCACTGACAGAGATACAATTGAAGCAGATAGAGAAGGAGGGAGAAATGCCATCTGTCCTCCGTTCTCCTGTTGTTGCATCCCATTGAACACAATTAGCCAATAGCCATCTTGACAAGGAAACCTGGGAAATACGGTTTGCAGGAATCACTCTCTAGGCCCCAGTTTTTTAAATTGCCTAAATGGTCTTTTTCTCTTTCACCTTTACCCCAAAGTCTTTCCACAAGCTTTCTCTTGGTCTGGAATAGTCTTCCTTTTCCACTTCTCTTGGTTACCTTTTCTTTAATCTTCAGGTTTTATTTACCTGTGACCTCCTCAAAAAGGTGTGCTCTGGTCCTTTAGACTAGGTTAAGCTTTTTTATTATACATATTTTTAGAGTTTACTACATCCCTTAATATAGTATCAGCATTTATTTTTATGAATTTACTAGTGTACTTATATCGAGAATGTCTTTCTTCTTCACTAGGTGACAAGCTCCATGAGGTCAGTTTTCCTCACTATGGATCTTTCAGACACCAGCATAGAGTAGGCACTCAAAATATATTTGTTAGATAATGTTTCTCTACCCATATCTTCCTACCTATTCTTGAAACATGTTTAGGACCCAGGCTTCATAGAAAAACCAAGGGCAGCCTTGCATCCCTATTCCACACTCCAGGACATACAGAGGTACAAAATCACTCAAATCAGCTTTTTATTTAAAATTCCAGAAAGGAAATTTCCAACCACTTCTCAGCTCCGTACAATCTTTTCTACCAAACTCTAACCAGAAAAACAAGTTTATCCAATTCAATTGCACAGATTATTTTGAGCATCTTATAAATATTAGGCATTGTGCTATGTTTTAGGGACACCAACGTGGATAGAATATAGGTTCTGTGTGAAAGGATCACAGTCTTTGGAAAGAACCAGATCCATGCATAATGAAATATTCTGAAAATCACAAAATGTCCTGGGAGAATACATTCTTCATAAGCAAGTTAGTGGGGGACTTCTCAGAACATGTGGCATCTGAAAATAAGTAAGAGGGGAAAACTGGAGCCTGATTGCAAATGACCTTAATGTTGCCATATGTCTCATGCTGAGTTCCTCCAGAAGCCGACCCTGGGAAATTAGAATTCAGCTGCAAGTGGTTTATTTGGAAAGTGATACTAAGAAATACCAGTAGAATGAGGAAGTGAGACAGGCAAGAAGAAGCAGCTAATACAAATTGCTAAACTATTCTGGGCAACTAGAGCTTAGTCTCACTAGGGATCGCTGAGGAACATTGTTGAACATACTGCTCATGTTTGTTGTTCCTCAGGGGTGAAGAGGCTGGGGTATTTTACATACCAACCTTCGGTCATTAGTTGAGGGCTCTTTGATGTGAGTTGTTCATGCCTTGGCACTTATGCCTGCCCATGTATGCTAACAGAGATGGCTCTGGTGGCCAGAAAGCTCTCAGTCAAAGACATGCAGAAGCTGGTATTTGTTACTCAGCTTGGCATGTTATGAAATGACAAAGTCTGGGGGACATGGGAGATGCACCAACAGTACCTCCTATACCAAACCAGGGAGTTTGGACTTTATTTAGTAGGCATTGGGGTAACATCAAAGGCTCTTGGCATGTAAGAGACAGAGGAATTGAAAGATGAATTTGAATCCCATGGGTGCTGGGAAGGATAATGGCAGTAGTACCTCAGAGTCAACTTAATATTCCCTTCTTTCATTCTTCACATGTGGCCATTTATTTAGTTATTTTTTCTATCTCCTGAGTATTGCTAAGCTCTATTTTATAAAAACAGTCTGTAATTAAAGGAAGAGTAACACATGGCAGACTTCATAGATCATACAACCTTGGAGGAAAGCACAATTACAAAATCAATGAATTATGTATCTCCATGTCAACTATTTAATGATCCAGAGTGAGATTTGACATTTTCCCTCATGAGGAAGTCTGTTCAGTTTTAGGTCTTGTCTCATGGATGTAGACTTCCTTTGACAATACTGACTCCATCAAGCCTCATGATGAGCAAACCACACACCAATATTCTTATATTCTTGGAAATTCCAGGAACAGAATCCTTGCCCTGTGATTTAGTTTGTCAGTTCCCTCTATCTGATTTGGTATATTTCAAGCAAAAAAACTACCTCCTGGGGTCAGAGAGAGCTGGTGTATGAATGTGCTGAGCCAACCATCTGATCTATAGAGAAATATAAATAGCAGTACATTTCTTGTTGTTGTTATGGCCAATGAAAAACTCCAGGGTTAGAGAACTGCCTAGACCACAGATCATAACACAAAAAGACATCTGGAAACCAATGGGGGCACACTGTGAAGAAGAACAATAAATTAAACCTAACCAAGAGTAATGTGAGTCCCCAGAAGCAAAGCTATACAGGAGTGGCCTTCTCTATTGGAAAGACATGGAAATAAGGAATCAAGGCAGGAGATGGCTTTGATGAAAAGGATGTGGGAGTTTTAAGTTCACTGAAAACTGTGAGATGTCATAAAGAAGCCTCAATAGGAAGGAGAGCCATTTCTGTTTCCTTTGCAACCATGAGGGCTGGTCACTTGGCTTGGATTTCAAAGCCTGTAGAAAATCCAGGGAAGCACTTTACTGAGCATGGACCGAAGAACTAAGTTTTCATTTACAGTATCAGGAGCAACTGTCAGAAGCTACTCTGTGCTATCACATAGGTTTCCATCAGGAAACTATAAAAAAGATACCTGTTTTAACGCACCGCTAGTCTTTCACAATAAGAATTTAAGAATTTCACACTGCATTGATTAATCAATTGATCCGTTAAGTCCTGTTTTCCACCAAGGATGACTCTTTTTTCCCCTCCATTTTATTATAAGGAGAACATCTTTGAAAAAATATACATTTCTTTGCACAACTTTCAGCTCCAGTTGAAGAGCTCTTCTAGAGATTTGCTGTTTGTTTTTTAATAGGTTTATAATGTGAATGGCTGAGTAACTAAGGGGACAATGAAGTTTCAGCAGTAGAATTATTGCCTTCCGTGAAGAAGACCCAGGTTCTATTCCCGGCCAATGTACTTTACACACAGCCACCACCTGTTTGTCAGTGAAGGCATGTGTGTTGCTATGATTCTGAACTGGTTTCGGCTGATCTTCCAGGCTAAGATGGACTAGGAAAAAAGGCCTGGCAATCTACTTTCAAAAATCAGCCATGAAAACTCATGAATTGCAATGGTCTGATCCATAACCAATCGTGGGATGGCATAGGACCAGGCGTTGTTTTGTTTCATGGTGCGTGGGGTCATCACGAGTCTGGGGCCAACTCCATGTCGGCTAACAACAAGATGAACATTAACAGGGGTTTCTCATACCTTCTCTTGTTAAAAAAAATTCATGAAGATTTCATAGCACTGTTAATCTATCTATAAAAGTAGTTGTTTTGCTTGTTAGTAGTTTGAAGTTTTTCATCCATTTGTACCATAAGAGAATGTTTCCTTGATCCAAAGTATAATAAGGGAGCCGTTGTTTGGGAAGCAGTGAGTTTCTGTCATGGGACTTCTGCATTGATGAAGGGTAATGGTTGCACAGCATTATTAATGTCCTCGAGTTGTACAACTGAAAAAATGTTGAATTGGCAAATGTTGTGTTATATCTATTCTTTTACAACAATAAAAAGTGTAATGTAAAATTCATTAGTTTTGAGTACCTATGCCAGTAAATTTTGGGGGAGAGATAGTTTCCAATCTGTGTACATTCAAAACTGACTGAGTGACTAAGCCTGAGCTGACCAGTTGATGCAGTTTGGCTTGTTTTGTTCCTTCAATTGAACAAGTTATTTGTCTGACATCATTGGACCACTGAGATAGAAGACAAATGATTGTGCATATAAACGCAAACTCTGGGTTTGCAGTGGCAAACCATACCCAACCCTCCCCAGTCACATGACACCCTTACTACCTCTCTCTGAAACATTGTCATCTCAGTTCTGCTTTAGGTCAAGGTGCTGTGCTGACACAAAAGTCCATATTCACTTATTTTATATTTACACAATGCTCCCCCCACGTGCCAGACATTTTCTCCCTCAATAGAGGTATAGGATTGAACTAAAAGATACATATGGACCTTATACCAATTCCTAAGTTACTTTCTTTCTTGCCCATCCCTGACTTTTTTGCCATTCTCTGTCTCTTGACAGGGCCTTCCTTGGTGGTGTAAATGATTAATAGGCTAACCTAAAAGTTGGAGGTTTGAGCACACCCAAGAGGCACCTCAAAAGAAATGCCTGGAGATCTACTCCCGAAAAATCAGCCATTGAAAATCCTAGAGAGCACATTTCTGTTTTGACACACATGGAGTTGCCATGAGTAGGGATCAACTTGATGGCAACTGGAAAAACTGGTCTCCCGATAGAGAAAAGGTCCTTTTCATTTAAGCATGCAACTCTGGTTTTCTTCAGACATACACTGGTCAGCTGTACCACTGAAAAAGCAGTCCCCTGACAAGAAATTCCAGCAGGGCCTACTAAAGTAGTGTGATCTCGGGGACTATAAAATCCCACACTCTAGTTTCCCTCTTTGCCACACACCATGCCCCCAAGTCTGGGGATGCTGAACTACGGGCATATGATTCTGCAGAAAAGCTACTTTCCTGACAGACATTGAAAGGAAGGGATGATTTGAGCTTAGGTTAATGAATTTGGTGGTTTCACACCAGTATTTTAATTGTTATCTTTGTGAATATCCTGGAAGTCATGGCGTCATGGGTGGTCAAAGAAGGAAGGCCTCCTGTGAATCAAATCCTTCTCTCCCCTTATTTTTCATGTGAAAAAAACTCAGGTTTTCCCTGGTTCACATGGTCTACTTGCTTGGGAATTGAAAATCAGTGTAAAAAGTAGAGATAAAATCTAAGCATAACTTATATCTGGAGTCAAATTCCTTGTTATGAAAATGCAAGTTTAATTGTAGTGATAAATTATTATTATTATTCTAAAGGATCTAGCCTCTTTCCTGAAATTACTTCACTTAAGAAAATAACTATAATTTACTTTTTGAAACACCAAAATTAACAAAAATACTACTAATTCTCTGGGAACTGGGTTGGGGATGGGGGAACGACGGTACAATTGCCCATCAGCATGTGTAGTTAATGTATTTTTAGCGTCTATAAGGAAGTGAGTTTTTTTTTCTTGGGCAAAAGACCTGCATGTTATAATGTTTCCACTTTTTAAATAAAAATATGTTAGGTTTTTAACACTTTCACCTTCTTTCTATTTCTCAAATTCTCCGCAATATGATTTTTGTAGAATGGTCTAATGGTTCAAAGCCATTTGACTGCCAATGCCTAATTCTAAACCTGATGTTTTGGAGACATGCATGGCCTTCACCATGCCAAAATGTCTTATTTTATGTTTAAATAGTCACAGATTTAATAATGGCCCACAAAAAAAGCTTGCATTTAACTACCTCTTTTTTTCCTTGTCAAGCACTCACCCAAGCATGCACAAACACAGGGGAATGCCATACACTTTAAATCCATGAGCATCATGGAAAAGGCCCACTCTGGGCTCTGTACACATTAACAAATTATGTCCCATTGGGTCAATGCAGAAATTAATTGTGGGATTCTTTTCAAATTCACATTGTTTCCTGGCTCTGTTGTGGGCCACTCAATTAGACACCTCTCAAGGCCTTTGTGCTGGACTAAATGCGGCTAATTGTTTCATTTCTGCATGGAGTGATTCATCTCCCAGATGTCTCAGAGCTTTCAGCAGCTCTGCTCCACCAATATCTCGACATATGAAAATAGAGTCATTTGGGACCCAGGCAGAAGGGAGAGATTGGGAAGCAAATAGAGCAGGGTATTCTTTACCCCTGCCCTTTGGTATGATTAATCTTCAGTGAGAAAGGGCTCCTGAATCATTCTCTTGACAGGACAGACCCCTTGCCCTATCTGGCTCCCACGTGAGGAGGGATGGATGAATGCGTCCTTTTTTCCCTTCCTCCAGGTGCAGCCCTATTCACACTCCAGCCTGACAGCACGTAATAGAACAGTTTCTACTTGCCTGTTGCGTTGCCTCAGCTCTGTATTCTTCTCTCCTCCACTGCTTCTCATTTGTTCACAACCCAGGGACAGAGCCAGCCAAATCGAAAATGCTTGAAAACAGTGTTTGCTTGGTGCACTGGAGCAAGTGTGTTTGTGTGTGTGTGTGTTTTCTTATAGAAAACATGGCTAATGTGGCTTCAGGGTAAATCCAATGAGAAAGGTTCTCACACCTCTAAGCTATTGGGCTAGTTTAAGTTTTTAACTTTGACTTTGTATTTTTATCTTCAACTCTTTTCTTTAGCTATAGAAAATAGTGTTATTCATCCATTGTAGTAGTCGAGTATATTATAATGAATGTTCTGGAATAGAGGTAGATGTCTCTCCTAGTATCTGAATGCTTTCAATCGTATTTAAAGGAGCCAAAAATTTATCATTATGAATTTTATTTTTAGATTTAACCCAGGTTGGTGAAAATCATCTGACTTAAAAGAATGATAAAATGGTGCTTAAAACCATGTTGTAACTTCATATGGATCCATATCGAAAGTTACGTGGAACTAACCCATAAAGATTAAGCTAAACATTGGTCTTAGTTTGAGTTCTCTGAATGCAGACGCTGAGACTAGGATGTAAATGCATGTACTTGTTTGTGAAGTGAGTGAGGAACGATTCAGGAAGGGAAGGCAGCCTTTTATAGATTTCTTTTTTACAGCCCTTTACAGGTGTGTTATCAAGCTTATGAATCCCTGGGTAGCGCAGGTGGTTAAGAGCTGGGCTACTAACCAAAACACTGGCAATCCAAATACATTCAGAGGCACCTTGGAAGTAAGGCCTAGTGATCTGCTTCTGAGAGGTCACAGCCTTGAAAACCCTATGGAGTGGAGTTCTACTCTGTACACCTGGAGTTGCCATGAGTAAGAACCAACTTGATGGCAATGCATAACAACAACAACAATCAAGCTTTTTATCACTGTGGGCAGCTGGAGTTCAATCTTGGTGGGGAACTCGGGGAGTCCCTACAGGACATGCAACTAAAGACTTATTTCATCTTCAGAGCAAGGAAGTTGGAGTATTTATACACTAATATTCATCAATCAGTAGGTGAAGGCTGCTCCCAAGAAATTCAAAGCAGTGTACGTAGGCAGAGTAGACTCAGGCCACCAAGTAGTCTGCAGGAAAATCAATGTGGATGTGAGAGTTGGAAGACCGCAAGGGAGCACAGGGATGGTAAGGGTGTGAGCAGAGGTGGGCAGGGCATCCACAATTTCTGCTCTAGCATTGCATTTTCTGAAACTTCAGCAGGAATGGTCACTGGCTGCAAACAAATTACTGAAACCCTGCACTGCTGTGAGATCTATGGAAACTCCTGACTTTGATGTATAAGGCATCCTTTGACTCTTCATTTAATTTCATAGGTCACGTGTTATGGATAGAAACCCTGGTGGTGTAGTTGTTAAGAGCTATGGCTGCTAACCAAAAGGTCTGCAGTTCAACTCCACCAAGCATTCCTTGGAAACCCTCTATGGCAGTTCTACTCTGCCCTATAGGGCCACTATGAGTCAGAATCCACTAGAGAGCAATGGGTACAGGTGTTATAGACAGAATTGCGTCCCCCCAAAATATGTTGTAAATCCTAACCTCTATGCCTGTGGGTATAATTCCATTTGGAAATGGGTTGTCTTTGTTATGTTAATGAGAGAGGATTAATGTAATGTGTGTCTTGAGTCAATATCTTTTGAGGTATAAAAGAGATTAAACAAGCAGGTGAAAAAGAGAGATGCCATGCTTCATGAAGATTGCCCAGAAGTAGAAACTCAGAAGAGACAAGGACCTTTCTCCAGAGCCAACAGAGAGAAAGCCTTCCTCTAGAGCCTGCACCCTGAATTCAAAGATGTGGTGAAATCCATGTAAAATTGTTCACTACAGATTAGTGAATAAGCACAAGAAAGCCTGTGCTCACCTTGCTTATTGGACAATCTGCCCCTGATTACTGGACATGTATTATGTAAAACGCCCTTCAGATTGTGTCTGGATTTGTCTTATTTCTCCTCATGCTTAAATTTAGGTCATGCATCATTGGCAGAAATATCACAGAAATAATGCTGTGTTCTTCTCATCATTTCATATCACATGGTACATGATTTCAATTTGTTCCTTCACTGTTAATGTTAACTTCAATTGCTTGGTAAAGTCTGCCAGTTTTCTCCACTGGAAGTTTACTATTTTCCTCTTTGTAATTAAGTTATTTTGATGGAGACACTTTAAAACCAGGGCTTCGAACTGGTTATTTCCCCTGCTGAGACTTTGCATTTCCAACAAGTTTCCAGGCAATGCTAATGCCGATGGTTAGGGATCGGTTCTGAGAACCACTAGTAGAGCGGTGGTTCTCAAAATTTACTATACATAAGAATCATCTGGGGATCTTGTTAAACTGTCAGTTCTGACTCAGTATATGTGGGTGGAAATGCAAATTCTCCGCAGGAGTTCCAGTTTGAAGCACTATTTGAAACTATGTAAATACCCCAGTCTCATTAACTTTCAACTATTTATCAGTTTATGGATTTATGTGCATCAGAATATTGTCATGGGTTCCTATTTTATTCATTGGATTATAATCTTTACTATCTCATATGTTGTGATGTTCAAATTGTCCCAGTTTGGGCCAGTAGGAGCCCCTTGAGGCCAATTTGCTTATTCTTCTTATATGGTCCATCATCTTTGGACACTTCCTAGGAAGACTTTTGAAGCTGAGCAACCCAATCAATTGTGAAGTAATTGATGAAGCCCCCCAAAAATGATATCCCACTAAAAGAAATTAGAAGACTAGTACTCAGCTTATCTCCACTCCCACTTCTACAGTGAGGAGGAGAAAACCTAAAAAAAGCCATGATGTAACTCATTTATAAATAAGGAAGCTTCTGCAGGTAGTGCTACATATTGAAATGGACATCTCCCACATGAGGGGTCTTGAAATAGTAAATGAGTTCTAATATTTTGGGGATTATTTAGATATAGATTTTTTTCCTGACTATTTTTTTAAAATAATATTTTATTGTGTTTTTGGTGAAAGTTGACAGAGCAGTTTAGGTTCAGTGACATTGGTTACATTCATCACAATGCATGAACTTTCTCAGTATTTCTGTTCTGCTTGTTCTGTATCCATTAATCTAGTTTCCCCACCCCTTACACTCTCATCTTTGTTTTAATTGCTAACCATTTGGTCTCATACAGATGATTTTTTAAAGAAGCGCAGTACTCATGGTTGATATTCTTTATTTTGTGAGTTGATCTGTTATTTAGCTAACCGGGGACCTCAGGGGGTAGCTTTGGTTCCAGGTTTAAAGGGTATACCAGGGCAACGGTTTTGGGGAGTCCTCCAGTCTCAACTGATTCAGTAACTCTATTTTTTTTTTTTTTTTTTTTTAGGAATTTGAGATCCTGTTCCACATTTTCTCCCATTCTATCAGGGTTCGACTATTGTGGCCCTGATCAGAATGGTTGGTAGTGGTAGCTGGGCACTATCTAGTTCTTCAGGTCTCAGGGTAGATGAGGCCATGGTTCGTGTAGACTATTTGTCCTGTAGACTAGATTCTTCTTTGAGTCTTTCGTTTCCTTCTTTCTCTTTTCCTCTGAATGAGTAGAGGCCAATAGTAGTATCTTAGATTGCCACTCCATGATTATTTTGAATCAAGGATCTCCAAATTTTCTAGTTACAACTAGTAAATTGTGGTTTAGAGCTACAAGAGAATTATATATATATATATATATATACACACACACACACACAAACAATTTTGGGAAAAAAATTTAAAAAGCTCTGTAATTAAATTAACAGCTGTATCTTTAAGACTTTCTTCTAGGAAGATGGATATGATTATATTTGAACCGACAGATTCAGGGATCTCGGACCCATCCCTGTTAATCATCTCTTTTCCTGTGAGGTCACAAAGAGAAATAAGCACAAATTGATCTATAGAAAATGGGAAATAAAAATACATTTTGACTGACCCAGTGCTTCATAACTCTAAGCAAAGAGATTTGAGAAAACAGGGTCAATAAATGTGGCCTAAGTGGGTCTCTGGTCACCCACCTCTAATACCATAATATAAGAATTACCACCTGGTCACATGATGCAAGCTATAAGAAGCAACGGCCAGCATACTGTGAGTACAGAGAGAGGGAAGGAAGCAATGTACCTGGGCTTCAAGAATTTGCTTTTGCATGAAGTGAGCTGGAGAGAAATAGACTCACCATTTAACCACAGTTACCTTGCCACTCATGCTGTGATTCAACTGCGTTGAACGTTCTGGATTCTGGGCACTATGATTAGTACATTTTTTTCATCCTTTTGGAAGGAGGTGGTACATAGCAGTGCCCTGAGAAACGGGAAGAATATCATATGAATGTAATACAGAGTTTAAGAGGTTGTCAGCATGGCTCATATGAAGAACCTGCCCTTAAAAGCGGGGGGAGGGGGGAGTTCTATAAATAAACACAAGATAAAAAAGATGTGAAGCTCTATGTAAAAGGTACAGAAAATGATGGGAAAATCTCATGGATTAAGGGTAGGGTTGCACAACCGATTATTGTAATTGCTGTCAATAAATTGTACATCTGGAAAAAGTTGAATTGGCAAAAGTTGTGTGATATATTTACAACAATGACAAAAAAAGAAAAAAGAATACCTGTGAGGCTGCTTATATACAACCAAACATCTCATGGGATTTGGTTCCTTGCTTTGGAGGTTTACAGTCATGGGTTTCATAGGACACCCCAGTTAACTGGCCAAATAATGTGTTTAGTGCTTCAGCTAAAAAAAAAAAGGTACAGAAAATGACCACATGATAGTAAATGAATTGGTTTTCTTAAAACAATCATTTGCATTTAAAGAGTTTTATAAGTGAGATTTATTTATTTTTTTCTCAATGGCCTCACCTACACATAAATTTGGGAGGTTCTCTCAGGTCGTTAAACAAAGGCCAATTCTAACCAGGTGCTTAGGGCCACGGGTTCAGTTTACTCATTGGCTACACTTCCTTTGGGCTCAGTCAACTAAGCCTAGAGCAGAAGAGAACTTAATAAAGAAAAGGAAATCCTACCAGGACCTGCTCCAAGGAATCTTAGTATTTAAGCCTAATGCTTGGCCTCCTTATGCCTTCAGGTTAACCATATGTAAACAATTGCTACTTTTCACACCAGAAGCAAGTTACCCTTCAGAGGGGAGCTGATTCCTTGGCTATAAAGTTTATAAGTCCACTAGCTAAGTTTATGAAGTGCTCAGGCATCCTCTGGAAAATGAAAGGTGCTGTGTAATGGCAAGGGCTCTAGAGTGGGCAGGAAAGGAAACACGGCCAAGGAACTTAGGTCTCATTAGCCCAGTGCATTGCTTTTGCAATGGAATTAGACACATTCTAACAGAGTTAGGACTGGTCACAGTATTGAAATGCCTTGAGTTGGTAAAACACACAGAGTCATTACATGCTTTGCCTCTGAGGGCTCTTAAGCATGGGAATGCCTACAAAAAGCCTGGATGGAGTGAAAATCAAAATCAAATTTGGCTGAATTGGGCCTTGTCCCTTCAGTGTATGGTTTTTCCTGAGAGGAAATATCTAGACTCAGAGAAGGGCTTAGATCAAATTTTGTTAGTTTTCAGCATTTATATCAGGACTTTGATTGTCTCCTAGGGTCACTACCTCTTCCTTATCTGCTCCAGAATTAGATGTGATTTCCCTTCTCTAGTCATATATCTTATCTGAAGCATATATTCCATTCCATTTAAAGGTAAATCAGTTATTATTCTCTTTCAAGGGATAGAAGTCAGTTTTGCTGTGTAACATACCACCCAAAAATTAGTGGCTTAACTAACCATCTTGAATTTACTCATGATTTTCCAAGTTGATGCTTTGGGCTAGGCTAACTAGGACCACGTGTCTCTGTTTCATAAGGTGTTGGTGGAGGTAGCCCATTTGTTTGGGGTCACTTGGTGGTTCACGGTGTCATTCACAATTCTAGCAGTTGTCTAGCTGGCTGCTGGGTTGATGGAAATAACTGGAACATGTTTCAGTCATCCTCCAACAGGACAGTTAAAACTCATTCACAGGGTAGTAGTCATAGAGTTCCTAAGATTAGCAAGAGTAGGAAAGCTCCAATGCTCAAGCACTTTTCAAGCCTCTTCTTGTATCAGTTTTTCTAATGTCCCATTGGCTAGCACATGTCATGTGACTAAATCTAGATTAAAAAAATAGAGAAATAAACACTCCTTTGATGGGAGAAGCTGCAAAGTCACATTGCAAGAAGGCATTGATATAGGAAGAGGAAGATCTTGTGGTCAGGTTTACAACTGACCATGCAATACAAATAATGAAAAGAAAGCTTATTAGGGGACACTGAGCTTCTGTTAAGGGTGATAAAAAAAAAAACTGGGAACAGTTATGGTTGAACAACATGATGAGAATATGTGATGTCACTGAACTGTACACGTGAAGATTGTTGAAATGGCAAATATTTTGTTACCTATTTATTTATCAAAATTTAAAAAAAGGAACAGAATATTTTCCTTCCATAAATGCATTCCGATCCAAGAGAAGAGCTGAAAGTACTGAAAGATGATGCCAACAAGAAACATGAAGTCTAGATACTTCCACTAATCTCTCGGGAAAAACCATACGCTGACGGAACAAGGCCCAATTCAGCCAACTTTGATTTTTACTTCATCCATATTTATTTTGATGTGTAATTATCACTGTTGGGATCTTTCAGGTTATGAGAAGATAGATTTTTGAGTCTTCAATGCTGTGAGTTTTTCCTTTAAAATTTCCCTCCCAGAGTATGTTCAGATTGATGAAACACAGTTATTTCCAGACAAAGAGGCTCCTTATTTGAAATAAAGAAAGAGAGAGAAAGAAGAGGGAGAGAGGGAACGAAGGAGGAAGGAAGGAAAGAGAGCAAAGCATAAGAGAATAATTCCAACTAGATATTTTCTCCTTTATTTTCTTTCTTTCAACCTCTTTCAGACCTGCCTACAAAGAAATATGAAACAAGTGGTGAACTTGTTTACTTTTTCTCACTTTTAGTGAAAAACTTCATACAATTCCCTCTAAATATCAAGTAAAATGATCATTATTCCAGTTTTGCCACTTACCAGCTGTGTGGCTTGGGCAAGTCACTCACACAATGTATGCCTCAGCTTCCTCATCAGTAAACTAAGAAGAATAAAAGTATCTCCTTCGAGGGTTGTAATAGAGATGTAAAATATTATTACTTATTTTTAAAGTATTTTAAACAGTGCCTGAAATATAACAAAGGTTAAAACACTGCTACATGAGTGTTTGTTAAATCAAAATAACAAATTTAGTGTTTATTACGATCATGCCCACCCAAGGCTGAAGAGGAGGCCAAGACATTATTCCAATTTTAGAAATAAATTCATAGTTTTATTTATGGAACTAACGTAGGCAGGCCCTACACAATTTACCTACTCTGGTAAGTTGTTGTTAATGTTGGGACAATGTGGTTAAAGTATAACAATCAATATAGTATTAGTCCGACAGCCTTGCAAAATGTCCTCCTGCATCTAAAGCACTTTTCCACATATTTTATTTGATCCTTGAACTGGGGTATGTGGAGATTTATATCAGTGGTATGTGAGGGCCTTAGCGCAGAAAGAACGAAGGGAAAGGAAAAGAAAAGGGAAGGAAAGAATTAATTCTTCATCTTTGAGGGGCCCGATAGCCATGTACCTTGGAAAACTGCCAGCAATTTTCTGGCAGTCTGAAGTCATCAACTTCACTTATGAAAATCAAGAGGAACCCACAAGAATTGGAAACAATCACCTTCAGATAAAATTCATGAACTATGATATAACCACGGTAAAAAAAGGAAATTACCAGAAATTCTTCATTACTATTAAAAAAACCCACATTGGCAGTAGCCAAATTTCATTTATAGTAGCAAAAAAAAAAAAAAAAAGAGTACCCTTGATATCCAAAGACAAGAAGACTTAAACAATAGAAGATTCTTTTTGTCACATATCAAAAACCCTGTAGGAAGGCAGCTATCAGCTTTTCTGGAATTCTTGACTGTTTCCTCAGGTTTCAAGGTGGCTCCAGTAATTTTAAGCCTCATACCTTCACAGGAGAATTTCAACATGGAGAAAGGAAAACGGGCTTGCTTTTCATGCATCTCAGGCTTTTTTCTGGGAGAAGAATATTTCTCTGAGCCACCAGATTTTCTCTCTGATATCTCCTTGGTGCAAAGTGGATCACATGTTCACACCCTCGCTGCAAATGAGGCAGGGAAAGCAAGTTTTAACTTTCTTCAATTTTTAACGGAGTAGTGGCAAAAAGGAAGGAGGAAGGGAAAAATTGTTGGTAACTCACACTCTCTGTTCTAAACAGTTTGTTGGGAAATAATTTTGATTCCCAGATATTTCCATATGAGTTTTAGTATCTCTCCCTTATTTCCCTCACACCCATGTTCATAAACAATGTGCCTTCTATAATATTTTAGGGATAAAACTTAAAAAAAAAAAAAGCCACTGCCTTCAAGTCGATTCCGACTCATGGGGACCCTATAGGACAGAGTAGAACTACCCTACTTCCAAGGAGAGCCTGGTGGATTCAAACTGCTGACCTCTTGGTTAGCAGCCGTAGTACTTAACCACTATGCACCAAGGTTTCCTTTTATGGATAACTAAGTCTGAACTGGCATGAAAATAAGTGAGTCTATTGAGGCTTAATGAAGCCGAGGGCCATCTCAAGAATGGTACATGATAGACTCAAAGATGTCAACCTAAAGCCCTATGCCTTAGCTGTATATGCAGTGGTTAAGTGCTATGGCTGCTAACTAAATGATCGGCAGTTCAAATTGACCAGGCGCTCCTTGGAAACTCCATCAGGCAGTTCTAATCTGTCCTGTAGGGTTGCTATGAGTCAGAATCAACTCGACAGCAATGGGTTTGTTTGTTTTGTTTTGTTTTTATAATGAAATTGCTTCAATTCTTGTCTTTGAGCGTGTGTGTTTTTGAACCATAGTCTTATATATCTTTATAGGTCTTTCCACTTAATTGAAAGAGTTACAACTGGCAATATTTTCTACTACTATCTTTTAAATCTTAACATCAAATCGAACCAGTTTTACATCTTTCAGATTCACCGTGGTATAATGTAGTGATTTTTAAAATAGCATTTGTGGCCCCAAGAATTCTGTGGAAGCCAAGTGGGTGGGTTGGAAATGATGGTTACCCACGCTGTCACATATCAATGAAGGTAGCTCTGCTTTGCCATCTCTTTAACTTGGCACTAACAGAGGTGTGCTGAAATATTTATTTGCCAAGTGTATTCTACAACTAAGAAAAAAAGTCTTTAGTGGAAAGAGTTTAGGACTGAGAGTTAGGCAGGCCTGGGTTGGATTCCTAATATTGCCAGTTACTATGAACATGTTGGTGCCATGTTCCCTTTCTAAAGATGTTTTAGTTACATTTAACCCTTGGGATTTTTGAGAGATAAGAGAGTACACAAAAACACTTGAGTTCCCTAAGTACATATTAGGTATCCCCAAGCTATCAAAAATCTCCCCTTTCTCACATTTTAATCACAGCAGAGTGCTCCATTAGGTTAATACCCCCTAATTTTCTTAGCCAAGATAGACTGTTCCATAGGTGTTGTTATAACAGCCATCATTCACGCAGAAGATGTTTGCTTTGCTGTAGCTTTCCAATGGAATAAATTCTAGGAAGTGAGTTCATGGATACAAGTATATAAACATCTGTTTGCTACTCAAGAAGTTTTGCCAGATTTTATTTTTTCTAGTAAAATTATGATGACTTATAGTGCCACTAGCAATATGTCATTGTACCAGGTTTAAGAAA
This sequence comes from Elephas maximus indicus, assembly GCF_024166365.1. Taxonomy (NCBI): domain Eukaryota; kingdom Metazoa; phylum Chordata; class Mammalia; order Proboscidea; family Elephantidae; genus Elephas; species Elephas maximus. The sequence goes on from NC_064843.1 coordinate 45,959,262, forward strand.
CCTGCCAATTTTGGATATTCCTTTTAATTTTGGCAAATTTTTTCAGGTGTAAAATAATATCAGAGAGTTGTTAAATTTGTAATAGTTTTATTACGAGGGAGGATTCCTAATTTCTTTGTTTTTAAGAATGATCTTATTGTTCCTATAAAAATGAGGCAATGTTCATTATAGAAAACAGAAATATTAATGAATTTACAAAGAAAAAAGTAATAAAACCATCCCAAATATCACCACACAGAGATATTAGGTAAATATTATTCTAGAAATCACTCTCTCTCTGCATGTCTTATAATGCTGACTGAAGGATAGGTTAAAAAAAAAAATACAAAGAAAGAGAATGTTAAACAAATTGAATCATAACTACTTTTTGTAATTACAGGTATGATTTTGATATATGGAACTAAAAGGGTAGAAATCAAATGAAACTAATTTCCAGTTTTATCTGTAATTTAGAAAAGATACATTTTTCACATCGGTGTTATTAGTTTTTAAATATTGTAAGAACCATTATTTTAAGAATAACCTTTATTATAAGAATCATTATTATTTTTTTTCTTAAACCTACAGATTTTACTATTCATTTTTGTCTTTAAACATTAAGTTTCAAAGTTTGTAGACACCCGTGTACCTACACGTAGATTTAGATGTTATATATTGCTTTATTAAAAATGTAAAATAATGCAAGTATGGGTAAAGTCCAGCATTTGGATCATTTTCTTTTCCCTTTTCCCTACCTAAGTAGAGGGTACCATTCTGCAATAAGCGTGGGCTTTTACTACATACATAGGGTCATAAACAATGCACCATTGTTTCATGTGTGTAGTAGACATGGTTGGTGCTGCTCCCACTCTCACTGCTGGTGCTCCTACACTCCAGCTGCTGTGGGTGTTGGCTACTAATGGCTCTCAGCTGTCTTGTTCTCTGAAGGATTGTCCTTGGTTAAACCCAAGTTGTTTCACTGGAAGGATGCCTCCCAAAAATCAGTCCACAGGCAGTGACTGACAAGTGTATATGTGGGGGGGGGGGGGTGTGTATCAACAAGATCAGCCCCTTTGCTTTAATGTAAGATCAACTCTGTGGTGCAATTCAGGCTTCAGAGCTTCCCTTGGGGTCAGGCTGAGGCTAGACTTCAGCTGAGACCACCACCTTGCTTAGCTCCTTACTCTGCCCTGTCCTGTGTCCCTCCCTCCCCTTCTTCTAGGAGCCATCCCCCAATAAATCAACAGCACCAAATCCCTGTCTCTGGCTTTGCTTTTAAGGAATCTGTGTGAGTCATCTAGTGCTGCTACAACAGAAACACCACAAGTGGATTGCTTTAACAAAAAGAAATTCATTCTCTCACAGTACGGTAGGCTAGAAGTCCGGGGGATGGTTTTCTCTCTCTGTTGGCTCTGGAGGAAAGTCCTTGTGATGCATCAGTCTTCCCTTGGTCTGGGTATATCTCAGCGCAGAAACCTCAGGTCCAAAGCATATGATCTGCTCCTGGCACTGCTGTCTTTGTGCTATGAGGTCCCCCTGTCTCTCTGCTTGCTTCTCTTTTTTATATCTCAAAGACATTGGCTTAAGACATTATGTAAACTTGTATAAATGCCACTGTGTCATACTGTGGGGGCTTGTGTGTTGTTGTGATGCTGGAAGCTATGCCACTGGTATTCAGATACCAGCAGGGTCACCCATGGAGGACAGGTTTCAGTTGACCTTCCAGACTAAGACAGACTAGGAAGAAGGACCCTGCGGTCTACTTTTGCAAAGCATTAGCCAGTGACAACCTTATGAACAGCAGCGGAACACTGTCTGATATAGTGCTGGAAGAAGAGCCCCCCCAGGTTGGAAGGCACTCAAAACATGACTGGGGAAGAGCTGCCTCCTCAAAGTAGAGTCAACCTTAATGATGTGGATGGAGTAAAGCTTTAGGGACCTTCATTTGCTGATGTGGCATGACTCAAAATGAGAAGAAACAGCTGCAAACATCCATTAATAATCGGAACCCGGAATGTACAAAGTATGAATCTAGGAAAATTGGAAATCGTCAAAAATGAACTGGAACACATAAACATCGATAACCTAGGCATTAGTGAGCTGAAATGGACTGTTCCTGGCCATTTTGAATCAGACAATCATATAGTCTACTATGCTGGGAATGGCAACTCGAAGAGGAATGGTGTTGCATTCATCGTCAAAAAGAACATTTCAAGATCTATCCTGAAGTACAACGCTGTCAGTGATAGGATAATATCCATACGCCTACAAGAAAGACCAGTTAATATGACTATTATTCAAATTTACTCACCAACCACTAGGGCCAAAGATGAAGAAATAGAAGATTTTTATCAGCTGCTTCAGTCTGAAATTGATCAAACATGCAATCAAGATGCATTGATAATTAATGGCGATTGGAACGCGAAAGTTGGAAACAAAGAAGAAGGATCAGTAGTTGGCAACATGGCCTTGGTGATAGAAACAATGCTGGAGATTGAAAGATAGAATTTTGCAAGACCGACGACTTCTTCATTGCAAATACCTTCTTTCACCAACATAAACGGTGGCTATACACATGGACCTCACCAGATGGAACACAGAGAAATCAAATTGACTACATCTGTGGAAAGAGATGATGGAAAAGCTCAATATCATCAGTCAGAACAAGGCTGGGCGCTGACTGTGGAACAGACCATCAATTGCTCGTATGGAAGTTCAAGCTGAAACTGAAGAAAATCAGAGCAAGTCCACGAGAGCCAAAATATGACCTTGAGTATATCCCACCTGAATTTAGAGACCATCTGAAGAATAAAGTTGACGCATTGAACACTAGTGACCAAAGACCGGACGAGTTGTGGAATGACATCAAGAACATCATCCATGAAGAAAGCAAGAGGTCACTGAAAAGACAGGAAAGAAAGAAAAGACCAAGATGAATGTCAGAGGAGGCTCTGAAACTTGCTCTTGAGCATTGAGCAGCTAAAGCAAAAGGAAGAATTGATGAAGTAAAAGAACTGAACAGAAGAATTGAGATGTTTCAACAAACAGATGCGGCACTGGAGGTGCTCACTCATCTATGCCAAGAAATATGGAAGACAGCTTCCTGGACAACTGACTGGAAGAGATCCATATTTATGCCTATTCCCAAGAAAGGTGATCCAACCAAATATGGAAATTATAGAACAATAACATTAATATCACACGCAAGCAAAATTTTGCTGAAAATCATTCAAAAACGGCTGCAGCAGTATATCGACAGGGAACTGCCAGAAATTCAGGCCAGTTTCAGAAGAGGATGTGAAACCAGGGATATCATTCCTGATGTCAGATGGATCCTGGCTGAAAGCAGAGAATACCAGAAGGATGTTTACCTGTGTTTTATTGATTATGCAAAGGCATTCGACTGTGTGAATCATAACAAACTATGGATAACACTATGAGAGTGGAAATCCCAGGACACTTAATTGTACTCATGAGGAAACTTTACATAGATCAAGAGGCAGTTGTTCAGACAGAACAAGGGGATACTGATTGGTTTAAAGTCAGGAAAGGTGTGCGCCAGGGTTGTATTCTTTCACCATACCTACTTAATCTGTATGCTGAAGAAATAACAGGAGAAGCTGGACTATATGACGAAAAATGGGGCATCAGGATTGGAGGAAGGCTCATTAACAACCTGGGTTATGCAGATGATGACACAACCTTGCTTGCTGAAAGTGAAGAGGACTTGAAGCATTTACTAATGAAAATCAAAGACCACAGCCTTCAGTATGGATTACACCTCAACATAAAGAAAACAAAGATCCTTGCAACTAGACCGATGAGCAACATCATGATAAATGGAGAAAAGATTGAAGTTGTCAAGGATTTCATTCTACTTGGATCCACAATCAACAGCCATAGAAGCAGCAGTCAAGAAATTAAAAGACGCATTGCATTGGGCAAATCTGCTGCAAAAGACCTCTTCAAAGTGTTGAAGAGCAAAGATGTCACCCTGAAGACTAGGTTGTGCCTGACCCAAGCCATGGTATTTTCAATTGTATCACATGCATGTGAAAGCTGGACAATGAATAAGGAAGACCGAAGAAGAGTTGACGCCTTCGAATTGTGGTGTTGGCAAAGAATATTGAATATACCATGGACTGCCAAAAGAACAAACAAATCTGTCTTGGAAGAAGTGTGGCCAGAATGCTCCTTAGAAGCAAGGATGGCAAGACTGCATCTTACATACTTTGGACATGTTGTCAGGAGGGATCAGTTCCTGGAGAAGGACATCATGCTTGGCAGATTACAGGGTCAGTGGAAAACAGGAAGACCCTCAACGAGGTGGATTGACACAGTGGCTGCAACAATGAGCTCAAGCATAACAATGATTTTAAGAATGGCGCAGGACCGGGCAGTGTTTCGTTCTGATGTGGATAAGGTGGCTGTGAGTCGGAACTGACTCGACAGCACCTAACAACAGCAACAATTCATCTCATTTCATCATGGTGATAGAATTTACAACACATAGGGAAATCACATAAAATGGTGGACAATCACACAATACTGGGACTCATGGTCCAACTAAGTTGACAGATATTTTGGGGGCACACAGTTCGATCCATTACAGAATCCTCCTCAAGACAAGATTTAAAAAATTTTTCTATATTGTATCATACTTATCGAACATGTTATTTAGCATGTTTCTTGTTTTCTTCACTTAACATAATGTTTTTGAGAGATTCGTCCTGGTTAACATCAGACTATTCTATTTTAAATGAGTTTATTTCTCCATTCCCATTCCGAGGGACTGTTAAATGTTTTCTTTCTGTTTTTGGTATTACAGGCACTGCAAAAATGAATAATCATTCAGCACGTGTGTGAAAGTATCTCCATGACTGACACCCAAGATTGTAATTTTTAGATGGTAGGCTATATGAATATTGACTTTTTAAATATTTCCTATTTACCCTCTGAAGTGGGGGTACCACATAGTACACTAAACTGATCCTAATTTTTATTCAACACTTCAAGTTATCATATTTATTATTATTGTTACTAATTTAAAAACCCTTTGCTGTCGAGGTGATTCCGATTCATAGTGACCCTATCAGACAGAGTAGAACTGCCCCATAGGGTTTCCAAGAAGCAGCTAGTGGATTTGAACTGCTGACCTTTTGGTTAGCAGCCTGAGCTCTTAACCACTGCACCACCAGGGCTCCTATTACTGATTTAAAGGGTTTGAATTGGTAGCTTATTTTTGTTTTCATTTGCGTTTCCCTGATTGCAAATAAGGCTGTGTTTAATTTAATACGTGAATTGGCAATTTAGGATTCCTCTACATTGAAATGCCTGTTCATATCCTTTATTCATTTTTCTATAATCTTATGTGTACATTTTGCATTCACCTGTTAGTTATCTTTATATATTCTTACAAATGTATTTATTTGTATTGCTAGATGTTTATATTTATATTTGTAGTCATTAAATTTCTCTCCTCATTGTTAGTTAAGCTGGCTATTTTTTGTTTTTCTTTCAGATTTGTTCTCCACTTTTCTTCACCCTACTTTCTACCCTGAGAGGCTGACCTTAGGAGGCCGATCTGTATGGGTCTGTTTCCGGAGCAGTATCAGGAGATAGAGAGAGCAGAGGGAAGTAAGGGTTATTTATTTTGGCTCCTTCCCTGATCCGACTGCCTCTCTTTAGTAAAAAGTCGTCGCTCCTGTTAAACATACTTGACACAGCTAGTCAGCTCGAGCTAGTGCTCGTGCTCTCTCTCTCTGTCTCTTGTTCTCTGCCTCTCCAGTTTCCAGAAGCAATTTCTCCCCCTTGCCCCAGCCATTGCTACCCCTATGGTACTATACCCAGTCCACGCATTTTTATACTGTTACTTTTATAAACCCACCTCAAATTATACAATCCTTCTATTTTCTGCTGGAATCCTGATTGATATAGCGGCTCATCTCTTAACACTGTGGGGTAGACTGTTTACAAAGATGGCCACCATAATTACTTCCCATCCCTTGTATCCAGGCTAGTCTGATGAGTTGCTTGACAAATAGAATGTCGTGGAAGTAAATGGGTGAAACTTCTGAGCTTAAACTTCAAAAGGTTTACACAAAGGTAGGATGAGAATGAGAAACGAGGTTGGGAAGCAGAAAGAATATTGGGGCTAATATTACTGAGGGTCTCAGCTGAAGCACCAAAGTCGGCAGTCTCCCAAAGTTCACCAGGAAACGACTCTAAGTCTCATGAGTTTCTGGCAAAGCTCCACCTAGTCTCTTAGTCTACACCATCAAAGAGAGTGTTTCTGAGAAGGCTGAAGCTGCTGAAATAATGGCCTCCCTTCTCCTTTCCAAATCTCACACCAGTTCCACTCATGGCAACCTCTAATCCGGAAACAGTGAAGAATATTCTGGGAAATGGAAATGTAGTTCCCAGCAACTCTTCTAAAATGGGCAGATAATTATTTGACAAGGAGAATTTTGGTTTGATTAATTTATTCTTTTTTATATTTAGATTTTAAAGGTCATCTTAGAAATTGAGACTTCAGATTATCTCTACCAGGCATTGGCAAACTTTATGTACTTGGGCCTGATAGGGACTATTTTAGACTTTGTGGGCCACACAAGGTTTCAGTGGCTGTTTCCCCCACTACCCACTTTCTCCTTCTTTTTAACAACCCTTAAAATATGTAATAGTCCCTCGGTGGTACAAATGGTTAATACACTATGCTGCTAACTGAAAGGTTGGAAGTTCAAGTCCACCCCGAGGTACTTTGGAAAAAAAGACCTGGCAATCTACTTTCACGAAATAGAAAATTCTGTGGAGCACAGTTGTACTCTGACTTACATGGGGTCATTGTGAGTAGTAATTGACCCGATGGCCAGTGGTTTTAAAAATGTGAAACCATTCTTAGCTCTTGGGATTGTATAAAACTAGGCTGCAGGCCCTTTGGCCCAGGGCATAATTTACCATCCCTTAATCTGCATCTGGAAACCCTGGTGGCATAGTGGTTAAGAGTTTGGCTGCTAACCATCAGATCGGCAGTTCGAATCCACCAGGCGCTCCATGGAAACCTCGTGGGGCAGTGCTACTCTGTGCTGTACTTAGGATCTCTCTGAGTAGGACCCAGTTCCACGGCAGCTAACGACAACAATCTACATCCAACGCTGTTGCTGATGCATTTAGGTTAAGCCTGCCTGTTTTGGTGTCGTTCTTTTTTCCTAGAAAATTTTATTTCTTCCTTTTTTGACTTTCCAGATGGATTATTTTTACTATGTCCTACTCCAGTTGATTTGAAAATTTCGTATTGTTTCTATTATTTTAGTTGGTGACGTTAAATTCTTTTGTTTTTTAATTGAGATGTAATTCATGTACCAAAAAAATTCGCTATTTTAAAGTGTACAATTCAGTGATTTTGAGTGCATCCACAAGACTGAATGACCATCACCAGTGTCGATTTCCATAAAATTTCCACCACTCCAAAGAGGAACTCTGTACTTATGAGTCCCAGTTGCTTTCTACCCCATGGCAACCAATAGTCTACTCTCTGTATCTATCTTCCTATTCTGGACATTTTGTATAAATGTAATAATATAATTGTAGCATTTTATGTGTGGCTACTTTTACCTACCGTAGTGTTCTTAAGGTTTATCCATGTAGTAGGTATCCAAATTTCATTCCTTTTTATGGCTGAATGATATATTCCATTGTATGAATATACCACATTTTGTTTATCCATTCATCAGTTGATGGACATTTTCTTTTCACTTTTTAGATATTATGAATAATGTTGCTATCAATAGTGGTATACAAGTTTTTATGTGAACATACGTTTGCTGTTTTCTTGAATACATACCTAGGAGTAGAAGTACTGGGTCATATGGTAGGTCTATGTTTGACTTTTTGAGAAACTGCTAAACTATTTTCTATAGAAGCTGTATCATATTACATTCCTACCAGCTATAGGTGAGGATTCCAATTTCTCATCTTTGTCAACACTTATTTTCCATCCGTCTATCTATCTACCTGTCTATCTATCATCCATCTATCTATCATCTATCTATCTATCTATCTATCTATCTATCTATCTATCTATCTATCTATCTATCTATCTATCTATCTATCTATCTATCTATCTAATCTATCTATCATCTATCATCTATCTATCTATCATCTATCTATCTATCTAATCTATCATCTATCTATTTATCTATCATCTATCTATCATTTATTTCCACCCTAGTAGGTGGGAACTGGTATCTCATTGTGGTTTTGATTTGCATTTTCTAAGGAGTGATGATGTTGAACATCCTTTCTTGAGCTTATTGGCCATTTGTATTTCTTCTTTGGAGAAATGTCTATTCAAGATCTTTGCCCATTTTTTGCTTGGGTTGCTTGTGTTTTTGTTGTTTATAATTCTTTGCTTGTTCTGGAAATTAAACCCTTATCAGATATTTGACTTGCAAATATTTTATCCCATTCTTTGTTTTTTTGATAATGTGTTTTGATGCACAAATGTGTTTAATTTTGATAAAGTGCAATTTATCTGTTTTTTTCCTTTGGTTGCTTGTGATTTGGGGATCACATCAAATAAACTATTGCCGAATCCCAGGTCATGAAAATGCTTTCCTCTAAGAGTTTTGTAGTTTTTGCTCTTACATTTAAGTTTTTAACCCATTTTTAATTGTTTTATGTTTATGTGGAGAGGTAGGGGTCAAAATTCATCATTTTGCATGTGGACATCTAGATATCTGGGTACATTTTGTTAAAAAAGAGTGTTTTTCCCCTTTGAGTAATTCTAGCGCTGTTGTCAAGAATCAACTGACCATAGATATATGGAATTATTTCTGGACTCAGACTCAGTTCTTTTCCTTTGGTGTATGTATCTGTCCTTATTCCAGTACCACACTCTCTTCTTTAGCATAGCTTTGTAGTAAGTTTTGAAATGAGGAAGTGTGAGCCCTCTGAGTTTATTCTTTGTTTTCAAGATAGTTTGGACTATTTTGGGTCTGTTGAAATTCCATATGAATTATTAAATCAACTTCCTCATTTCTGCATAAATTTAAAATTTTGATAGGGATTGTGTTTATCTGCAGTATAGTTGGGGAGTACTTTCATTTCAGCAGTATTAAGTTTTCTAATCCATCACTATGGAATATCTTTTCATTTATTTAGATCTTCTTTGATTTCTTTCAACAATGGTTTGTAGTTTTCAGTGTACAGGCCTTGTACTTTTTTCTTGTTAAATTTAGTCCTACATTTTATTCTTTTTAATACTCTCATAAATGGAATTATTTTCCTAATTTCATTTTTGGATTGTTCATTTTAATGCATAGAACTGATTTTGTATATTGATTTTGGATCCCGCAACCTTACTGAACTCATTTATTACCTCTAATAATTTTTTGTGTGTGGATTTTCTAGGGCTGCTATATAATATTTTGTCTGCAAATAGAGGTAGTTTCACTTCTTCCTTTCCTATCTGGATGTTTTCTGTTTCTTTTTCCTGCCTAATTTCTCTGGATAGAACCTTCCCACTAGGTTTCCCCACCTGGTATCCCACCTTAATAGGGCCGAGAATACCATTGTGAAGGGTACTAGACAGTGTTTCTTCCCTCTGCACCAACTTTGATGTGTTGCTAACATCCACTTGGGATTCTAGAAGTTCACTTGTGATAACTAACTACGGGAGATGTATAACTGAGCCTCACTGTACTAGCGCTTGACATAGTGTTTTTTATCATATAGTTATAAATAACATATGAACATCAGGTCATTTTTTAAATCAGCTAATTTTTCAAATTATGTTCACAGTCACATACAAAGTCAAAAGCTAAATATGGTGAACTGCAAAACTCAAGATGCTCACATTGGTCAACTAGCATTACCTTATTACCTTAGATTTTTTTTTTCTTTTTAAATAGAGGCTTTTTTTTTTGTCCTTTCCTGCCAAACTGTACTATTATAAAGTACATTTTACTTAATTACATTTCCACAAACGTCATGTCTAATGTGTGAGCGTGCCAAAAAACTAAGAGAATATCTCCTTTCTTGTTGTCATGCCAAGTTCAGTATAAATTAGTTTTCTGAAGACCTTGCAAATGTCTCATTTAACACGCTTTCACCCTAAACCTGCCTAATATAAATGTACAAAGTAGTCACTCTCCTTTGGGAGTTTGGTTGAGCAAAGATGTCATTTTGGAAGGAACCCTTAGCTTTACGTGATTCCCTCTAAAATTATGAGACGTGTTACCTGCTCTAGTTAGCTCTCAAATGAATAGCCAGCAATTTCAAATGACTACTTTCCAAAGCAAATTACTCCCACCTTCTTACTCATCAGCAGGTCTCAGCTGAACTAACATTTTAAAAGACTGTTCCCAATTCACAATTCTTATGGAAAAAAAAATTGGATTTTTTCTCCCACCCCTCATTTTTGCTCTAACACTTTAGTTACCTTTACCACATGTCGTTGTAATATGCTACCAAAAATAAAACCCAAAGTTGGTGACATGAGATCAATCCTGGTATTCATCACTGTTATTCTCTAATGCTCCATCCATTACAAATCATGGAATATAAAATAATCAAACTTTTTTTTTTTTTTTTTTGCCTATCTTACTTTGGCAAGATGTTTCAGTCTTTCAAGAAAAAATGAAAGCCATGTGTTTTGAATGGGTTCCATTGCAGTATGATTCCTGCAATGAAGACATTTTATTGTGTTAATTTTCATTAAATAAAACCCTGTTGAAAGCCAGTAGTTTTCCAAAACCCATATGATTTATGACATGCTAATGTTTGTAGGGACACACTCTGTTTCAATTATGTGGGGTAAGTGATGCCTTTCAGAACAACTCAGCAATAATATCACCTACTAGAGTTTTAATTTTAGACCTACAGCATGGGTGTGAGACCTGGGAACCTATCGACAAAATTGTCAGCTTCTGCACAAATTTAATCTTCATCACCTCTATGCTACGTTTAACATCAGATGGTTGAGCTTGCCAGAGACTCCAATAATATGCTTCCAGAAGGCAGGCACTTCATAAACATTAAAAACTGGGCTTGCTATAACTCAAACATATTCTGCTATTTTTTTTTTTCTCTCACAGCTGGTAAAATGAGATGTACAGGGGCCTAGGGTAAATCTGGGTGCACCTGATGGGAATGCACCGATATTTTAGATGTTCTCTCCCTACATTCTCTTTCTTTCTAATGGGTTTACCCATCTCTCACTTAATGACTTCAATTTATTCCCAAAGACCCTGACACTAAATGCGATCCACTGAATTATAAAATTATCCTTAGTTAATGTCATGGGAAAAATTACAACATGTTCCATTCCAACCCAAGAATATACATAAATTTATTGCAGATAGAGAAAAACATACCAAATGACCAATGAAAAGTTTAAATAAGGACTAATAGCAGATTGAATGTACAATGTTTACATAAAATTTAATGAAAAAAAGAATTTATTGTACTCACCAAACGATGAAATGAAGAGTTGATATTGGGAGTGGTTGTTGGAGGGTGGGCCCAAGGGACCCATTTTTTAGAAGATCCATTGTTTCCTCATCATTATTTTCACTGATATTTGTGCCTTCTTGAGGTTCATGGTTCTTTTACATTCAAACTGAAATTAAACATAAAATCAAAGCAAAGAACATCTTCAGAAAAATTAAATGCTGAACATTCAAGTGTTCAGAACACATTAAAATAAGAAATAGACACAATAGTCTGAAGAGTTGTAGAAGGTGAAAGTATCGCTTCTTCGCAGTGTAATCGGGCAAATAAAACCTCTTGGTGTTGGTCTAAATGTGGCATGCAATTTTAACTCTTCCCATATGATGTCCTCTGACTATTGTGTCAAATGAGTGAGTGTGATTTTGCCTAAAACTGTAATGTCAAAATGTACTTTTAAAGAGCCATTATGGTGAAGCATTGTTGCCTGAGCAGTCATTATTGAGGTAAGTCTGTATTTAGAGAGAACTTGCTGTCCTTGGCTCTTGCAGTTATATAATAATAAATGGTTCCTCTTGTGTTCCCTTCTGATTGATATTGTGACCAGATGATGGGTGCTTCAGGAAACCCGACGAGGTGAACTATTTAGAGAACCACATTATCTATCTAGATGGAGAACTTGGAAATTCCATTAAGCCGCAATATCTGGTAAGATTGCTTCGGTTTTAAAATACACAATTGCCATGAACGGGCCATTAACTAGAACAAATTTGCTGCTCAGTGTGAGTGATGATTCTTGATCATGTATAAAAAATGAAGTAAATTAATTCCAAAATTTACCCATCTGTAGGGAACAAAGGGCTATAAGCAAGAAATTCCAAGAACTGTTGAGTTAATTAATGACATGCTAACCAAATGATTAGAGTAATGACTTATCTTAAATATCACATGGAGAATTGAAGGATGTGCGATTTGTGTCAAAAAAAAAAAAAACAGGATTATAAGGAAAAAAAGTGTTTTTCTTATATAGCTTAGTATTATTAGGTTTTTAATGAAGCCTGCTAAGAATACCATGAAACTGGCATCTGAAATTATATTTGTATATGTCTAGAACCTCACTTCATAAGAAGATAGAAGCTCAGACTAAGGGAAGCAGGTAACCTATAGTCCATCTTCAGCAGTTTACTCTTTCAATGCTCAAATAAAATAGGTCCAATAAAAATTAAAAAAAACAAAAAACCCCTTTGCTGTCGAGGCAATTCTGACTCATACAGACCCTATAGGACAGAGTAGAACTGCCCCATAGTGTTTCCAAGGAGTGGCTGGTGGATTCGAACTGCCCACCTCTTGGTCAGCAGCCAAGCACTTAACCACCACACCACCAAGGTCCAATACAGTTTGAAAAAAATACAGCCCATTTTTGGATCTTTTAATAACATACTACAGGAGAACTCAGAAAATTCCATATGGGCTTTCTATGTCCACATCCCATTCAGAGAAAAATATCACTAAGCTCTCTTTTCCTTTTGATTCTTTTTTTTTTTTTTAATATTTTTAGTTTTATAAAAAGATGATAATTTGTTACAAAATTTCTTTGAATATAGAAAATGCAAAGAAGAAAATTTACCAAAAAAGGACTTGGAGCCACTGCTAGTTAAGGTTTAGTCGAACAGACCTGCAGATAACTCTCTATGCATTTGCATGTGTATGTCTACAGATGTGCAAATGCATACACACTACATAGGCTCTGAAACATAGAAAAACAAAACAAAACTCTGAGCGTTACACTTCTCATGTGTAAAAATGAGAAAAACTATATGTGATGGTTAAGATTGTGTGTCAACCATGATTCTCAGTATTTTGGTAGTTATGTAATGATATAGTTCGGCCATTATGTAATGATGTAATTATCTTACATTTTGTGATATGATGTAATCACCTCCATGATATGATCTGAGGTGATCAGCCAATCAGTTGTAAAGGGAGTTTCCTTGGGGGTATGGCCTGCATCCAATATACATGGACTTTCTGGCAAAGTTCACTGGCTTTTGCTCTCTCTGGGTCCTGCACCTGGCTCATCATCATCTAACCAATAGTTCTTAGGACTGGAGCCAATGACCTGCCCTATTGCCTGTCAGCCTTGGAATTCATCGCCCTCTGTAGCCTGCGAGCCAATAGCCTGCCATCTTACCTGCTGATCTTGGATTTTTCAGCCCCTGCAGTTAAATGAGTCAGGAGAAGCCTCTATCCTGATGCCTGACCCATGGGATTGGGACTGCCAGGCTCTATAATAGTATGAGCCATTTCCTTGAGATAAACCACTCTTTTTCTCTCTGTCTATATGTCTCTCTCTCTCTCTTTATATATATACAAAAAACCAAACCCATTGCCATCAAATCAATTCTGACTCATAACGATCCTGTAGGACACAGTGGAACTGCCCCATAGGGTTTCTAAGGAGCTGCTGGTGGATTCCAACTGCTGACCTTTTGGATAGCAGCCAAGCTTTTTAACCATTTCACCACCAGGACTCCCATAATTCACACACACCACACACATATAAAACCAAAAAAACCTCATTGCTGTCAAGTCAATTTGGCACACAGCAGCTCTATAAGACAGAGTAGAACTGCTCCATACAGTTTCCAAGGAGTGGCTGGTGAATTTGAACTGCCGCCCTTTTGGTTAACAGCCGTAGCTCACCATAGCTCTTAATAACTGTGCCACCAGATCTCCGTATATACATACACATATATATGCTTCACCGGTTTTGCTTCTCTAGAGAACTCAGCCTAAGACAGTATATTATCTCCCTCGCAGAACTGCCTTTAGAATTAATTAAGATAAAAGCATCTGAATACTTAGCACAGTATCTATTATATAGCCAATATCTGATAAATATTAGCTGTTATTACCTATTATGTTATATAATTTCACATAAGGAAGGTCTCACTATAGATCCTGGTATGAAATCACTTTACCCCTAAGTTACATGTTATGGAAATATGTTTCCTGATTTTCTCATCATTCAATATAAATATGCACCATCATTTCTGATAACCAAAATATTTGCCATATGTGTTCCATTTCCAGTGGTTGGCTTTTTAGGCATTAGCCAGTTTTTCACTATTACAAAAAAAAAGAAAATGTAGGTACAAATTTTGGTATATAAATAATTTTGCAATTGCAAAACATCCTTCTTGGTTTAAATTTTTCAAAGAAATTGGTGATCCAAAAGAAGTCACTCTTACACGTACACCTACTCGTCACTTTTGACTATTTCGTTATGCAACATTTCACTTTTATGACAATGGTAAAAAATCTATCTATTTTGTGCGTTAATAATGTATGCCTGGCAGTAACTAAAGCTAAGGTGTGAGGTGAGAATAATACTAGCTGTAATGGTTAAGGCTATGTATCATCTTGGCTGGGCTACAATTCTCAGTGGTTTGGCAGTTATGTGATGATGTAATTTGTCAGACATGTAATGATGTAGTCACTCTCCATTTTGTGATCTGATGTGGTCATACTCCATTTTAACATAACACCAATTTTCGAATAATGACCTGGTCTTTGGAACTCAACCATATTGATAAGTGAGAAGTGGGTGTATAGTATTATCAGTCTTCTTCCCAGAATGTTTTTACATTTTCTCCAACAGTGAATTGAGTCTATTTTTTCTCATCCTTACCAACACTGGTTTTTTTCTTTTACTTTACTTTTTGTCAATTAGATAATGAAAAATATTTCGATGTTGTTTATTATTTGCTTTTCCTAGATTATTAGTTATATTATGTATTTTTTAATATGTGCATTAACCCTTTTAATTGCCTCCTTTTGTGAACTGATATTTATACATTTTGGCTAATTTTCTTGAGTGTACTGTTTTTCTTCCTTGTAACTGATTTTATATGACAGATATTAACTCATTGCATGGTGAGTAAATAGTAACTATTATCCCTGGTTTGTTGTCTGTCTTTCAACCTTGTTTATGATTTTTTATTGTGGTTTTTCTGTTACATGATAGAGTTCTAGTTTTTAAAACTAAGATATATCAGAACATTTCACTATGGATTTTGGTTTAAATGACATTGTTAGAAAGTCACTCTCTTCCAGAAAATGACAAAAAATATTCAGCTAAGATTTTCTATTAAATCATTTCTTTTTCCAACTTTTTAATCTTAGTTCATTGAATTTATCTCAGTATAATTAATAAAGACCTAGTTTTATTTTTCACTCAAGGGACTAACCAGTTTCCCAGTAACATGTAGTGAGAAATTTCTTTTTCCACTGTTTCGAAAAGTCACTGTTATTATTTATTAAATCAACATTGTTTATATTTATTTATAGACTTCATTTGTGTCTCTATTCCCTAATACACTGACTTTCTTTCTGTTATTATACCAGGGTTTTACTATTTTAAATATCATAACTTTAATTCATTTTTTAATAACAGGTAGACCATTTCCCTCTCCCATAAGCTTTTTGAAAAAATTTTATTTCTTTTGTTGTTTTTGAGACTGTATACAGCAAAACATACACCAATTCAACAATTTCTACATATACCATTTAGTGGCATTGATTACATCCTTTGAGTTGTGCAACCATTCTCACCCTCCTTTTCTGAGTGAGTTGTTCCTCCTCCATTAACAATAAATTCACTGCCCCCTAAGATTCCTAGCTAATCTTTCAAGTTGCTGTTGTCACTTTGATCCCATATAGACTGTTCTTAAAAGAGCATAATGCTCAAGACAGACTTTTTTTTTACTAGTTAAGCTAAACTATTGTTTGGTTTTAAGAAGACTTCTGGGGATATTTTTGGTTTAAAGTTTAAAGAATATCTTATGGCTGTAGTTTCAGGGGTTCATCCCAGGAAGTCTGGAGTTCACAAGAATTTGAAATCTGTTCTGCATTTCCCCCCTTTTTGTTAGGATTCTTCTATAGGATTTTTTTATCAAAATGTTTGGTAACGGTAGCTGAGCGCCATTCATTTCTTCTGTTCTAGTGGCAAAGGAGGCAGTTATTCATGGAGACGATTAGCCACAAATTCCATATCCTCTTTCTATTCCTGACTCTCTTTCTTCCTTTATTGCTCCAGGTGAACAGAGACCAATTATTGTGACTTGGATGGCTGCTTGCAAGCTTTTAAGATCCTAGGCATTGTGCAACGAGCTAGGAGGTAGAACAGAAGCACTAAACACGTTATTAGACCAGTTAACTGGGATGTCCCATGAAACTATGACCCTAAACTTCCAAACCAAGAAACCAAATCCCATGAGGTTTTTGGTTGTACATAAGCAGCCTTGGCAGCTAGTCTTTTTTTTTTCTTTTGGTTATTGTTGTAAATATATCTATCACACAAATTTTGCCAATTCAGGTGTAACTTTTTACAGGTGTGTAACTTATTGACAACAATTACAATAATCTACTGTGCAACCTTGCCTTTAATCAATGTGATATTTCCATCACTGTTAACCCCCCCCCTTTCTTCCTCCCTCTCTCACCCCTGGTAACCACTAATAAACTTTGTTCTCTATACATTTTCCTTTTCTTGTCTTTTTATATAAGTGAGGCATACAATATTTGTTCTTTTGTGACTGACGTCTTTCACTCAGCATAACGTCTTCCAGCTCCATCCATATCGTAGCATATAGCAAGACTTCATTTCTCCTACTTGCTGAGCAGTATTTCATTGCTAATTGTACTTTGTTTATCAAGCACTTTTCACAGACTACTGAAAACCAAAGGGATATTGGAGTTATTCAACTATTCTATCAATCAGTAGTCCACTGCCAAGTATCTTTAACTCATAACGTAATTATACAGAACAATGTAAACAAATATACATGCAAAGTAAGCTTTTGTTAATTCATCATATTTCGTAATTCAGTCCCTCTCCAATAGTAATGGCTATCATTTTTTGAATGCTTAAACATACGGAGTGCTGTTTTAATTGCTTTGCACATAGTTTATTATTTAATCCTCAGAACAATGTGGTTGGTGGTATTATCCAGCTATATGGCAGATGAGGGAACTGGGATTCAGAATAGCTTTCCATCATGTCACACAAGGAGCCTATTGAATTCCAAAATCCATACTCTTCCCTCAAGACTTTACTCCTTTCTCCATGCTCTCCAGAAACAGTACAGTCAGAGGCAATGATTCAGGGAAGATAGTTTAGTGGGAAATAATACCAGGAGGAAATCCTATATAAGGAGGGGAGGCTGAGTTCAAATAATTCTGATTGGTTCTCTGAATTCAGAGAATTATAAAATTTCTCAATGTTTGATTACGTTTTGCTTATTTAGCCATAGACTTCAGTCAATGTGAAACATCTATAGCTTTCAGGACTTCAAGTGGAGCCAAATAAACTATACGTTTGTTATCTCCTTAGTGTTAACTTCTCCAGTAGGGAAAAATAACCAACTATTTAGAAACATTGCACTTATGTATTTCAAGGGGTAAAAAAAGAAGGGGCATCAAGACAGTGCTAATAATTAAGTGCTGATGCCCAATCACGGCATCGCGCTGACTTCATAATTAGAAGGATGTGTTTTAATTTGCTTTATGTAAGTCCTCGCTCTTAAAGTCCCTATAAGCACTAATGGTTATCAAATGGGTGGCTGTTTATTTTGCAAGGGAAGCCCAAATCTGCAGACCACGTTGTTTTAAGTATTTTAAATAAACATTCTCTGTAAACTCTAAAATGGTGCATTTACCATGCCTTCTATAAAGGGCTCATTTACATTTATGTGGAAAAAAATAAATAGAACAAAGGATCATTTAAACCTGGTCTTTACTCAAGTTCAATCTCCAAGTTTAAGCCCCTGATACTCCCTTTCAGACCAGGTACTTTGTGGTTAGTGTATATATTGATGCACACCTTTTAAGTCTGCAGTCAAGTTACAAGGGGTTTCCAAAATGGGCTGGGAATCCCTTTGGATGCTAAGCAGTTCCTGGCTTGGGATCCTTTTATATTTCCCATTGCTCATATCATACAACTTAATGCAGACATTTCAAGTGCCAACGAAAAGTAATAATTTGTAGAACCAAGCAGCGTAATTTCATTCTAAAAGCCTGGGGTGTAGAGAGAACGCTCATTTTTCCCCTACTTCTTTGAATGGACTTCTGTGTTTCACAGCCATTTGTTAGTGAATGACATTGGTTTTGTTCACAGGTCCAGGAAATCAACATCTTTACACACTGTAATCTTCCCAAAGACAGAATACCTTTGTGTGAAAACATCACTCTTGCTTTTAAATGAGAGGCCCCTTTGCCTGTGTATATAATGTAAGAAGGAAGCATGAAATGGATTTCCCTCCTAAACCCTAAACCCTGCCTATGAGGGTAGCAGACCTGTCATTTTCATTCGTCCAAAGTTGAATAACATTCAGCTTTTTATAATAAGTTGTCTCTCAAACTATTTTGATGGTGTAACATTTTATTTCTTAGCAAAGCCATTCTTTCATGTGAAACTCAAGAAAATGTCATAAATATTGTGAGAAGATATTTAAAATTACTATGTATGATCCTGATGAATAAGAGCATAAGTTAGGGGAGGATTGCAAGTTTAAAAATATCTGGAAGTAGAAAGAATTATCCTCAGCCTTTTAGAACATTCTCTTGGGCTGGAGCTAAACAATTAGTTGAAAATTAAAAATTCAGTTAACGGGCCATTTTGCCTACACAATATCATATAACTAGCAAGGCCTTTTTTAACTCAACTGAGTAATGAATTCCAGTGTTTGGTAGACATTGACAAAGAGAGGTGCGGCCGGATGGGCAGAGCAGCGAGCAACGCATTGTTCAAGTCTTTGCCTTTAGAACATTTTTTGAGATAATGCTGGATTTACAGGAAGGTTGCAAAAACATCACAGAGTTTCCATATACTCTTAATCTCTCAGCTTCTCTTAATGTTAACATCTTGCACTATTCACAGTACGATTAAGAAATTAACTTTGGGGTAATACTAATAATTATCAGACTTTAGTAGAATTTCATCAATTCGCCACCATGTCCTTTTCCTGGTTCAGCATTAATCTAGGATCCCAGATTGCATTTGGTTGTCATGTCTCTTAAATCTCTTCTGTTTGACAGTTTCTCACATTTTCCTTGTCTTTCAAGACCTGGACATTTTTGAAAAGTACTCAATCAGTTATTTTGGAGAATCTCTCTCGATTAGTATTTATGTGATGTGTTCTGATGTTTAGGTTGAGCTTAGGCATAAGGCTGAGCTGTCTCATCATTAATGATATTTGCCCTGATTACTATTACTTGATCATTCCACCGTGCAGTTACAATTTTTCCTTGATAATGAGTAAATATCTTGGGGGGATACTTTGAGACTATACCAGTACCCTGTTTCTTCTCAAACTTTTGTCTACTAATTTTATTAGTCCTCAGTAGATCTTGCCGGCAACAATTATGACTGTGTGTTTGTCTTCTTTTCTCCTAATTGGGTTTCACTGGCAGACTAGCCTTCATACCATGTTCAATTAGATCTGAGTACCAAAACACAAGTTTTTAGTGTGTGTGCCAGGCTCTGAGAAGAAATGTGGAATATTACAAATGCTTGCTCAAAACTGTTGAATATTATATCTGAGCCTAGGTTCACCAGGGACGAAAATGCTGTCCTGTGACAGGTTGCAGCTCACATGCTACCAAGTCAATGGCTTAAACAGCTGCCAAGTATTTTTTACAGATTAGGCCACTTTCTCCCCAGTCAACTCTAGAAATTGGGAAAGTGCAAGTTTTCAGCCTGGTTGAAAATTTGGAATGTAAGCTTTTGGTTTTCCTTTTCAGTTCATATTGTATCCTGTGATGCCTAGATTGTAGCAATAAACACTTTAAAGCAGGCCTATTCAGGGCAATTCAGATAATAGACAAAGTGAAGACAGATGAGGCATCTACTTTACTGAATTTAACGGTTAGATCTGCCTTTTCCAGTAAGGTGATTACTACCCATACAGCCATTGAATGTGGCTGGTCAAATTGAGTTGTGCTATATAAATATAAAATACAAACAAGATTTCAAAGACTTGTTATGGAAAAAGGATAGTAGGAACACGTGTAAAATTGTTTTGTATGAGTACTGGTTATGAAGGACAAGGCTTATATGTTACTTTAGTAAAGATGCTAGAAAAGTTTAAATATTTTCGAGGTCATATGTTTGCACTGATATTTCTAACTTAACGCCAAATTTACTAAGAGCTTTTTTCATCAGTGGTTAAGAGCTCAGCTGCTAACCCAAGGATCAGCAGTTTGAATTCAGCAGCTGCTTCTTGGAAACTCTATGGGGCAGTTCTACTCTGTTCTATGTAGTCTCTATGAGTCGGAATTGACTCAATGGCAATGGGTTTGGTTTCTTCATTTACTACTGATATAAAATATTTTCAATCTATTTTCCCTTCTTTTACTTGATTTACTTTTTGTTATATATGCCATTTTAATATGTTTTTGATATGCTATGCTGGTGGCGTAGCAGCTAAGTGCTATGGCTGCTAACCAAATGGTCGGCAGTTCAAGTCCGCCAGGCGTTCCTATGAAACCCTATAGGGTCGCTATGAGTCGGAAACGACTCGATAGCACTATTTTTTTCATTATTTTTATGCAAATAACGTCAAACCACATTATCTGCATGAATTATTGTATAGCCTTTAGATGACATAAGTGAACTCTGCAATTAGGTTTTACTTTTCCTCTTCTTCTTTTGTTATCAACTATTTTCACCAAGTATCTTATTGAACGTCTTCTGTAATCACATTGTATGTTCTCTGTAAGTGTTGAAGAGAATTAGGACCACTTACTTCTAAAAGCTTTAAGCTCTTCTTCTACAAACAAGAATACCGTGAAAACATCCATGTTTTTAGGCTCAAATAGAAAACAACCCTTCCATCTTTCTGGCTGAACTGGTTTTCACCCATTACAACAAGAAAGAATTTGCATAAAATAACATTAAATAATGAAAATACCGGGGAATTGTTTTAGGGGAGTAGTTATTTATTTAAAACAATATGTTTCCAATTACCAAAAAAAAAAGTATTTTCTACACGACTAAAGATGATCCAGCAGCTTATACATAATACCTCAAAAAATGAACTGAAGGGAAAAGAAAATGAATCTTATTTTGGCACAGGATTGCAGAGAATTCAGTCCACAGCTTGCGAAATACTGCGCTTATTATTTTCATACCTTTATATCACTCAGGATTTACTTGTACAACCAAATATATGAATATTGATCAAGCGGTGTAGGTACTCAGCGATACTGCCTGAAAGAAATAGCATCTTTGTAAATATCAAAGAAAACCACTCACGGTTGAAACAGTTGAGGTATGCAAAGTTTCAGTAAAATTATGAAAGCTCGAATTGTTCTTTAATATATTTGAACAATCTGTTGGTTTTTGTGTGAACCTGATAGACCCTTTACCTAATTTTTTTTGCACTTGTATGTAATTAATTATATGGAAAGTGTAATAAACGGTCTGACTTCTTTTTTGACATTTGATTGCTGGTAGTTTTTAAGACTCACTCCTCCCTCTATTCCTTTTGCCCCACATCTGGACAAGCTGATAAGAAAGCCTAGGAGCTCCCTTTTTGGGTGCCAGTGGGAGATTCAAACCACACAAGCCCAAGTCTGCATGTGGAAACCTTCACCCCTGCCTCAGCTCCTAACTACCATTGAAACACGAAGTGAGTCTCCTTTCCTTGTTCTCTCAAACCATTTTCAGACCTGCTTGGGAAGCCCACACTGCACTACCAAGAATGCCTCATGATGTAAGTAAAAAGCCTTTTAACATCCTCTTGGAATATGTGTGGCATCATCAGTCTAAACGTTGGAACCAAATTTTGGGTCACGGTCCATAATGATTCTGCAGGATGGTGGTACAGAAAGTCATATCCACTTGTCACAGAGTTTTTTTTTTTATGGCTATAAATGCTTGACTGTGACAAAAGAAAACATTTTCAAATTACTCAATGAAATTGCTCATGAAAACCACAGAATATGTTGGAAACCTGCATTGGAAGAACAAAATCAATTTATTCAGAGTAGAAGAATAAATGTGGATAAATAACAAGGGTCTTTGGCCAGCTTGAAGCTAATTATCTACTTCAAAACTTCTTCTAAATAACGGACATTTTATATTTGCTTACAGTATTATTTGTTTAATGGAGACTGAAAGCCACTTCAGAGGGCATATTTTTATGTACCCAACATTTATGAAACCCTCAAACCTGCTTTGGCCTTTCCTAAAACACTGAAAAAAATCTTGAATGAAGATTCTTGGAAGAATTAGACTTGTTGAAATGTATCAACTTATTAATCTTCTCCCAGGTCTTGTTTTTATACCTGGAATACAGTTATCCCCTTAGTTAAATCATTATTTTCTATTCCTCTCAATTATATTAAAATTCTAAATCTAAATGAATCACAGACTGTTAGATATGGAATTCTAATCTTCATTTTATAGATGTAGAGAGTAAGACCCCCAAATAAAAATACTCAGTTGCCTCCCCCATTTCCATAGCCAATTCGTGTGCAGGGTTCTCCAATGCTTAACCATCTCTGTAAACCATCCCTCTACTTCTCCAGTGCTCCCACCGTTTGAACATCCATCCTTTGTGCCACCCAGTGAATAGAAGACAGGTGCTGAGTTATCTCATGTTTTTTCACATTTTTCTCAATCCAGTATGCATGGAAATGCAAATCTCATACAGTGGGTCTTTTGAGGGCTAGGATTGTATCTACTTTCTTTTCCTGAAAATGTAAGCATCTGTTTTCCACATGCATAGCTGGGGTTGCAGAAATTGTTTGTGTCTGTAAAATAGAGCAAAGACTAAAAATGTGCAAAGCTAACTTTCCCATCTAGGTTTAAGCCCAGTTCAACTGAATCTTTTCCTTCTCTGTCTAATAGTTTAATCTGAGCTATTTAACAAATGGCCACTTGTGCAAAACTCCATGAAAATCTTATAAATACTGTTTTTGATATGGTACCTTCATTTTGAAGATAACATGCTCCTACTATGAAAGGTCTTCTTTTTTCCTTAATTTTTTTTTTTAATTCCACATCTACTTTAAGAAATAAAAAGGCTTTTGATTAATTACCATTGACATTGACCTGTGTAAACAGAAAATCTTATATATTTAGACCACAATAAATAGAAAAAATAGGTAACATTTTAAAGCAGTTATGTGCAAAACACAATGTTAAACACTTCACACCTACTATTCCATTTATTCCTCATTTTGTTCCACATAATAGATCTGACTCACTCTCTATTAAAAGCAGAAACAATTTTATCTCCATTTTATAGTGAAATAACTGAGTCCCAGAGAAACTACACACAGCTTATGCAGAATCAGGCTGCAAACCAAGGGAGTCTGGGTCCAGATTCCAGATGCCTCATCTTGTCTCTCCTCTACATTATTACTCCATCAGTCCTGTGTGTCATTTTAACTCTGGGACCCTGAATAGCACCCATCACATAACAGAGACTCAATATTTGTTACATGAAAAGATGAAAGCTTAGCTATGGCTAGTTTTCTACCTGAACAAACCAACCAAGCAGTTAACTAGCTGCCCTCAGGTTGACCCTGACTCATGACGACTCCATGTGTGTCAGAGTAGAACTGCTTTCCATAGTTTTCTCATGGCTGATTTTTTAGAAGTAGATCACCAGGCCTTTCTTCCAAGGCACCTCACGGTAGATTAGAACCTTCAATTTGGGGGTTAGGAGAGGAGCTTATTAGCTGCTTGCAACACCCGAGGACTCCAAACACACACGTATAACCTTACTTTGCAGGTGGATGTAACTAAATGCAAGAACCCTGTGTTCATCAGTGTACCTGATAAGTACAGCACAAGTGTCTTGGATTAGGGAGTTCCTACAACTTTCCAACATAATGTAATTCTCCTGAAAACCAGGGAGCACTGAGTAACAAAGAAAACTTTACCTAGCTCCAAGACACTGCATTAAAAGCACTCTCCATTTGATTGTTTCAGAAAGAATTCTCTCTTTTTACTTACCTCCTGCCACTGCCGCTCTACAGGATATTAAAAAGTCACTATCCTTAACTGTGCCTCACCGTTGCCTCTACTTTAACATGAGAACCCAATTAACTTATTCTGCTCCTGCGAAAGGGTCAGACTTCTGGGAGTTTAAACAAACTAATAAACTTGTTGATTAGGAAAGAGAATTCACCATCTTCCTCTGTATATTTTTATTCAGCACAATACACACACGCAGTGCTGTGGCGTTATTTTTGTCTAACTGCTTATGCCAGGAGACTAATGGTCGCCAGCTGTTCTCCATCGCCGGTGGGGATGAGAGGGAACGGCCTTAACGCTAGCATGAGGGCATTAGGTTCACTGCAGGAAACTCTCTTTTCTGTGAGACGTTTTAGTCTTTGAAATAAATTGGTGAGGGAGACAGTAGCTTTTGAGAGGCAGGGAAAATGTTACTTTTTTTTTTTTTGCTGAGGTATCAGGCAAAAAGAGTGACCCCTTTTCAAGTACAACAGCCCCACCACCCCCCTTTTTATTTTCCCTTCTTGATGATGCTCTTTATACATCACTGTCTCTCAAGTGATCCTAGAAACACAGTGGAATCCTTTAGGGAGTTTTTAAAAATCTCAATGCTTAGGCTACGTGCCCAGACCAATTGAATCGAAACCTTTAGGGGTGAGACCCAGTCATCAGTAATTTTTAACGTTCCTTTGCTGATTCTGGAAACCCTGGTGGCGTAGTGGCTAAGTACCATGGCTGCTCTTCAAAAGGTTGGCGGTTGGAATCCACCAGGTGGTCCTTGGAAACCCTATAGGGCACTTCTATCTTACAGGGTTTCTATGAGCCAGAATTGACTCGACTGTAATGGGTTTGGTTTTTTTTGGTTTTCCTGATTCTAATTTGCAACCAAGGTTAAAAGTGATTGCCTTTTCTTCCCTACAGCCTACCGACCATAAACCAACTGCCAGTTGCCACCAAGGGGATTCCAATTCACGGTGACCCATGTGTGCAGAATAGAACTGCGCTCCATAGGATTTTTAAGAGTGTGACTTTTCGAAGCAAATCATGGAGGTCACCTAACCATTTGCACCACCCAGGGACTCCCTACCCACCATGAAGTGCTGTAAACTAAAGGAAGCTGCTTAAGGGAAAGTTCTAAAAAAAAAAAAAAGTGTCCTTTGGTGACTGAGGCTGTAATAAAGGAAATTTCCACAGAATCTCGAGCCTATAGGGAGCCCAGGTGGTGCAGTGGTTAAGAGCCGGGCTGCTAACCAAAAGGTCAGCGTTGGAATCCACCAGCCACTCAGTGGGAGAAGGATGGGGCAGTCTGCTTCCATAATGATTTAAAAAAAAAAAAAAAGATGGAGCAGCTTTACTCGGTCCTACAGGGCCCCTATGAGTTGGAATTTGACTCTAAGGCATTTTTTTTTTTTTTTTTTTGTCTTGAGCCTGTGCAGATGAACACGATCACTGCCTGACACTGAGCCTGAGGGCTTGTGAGAGCTACCAAGCTTGTAGAAGAAAGCTAGCAAGAGAAACCACTTCTTTAAAAAGAACTGAACACGGTCAGCAGAAACATATCGTGGTGGCAAACTGTTTGAGGACTGTGACCAACTAGATAATTTGGGATCAAATGAATGGACTTCATGGGTCAACATAGTTCCTAAAGCGCAAAAGACTTGGGGTTCAGCAATCATCCATCTCTAAGCTCTGCCACAACCAACCAATCTTGAACTGACAACCCAGCTATTTGTTTGACCAGGCATCTTTCCTTCTGAAATTGTGTGACTTTTACTTTAATCCCATACTTGCCTTGGGCGAGTATCTAGGTTCATTTTTTTCAGTGTTCTGTCTTCATTTTTACTTTTTTCTAACTTTTTAAAACTTTATTTTCAGGTAACTGTAAATTCACATACAGTTTTAAGAAATAATAGAGAAAGATAGTGTATAACCTTCACCCAGTTGCCCCCAAAAGTATTATCTTATGTAACTAATATGTTATAACAACCAGGAAGTTAATATTGATCCACTTCATTGAACTTATCGAGATCTCACCAGTTTTATATGCACTTATTTGTGTGTGTGAGTGTGTGTGAGAGTGTATGTATGTATTTAGTTCCATGGAATTTTCTCACATATGTAGATTGATGTAGCCACTACCACAGTAAGGATCCTTCGTGATACACTTTTACAGCCACAGCCATCTCCCAACCTCACCTCTCATTGACTCCTGCCAGTCATTAATATGTTCTTCATCTCTTTCATTTTGTCGTTTAAGAATGGCATATAAATGGAATCATACAGCATGTAATGTTTTGGGATAGGATTTTTTTCATTCCCATAGTTCCCTGGAGATCCATCCAAATTGCTGAATGGATTACTAGTTTGTTTCTTTTAACTTTTAAGCAGTATTCCACAGTGTGGATGTTTGACAGTTTAAACATTCACATATTGGAAAGCATTTGGGTTATTTTCAATTTTGGACTATTATGAATAAAGCAGAAACTTAGATAACTGATTCGAGACTTTTCCTCTTTTCTAATGCAAGAATTTAGTACAATAAATTTCCATCTCATACTATTTTAGCTGGATTTCATATATTGCAATATGTTGTGTTTTTATTTTCATTCAGTTCTATATTTTTTAATTTATTTTGAGATTTCTTCTTTGGTCCATGGGTCACGCAGAAGTATATTTTTATTTTCCTAGTACTTGGTTATTTTCCTGTTGTCTTTCTGTTATTCATTTCTAGTTTGACCACTTTATGGAACATAATCTGTGTGATAGCAATTCTTTTAAGCGTGTCGAGGTTTGTTTTACGGTCCATCATGGTGAATCCTCCAAAGACACTTGAGAAAAAAGTGTGCTCTGCCGTTGTTGGGGGAATGTTCTATATATGTCATTTAGATTCTGTTGGCTGATTGTGTTATTTCTTCTGATTGTTCTTTTCCTGTCTGGTAATTCTATCCATTGATGAGAATGAAATGCTGAAGTCCCCTACTATAATTGTGGACATGTCTATTTCTCCTTTCAGATTTATTAGATTTTACTTCATGTATTTTGAGACTCTGTTGTTTGGTGTGCACACATTTAGAATTTCTGCTTCTTTTTTTTTTAATGCTTACATGATATACTTTTTTTTCTATCCTACTTTCAGCACAGAAACGCTGGTGGCATAGTGGTTAAGAGCTAAAGCTGCTAACCAAAAGGCTGGTAGTCCGAATATACCAGGCACTCCTTGGAAGCTCTATGGGGCAGTTCTGCTACGTCCTATAGGGTTGCTATGAGTTGGAATCAGCTTGACAGCAATGGTTTTTTGGGGGTTTTACCTTCGGCACACCTATGTTACTGTGTTTGAAATGAGTTTCTTGTAGACAGCAAATAATTGGACCATTATTTTTTTATTCACTCTTCCAATCTCTATCTAGACATTTTACATTTAAGGTGACTATTTTTATGTTAAAACTTGAGTCTAACATTTTGTTGTTTGCTTTATTTTTGCTTCCTTTGTTTCTCACTCCTCTGTTTCTCTTCTCTTACGTTCCTCTGGGTTACATAAGCATTTTTTAGGGATTTCATCTTGACTCATTTATAATTATTTTGAATATATTGCTTCGTATAGTTTTCTTAGCGGTTGCTGTAGATATTGTAATATACACATGAAACCTATCACGATCTATTGTAATCCATATTATCCCACTAAAATGAAGTGTAGATTGAGTAAATGAGTGAAGGGACCTAAATATTTCCATTTAGACCCCTCTACTCTTTCCACTTTTTAAATATAACTGTCTAGTATTTCTTTGGAAACCCTGGTGGCATAGCGGTCAAGTGCTATGGCTGCTAACCAAGAAGTTGGCAGTTCGAACCCACCAGGTGCTCCTTGGAAACTCTATGGGGCAGTTCTACTCTGTCCTATAGGGTTGCTATGTGTCAGAATTGACTCGACAGCAGTGGTTTTTTTTTTTTTTTTTTTTATCAACATGAGTCCTAGGTTTCTGCTGTACCTCCCTGACACCATCCCAGCAAAAGTGGCACACTGACTCACTGCCTTGATGCAGATAGTTGGGCTGAAAGTTCTGCCCCTCCCTCAGTGCTGTTGACACCTTTCCTGAAAAAGTGTCACTTTTCCTGACTCTTACAGCTTTGTTATCTCTGAGTGGGGGTTAACCTCAGCTACCTACTGTGCCCCACTGGCACCAAGAGTTAGGAAGCTGAAGTGTCAACCAGCCCTGCTTTTCACTCACTTGTTTAGTCTCATTGATGCTGGATGGGGTAAAAGATCAGCTCCCCACGGGCTTTGCTGACTCAAGAAGAGCAGAACTGGAGTGGCTGCTGGCCTCAATTTGCACCACCTTTTTCAGTCTTGTTCATGACATTGCGGTGGATACTCAACTCCCACTGGACTCTGTTGACATGGGGGAGGTGTGAAGTCTAGTGGTGACTATCCCCAGTTCACACTGCCTCATTAGGTCTCATTGCTCCTGCATCAGGGTGGAGGCTCACCTAACCACTGGATTCCACTGACACCCTCCTGCTGGGAGGAGTCAGAATACCTCATGCTTCCCCTGAACAGGGGTTGGACAATCGGTTTCCTGCTAGGCACCACCAATCCCTGTTACCTGCTCCTGCAGAGTGGTGGTGGAATATCCGCCTTCAGTTCTGCCTGCCAACACCATTCAGTGGGTAAATTGGGGTCCTTTCTGCTTCCGCCAGGCAGAAAAGATTTGCTCCCTGCAGACCCCACGAACACCACTGGGCAGGGAAATTCGAGTTCATCCATCTGCTTCTGTGTGGCAGGAAGTAGGGGTGGAGTGGAAGATCAACTCCCCTCTGAACCTTGCTGAAACTGTGGAGTGGAGTAGAGTGTGAAGCTGTGATTCTTCCATTGCGTTTTAGCCTGAGTGGGATAAACCAAAAATCCCAATTGTCATCAAGTCGATTTTGACTCATAGTGACCCTGTAGGACAGAGTAGAACTGCCATGTAGGGTTTCCAAGGAGCTGCTGGTGGATTCAAACTGCCTTCCTTTTGGTTAGCAGCTAAATGCTTAACCACTGCACCACAGGGCTCCATGGGTGCTGCCAGAAAGGTTTCCTGTTGTTAGGGTCCCCTGTTTCCCATCCTTCGGGGGGATAACTTTTCCTGGAGCTGTTCATGACTGGGCCTGTTCCTGGTTGGAAGCTCCTAGAGCACCCTGGCTGAGATATATGGGAAACAATAAGGAAACCCAAGCAACTCACCACCATGTTGTTCTTCAAGCTCCAATATTCCTATGCAGTCCATTTTCTTCTTGTCACTTTTCAGAGTCTTCCTTTGCTTGTTTTTTGAGTTATTCTCAGGGTTTTTATTTGTGAGGAGGCCTTGGAAAAACAGGCCACTCCATCTTATAGTAACCGGAACTTCTTCTGAGCTATTTCTGATAGATTATATGAAGACCCCATCCCATAAAGCTCAGTTCCTTTGATGATCAGGTTTTCCTGCTTAGTTGGCAGTAAACTGAGTTTGACAGTCATTTTTTTCCTCAGAATCTTAATTTTTCTCTTATCAGCTAATATTGAGGAAGGGCACTTTGGCTACTGGGGGAAAAAAAAAGCTGTCTTCATCTCCTTTGGGAGAAAACTATGCCCCCAATCCCCTACTCCAGTTGAGCATAAAAAAGAGCAAAAAAAAAAAAAAAAAAAAAAGAGATTGGGGAAAGAAAAAAGAAGATACTGAGGTTGTATAGTGGACTGCTTTCTGAACATTTTTGGAAATCTAAATTTTCCCATCTTTCCTGAACTTTATGGTAAAACATGGCACTAATAATTCAAATTTCACTGCCTCTCAGTTCCACTTGCATAATTCAGATTCTCATTTCCTCTTCTGTCCCAGCCTCTCTCTCTTTCTCTCTCTCTCTCTATCAAGGTTACCCTCTCCTAGTGGTTATAAAGTTGCCAAATCTTTAAATGCTCAAGTTCTACTTGGTTGGCTGGGAGTCCTCGTTCAATAGAAGTGTCCTAAAGGTCTCTTTCCCATACTCTGTGTAAGAGTTTATCACTTGAGCACCAAATTCATGCTGCTATACGCTTATATTCAACAAAGACCCTCATGACTTGGACTCTTTTAACTCTGACTGTGAGTTATCCATTGAACATGGCATACATGGCCAAGCAATAGAGTTAATATCTGAAACAGAAACCATGTTTTCTTCTCCATCCCTGGCCTCTACTCCAGGTTACGTGAACAAAAATCCTTTCTTCATTCTTCCTCAACATCAACATCACCTGTGTGCCATCTTCTCCCTGTAAAAGGAATTGGGTGAGGTGGAGCGCTTAAGATACAAATAGAGTGCTAAGAGACTTACATCAATTCCTGTTTAGGCTGCAACTTTATTGCCTATAGTCTAATGAGTGCTAAGGATTATGCTGAGCTCATGAGAAGTACAGATTTTTCTCATTTTATACTACATTAAG
Source organism: Elephas maximus indicus (assembly GCF_024166365.1). NCBI lineage: Eukaryota > Metazoa > Chordata > Mammalia > Proboscidea > Elephantidae > Elephas > Elephas maximus. Next base: position 45,990,149 of record NC_064843.1, read on the forward strand.
ATTTCTGTGTATTCTAGAATTTGGAAGAACTTTAGGCTGGCTCAGACAATAACATTTCCTTCCCATGGGCTCACCTCAAACTTAGGAAGATTCTGATATTTCTTGCAAGATGCTATAGAAATCAGTAAAATGATTTGGGAGATCCTTGCCTATACAAGCTGGAGCCCTGGTGGCCTAGTGGTTAAAAGTTCATCTGCTAACCAAAAGGTCAACAGTTTGAATCCACCAGCTGCTCCTTGGAAACCCTATTGGATGGTTCTACCGTCTCTTATAGAATCGTTATGAATCAGAATCGACTTGACGGCAGCAGGTTTGGTTTTTTGTTGCCTATACAAGAGAATCATAAGGGCTACTTTTAAAGAAAACACATACAGAAGTCCAGTTTTATATTTCTGATGATACCAAAAAAAAAAAAAAGAGCTTAAATCAAAGGAAAAGATATTTAGAAAATGTATCCCAAACATACATTCACAAAACATACAGAAGATATTGTGTCAATGATTTATTGAACTCTTAGATAATTTATTCCCTTAATGTCTTCTCTGAAAAAAAAACAAACAGATGAGAATCATACTTTCTTTATAGTAGCAATTGTTGTAAAAACTGGGTGGATGGATGGATGGATGGATGGATGGATGGATGGATGGATGGATGGATGGATGGATGGATGGATGGATGGATGGATGGATGGATGGATGGATAGGTGAGTGAATGAATAGATTACACAGTTATCCTCCAAGCTGGTAGAAACAGGCCCTCATTCTACTATATGCCCATAGAATAAAATGGCCACTCATTTACTAAATAATTGCTGAATAAAAAAATAAATATTGTCCCCCATGTAAGAAAGGAGAGGTGGAAAAAAGAAATTTAGGTGAAATTCATCCAAAGGAATGAATTCCTTGCCCTTCCCCTTTTGAAAATAGAGCTCATGAAAGAAAATGAAAGGCCTCTATTTTCAGATGAGTACACCAGCATTCTCCATATTTTTAGTCAAGGTTTTGTTTTTGGTGTGGATTATGAGAAAAGTCAAAATTAACCCAGCTGCAGGTGTGCACAAGAAGTCCTCTCCCCATTTTGTTTTGAAGATGAAGGAAAACATTGTCCTTTTTACTCATTTAGTGACCAGATCCTGCTTTATCTCTCCTTGAAGGGCTTTGGAAGAATCTTGCAGTGGCTGCCATGGAGGGAATGTTTGGTTTTGCCAGTTTCATGGCTGCACAGCTTACGTTATGGTTGATTGGAAAATCTGTTCTTTCTTCCTTTCATGTGTCTCTTCATCAATAGTAAAATGCAACTAATAAAGTAAAGAGGACAGGGCAGAGTGAAGATTAGGACAAACTCCAAACAAGCCTTACAGCTAACTCGACCTAATTAAAAGTTGGCCTAATTTCTACCACATGTAAAAATGCTGGCAATGAAAACAAATACATATGCTACTTAGTTGCCAAGCTATGGTTTCACACTAGTTTTCTTTACCAGTGAATCCATAGGATTTTGTTGTTTTTATTTTTTATTTTATTTTGGCTTATTGTTCTTTTTGGTCAATGATAGGGTAAATTTCATTTGTCAACCTAGAATTATGTGAAGGCTGATAATGTACTTTATAAGTTATATAAACTTCCAACTTTTTAAAACTTCCTTCTCTTCTGATACTTCCTATTTACTGTCCACTCCCCTGTAGAAAAATAAAACACTGAGGCTGAAGGTATAAAGGCAAATTAGTCAAATTAACTATGTTTTTTCCTTGGTGAAAGAAGTTTAGAGAAGATAATAGTGAGAAGTTTATGTTTTATCCATGCTTTTGAGTTATTTATGCTATGATTTTCCTCTTAATTTTTCTTCTTCATTTCTTGTCCTGTCCTGTTAGCTGATAAAAATAAGATGAATGCCACACTACAGTTGCAAGGGAAACTGAATGTGGAAATTTAGTTTTTGCACAAACAAGGAGCAACGTGGGGCCTAGCAGCCAAAAGGGCATGTGTTCCGAGCCCCAGGGGAGCATGGAGCTTTTATGCCCTCCAGTCCCCAGGGGGTGGGATTGGCTCCCAAAATCCAACACCAGGGCCTCTCCCATGTCCATATGTGGAGATCCAGGTGCTGAGTCATTTACAAAGGAAGGGAACTTTTGCTTTGCAAATGCCGTTTGGTGCAGCTGTGTGCCAGAGAACATCTTCCTTTCCTGCAAAGTTCAAGTCCTGGGTCAAGTTCGGGGTCATGGCTCTTCGAGTCCTGTAATACACCAAGAATCCTGTTTGCCCATGGGTGGGATTTCAGCGCCAAATCCAAACCGTGGTTAAGGCCAGCACAGCACAGTCAGCCAAGCAGCAGTTAGAAACCACAGCGTGGCGGGCTGCCAGAATGGGGGGAAACTTGCAGCAGAGTGGGGGAAGCCTCTGCAGAGGCTTCAATTTATTATTCAAGATCAGGTCTACTTCTACCTGGGCTTTGTATTAATTTTGAAAATCAAAATGATTACTTCTCAATATGGGCTGTTTATTTTTGTGATTTAAAAATATGTATACATAAGATATATAACCAAAAAAAAACCCCAAGCCCACTGCCATCGAGTCAGTTATGACTCATAACAACCCTATAGGACAGAGTAGAACTGCCCCATAGAGTTTCCAAGGACTGCCTGATGGATTTGAACTGCCAACCTTTTCGTCAGCAGCCACAGCTCTTAACCACTATACCACCAGGGTTTCCACATAAGATATTTATGTATGTCTAATTTTTTTCTCCAGTTACAGAAGTCTGCCATTTCTTTTGTTAGATTTATTTTTAGGTATTTGTTTTTATTATTGCATATGGAGTATTTTATTGTTGATGTTGTTTACATCCTAGCTTTATTTCTGGCCACTCAACTCAGATTTCCACTTTGTTATAACAGCTCTAACAGTTTCCAGTGAATTCCCTCTCATTTCCTAGGCAGATAATTAAATCATCTGAAAGAAAAACAGTTTGGTATTCCCTTTTATTGAATGCTTTATGCATTACTTCTGTTTCTTGTCATACTACATGGGTTAGAACCTCCAGAGCAAATTTAATTCATATTGAGGGAGAGGGTATGGCAGGCTTTGGGATTTCTAACCTCATACCCAGAACACTAATTTTATATGCTCAACGATGTGATTGTCCAGGTAAATACAACACTCTTATTCTTTACTTTTCTAATCTAGTTCTTGGTTAGGATTTACAATATGACCAGATCCTAGCCCAAATTTTGCTAGTGTTTAGGAAAAAACTTTTGATTTTCTGATAAAAAGAGGATCCTTCCCTCTTTTCCCATCTCCCCTCTGTGGACAACTGAAAAATCATGGGAATGATCAGGTTAAGACCAAAAGCCTAGTGTCAAGGGAATTGCAGAGGACTCCAACCTACAATGGTAGTACTATTGAACCATCGCCTACATCTTACCTTTCCGTACACCTTGTTGTGTGAGAAAAAATAAATTCTACGTGTAACAGTTACTATAGTTGGATTTCAGTTATGAAAAAAAAGAAAGAAAACAAGTTGCCATCGAGTCCATTCAAACTCATTGTGACCTCATACGTGTCAGAGCAGAACTGTGCTCCCTAGATTTTTTTAAAAATAATATTGTGTTTTTGGTGAAAGTTCACACAATAAATTAGGTTCCCATTTAACAATTTTCTATTCAAATTGTCAGTGACACTTTCACAGTCTGCCTACCCTCTCATTATTTCTGTTCTGGTTGTCCCATTTCCAGAACTGTAGTTTCCCTGTCCCCTTGCCTTCTCACCTTTGCTTTAGAGTAAACATTGACTGTTTGGTCTCATATAGATGATTTTGCAAAGGAGCACAGTACTCATGGATGATATTCGTTATTTTGTAAGCTGATATTCTTTATTTTATAAGCAGACCTGCTATTTAGCTTAAGGGGAATGTCAGAGAGTGGTTTCGGTTCAACGTTTAAAGCGTATCTCAGGCAATAGTCTTGAGGAATCCTCTAGTCTCAGCTGGTACAGTAAGTCTGGGTTTTTTAAGAACTTGAGTTCTGTTCCACATTTTTCTTCCATTCTATCAGGATCCATCTATTGTGTCCCTGATCAACACGGTTGGTAGTAGTAGCTGAGCACCATCTAGTTCTTCTGGTCTCCAGGTAGATGAGATAGTGATTTGTGCAGACTATTTGTTCTATAGACTAGTTTTTTCTCTGAGTCTTTGGTTTCCTTCTTTCTCTTTTAGTCCAATGAGTAGAGAACAATAGTTGTATCTTAAATGGCCACTGACTCTACTCACCAAACTAGAAAGTAGAGCATAAATGTTATGAGTTATATTATTTCAATTGGCCGAGTTGTCCCATGAGACTATGGTCCTAAGCCTTCATGCCCTGTAAACTAATGCCACGAGGTATTTGGTGACATCTAAAAACCATCTGTAACTGTTCTCCCATGTGTTTTATTTACACATACATGAAAAAAAATTACTATTTTTTATCTTTTTATAAAAACCATCTGTAACTGTTCTCCCATGTGTTTTATTTACACATGCATGTAATACATACATATAAATATAGATATATCTCTATATATGCACACATATACACACTTGTATAAGCCAAAGCACGTATGCACACGTACATACACATATGACCACACATATTTTTTTGGTTGCCATTGTTGTAAAATTGTATGTGATAGCATTTACAAAAAAGTGCCTTTTTTTGTGTGTATGTACTTCTTAGTGACATAATTTACCTTGGTCAAGCTGTGTACACTTCACCCACATTCAATGTTACCTTTCTTATCACCAAAAATGACAAGTTTCTACTATCTAAAGAGTGATTTCCCCACCACCCACCCACCCCAGTAACCACCAATGATCACTGGTTTCTGTATGTATACCTATTCTTATCTTTTTATAAAAGTGAGATGATATAATATTTGCCCTTTTGTGATTGACTGATTTCACTCAGCATAATGTCCTTCATATTCATCCACAGTATAATACGTTTTGAAAACTCGTCATTACTACTTATGGATGCATAGTATTCCATTTTACGTATGTACCACATTTTGTTTATCCATTCACCCACTGATGGGCATTTAGGTTGTTTCTATCTTTTTGCTATCATAAATAGTGTTGCAATGAACATAAGTGTGCAAATGTCTGTGCCTCTTCTAGGGTATATACAATATTTTTACACAAATAATGCACACCTTCTACATTTGTTTGACAATTGTGAACTCCTGCAAAATATTTTTCTAAGTGCACTAGGCTGATTTTTTTTTTACACCAATATGTACAAAAAAAAAATTGACAAAGCAGTGCTTACAAAAATACTTCAGGTAGGGGGAGGGTGTGTTAGGCAAACAAATGTAGAAAATGTTCATTTTTTGCATAAAATGTGGTATCTGAGAGTGGGATTGCTGTATCATAAGGTAGTTTAATTTCTAGTTTTCTGAGAAAGCATCAAACTGTTTTCCAAAACAGTTGTACCGTTTTACAACTCCACCAGTAGTGATTAAGGGTTCCAGTCTCCCTACATCCTCACCAGTATTTGTTGTTTTCTGTTTTTTTCAATCAATGACATTTTAGCAAGGGTGAAATGATGTCTCATTGTAGTTTTGATCTGCATTGGAGCCCTGGTGGTGAAGTGGTTAAGAGCTCAGTTCGCAAACCAAAAAGTTGGCAGTTTGAATCCACCAGCTGCTCCTTGCAAACCCTATGGGGCAGTTCTATTCTGTCCTGTAGGGTCACTAGGAGTTGGAATTGACTCGATGGCACATGACAACAACAACAATGGTTAGTGATAGTGAGTAACTTTTCATGTTTGTTGGCCCTTGAATGTCCTTTTTGGTGAAGCATCTGTTCATGTCCTTTGCCCATGTTTTGATTAAGTCCATAGGGTTTCAATGGCTGCTTTTTTTCAGAAGTAGATCACCGGGCCTTTTTTTCTAAGGCATCTCTGGGTAGACTCGAGCCTTCAACCTTTCAGTTATTAGCAAAAGGATCTGCCCCATCCAGAGACTCCCTTCTGTAAACTTATAACCGTGGCTTCCAACCAGTTAGCTCTAGTTTGAACTCCTGCTAATAATTTGCATTTTTAACAAGTTCCCAGGCAATGCTATTGCTGCTGGCTAGGGACCAATTCTGCAAACCCTGTTAAAGCAGTGGTTCTCAAAATTTATTATACATAAAAATCGCCTGGGGATCTTGTTATACTGTAGAATCTGATTCAGTATACCTGGGATGAAAGTGCAAATACAACCTTTTCTATTCCAGTGGCTAGAATGAACTTCCTAATTGGTTTTTCTAGTGTTTTACTATTGAATGTTATTTTGGATCTCTGTTGAAAGGCAGATTTCCTATCTTGTTAAACACAAGTTCTATTGTTTTAGAGAAGTCCTATGGTTTTAAAGTGATTAAGAAGCTTCAGGGCACGCTCCAAAGCAGTGGTTCTCAAAGTGTGGTCTCTGCAGGTGCACCGTCACAGAAAATCTGTTAGAAATGCAAATGTTCAGGCCCCACACCAGACCCACTGAATCTAAACTCTGAGGATGGGGCCCAGTAGTGTGTTTTAGGGAGCCCTCCAGGTAATCCTGACACATCCTAAAATTTGAGAACTTCCCTAAAGGCTCCAAAAAGCACCTGTGAACTGCCAAGTACTGAACCAATAGCTATCTCCTGTGCAACTGTTTTGCTAATCTCTATCATGGAAAAAATAGGGTTGCTATGAGTTGGAATCAACTCGATGGCAGTGGGTTTTTTATCATGGAAAAAAATTTAAAAAAAAGCTTTTGTCTCACAGTTGAGAACGTAAAAAGTAAATGCCTGAAATAATTAACAAAAAAGAACAGAATAAGCACATAGAAGAAAGCTCTAGATTTCCCAGGGAACAAGTCTCTATCAGTTTCAACTATCCAAATCCTCTTTGGTAGAAAGGATCTTCTTTGGTAGAAAGCTTCCTGGCAAGGTGTGGAATATCCCTTTTCTTTCCAGTGCAATGGGAAGAAAAGTGACACATTTTAAAGGGAACTCCTATGAGAAACACACACACACACACACACAAGTGTGGATTTGGATTTGGAGAGTGTGTATCTCCTATTCTAAGAAAAATCTAGATTCAGATTACCCTAGATTATGTCATTCATAGAATGCTTAGCCGTGGTTTTTTTTTTTATTCCTTGCCCCAAGTTTGCTCAGAAGCAACTGATTCTAGGTTGAGTTTCTCAGACTTCTCGCTTGAGGGTAACATTACTTACAGTAACATTGTAGCTCAGTCTGCTTTGGATTTCTGAGCTCCTTCATGTATTCTAACCCACAAAATATCCCTTGGGTGGGTTAGAAGTGATGTTAAATACTCTAATATTACCTTGTGATGACTGCTCTATCATCCATTGTCTATTATTCCTCATGCACGGAATTTCCCACCCTAGTTCCATTACATCAACCCTCTTCAGTCACCAACAAAAAACCCAACAGTAATCTCCAAAGTGTTTTCTTCTCTGTGATGAAGTTCCATATTTTGACTATTGTCCTGACCTTACCAAAAACCAAACCCATTGCCATCGAGCGGATTTATATGGTCAAACCATCTCTATTAATGGTCGCTATCTATTGGCTAAGACTAATTGGCCTAAACTCATCCTCACAACAACCCTATAAGAGTGATGACAATTTTACAAGAAATACATTTTAAAAAGCCAGCATATGAAAAAACAAACAAAAAAAGCAAAGCAACAACAACAACAAAGGCACAGAGGGCCTAAGTAATTTGGTAAATGTTACAGAGCTAGGAAGTACTAGAGCTGAAGTTTAAACCCATATCTGTCTGATATCACCCAGAGTACTTGTTGTTAACCATTTTAGTTTTTATATTATCTGCAGATAAAAAATGAGCCTGATTTTAATGAATGTCTAAATCTTTCACTCTCAACTATTCACTTCGATCATTATTTCCTTTATTTTTCATGGGTAATTATTGTGGCAATGCAAGATCCCATCATTATTTTTAGGATTCCCACAGCTACAGAGCACAGCACGAGATGAATTGAGAGACATAGGTATTGTTTTAGCTTTGGTTCTAATTAACCTGTGATCTTGGTGAAGTAATTTTATCTACCTGGGCCTGAGCTACTTCGCTGACGCAATGAGAAAGTGAAATGCAATGTTAGTTAAGGATTCTTCCACTTCATGCTTCCATGATGGTCTTCTATTGTCACATTATCAGAGTTAGCAGGGATCTGAGAAATAACTTGACTCTCACCTCCCTTTAAGAAGCTTGCATTATTTCTTCAATATCTCCACTAAGTTGCTGTCCAGATTCTGCTTCAAAATTTCCAGGAACCAAAAAAACTCATTAATTCCTGGGACAACACATTCCATGTTCCGATTGTTCTAATTGTCACAAAGGTTTTTTCTTATGTCGAGAAGAAGTTAGCTGATAAAGAGCTCCGAACAATTGGCCTTTGTTTGTGTAAATTTCAGAAGGCAGGATGGAATTTTGTAATAAGTGATAGTTTTAAAATCTCCGTGGTTTTATCTGGAGCCCTGGTTCGATGACCTCTTTCTTATTCATAGGACCTTGTATAAGTTACTTAACATCTTTGAGACTCAGTATTCTCATCCTTATAATTAAAATATTGTTGTTAGGTGCCCTTGAGTGGATTCTGACTCACAGTGATCCCACGTGACAGAGTAGAACTGCCCCAGAGGATTTTCTGGGCTGTAATCTTTACAGAAGAAGATTGGCAGGTCCTTCTCCTGCTGGGTGGGTTTGAACTACCAACCTTCATTTAGCAATTGAGCCCTTAACTGTTTGTGTCACCAGGGCTTCTTAAAATGGGAATAATCACACCTATTTCATGACAATGAGGGCTAAATGTGAGAAAGCATGTTAGACATCTTGTCCATGATTTAGAATGCAAAAATGTTTATTGTACCCCTTTTTTTTTTCTTCTGTGGCGTTTTATTTTAACTCGTCATTGTTCAACATTTGAAGATAAAGACGAAATTTCTCCTGTCATTTTTTTTCCACAGTGTAAACATTGATAGTATAGAGATTTAATTCCTCATACTCTAGTAGATTGTTTTAGTTGCCTCAATTAATGGCCTTTTCTATCCATACCCTTTACTGTATAACTTGTAGTCTCCTCTGCTCTGATGCTGCCCCAATGGGATGTGAGCAAACATGACACAAACAAAGGCTTAAAACACAAGCAGGTGTGTGTGTTTCTGCTTGTCTTGCTCTTAGATGTCCTTGCTTATTCTTGTACCTCTACCAGGTCATGAGGCCATGCCTGGACCGACCTGTTGGAAAGATGAAAGAGGCACATGAAAGAGAACCAAGTTGTCCCAGTTATTCCAGCCATATCAGTTGTCCCAGCTTAAGCCATCTTAAACTATATAGTCTGACTTCATAGGCATGAGCAAGCCCAGCCAAGGTCAGCTGAGACTAGCCTGGATCATGGGAACATTTCAGTTGACCCAAAGAATAGGGAGAAATAATAAATGGTTATTGTTTTAAGTCACTAAGTTTTGGGGATGGTTTGGTATGCAACAATATTATGTCAAAGATAAACGACACACACACCAACAAAGATACCTCCATACACGCTATAGATTGATTAATTAAATTCTTTTAATGTAGTACTACAAAATGGGCATTAAGCTTAGTTGGCTTCATTTTTACATAAGAAAGCATTTAGAGGTATAATTGCCTCTAATGCAAAAAGAGATTAATATCTCTCTATAGCTATAATCGCAAAATGTCTTTAAAAAGGAAGAGTTTGATAGAAGCTGAGGTGGTTGGGAAACATTTCATGAAGCAGGAAATATTTGGAAATGTTGTACTGATGAAAATGATCTTGATCAAACCTTTAAAAATTTATTTTTTGTGTATGTAACACACATCAACTCTTTGCTACTGGTAATTTATTCATATCTTCTAAATTAAATATCAGTACACTATTGTGTATAATATACTAGTTAAAACAATAGCCAGATAGTACACTCTGTTTATTTCTTTACTGTGATCAATTTCTTAACATACCGTACCCTGAAAATGACTAACAGTAGATTTCAAAGATACAAAAATATTACGAGTAATCTGAAATAAGTAGCAAATAAGAAAGCAAAAATAAGGATAATGAATGAAATAGGCAACAGAGATGAAGCAAATACAAAAAATACTGGTGTATTCTTTATAATTAATTGGAAGAGACCACCAGTTTAAATGTAATTCCTTTTCCACACCCAGTTAAAACAGGGAAAGTCGGACCAGTTACACAAGATCATGGCTTAACAAAAGTATTCTACAAGACAGACTATTTGAATGCAAAAAAAAAAAAAAAAAAATCCTGGCATATGTAGGATGTTTGATTGTTGAAATATTAGAAGAAAACAAAATACAATAGATGGCTTCCTGAGGAAGGTATTATTTTCACTAAAAAAAAAAGAAGAAAGTAAATGAAGCCATGGCTAAAGAGCATCCAGAGAACAAGAAAGTAACCTTAAAAATTAAAAAATGTGACTGTTAAAATTAAAAAATAATTACATAGAAGGACAGAAAAATAAATTTGAGCACGTTTCCCGGTGTATGTGTCTGTATGTGTGTACGTGAGCGAGCAAAAGAAGAATGTGACCAAAAAGAGATAGACTATGACCTATCTAGGAGATCCAACATCTAATAAAAGGAGTCTTTGAGAAAGAACATAGAACAAAATGTGGAGATGAAACAATTGTCAAGGAAATGATTAAGAAAAACCTAATCTTTCTAGAGCTGCGTGACATAAGCCTTAAGGTTTAAGGGACCCACACCAAAAAAGCCACCAAGGTTTAAGGGACCCACACACTGCTAAACAGTGTGTGTATATATATAATTTTAAACACCTTATATAACTTGTGAATTTTTGAACACCAGTGATAAACAGAAACTATTAAAATTTCCAGAAAGCAAAAAAGTGACCTCTTACAAAATCAAGAAAACAGATTATTAACCAGAAACTCTAGATCTGAAAAAGAAATGTCTTTACTTCTTTAAGAAAAAAAAAAAAAAAAAAAATCCTTAAATTCTAAAACCAGTCAAAGTGTCAACAAAGCAAAACCAAATGCATTTTCCAATATCCAAGGCTCAGAAAAATTAACTCCATGTACTCTTTGTTACAGTACGCACGCACTGGGCAGTAATAAAACATGAGAAAGAAAATGTACCCCTAATGGTTTATGCCCTCTAACTCTGACCGAACCTGATGTTTTTAGATTTACAGATAGTTATCGAAAACCATCCATCCAGATTTATAAGCATGGGCAAATTTATCTGACATAGTACATCAAATTCATAACTTTCTCGGGAGCGAGTTACTTTGGGACCAGAAACCTTGGTTTAAACAAGATTTAGGGGGAGAGAAAATTGTTTAACTTACTTAATAAACCACTCTTTCCAGATACTTTTAAAACCACTCCAGCAGTAATGAATACTTCATCAATAATTAACAGAGTTCTAAGAAAGTATTTTCTGTTCATTACAATGGGCGCAGCAGGAGCCCTGCTTGGACACACTGGCTTGTATAGGAGTTCCCATTACTGCAGTTGAAAGTAAGCTTATGGCACCTCTTTTAACTTTGCCTTTGTTTCCAGATTCAGGACAATGCTCCGATGGATTATTTTGAATTGGTGGAATTGTAGTCCATTTGTTCCTTGGGTGTTTTCTTAATTTTTTTCCATTATGGAAAATATGTGACTGCATATACCCTGGGAGTAAAGATTCAAGGAAATAATCTCATCTAAATTAGTCAGGCTATATGTAGTAAAACATAAAAAGAATAAGCTTTATTCAAAGCCACTCTAAGTTACAGGAAATTGCAATTAGGCGGGTGTATTAGTAGACGTTTCATAAGACATTTCCATGAGACGTAAAGGCAGACTTACATTCTTTTTATGGTCCCAATATACTCTGAATACACTATATCTTAGTTAACAGATTTACATTTAAAATATGTTAATAACAAATGTTATTAAAGTGTGTCTGGCTTGTTTTCACAGAAAATGATGAAGGAAAGCAGAGTAGAGCTAAAATCATGGGTCTGCCTTGGCCAATGGTTGGAGAAAAAAGTAGTAAAACACAAGAAAAGTTAAGGCTAGATATGCCAATAAAATCTGTTAAAATAATCAAGTGGCCAAGCAAAAAACTATTTCTCTAAATTAATGTAACACTGGCTTTTGTAAGAATGCAAAGAAATTTGAAGTTAGGATGGTCAAAAGGAGTACAATTCATTGAACATACCATATGAGTATAGGAAGGCTGTGTATACCTATACATATACGTGTATGTATATAAATATATAATATGCACGTATTATGTATATCCATGTGTGCATACAGGTATCACATCCATTCTATGCTGTTTGTACACTGAATACAAGCACATGCTTCCTCACCTTTACCCGTGTTGTCCGGAAAGAATTTAAGATGACTAGAGGTTTTTCGTAGTCTTTCAAGACAGTTTATATGTATGTTTTTATAAAAAAAAAAAAAGGGGGGGTTTTATACTATTCCAAAAAATAGAGAAGTACAGAGACCAATGTTGTCAACACTCTATATCTACCACCCAGAGTTAAAAAGTGATGTTGACATTTGGACATATTTGCTTTCACATTGTCTTCTTCTTTTCTCAAATAAATACAACATGACAGACAGTTGATGCAACCCTTTCTCTCCATTCCTTTTCAGTAGTTACATCTACAGTGAAATCAGTGACTATCAGCCCCATCTAGACTTTTATGCTTTTATTACCTATGTATACTCTGTAAACAATATATGGTATGTTTCCATGTGTTTTTTATTTAAGAATGATGTTAGAATTCTTCTGTATTCTTGTACAATTCATTTTACTCATTCACTACTTGATTGTTCCATGGTATTCCATTATATAAATATCAAAGACCATGATTTATTCATCTGTTGACTCACTGGTGGCATTCAGGTTGCTAGCAATTTGTTGAACTTTTAAGTAATGTTATAAAATATATATATATATTTAATAATGCATACCTTTAAACAGGCCTTTTTGAGCATGTGATTAAAAGTGTCTCTACTATATATGTTTGGACATGTTATTAAGAGAAAACAGTCCCCGAAGAAGTACATCATGCTTGGTAAAGTAGAGGGGCAGCAAAAAAGAGGAAGACCATCAACAAGATGGACGTGAAGAATAGCATCTTCCAACATCTGTTTACCAGGAGTTTCCAAATGAAAGCAAGGAGAAAATAGAGCAAAATTTTATTTTTAATACAAAACAACTGCCAAGAACTGAAGAAACACATCTCCAGATGAAATCTTCAGATTATAAGGTCCGAAACTCTAAGGGGCAGTTCTACTCTGTCCTATAGGGTCACTATGAGTCGGAGTCGACTCGACAGCGCTGGGTGGGTTTATGAAAAACAAAACAGAATACATTGGGGGAGGGGCGACATCCTTACCTAAAACCATCCTACTTCAAGAATTTATTTTGTGTGTGTGTGTTTTAGGTGAAAGTTTATAGCACAAAATAATTTCTCATTCAAAAATTTAAACACAAATTGTTTTGTGGCATTGGTTGCAATCCCTGCAATGTGTCAGCACTCTCTCCCTTTCCCTTTCTGCCTGGGTTCTCCATGTCCATTCATCGAGTTTTCCTGTGCCTTCTCATTTTTGCTTTTGGGTATGTGTTGCCCATTTGGACTCATATACTTGACTGGATGAAGAATCATGGTCCTCACATGTGTTATTGTTTGTTTTGTAGGCCTGTCTAATCTTTGGCTCAAAGGTGGACTTCCGGAGTGAGTTCAGTTCTGAGTTAGCAGGGTGTCTAGGAGCCATAGTCTCTGTCAGACCAGTAAGTCTGGTCAAAATTCATCTAGTTCTACTGGGCTCAGGGTGGTGGAAGCTGTGGTCCATGTGATCCATTAGTCCTTTGGACTGATATTTTCCTTGCATCTTTGGTTTTCTTCATTGTCCTTTGCTCTGACAGTGATGGGACCAATAGATGTATTTTAGATGGCTGCTTGAAAGCTTTTATGACCCCAGACACTACTCACCACAGTAGGATGTAGAACATTTTCTTTATGAACTATGTTATACCAATTAACATAGATGTCCTCTGAGACCATAGCCCCAGCCCTAAGCCGCAGTAACTTGGTCCATCAAGGCATTTGGATGTATCTAGGAAGCTTCTATGGCTTTGCCTTGGTCAAGTTGTGCTCACTTCTCCTATGTTGTATGTTGTCTTTCCTTTCACCAAAGTTAACACTTATCTACTATCTAGTTGGTGATTTCCCCTCCCCACCCCTCTTCTTCCTCATAACCATCAAAGGTTTTTTTTTCTGTGTATAAACTTCTTCTTGAGTTTTTATAATAGTGGCCTCATACAATATTTGTCCTTTTATAATTGACTTATTTCACTCAGCATAATGCCTTCCAGATCCAGCCATGTTGTGAGATGTTTTGCAGATTCATCATCGTTCTTTATCACTGCATAGTATTCCATCGTGTGCAAGTGCCATAATTTGTTTACCCATTCATTTGTCGATGGACATGTAAGTTGTTTCCATCTTTTCGCTATTGTGAATAACGCTGCAAGGAACATGTCTATTCATGTGATGGCTCTTATTTCTCTAGGATATATTCCTAGGAGTGGGATTGTTGGATTGTATGGTATTTCTATTTCTATCTTTTTAAGGAGGGCTATATCATTCTATTTTTTTATCATTTTCCATAGTGGTTGTACCATTGTACATTACTACTGGCAGTGCCTAAGAGTTCCAATCTACCCCCAACCTCTGCAACATTTGTCATTTTCTGTTTTCTTGATTAGTGCCAATAATGTCAGGGTAAGATGGTATCTCACTGTAGTCTTGATTTTCATTTCTCTAATGGCTAATGATCATGAGCATTTCCTGATGTGTCTGTTAGCTACCTGAATGTCTTCTTTAGTGAAGTGTTTGTTCATATCTTTTGCCCATTTTCTAATAGGATTATTGTCTTTTTATTGTTGAGATGTTGAAATATTATATTGATTTTAGAGATTAGGTCCTTGTCAGATAAGTCACAGCTAATTTTTTTTTTTCCCAGTCTATATGTTTTCTTTTGACTCTTTTGGTGAAGTCTTTTGATGAGCATAAGTTTTTAATTTTTAAGAGCTCCTAGTTATCTAATTTCTCTTCTGGTGTTTGTACATTGTTAGTTATGGTTAGTATTCTCTTTATGCCATGTATTAGGGCATCTAGTCTTGTCCCCATTTTTTATTTCATGATCTTTATGGATTTAGGTTTTATGTCCAGGTCTTTGAACCATTTTGAATTAGTTTTTGTGTATGATGTGGTGTATAGGTCCTGTTTCATTTTTTTTTGCAGATGGCCATCCAGTTTTGCCAGCACAATTTGTTAAAAAAGACTCTTTTTCCCATTTAATGGACTTTGTTCCTTTTTCAAAGATCAGGTGACCATAGGTGGGCGGATTTACATCTGAGTTCTTGATGATTCTGTTCCATTGGTCTATTTGTCTATCGTTGTGCCAGTACCAGGCTGTTTTGACTACCTTTTCATAGTAGTTTCTGAGACCAGGTAGAGTGAAGCCTCCTACTTTGTTCTTTTTCTTCAATAATTCTTTGCTTCTCCTGGGCCTCTTTCCTTTGCATATTAAGTTGGTGATTAATTTTCCATCTCATGAAAAAATGCTGTTGATATTTGGATCAGAAAAGCATTATATCTGTAGATCGCTTTGGGTAGAATTGAAATTTTCACAATATTGGGTTTCCTATCCATTAGCATGGTATATTTTTCCATTTATGTAGGTCTTTTTTTGGTTTCTTGCAGTAGGGTTTTGTAGTTTTCTTTGTATAGGTCTTTTATATCTCTGGTTAGATTTATTCCTAAGTATTTTATCTTTTTAGGGGCTATTGTAAATAGTATGATTTCCTGATTTCCTTTTGGAAGTTCTCTTTGTTGGTGTATAGGAATCCAACTGATTTTTGTGTGTAGCTTGTGTATCCCGCTGCTCTTCTGAATCTTTCAAGAACAGGAACAGTGAATTTACACATGGACTTCACCAAATTGAATACACATAAATCAAATTGACTGCATCTGTGGAAAGAAATAATGAAGAAGCTCAATATCATCAGTTCAAACAAGACCAGAGGTCAACTAAGGAACAGACCTTCAACTGCTTATTTGCAAGTTCAAATTGAAGCTGAAGAAGATTAAAACAAGTCCAAGAGAGCCAAAGTACAACCTTGAGGATATCCCATCTGAATTTAGAGACCATCTCAAGTAAAGTTTGATGCACTGAACACTAATGACCAAAGACCAGATGAGTTGTGGGGTGACATCGAGGACATCATACATGAAGAAATCAAAAGATCATAAAAAAGGCGAGAAAGAAAGAAAAGACCCAAATGGATGACATCAGGGTTGAAAGAAGACTCTTTAACAACCTGCTATATGCAGATGATACAATCTTGCTTGCTGAAAGTGAAGAGGACTTGAAGCACTTACCGATGAAGATCAAAGACCACAGCCTTCAGTATGAATTATACCTCAACATAAAAAAAAAAAAAAATCCTCCCAACTGGGCCAATAAGCAACATTATGATAAATGGAGAAAAGATTGAAATTGTCAAGGATTTCATTTTACTTGGATCCACAATCAGTGCTCATGGGAACAGCAGTCAAGAAATCAAAGGACATATTGCATTGGGTAAATCTGCTGCAAAAGACGTCTTTAAAGTCTTTAAAAGCAAAGACATCACTTTAAGGACTAAAGTGCACCTGATCTAAGCTATGGTATTTTCAATCACCTTATATGCAATCAAAACAATCAAAACCTGGGCAATGAATAAAGAACACCAAAAAAGAATTGATGAAATTGAATTATGGTCACTATGAGTCAGAACCAACTCAATGATACCTAACAACAACAACAAGAATGTTATTTTCTATCAATTTTTGCATATTTAAATTATTTCAATATAAATAATATGCAAAGGGACCCTCACCTTTCTGTCAATTTGTTATACTGTGGCAGTTTTCATGTTGCTGTGATGCTGGAAGCTATGCCACCAGTGTTTGAAATACCAGCAGGGTCAGCCATGGTGGAGGTTTCAGAGGAGCTTTCAGACTAAGACAGACTAGGAAGAACGTCCTGGCAATCTACTTCCAAAAATTAGCCAACAGAAACCTTTTGGATCACAACAGAACATTTCTGACTTGCTGGCACTGAACATGTCATCAGGAAGGATCAACTGCTAGAGGCAGATATGCTTGGTAAAGTAGAGCCACAAGGAGGGTGACAAAGTCCTTTGGTGAAATAGACTGGAACAATACCTTCAAGGATGAACTCCAATATGCCAGTAATTGTGAACATATGCAGGCTTGGGAAAAGTTTCATTCTGCTATCCAGAAGGTCAACTTAATGTCAGCTATCTATCTCTATTCAAAGGGAATCAATTTTGAAATTATTACAAATAATGAGAGAATTAACTAAGGTGGACAGATATAGGAGCAACATACATAGAAATATAATAGCTTTCCTTGTAAACACAAATGACTGATTTGAAATGTAATGAAAAAAATGAACCCATTTTCAATGAAAATAAAAAGTAAATTTCTTTTTCTTTACCAGGAATTAAACCAACAAAAACTTACAGCTAATAGGAATAAACTGCAAATTTGTATTAAAAACACATTCCAAGATGGGAAAAATTTTATACTGTAATATTTCCAATTTTTACCCAAATAAATCTGTGAATGCAGTGTAACTCCACGTCTTTTTTTTTTTTCTTATGGAATTCATAGTATTTTTTAAAATAACATTTTGTTGTATTTTTGGTGAAAGTGCACACAGCAAAACAGATTCCCATCCAACAATTTCAAGACGGAATGTTCAGTGACATTGATGACATTCCTCACATTGTGTCAACATCCTAATTATTTCCAATCTAGTTGTTCCATTCCCGTTAACCTAGTCTCACTGGCCCCTAACCTTCTCATCTATGCTTTAGACTGATTGCTGACCATCTGATCTCATACAGATGATTCTTTAAAAGAGTATAGTATCAAGGGTGATATTCTTTACTATATGAGCTCACTTGCTATTTAGCTAGAAGGTGCTTGAGGGAACAGTTTTGGATCAAGGTTTAAAGAGTACCTCAGGGCAGGCATTCATAATCTTTTAAAAAATAATTAGGAAAAGCAATGTGTAAGAATCAGAAAGTATTTTGAAAATAATTATATGCTTTTAATATAATTGATAATCTTTTTCTAAACTTAATCTGGAAGAAAAAAATTTTTTAAACTTAATCTGGAAGAAAAATATACGATAGCAAAGGCATTTTTTGATAAACATGCAGAATATAAGACTTGAGTTATAATGTATGCATTTTTAAAAACAACAATAATAGAAAGAGCTTATTGGTACATAAGTAAACAAATAGAACTTTGGAACAAAATAGCATACAGTAACAAATTTATGCACTTAACTGGGATATCGGTTTTGCCAATGGGAAAAATAAATATCCCCTTTTGACTAATTGGAATTCCAATGGAAATTACTATAAAAGAAGAACCCTTTGAGTAGATAAGGAAGGATATGATACGGTATAGAGCAAAAATGCAAGGATCATCCTTTGATTTTACAAATAAATTTCTTCCATTGAAAAATAAGATATAAGAAAGATTTTGGAATAGCTGGTAGGAAAATGAGGAATCAACTGAGTCCATTTTAACCACCAATTTCATATTTTACCTATTTGCAGTTAGGAAACACAGTCAAGCTCCACAAATTTCTCTATGTTTGGTCACATGCACATAACACATGCCTGCACTTCATTGGACCAATCAACGGCCGAGGATGTTGTTGATCTACAAGTTTGTTTATAATCTTTACAAGGACAAATAATTGATTGCCTGTGACTCACAAGACATTTCCTAGACTGTGATACCCTTCATTTTCTTGTCAGCCAAGATTTTTTTTTCCTTTCGTTTTCTCAAGAGTAAGGTTTTTAGTTCTTGGGCTTTGGCCCTGCAACAGCTTGGTTAAAAACCATAACTGGCCTGAAAAGTACCTCAAACCTGAACCTAAATTTTTTTTTTGAGGTTCAAATAAGTTCAGTTGAGCTCTTTCGTTTAATTATATGCCGATTACAGCTGGGGACAGAAGCAGGGATAGACAAGTGTGTGAAGAGCGCCTGCCCCCTTGTTGTTTATGGCTGATGGCGATTGGGAAGGAAGAGAAACCCTGCAGAAAAGTGCAATCTTACGTGATTTCCAGACCAGAGAGGTTTGGATACCATTCAGAAAAGTACTTAAACTTTGTGATGTTTATCTATCGCTATGGATTCACCTTCTTTGAACCATTAATTTCCAATGATGGCATGTATCCTACCAGATTTCCCTATGGGATTTCTATGGAATAAGTTGTTCTTGGTAGCATTTTTGAAATAAATAATCTGTGTGGGAATAAATATTTAGACAAAATTAAGGATGAAGCTTTCATCAAAGAGTTTTAAGATACATCACAAATATTTGAGAAATAGGCCACCATCTTTTGAAACTGATGCCAGGTTGATTTACCAACTTGATTAAATCAGTGCCACTGAAATCCAGCTGTTTACAAGCCTGATACTGGATAGTAGATGGTCCAGTCCAGGAGTTACTACAGCTCTCTACCTCTTTATGGAAAGTGTCTTAAAATTGCCTCAGCCCTGTTCCTTTTTGGTTGAGAATGGTCCTTGGGGACATTAACATCCTGGTACCTTCAGAGTGTCATTTATGGGCTGAGCACGTTTCTGAAGCCAGAGGCAGGCTTTGCCCAGAGAGGTACAAACGCTTAAAATAAGTCAGACAACTTTGGCAAGTATGAGAATTGTTTACAAATTCAAGAAGCTCAAGTGGGCTGAGGAATATGGAGTATAGCAGCATCAACAATTTCTTCTTTAGTAATATTTTAAATAAAGTACAATTAGCAAGAAATTATTTTGTTTCTTTTGGAAATTTGCACTTGAAGAAAGACAGCGAATGGAGAAGGAAATAATAGAAAAGCAGGTCTAAAAATTATAAGGAAAACTTCTACATTATTCAATGGTTTTAGAAGGTAATGACAGCATATCTTTGGGGATTTTTCACATCAACTTTCTTCTATAAACCAAAAAAAAAAAAAAAATCCCATCGAGTCAATTCTGACTCTTAGCCACCCTATAGGGTAGAGTAGAACGGCCCCATAGGGTTTCCAAGAAGCTAACTGCCAACCTTTTGGTGAGCAGCCATAGCTCTTAACCACTGCACCACCAGGGCTATAGACCTCATCTTTATTTTATTTTTTTAGTTTAAAAAATTCTCTTATTAGGAAATATTTCAAATATACAGAAAATGCAAAGACAAACATAATGAATATCCATGTAACTGTCACCCAGATCTAGTATTTTATAACATTTTTTTTTCCCAAAAGAAACCTAGTTAAGGCATGTATAGACTTACATGTGGAGACTCTGAAACTACTATATGTGGCTGGTAAGAATAAATTTGCATAACCTTTTTAGAGAACAGTGAGACAAGATCTAGTAAAGTGGAACATGCATATGAAACCATACCTAGCATTTCCACTTTCAGGAGTCAATCTTAGAAAAATTTTTGCAAATACTCCTAAGGAAATATCTGTAAGCAGTAGGTGTAGCAACAGTAACATGTGCAATAATACAGTTGTCTCTCCACTGGTTAATAGATAAATTATTTTTATTCAAATAGTGGAAAATCAATAGCACTTACAATGTCTGTGAGAGTCTTATTATGCTTCTCAAATGTTTGCTGCCCTGCCCTGTGTGAAGATCATGGTCCCTTAACTGGTGGCTCTTTCAGCCCTGTGACTTTGTGGTGCCTCTCTCTATGGGGAGATTAGAACTCCCCATTCTGCTGAAGCCAGGCATGGCAACATGACTTGCTTTGGCCAGTGACATGCATGCAGAGGTGATTATGCTGTTTGCAAGCAGAGGGGTTGTGATAGTTAAGATGGTGTGTCAACTTGGCTGGGCCAGGATTCTCAGTGTTTATATGTGCTCACTCCCATCATTGAATCTGCTTGAGTAGCCAATCAGTTGAAAGGGAGTTTCTTTGGGGGTGTGGCCTGCATCTGAATATAAGCAGACTTTCTAGCTTTTTCACTAACTCTGGATCCTGCAGCTGTCTCCTCTTCTTCTGACCTCCAGCTCTTGCAGCTTGAGCTATCACCTTATCTGCAGATCTTGGGATTCATCGATCTTCACAGCCCGAGAGCAGAAGCCAGGTCCTGCAGCTACAAGAATTGAGAGAAGCCTCTATCTTGATCCACGGACTTGGGAGGCTCCAGCCTCAACAATCCTGTGACCTGTTTCCTTGATATAAATCTCTTTTTCTGTCTATATATTTATACACTTTGCTGGTTTTGCTTTTCTAGAGAACCCATCCTAAGACAGGGGTGAAGAGCCGTCATGTGGTTCCACCATTGCTTGTTCACTTGGCCATGACGTATCATCCCAGATAGAGGGTGACCATTCCGCCCAGCCCAGAACAAAGAAATGAAAGAGACTACCTGTGAATGGGAATTAACTTTTTATACTTTGTAGCACTGAAATCCTTTGTTCTTTGTAGCATAATGCCAGGTATAATGGTTTCCAACCCAGAGGACTGGATATTTAGGGCAGGTAGTAATAATGGGAGATAGTAATAAGGGGAGGTGGGAAAGTGGGGGATATACTATAAATTTTATCTCAGGCAAATGGAATATAGTGTATTTGACTGTAATGAGACCACTAAGGCTACAGCATCAGGCATTGCCAACATCATGGAACTACTGCGCCAGTTCTGAAGTCTCTGTAAGAACATTAAACCCTGATTTGATTTAATTGTGACAGTTGGATGTTTGTTATATGCAGCCAAATGCAATCTCTAACTGTTGTTACAATATGTAAACCTCTCTTTTAAGAAGTCTCATTTCAAAAAATGATAAGAGAATTATGGCAGAACCAGAGAAGAAAAGTGGGGACGTAATGCAGAGTCAAACTAGACAATGAAGAGGGTTGTTGAATAAAATCACATGATAAAGATGATTCACAGCAGCTTGGGAGATACACATTTGAATTTGTGTGCAATTAATGTTGTCCAAGTCATAAGAGAGGTAAATGCAATCCCAGGGAAGAGCATGGCCCTTGGGAGGTCGTTTGTGGTGTTATTGTTAAGTACCATCGAGTCCGCTAGGTCTCATGGTGACCTTATGTGTAACAGAAGGAAACCTGCCGTGTGCCATCTTCATGAATGAAGAATCCATTGTTGTGCCTATCGTGTCAGTCCATCTCACAGAGGGTTTTCCTCATTTTCCCTGGCGCTCTACTTTACCAACTATGATGTCCTTTTCTAGTGATTGGTCTTTCCTGATGACGTGTGTGATGTAAGTGAGCTCATGGTAGCAGAAGGATATTACCCAGAAGAAAAGGAACAGTGTGTTTACCTATGGCTCCTATTGATTCATCCTCAAAGTGTGCAATTCCTGAGTCCTATATCCTGTTTTGGATTCTCTAAACAGTAAGTATCTCGTAGTTCCTATATTTTGACCTAACAACTCAGATATGTTAAATTATGTTCCTTAATTATATGAGTGGTTTGGAGCCCTGGTGGAGCAGTGGTTAAGTGATACGGCTGCTAACCAAAAGGTTGGCAGTTCAAATCTACCAGCTTCTCCTTTGAAACCCTTTGGGGCAGTTCTACTTTGTCCTCCAGGGTCGCTATAGGTCAGAATCGACTTAAAGGCAACAGGTTTTTTAATTATTTGAGTAGATGTCTTTACAGTCATCTGGGGAGATTTATTACTAAGTAACAAGATGATGAATTAAATCAGACCCTTAATATTAAGTCTTGATATAAAGAGATTTTCAATTTTAAGAAAATCTGGCAAATTATGATCTCATCTTGAAATGAGTAACTGATATTAGAATTATGATTTTAAACTCAAATGTGTAATACAATTTGAAACAATACTATAATGTTTAAAAGAACTCAATTCACTATATTTATAAATTTGAACTTTTAGATTCCAGTGAGTTACTTCAGAATTTAGAGGGTTTTTGTTTTGTTAGGTTGGCAAATTTGCCCTGACTTGCGTCAGAAGTACTTCATGGAATTAAATATATTTAATTAACGTCAGACAGTAGTTTAAAATGTTTAGGAGCATTTAATTAACTGAGGCTAATCAATATGGATATTTAATAAGAAAAACTTGAGATAAATAATTGATAATTAAGAGCAAAGACTGGATTTTTCACAAAAAAAATAGTTTCATGAATAAAAAATATGATTTGAAAGCCTAACTTAACATTTTAGGAATAACGGGTTTTTAAATTTACAACATTGGTTAATGGGATATTATTTGGAAAATAATTACAAAAATCCCTTTCCACACCGCAGGTTTCCCTTAGACTTAAGATGACTTACATCCATATTTTTTAATGAAGATGCAGAGACAGAAAGGTTGTAAGTCTTAGAACAGGGTCCAGGAGAAAAGTTTCTTATCCTATTCTATTTCATTTTAACAGGGTGGAGTCAACATAAATGTGCTTAAAAAAAGAAGGGAAAGAAAAAGATGACAGAGAAAAATATTTCAAAGCCATACACACACACAGCCTGTTTTCTTCCCTGTATGATAAAAGCATAAAGTAACCACAGGTTACACGGCCTCATATGAAAGCTGAAAATAAATCACTGAGATAATTTTGATGCTTCAGGTGTTGAGGTACCTCAGGTTGATTGTTCTGAGAGTCATTTCTTACATAATTCTAGAGGTCTAGAAGGATTATGACAGACAACATTTATGGATCAAGAATATAATCTCTAACACAAATAAAAGACAACCTCTAATACCACCTCGATTAGTAATATCACTTATTTAGGCTAAACACAAAGCAGAGCAAAATTTATTTTGTTGACTTCTGCTTATTAGCCAGTATTTTCTCCCCATATGTCATATAACCCAGTGCTGTAGAGTTGATTCCGACTCATAGCTACCCCGCTATGAATAGAAGGATGTTAAGTTAGATGGACTATATAATCTGCCTAGTATCATCTCACCAGATGGCGAGATCATATCGAAAAACTGATTTTTATTTTCTATATTTCCTTTTCATTTCTCCTCAGTCAGATAAAATAACTACCTCAAGGAAATTAGGATTTTTGAAACAAAATAGTCTGGGACCCCAGGCATCCAAAGAGAAGGCTCTGGTGAGTACTGAGTATATACACAGAGAAGAGGGGGAAAGGCTGGTGAACATGCTCCTACTCTCTCCCCAAACCATTTCATAAGGATCACCAAAGCTGATAGGAGGTCATGCACGGCCTTAGGACGGTGCTGCTCCAATTCTAGCATGTGTTAGAATTGCCCAAATGACTTGTTAAATGACAGACATCTCAGCTCCACCCACAGAGTTTCTGAAGTAGATTTGGGATGGGGCCTAGAATTTATATTTCTAACTAGTTGCCAGCTGATCGTTGTGTGCAAGTCTGCAGATCACACTTCGAGAACCTCTGACTTAGGAGTTGGCTCACACGGTGAATGGCTCAGAGGCAAGAGGATTTGCTAAATCAACTTACAGAATCAAGCTTCTCTTCTGGCTAGCTCTGGAAAGCCATGCAGAAATGTGTCCAGTACATGCAGATCATCTCATCACTAGTCAAATAAGAATCATCTGACCTGATGAAACATTCTTCAGGTCCCTAGGGATGAGGCCCACATCAAAACTGCCAACTGCTAGCCTGTGTTTTTATCAGCAAAAGTTTTTGGCCATGTTCGGAAATTTTCCTGACTCCCAAGCAAACAGCCTCTTGGAAGCTCACTGTTTTTAAGGGCCCAGATGACTTGTAAGGATTCTTGGTGGTACAGTGGTTAAGCACTTCACTGCTAACCAAAAGGTTCTAACCCATCAGCCACTCACTGGGAAAGAGATGTATCAGTCTGCTTCCATAAATATTTACAGCCTTGCAAACCCTACAGGGCAGTCCTATAGGATTGATATGAGTTGGAATTAACGACAACAGGAAAGATGACTTGTAGGTCCCTGGGTGGCACAAATGCTTTGCACTCATCTACTAACCTAAAAGTGGTGGTTTAAATTCACTCAGCAGCACTGAGGAAGGAAAGGCCAGGAGGTCTGCTTCCATAAAGACTACAGCTAAGTAAACCCTATGGAGTAGTTCTGCTCTGTAAGATATGGGGTCGCCGTAAGTCGGAATCAGCTCAACAACAATTAACAACAACAACACATGACTTGTAAATACCTGAAAACAGAGGGTGGAGCTCTTAACGAAGACAGGTATTTATACTAATGTGGAAGAGAGAGTGTCAGCACCATATGTGGTTAGGGCCAGATATGGCGAATTCTCTCTAAAACCTACATCCTCTCTTGGACCTACACTCTGAGACTTACTCCATATTTAGATGTAATAATTGTGTATCTTATTTACAAATGCTCCAATTTGCTCTTCTTCTTACCCATTTCCCTTACAATGCCTCCCAGTGCTTTTATGAGACCCACCCCTCTCTGACACTAGCCAGAACCATCCAAATGTCCTTTGAATTGAGGTATTTAGGAGTAATTACTTCCAACAACCATCATTGCTCTCCACGTCCACATTTCCAAACTTCTCTGTATCATACTACGTCTTATTCTTCTAAGACTGCATTAGCAAAGAGGATATACCCCTAAACATTTTTCGAATCTATTATGTCTAACATGGTCTTTTGATTTTTATCCAAACATCCTCACCAGTCTTGATTTCCAGTGAAGACACAGTCAGTTCACTGCTGCTCCACAGATGTGAAAGAACAAGTTATGCCAGGGGAAATCTCCATGCTGTTCTGTATGGAGCCAAATGTAAACACAAAATCTATGTTTTAAAACATCTTCTTCCATTCACATGACAACTTGGGTCTAGATGTAACATGTGGTCATCAGGCACTGAACAAATCCTGATGGTCTATTTGGCAGTCATCATCCTGGACAAAGACTGGGAGGGAAAACAGGCCATGAAAAAGCTGTACTATATCAAAGCTTAGCCCACTCCTTTCTCTGAGCCCATGCCATACAACTTGCATCCAAAGGGAGAGCCAGGTCATGTGAAGAATCGAAAGACAAAAAAAAAAAAAGAGAGAGCAAGAAAGAGAACAAGAATATCTCTATTAAAAAAATATAATCATACTGGAGAAAAATGTAGAATAAAATTCTAACTCACAAAAAAAGACGAGGCTTACTGGCCTGCCAGAGACTGGAGAAACCCCAAGAGTATGGCCTCCAGACACCCTTTTAGCTCAGTAATGAAGTCACTTCTGAGGTTCATCCTTCAGCCAAAGATTAGGCAGGCCCATAAAACAAAATGAGACTAAAGGGGCACGTCAGCCCAGGTCAAGGACTAGAAGGCAGGAGGGGACAGGAAAGCTGGTAATAGGGAGCTCAAGTTTGAGAAGGGAGAGTATTGACATGTTGTGGGGTTGTTAGCCAATGTCATAAAACAGTATGTGCACTAACTTTAATGAGAAGCTAGTTTATTCTGTAAACTTTCATCTAAAGTACAATAAAAAATACAAAAATAAAATTGCATTTTTATCTGCATAGGTTAGGTCATCAACAGCATGACTAAAGGAGAAATTGTGTTGTGAGTGAGATAAGTTCTAAAATTTTGGTTCTCATGCAGCCTTTTGGGGCTATTGGCATTACAATCACCATATTATCGGATCAATACACCAAACAATTAATAATAAGTCAAAAGGAACGGGGCAGTGTATAATCTTTGAAATAGCTCTCTTTTGTGGAAGTGCAATAACTGTTGTGAGTAGAAAAGAAGGCTTCTACATGGTTAATGCCAACCCTCTACAGGTAAACATGTTTTATATGTGTGTGCATGTGTTTTACAGACAAGAACTCTTTCAGGTTGTATTGCTACATGAAAGATCACCCATTAAAAATATAACAACATTATCATGCTCATGGGATCTGTAAAGCAAGAATTTGGTAAGAGTGTATTAGGGATACTGTGTCTCTGCTCTGTGAGGCATAAAGCCTCAGCTGGGTATCTTTAAAGACAGGGAGTAATTGATGTCTGGGGGCTCAAATAATCTGAAGGCTTATTTAGTCATCTGTCTGATGACTAATACTGGTTATGGGATGGTACAGGCACTCTTTGTGTGGATGCTTGGGCTTTCTCACAACGTGATAGTTGTGTTCCAAAAACAGGGACAAAAATGAACCAGGCTAAAGCTTTATCACTTTTTATGACCCAGCCTTGGAAGTCACTTTGGCCAACGTCACAATCTGTCATTATTCAAAGATAAGGAATATAGATCCTACCTCTCAGTGAGGGAAGTGTCAGTCACGTCATAAGAAGAGTATGTGTGATGGGAAATATTTCGCAGCAATCTCTGGAAACTACATTGTGTCACAAGGGCCATCTCACTTATCGGGACCACTCTTGATTTTTGCCACTTGAACGACTAATTTCTTTTGTGTGTGAAGGTTGGGCTACCTTTTTGTAGCACATGTCTCAGTATAAACGTAGAACCATTAGTTCTTATAGTTAAATTTCTTTGGAGCAAGCAATTAAGATTCCATACAATGCTTATGGGATATTAAAGGGTACATGTTAGTAGAAGAAGAGAAAACCCAATTTTGAGTAGAAGCAAAGGGCCTGTTTTACCTCTGTGACTCAAAATTGGAAAACCTTCATGCTTTTTCTGGTCCTTTCGCCCATCCACTTTACTTTGAACTAGCTGGAAAAGCATGCTTAATATGAAGTGATCAGGTTTCAAATTATATGACCACTGTTAAGGCTCGCGGGGGGGGGGGAACTTTTATGATCAAAGAGTTCATGAAACTAACGATGGGTCCGTTCTTGCCCAAGTCTGCACCACTATTCAGTAAGCTTAGATGTTTCATAGCACTTGGGCACACTGGACATAAAAGGTTGACTACTACATCTGGTGGACATGGGTCAATCCACAGCTATTCCCCATATGAAATGTGCTTCTCAAAACCCAGTTCTAAAGACTTTGGACATTCATAGGGTACAGGCTTTGGGGTGATTTGCATCTCTTTGTCTCTTCCTCAACTCTGCTAAGGATCCTAAGACTCCTTGCCTTTCTGCGAACTTTATTAAAATGAATGTTCAGGGGTGAGCTGGGCCCCTTTCCTGAGTTGCCCTCTCCTCTTTCAGCAACTTTGGAGATGAGACAATGGGTCAATTGAGGTAGCTACCTGCATTCAGGCCCTGCATGAACCTATCTCTTTGTTGGTTTTGGACTGTAGTCTAAGTAAACTGCCTCAAAATGATTTTTTCAGAAACTTTTGCCAGTATCGCAATTTTCCACCAAGGCTTTTGAGGAAAAAGAAACCCTCAGTGGATTGTTCATTAAAAAGCAAAACTAATGTACTGGACCCTTCGTGTGTGTGTGTGTGTCGATATGAGATGAATACCACTATCCTTCAGGATAGGCTGAAAATCAGTTCAAAGAGAAGCTCTTCAGTGAGAAAAACTGGCTTCTCCATTGCTCTAGCAAAACAACTATTTCAGGAAGATACAGACATTAGACTTGATGTCTTTGTCTTCTTTCTTCTTGAATAAAAGAATGAACTTTTGGATTCAGGTACCAAAGGCATACGTGGTTTTACTATCTACAGCAGAGGTTCTACAACTTAGGGTACATACAAATCACTGAGAGCTTATTAAAATGCAGATTTCTTCTGAGTACCCCACTGTCAGAGCCACTGCTCTATGATCTCCCTACTCAAAGTGTGATGGGTGAACAGGCAGCGTCGGTAATCACGTGAGAGCTTGTTAGAAATGCAACATCTCCACCTCCAACCTGAAACCAAACAAACAAACACATTGCCACCCAGCCGATTCTGACTCAGAGTGACCCTATAGGACAGATTAGAACTGCCCCATAGGGTTTACAAGGGGCAGCTGGCAGATTCAAACTGCCAACCTTTTGGTAGTGCTCCTACTGGCTCCAGCCTAAACATGGAGGACCAGAATCTGCATTTTCACAAGATACCCAGGTAATCCGGATCCATATGTAAGTCTGGAAAGTACCAGTCTAGAGCAGTAGTTTGTAGGCATTTCCTGCAGTTATTTGCAAGTGTAACACATTGCCCTGGTCATAAAATATGGGCAATTTTCAGGCAATTTTAACTATATCTGACTTAAAAGACAAAGTATATCCTACAGCCTGAATTTAGTGACATTGTTATAAAGATAACTAATTTAAAAAATTAATTATTTTAATAATAGTAACAAATAACTTAGAACGTATCCTGCAATCAGTCTCAGTACTATGGTTAACCGTTAAGAAGCCTGAGGCTTACTTTTTTTCCACAGACAAAAATTAGAATTAGTTCATACATTGCACATAGAAAAAGAATTTACAAAAATAAATAATCAATAAGTAAATCCCAGAAATCTCTGGATAGAAGAGTATGAATTCTAGCTAGACCACATCAATGAAATCGTGAAGAAACTGTCATTATTGCCACTTTTCCAACAAATGTAATGTTTCAAAAAGTCTCATGTCTAATTTAGTTGGGTCTGTAAAAAGTCCAGGTTTACTTTACTGAGATAATTTGAAATATGTAGTCAAAATCTAGACACCTTTTAATACAAATTCCTTTTTTCCTGAACTCGTTAGATAATCACTTAATTTTTTATTGCACACACAAGGCTAGGCTTTAGTTTTATTTTCGTTTTAAGGAGAGTTTCAGTACATATTCAGTACAGCAGACACCTTTACACTATATGTGAGCTGATGGGGTAACAGATATAACATAACCTGAGTTTTTTGTTTTCAGTACCAAAAAGGACATTATTCTATTGCATTGGCTTTTTACTGGAATTATTTTTAAAACTAATTTAGAAGACTTCTGATCATAGGTTGCTAATGAGCTTTAATCTTTCCCACATTCCATTTAAAATTTTTAAAAGGCATACATTTTAAAAAATAGAGATCTTGAAATATTTGGAATGTTGATAAAAATTTAAATATACAATGCAGATATAATCAGATTAAAAGAAAAATGTCATAGGGATCAAAAAATGGTAATCACATTGAGATTTAAGAGTGAGTTTTCTTAGCAAAAACTTGTGGAGAGGTTCAAGAACAAGGTCTGCAACAGGACTAAGAGAAGAAGAGAAAGTGTTATGGGACAATCAGTCCACTATCCCCATTTTGCTACTGTGGGTGTTTTTCTCCAAGAGAAAGTTAGGAAAACCATTCTGTAAATCAAGTTTCTCTACACTGATGTTTCTCAGCTTTTGTGCCCATGTGGATAATCATGGGATCTCATTAAAACATAAATTCTGATCAACTACGTCTTAGGAGGTATGAGAGATCGTGCATGTCTAACAAACTCCCAGGTGATAGCTGGACTGGTCTTTGAGTACAAAGCTCTATACCAGCATTAACCAATAAGAAATTATAATGGAGAAAAGGAAACCCTGGTGCTGCAGTGGTTAAGTGCTGTGGCTGCTTACCAAGAGGTTGGCAGTTCGAATCTACCAGTTCGAACCTACCAGGTGCTCCTTGGAAACTCTAAGGAGCAGTTCTACTGTGTCCTATAGGATCACTATGAGTTGGAGTCAACTTGATGGCATTGGAGTTTTTTAAAGCGGGAAAAAAAAAAGCACAATTATAAAACTCCATAGTACCTGGAATAGTCTAAAAAAGAATTAAAAAATCTAAACAGAGAAGCATTTAAAACTCTTATTTAAACATTATAAAATAAAATTTGAATAAATGGACAGCAAAACCACATTTGTGGATTACATAGGGCAAAATGCTAATTTTGTTGATAAAGCCCTTGATACCCCTACTGAATGACTTGAATTACTCAGATGGATTGAAAGTTTTTCTATCTGGTTCTTTCTTTGGTGCTCACTATAAAAACAGAACAAAGAAACAGAAAATTACAAGGGGAAAGGTAAATAATCATTTCCACCATAATTTTTAATTAGAGTATTATTTGGGGGGGGTTATGTGGGTCATTCACTATGGTTGTGTTCTGGAAAACTCAGCCATTTTTTATGGAAGAGATAGATTTCTTGATGCTGCTCTGTATGTTATTCTTTAAAATCCAGCTTAAATGACAATTTAAAAAAATGATTCGTCATCAATGAATTGATATCTCAGAATCACAGACTGAGTGCTTAGCAGTATGGAGAAATACTTCCACTGTGGTTGAAAGGATGGATATTGGTGAAATTTCTCCAAGAGCTCTCGTCCCTTTGCTAAGGAATCTGTTCACATCTGGCACTAAAGACTGCGAAGACTGATTAGACAAGTCCAGACAGTAGAAAAGTTTTCAAATTCTGTATTTAAATATTTGGGAAGACAAGGAGAAGACAAGTATGATCAGAGCTTGTAAAGGCCTTTTATGGGGCTCTGAAAGGACATTAGAGTTGGGCTGGAAGACAAAGAATTTTGGCTTTGTGATATTGAGAAAAACTCATTATGCCTCCTTGAGACCATGGATTTTACATCTACCTGATGGCTGATAACATCTCCTTTTAGTTGTTGTTGTTATGTGCTGCCGAGTAAGTTCCGTCTCATAGAGACCCTATCCACAACAAAATGAAAGACTGCCCAGTCCTGTGCCATGCTTACAATCGTTGTTATGCTTGAGCTCATTTTTGCAGCCACTGTGTCAATGCATGCCATTGAGGGTCTTCTACTTTTTTGCTGACCCTCTACTTTGCCAAGCATGATATCCTTCTCCAGGGACTGATCCCTCCAGACAACATGTCCAAAGTATGTAAGACGCAGTCTAGCCATCCTTGCTTCTAAGGAGCATCCTGGTTGTACTTCTTCCAAAACAGATTTGTTTGTTCTTTTGGCAGTCCATGGTATATTCAGTATTCTTCGCCAACGTCACAATTCAAAGGCATCAATTCTTCTTCAGTCTTCCTTATTCATTGTTTAGCTTTCACATGCATATGATGCGATTGAAAATACCATGGTTTGGGTGAGGCGCATCTTAGGCTTCAAGGTGATATCTTTG
The DNA here is from genome assembly GCF_024166365.1 of Elephas maximus indicus. Classification (NCBI taxonomy): domain Eukaryota; kingdom Metazoa; phylum Chordata; class Mammalia; order Proboscidea; family Elephantidae; genus Elephas; species Elephas maximus. Next base: position 46,022,205 of record NC_064843.1, read on the forward strand.
CTTTACAACACTTTAAAGAGGTCCTTTGCAGCAGATTTACCCAAGGCTATGCATCCTTTGATTTCTTGACCGCTGCTTCCATGGCTGTTGATTGTGGATTCAAGTGAAATGAAATCCTTGAAAAGTTCAATCTTTTCTCCATTTATCATGATGTTGCTCCTTGGTCCAGTTGTGAGGATTTTTGTTTTCTTTATGTTGAGGTGCAATCCATACTGAAGGCTGTGGTCTTTGATCTTTATTAGTAAGTGCCTCAAGTCCTTTTCACTTTCAGCAAGCAAGGTTGTGTCATTTGCATAATACAGGTTGTTAATGAGTCTTCCTCCAATCTTGATGCCCTGTTCTTCATATAGTCCAGGTTCTCGGATTATTTGCTCAGCATACAGATTGAATAGGTATGGCGAAAGGATACGACCCTGATGCACACATTTCTTGACTTTAAACCAATCAGTATCCCCTTGTTCTGTCCGAACAACTGCCTCTTGATCTATGTAAAGGTTCCTCATAAGCACAATTAAGTGTCCTGGAATTCCCATTCTTTGCAATGTTATCCATAATTTTTGTTATGATCCACAGAGTCGAATGCCTTTTCATAGTCAATAAAACACAGGTAAACATCCTTCTGATATTCTCTGCTTTCAGCCAGGATCCATCTGACATCAGCAATATCCCAGGTTCCACACGTTCTTCTGAAACCAGCCTGAATTCCTGGCAGTTCCCTGTTGATATACCGCTGCAGCCATTTTTGAATGATCTTCAGCAAAATTTTTCTTGTGTGTGATATTAATGATATTGTTCTATAATTTCCACATTCGGTTGGATCACCTTTCTTGGGAATAGGCATAAATATGGATCTCTTTCAGTCAGTTGGCCAGGAAGCTGCCTTTCATATTTCTTGGCATAGACAAGTGAGCATTTCCAGCGCTGCATCTGTTTGTTGAAACATCTCAATTGATATTCCGTCAATTCCTGGAGCCTTGTTTTTCACCAATGCCTTCAGAGCAGCCTGGACTTCTCCCTTCAGTACCATCAGTTCCTGATCATATGCTACCTCTTGAAATGGTTGAATATCAACCAATTCTTTTTGGTATAATGACTCTGTGTATTCCGTCCATCTTCTTTTGATGCTTCCTGCGTCTTTTAATATTTTCTACATGGAATCCTTCACTATTACAACTCGAGGCTTGAATTTTTTCTTCAGTTCTTTCAGCTTGAGAAATGCCGAGTGTGTTCTTCCCTTTTGGTTTTCTATCTCCAGCTCTTTGCACATGTCATTATAATACTTTCCTTTGTCTTCTCGAGCCACCCTTTGAAATCTTCTGTTCAGTTCTTTTACTTCATCATTTCTTCCTTTTTAGCTGCTCAACATTCGTGAGCAAGTTTCAGAGTCTCCTCTGACATCCATCTTGTCTTCTCTTTCTTTCCTGTCTTTTCAATGACCTCTTTCTTCATGTATGATGTCCTTGTCTGGTCTTCAGTCACTACTATTCAATGTGTTTAATCTGTTCTTGAGATGGTCTCTAAATTCAGGTGGGATATACTCAAGGTCATATTTTGGCTCTTATGGACTTGCTCTGATTTTCTTCAGTTTCAGCTTGAACTTGCATATGAGCAATTGATGGTCTGTTCCACAGTCAGCCCCTGGCCTTGTTCTGACTGATGATATTGAGCTTTTCCATTGTCTCTTTCCACAGATGGAATCAATTTGGTTCCTGTGTGTTCTATCTGGCGAGGTGCATGTGTGTAGTCACTGTTTTCGTTGGTGAAAGAAGGTATTTGAAATGAAGAAGTTGTTGGTCTTGCAAAATTCTATCATTTGATCGTCAGCATTGTTTCTATCACCAAGGCCATATTTCCCAACTACCGATCCTTCTTTGTTTCTAACTTCCGCATTCCAATCACCAGTAATTATCAATGCATCTTGATTGCATGTTCGATCAATTTCAGACTGCAGCAGCTGATAAAAATATTCTGTTTCTTCATCTTTGGCCTTAGTGTTTGGTGCATAAATTTAAATAATAGTCTATTAACTGGTCTTCCTTGTAGGTGTATGGATATTATCCTAACACTGACAGCGTTGTACTTCAGGACAGATCTTATAATGTTCTTTTTGACAATGAATGCAACACCATTTCTCTTCAAGTTGTCATTCCCAGCATAGTAGACTATATGATTGTCTGATTCAAAATGGCCAATACCAGTCCATTTCAGCAAACTAATGCCTAGGATATTGATGTTTATGTGTTCCATTTCATTTTTGACAATTTCCAATTTTCCTAGATTAATACTTTGTACATTACAGGTTCCAATTATTAATGGATGTTTGCAGCTGTTTCTTCTCATTTTGAGTCATGCCACATCAGTAAATGAAGGTCCCGAAAGCTTTACTCCATCCACGTCATTAAGGTCGACTCCACTGTGAGGAGGCAGCTCTTCCCCGGTCATCTTCTGAGAGCCTTCCAGCCTGGGGGGCTCATCTTCCAGCACTATATCAGACAGTGTTCTGCTGCTGTTCATAAGGTTTTCCCTGGCTAATGTTTTTCAGAAGTAGACTGCCAGGTCCTTCTTCCTAGTCTGTCTTAGTCCGTAAGCTCAGCTGAAACCTGTCCTCCATGGGTGACCCTGCTGGTATCTGAATACCAGTGGCATAGCTTGCAGCATCACAGCAACACACAACATGCAAAGCCCCACAGTATGACAAACTGACTTTTTAGGATTGTTATAATATTAAATAAGGTAATATGGAAAAAAGCCCTCTCAAAAAGTCCTTGGCAAACAGAAGATGCTCATGAAATAGTCATGTTTGTTGACATAGGCTCTCTTTTCCTTTCTTTCTCATCAAAGTATCTATTCATTTAACTAGAAGTATGCATTGAGTTAAAGTATGTGATAAATAAAGAGTGGCTGATATTAGCCTCGATATTTATATCTGATATTTGCTAGGTTAAACAAAACCTATCTTCAACTGGAAGAATGTGGGTGGAGGTTTTGATAAAAGAAAGCTAGTACTACAGGCTTATTACTGTAGAGGGTATCAAGAAATCAGAACCTAATCATATTCCTTTAACAAGTATAATCTTTAATGTTGTGTCCATGGGCCTCATATAAGGCAAAGGACCTGCCATGAACAGAAATTCCATTTGCTTGGAGGGATTTGACTACAAAATCAAGATGGTGCTATTACCGCCTGTTGTCTACTAGTCCTTGCCTTAAGTTTTTTATAAATTTCAAATTCAAAATAAATTGCCTCTATCTTAGTGACTGTGGTCACAATAAGACTTTAAAGAGGACTATACAATTTACAAAGCACTCCTATATGTATATATATTTTATATTTGATGAATAAATGCAAATGCTTTGAAGTTTTCTTATGAGTTACTGGAGAGGAGAAATGGGGCCCTAAAATAGGGACACAATCTTTTCTTTCAAGGGGCTTGTTCACTGAAACAGGAAAAGCAAGTATTATTTGGTGGGGATTTCTACCCCTACTGTAGTAGTCATCTAGTGCTGCTGTAACAGAAATACCACAAGTGGATGACTTTAACAAAAAGAAATTTATTTCTTCATAGTAAAGTAGGCTAAAAGCCCAAATTCAGGATGTCAATACTAGGGGAAGGTTTTCTATCTGTTTTGGCCTTCACATCAATCTTCCCCCAGATTAGGAGCTTCTTTGCGCAGGAACCCCGGGTCCAAAGGACACGCTCTGCTCTTGGCACTACTTTCTTGGCAGTATGAGGTCCCCAACTTTCTGCTTGCTTCCCTTTCCCTTTATCTCTTGAGAGATAAACGGTGGTACAGGGCACACCCCAGGGAAACTCCCTTTACCTTGGATCAGGTAGGTGACCAGAGTGAGGGTGGTGTTAAAATCCCACCCTAATCTTCTCCACATAAAATTACGATCACAAAATGTAGGACAACCACACCATACTGAGAATCATGGCCTAACCAAGTTGATATACGTGTTTTTGGGGGAACGTAATTCAATCCATGACACCTACCATTCTCTTGAACCTGCTCTTGCAATTGACCTAGGCTGTATGCATAACTACTATTTACTAACCCCCAGTTGCTGAGATTTTCACTTTCAAAGATTCCCATACCAATTCTGTCTTCAGGCTCACATCCTATATGTGGGTTCATGTGAGTGATTAGCTCTTCTTTGCCCTGAATGTAAATGTTGGTGCTTCCCAGGTTAGCAAAGCAAATTGTCATGATCCAGTATTCCAAATGCTGGTCAAAGTAAGGATTTATCTATTTATGTTTTAAATCCATAAAAGATGCAAGTTGACAGTTAGGAAGGAAGTAGTTACTAATGCATTCACTTGAGCCTCAGATTCTTCAAATAAGGATTCAAATGTTATTACTTAATTCATAGGAATGTTGTGGGGATTACAGGCGTGGATATTCGTTAAGGACTTAAGAGTTCATGGTTTGTAATACATGCATTTAAGTGATCAATATTATTGTAAAGCATAACAGATCAGACTTAGCAGAGTGTTATAGGTGGAATAGGTCATCTAGAACTTTCAGGTTCACAATGAGAGAAGAAAAAACAAAACAACAACCAAAAACATTGAGTTTGATGAGGCCTGCAAGCAGAGGTCATTCTCAATTCAAGAAGGACAGGTCATGGGGACAGAGTGTTAGATATATAAGTAATAGAGTGAGCTTGTCCTCCACTTCATTGGCTTGGGGGCTTATACTTCTTACAGCAGCCCTTTAACTATGAAGGATACTGGTGCACACATGCAGGCTTTCAAATACTAATGCGGAATCCGTGACATATTAAAGTTATTCATGCCTGAAGACTTTCCACTGACAATCTTGCTGTTTCCATAGAAACACCAAGAACATATCTTTCAAAGCAGATTTCCAGCTTCTGCTAATCATTTTGTGAGGTCTGGACTATATCCTCTGAAAGAAAATAAAATACCTTGGGCTTCATATTGCTGTCATGTAAACATTCCCTTCATGTTCTGGTGATAGGTGTTGCACCGTGTCCCATCAGACAATGGATAACGATTGTGGGAAGAAATGTGTGAATTCCTAACGGGAAGCTGAAAATAAAGCCATGAGGTGTTGTATAATAATAGTAGGTGGATGAGATACCTTAAGGACAAACAATTGAAGAAAATTATTTTTAAGAGTGCTAAAATTAGGTTATAATTGTCTCTAACACTTTGGCTACACAATTGTATGTCAAAGGGAAGCACTGCTTCATCTTCTAGATTACTCTCTTTTCTGTTACCTCAGGGATTTCCTTTGTATATACCATTAGTCAAAGTGTTCCACTGCTTTAAAATCATCAGGGATAAGAGACTTTAGAGTTGGAAAGAATTATTCACTTCAGTTCAGTTTAATTAAACAAATGATTATGGGGCACCACCTGTATGCCACTTACTTTTTTTAGCTTTGCTTCTTTTTCTGGAAACTGGGATGGTAAAGCTTGATCTGTGTATGCCCTTCACAATGTGGTTAAAGGAAGTGCATCATGACTTAAGATATATTGAAAATATTTGACCTCTTAGCTCAAAAGATGAATTGTATAATTTTAAAGAAGAACTACTAGCTGTTATTTCACCAAATTTAGTGAACACGTGATTGGATTATTTTCAGTCTAAAATGTTTTAGTTCATAGATTATGTTTATAGCTTCCCATTGGCTCCAAAGAATAAACAATTATTTAAAGTATTCAAATATCATTGTATGATTTTTCCTGGGAAGTAAAATAAAGTGTTCTTGAACTATTCAGTATTTTTTACTTCACCCGAATGACACAGAAATAATTCTTGTAGTATACTATCTAAACGTAAGTCTTTGGAAATTTTGGTTTAATGGCAAAATGAAAAAAAAAAAAAATGGCGGGAGAAAGAGGAGAAGGGCAGTACAATCCACATATGTGGACAATCACAGCCTTTCAGATGAGTCTTGATTGTTTTCGAGTCTGATGATAAAATCCTCTCATATGCAGAGATGCGGGTCTCTTTTCTGCCCTGTAATACAAGCCAAGTGGATGTAGACAGGAAAAGTAACTAGGAAAGGCCTAATGATGTCTGTGCCTCTGCCAAGTGGCTCTGACTAATATTTCCTTAGACCTGGAAGGAACATAACTATACACAATTTCCTCTTTACAGTTCTCTCATGGTGGATTTTTACCATGCCCAAGGTCATCAGTTAGGCTTTGGACTTTCTGTGTGTGTTCTCTTTTCTTCACTTCTAGTTGGGGAATAACAAAAGAACAAGCAAATTTCTAGGACATATCAATTCTATTCTCTGTCAAGCATCTTCGTTACTCCCCATGAAGTGTGAAGGGGCACTCTTCCTCAGTATTACTGATAATAGGCTTCTGCTTTTAGATAGAAAAGTACACCAAGCATTTTTTTGTCCTAATTTTCACTCACAACCAGTGAGACAGGGCATTAAACAACTGACCAATGAATAAATATACTATTCTCTTTACAGATGTGGAAACAAAAAATCAGAGAGATGATCTGACATCTTTGAGGTCACTCCCATTAGTTAACAGCAGGTCTGATTTAGAAAACATATCTCTCTGTACCTATCCCAATGCTCAGTCCTCTTACCCAGTGGTTCTCAAAGTATGTGATCCCCTCCCCCAAAGCATCACCATCACCTGGGAGCTTGGTGGGTCCCATTCTACCTTAGACTGAATAATGGCTGCCCAAGTATGTTCACATCTTAATTGCTAGAATCTTTGAATGTTACCTTACAAAACATAAGGAACTTTGCCGATTTGATTACTTTAAGGGTCTTGAGATAGGAAGATTATTTTGGGTCATCTAGGCAGCCTCAGCGTAATTGCAGGATCATTATAAGGGGAAAGTAAGACGGTCAGAGTGAGAAACAGAGAAGTAAAAATGGAATTAGAGGTCAGAGGGACATGAGGAAGGGGCCATGAACCGAGGAAAGCAGGCAGCCTGTAGAAGATAGAAATGGCAAAGAAATAGATTTGTTCCTAGAGTCCTCAGAAGGAACAAAGCCCTGCCAACCCACTCTGAACTTCTGACCCCCAGAACTTTAAAATAAGAGTGTTGTTTGTAAACCACTAAGTTTTTGGTCATTTGTTACAGCAGCAACGGGAAACTAACACTCAGCCAAACTTAATGAGTCAGAAACTGCGGGTGGAATGCAGCCTTTTATGTTTCAACAAGCTCTCCAGGTGATTCTGATGCACAGTAAAGTTTGAGAACCACTGTTTTAAATCCTTCGGTATAAATTGTAATTTGCCCATAAAGCTCCTCTTTCATTAGAAAGAGTTTGTCAAAGGAATTAACACATGGCAAAAAAAGTATAAAGAGATCTTTGCAGAGGTCCACAGGCAGCAAGCAGAAGACTAGGAGCAAAAGAGAAAGAACTCCTAGAGAGGGAGAAGGCGAATGAAATGAAGAAGAGATGAGAGTAGATTTTTAAGTAAAGAAAGTCACCCATTTCAATGCAGTAATGAGATGCAGGAGAAATGCTCCGAGGGAGGACACCTTGTCTCTGCTCAGCTGTGTGACCCTGCAGAGTTCCCATAGGTCTTCATTTCATGTTCTCAAAAATGAAAGAGACCAAAGTCATAGCCTCTAAGGTTTCCAATCATCAAATGACTACTATTTCTTGACTTGGAGTTCATGGCAAGAGATCTGGGGACATGGGTTAAAAAAATAAAAATTAATCTTTATTTTTACTAAGTTCTAATAGAAATATAACATTTCCTTTCATTATGAGTGTAAGTAATAAACCGTAATAGTAATGACAGAACCTGTTACATGGTCACCAATAAAAACCGCAGCTATTTCCCTAACACGTTACAGTTGTTGCAGATGTCTCTTATTATCATTGACATTTATCACTGCTTTAAACTTATGCTGGTAATTAAATGCACCACTGGAGCCTTCTTATACAATGTAGTAATGCAGAAACACATATATTACTGTATATATATATTTTTACATTTAGATAACTGTTTTTCAAAAATTTATTTCTTAAAAACCCTATGTATTTTCTTCTACGTGTTTAAATCCTATTCTGAGAAATGTTTTGTAGGATCCACCAGACTGCCAAAGGTATTCACGGCAAGAAAACTAATGAAGTATCCCTGATATCACATCTGTCTCAACAATGTGACCTAAGTAAGCCAAATATTCTGGTAATGCATTTGAAGTAATTAATGAGAAAAAGAATGCAAAGCCAAGCTTAAGAACATATGAATAGAATTAGATATAAGACCAGGGTCTTGGGTCTTTTTTGTGTTACTCAGATGTCTGTCCACCTAAGCATCTCTGCCACTTTCAAATGCCAAGAAGGTATGATTTCTGCCTAGTCACGAGCCTTTGATATTTCATCTTGCTTTGAGTTATTCTGATCTACACATCTCAATAACTTGAGGACGATGCTCTAAATGCTTTGAGAGCCAGAATATGCCAAATTTCTTATTTTCCCCCAATTGCACTGGCTTCCACATCAAATAATGGCTTAGATATCCCCCATAGAATGAGCTTGAGTCTCAGCTAAGGACCAAGGAGAAAAAGAAATAGTAAACTCTGACATAGGTAATTAAATAGCTGAAAAGATGTTTTTGAAATAGGATACAATCCACTGAACAGCTTCCCAGAGTGAATTTTGCTCTTTTTTGTACTACATAGCTTGAAGGCACTTTGAAGTCCACGTTCAAAACTGCAATTGTTTGAATGTGGTGCAATAAGATATTCTACGAAATTAAGATCAGTAGACACATTCGCCTCATGGAGGCCCAATGATAGATGAACCATGCATGCTTGAGAGTTCAGAGTTAGTTCAAATGATCTTCCAAAATGTTATTTGTTCATCACAGTCCAAAATTCAGCTGGCACTCATGTGAGAATTTACTTTCCCATGAGATTTCTCTTTCCACTCTAAGTCAGAATTATTCCACACACTTCCACAATGTTGTTCAGTTGACAAGTCCCAAATGGACTGGAAAGCCGAAATAAACACAAATAAATAAATAAATAGTCATAAATTCAACATGAAATCCGGTTGTGGAGAATTAACTTCCCAAGTGATGCCTACAGGTTAACAGATTTCTACATATTACACTCTGTTATCTGTAGAGGATGCTATAGGTGTGGTCATTTTAATGTATTTGTACTAGAAAATAATAATGCCTGCCTCATTTTAGCTGCATCATCGAAAACCTAGATTCCACCACAAAGTAGTGAAATGGGACAGATGAAGAGGTTAGAAGAAAGAGTCGTAGAGATGATTAAGACCTGAGGATTTAAATCTATAAGGAAAGACAAAGAACCAAAACTATTCATTCTGGAGAAGGAAAACCTGAAGAGACAGCTGGGTAACATGATACATAAGAATATATGAAATGAAACAAAGATGAAAAATAGCCTAGGCAAAAATAGAGTTGAGCTGTGGTTCATCTACACTGAGTTTAAAACCAAGGGAAAGAATTATAAACATCTCTGAGAAATAGTCTGATCTTCAACCTGTTCAATTTCAGAGTAAATTTCAATGGGAAAGTATGTAATCTCCTCTTTGAAAATCTTGATTGAAATATTACTTTCTATCTGACATGATTTAGATGTGCTCTATCTTGACTTAAGGGGATGGGCAAGCAGACTTCTCAAGGTCCCTTCCTGTTAATAGATTCTGATATTGTTTTGCATTATCCTGTAGCTGGAGCAATGCAATCATCAAGAAACCTTGCTAATAGAAACTGCCATGTTCAAGAGGAACTCTATTGAAATACCATGGTTTATAACTGGGATCCCAGTTAGTGATGATTGGAAAATTCTGCACAAAGAAAGGGACTTAGTGAGCTCCAAAATCATTGTTCAGAACCACCTAAAAATTCACTGAAGCTGTTGCATATCCTTTGGTTTTAATATAAAATATGGCGATCCATCCTCCATATGCCTGTCTGCTCATAGTTAATAATTAAATCTAGTAAAAAACCTTAAAATCACATTGAAGATGAGGTATGGCAGTGATATTTATTGCTCACTCTTCAGTGGAACCATGTAGCTTATTCTGGCCAATAACCTATAAGCGGAAATGGCCCATGTCACTTCCAGAGAGAAACATAGAAGATGGGGTGTAATTTCTTCACTTCTCTTTTCCATCCTGCTGTGATTCACATAGAGGCCATGTGCTAAGGTGCCAGCACTGTGAAATGGATGCTAATTGGATCACTGCATCGCCAGAATTGCACTAGGCTTTGCATGAATAATAAATAGAATTTGAGGAATTAAACATTGCCCATCCATGTGATATGCAGATGACATAACCTTGCTAGTTGAAAGTGAAGAGGACTTGAAGCACTAACTGATAAAGATCAAAGACTACAGCCTCAGTATGGATTACACCTCAGCATAAAGAAAACAAAAATCCTCACTACTGGACCAATAAGCAACATCGTGATAAATGGTGAAAATATCGAAGTTGTCAAGGACTTCATTTTACTTGGATCCACAATCAATATCCACGGAAGCAACAGTCAAGAATCAAACAGTGCATTGCATTGGGCAAATCTGTTGCAAAAGACCTCTTTCAAGTGTTAAAAAGCGAAGATATCACTTGAAGACTAAGGTATGCCTGGCTCAAGCCACGGTGTTTTCAATCACCTCATATGCATATAAAAGCTGGACAATGAATAAGGAAGACTGAAGAAGAATTGATGCCTTTGAATTATGATATTGATGAAGAATATTGACTACACCACAGACTGCCAAAAGAATGAACAAATCTGTCTTAGAAGAAATAAAACCAGAATGCTCTTTGGAAGCAAGGACGGTGAGACTTCTCATACTTTGTACACGTTATCAGCAAGGATCAGTCCCTAGAGAAGGACATCATGCTGGTAGAGAATAAGCAAAAAAAGGAAGCTCCTCAACAAGAAGGATTGACACGGTGGCCACACAATGGGTTTAGGTATAACAAGGATTGTGAGTTTAGTGCAGGACCAGGCAGGGGTTTCATTCTGTTGTGCATAGGTTTGCTATGAGTCAGAATTGAATCAACAGCACCTAACAACAATAACATCTATGCTGACTAATAGTTGAGATAATGCTTGACATAATAGCAGACATCAAAGCATTTCTATTGTACTCAATTCTCCCAATATTCACTTTTGAAAAGAAATAGCATCACTTTGTTTTGGGTAAGGAGTAGGAGTTGCTGTTTTACTGGTTGACTCATGGAAATTTGGGAAATCATTTGTGAGATATAGCCCTATGTACTGATTACACTTACCACAGAGTTTTTTTAAAGTATTATTATCACATGATCCATTTCCGGTATCATAAAAACTGAGTCCATGTGAAGCACATACCTGCATACACACACAAAATCCAAAATTTTCCTACTATTTAGGAAATAGTGATGCTATTTATGCATTCTCAGCATTTTTTTTTTCCATTTAAAATGCTGTACATGTTGTATAAACCCATTAAGACATATACTTGGTGTGTATAGCTGCACACACAAACATTAGTTAGGGAATTCATAGAAGAAATGTCTATATAGAATACACTATGGCATTAAGAAAATGAGATTTTTTTTTTTTTTTTGCCATATTAGAAAAATTATTTAAGTTCTTTGAGCTGCAGTTTTCTGGAGTAAATAGTGTACAGGGAATTGTTAAGCACTAAGATTAAGGGTTAGATAAAATTAATATGCACATGGAGCTTTATAGAATAAACAAATCACTTTCTCTGACAACCACTATTTTATCTTTTTAATTCTCATAATACTTCCTTGAGGTAGGGCTCTTTATCCTCACTTTACAACAGATACAATAAAGCTCATAGTTTTTAACAACTTTCCCAGGTTGCACAGCAAGAAAGAGAAAAATTGAACTGGAACCTAGGTCTTTCAGATTCTCTGTTTAGACCATGCATCTACCACACACTGAAATGTTTCCTAGGGCATCATCAGAGTCCTGGCCTGGCAAAAACTCAGGGCCTGCTCAAATAGAGGTTAGTGAATAGACTAAAAAACGGACCATTTGAAGTTACACCAACGTGGTTAAGGGGAATCACAGGCTGATGAAACACCCAGGAGCCTGAAATAGCATGAAAGCTCTCAGAACCATTAGACCTGAAGAGGCGGAGGAAGAAAGCAGTTACCCGGCCCAAGCCAGAGCCTATTGATGTAAATGGGAGCATCTTACAGCGTTCGTAATAAATGCACCACCACCAACCTGGGTTCTGTATCTCTTCCTGTTCGAGGATTTCCTGTCCATGGCTTCCATCAGCCAAACTCAAACTGAGGCCAGAAGGCAAGGGAGCCTGGCTGATGTTGTTCATTCAGGTCAACCTCCTGGGGCATAGAGAAGGTTGGAAAAAGGTGGGGAGAGTGGATCTAGAAGGACATGTGCCCATGTGTCAATCATACTCATAGACAGAGAAGCCACTTGGACAGAGGCATATTGGAAAGAAACTTATCACCATGAAAGGTATCCTTGAAATGTAATTAAAAATGAAACTGAGTCAGGGCTGAACCATTTCCTAGGCAAGGGCTGTTTATACTTTAGTTTGGGAACACAGCTGGTGTGAAAGAGAAGTTTCTCTGAATGTGGGCAGGTGTATGATTCTGGCAAGGATGGGGATATGAGTCAATTAAAACAGTTAAAAGGAAGAAAAATGATGAAGGAGAAGAGAGGTAAGGGATTGAGGCAGAGTTTGGTTGCATGACTCAGAAAATACAGTGGGATGACTGCTGCAATCGTGACAAAATAACAGCTAGAGATAAGACCTTGTCAATTATTATATATACAAGTTTTTCTTTAATTATCATTAATAACTTTAGGGAAAAATAAGCCGGTACCTCTTATCCAGAGGGGGCATGCTGGCTTTTAATAATAATAAACTCTGAGTGAATTAACTTGACAAAGTTAGGAAAAAGTTAATCTAAAATTCTGTATTATATACTTGCACTCTCTCTCTATTCTCTCTCTCTCTTTAGCACAGCCCAATTGCATTTCCATGAGAACATAATAAGATCAAGAGATACTGTTTAAGAAAGAGTGAGAAAGAGAGAGAGATGTAAAGGCAGAGAGACAGAAAGTAATGGAAATCCAGGGATTTTAAAGATAAGTAAAAGGTCTGACTCATCTGTATAACAAGCTTTGAGCTGAAAAGGTGACAGCAACTAATAGATCAGGCACTTAAACAAACTCAGAACAGAATCACCTTGAAATAAAAACAATATCCTAACCAAGCTAGGCCTAGTCATGGATGGCTAGGCCTTTGCCTTAAAATCTAACTTTTTCCTTTCCTCTCTTCTGTACACAGTAAAACTCTCCATCACATGTGCTTGGAATTTCTGGGTTAGTTCAAATGACCCTACAAAATTTTACCTGTTTATTCAGAACATATTCAAATGACCTGAATTTCACCAGCCATCCCAAATTCCCCAAATTAGCTAATACATTATACTTGCTTGGTAACACTGCTGGGTATTCTCCCAGTAAGCAATTATGAGCCCTTTTATTTTTCATTTATTGGAAGCATAACACTGAGAAGTGGAAAGATAGAAATCTCAGGAAATTATTTTCATGAAATAGCTTCCTTCTAGTAGCAATGTCTTCATCCACCCTGAGAGGGCGAAAGGGTTATTCTGGATTACTTAGGAGCCCTGGTGGCACAGTGGTTGAGTGCTATGGCTGCTAAACAAAAGGTTGGTAGTTCAAATCCACCAGCTGCTCCTTGGAAACCCTATGGGGCAATTCTACTGTGTCCTAAAGTGTTACTATGGGTCAGACTTGATTCGACCGAAATGGGTTTGATTTGGTTTTGAAGGCTGTGCTTAGGGGGGCATGGATGTGAGAGCTGGGTAAGGCATGCTGAAAACAAGTTCTATTTCTCAGTTTGGTTAAGATTGGTTGTATGATCTAGCAGCCTCTGCAAGGCAAAGTTTATGGCCCCAGGAGTGAGATTCAACCATTGATATGTTTAGTTTAACTCAAATAGTGTTTTAAAAGAACCGCAACTTAGTCAATCATTGTAAACATTGGGTGGCTTCATACCAAATCCACATCTCCAACTTTTCTTGTTATGTTGGCAAATTTGTCAACCGTGGGCCTGCATTCTGGTATAGCAACACTGGAAGGGATTCAGGTAATACTGTGCTCCTTAGGGCGTACATGAGTTGTGCAAACCATTAACACAGTCGGCAACACAGAGATACTTTGGAAGAAACGCTTGGTAATCTACTTCCTACGATCAGCCATTGAAAATCCCACGGAGCACAGGTCTACTCTGATACACTTTGGGTCGCCATGAGACAGTCAGCTTGAAGGCAGCTGGTTTTGGTTTGGTGCTCTTAAATGAGGTGCATGCTCTTTCCTTCACCGTAGTCCCACCTACTCCTTATGAATGGTCTTGCCCTACCAGTTCTATTTCCTGGTTGGTCACTGGTGGTATTTGAGTTTGTCAACGATAATTCAGTCAATTATAGGGTAAAGTTTGATGTGTCATAATTACAAGTAGTCCCCAACTTATGACGGGATTCTGTTCTGACAGCTCTGCCATAAGTCAGTTCTGACATAAGTTGAATACCTCTTTTTTTTTCGTTTTCATTATTGCCTTTTATTATCAGTATCTTTATAATCCTGATCTTTATTTGTCTTTGAACATGTGCGAGTGAACATCTGAGAATGACAACATTAGCAAATCACAGACTGTAACATTATATGTAGTATATATTATGATAAGATGTAAAAAAAAGAAAATGATCGTCGTAAGTGCGGTTCATCATAAATTGAGCACACCATAAGTCTGGGACTACCTGTACAACTTTATTTTGTGGACACACTATTATTCCTGGGGAATCCACACAGGCTTCCTGAACAGAGAATCTACACGGGAGTTCCTTACGTTTCCCTTAAAACCTAAGGAAAGCAAATTGTAGCGTTGCTCAACAATGTAGATAGCCTACTTGGGAAGAGGCAGACACAGAGGCTTAAATTACTGCTTATTTTGATTTTTTTAACTAACGTGTGCTTGACCAAGTGCGCACTGAATTCATCTGCTGCTTGAAATTTCCTCTGAAATCAACGGACGATCCACAGATGGATGGATTTATGTGAGAAGTGGGCCGGTTTTTTACCGTGTAAACAGTGTTACCAAATATTGTTTTCTGTTCCCAAATGATTACTGCCCAAATAAGTATTAAACTGACAATAACCATTTGGCTGTCATTTGCGGTCCAGAACCATCTGGCTCCATGTTTCTTCACTGTTCCTGGGTGTTCTTGTCACCCTGGCATTGAGGCCAGCACTAAAGTTGCACAATGCAAGCTGAGGAAGTTGAGAACCACAGCTTAAATTGGTCCGTTCGGATTTCTCCCGACACTTTGTGATTATTTGTTACAAATTTCCATGGCCTGGGGTCTCTTTGCTTTGACTTTACTACAGACCAGAGTAGTGCTACTGCCCTATAAAATAAATTTAGTTTCTGTTTCCGTAGCCACATGAGAGGCTAGCAGGGGTCATTAACCTTTTCTGGTGCCATGGACCCAGACGGTTGGGTGCAGTCATGTGAATCCTAGGGACCTGTCAGAATAATGTTTTTAAATGCATAACATGAAGTACATAAAATGACAAAGAAAACAGGTATGCTGAAATATAGTTATCAAGATATTAAAATATGATACAGTAATATGCATGTCTATTTATTAATAAATTCAATAATTATGGCATGTTATAATAATAATTTCAATTTAAATTAATAATAATTCATAATTTCAAAGTTGGGATGTGCATGAATGTTATTCTGAGATATTTGCAACAACTATCCCAAGGTATGACAGAGTCAGGAATTCTATTAGTATGTGGTTTGCTGCTTATATGAATAACTGAAGGAAATGCTAAGTTTCAGTTAGAGACTAGTGAAAATAAAGATGTACTTTTTTTTTTTCTATTCAGGTTCATGTTGTTGTTAGTTGTTATTGAATCAGCTCTGACTCATGGTGACACCTTATACAGTAGAACAAAACATTGTCTGGTCCTGTGCCATCTTCATGATCGCTGGTATGCTTGAGTCCATCGTTGCAGCCCCTGTATATTTTGAGCATCTATCAATCTACTTCCAGCACTATGTCTGTTGTGATTCATAGGGTTTTCGCTGACTAATTTTTGGAAGTAAATCACCAGGCCTTTCTTCCTAGTCTGTCTTAGTCTGGAAACTCTGCTGAAACTCGTCCTCAATGTGTGAACCTGCTGGTATTTGAAATACTGGTGACACAGCTTCCAACGTCGTAACAACATGCAAGCTACCACAGTACAACAGACTGACAGACAAGTGGTGGATTCAGGTTCAAAATACTTTTATAGTCTATTCATCAACCTCTTGAAGGCCCATGGATTTAAGGCCCATGGAATTAAGAATATTAGAGTCTAGACTAATACTATAAAAATTAAACACCTTTGCTGTACCAGTTCCCTTTGGTGGTAAGAAAAAACTGGTATAGGTAATTTTGAAAACCACTCAATCCAATGAGCCATGTAGGAGACTAAAACATATATTAATATGCTTTTCAGATTAAAATATCAAGCATCCAGCTATCTATTTAGGCAAGGAGAAAGAACTAGGTTAACTTATTATTTCCTAATTAGTTGATTAATCTGTCTACCATTGAACTGTAAATAGCAAAGAGTCAAAACTTGCCTCTGTAAATGGGACTCAGGGATGGTCTTAACAAGAATAGACCTAAAGATGGTAGAACATGGCTCGGTCTAGTAAGCAGGCTTATTGCATTCAAGCTTTTCACCCAATAGAGATATAGTACTGTTGCCGTGTATCAGTACTTTTTGCCTATTAAGAGAAAAGCAGTTCCAACCAGGAACTATAGCTGGTCATTCTCTCCATCTTGTTTCCCCTCCACTAAGCAGCCATGTGTTAGCTTTCTTATTTCTGAGTTGCTGCCTGTCTCTAATCACGACAGCCTGGGGTAGTCTGAGGGAGTGGGGAGGGGAATGGAAGGAGAGCAGAACGGTATATTTTGCCTACGCCCCATACAAATAAATTGTTCACTTCTTAAGAGCCCAGGAAAGCGTTAGAAACTTACCCAGTGTGAGAAGGAAAAAACCTAAAGAGATGTGTTATGAATAAGATCCTCTCAGACAAAACATTTCTAGAACAGTTACTCACCATATCACAGCACTCCGTAAATGTTTATTATTTTTTTCTCCATAATAACAACAACTTGCTAAAATGCTGTCCAACTGATCTGAAAGCTAAGCCGAGGAGGAAGGGGACGCTTGTCATTGCCTCCTCTTCTTTCAAGCCACCACAAATATTATGCTCTTGCTGTTTTGTTTAACTTGGGCCAAATTCACTTCATAGAGTAACAGGGAGGGATAGTTGAGTCCATTAAGAAAAAACTTCAAAAACTCTCTGGCTTTGGGGCTTTCTTATGTAATTCCACCTTAAACCAGAGGATATGAAAGATGGGAAGATTAGCAAGGGTTTTGCCCTGGTTGTTCTCATACTGAATGGTTTCGTAAATGCCAGTTGAAATAATTATCAAGCCATTATGATGATTTGCATTAAAAATGGTAACTTAAGCAAGGGTCCCTGTGTGTGGAGGAGGGCAGTTGGGGGGTAGTGTTTAATGTTATAAAAGGCCCATTGAAGCCATACCAGTTTCCTGGCTTCCAGAGGATTACCACACAGTAGTTCACAAAAAGGTTATTCTTCCAGCTCTATTTATACTCACAGTACTTACAGTGCACGCTCCCAGCACACCCATTCCTGGTATTGATTTGTGCCTGTGCCCAAATTATCATCTGGTACAGACAAGGCAGTGGCTTCTGAAGGTGGTGACGCAATGCTTGGAACGTGGCAGAACAAAGAGTCTCTTCTTATCGACACTTCCCTTTGCTGTTAACATGGAAATACAAGAGGCCCTGGCTGCCATTTTTTACTCATCCCACCCCAACTGTCTCATTAATGCCAATGGCTTACACTTGATCCCCTTTGACAGTCTACTTGAAAGAACAAGGCAGGATATTACGGGGATCAAATACTCATTTAATGTATTTCTCTCCTCAGTGAGGCAGCTAACTTATGAAAGTTACTGCCTCTTGTTTGCAAACATCACAGACTGCTAAGTGAAAGACAGGTCTGGTGAAGGACAGAGTGTAGTGTCTGACAACTGCTACCACCTTAGGTGGTAGTTCTGAAAGATTCAGGAAGGGGACATGGACCATGTGGCCCTGGAAGCCACCTAGCTGACCATGTTTTAAACATTTGTTAAAGGCAAACAATGCTGTTCCATAGAGAAACTTAGCCAAATAGGCACCAGTGAGTTCTCCCCTTTAGTGTGCCCCAAATTGCCCAAGAAGACATTCTGAGTTTTTACACTCCAGCCTCTGAGAATCTGATTCAACAGATGTGTTGCTGACCCAGCAATCTTTATTGGTGATGCAGAATCTGGATGATGATAATTGACATTCACACCTTAGTAATTGCACGGAAACACTAGAGATGAATTAATGTGCAACGTGAACAAGTGTACATGTTGGGTGACAGTCATAGATGTACTTCTCAATGTCACTTGGCATTTTTCTTCAGTGGTTTTGGCTTTGATGATAGTGCTTAATCTTAGCCCACATCCTCTCAGAAACAGACCCTAACCCATAGGTTTTCCAAGGAGCAGCTGGTGGATTTGAACTGCTAACCTTTTGTTAGCAGCCTGATCTCTTAACCGCTTCACCACCAGGGCTCCTGAACCAAGGGTTACGTGTAAGTAATTTATTAACGAAGAACTCCCGGCCAGGGATTAAGGGGAGCAGTACAGGGAGAAGAAAGAATCCAGCAAATACTTGATACAGCCTAAGACCCTGTGATATTTTGGAGTGTAAATAACACCTCAGATACTTTGTATTCTCCAATCAGATAAGGCGATTTCATTGTCCAGGGCCAATTGATCTTCTGAAAATCACAGATCAGAAGCTGAGAGATGGGCTTAAGAGCTGAGTCAAAGGCGAGTCTTCACCCCTCCCTATATTTATACTTTTGGGCATGTAACCTTTTAGGGTCCTCCCACTCTGAAGCTGGCATCAGTCATGTGGCATAATTTGCCTCTACCATCACCCTAAGAGCGTAACTAGGCTAGCCTGTTCAGGACAAGATACGTGAGGGGCAAAGCTAAGTCACTTCAGTTCCTTTAGCCAAAACCAGAATAGACCAGCTGCCAGCCAGGAGATGGCCAGACACGAGTGAACAAGGCAAGATCAGCAAAACCACCCAGCCCACCCTCAGCTATATCTACACGTTGTTATTGTTGTTAGATGCTGTCGAGTCGTTTCTGACTCATAGCGACCCTATATACAAAAAACAAAACACTGCTCAGTCCTGCACCATTCTCACAATCATTTCTATGGTTGAGCCCATTGTGGCAGCCACTGTATTAATCCATCTCATTAAAGGTCTTTCTCTTTTTTGCTGACCCTCTGCTTTACCAAGCCTTCTGCAGGGACTGGTGCCTCCTGATAACATGTCCAAAGTACTTGAGAGGAAGTCTCACCATCTTCACTGCCAGGGAGAACATTGGCTATACTTCTTCCAACACAGACTTGTTCATTCTTATGGGAGTCCATGACATAATCAACATTCTTCGCCAACACCATAGTTTGAAGGCATCGTTTCTCCTTCCATCTTCCTTATTCACTGTCCAGCTTTTGTATGCATATGAGGCAATTGAAAATACCATGGCTTGGGTCAGGTACACCTTAGTCCTCAAGGTGACGTCTTTGCTTTTGAACACTTTAAAGAGGTCTTTTGCAGCAGATTTGCCCAATGCAATACATCGTTTAACTTCTTGACTGCTGCTTCCATGAGTGTTGATTGTGGATACAAGTAAAATGAAATCGTTGACCACTTCAATATTTTCTCCTTTTATCATGATGCTGCTTACTGGTTCAGTTGTGGGGAGTTTTATTTTCTTTATGCTGAAGTGTTATCCAATCATCGGTAACTATTAATGTATCTTGATTGCATGTTTCATCAATTTCAGACTGCAGAAGTTGGTAAAAATCTTCAATTTCTTCATCTTTGCCATTAGTGATTGGTGTGTAAATTTAGATGTCATATTATCTGTTCTTCCTTGTAGGCATATTGATATTATCCTATTCCTAACAGCTTTGTACTTCAAGATAGATCTTGAAATGTTCTTTTTGATGATGAATGCAAAGCCATTCCTCTTCAATTTGTTGTTCCTGGCATAGTAGAACATATGATTGTCCAATTCAAAATGGCAATACCAGTTCATTTCCATTCATTAATGTCTAAGATATAGATCTTTATGAAGTCCATTTCATTTTTTTTTTTTAGAACAACTCAGGAAAATAAAATTCTGGTTTATTGTTGGACAACATTGTTTCACACATACGTCAAACAGGCCAAAAAAAAAATAAACAGCAACTTCATAGACAAAAAAAGGAAAAAAAGCAACCTTTTATCTTTGGCCTTTTTAACCATCTCATACAAACCGACTACTTAAAGTACAGCTAAGTACATACACAAAAGTTACTGGAATGCTCAGAATAAGATTGTATTTTGTTGTTTTTGCTTTTTTTACAAGGTTTTTTTTCTCCTTTGAGATTATAATGAACATGGTCACACCACAAGTAAAGTCAGAAGGACAGAAGACGCTCTGAAGGCTAGTTTGGTCATCTGAGATCATTAAAAATGGCTGACCCCTAACAATATGTACAAAAATATAAAATGTAAATAAAAAATACAAACAAATTCTCCTTTTTAAAGTACTTTTAAGAAAAAAGCAGGGCCTTGGAGGTTTTGGTTCTTTTTTCCTCCCGTTGCAAATTCACGTTGTGGTTTTGGTTGGGTGGTAGAGAGCGCCTGTCATCTGCAGGTGGCGCTGCCCGAGCTGGGTGGGCGGGACTCTCTACTCGAAGGTGACCACATTTAGATTCTGAGACGGGAAGTGGCGGGTGAATAGGTCACGATGGCCTTTTTTTTTTAAGTTTAACTTTTCCTTTTTTGTTGTCTAGTCATCCTCATCGGTCCCATTTCATTTTTGACGACTTCCAATTTTCCTAGATTCATGTTTGGTACATTCCATGTTCTGATTATTAATGGATGTTTCTTCTCTTTTTGAGTTGTGCCACATCAGCAAGCGAAGGTCCCAAAAGCTTGACTCCATCCACGTCATTAGGTAAATTCTACTTTGAGCAGGCAGCTCTTCCCTAGTTGTGCTTTGTGTGCCTTCCAACTTGAGGGGCTCATCTTCTGGCACTATAGCAGACAATGTTCTGCTGTTATTCATAAAGTTTTCACTGGCCAGTCTTTCAGAAGTAGACCTTCAGGTCCTTCTTCCTAGTCTTAGTGTGGAAGCTCCACTGGAACCTGTCCACCATGGATGATCCCGCTGGTATTTGAAATACCGGTGGCATAGCTTCCAGCATGACAGCAACACACAAGCCACCACAGTAGAACATACTGACAGACATGTGGTGGATTTCCACATGTACGAACGATAAATGTTTATTGTATTGTATGCCACTGAAGCTTCGTGCTGTCAGATATCCGTCATTACTGAGGTAGTAGATAACTGATACAAGATCTTTAAGGTAATGTTGAGCAGCCCCTTCATTTTGTATAAAACCAATAAATAAATAAAGCCCAAACCCATTGCCATTGAGTGGATTCCAATTCATAGCGACCCTATAGGACAGAGTAGAACTGCCTCAGAGGGTTTCCAGGGAGTGGCTGGTGAATTCAAACTGCCAACCTTTTTGTCAGCAGCAGTAGCTTTTAACCACTGCATCACTAGGGCTTTCTTCATTTTATACAATCCCAGCCAATTGAGCAAATTCTCCTTAGGAGGTTTGAATTCTAGTTCTAGCTCTTCGACTAAATAGCTGCACAGCTATGGACAAGTCACAGCCTCTCTGAGATTTTTTTGGTTATTCTCTGCAAAACTGAGGTACCTTCCCTACTTACTACTGATAGACAGTGAAAAGCATGATCTAAAATATTTATTAATATGGTGAGTCATGGCCAGACAGAAAACATAGGTAAAACGTTTCTTTGGAAAAGCCTTAGATTGGGAGTCATCGAGGGCAAGAGATCACACAAACGAACAGATAAATAAAGGACGACTAGTCATGTTTTCCAGATTCGTATGTGGATTTCAGTTATAGGATCATTTTTTTTAGTCATGTTTTCCAGATTCGTATGTGGATTTCAGTTATAGGAGCATCCTGATAGCTAGAGTTATACCACATGAAGACAAAAGGATATAATGGACAGCTAATTCCCCTGGAATATCATTGTTCTGTAAAAAAAATATATATATATATATATATGGAAGGAACAGCACACATCAGAGCTTATACTACACTAAAAATTACCTTCTTGAGAGGAATAATATCTGTTGGAAAGAAATACCTAGAACAGTAAGGATTGAGAGGAATGCAATTACAATAAACTGTGAACTGTTGAGATTTAAACAGCATATTTCAACATAATTAGGTTTTTTTTTTTTTTATCCTTTTGTAAGATGAGTTCAATTTCAACTTCAGAAACATAGTTGAAGTCTCTGGCATGAGCACTAAATCATATCCTTCACTGGTATTTATATGCTGAATGATATTGCATTGGTACAATCTTTAAGTAATATGTATATTTCCTCTATGCAATTTCACTGCCCTCCTCCAAGGCAGCCACTGTTATCAGTTTCACGTGTTTCCCTCCATTCCTTTTCCAAGGCTTTTAAAATTCATGTCTGTGATCATATTGAAATATTTTGTTTTGTGAGATTTTTCTGTATAAACAGAATCATAAATTTATACTCTTCTGAAATTTTCTCTTTAATGCATAAAAATACATAAAAAATATGGCTTGGAGAAATTTTTGTATCTGAACATATCAATCTACCTCATTGCTGTTAATGCCAACCAGTGTTTTGTAGTAGAATGTATCATTCGTTCATTAAAAAACAACTTATTAAACATAGTTTATAAAGAATATGTTTGTTCTACATTCAACTTTGGTGAGTAACAGCTGGAGTCTTAAAAGCCTGTGAGCGGCCATCTAGGATACTCCACTGGTCTTACCCATTCGTGATCAAGGAAGAATGAAGAAAACTAAAGATACAAGGGAAACATTAGTCCAAAGGACTAATGGACCACAACTATCACAGCATCCACCAGACTGAGTCCAGTAAAACTAGATGGTGCCCGGCTACCACCACTGACTGCTCTGACAGGGATCACAATACAGGGTCCCAGACAGAGCTGGAGAAAAATGTAGAACAAAATTCTAACTCAAACAGAAAGACCAGATGTGCTAGCCTGATGGAGACTGGAGAAACCCGGAGAGTATGGCTCCTGAACACCCTATTAGTTCAGTAATGAGGTCACTCCTGAGGTTCATCCTTGAGCCAAAGATTGAACAGACCCATGGAACAAAACAAGACTAAAGAGGTGCACCAGCCCTGGGGCAGGGACTGGAAGCCAAGAGGGAACAGGAAAACTGGTAACAGAATCCAGGATTGAGGATGGAGAGTGCTGACCTGTCGTGGGTTTGTTAACCAATGTCATAGAACAATATGTGTACTGTTTGATGAGAAACTAGTTTGTTCTGTAGACCTTCATCTAAAGTACAATTTAAAAAAATTCTCTTTTGTGTTCTCTATTATTAATATGTACTTTCTTATTCTTAAATGTCTACCTTCACTTTTGAGGAGCATTATGCCAAAATTATGACTTGATGTTAAACCTACAAACACAACCCAGTGAATGCTACTTTATTCTCCAAGGCCAGAGAATGAGTTTCTAGAGCTTACAACTTCAATCTCTAAAGTCTCCAGACTGATAACTTAAAAAAGCACAGCAGGACAGAGAACAAATTTCACGTGCAGACACTCTGAGCAGCGAAAACTGTGAAATGGGAGTACGCTTGCCTCGTTCAAATGGGGCTGTGTCTAGTTAGCTTTGACCAGGAATGGACACGCAGGGAGGGCAGTCAGAACTCCCACTTGTTCTAGAGAAAGCAAATGTCCAGGTCATTATATAAAATGTCTTCATCTGAAATGTTCAATATTTTAAACATTCTGTTGTCACATAAAACCTAACTATAGGTTAAAAAAAAAAAAAAATTTTTTTTTTTTTTATACGTTACTCTGCCCTGGTGGCCACTAAGCTCCAGTGGGAAGAGTACCAGGTATGGAATCAGAAGATACAAGTCTGAGTCTGGTTCTCACTTATTAGTGAATAACCTCATGTTGTAACACATAACAATTGCGCAAGTAAGAATCTCTACCCTATTTGGTGTTAATCAGGTAATAGTAACCCTGGGTGTCAGCACCCTAAACCAGTAGGCTGTGCTAACATTATAGCTTTAAGAATGTGCTAAACCAGAAGCAAAACCAATTGCTATTAAGTTGATTCCGGCTCATGACGACCCCCTGTGTGTAGAGTGCCGTGACCTCTCAGGAGCAGGTTACCGAGCCGTTCTTCTAAGGTGCATCTGGATGGGTTCAAACAACTAGCTTTTGAGTTAATAGCTGAGTGGTTACTCATTTACACAACGAGGGACTCCTCTGTGCGTAGAGTATCTGCTTAAACCTAATAGTTAAAAATTTCAAAACTGATCTCAGTCTTTCTGGGTTCCTAGCTTGTTTACTATTAGCAAAGAAATAAACAAACACACAAACTAACAAAATAAAGAAGACTTTTCTGTTTATAAAAAAGTGGTTTTTAAAGACATTTCGAACATCAAGTAACTCTTACAAAACAACATTTTGATGAGCTAAGTGTAAACAACTCTGAAACATACGGATTAAATTTCCCTAGGAATCAGTTGGGTTTAAAAATTAAGAGGAAAAGATCCAACCAAACTAGATTTAAGGTTTGCCAACTCTAAGACATTTGGTAAATAGTTCAAGACAGATGACAAATCCCAATTAGGACCAAAATGGTCCTCCCTTAATAAGAGGATGCATGCAAAGCCCTTCACAAGCTTTCATTCTGTCTTACCTGCTCCTGGGCTAGACTCTGGACCTTTTTTGTTTCTAACTCTGGGACTTCATGGTGGAATTATGTCTGATTCTGACAAGGTATTGTTAATGATAATCAAGGTGGAGTAAATACAGGGTATAATAATAGAACGGTGGCTAGGATCACCACCTCTGATCAAGAGGCCCACTACCATTTTTCCTGAGTATAATTAAACGTGTCTGGCTGAAATTTTACTAATCCTCAAAAGCATAAAGCAATTTAATTCTAGCCCTAACTGATCCACTGCTCAAAAATATGTGGGTTGATGTGCAAGCCTGAATATCAGCCCCAGGTCTGGAAACAGAAGCAACATTCTGTTCTTTGTGCAAAGTTAATTGGCCAATCCAGGCATCTCTAAAGTGAAAAATGCAGACCTCAGGGTTGAATTTTTTTTGAAACCAGCAGGTATATCCAGAACTGTATAGTTTGTACTGCACACCACCCTACCTCATGGGACAGTTCTAGAGTTGGTTGAAAAGCCATTTTTTTACCCCATCTACCTAAATCCATGTCCTATGTCTGGGGCATCCCTTCAGATTCATACCTGGGTGTTCATTTGAATACTTTTCATTATACTTAAGGAGGAAAGTGAATAAAGGTTTCTAAATGTCTCCACTAAAATTAAAGTACAGAAATTTAACAGATGGAGTAATGCCATTTGTTTGGTCTGCTTAGACATCTTTACCAATTATCCAAACAACCAATATTTATGAAACAACTATATGCACCAGATATTATTTTAAATTCCAGGGATACATAAGTGAGCATTGCTCTCTCTCATGGAGTTCACAGTAAAGAAGATTAAAAGACATTAATCAAATAACCATATAACTAAATGTAAAGTGTAACTCAAATAAGATCAGTATGAAAGATGTTTTAGGTAAATCTGACACAATCAAGCAAATCTCAGCTCAAGTAATGATTGAGATGAGAGACATAAAACTAGCAAAAGCTAAAGAGTGTATTGTGTTTGTGGATGGGTAGCAAAAGGAGAGAAAAGTATTAGCATACACAGAAGTCCTGTGGTGGTAAGAATGAGAAAAAGGAGGAATTATAAGAAGTTAAATGTCCTTGGAGTACAGACAGTGAAGTGAAGAGTGGCTTAAAAAAGGCTGGAAAATAAAAATTCAGTTATAGGTAAAAAAAAAAAAAAAAAAAAAAGCCACTCTAGCTAGCTTAAAGGGAAGAGACTTATTAAATGGGTTTTACTTCTTTTTTTCAGAATTTCTGAAAGTCAGTGAACCAAACTTGAATGCCACAGAGCTAACAGTGATCAAAAAAAAGAAGCCAGGGGAAATTTCAAAGGAAATTCCATGGTTTTCACACTGATTGGTTGATATCCCCCAAGCTAGAAGCTGAACACCAGAACCTCTGCTATACCTATTTCAGGAAAAACAAACAGGTCCACCACCTTGCTTAGCAGAAGAGCTGTACAACCTTAAAATATTCCCACCCACCATCAAATACTATGAAGATGGATTTACTTGGCAGAAGCCAGCCACATGTCTAGACACCAGTAGCATGGGAACATGGTTTGGAATTCAACCTGGGGAAGGCAGGCTTGACAAAACAAAGAATAATTGTAATTGAAGGGCAGGAGTTTTCAAAAAAGTTTAGAGCATTAAAAAATGACACATGTCATATGGAGATGAAGTCTGGCTGGAGATACCTTGTGAATCATTGACAATATTATAATTAAAGCTGAGGCCATGGATGAGAACACCCAGAGAGAGATCACATAAGAGAATATGCCAAGGAAAGTCAAATCTGTATCTCTCTTCATATTCGTTTTTCCAACTGCCAATTAGAGATCACTCCTGGGGTATTTCATCAGTACTTTACACTTGACATGTTCAAAATGACACTTGTTATACATTTTCCTCCCTTCACCTGACCTGTTTGTCCCCTTTTCTGCATTATAATCTCAACCAAACATTCAACTCAAGTTGAAAATCTGTAAATCACACCCAGATTCCCTCCCTCACTCTCCATACCAATGGGTCAACAGGGACTTTAAATTTTACCTTGGAAATATCTACCGATTCTGGCATCTCCCCTCAATCCCTATATGAGAACCCTGGGTCAGCCCCTCATCCCTTACATCAACTGCCATGGCAGAAGCTTCCTGGGAGTTATTTCATTGTTTTGGATTATACTGTGTTCCCCCAAAATATATTTTAGAATCCTAAACCCTATTCTGGTGGATGTAATCACATTTGGAAATATTAATGTTATGTTAATGAGGCCATATCAGTGTAGTGTGTGTCCTAAACCTTCTGAATTATAAAAAGAGCAGATTAGACACAGAAGTAAGCAAAAACGAGGGAAGATAGATGCCATGCACTGACGGCTAAGGAACCAAGGAATACTGGGTCTACAGAAGCTAACAGAGACAAAGATCTTCCCCTAGAGACAATAGAAAGAGAACCTTCCCCTAGAGCCTATGCCCTGCATTTGGACTTCTAGTCTCCTGAACTATGAGAAAAAAAAAATTTTTTTTTTCTTCTTTAAAGCCACACACTTGTGGTATTTCTGTTACAGCAGTGTTAGGAAACTAAGACACGCAGCAACCAAATCGTTCCTTATTCTAGTGCAGGGATTGGCAAACTTTTTCTGTAAGGATCAGATAGTAAATATTTTTGGCTTTGTGGACCATATGGTCTCTGTTCTAACTACTAAACTCTGTCATTTTACTGAGACACAGCCACAGCAATACATAAACAAATGGGCATGTTTGTGTTTTAATAAAACTTTATTTCCAAAAACAAGCAGAGGGCCAAATTTGGCCTATAGCTGTAGTTTGCTGACCCCTGCTCAAACTCTAGAAAGAACATCAAAAGTTGTTATCTTGATAACAAATCATCTTAAACACCTTTGTTGGTTCCCCATTTCCTGTGGAAGAAAGCTACAAAGCTTTGCCCTTTAAAAAGACCTTTTATGATTTGTTCCTCAGCTACTGCCCTGGTTTTATTCTACACTCTCATTAGCTGTGCTGGTCATTTTCGTTTCTGTGCCTTTGCACATGCTGTTTCCACCTTCCTCCTATTTGTTTCTGGCAAAAGCCTACTCATCTGTCTGGACCCTGTGCAAATGTGAGTGCTCTCCGCCTTAGCAATACTCTTCGCTATTCTTCTCTGGGATTCTACGCAAGTCTCTGTTGTAGCTTTGTTATATTACATTGTGATGATCTACTTGGAAGCTGTTTCTCACACTTGACTGTGAACTGTTTACCTGCAGTACCTAACACAGCACCTGTCAAACCTCTACCGAAAGAATAAACGTTAAATACAAATTGTATTGTTAAAATCAAGGAGTGAATGAATGAATGAGTGGCTAAGGGTATAGAAAAAGAATATTAATAATTTTTTTGAAAACTTGGGTGGTAAAAACTACAAGCAAGAGATTGTGTTCTCACAATCATTATGTAAGACAAGTAATAAGTCCAAGTTTAAGTAATAAACACACAGAAAAATCATGAAAATTTCCCAAATCAGGAATTGAGAATAGCACCCAACTCCCTTGAATCCTTCCTTGTTTGTTGCATTCTACCCGCTTTTGTTTGCAATTATAATGCTGCCTATGATATCTGTATTTTAAAAGAGGACTGTTGAAGCAGCAAAGCCTGATCTCATAGAAAGAAAGCTGTAGTTTTGAAAGTTTTAGCGCAGTAGACAAGATCATTTGGGAAAAATGGCATCCATTCTATAAACCAAACCCCAAGTCAGTTGCCGTTGAGTTGATTTCGACTCACACCAAACCTATAGGATAGAGTAGAACTATCCCATAGAGTTTCCGAGGACCAGCTGATGAATTTGAACTGCTGACCTTTTGGTTAGCAGCTGAGCTCTTAACCACTACACCCCCAGGGCTCATATACTTTCCTTGAAATCATGATTCAGGTGAAGCACACTGGTGCTGGCTTTGTGGAGGATTACAAGAGGCCACCATTTCATACCCACCCTCTCAGGTTAAACACCAAAACTTAACCTGATTTTCAACAGAGGGTTGCTGCCAATTTAAGAGAACACATGCTACATGCCAAAACAATTTAATGTCTAATGACAGTGAAAAGGGTGGTTTGTTTATATGTGGGACTCTTATATTCCATCAGACACTTCCTGAGTCTTGAAGCAACTCCATATATGTCTCCTGGCTCTGACCCAGTTGTCAGTACTGGGGAAATCTTAGAAAGAAGATGGAGGAAAAAAGCTGAGAATTTAATACTGATTATTTTCTCAAATGGTAAGTGCCCAACTACTAACTGAAAGGTTGGCAGTGCGAACCTGTCCAGAGGTGCCTCAGATGACAAGCTTGGCTGTCTGCTTCTCTAAAGGTCACAGCCTTGAAAATGCTATGGCGCAATTCTGCCCTGCACATACGGAGTCGCCGTGAGTCAGAATCTACTGGAAGGCGACTAACAACAACAACACATCGGTACAATTTCAATCAAACATCTCTGGACTTGGAAGATGAGAACAAAGTTCCTCGCGGTAGATCTGGTTTTGGATTAACTATTCTCTTGTACAAAATGCTGTGAGTCATTGAGTGGACACCATCAGCGTCCTGCCCAGATTCTGTTATGGGTCCTGTACCCCTTCCCCAGCTGCCACCAGTGTTGGATGCTAAAAGTTCATAGCTTCCTTCTTCTCTAGAAAATTTCCCTTGGCTGAGCAGGAGCCACTTTTTCAGGGAGATTATATGCATGACCACACAACCCAATTGCCTCAAGGTTGGACCAATTCAGCACCGCAATTCACGTTCCAGAGCTCCCTATAGGATGAAGCAGAGGCCAGACCCCGTGGTAGACCACTGCTGTGCTTAGCTCTTTCCCTAGGCCTGTTGGCTTCCCCCACTCCCTGTCCCCTGAGGACATTTCTCCAATAAATCACATGCCCCTGAATCCCCATCTCAGGTTTCTCCATTTCTAGAACTGTCTCATCCTAGGACAGTTGAGGGTAATGTCAGGGATCCTATAAGAAAACCCTGAAGAGCAGAGGTCATAAAAGAACATAATCAACATGTGAAATTCAGGAGAAAATAGAGGCTCCATGTTAAGAAATGAAATCATTTATGTCTACAAACTCTCATTAATCAATATTAAATGTTATTAAATACTCATTAATCTTTGGGCTTTAAAACTAAACACTGGGTTTCTAAAATTAATTTCAAATCATTATTTAAAAAATAAACACACATTCACACACACAAAGGAATCATGAGAACTTAGAATATTATGAATCTCTTTCTTCTTTCCTTTTTTCCTTTCTTAGATAATTCCAACAGCCAGAACACCAGTTAGCCCCTGCACTAGCTGACCAAAAGATGCAAAGTCCTTCACACAATTTCGCCCTCTAAAAATTTCAAAGCACCTAATTATATGGGTCCTCCTTACTTTGAGAACTTTGTAGTCATGAAGTAACTCTTAAAGATTCCTGTTCATCTCCCCCTCGTATTGAAAGAGTCCTTATAAGTAAAGAGAGAACTCGCTCCTATCAAAACACTGGATCTACGTCAGGGCTAATGGAGTCTCTTTGTTTCCTCACAGAACCTTTTGCCCTCAGACCAGCTGCTAAAGTTGAACACCACACATGATTCTTTCAAAGCAATTCTGAAAAGCCATATGCTGAACTCCAAATTTCTTCAACTTTCCACACAAGATCAGAGCTGTGCATCTTAAGAGCCAGATAACTCTATAAAGAATTATCCCTGATTTCTCGGATAGATCACTGCTTCAGAAAGGACTAAAAAAGGCATCATGAAATCATTCCACCTGTATTGCTGGCAGATGCCTTATAAATGTCGCGCAGACACGGGCCGACTACCGGCTCATGGACGAAACATTAAATAAATGGCTGAACATCTGCTGGTAAACACACAGCAAACAAAAAATGCAACCCAGTGCCAAACATGTGCAGAGTGTGGGCCCCATCTCTGCTCATAAACCAAGCAATGTGTTCTGCTAATCATTAGCAGAGTTATTGATTTTAGATGTGTATCACACAGCTATAATTTTGTCAGAGCATAGACCACATAAGTTGTTCTTTTTCTGGTTGTTTCATTTTGTCTTAGTCCAAGAGTCCGTAAATTGACGACCAGGACAAAAATTATAATTGACATCATCTGTGGGAAATATTTCATAAAACAACAGGTCCAGATGTAGGATTAAAGCCATGTGGTAGTAAAATACCCCACTGAAAAGGGGCCAGGTTCCATGATTTCTTACGAAAACAGATGTGCTCTTACCTCTCTGCTTGTTTTTCAATGCTTTTTTTTTTACTCCAAATAATTCCTCCCCCCAACTTTTTGTCTCTCTCTCATCACGATTGCACTGGAGAGACTTCATAAATGGATTACAGATGCAGGCTTGTACTTAAAATCCTAACTGTCACAAACTCTGAAATAAAAACAAATGAAACATTGGAGGAAACGACATTAAACTATGGTAAAGGTAAGGAAGATTATACGAAATGTCTGCTTGTCATTACTCTTGAACCTTTGGGCCTGATCACGCAATCGACTGGACGAAGTAAGCCATGGGCCAGAGAACTAAAACCTAAACCAAACCCATTGTCCTCAAGTTGATTTCTACTCACTGGCAACCGACCCCATGTGTTACCGAGTAGGACTGTAGCACAGGGTTTTCTTGGCTGTAATCTTTATGGAAGCAGATCTCCAGGGCTTTCTTCCATGGCATGGGTGGATGGATTTGAACCACCATCCTTCAGATTAGTAGCAGATCACAAACTTCTTTCATCACCTAGGAACCTCATGGACCAGAGAGTAAGCAGTAATTCAGCTTGTATGCAAGATGCAGCAAGAAGGGTGAGCTCTTCTGAAAGCCTCTTCTAACGGGGAGGCTTTGACCTTGTGATCAAAGCTGGTGCAAGGCCTCAGGTATACTTTCCATGTTCTCTAAGGTGAGATTTCTAGAGCCACACAGAGCACAGGAAAATAAACCCCAACTGGTCTCAGCCTCTGTTGTTCAGGTTCTTTTTAGCTACATTATTCCTCTGCAGTTTCTACTCTTAAATTGTCAGCAACCACAAGAGAGAATTCCTAAGGAACAAACACGGGCAATATTGTTTGACAACTTATCTATAAGTTCTGTGAAGAACTGCATACAACTGCATTTCTGCCAAAGACCTCAACATCGTATGGAATCCATCGCAGTGTCGCTGATTATAATTAATTAATTCAGTATTTATGCTGTGTTTCAGCCTCAACCTCCAGTAATGTGCCAAGGTGGCTTAGTGTCAGAAGGCTATAATAAAGTGTAAAGGAAACCAAATTTCCTTCATGTGTTGCTGCTAAGATTTCAACAGGATATCTACGTTTTCCAGCTTTCCCTCTTTCAGCCCAGGAAATACTGAAGTCAACAGTGCATAAATGTGTTTAGGAACAGAAGAGTGACCTGACTCCAATGTCCCTGCATTATTTCTTAGGTTGGTCTTCCTGGGCTCACTGAGGACTAGAATCCAAAGTACCAGTTGGACTCCAGGAGCCCAGAGGGGAGTCATAACTCAAGAGGACCCATTTCAAAGTTCCCTTTTAGAATTTTCTGTCCTACCAGTGCCTCAGGTGTCCAGTTTTACACTTTTACTTCTGCTTCCGGAAAATCCATTAAAGAAGAAATGAAAAAAGTCTAGGTATGTGGGATGGGGTGATGGTGAAGGTGACAGAAAGGGGAAAAGACAGTCTATTGGTTTCCTAGGGCTGCCTAAACAAGTTACCACAAACTGGGCAGCTTAAAACAACAGAACTTTATTCTCTCAAGGTTCTGGAGACTAGAGATTTGAAATCAAGTTGTCAGTAGGGCCATGCTTCCTCTGAACACCCTAAAGAAGAATGCTTTCTTGTCTCTTCCTAGCTTCTGGTAGCTCCCGGCAATCCTTTGGCATTTCTTGGCTTCTCTGTCTCTATCTTCACATGATGTTCTCTCTGCGAGTCTCTCTGTGTCTCCACCTGACCTTCTCATAGGGACACTAGTAATTGATTTTAGGGCCCACCCTAATCCAGCATGACTTCATCTTAACTCATTACATCTGCAAAGGCCCTATTTTCAAATAAGGTCACATCCTGGGGTTAGAGATGGGCAAGAATTTCATAACTGGTGCTTTTCCACCCAATGCAGGCTTCAAAGACAGATCCAAGGGTTTTTTTTTTTTTTCTTCTGAGTACTATGACTTTTTTGTTTCATCATTCCAAAGAAGAAATGAGATGCAGGAACACTATAGGAAAGCTTTAAAAAGAAATGATTGATCCACCCCAAAGAAAGTTTCATGTATTGCATAAGAGGTAGCTAAAAGGAAGGAAGTAAATAGAGAAACAAAACCAAGTAGGTTATAAATGTAATTTAGTAATCACAAACTTGCTTACTGAAAGTGAAGAGGACTTGAAGCACTTACTGATGAAGATCAAAGACCACAGCCCTCAGTATGAATTGCACCTCAACATAAAGAAAACAGAAATCCTCACAACTGGGCCAATAAGCAACATCATGATAAATGGAGAAAAGATTGAAGTTGTCAAGGATTTCATTTTACTTAGATCCGCAATCAACATCCATGGAAGCAGCAGTTGAGAAATCAAAAGATGCATTGCATTAGGCAAATCTGCTGCAAAATACCTCTTTAAAGATTTGAAAAACAAAGATGTCACCTTGACAAGTCGTGATATTTTCAACTGCATCGTATGCATGCGAAAACTGGACAATGAATAAGAAAGACAGAAGAACTGACGCCTTTGAACTGTGGTGTTGGCAAAGAATATTGGATATATCATGGACTGCCAAAAGAATGAACAGGTCTGTCTTGGAAGAAGTACAGCTGGGATGCTCCTTAGAAGCAAGAATTGCAAGACTACGTCTTACATACTTTAGACATGTTGTCAGGAGGGACCAGACCCTCGAGAAGGACATCAGGCTTGGTAAAGTACAGAGTCAACAAAAAAGAGGAAGACTCTCATCAAGATAGATTGACACAGTGGCTGCAACAGTGGGCTCAACTATAAGAACAATTGTGGGCATAGTGCAGGACTGGGCAGAGTTTTGTTCCATTGTACATAGGGTTGCTATGAGTTGGAAACGACTTGATGTCACCTAACAAACAACAACAACAACAACCCATTAAAGAGTGGGATTATGCCTCAGATGGGTGGGTGGAGGAAGGAGCCTCTCCCTACCTGAGAGATGATGAAGAGAGAGGCCACATCTCCGTGAAGTCATTCACACTATGCCTGCATTTCCAGTGTAGAATTGAAGAACTGAATCAAGAAACAGAGAGAGGGACTTGCACATGTATTGGAAAAAATGATCCCCAGGGATGTGAGCTATCAGATCTAGAAGAGCAAAACTCATCCAGACTATACCTGGTGGTGGGGATTGGCCTTCCCTGTGATTGTCTCAGAGTCATGGGCAATTGAGCCTAAGGTTAGGGAAACAAGCCTGGCAGCCACACTGGGCTAGAATCAAAGAAGGAAACAGAGGAGTCTACAGCACTGTCAGAAAGAAGGCTAGAAACACCTTGCTCCCTACAGCCATAGTAACACATCAGTCCATCTCTCTGTGGAAAGGGAAATCAGGTTACCATGTTTAGAGATCAGTCGAACTACGCCTTTATACATTTTGTTTTCCTAGATTTAGAGATTTTGAAATCACATAACACCAGTGTAAAAACAGAACCAAGAAGTCAACTCCTGCAGAATGTAATGGCAATTTATTCAGCACCTTGCCCTAGAGAGGACAGTTTCAAATATTGTCTGTGGTCTTATGGTCTTCCTACACGGTCATCTGCATATGTCACCCTTACAGCAAAGAATAGTTTGAAGCAGCAGAGAGTCAGGAAACCACATGTGTGTCTCTGAGACAAAGAGAACCAGCCCAAGTCCCTAGGACAAGTTCTTCCAGTCCACTGTGTCTGAACAGTGGCAACAACCATTCTGGAGGTGGGGGAAAGGGTCTTAGAAATACAATGAAGACTTGATAGAGTTGTCAACAAGAGAAAGATTTTTAGGACAAGAGTAGCTAAACTAACATCTTTAGAAAAAACCTTAATTTTTCATTCCTGGTATTTACTCCGATTGAAACCTTCTTGAAGTTTCTGCAGATTCTCACCAAGTCTTTGCAACACTGGGAAGCTGGATTTGCTGAGGCAATCTGATAAAATACATGGATGTTCATCCAACATTCACTGGAACAAACTGTCTTCAATGCCCTTCATTCCTCCAAGGAATATCAACCCTCATTTAAAAACCAAGTGGCAAAGAAAAGAAACATGGGCCAGAGTACTTCAATACTCTTTATTTCAAAATGTGACTGGAAATGAGCACAGAGGATATATGTTAATTTTCTTTTTATGGCTAAAACAATACATATGTTTGAAAGGACTGTTGAGCCCAAATCGTTGCTCCTTGCCACCAGGCTCTCCTTGCTTACACACCCAGCAGAGTGACTAAGGCAAGACTTATTTTCTTGAAATGTTTTCATCTCAATACTGCCCAATTTCGTAATCGACTCGATGGCACTGGGTTTTGGGGTTACTGCCCAATTAAAAGCTCTAAAGTAGCTCTCTACTGGTTGCAGGGGGATGCCATTGAATGATGGGGCCTCAAGCCTAAAAGAGGTCCTAAATATATTTAATCCACTCTCTCTTCCCTTTAACCTAAAGAGGAATCTGAGGCCCCCCAGAGAGACTGAATGAATTACTACAGGTCACACAGTTAGTTAGTAAGGTAGCCAGGTAGAGAACTGGTTCTGGCTCCCATTCTTGTGTTCCTTATGGGTTTAGATCAATGTGGGCCATGCAAAGCCTCCACAACCTGCCTCTCTGTTCCTGACAGCTTTACAGCCAGCACTTATCACCTCTGAACTGCCAGTCTTGCAATTCCTCAAACACTTATGGGCCTGAAATCTTCTTGAACCAAGTACTTTCGTAACCTTCTTTCCCTATTCAAATACTTTCCTGTGTAAAGACAAGGCTACCTTCCTAGATATTCTTCACAAGCAACTCCAGTCTGAGGAACAATGTTAGTTACACTCATTCATTCTGTTTCCCTAATTTTATTTGTATTTAAATACTTATGATCAAACCTGTAAGGTTTTGAAAGTGATTTTTTTTTTCTGTATCTAGATATCCACTCATCACTCCACCCACACCATTTAAAAATTTACTGTAATCACAGAATACGCTTATGTTTGCCAAATAACACAGATGAATGGATGATAGTAGATTGCGGATTCCTTTTGCTGAATACACAAATGAAGTCTCCAAATTTCATAAAGCCCAAAACCCATTAACCAGTTGCCATCAAGTTGATTTCGAGTCATAGCAATCCTATGGTACAGAGTAGAACTGCCCCATAGGGTTTCCAAGGAACAGCTGGTAGATTCGAGCTACTGACCTTTTTGTTAGCAGCTGAGCTCTTAACCACTACACTACCAGGGCTTCAAAGTCCAAAGTTGTAACATAGAAAGGATCATACTATTTTGGGGGATAAAATCAAGATGATTATATATTTGCTATCAAAATTTTTTTTTTCTGTATTAAAAAGTTGGATTAGTATAAGCAATAAGTGTCTTTAAGAGAAAGAATCTGAGACAGAAAGATTAAGAGACTCACCTAAGGTCAAGTCCGATGGGTAGCATAGTTGAAATAGAAATCCAAGGCTCTTGGGTCTTTCTACTCTGTTCTCCCCAACCTTCCAAACTTACCTTAGTAAATCTTTCTTTCACAAAAATAGGATCATAATATCCTTTTGAAACCTAATCACTATGTGGCAATTGGCTCACCCTCATTATGTGTTTTACTGACACATTACCAGTGTCCTTTACTTGAACTATGGTCTTGCATGCAGACAGATCCCAAATGGATGGGGATTTCATCAGTTTTACTGATTTGGCCAAAGTCCATAGCACGAGTCTTGCACTTTAATATAGCACTATGTTATATTTTCCATAGTTACCTAAGATAAAAATCCCATCATAATCTAAGATGAAAATCAGCTAGATACATAGTCCATATTTTCAACAGACCGTTTAGATGAACTAGAGCCAAAGAGCCCATTAATATATCTTTACAAGTCATGGCAGTCTGCTCCTGTAAAGATTACAGCCTTGGAAACTCTATGGAGCAATTCTACTCCATCCTACTGGGTCTCTACAAGTCAGAATTGACTAGATTGCAATGGGGTTACAAATCACCCATCACCTCATCCAGCAAGGTAGCTCTATTTCTGGGAAAAAAGGAAATAGTTTTTGGAGAAGAATAGGAAAAATTGGTGACCAAACGCATTCTACAGAAGAAAGATCTAGGGAGCGACAAGTTGGCAAAATTGTTATTAAATGAGTCTTATCAAGGGAAGGAAAGACAGGACATTCTTTCTTCATCTGGAAGCCGGAGAAATGAATATGGGAATTTATTGAAATATTTGGAGAGTTTTGATAAAGGCCAAAAAAAAAAAAAATCATCTCTTTAGTGGATAATCTATATATTTGTATGTATATCACCTCTATATATTTCTATATTGGTAACTGTATATTTGTCTGTGTAAATATAAAATGTACAGCTTGTTTTCAACAAGGTTCTTTTGAGCAAGGTTTCTCCAAGGTTTACGTGGAAAAGCTTACTAATATTCATCTCATGATCAATGTGATCTTCACGTGATAAAGTTAGTCAATGGTCAAATGGCAACCAGGAGAACCTTGAAAAAAGAAGCATGTTATACAGTGACAGATTTATTGGAATATTTTAACTAATATGCCTTTTTCTCACTTCCTGTTTGCATGTGACCACCACCAACTTGAGCTGCTGAACATTGCCTTCAGCTGCTCCAAGGAGAGAAGAGAGAAAGGGAGGAAAGAAGGAAGGAGGGAGGGAGAGAGAGAGAAAGAAAAAAAGAAAGAGAGAAAGAGAGGAAGAAGGAAAGAAAGTAAGAAGGAAGGGAGGGAGGGAGAGAGAGAAAAAGAAAAAGGAAGGAAGGAAGGGAGAGAGGGAGGGAGGGGGGGAGGAAGCATCAGTGCCTTGGAAGATCAATAACAGTCCTAGCAGGAAACAACCACTTCAAGAGAGTTTTATGAAAGAACTCATTACAGAGATCTGGGTGCTGTTAATGGAACTAACCAGGGATATGAAAGCTTAGGAACAATTATGGAGAAGTGTCACAAAGAAATCCTAGGCTTTTTATTTTCCTAGGTAAGAGCGGTGAGCAGAGTAACTGGTAGGTGCTGTGGCCGTGGATAGAGGAATGGAGACACTGCTAGAAAAGTGGCCAGGCAGGGTGGGGAATGAGAAGTACAATTACCCTAACATTGCTCTCTCTCTCTCTTATGATGTGTTTTGCAGATGCATTATAGAGATGAATGGAGTGGAATCCAGAGGGTGTAGCATAGGTGCTGCAATTTGTAGAATACAGCTTTCTGTGGCAAAGATTAGCACAGAGAATTTTCTGAAGAGGTATCACTACATATAGAGAGTGAGTTTGAAATTTATATATAATGTCCAGGAGTTTTAGGTGTACTTAGAAGAATTGGGAAAATTATGTCTACTTTACTTTCCCAGAAGTGTGGAGGGTAGGGAGGGGAAATAGAAGTAAAACCTGGCTCCTCCTATGAAATAGTCCCTGTTGGTTGTAGGAGGAACTTTGGTCTTAGTTTTATTCACTGTTTAGAGCCTCAACAAAGGAGTGTTTTATCTATGTAGATGTACAGGTGGTTTCTGGTTCAGTTTTATCCCACCCTCTGATGCTCCAAGGATTGACCTAAAGAGGGGTAGTTATATCTAACTTCAGCTTCTTCAGGTGACCAGTGCCACCATTTGCCTCTATAGATTGGGCATGTCCTAGCCTGGCTGGTAGCTTCCTTGGTATCCCTATGGCTCAGGCCCCAATACTCCATGTTCCAAGTAGAATTGTGAGAAATATAGAAATCCTCTTCTTTGCTATTCAAAGACCAAGTGGACCTGGTGTTAATGGAGGTAGGGGGTCCTCTTTTCCTCAGGAACAACATCCGTGGTCATTCCTCATCCCTCTACTTCTGGCTAAGCACACGATCCTTCAACCTTTAGAGATCTAAAAACAAGACACAAATGCACATTTCATGGTCATGTGTCCCTGCAAATCACCACGACACACATGCCAAGCTTTCCCTGGGGTTGTACCACCATAAGTCATTCTAATGGCAACACCAGTTGTTTTTGTGTGCTGCTGAGTTGATTCTGACTCATAGGGACCTTATAAAACAGAATAGAATTGCCCCATAGGGTTTCCTAAGCTGTAATCTTTACCGGAGCAGATTGCTAGGTCTTTCCTCTTGTGGAGTGGCAGGTAGGTTTGAATCACTGACCATTCAGTTAGTAGCTGAGTGCTAAACCGTCACCCCACCAGGACTCCTGGCAACACCAGAGGGGGCTGGAAATCAATCTGGGAGAGGGATGTCAGTCTGCCTTTCATGAAGGCACTCTCTGTTTCAAACCAGAGTGATTTCCTTGGCCATTCTGGTGCAGTTTGGTGGAATGAGGCAAGACAATGCTATTTCTCCATAAACACCTCATTTTTTTGTGACTCTAACAACTTCCTTTCTCTTCTCCAGTAATCTAAGTAGGATTAGAGAGGAAGGGTGCTAGGGTGAAAGTTGGGGTAGCAGGGCAGGTTCAGCTGCTTCTTACTAAGTCTTGAGGAACATGTCTGGTGCCAGTTATGGTGGATCTCTCTAAAATGTGAAGTACTTAATGTCTCCTTTATTTCAGTTGGGGGACCTATGCACCAATTTCAACCACAGGAAAAGTCCCATTTAACCTTTTTTAATACTAGATAGACCCAAGATTTAAAAGCAGAAAAAAAAAGAATTGTTGTTGTTGGTTGCTGTCAAGTTCATTCCTACTTATGGGTGACCCTATGTGTTACAGAGAAGACCTGCTACACAGGGTTACTTGACTGTAATCTTAAAGGAAGCAGATTTCCAGGCCTTTTCTTCCATGGTACTGCTAGGTAAATCTCCAACCTTTAGATTAGCATTGACAGCAAACCGTTTGTGCCTAGGGACTTTAAAAAAAAAAAAAGACTAGATACTCCTATTTTATTAATTCTCCCTCTAATTCATCACTTCTTCCCAACACAAGGAGACACCCCAGGTCTTATTGCTCTACGACCTCACTCTATGGTCTGAATCGCCTTTGGGCACTTAAATTTGGAGCTGATCTGTCATACTCTGTGGAAAGTGCAAATGATTTTTGGCACTTGTGAATGACTTTAGATGACTTGATGGGGGATTTAACTAAAAAATGTGCTTCTTTGAATGAATGGGTGAAAATCAACTCAGTCTTAAATAAAAATCTTTTCAGAGAAAGAGAGAGTGCAATCTGTGAATTAATGTCTTTCGTTGGTGCTCAAAATTTTCGACCATTTTCTCTCTAAATATTGCTTCTGTGCCATTTTTGCTCTCATCTCTTCCTAGGACTCTAATTATATATTCATAACATGGAGGAGAGAAATAATTATCCACTATATTCTGTATGGAAACCCTGGTGGGCATAGTGATTAAGAGTTTGACTGCTAACCAAAAGGTCAGCAGTTGGAATCCACTGGGAGCTCCTTGGAAACTCTATGGGGCAGTTCTACTCTGTCCTATAGGGTTGCTATAAGTTCCAATTGACTAGACAGCAACAAGTTTGTTTTGTTTTTTTGTTTTTTATATTCTGTATGTCTCTTATGTGTCTTTTTATATTCTTTATTTTCTGCTCTCTCAAGCATATTCATTTTAAATCCTTCTCAGTTAATGCTAATTTCTGAATTAGCTTTGGTTTTGTTTCTGTTGTTTATTTTTTCTTTGGGTTTTAGTCATAAATTGTGGTTAATATATTCAAAACGGTAGGGGCAAAGGTGAATAATATGAAAGTAAAGAGGGAATATTTTTACAAGGGTAATAAAATCTATAAAAAAAATAAAACTAAAATCCTAAACTGAAATATATAATGTCTGTAAATAGAAATAACCCAGAAAATCTTCAATTGCTGCTTGGAAATTAAGCAATACACTTCTACATAACTGGTGGATTAAAGAAAAACACAACAGAAATTAGAATATATTTATATCGAAAGATAACAAAGATGTAATATGTCGGACTTTAAGGATATGGTACCTATTACACAGTGCTTTTTTATATGGTAGATGCCTGAAGTGCATATATTTCAGAGAAATTGACGTTGAAAATCAGTGCCTGAGTTTTAGTCTCAAGAGGCATTAAAAAGAAAAACAATACATCAAACTCGAATGAAATAAAGGAAGGTGATAAGGCAAGAGTGAAAATCAAAATATATTTATATTTTTAAAAACATGATGGAGAAAATTAACAGAACCGTACATGGTTTCTTTTGAAAGACTAATAAGATTGACAAACATCTAGCAAGGCTGATTACAAAATAGAGAGAGAGGGGACACAAATCACAAATATAAAAGATGACAAGAGTGACATCACTACAGAGCTTATAAGCAATTAAACATAATTACAGGTATTCTAAATAGTTTTTTGACAATTAAGATGAATTGTTCTTAAAGAAAACAAGTTATCAAAACTAATACAATAAAAAAGGAAAAACAATTCCGAATGTGCCTGTGACCATTTAAGAAATACAATTTTTTCCTCACACCATATACAAAAAACAATTCAACATGGATCAAGGATCTAACTGTGAGAACTAAAACATAAGACTCCTAGAAGAAAGCATAGAGGTAAGACTATGGAATCTACTGTTCAACGATGGATTATCAGACAGGACACCAAAAGCATGAGCAGCAGAGGACAAAACAGATAAATGAGACCTCATAAAAATCAAGCATATCTGTTCATCCAAGGCCCTTGTCACCAAAGTGAAGAGATAACCTATAGATTGGGAGAAAACTTTTGGAAACCAAAAACCATAGTAATTAAGACTGTAATAATTCCAACAAAGATGGAAGAAAAGAATAGAGGGAAAAGAGAATCCAGAAATAGTCTACATATATATGGCCACTCAGTTATATCAAAGATGATATTGCAATGGAGTTAGGAAAGGTTTTTTCAATAGACAGTGCTGAAC
Organism: Elephas maximus indicus; assembly: GCF_024166365.1. NCBI lineage: Eukaryota > Metazoa > Chordata > Mammalia > Proboscidea > Elephantidae > Elephas > Elephas maximus. The sequence goes on from NC_064843.1 coordinate 46,064,292, forward strand.
CAATAGTGTATACTTTTTTGCTTTGTGGGAAAAATAAATCCTAATCTCTACCTTACTTCATAAATAAAAATTAATTACAGATTGATTGTAGCAGTAAACATGAGAGGGAAAATAACAATGTGTTTAGAAGAAATCATCAGAGGACAAGTCCAGGATTTTGGCATAGGGAAAGTTTTGTTAAATAGAACAAATGGTAATCATAAATAAAATCATTTATGAATTGGAGTTTACTGATATTAAGATCTTAAACCCAACCCATCGAGTCTTATACTCATCAAAACAGAACTACTAAGAGACTAAAAAAGCAAGCTAGAAGTTGGGAGAATGTATTTGTAATGCATATACTGTATAAAATATTTAGAACTAAAATATATGAAATATACCTACAAATCAATAATAAAAACACATAATCCACTTTAAAAAATGGGCAAAAATTGAATGTGTACTTCACAAAGAAGTTATCCAAATGACCAATAAGCATGTAAAAAGATTCACAACTTCATTAGTCATCAGATGAATAACAATGAAATCTAACATGTACCTACCAGCATGGCTAAAAAGAAAAAAGACAGGAAGTGGTTATCTTTGGGAAGAAGAGTGGGTATAGTGACTGGAGTCGTGTATGAGGAGAGGGCTCATGTGATTCTGATTTCTTGATGTATGATGGTTATAAAAGGTTATCTATTTTGTGATATTTCATCAAGATATACTTGTCTTATAGGGTCGCTATGAGTTGGAATCGGCTCGGTGGCAATGGGTTTTTTTTTTTTTAATACTTGTCTTATTTGTTAATTTTTTCTGTATCTGTAAATGTGGAAGCAGCGGTAAAGAAATCAAATGATGTATTGCATTGGGGAAATCTGCTGCAAAAGACGTCTTTAAAGTGTTAAAAATCAAAGATACCACTTTGAAGAGTAAAGTGTGCCTGACCAACACCATGGTATTTTCAATCTCCTCACATGCATGTGAAAGCAGTACGATGAATAAGGAAGACCAAAGAATCAATGCCTTTGAATTATGGTGTTGGCAAAGAATGTTGAATATACCACAGACCGCCAGAAGAACGAACAGATCAGTGTTGGAAGTACAGCCGGAATGCTCCTTGGAAGCAAGGAAGGCGACACTCTCTCCCATGTACTTTTGACATGTTTTCAGGAGGGGCTAGACCCTAGAGAAGGACATCATGCTTGGTAGAGTGTTGGCGAAAAAGAGGAAAACCGTCAACAAGATGGACTGACACAGTGGCTGCAACAATGGGCTCAAGCATAGCAATGACTGTGAGGTTGGAGCAGGACTGGGCAGTGTTTTGTTCTGTCGTAGATAAGGTCTCTATGAGTTGGCACCACCTTGACAGCACCTAACAACATCTATAAATATTAAGGGAAAGATTCTTTGGCACTGTGTGAACATTGTGTTCATCCAATCATACTCATTTGTTCAACAATATTCAAGTGCCTGCTATAGGCCAGGCAGTACCGTGGTTGCTGTGGTTAGCGGTGAGCACACAAAATATTTGTTATATACAAGAAGGGGGAAAAACTTTAACTGTGATAAATGCTAAGAAGATAAGTTCCGTGGTACTGTGAGTTTATAAAAGAAGGAATTTACTTAGGGATCTCAGGAAGAACTGCTCTAAAAACTGAAAATAGTCAAGGGTGTGGCCTTTCAGAACCACAACTCCAGGCCTTTTTTTTTTGAGGTGCTTCGGTGGATTCGAACTGCCAGCCTTTTGGCTAGTAGCTTAGTGCTTAACAGTTTGTGCCACAACATGTTATGACAAATAAAGATGTGATAGTAGGTTAAGGGGAAGGCAGCATTTTAGACCAAGGGCCGGCATACATAAACACTCAAAAAAGAGGGTAGAAAAGAGAAAGTGGTGTGGTGTGTGACTAGAGAATTAGGTAGAAGCCAGATCATGTAAAGTTTGCTTAAGGATTTTGGTCTTAATCCAAAAGCAGTGGGGAGCAATTGAAGATGCAGTAGAAGAAATTTATTAGTCTGAATGCTGTCTACAGTCACAAAGCATAGCTTTGAAATCTGCTGTGGATTGCTTTGATTTATTCTTTCAACAAATTGATCAAATACCTGTTAAATGTCAAACACCGTGGAAAATGTTGGAGAGCAACAATTAACAAGGCAAATTATCGTGCTAGTAGACACTGAACAAATAATTACATGTATTAACACATCATGAAGGGCAAGTACAGGGAATGATATAAAATAAACAACCTTTCCAATCTCATTTTTCTAATGTGAATTTGAGGACTAGGACTAACTCAAATACAGGACTTTAATAAGATATATAATTTTAAGAGAGCTTTCTTTTCTCTTCTGTCTTTTTCACAATCTAACAAGAATGTCAATCTGGCGACATTCCAGTGTCCATTCCCAGGTCACACCATAGGTCTTTGTTTAAATGATGAAGGAAGAAGTGTCCACTTTAGTCATATTTGCATCTAACTTAAAAACATACGTACACACAAACGCTGAGTTGAATTGACAATGGTAATCACTGCAATTTTCCAATTAAAAAATTGTAAGCTGAAATTCATTTTCATCATACCGAGCCTCCATGCAAAACCTTTAAGTAATTTTCTGAGGAGCTTCGTTCTTCTTAGTAAGACTCTCCAAGTCCTTGGTAATATGGCTTTCGCTGGCCTTTATGATGCTTCTCTTGCTATTTCCTATATGAATCATTTGTTCTTAACCAGCTGGTGCACCTTGACTGCCAAACGCTCATTTTACATCCTGTCTCCAGAATCTGTTCCCCATGTCCATTAAGTCCACAAACATCCCCCAGTTTTTAAGGTTCACCTTATGAGCTCTTTTCAGGAGAGCTCTTTCACCCTCCTTGAATGATTCTAAACCCATTATTTATCCCTCATTTCTTATAAGTCATATGTATGTACGTATCCATCCTTATAGATGGCACTTTTTACACACACACACACGCACATACACCACAGCAATTAACCCCTACATTTCTCAGTAATCCAATAGTAATCAGTGGCACCAAATACATGATAGATACACAAATAGATGCCAAGTATATTATTATATTTTATTATGATTATTACTATTATTACTTCCTGATTGAGGAAAATTAAACAAACAAGCAACAATCTAGATTAGATGTGAAAGTTATGCGTGGTGGCTATGACCATCTCTTAAGTAGGTCTTATGCCACATGATTCTTCAAATGGGTCTTTTGAAATATTTTTCAAAACATTTGTTAAGGATTATTTTGACAAAATTCCATTAAATTTGCTTTAGGCAGTTGGCAGAAGGAGGACTCTTTTTAAATTCTGTCTACAGCTTAAGAAATGAGAATCTTTGCAAATACTTAAGACGCAAGGTTTTACTCAGCTCATTACCCATGTTTAAAATCATTCTGTTCAGATGCTACCTCAGACCAAGACCTCTGCTGGGTTTGCTGCAACATTCTTTCTGGCTCTAGATCCCTCAGAAACTCAAAGGCTATAAAATTGTTCACAACATAGTCTGCCAGAATAATAATAAAAAAAAGCTCCCCACTTTTCATGGAACAATAAGTCATTCTCATTTGGAACAAACCTCTGATTGGCATTTCTGGACTATGTTGAGATCTCTGAGGTAATTTCTTCAGAAAGCAGCAGCTGCTTTGGGGTTTCTCAGGCATTTCGGTCTCTTTGGAGATTTGCTACACAACGGCTGCCATTTTGGATGAGTTCCCAGAGACACTGTTTCAGTTATCAAAAGATGTACTCCTCCAGCCCGTTGGGAAAAATAAATTTCTCCATTTTAAGTGCGCATCTTGTGTTGATGATAGCTGAAACAGAATTTTTTTCTGAATGCAAAATGAAGTCCACTAGTCACTCACTTCAACTTGACATGAGTCTTTTCAAATTTCTATTTTAATTTGAAACACATTTCTGAACGTTACTGAGACTTCAGTATTTTGAATTCAAAAAAAGGATACTGAATGTTTAAAACTGCTGTGAAGTGCACATCTGATATGCTGGCAAGGGTCACAGGAATGGATTTCATGGATTTTTTTCCTGCAGATTTCAAGAGAGATTCCTCTCTTAAATATCTGAAATGTCGAAGTATCTTTTAGCCAAAATGAAATCAATGCACATGACATAAAAAGATAAACCAGTCAATGTTTCTATAATATCTTGTTGAGGAAAATATGTGATGCAATTCTGTATAGAAATCCCATTACACAAAAACAGTGTTATATGTCTGATTTATGAAGGTCCCTGGGTGGTACAAACGGTTTTGCACTTGAATATTAACTTAAAAGGTTGGTTGTTCCAACCCACCTAGCAGCACCATGAAAGAAAGCCCTGGCAATCTGTTTACATAAAGATTACAGCCTAGAAAACCCTATGGAGCAGTTCTACTCTGTAACACAACATGGGATTGCTATGACTCAGAATCGACTGGAAATCAATGGATTTTGTTTTGTTTTGTTTTTATCTGGTTTATGAATAACAATGGAATTTTAATAGAATTTCTTTAAGTTTGTACATTTCACCAGTTGTGCCCCTGACACCCCAAACTCAAGTTCTAAGTAGAACTAATAGTTCTTGCCTCAAACATTATTCATTACCTCAAAAAATAATTAAAGGAGCCCTAGTGGTGCAATAAGGACCAGGCTGCTAACTGAAAGTTTGGTCATCAGAACCCACCCAGCTGTTCTGTAGGAGAAAGGCTTAGAGGTCTGATCCTATAAGATTACAGACTAGAAAACTGTGTGGGGCAGTTCTACTCTGTTACATGGAGTAGCTATGAGTCGAAGTCAACTTGACAACACTCAACAACAACAACAAAAGTAGTTAAAACAATAGATATATTTCTGTCTATATGTGTTTAAGTTAACAAACATCCTTTCAATTACTCAGACTGAGAATATCAGGGCTATCTTTTACTTCTTTCTCTTTCTTGGTCCCCACATCCAATGAGCCTCATAGTCCTATGATTCTATTCTATATTAACCTGTATAAAATTTGCATTTTATTTATTCCCACTGCAACTGCCTGGAGTACTGATGGCACAGTGGTTAAGCATTTGGCTATGATTTAGGTATTCATTTAAAAAAATTCACTATCTCCTAAAAATTAAAATAACATTTATTATTATAGTTAGATTAGAAAATAATTCCTATAATTCCTAGAACATTTGGCAAATACAGAAAAGATACAGATAAAACCATTCATTCTCCACGATAAGAAACAAAATAGCTATTATGATGGTTTATTTTCTTTCAGTTTTGTGTGTGTACATGCACATTTTTAATGACAAAATATTATTACATACTATGGAGGGGCCAACATTTATTTAACCATTCCCTAATTATAAGACACTTATGCTCTGTCCAGTTACCTGCTATTGTTGCTAAAATGAATAATACTCTACATACGAATTTTTCCACATTTCTGTTTGTGTTAAATCTACGTTCATGAGAGTGCTATACTTTGATGAAAGTATAAACTATTTTATTACATTCTTATGTTTTAAAATTATTTTCTCTTTTATTTGTTCCTTTTCTTTTTTCAAGGAAAATATTCAGATACCCAGAATTTACCTTGGTGTATAATTTAAGGATTTTGTTTTTTAAGAGTCAATTTTTTTTATCCTCTGTTTCTTGAGTAATTCATTATTTTGTCCTTTTTACATTATAACATTTCCAATCTTGCTTTGTGAGAATGCATTTGACTTTGTTGATCTGCCTTTCCATTATCACACAAATACTGTGTTATTTATTGATATCGACTAAGAATATGTTTTAACAACTGATAGAAAAATTTACTTATTAACATTCTTTCTTTTTATTTAGTCTCATTTATGTGCTCATTCTGATTATTTTGGAATCATTCTGTTAAGTTCCTAGATAAGAGAAAAAAAAATTCATATTAGGAACTCATTTTTCATTAATCTATAATTGTTTTTTAAATATTGTCAACTTTAAAACAACTAGTTTTCCTATCCAGAAATATAGTTTACTTGTACACTCATTCAAATCTTATAATACATCTCTAAAATTAGCTTTGAGAGATAGAGAGATAGATGGAGGGAGGGCAAGAGGAAAGTGGAAAGCAAAGAGAAAGACAAGAGGAGGGGAGGAAGAAGATGATATTGCACATGACAATCTGAGTCTGTCCCAAGATCTGTTTTTGGTCCTCATTTTAGACAGAAAATTTATTTACATTATATCTGCTAATTTGGAGTTGTTAATATCTTGGGAAGTGTTTTCCAAAAGTTTTACTGAGATATAATTTGCATACCATACAATTCACCCATTGAAAGTGTACAATTCAAATTTCAGCAAATGTGGTGCTGTAAACAGAAGCAGCACGCCATTCCTCCATAGAAAGACCCAAAAAACTAAGTAAAACAGACACAAACGTCATTCTTGGAACCTGAAGTGTCAAATGAGGAGATAAAGAACTTAACGAAACACCTAATAGAATAAGAAACTGACAGAGGAGAGAGAGCAAGGAGAGATACATACAGAGGTCCCTTAACAGCTAAAGCAGCAGGGATTCGCCATTTTGAACTCCTGTCAAGGGTCAGCAGACAGGTAGCATGGGAAAGCAGCTTCACAAAGCTCACAGCAGGAAACAGGGCACCCAGTAACCAGAGATACATGCTTTCCCACCCCCATCCTCTCCCTGCTGCTCTACCTGCAAGCTTCCTGTCTGGCTGCAGTGGCTCAGCCAGCTAGGAAGTGCAGCATCTGTGCCACTTGGATTCGCCCCACCCACATTGCAGATCAGCAGACGGAGAATATGGGAAAGCAGCTTCACAAAGTTCCCAGCAGGAGACAGAACACCCAGTAATGAGTGATACATGCTTTCTGAATCCCCATCCTCTACCCTCCTTCGGCCTCGTCTGCTTCTCAGTCTCTTGGCTGGGGACAGCTGCTTCTGCCCCAGGCCGCTTGGATTCACCCCGCCCACATTGGCCAGGTCCCTGAGTTGCTGTTGCTTCTTTCAGTTTCTCTTGGTTTCTTCCATGCCTCTCTCCACCTCCTCCTCCTTTCTCTGGAACACCTGGCTCAGTGTGCCATCTTTGCTAATTCTTGAAAGGCTGTGAAGACCCACTAGACTGGGGAACTACTCCCTGCCTGCAAGATCATGCTGGTGGGATCCCTGGGGCTTTTTTGTTGTTTTTTGCTTGCTTTGCTTTGCTTTGCTTGTTTTCTTTCTCTTTTTCCACTTGGGAGCCACTTCTAGCCAGCCTGCACTGCACAGCTTAAGAGCCACTCCCCCAATCTGTGCAGCCACATAGGTGAGATCCTTGGGGCATTTCCTTTCTTTTTTTCATTTTTTCCCTTTTTTCTCTTCTGTCTTTCTTCATTTCTCCGCTCTTGTCTGTCTGTACTTACCTTCTTTTCCTGTCTCCTGAGTACGTGGTGCTGTGTGGCATCTATAGCCCCTCTAGCCAGACTATACTATGTAGCCTGGGAGCCACTTCCCCAGTCTTCACAGCCACACCTCTGGGACCTCTGGGTGCTTTTATTTTTTTATTTTCCAAGTTTTTATCTAGTTTTCTTTCTTTCTTTCTTTCTTTTTGCATTTCTCCATTTCTTGTTCTCATCTCACCATTCCAAAGGCAAGCTCCCTTAACACTCTTTTTATCCCCTTGGCTTGTTTTTGGTTTCTGTTTCTCTCCCCTTTCCCATACCCACATTAGCTCCACACACCACAACCTCTCTCGTGTTTCCTGCCTACCTGCACCATGTGCTGGACATCACACCCATGAGCAGCATAGGCATAGCCTACCGGAACCTGTCCAGCACTCATTACTGGCCTGCCCTGTCAGGTCTAGTACATGGCACAAACAAACCATCCAAGCCCCTCCTCTTCAGCTGGACCTGCCCTGCTGCACCGTAGCTAAGTGACTGGCCCTGCCCATTGGACAAGAAAATGAAAACTATCATGGCCACAGACAAGCAGATGACAAAGAACACAGCCCGCCTGCTCAGACTTAACCAAATAAACAAAAAAGCCAGATGAAACAAACAAATCTACAATCAAAAAACAAAGAAAATAACTACCGACTGTCCCAAAGACAGCAGGTAATATCAAAACATTAAAAAAAACAGAACAGATGGTTCCAGTCTAACCTAAACTCCGGAAACTCTGGTGGTGTAGTGGCTAAGTGCTATGGCTGCTAACCAAAGGGTCGGCAGTTCAAATTTGATGGTTCCAGTAGGTGTCCAAAATAAAACACCAGATGAGTTTTCAGTAGAAGAAAAGGCACTAGAACAGCCTGACAGGGAATTCAAATCTCTAATATTCAGAGTTGAAGCAAAAAGCAGACAAAAATGATGAAAAAAAAGACAAATTCATGGAAAAGGCAGACAAATTCATGGAAAATACAAACAAAAAAAGGAAGAATTCAGGAAAATAATACAAGAACAAAATGTCAAAATAAAATTCACAACTTGAAATCATACAAAAACAACAATTAGAAATCCAAAAGATACACAAGATTTCAGAAATGGACAGTGCCATAGAACAGAAAGAGTAAGGAAAAAAAAATCAATTACATGGAAACTGAATAACACCTTACTTAAAAACCACTGAGTAAAAGAAGAAATCAGAGATGGAATCAAAAAACTCCTAAAATAAAACAAGAATGAAAACACATCATACCAAAATCTTTGGGACACAGCAAAGGCAGTCCTCAGAGGACAATTTATAGCAATAGATGCTCCCATCAAAAAAGAAGAAAGGGACAGAATAAAAACATTAACTACACAACTTGAACGAATAGAAAGAGAACAGCAAAAGAAGCCCACAGCCACCAGAAGAAAGGAAGAAATAAAGATCAGAGCAGAAATAAATGAAATAGAAAATAGAAAAACAATAGAAAGAATCAAGAAAACCAAAAATTGGTTCTTCGAAAGGATCAACAAAATCAACAAACCACTGGCCAAACTGAAAAAAGAAAAACAGGAGAGCATACAAATAACCCAAATGAGAAGTGAAATAGGGGACATTCCAACAGACCCAAATGAAATGAAAAGGATTATAACAGAGTATTATGGAAAACTGTACTCCAACAAATTTGAAAACCTGGAGGAAATGGGCACATTTCTACAAAAACACTCCTTACCCAAACTAACACAAAGTGTTATTGAAAATCTGCACATACCCATAATAAGAGAAGAGATTGAAAAGACAGTAAAAAACTCCCAACAAAAAAAACCCTGGCCCAGATGGTTTCACTGGTGAATTCTACCAAACATTGGAGAAGAGTTTATACTAGTGCTACTCAAACTATTTCAGAACATAGAAAAGGAAGTGATACTTCCAAATTCATTCTATGAAGCCAACATAACCCTGATACCAAAACCAGGCAAAGACACCAAAAAAAAAAGAAAATTACAGACCAATATCTCTCATGAATATAGGTGCAAATGTTCTCAACAAAATTCTAGCCAAGAGAATTCAGCATCATATCAAAAAATATACACCACAACCAAGTAGGATTCATACCAGGTATGCAAGGATGGTTCAACATTAGAAAATCAATGTAATCCACCACATAAAAAAAAAGAAAGAAAAGAATCACATGATCATCTCAATCAATGCAGAAAAGGCATTCAACAAAGTCCAACACCCATTCCTGATAAAAACTCTCAATAAAATAGGTATAGAAGGAAAATTTCTCAACATAATAAAGGGCATATATGTAAAACAAATGGCCAACATCATTCTTAATGGAGAGAGGCTGAAAACATTCCCCTTGAGAACAGGAACAATGCAAAGATACCTTTCATCACCACTCCTATTTAACATTGTGTTGGAAGTCCTAGCTAGAGCAATAAGGCAAGAAAAAGAAATAAATGGCATCCAAACTGGTAATGAAGAAGTTAAACTGTCCCTATTTGCAGATGATATGATATTATACATAGAAAACCCAAAAGACTCCAAGAGAAAACTACTGGCACTAATAGAAAGATTCAGCAGAGTACCAGGATAGAAGATAAACATACAAAAATCAATTGGATTCCTATACACCAATAAAGAGAATGATAGAAAGGAAATCACGAAAACAATACCATTTATAATAGCCCCTAAAAAATAAAATACTTGGGAATAAATCTAACCAGGGATGTAAAAGACTCATACAAAGAAAACTACAAAACGCTGCTGCAAGAAACCAAAAGAGATCTACATAAATGGAAAAACATACCATGCTCATGGATAGGTAGATTCAACATTGTGAAAATGACAATTCTACCCAAAGCGATTTATAATTTCAAAGTAATACGGATCCAAATACAAACATTTTTTAAAGGGATGAAAAAATTTATCCTTAACTTTATATGGAAAGGGAAAAAACCCCAGATAAGTAAAGTTCTGTTGAAGAAGAATAAAGTAGGAGGACTCACACTACCTGACCTCAAAACCTATTGTACAGCTATGGTAGCCAAAACAGCCTGGTACTGGTACAACAACAGATACGCTGACCAATGGAACAGAACTGAGAACCCAGATGTAAATATATCCACCTACGGTCACCTGATCTTTGACAAGAGCCCAAAGTCCATCAAATGGAAAAAGAGAGTCTTTTTAACAAATGGTGGTGGCAAAACTGGATGTCCATCTGCCAAAAAAAAAAAATGAAACAGGACCCATACATCACATTATACCTAAAAACTAACTCAAAATGGATCAAAGACCTAAATACAAAGCCAAAAACTATGAAGTTCACAGAAGAAAAAAATAGGATCAATACTAGAGACCCTAACACACGGCATTAACAGGATACAAACCACGACCAACAACACACAAGCTTCAGAGAATATGCTAAATAACTGGGGTCTCCCCAAAATTAAACACTTATGCTCATCAAAAGACTTCACCAAAAGAGTAAAAAGCGAACCTACAGACTGGGAAAAAAATTTCGGCTATTACGAATCAGGTAGAGGACTAATCTCTCAAATCTACAAGAAAATGCAACACCTCTACAACAAAAAGACAATCCAATTAAAAAATGGGCAAAGGAAATGAACAGACACTTCACCAAAGAAGACATTCAAGTGGCCAACAGACACATGCTCACGATCTCTAATCATTAGAGAAATGCAAACAAAAACCACGTTGAGATACCATCTCACTCCTGCATTACTTGCATGAATCAATAAAACAGGAAATAACAAATGTTCGAGAGGTTGAGGGGAGATTGGAACTCTTATGCACTGCTGCTGGGAATGCAAAATGATACAACCATTTTGGAAAATGATATGGTGCTTCCTTAGAAAGCTAGAAATTGAAATACCATATGATCCGCAAACCCACTGCTAGGAATATATCCTAGAGAAATGAGAGTCATTACGTGAATAGACATATGCACACCCATGTTCATTGCAGCATTGTTCGTAATAGCAAAAAGATGGAAACAACCTAGATGCCCATCAACAGATGAATGGATTAAAAAAACAACTGATACATACACACAGTGGAGTATGACACAATGATAAAGAACAAATATGAATCTGTGAAGGATCTCCTAACATGGATGAATCTGGAGGGCATTATGCTGAGTGAAATAAGGCAATCACAAAAGTACAAATATTGTATGAGAACACTCATGAAAAACTCATGAAAGGGTTTAAATACAAAAAGAAACAATCTTTGATGGTTACAAGGGAGGAGAGGGGTGAGGATGGAAAAACACTTAACAGATAAGTGGAAACTTTGGTGAAGGGTAAGACAGTACACGATACTGGGGAAGCCAGCACAAGCTGTACAAGGCAAGGTCATGGTAGCTCCATAGACACATCCAAATCCCTGAGGGGCCAAACCACTGGGCTGAGAGCTGTAGGGACCATGGTTTTAGGGAATATCTAGCTCAATTGGCATAATGTAGTTTATAAAGAATATGTTCTACATTCTACTTTGGTGAATAGCGCCTGGGGTCTTAAAAGCCTGTGAGCAGCCATTTAGAATACTCCACTGGTCTCATGAAGAAAACTAAAGATACAACGAAAGATTTGTTCAAAGGACTGATGGACCACACCTATCATGGCGTCCACCAGACTGAGTCCAATAAAACTAGATGGTGCCCAGCTGCCAGCACTGACTGCTCTGGCAGGGATCACACGAAGCGGTCCCAGACGGAGATGGAGAAAAACGTAGAATGAAATTCTAACTCAAAAAGAAAGACCAGACGTGCTGGCCTGCCGGAGACTGGAGAAACCCCGAGAATATGGACCCCAAACATCCTTTCAGCTCAGTAATGAGGTGACTCCTGAGGTTCAGCCAAAGATTGAACAGACCCATGGAACAAAGCAAGACTAAAGGGGTGCACCAGCCCTGGGGCAGGGACTGGAAGGCAGGAGGAAACAGGAAAGCTGGTAATAGGTAACCCAGGGTTGAGAAGGGAGAGTATTGACATGTCGTGGTGTTGTTAACCAATGTCATAGAACAATGTCTGTACTGTTTGATGAGAAACTAGTTTGTTCTGTAAACCATCTAAAAATCAATAAAAAATAAAGTGTACAATGCAATGACTTTTAGTATAGTCGTAGAGTTGTGCAACCATCACTGAAATCTAAATTTAGAACATTTTAATCACCTCAAAAAAAAAAAAAAAAAAAAGCTGGCAGGACTGAATTCAGAGAGAACATGGTAAAGAAAAGTATTTTAAAAAATGTCTCTTGGGTATCCACCAGGGAAATGGAAAGCTCATAAAGGGATAAATAAACAAAAACAGAATAGGAATTATTTGTGAAAGTACAATGATTCTGAATTCCCCAGAAATACAGAAATAAAGAAGTTCAGTTTGAAAGGACTAGTACAGTGCTTTCAGGAGAGAAAAAAAAAAAATATGTAACTAGACATAATACAGTAAAATATAAGCACACCAGAGACAAAAATAAATTTGAATAACTCAAAGGCAGAAAATACATATCACTTACAAAGGAACTTGAACTTAGAAATTTATGTCCATGTAGATAACCATTTAAATGTAAGAGCATAATAAATGAAGACATTTAGAATATTTGTGATACAAATATCCAATTTGAAAGCAATTTTAGAGAAAGCAATTAAATGAGAAGAGATATAAATTCAGAAAATTATATTGGAAGTAAATATGCTAAAAAGGATTTAGAGTTTGTTGCTTTCTTAAAAAGAAACACATACACACAAGAAAAAAGAGAAAGAAAAGAAAGGGAGAGGAGAGAAAGAGAAAAAAGGAAAATATAAAATGTACCCACAATGAATAATATGAACATGATGTCAGGGAATGTGAGAAGAGAGGAAGAGAACACAAGAATATGGTAAAGTACTTTTTTTTTTTAATTTATGAAACAATATAGTTATCAGTGGGTTTAATAAATCATAAGGATAAAACATATACACCTTAAAGACAATGAATACGAAGAGAATATATTGCTTTTAAATCAGCAAGATAAATGTCATCTATTCAGCAGACAGCAAGAACAAATATAATAAAAAGGAAACTAAAAGAAATACATGAAATAACATCTTAATATAACAATAATTGCAATAAATATAATTAGGCTAAAGTTAACAAATAAAATGCAGGGAATCTCAAAGCATTAAAAATAACAATAAAAATAAAATTAAAAAGAATATTTAGCAATATATGGTTTAAAAGGATATTTTTCTTGATGATAGATAAAAGTTTAACATAAAACCATGGAAAGGATGTACCAGACAAATATGCACAAAATTTAACTAGAATAACAACCTTGATATTCAATAAAACAGAATATATATATATTATTCTGATATATATTCCTGTGAGATATACATACATAACACAATAATACAGGCAAGACATATATACCAATAAATAGAATATTTATAATCTGTTACAATATATAGTAACAGACAGTGAAGAATATACTATACCAATAAATGGAACTTAGGGCAAAAAGAAGATTTCTGGGTCTTATAGTCTGGTTGAGGAGAGTATCAAGAAATCAGATAATTATATTTCATTGTAAGAAGTACTTGCTATAAATGTTATGAGAACTCAAAGGGGAGGCAATTCATAGGCCTGGGAAAGATTCCAGGACCATTCAAACTAAGACCTAAAATATAAACAGGAATTAACCAGGAAAGGAGGGCAGGGAAAGTATTTCAGTCTGAGGGAAGGGCATCTGGGAAAGCTATGAAGTAATAACACGCCTTGCACAGTTAAGAGACTGGAAGAGTATCCCTGTGGATGCAGGGACAGAGAGAAGGCTTGAAAGGACTTCTGGAAGTGCAATGAGTGGACATTTGTGGGTTATAAGGGCTTCAAATATGGGAGAGGCATGCTCAGAATTCAACTGTTGAATCTAGGTTGGCCTTAGTGACTTGAGAAATGAAGATGGCAGAAGTAACATTCTTGAACTTCCAAATTTAGGTCATAAGAAACTGCACAGATTCTTCCTGAATCCCTTGGAATGCTAGCTTTTGAGGAACTTCCTCTCAGAACCCAGGCTATGCTGTGAGAAGTCCTAATCACATGGAGAGTTCATATAGGGTCTTTTATTAACAGCAGATTTCTGATGGACACTTAACAACAACTGCCAGCCATACAAGTGAGCCTTTGGTTGACTGCAGTCCCTGCTTACTTCTGATGGCATGACAAGAGAGACCCCAAGCAAGAACTGTCCAGCTGAACCTAGTTTAACCCACGGAACTTTGCTTGTTTTGTTTGTTGTTGTTGTTGTTTATTGTTGTAATACATATAACACAACATTTGCCAATGCAACATTTTTCATATGGACAATGTGGTGATATCAATTAATCATGCCATCACCAATAATTGCTACCAAGTTTTCCATCACCATAAACAGAAACTCACTGCTTTATAATCAATGACTCCCTCTTCTGCCCTCCCTCCCATCCCTGGTAACCACTAATAAAAACGTGATCTCTATGCATTTGCCTATAAAAAATAAAAAAAATAGGTATTTAATGTAAGTGAGACTATATAACCTTTGCCCTTTTGTGATTGACTTATTTCACTTAGCATAAAGTTTTCAAGGTTCATCCCTGTTGCAGCATGTATCAGGACTTCATTTCTCTTTAAGGCTGAGTAGTATTTCCTTGTATGTATGTACCTCATTTAGTTTATCCATTCATCTGTTGATGGACATTTTAAGTTGTTTCTACATTTCAACTATTGTGAATAGTGCTGCAATGAACATTGTTGTACATGTGTCTGCATCATTGCTTTCAAGTCTCTAGGGCATGACTTCAGGAGTGGAATTGCTGAGTTATATGGTAGCTATACATTTAACTTTTAAACCACAGAATTTTGAAGGATAATAAGTTATTTTAAACCACTAAGATTTGATGTGTCTGGTTTCACAGCAATGGATAACCAGAAATGTCTTCCACATTTGCCATAATTGGGTCCTACTTCACCAATCCAAATTTACTCACCACACTTCCTTGCTACACATCCCTCCTCAATCTGTTTCTGATCAACCACAATGGACTTCAGTTGGACAGATTATTCCTCTCCCTGAAGTTCCAATAGCAAAACACCAAAATATGTGGATCTCCCAAGAAAAAGCTTTTTTTTTTTTTTTAAATTTCCGCCTCTAGAGTAGAAAGAAAATTAAGTTCTGAGAAAACAATGCTGAAAGAAGTGAATTTATTAGTTATGGGTTCCTATTTTAGATTCTCAGAATAAAGCATTTGATTACTCATTCTTGAATTATTTACAGTGCTCATCTTGAGACTGGGGTCAGCTAAATTAGAGACACAAGATTAGTACAGGAACTCTCACCAAGGATGAACTAAAATTACAATAAAAACAGTGACATCTTTGAAGCTTCATGTTTAACAAATTTAGGCCAGTTTATTTAATTGATTTTCCATTTAATATTCCAATTTGAGAGAACTGCTGGACCATATCAAATATAGATTACATATTCTTAAAATATCTTGGTATTTAACACTAATGCAAAAATTCAATGCTATTTTTTTCCTGGTTTAACTGAAAACATCTAAGGATGCTGATTGTGAACTTTTGAGGAAGAGAGGCAGCTATAAAATATAAGCTGAAATTTGCATAACCAATTGTGTGTACTTGCACACAATATTTAGCCCACAGATGTTTATTCCTAGGCATTTTTCACTGTAGAGGCAGAGTAGAAGACCTTCTAATTTCTAAAAAAAAAATGGAACTACTTGAGAACAGAAAACTAAAATACTGAAAAATGAATTTATAAATATCTATTGAGAACATTTTATATGTATTATAGGGATTGGGAGAATAAAATTATCACTAAGATGCTGTTCCTATCCTAGAAAAACATCTGGTCTAGGGTAGGAGACAGGCATATTAAACAATAAGGCAGTATGGCAAACCTAAGTATTAAACTAAGCTCAAAGATTTAGGGAAATATAGAGAAGAAAGTAGCCTTTTCCACCTTGGAAAGGGGGATAAGCTACATTTTATGAAGTGGAGAGAAGTTTGTATCTCCTTTGAACACCAGAATCATATATCCAACAACCTATTCAATAACTCCACCTGAATATCTAACAGAAATTTTAAACTTTGGTGCTAAATTGGAACTCTTGATCTTTCCTCCAACACCTGCCCTAGTCAAATTCTTCCCTATTTCACTTAATGGCAACTCCATTGAGTTCCTCAGGACAAAATCTATTGATCACCTGAACTTCTCTCTTACTCTCACATGCCTTATCCAATCCATCAGCAAATATTATTGGCTTTACCTTCAAAATACACCCATAATCTGCCAACCATCACCATTTCCATTGTTTCTACATTGATCCAATCTACCCTCATCTCTAGTTGGAATTATTGCAAAAATGTTTTACTGGCCTCCTTGCTTCTGATCTTGTCTCCCTAAAGATATTCTCAAAATAGAGACCGGAGTTTTGAAGATGAAATTTAGTCACATCTTATCTCTCACTTGCTCGAAAACCTTCAAAGGCGTCTGATATCATTCCAAGTAAGCACACAAGTTCTTACAGTGGCAGATGTGTCGTTACATGACCAGATTTCCCTTCAACCCATTGCTCCTCAGACCTCAGATTCTACTATTCTCTTCCTTATAAATCTGTTTCTCCTTCAACTGGCCTCTTGCCTGTTCCTCCAACTTTCCTGTTCTTGCCTCAGGGCCTTTGCACTTGCTGTTTCTTATACTTAGAAGTCTACTTCTGCAGGTATCTGCATGGCATAGACAATCTCTACAATCCCTCACCTTCTTCAGGGCTATACACAAATGCCATCTTATCTGACAGACCTTCTTTGGGAGATCTATTTAAAACTTGCAACTCCCACCAGCTGACCCTTCTTAACCAATTTTTCCATCTTTATTTAAATCAATAGCATTTATCACCACCCAATATCATACTTATTTTATATAATTCATTGTTTGTCTACCCACCCTTCTCCATAACTGGAATGTAGTCTCCTTGCAGGCAGTAATTTTTGTCTGTTTTGATTGTTGCTTTGCTCCTATCTCCTAGAACAGCTTCAGATAAATACTGGGGAACTAACAAATACCTACTGCATGAATGAATGTACAATTGCAAAATAATATAAACAAATACAAATGAAAATCTGGAAAAATATAATAATATATATTACAGGGAAAATATTAATCTTATTAATATTAAAGGTATCTTATAAATCAATAAAACTAAGACCAACATGTTAACTAGCAAATAAATACATGTATCTTGAAAACAGAAAAAAAGTTTTAAATAAGCAGAAAACAAAACAAATTAAAACAATGATTACACACATTATTTAATTGGTGAAGATTTAAAAGAAATGCATAGCTATGTTGAGAAGAATATAACTGAGAAGAATAAGTGCAAGAATAAAATATAAATTGGCTAAAAATACTAAAAATTTGAAAAAAGAATTTGCAACGTGTCTAAAACCTTAAGAATGGTATACCCATCAATGCAAAAAACCATTTCTACAAATGTATTTAGTTACTCTCATTCATTCATTCATACACAACGTATGTGGGAAGGTTGGAGTGTATAAACACGTTTGCCACTCATGTTTGATAGGTCAGAATATATTAATCAAATATCATAGAAAATAATGTAAGATTATATCTGGAAAAGTATTAGAAAACAGATACATGGATACAAGTACATCTATAATTAGAGATTTGAGCTAATTTCGTTATCAGGGGAGATTTTCTGTAAGAAATTACTTTTAACCTGAAATCTTATGATGGAGCCCCAACAAAGAGGCAATAGTAACTGTATCTATTCTTTTGAACATTAGGTCAGTTCTACTCTTTTACTCTGTTACATGGAGTTGCTATGAGGTGGAATCGACTCAATACAACATTATGTTTTAAGCACTGTGCCAAACACTGGAGCTAAAATGATGAGTAAGATAACCTTGGCTCAAGCCTTCAGGATTTCCACATCTATTGGGGGATACTTGTGATTTAGGAGGGAGGTGGCAACTAAGATGAAGGGGAAGTAAGGAGATTTGAAATATAATTTGCAACTTCATACAATGGGCTTTATGATGCATTTGATTCTGTGAGTAAAGGAAAGGCAGGAATCTCAGATAACTTTTTATGGTTTTAACTTACCACTAGGTGAATCAAAAAACAAACAAACAAACCCATTTTTATGAAGACAATTCGGACTCTTAGTGACCCTATAGGACAGAGTAGAACTGCTCCATAGGGTTTCCAAGGCTGTAATCTTTAGAGAAGTTGACTGCCACATCACTCTCCCAAACAGTGGGCTGGTGGGTTCAAACGGCCAACCACTCAGTTAGCAACTGAGGCTTAACCCCTGTGCCATGAGGGTTCCTCACTTTGATATCCCTCCCCTTCACTAAACACCTATCTTCCTATCCCAATAAATGGCACACTATTCACTAGACACGTGTTAATGGAGGGGGGGAATATCAAAGGTTCTATTTTAGGTACATCAATTTTCTACTATCTCTGATTCATTCAGATACAAGTTGATAGTCATTTATCTAAGGGTTTGAAGATAAGAAAAGAAAATTAGTTGATTATGTAAATCTAGGAGATGCTAACATACAGACAGTATTGGAAATCATAGCGCTGTCTGAGAAAATATAAGGAGAATGTGCAAATAAGAGATAGAAGAAAAAATTACAGAAGAGAAAAGCAGAGGAGAAGAAAAGGTAAGAGAGGAGATGAGAGACAAGAGAGGGGAGGAAAGGATATAAATAAGAAGGGGTGTGGCAGAAGAGAAAATGAAAAAGGAAGAGAATGCGTAAGGCCCAGAAGGAATTAATACATTTAGAGTTCGACTGGCAAGAAATAGAGTCAGTAAAGTAGAGAGAAACGAGTGACCAGAACAGAGAGAGGGCAATGAGATGCAAAATTCAGTTGCCAGAATTGACTTAAATGTGGGAGCAGGAGAACGTGGGAGAACACTGCCTATTTTCATACAAGAAAAGGAGGATGGCTAGGGTGTGTGTGTGAAAATTTCTGCTAAGTAGTGGCAATCATTTTGGAAGGATTACCTTCTGATGACTAGTTTCTCTATAAAGAGTGAAGACTGGCCATTTGCTAAGAGTATGGAGATGGAGAAAGATGTGGAAGTTGAAGGAGGGTGATGATTTAAAACAATCAATGCATACAGTGGAGAAGTACTGTCACACAGGAAAGTTGACAGCCTAATTGATCATGAATATTTGGTGAAATCATTTTTACCTGTCATGTGATTTCTCACTAGCAGAATTCATCCACAACTATGAAGGAGCAGAAATACAATGAGAGTTGGGTTAAACTGGATTGAATTTCTGGCATTTGAGTGTGATGAAGAAGACAGAGGACCAAACAGAGAAATTTAACTTGTTGGCAGTAATGATATTAAAGTTAGGGACCGTGCACACAAAGAACTGTAAAGTCAACTTTGCTTATAAAATAAAAAATAAAGATGGCAGGGCCAAGACGGCAGAGTAGTAAGATGCTCCCTGTGGTCCCCCTTACAACAAAGACCAGAAAAAAAAAAGTGAATCGATTATACATGACAATCTAGGAGCCCTGAACATCAAAGGCAAAGTTGAGGAACTGAACTGAGCAGCAGAGGAAAGAAGAGATGGTTCAGAAGCAGCAAGGAGTTGTCAGACCTGACCCAGCAGGAACAGGCACCCTGCAGGTCGGCATCGGCTGACCCCAGTGGTGAGGCAAACAATGGCGTTTGGGATGCATTTTCCACATCGGGAGAGACCAAGTGACAGAGACTCTACTCACACCTCCAGAATCAGTGACAAGTAGAGCTCAATTGACAAAAAATAAGCACATGTGTTTAAACTACTGTGCAGATCAAAAAATACCCTTTTGGGAAAAACCTCGCTCCCACCTACCTGACCCTTCACCACTCTGCACCTTGTCCCAAGACAGCTTCAGAGATGATTGCATTCTCTGTGCTGGAAGTAGGACCCCTTGCACCCCCTGACCAATTCTTCTCACCTTGGAGAGAGAACAAATTAACAAACAGGGAAAAAATAATCTGCTGGCTCCCTAAACTGGGAACTCAGGGAAGAAACAGCTCCTTTGCCTAAGCACAGGCATAAGGGGTCCACAGAGTTTGAATCCCTTTAAACCCTGCATGGACCTGTGCGGGCCCATTTAGACAGCATAGGCCCTCATTAGCACAGAATCAGACAACTCAGTAGAAAGTCAGAGGAGCAGAAATGAGGAAATGGACATCAGAATTAGTGAGATAGAAGATAAAGCACTCAGCACCAATAGATTTGAGAAAAAATCAGATAAAAGAAAAAGAAATGAAGAAACTGTAAGAATTATGTGAGACTCTATAAAGACAAATAACCTAGGAGTGATTGGAGTACCCAAAAGGGGGGATAACAGAAAATACAGAAAGAATTGTTGAAGATTTATTGGCAGAAAACTTCCCTCATATCTTAAAATATGAGAAGCTATCTATCCAAGATGCTCGTTGAAGCCCACACAAGGTAGATCCCAAAAGAAAGCCACCAAGACATATTATAACCAAACTTGCCAAAACCAAAGATAAAGCAAGAATTTTAAGAGCGGCTAGGGATAACCGAAAAGTAACCTACAAAGGAGAGTCAATAAGACTAAGTTCAACTACTCAGCAGAAACCACGCAGGCAAGAAGGCAATGGGATGACATACATAAAGCCTTGATGGAAAAAACTTGCCAGCCAAAAATTATATATCCAGCAAAACTGTCTCTCAAATATGATGGTGAAACTAGGACATTTCTAGATAAACAGAAGTTTAGGGAATTTGCAAAAACCAAGGCTTGGGTGAAACCAAAATTACAAGAAATACTAAAGGGAGTCCTCCAGTTAGAAATAACATCAGATAACAACACAAGACTAGAACACAGGACAGAGAAACCACATATCAACCCAGATAGGGAAATCACAAAAATAAGCCAAAGCTAAAACACTCAAAACAAAGAAGTCATTACGTAAAAGGTGACAACATTAAAACAGAAAAGAAGGACTAAAAAATGTAGTCATAGATCTTTCATATGGAGAGGAAATCAAGACAATATAAAGAAATAAAATATTGATTTAAACTTAGAAAATTAGGGGTAAGTATTAAGGTAACCACAAAGGAAACTAACAATCTTACACACCAAAATAAAAAACAAGAAAAACATAAAGACTCAGGAAATAAAAAAGTAATGACAATGAAAAAAAGGAAAAGAAAATATATAAAGAAAAATGACTCAGTACAGAAAATTAAGTGGAAAAAAGAAACTGTCAACAACACAGAAAAAGACATCAAAATGACAGTAATAAACTCATACCTATCAATAATTACGCTGAATGTAAATTGGCTAAATCCACCAATAAAGAGATAGAAAGGCAGAATGGATTAAAAAAAAACAATGATCCGTCTGTATGCTGCCTACAAGAGACATACCTCAGACTTAAAGACACAAACTAAAACCGAAAGGATGGAAGAAAACATTTCAAGCAAACATCAAAAAAAGAGCAGAAGTGGCAATATTAATTCCTGAAAAAATAGATTATAAAGTAAAATCTACCACAAAGGATGAGAGAGGCCACTATAAAATGATTAAAGGGGCACTACACCAGGAGGACATAACCATAATAAATATTTATGCACCCAACAACAGGGCTCCAAAATACATAAAACAAACTTGAACAGCATTGAAAAGAGAGATAGACAGCTCCACAATAATAGTAGGAGACTTCAACACACCCCTTTTGGTGAAGGACAGGACATCCAGAAAGAAGCTCAATAAAGACACAGAATATCTAAATGCCACAATCAACCAACCTGACCTCATAGACATATACAGAACACTCCGCCCAACAGCAGCCAAGTACACTTTCTTTTCCAATGCACGTGGAACATTCTCTAGAATAGACCACATATTAGGCCATAAAGCACACCTTAACGGAATCCAAAACATTGAAATATTACAAAGCATCTTTTCTGACCAGAAAGCCATGAAAGTAGAAATCAATAGCAGAAAAAGCAAGAAAAAAAACAAATACATGGAAACTGAACAACACCTTGCATAAAAATTACTGGGTTATAGAAAAAATTAAGGAAAGGATAAAGAAATTCATAGAATCAAATGAGAATGAAAACACACCCTACCAGACCCTTTAAGACACGGCAAAAGCAGTGCTCAGAGGTCAGTTCTTAATAATAAATGCACGCATACAAAAAGAAGAAAGGACGACAATCAAAACATTAACCCTACAACTGCAACAAATAGGAAGAGAGCAGGAAAGGAAGCCCTCTGCTACCAGTAGAAAACAAATAATAAAAATTAGAGCAGAATTAAATGAAATAGGGAACAGAAAAACAATTGAAAGCATTAAAGTGACCAAAAGCTGGTTCTTTGAAAAGGCCAACAAAATTGATAAACTATTGGCCAAACTGACAAAAGAAAAAGAGGAGAGGAAGCAAATAACCTGAATAAGAAATGAAATGGGTGATATTACAACAGACCCAAGTGAAATTAAAAGACTCATAACAGAATACTATGAAAACTGTACTCTAATAAATTTGAAAACCTAGAGGAAATGGACAAATTTCTAGAAACACACTACCTACACAAACAAATGTAGAACAACTAAATAAACCTTTAACAAAAGAAGAGATTGAAAAGGTAATTAAAAAAAAAAAAAACTCCCAACAACAACAACAAAAAGCCCTGGCCCTGACAGCTTCACTGGAGAATACTACCAAACATTCAGAGAAGAGTTAACACCATTACTACTAAAGGTATTTCAGACCATAGAAAAGGACAGAGTACTTGCAAACTTATTCTATGAAGCCAGCATAACCCTGATGCCAAAACCAGGCAAAGACACCCCCCCGCAAAAAAAAAAAAAAAAAAGAACAAAAGAAAAGAAAATTACAGACCAATATCCCTCATGAACTTAGACGCAAAAATCCTCAACAAAATTCTAGCCAATAGAATTCAACAATATATCAAAAAAATAATTCATCACAACCAAGCAGGGTTCATACCAGGTATGTAGGGTTGGTTTAACGTTAGAAAAAACAGTCAATGTAATCTATCACATAAATAAAACAGAAGACAAGAACTACATAATCTTATCAATTGATGCAAAAAAAGGCATTTGACAAAGTCCATTCATAATAAAAACTCTCAGCAAAACGGGAATAGAAGGAAAATTCCTCAACATAATAAAGGGCATTCATGCAAAGCCAACAGGAAACATCATCTTAAATGCAGAGAGTCTGAAAGCATTCCCCGTGAGAATGGGAACCGGACAAGGATGCCCTTTATCACCACTCTTATTCAACATTGTGCTGGAGGTCCTAGCCAGAGCAATTAGGCTACAAAAAGAAATAAAGGGCATTCAGCTTAGTAAGAAAGAAGTAAAAGTATCTCTACTGGCAGATGATATGATCTCATACACAGAAAAACCTAAATAATCCACAGGAAAACTACTGGAATTAATCTCAGCAAAGGATCAGGATACAAGATAAACATACAAAAATCAGATGGCGTTCTCTACAACAAGAAAGAGAACATCGAAGAGGAAATCACCAAATCAATACCATTAGCAGTAGCCCCCAAGAAGATAAAATACTTAGGAATAAATCTAACCAGAGACATAAAAGACCTATACAAAGAAAACTACAAGACACTACTGCAAGAAACCGAAAGAGATCTACATAAGTGGAAAAACATACCTAGCCCATGGATAGGAAGACTCAACATTGTGAAAATGTCTATTTTACCCAAAGTGATCTATAGATACAATGCCATTCTGATCCAAATTCCAATGGCATTTTTTAATAAGCTGGAGAAACAAATCACAGACTTCATATGGAAAGAGGAGAGGGCCCAGATAAGTAAAGCATTACTGTAAAAGGAGAACAAAGTGGGAAAACTCACACTACCTAATTTTAGAACCTATTATATCACTAAGGTAGTCAAAATAGCCTGGTACTGGTACAATAGATACAAACACCAGGGGAACAGAATTGAGAACCCAGATGTAAATTCAGCCACTTATGAGCTGCTGATATTTGACAAAGGTCCAAAATCCGTGAATTGTGTAAAAGACAGTCTCTTTAACAAATGGTGCTGGCATAACTGGATAGCCATCTGCAAGAAAATGAAACAAGGTCCATACCTCACACATGCATGAAAACTAATTCAAAATGGATCAAAGACCTAAATATAAACTCTAAAATGATAAAGATCATGGAAGAAAAAATAGGGGAAATACTAGGAGCCCTAATACATGCCATAAACAGTATGCAAAGAATTACTAACAATGTACAAACACCAGAAGAGAAACTAGATAACTAGGAGCTCCTAAAAATCAAACTCTTATGTTCATGCAAAGACTTCATCAAAAGAGTAAAAAGACAACCTACAGACTGGGAAAAAAAATTTTGGCTATGACAAATCTGATCAGGGTCTAATTTCTAAAATCTATAAGATACTGCAAAACCTCAACAACAAAAAGACAAATAACCCAACTAAAAAATGGGCAAAAGATATGAACAGGCACTTCACAGAAGAAGACATTCAGGTAGCTACCAGATACATGAGGGAATGCTCACAATCATTAACCATTAGAGAAATGCAAATCAAAACTACAATGTAATACCATCTCACCCCAACGGGGCTAGCATTAATACAAAAAACACAAAACAATAAATGTTGGAGAGGTTGTGGATAGACTGGAAAACTTACACACTGCTGGTGGGAATGTAAAATGGATACAACCACTTTGGAAATCCATTTCATGTTTCCTTAGAAATAGAACTACCATATGATCCAGCAATCCCACTCCTTAGAGTATATCCCAGAGAAATAAGAGCCCTCATATGAATAGATATGCACACATCCATGCTCATTGCAGCACTGTTTACAATAGCAAAAAGATGGAAGCAACCAAGGTGCCCACCAACGGATGAATGGATGAACAAAGTATGGTATATTCACACAATGGAATACTACACAATGATAAAGAACAATAATGAATCAGTGAAACATCTCATAACATGGAGGAATCTAGAAAGTATTATGCTGAATGAAATTAGTCAGTTGCAAAGGGACAAATATCATATGAGACCACTGTTAGAAGAACTCAAGAAAAGGTTTAAACACAGAAGAAAACATTCTTTGAGGTTATGAGTGTGGGGAGGGAGGGAGGGAGGGAGAGGACTATTCACTGACTAGTTAGTAAAAAAAAAAAAAAACAGACAAGAATAATTTTGGACGAAGGGAAGGACAGTACAGGGGAAGTCAACAAAACCGGACTAAACCAAAAGCTAAGAAGTTTCCTAAATACAACCAAACACTTTGAGGGACAGAGTAGCAGGGGGCTGGGGTCTGGAGACCATGGTTTCAGAGGTCATCTAGGTCAATTGGCATAACAAAATTTATTAAGAAAACATTCTGCATCCCACTTTGGTGAGTGGTGTCTTGGGTCTTAAAAGGTAGCAAGCAGCCATCTAAGATGCATCAATTGGTCCCAACCCACCTGGGGCAAAGGAGAAGGAAGAATACCAAAGACACAAGGAAAATAACATAAACCAGACACTCTATCAGCTTGAGATGGGGAGAACTAGATGGTGCCCAGCTACCACCAATGATTGCCCTGGCAGAGAACACAACAGAAGGTCCCTGATGGAGCTGGAGAGAGGTGGAGTGCAGAACTCAAATTCTAGTAAAAAGATCAGACAATGGTCTGACCGAGACTGGTGGGACCCCAGAGGATACGGTCCCCAGACTCTCTGTTAGCCCAAAAGTAAAACCATTCCCAAGGGCAACTCTCAGACAAAGATTAGACTGGATTCTAAGACATAAAATGATACTGGTGAGGAGTGTGTTCCTTAGCTCAAGTAGACACATGAGACTAAGTGGGTAGCTCCTGTTCGGAGGAGAGATAAGAAGGCAAAGGGGGACAGGAGCTGACTGAAAGGACACGGGAAATACAAGATGGAGATGAGGAGTGTGCTGTCACATTGTGTTGTAGGGAGAGCAACTAGGGTCACATAACAATGTGTTTATGAGTTTTTGTATGAGAAACTGACTTGAACTGCCAACTTTCACTTAAAACACAACAAAAAAGATTCAAAAAATAAAATAAAAATGTGCTGAAATATTAAGTAGGGAATACAGGCTTCCAAAGAGTATGTATGGCATGATTTTAATTTTATTTGTTAACAATTATTGGTACCAAGTGTTGACAAGGATGTAGAGCAAGTGGGGCTCTCAGAAATTGTCAGTGAAAGTGAAACATATACCAGCTATTTTGGAAAACTCTTTGGCAGTCTGTCTTAAAAACTCAACACATGCACCCCTGCTAGAAACCAGCAATTCTTCCCTAGGAAAATACCATGCAGAAATATGTCCATAAGTTTCCCTGGTAAGACAGGCACTAGAATGTCATAGCAGTGATATTTCTAATGGAGCCAAACCTGAAAGAACTAAATAGTATAATGGTTAACTGGAGTGTTATATATGTATGTATATATATGTGGGAAACCCTGGTGGCGTAGTGGTTAAGTGCTACAGCTGCTAACCAAAAGGTGGGCTGTATGAATCTACCAGGCGCTTCTTGGGAACTCTATCCAGTTTCCAGTTCTACCTTGTTCTGTAGGGTCACTATGTGTCGGAATCAACTTGACAGCAATGGGTTTTTGGGTTTTATATGTATATATACACATACATACACAAGTATACACACATATATACAGCAAATTACAATGGCACACAAAAATATGAATGAATCTTACAAATTTAATGTTGAGTAAAATAATTCAAACATAAAGCAGTACCAAATGTGTGATTCCACTTACGTAATCTTCCGAAAGAGTTAAAACTAATCTATGGTGTTGGAAGTCAAAAAAGTTTACCCTTGGAGGGGCTGGTGAAGGGGGAACTTCTGGAGTTCCAACAATTTTCTTTCTCTAGAATACTTTTCAAAAGCTTACTTTCTTGTATATAGTTATGCTTTCATAACAATGGCATTAAAGAATCCTCATGTGTAGAAAAAAATGCCTGGAAAGAAATATACCAGCCTGTTAACCTGTGTGGCAAGTTTATTGGGGATTTCTATATTTTCTTTATACGTTTTGTTCCATGTGACTTTGTGTATTTCAACTGTATTGTTTTTATATGCAGAAAAACCAATGAAACTCCTTGCTTTTCGAAAATGCTAAATGCGGTTTTCGAAATAACCACTCCCAAATCACATAGTTCATTTTTCATCTTCTGAAAAAGACACTCCATGTCTTCAAACACTTCTGAGATACAGTAAAAGAAAATGATAATTTCATATTATTTGAGTCAGTTATCAGCATTCGGCCTTAATAACTTCTTACATATTTAATTTAGCCTAATACTAAAACAAATCATTTCCCTATTTCTGTCATTAACTCTTAAATAGAGCAGGGGCTATCCCTGAAAACTGAACTAATCTCCTTAAATTCTTTATGGGGAACTCATTTTTAAACACCTACTTATATTTCACCGCTAATGGAATGGAAGAGGATGCTGCAAAAAAAATGCTCAATTATTTTTAATCCCCTCCTTTCCCATACAAGTCATATCAATCTTGGTAAGTCTGTTTTTTTCCCCCTTCACAGTGCAAGGGTCTATTTAACAAAATGCATGTGGTTAAGCGTGTTGCTCTAATAACGCTCATGAGGATGGAAAGAAATTAGTTTAGGGTAATTATTTATAATTAGAAATTCTTAATGGAAACTGGATAACTCTAAAGTTGTTCTAAAAGCTCACTGTTCACAACTCCCCTCCTCCCTTCGCTGCATGTGAACAAGAAAACTGCTTTCCAGTTCTCAAGGCCAAAATCCGTCTGATGAGAAAATATTCCAAGGCACATTCATTTAGAGAAAGTTTGCAAAGTAAACATCTCTTGGTGGTTCAACTGAAGAATAGCTTTAGATCATGCAAATTTAGATCGCAGAAATTTAGATCATGCAAAGATAACTCTGCCTTAAACTTGCCCTTCTAAGGGAAAAGGAGAGAGTTAAAAAAAAAAAAAAAAGAACCAACCCTACAGTAAAAAGAGCCTTGAAGTAGGAGGGGGCGTAGAGGACACACAATCTCCGTGAGGATGAAGTGCTGTTATCCTTTGTCTATTTAGTTAGACACCTGGATGTGAATTTCTTGAAAAATCATCAGGTGTCCCTCCACATTTGATCCCAAGCAGAAAACCTACTGCTGGGTGCTGGCCCAGCTCCACGAGGGTACTTGTGAACCCCAGAGTTCTAGCAACTATGAGGTATCCTTCAATCCATGCCAAAGGAAGCCCATCTGTTTTGAATCAAGAATGTCTTGACACCAAGGGGAAGGAAGAGATAGCAAAGACACAAGCAGCCAGCCCTCCTATAAAATCACCAGGACTTCAATTTTTTATCTTTTCCTCATCAAAACAGCAGAGAGGTTAACTTCTCCAATTGACAGATGTGTAAAAGGCCAATGCAAGATGAAGCCTGATGCACTTTAGATGGTCCATGGCAGAAGATAATTTTCATCTCTCCGATGTGAAAAATTTAAGTTAAATGACTTCCACCTGGGGGATTTTGTGTTATTCCATGTGAGACCCTGGCTGTTTTGTCTTCCACATGCCCTTGCTCCCTAAATTGGGTTCATTCATTTGATCAGACTCTGTGAATTCTAAATAATAGAATCCTCTTGTTTCTAATACAATGAAACCTTTGATCGAACAGTCTAATTCAGAGAGAACAAAGTAAGTTGCATCAGAATAAAGCATCCAGGCATTCTGATTTGAGCTGAGTGATTTGTGAATACGCTTGTTTAAATAACTTAAAAAGTACCTGCCTGATCTTAGGGACCAGGGACATGGGAGGAGAGACAAAAAAGAGATACCGGATAGAATTGCCAAGATAGCAATGCCTATTCTTTGGGCCACAGTTAATTTTCCTTTTGGCTTAATACATATGACTTTGTGGAACATCTACTCTTTTGAGGCAAAATCAAACTTTAAATCAGGTCTTGATATGTCTTTAAATTATGCCTAAATAAATAGAAGAAATGGGTGAGTAAATGAGGGAAATGCGAAACTATCATTCTAACATTAATTGAGCTCCAGGCACTATGACAGGAAACTTGCATCTATACTTTCTCCAGTTGCAAATTAAATATCAATACCTTCCCTTCCCCCCCCCCCACTTTTTTTTTTCAGAGAAGGTCACTGGCCCAGACAGTTTAAATAATTTGTCCAAGATCATATAGGTAATAAGTGAAATGGGGCAGAGATTCAAATTATGATCTCATTTCAAAGTCTACATTCGTGCCCCAGAGATTTCAGATCCAGGTATTTTCAAAACATGTTCACAAATTCTTATGTGCTCCTTTCATCAAAAGGCGATGTCTTTGTCTCCTCCCCCTTGAATCTAGGTCTAACTCTATAAAATACAGTGGAAGTGATGCTGTTGGCTTTTGTGGCAAGGCCAAAAAAGACCCCTATATTCTACCTGGTTCTCATGGTATACTCACACTCAAGGAAGCCACTCCCATGACAGAAGTATGACTACCCTGAGATGGCCATGTTAGAAAGACCATAGGAAGGTGCTCTGATCAATAGCACAGCTGAGATCCCAGCCAATACCCAGTGCCAACTGCCAGCCCTGACACTAAGACATCTTGGGGTCCAACCCAGTTGAGCTTTCAGATGGCTACAGCTCTAGGGGATAAATAACTGCAGCCGCTTAAGAGATCCCACATAAAAGCTGCCTAGCCAAGCCTTTCCTGAATTCACAAACCACAAAATCATAAGTGAAATAAAATGATTGCTATTTCATACCACTAAATTTGGGGTAATTATTACATAGCAACAATAATCAAAGCTCAAGACAAGACTCAGAAGCAATTCAGTGACAACACATCAAGCAGGAGGTTGGGCACCTTCTGCATCTTTATTCATCTTCACTGGTCCATAAACTATGAGTCAGAATCACCTTGATGACAACAGGTTTGGTTTAGTTTGGTCCACAAGCAGAGCCCAAGTATAGCATAGGGGATATAAGCACGGGTTTTAAAGTCAGACAAACCTGGGGGATATCCTAACATTGCCACTTACTAGCTCCTGTGTGGTCTTCAGGTACTTAAATTTGCCTGAGGCTCATCTCTGTAATAAAGGAATGATACCCATTTCAGAAGTTGACATAAAGAGTAAATAAGATAAAAGATGTTAAGTACCTAGCTCAGCCCTGGTGCAAAGTATGGTTTCAATAAAGGTTAGCCTTTATCAGTGTTAGTTATCACCATCAAGTTAAAGGAAGATATTTATCTGGGCCAAATGTGGTCAATACTGACACAGGAGTTGCAACATTGAGCCGGAGCCAAGTCATCTATGTTGTGAGGTTCCAGAAAAAGCAAGGCCAAGAATAATCTTTTAAAAAGTTTATGCAGATCCTGCTACTAGATCCTTCTTAGGAGTAAAGGGCTTACACTTAGCAGCGATCATTTTGGAAGCTTTTTCTTCATTTTCGAAGAATTAGTTGAAGCCAACTTTTACATGTCCACTGCTTCTGTGAACAGGCACTTCCGAAGAGCAAAGAAAAACATTGGAGAGAGATGCCCAGGTTGGAGTGAGAATCCATTCCAATTTTCTTAACCTGAATCGTGTACCTTGATTTAGTTTTTTAATATAGTTACTTGTGTTTCCTCCTAGTAAGGATGAGATTATGTACTTGACAGCAAAAAAATATGCACAAATGGGTAGATTTCCAAGCATATCTGGTTTCAACAGTGAGATCACTGATTAAGCCCATGCACACAGATATCTTTATTTGTAGCTTCAGAGTGTTCATCTTAAAGTGCTACCCCCAGCATTCATACATACAGGTTGTTCTCCTTTGTCACAGCCTTGCTCACATGATCAATTCTCAGTTTTAAATGGTGCACTTAACTCATGTAGAAGTGCACATATCCTAAGTGTACAGTTCATTGATTTTTTACAAACTAAACACAGATATGTAACCAACACCCAGATGAAGAAATGCTATTGAGATTTTAATTGCTATTTTCTTGCTGCTCCAAGAATATAAACTTAACCCCTGTAATTAAACAACTAGCCATTCTATGGTTAAGAGTGCAGGACCTAGAGTTAGATTTTCAAAGTTCTACTCCCATCTCCACCGCTTGCCTAACCCATCTGTGCCTGACATCTCTCATCTATAAAATAGGCATAATTATAGACCCTCCTCAAAGATATTAATGAGTTAATGCATGTAACGAGGTTAGGAAGCGCTTAGCCTACAAAAGCTCTCAATAAATGTAAGCCACTTTTATTACTTGATTCATTTCCCCCTTATACTATCTGTTACCAGATGGTGCCGAAAGTGAAGTGCTTGCTGAAGGTATAGGAAGGAAAAACAGTAGGGCTTTACCTAACAGAATATAATGTTTCAATGTAATTATACCACGCAGAGAAAGCAATGTGTCCTGTTTATATGGAAGACAAACAAGGAACTGGACTTTGACTTTGAGCTGTGTGAATGGAAGATGAGATTGCTTGCATGATCCATATTCACATTCAATCACAAGGCCAGAGAGAAACAGCTTTTAGGAGCCCAACAGGAATTGTCACCTCAGACTCTCTGTTCAACGAAACAGCCACTCCATTCTTTTTTTCTACACAGCTGTTCCTTACACCTTTCAACTGTTCGGCAATATGACTCTCATGAGACTGAGAAAGAGTGTGTCAGATTCCATTGATCTTTAACATAACAAAGGGAGTGGTAGCCACAATATGCCAGAAAGGGTGCTTTCATGGATCTGGAGCGCTCTTTCCATTACAGACAGGGAAGAATCTTCTCACAACCAAAGTGCTAGAGGACTGAATCACCAATTAAAACCTTGGGTTATCATAGAGCAAGGTGGAATCACCCACATGCCCAGGAACAGTCCTAATTTAGTGAAAGAGTAAATAAAGTTCACAAGCAAGGCCATCACTAAGAAAGTGCCAGACAGGTACCAAATTTTGTTTAATTTGTAAAGTATTTGCAGAAAACTCAGTGCTACCCTTTCATTGATTTAAGCAAATCTAATACATCTCTTTCTTTTCCTCGTAGAGAAATTGGTAATTTATTGAGTTATGTATAGCTAGAAATGTTCCCTTGTTCAAGCTCTGGAGTTAGAAATCCAGTAGACAAGAGTCACGAAACCAAGAACATTTGAACTATAGGTTATGCAAAAGATAATCTGCCAATGTGTTGACATTGTGGGGATATTATGCACAGCCAGAGACCTTACTGAAGTTCTTTGCCACTATTTAAAATTATTCAAGAATGACTTTTCATATACAAATTAGATCCATGAGTTCTTAAGAAATTCTGTGATTTTTTTCATTTGAGTGCTCTACTAAGCCACTTTGCTATTTCAGAAAAACAGCCTGGTTTTCTAGTTTTCCCACTGAACAGGTGTTCATTCTGTGAGACTATAAAATTGAAATCATAACTTATATTACAGCATTATTTAGCATAGAATATTGGTCAGAGGGCATGGCAGAGATTGATACAGTTCCTGGTATACATGTGATACACTTTACTGTCATGCTGTTAGAGAATTGAGATGTAAGGAAAGAAGGCAATTAAAATTTTGGAATTGAATGCAAATGCCCTTGAGTTTTAAAACATTGTTAGGGTTATTTCTTCTAATGTATTCGTTCTTAGTTTCTCTTAGAAACTTAGAGGAGACACTGTCTTATTGAACCTACTTCATTTGCCATATTTGAAATATTTTCAGTGGCAAGCTATCTCATTTCTGGCAGAAAGCGGAGCATAAGAATTGAAACAACAGACTTTACATAAAGTACACTCCCTACTTCCTCTCCAGGGTGAGAATAGTTTCCATCCAAGGCACTCTCAAAACCTGCTTTTGATGACAGTAGCAGTAAAAAAGTCATTTCATATGTACCAAAATGGGCAATGATAAGTCTCAAATTTCTTTTCACAGCTTTGACAATCTTAATTTACCAATTGAGAAATTTACTTAGTGGAAATATTTGGGAACTGGGAAGGTACACTTGGATGTGCCTTTCTCCTTCCAGACAGAATTCACTTGTAGAAGCTCCATTGCCTCATGTGGAAGAGTAGATGAAAAAACACTGTCGGCAATAGGACTCTCTTGGATTCATTAAAAAATAAAAATAAAAAAAGTGTAATGTAAGCTTATCATAAATAAAGTAGGTTTAGGGTTATAGCACTCTTTCTCATCATCACCTGCATATATGATATCAAACACAAGCGTCTAAAAAAAAAGAAAGATCAAGGAATCAATCGATTTGGAGGTTTTCACAATAATGAAGATATTGGGTTGTGTGCTATCTAAAAGAGAGGAAAACTATTTTCCCCCTCCTCCTGTTTTCAAGCTCATCTAGAACTACAAGTTAAGTCCTCCTGTCCTAGCAATACCAAAGACAGAAGAGAAAAATGAGGCAGAGTCTCACTTCTACTTGGTTAAATAATTTTAAGTAACTATTTAAGACTTACAGTTTCACACAGTAAGTAAAAGTGCAAGGTTTGAAATATACATTTTTGACTTTGCTTCCAGAGCTTGAATGTGGGAAAATGGTAGGAGAGGCATTGTGCATTGATGTGTGGGCCAGGACAGCGTGGTGCTAGGTTAACTACGCCCGGGCCAGGACAGCGTGGTGCTAGGTTAACTACGCCCGGGCCAGGACAGCGTGGTGCTAGGTTAACTACGCCCGGGCCAGGACAGCGTGGTGCTAGGTTAACTACGCCCGGGCCAGGACAGCGTGGTGCTAGGTTAACTACGCCCGGGCCAGGACAGCGTGGTGCTAGGTTAACTACGCCCGGGCCAGGACAGCGTGGTGCTAGGTTAACTACGCCCGCACAGAGAGGCACACCCGGAGGAGCCGGCAACCACCAGTAGAAAACCGGTTACTGTAGAGTCAACCCAGACACATGGCAACCTCGTGTGTGTCAGAGTAGAGCTGTGCTCCATAGGGTTTTCAGTGGGTGATTTTTGAGTAGATCACTAGGCCTTTCTTTTGAGGCACCGCTGGGTGGACTCGAACCTCCAACCTTTCAATTAATAGCCAAATGTGTTAACCATTTGCACCATCTAGGGACTTCTCTACCTGCAGAGATGCTGGCATTGTCCTAGTATGAGGAGAGCTATGCTCAGGTTTCAGCTTTGAAGATTAGGAGGTAGGAAGTGGCTTGTTGATTTCTATAGGGCCTGTCAACACAGAAAAATCATGGGGCAGTATGAAAAGACGCTCCATAGTACCTCCTGGTTTCATGCATTTACAAATTTCTGATTTCTCCCAAAACTTAAATTACCGTCTTTTATCATCCATACCAGTGGTGATGAAAAGCTAGGGCAGACCCTCATGGCTCTCTGTACTTGTACTTCTCCTGGTTTTCAAGTGAAGACTAACCTGAAGTGGGAATGAGAATATTTTAAGGTCTACCCATAAATGTCAGGAATAAGGTACTTATTTTGTGTCCAGTTACATGGAACAGAAAAATTAATTTCCCAGGAGCCTTCACCGCACGTCATCCCATCAGCCATGTCTTAGGAGACAGACATTTGTCAAAACATCCCCTGAGACCTCTGACTCATCTTAACCACCTCAGTTTTATTGACAATTGCAACTTTTATCAAAAAGACATAACACAAGAGACAAAAAATAGTCTATTAACGGTGGCATGAAATAAAAAATAATTTTTCAGTAAAAGTTCTATACCTTTTACATGTCAGGCACTATGCTAGATTCTGACAGGGCAAATAGAACCTAAAAATCTTCTTAGGAAAATAGAAAAATGAATGGAAAAATTACAAAGTGCTAAAGTATTTTTTTGTTAAATCTTTTTTGAGCCCTTTCTAAATTCATTAATAACCTGTAATATACAGATGACACAAACTTGCTTGCTTACGAGGACTTGAAGCATTTACTGATGAAGATCAAAGACTACAGCCTTCAGTATGGATTGCACCTCTGCGTAAAGAAAACAAAAATCCTCACAAGCAGACAAATAAACACTATCATGGTAAATGGAGAAAAGACTGACGTTGTCAAGGACTTCAATTGTCTTGGATCCATAGACAATATGCAGGGAAGCAGCAGTCAAGAAATTAAAGGATGTATTGCATAGGGCAAATCTGCTGCAAAAGACCTCTTTAAAGTGTTAAAAAGCAAAGATGTCAGTTTGGGGACTAGGGTACACCTGATCCAAGCTACGGTATTTTCCATCACCTCATGTGCATGGGAAAACAGAACAATGAATAAGGAAGACTGAAGAAGAATCAGTGCCTTTAAATTATGGTGTTGATGAAGAATATTGAATACATCATGGACTGCCAGAAGAACAGACAAATCTATCTTGGAAGAAGTACAGCCAGAATGCTCATTAGAAGCAAGGACGATGAGGCTTTTTGTCTCACGTACTTTGGACAAGTTATCAGGAGGGACCAGTCCCTGGAGAAGGACATCATGTTTGGTAAAGTAGAGGGTCAGCGAAAAAGAGTAAGACCCTTAACAAGAAGGATTGACACAGTGTCTGCAACAATGGGCTCAAGTATAACAACGATTGTGAGGATGGTGCAGGACTGGGCAGTATTTCGTTCTGTTGTACCTAGGATCACTGTGAGTCAGAACCAACTCGATGGCACCTAACAACAACATTACTATATTCAAGGCACTGTTTTGGAGATATAGCAGTAACAACTAACAAAGTCCCTCCACCCATGGAGTTTATTTTCTAGTGAGAAAATAATAGAAAATATTT
Organism: Elephas maximus indicus; assembly: GCF_024166365.1. NCBI lineage: Eukaryota > Metazoa > Chordata > Mammalia > Proboscidea > Elephantidae > Elephas > Elephas maximus. The sequence goes on from NC_064843.1 coordinate 46,100,532, forward strand.
TCTATTATATATTATAAATTTATAATATAAAGTCAGGTTGGGCTCTCAGCTATGATAAAATATAAATGAAGGCAAAGGAAAAGAGAAAAAGAGGAAGGGCTCTGTTAGAGTAGCGTGAAAGCCATCACCGTGGTTGTGCAATTGCAATAAAAACCTGAATGAACTACTGTGGGCTAACAAATGAGAATGTTTCCAATTTGGCTTGGGAAAAATATAAGTGACTTTGTTGAATAGAGACATTTAATTATAGTATCAAATGAAAAGTGGAAGTTGAAGCAACAATGAATAAATAGATCAAAACTTAGTATGCTAAAAAACTTATTTTTTCTTAAGTCCCATGATGCATCAAATTTGAGAAAACTTCAGGCAAGGACAACTTTGTTAGAAGAAGTGAGTGATTGGTCAACACAAAAAGTCAGACAAACAACAAAAAGACAAACAACCCAATTTTAAAAATAGACAAAGGACTTTAATAGACTTTTCTTCAAAGAAAATATAAAAATGACCACTAAGTATATGAAAAGATGCTTAACATCTTTAGTCATTAGTGAAATACAAATCAAATTCACAATGAGATACTACTTCACACCCACCAGAATGGTTCCTCAAAAAACTAAATGTGGAGTTACCATACAAGCCAGCAGTTCTGGTCTACATATGCACAAAAGAATCAAAATCAGGCACTGAAACAAATATTTGTGCATGAATATTCATAGAATCACTATCTACAATAGGCAACAGATGGAAATAACCATAAATGGATGAACGGATAAACTAACCTCAGCAATTCCATACAATTGAAGCTGGTTTATCCATAAAAAGGATTGAAGTACTGAAACATGCTACCATACGGATGAACCTTGAAAACACTGTGCTTAGCAAAAGAAGCCAGAAACAAAAAAATCAAATAGTGTATAATTCCATTTATACAAAATAATCCAGAATAGGCAAATCTAAGCCTTCTCCACGTCCCATAAATTGCAATTGCACCATTTGAGAATTTGAGGTTAGGGATCCGCACTGTGTGTAGGTAAACCGTCTGCAGAACCGTCCCAGGTTCTTCATAAAATGCTAATTTCTAGGCCTTACTTCAGACCAATGAATCAGAATATCTCAAACGGGAATCAGGAAATCTTAATTTTCAAAAGATGTGAGGATGAGAAATTATCAATCTTCTGAAGACAAATTGAGATCATCCTAGGCAGAATGAACAGCAGATACAGAGGTTCCGAGGTCAGCAAGTTTCAAGGAAGAGAAAGAAGGTCATTTTGGCCAGAACATAGTCATCAAATTGTAGAGTGATGGGGGATAAGGTGAAGAGGTAGACAGGGTCCTCATCAGGAAGCACCTCCTAGACCGTGGAGTTTCTTATTGCGTCTATTGTCTGGTCTATTTCTCAATCCCATCATTAATTTTTCCTTTATATTATCTAAATAAACAGTCCAGTACAGGCAATGCATAAAATAATTTCATAGCGATCCTCATTTCTTTCTTTATGTACTCTTAGCATGGAGTAGGCTCAGTTCTCAGCTAGAGCCAGAAAAGCTTCAGAGAGAAAGTCAATGGAGAAGGTTTAGTGTGGAACTCAGAGAATGGAATCTTCTCGAAGCTTGAGAAATGACACAATAATTAGACAATGCTACAACAAACAAAAGTCAATGTTCTACTACCCAGCTAGTGCTTGAAAATGTAGGAAAGATTGGCTTGATTGCTCTAAATGACAAAATAGCTGCCAGACCAGTTACTCCTAACTGGGAACAAATTGTACCTCTCCTACCCGTGGCGTTTAGAAATATCTGGGGACATTTTTGATTGTGATGACGAAGGGGTTGTTAGGCATCTAGTGGGTAGAGTTCAAGGGTGATGCTAAATACCCTACAATGCACAGAATGGTCCCCTTCCCCACCCACCACACACAAGACCTGGAAGGGGTCCCCATGTTCTGCACCATCACCCAACAAACAATCGGGAGAAATAATAGTCCCGTAAAACTGGTACCGAATCCAGGATTTGAATCAAGCTTCCTAGGAGAGAAAATACCAATGTCAGAGAAAAAGAGAGCCTTGCAATATATTGCATTGCAGGGAGGAATAATTTGTGAGGCTGAAGAAACTTTCTTGCCAAAGATGACTTCATGTCAATTGTGAAATCTTGTCATGAGAAAGCGCTTGGCTGTCTGTAAGTACTCATGTGTATGCCAATGAGGGTAATGGAAGCGATGAACAGAGAAGAGGGTTTAGATGCATATGGTCATCTAAAATCATGTCCTTCTAGGTGAAGTCCGCAGAAGGTGTGGGGCTTTGGAGATAACTGGCTGTGCAATCCATTCTAAGCCATTGTGTTTCTTAGAACAGCAGTAGCAATGAGGAGAAAAGAAAAGAATTGGGAATCAGAATTCTGGATTCATGTTTTCTATCTGACTCTAGCCAGCTGTGATAATTGAACAAGACACAACCTTCCTGTGTTTGATGTTCTCCTCTATAGATTAGGAAGATTAGAATAATTGGCTTTAATATCTTTTCCAGTTCTTATAACTCCATGGTATAGTGCTTGGCATTGTGTCAATTTAGTTAAGGGGAAACGTCATTTCCCAGAATGATCTGATCTGGATTATTTGGAATTGGGTTGGTCATAACAGAGATTTACATGAGAATTGGAAGGTCTATGTGAGGCTTCAATAGTGCTGCAGCTAGTGCCAGTCCCCTGGCTCACCTTGTTGGTATGAGGCAGCATCTCCTCTGCTCCCACCGGATCTTATAATTCAGGTCTCCCATTTCTGAGCCAGGCACTGTGCAGCTAGCCCTGTGGCAAATGATGCTAACTTCACTGTCAAGTTTAGAAGCACTGATAGACATAGGTGCCCGTTTGTCTTCAAGGGTCCTAGTGTGTTCTCGTTGGTTCTGGTTTGTCTGTGTTGGCTCCAAGTTTTCTGCATTCTTCCATACTTTATGTCTAAGCTTTATTTACCAAACCCCACACCCCTCTATCCTTCACCTATTTCAGAGCACTTTCAGAGCCAGAGACATACTTTTCTTAGATTTCTTTGCCAGATCCAACAATTGTATGAGAACTAATATTTATAATAAATCCTTTATTTCATATCACTCATACAGTTCTGCTTCCCTGACCAAAATCTTACCGGTATATATCAATGTTAATGACTAAGAGAGGCAATAGACATCAAACCCCAGTAGATATTATCAAGAAACTGAAAAAGGAAAGTTGCAAAATGAAGAAAGAAATGAAAAAGTAGATAAGTAAGGAATCAACAAGTGCTATTACGGGTTTTCTAAGCATCATGTAGATATGCGGGCCCTTTGGAAATTTATACTCTAGGTGAGAAATTGACACTACTACTCAGAAAATAATAAAATTAAAGCTAGAACAGCATGTTCCAAAAGGTGCTTAAAAGGTACTATCTAACAATAATTCTGGGAACTATCTTCTATCCTCATACTAAAATGACTATACATTAAGAATATTTTATAAAAGTCTAACACCTATGCAGCCATTTAATAGCTACAATTAATCCACTATTTCCCTACTACCTTAAACATCAGTTTTCTCCCTCCTATATATAAGATTTCTATGAGTTAGAATTCAACTTGATGACCATAGGTTTGGTTTTTGTTAGATAGGTATAATAAAAAGGAAAAAATAATGTTTAAAAAATTCTGTATTAGAAAATATAATAAAGCGCCTACTACAAATGCTTCAAGAATTTAGAGAAAGGGATGCCAATATGAGGTCCAATAATCTTGGAGGACTTCATGAAAGAAATAGGATTTTTACTGGGATATAGGATGAAAACTATTTAGATGGGTAGAAAGGAGAAAGAAGGATATCATTAAGCGAATTTGTAAAACGGAGAGGAAGCCAACTTTCAGTAAGTAATTATCTGATGGATTACATATATTTTAGATGGCTCTGAAAGTTAGACTGAGGTACTTAGTCTTTTGTTCACAGGAGTTAGAAAGCCTTAAAGATTTTTGTGGATTTTTTTTTTCATTTCTTCTGTTTTTGTAGATTTCGTTTTTATTGAGACTTTATGTTTTTCTTCTTTATTTTGATGTAACTTCCTTTGTGGTTACTTTGAAATTAACCCTTATCTTCCTAGGTTTGAACTAGTCTATTATTACTTGGTATTACCCTGCCTTCCTCTCCATTAGAAAGTTCTATACCTACATTGTTTATTTCCTCTTTTATTGTTCCGATGTTGTTGTCATTTACAGATTAACCTTTCTGGTTCTGTGTTGTAAATCTTTTGGTTTTGTATAGTCCTTGAGAGTTCATTTTCTATGTTGGTATCTGGCTGGTGTGATCTTGCATCCTAGATTGAGATGTGGTCTGATAGTTTGTTCTCAAACTGAAGAACTGCCTTTAATAATCCTTATAAATTTGGTTTGGTTTTTACATATTCCCTTAATTTCTGTTTATCTGGAAATCTCCTGATTTTCCCATCAGATTTGAATGAGAGTTTTGCAGGATATATTATTCTTGGTTGGCAACGTTTTTCTTTCAAGATTTTATATATGTCATCCCACTGCCTTCTTGCCTGCATGGCTTCTGCTGAGTAATCAGAGCTTAGTCTTATTGTTCCCCCTCTGTATGTGGCTTCTCATTTTTCTTGAGCTACTCTCAGGAGTCTTTCTCTGTCTTTGGTCTTATCTAGTGTGGTTATGATACGCGTTGGTGATTTTCTTTTGGGGTCTATCCTATATAGGTTCATTGAGCTTCTTGGATGATCAGCTTCTCATCTTTCATGATATTAGGGTAGTTTTCTGTCAGCAATTCTTCAATGATCTCTGTGTTTCCTGTTTTCTCCCCCTGTTCTGGAACTCCAATCCCTTGCAAATTTTTTTGCTTTTGATTGTATCCCATGTCATTCTCAGGGTTTCTTATTTCTTTGTTCTTTTTTTTTTCTCAAAAAAATTTGTATCCAAGTATTTGTCTTCATGTTCACTTATCCTATCTTCCATTGTTTCAAACCTGCTCCTCAGACCTATGGTACTGTCCATTTCTGAAATCTTGTTTATCCTCTGGATTTCTAATTCTTTTTGTATGATTTCTAATTGTGAATTTATTTTGACTTTTTGTTCCTGTATTATTTTCCTGAATTCTTCCTCCATTTTCTCTGTATTTTCCATGATTTTGCCTGCCTTTTCTATTAATTTGTCTATTTTTTCCTCATTTTTATCTGCTTTTTACTTCAACTCCTAGATAGGTCTGAATTCCAGAGCCTTTTCTTCTACTGGAAAGTCACATGGTGTTCTATTTTGTACATCTACTGGAACCATCCTGTTTTGTCTTTTGTATGTTTTGATATTATCTGCTGTCTTTGGGACACTCAGTACTTATTTTATTCATTTATTAATTGTAAATTTGTTTGTTTCATCCTGTTTTGTTTTTTTTTTTGTTTCATTTAGTTATGTCTGAGCAGGTGGGCTGCACATTCTTTGTTGTTTGGTCATCTGTAGTCACGATACTTTTCACCTCCTTGTCCAGTGGGCAGGGCCAGTCACTCAGCTATGGTGCAGCAGGGCAGGTCCAGCTGAAGGGAAGGGTCTGAGATGGGTTGATTGTGGCACATTCTGGAGCCAACATGAGGGCCAAGTTTCAGCAGAGGGCAAGTTTTGGCAGGCTGTTCCTGTGCTGCTCAGGGGTGTGGTGTTCAGTACATGGTGCAGATATGCAGGAGGGAAGGGGGAGGCTGTGATATGTGGGTTAAGTTGGGTATAGGAAAGAAGAGAGAGAGGAGAGAGAAACAGGAACAGGAAAAAAAGTGCTGAGAGAGGCTGTCTTTGGAGTGGAGAGACGAGAAACTGTGAAATGAAGAAAAACAAAAAGGAAAAGAGAAAAAAAAATAAATAGTAAAAAAAAAGAAAAGAAATAAATGCTGCCAGGCATCCCACCAGTGACTGGGGAAGTGGCTCCTAGGCTTTCAACACAACCCATCTAGAATGGGCAGAGATGGTACACTGTACCAGGTATTCAGGAGACAGGAAAAGAAGGAAAGTAGAGACAGATGAGAAACTGAGAAATGAAGAAAAACAAAAAGGAAAATATATAAAGAAAGAAAAAGAAATGCCTCCAGGGATCCCACTAGGGACTGGGAAAGTGGCTCCCAGGCCTTGGGACACAGTCCATCTAGAAGGGGTAGAGATGGCACACAGCACCAGGTATTCAGGAGACAGGAAAAGAAGGAAGTAGAGAGAGACAAGGAACTGAGGAATGAAGAAAAACAAAAAGGAAAAAAAGAAAATATAGAAATAAAAATAAAATAATAAAAAATAAATAAATACCCCCAGGAATCCCACTGATGCAGCTGTGCAGACCAGGGAAGTGGCTCTGAAGCCATGTAATACCGCTCTGCTAGAAGAGGTGGAGATGGCACACTGTGCCAGGTATTCAGGAGACAGGAAAAGAAGTATAGAGAGATGAGAAACTGAGAAATGAAGAAAAACAAAAGGGAAAAGAAAAAATAATAATAATAAAATGAAGTAAAAAATAAGCTGTGAAATACAGCCCAGGTAGAAGGGGCGGAGACGATACACAGAGCCAGGTATTCAGGAGGCAGGAAAACAAGCCAAGTGGATAGAGACGAGAAACCAGGAAATGAAGAAAAACAAAAACAAACAAACAAACAGCCCCAGGGATCCCACCAGAGTGGCAGCTTGAACCAGGGAAGGAATTCCCCATCTGAGCAGCACTTCACAGCTTGTGAAGAAGAAGCAAAAATGGCAGATGGAGCCAGGTGTTTGAGAGAAAGAGGGGGAGGAGGTGAGAGACAGGGAAGAAACCAAAAGAAGCCAAAAAAAGCAGCAACAAAGAAATAGCACCGAAGGAGCCATCCAGTGCGAGCAGGGTCAGTCCAAGTGGTGTGGAGCCAGCAGCTCCCAGCTGAGCAATCTGGCCCACTGGGAAGCCACAGAGACTGAGGAAGGGGAAGAAAGGAAGGGGGTGGGAAAGCATGTATTGCTGGTTATTGAGCGCTCTGCCTCTTGCTGGAAGCTCCTTGAAGCTGCTCCCCCATACTCCCTGTACCCCAATCTCTGACAGGAGCCCCAGATGGCAAATCCATGTTGCATTAGCTGATCAGGGACCTCCACTCCCTATCTCTTCTTGTTCTCTGTTCTCTGTCAGTTTCTTATTCCATTTGGTGCTCGGTTGAGTTTTTTACGTCCTCATTTGACACTTAGGGTTCCAGGGTTGATGTTTATCCCTGTTTTACTTAGTTTTTCAGGTCTTTGCTGTGGAGGGATCGTGTGATGCTTCTGTCTATAGCACCATGTTGGCTCTGCCTCTCACCTTAAAGATTTTTGAATCACTAAATATATGAAATACATTAAATGTTTTTCCCAGAGTCACTCCTCTAGTAAATGGTAGGACTCAAATCCAACAGCTCTTGCTTTAAGGACTGTTATTTTAGCTCCTAAATTGGGTCACCTAGTAGCTCCACTTAACAGTAAGTCCATTTCGGCAGAAATAGATTAATAAACAATCTGAGAATATGGTTGGTAGGTTTCCTCACAATGGCTTACACCTGGGGGAACATGTAGCCTCGGACATGGATATGTTGGAAGCAATGCACCATGGAAGTTTCAAACCTTATATCCTAGTTATATTTGAGGGATCCCCATGAGCTCACTGAGGTCACAGGCCTGACTTTGAAGGCATACATCCAGTTGAAACTAAAAACAGAATCTACAGAATTAGCACCAAAAGACAAAAATGTAACCAAGCCTGAAGATTTCCTGGCAGGAAAAAAGGTTATGGAAAACTCATCTCCTGCTTGTCTGGTCTAGTGAAACCTGACTGAATTATTAAAGAAAGGTAAAATATTAAAATTAAAAAATCCATTTGCAGGACTTCCACCAAGGGAACTTTTTAGAGTTGGACCAAAAAGCACAGATGTGAGGTACGGCTGATTCCAAAACAGTAGACGTGTTATGAAACCACTTGGATAATTATGGCTTGCCACTGCAGTTCTGTTTGGTTCATAAACTGAAGTGTACCCCTGCTAAGTGCACAGATAGTCCCATAGTTTGCCAGAGCATGCTAATATGTCTGCGGAAATGCTTAAAGCAAAAACATAGACTGAGAGCCTCAGTAATAATATTAAATTTGGGTAGTTTTGTAATCCTTTCCTCCCTCCCCCCCCCCAATTATTCTCCTTCTTTATTAGCAAAATACATCTTATTACACTCAAAGAAATAGTCTGGGATGAGTTATTGATATAGAGGCCACGCTGTCCACATTGGTCAATGTCAATGCCAAATTGTGCATGTGTATGGAAATAAATGAGAAGGAAGGAGAGAGCTTGAGAAACACTAGCCTGGGATTTATAGTTTACTTTGAAAACTTTTTTTTTCTCTTTTTATTTCAATAAATCACATTTGTTAAAGGACAGAAGAGTGGAAAAGTTTCCATTAACTTAGTGACAAGAAAACTCAATGGATTTCAAGTTGAAGATCACAGAGTAAGAGCTTTTGTTTAATTCTCTATCTAAAATTCTCATTAATATAAGATCAGATTATTTAAAAATAACACATATGTAAAATCCCTGAAAACAGGAAAAGGGGCCATTAGTTTATCAGGAACTTTTAGCAATTTCTGGTTTCCTTTCACTTCCTAGATATTCAGAGTGGCTGACATCGATACCTTATTCCTGACTAAAATCTCAACAATTGTATCCTTTAAAAATGCAAGATCTACCTGGGAAGGATTCCATCATGGGCCTTGGGTCTTGTAGAGAAACCAATCAACATTATTAAAGAGAATAAATAAGATTTTTTTGGACTTTTTATATTGTTAATGCATTTAATCAAAAGGCTGAATAATATAATGGATAACAATTAAAAAATAATTAGCAATTTAGAAGAATAGATTAACTGAGTCTCACAAAATAAAAGGCCAAAAGATGGATAGATGAGAAATAAGACAGAACATTTAGTAGAACTAGAAGATAAGCACAACAAATACAGTATCCATGTAGCAGGAATTCAAGAAGAAGAAAAAACTGTATAAAAATTAGATGGCAGTGTCAAAAACTGTAAAAAGCCCTAATGTAAAAAGTAGGATTTTGCCCTACTTTCAAGCTAACAAGTTGGCCCCTCACAGTTTATGGATGCTAGCAGAAGACAAGAGACTCCTGGGTCAGAGACAAAAGCTTTTAATAATACCAGCACAACAATAAAATGAATATCAGTATATTTGTGTTAGTTTCCCTTACCCCCTAATACTGTAGAGGTGACGTGAGTTCAGATTGATGTCCATTATAGGAGAGGAATCCTGAGGTTAGAAAACAGGAATCTTTCATAATGAACAATAAGCCTACACGTCTTTTATATGGAAGGTGATACTATCTTTATCTTCCCAGATTGTGTGCAAACTTGATCTTTGCTTTGTACAGAGACACTATCTCTAAATTCCAAGGCTGTTTGTTATACAATTATCCTTGAAAAGATAATGTGTAACAAACAGCAGTCAATGTGTCTGCTTGCAAGATGTGCAGAGACGTGAGAGACCCGAGGAAAATGTTCTTCCAACGGTCAGAACCTAATCAAAGGTATGTCAGGAAATTTCCATTTCCGTAAGATGAAGAAAGTATCAAAACTTCAGCCAAAAAGGATCACCAAGGGATTAATAGGAAAATTAAAAAAAAAACACACAAACTACCATATTTTTAGGCAAACAACGCACATCTTCTATTTGCTAGCCGCACCCTGCCCCCCATGAGCTATTAACATAGTGTCACTATGCCATTTTTTTTTTAACATGTTGCCGAAAAAACAATTAGTATAGTGTGCTTATGAAAATATCTTGTGGGGGTAGGGCACGGTTGGCAAACAAATGTAGGTGTGCTTTATTTGCATAAAAATATGGTAGTTAGTTAACATTTCTGGAAACTCTGGTGGTGTAATGTTAAAGTGCTACAGTTGCTAACCAAATGGTCAGCAGTTTGAATCCACCAGACGATCCTTGGGAACTCTATGGGGCGGTTCTACCCTGCCCTATGGGGTCTCCATGAGTCAGAATCAACTCGACGGTGCAGGTTAGGGTTTTTTTTTGTTTTTTTTTTTTTAACATTTCTGAATTCTAAGGATAACCTGCTGATCCTGAACACCTCTCATTTGGGTTGAGATCTTGTACTGGGATGTTTTGTCATCAACTTGTTTATTAGGCCAGAATCCCCTTACCTGTATGGTGCTGCTTGGAGTTGGGCAAAATAGGAACTTTCAGAAGATTAGACAAATGAAAGGGAAGCATTGACATTTACTCTGTGAAGGCTGTCATATGGAAGTGTGATAACAGATGCAGAGATGCTTGGAAGTTCCAGTTTATTCTCAATGTCCTCTGCTTCATGTCCAATTCTTCTTCACTACTACAATCCACACTAATTAACAGTTTCTTCTGCACCATAAACAGATTCTTTCCTTTAGATTCACAAAAGAAGATTTCTTGTAGATTTCTCCATGAACTTCATCTTCATGATCCCACTTGGTGGCTGAAAGTTCTTGGCTTATCAGTTGGAATTGTCGGTGATTCTGTGACCCTACAATTCTCCATTCCCCCTCTTTAATTCTCTAGCTCCTCTAAGAACTGTGTAAGGCCTAATTCATCTAATAAAATTCTTACTGCATAATTTATAAGTTTTGCTTTCTTGATTGAAATCTGACTGATACAAATTCCAAATGACTGCAACCTAAGAGTAATGTTGAGCCTGAATTAAGTAGAACCTCATAATGACTGTGACCTAGTTTCAAATAATCTTAGTCTTTGCAATTTGGTTAAGGTAATTCCTGAGACTAAAGCCTCTAGGGACCTATCAGGAACACCCATGCCAAAAAAAAAAAAAACCTAAATACTTCCAAAAAAACTTAACATCATCTGAAGTTTCAAATTATTTTGCAAATAAACATCCTCCAAACGGTAAAGAGGTAGGCATATGAAGAGATAGGTCAACATGGAAGAAAAAATAGCAGAAAAAGAAAAGATTCTCAAAGTCTTCATATTTTACATGGATCAACCATAGACTTTTAAAAAGCTATGTCTGTATTACACTGAAGAACATAAAAAGAAGATTGAAAATTCAAGTAAGATTTAGAACTTTAATAGAAACTTCTTGAGAAGCCTAGAACTAAAAAATATTGTAATAAAAATGAAGATCTAAATAAGTATGATAACAGATGGAGACACAAAGTAGTGAAACAGAAAATAAGTCAGGAAAAATATCCAAAAGGAAGCACAGAAAGACAAAAGGATATAAAGCACAAAAGAATAAAAGCCATAGACAGTATGGTTAGAAAGCCTAATTACCTTGAATTAGAATGCTAGAATAGAGAAAAGAAAAACTCAAATAGGTTCAGTGTGTGCATAGATCATGGCTGAGAGTTTTATAATACTGTTGAAATACGTTAAGTCATCTATTGAAGAATCACAATAAATTTCAAACAGGATAAGTAAGAAAGAAAACACCTAAGTCCGTCATAGTAAAACGGATGATTAAAGACAAGTAGAAAATACTCATATCAGTCAAGAAAAAAGGTAAATTACCTTCAAAGTAGCAACCATTGGATGGAAAGCTGACTTATCCATAGAAAAATAGAACCAGACAAAAAATGGAATGATGTATTAAAAATGTTGAAAGAAAATAACTACAACCTACCATTCTGTGCCCACAAAAATATCCTTCAAAAATGAAAGTGAAATACATTTTTTTTTTTTACTCAGGACTGAAAGAATTGTGACCAGAAGATTATAGTAAAGGAAATATCGTAGGTGTTCTTCAACCAGAATAATCACTGAAATGATGATAAGAGAGTGTGCAACTAATAAGCTAATATGGTGGAAATTCAATAATAAAAATCGACAACGCTGAGGAGGACAAAAATGCAGAGAAAATGTCACAAGGAGCGTGTGGAATAAAGAAATAGCAATAATACCATAGACTTAAAACAAAATACTACAATTAAAAGTTTGTCTAACTGGTAAAGCTATATTTCAAACACATGTCCTCTTTATCTAAAGCCCACACTCTTCTCATCATCCTAACGTGCCATTTTAATTTTATCAGTAAAGAGATATTTAGTAACCACCAAGTTTGTGCAAAATACTGTCATTGGGAATGTACTTTCTATAACCGTAATTTCAGTTAACCCAATAAGCCACATTGCTGTCCTCAGAAGAATAATATTTTCTTTAAAAAGTGTCAGACATTAGTGTCTCTATCTGACCAATTTAAAAATCAATCATTATTAGAAAAATACTGTTATGGCTTAGCCACTGAATATGAAATCCAGATTTAAAGTTAAAACATTGCTGTTGTCATTTGTTTCAAAGTCAATGGCTACCAGAATATGAAACGATCAACTAAATTACTTGAAAATCATGTTGGTATGAGAGCAAGTTTATGTATTTTGGCCTATTTTTCTTGGCCTAGAGAAAATGAAGGTCCATTGCTTCTGTTGGCCTTTAGCAGTGCTGAGGTCAGAGAACACACTGCCCTAGCCTTAAAAAAAGGACTTGCGTCATCTGCCTTGTCTGGCAAGTTCTAACTCATCTCTTTCTCCCACCACCACAAAACCACATACCTCAGGGGGCCCTGGGAAACTGAGAAAAATGAAACATGTTGGTTTCGGTTTGATGTTCTGCTTTACCACATACATTCAGGAAAAAATGAAACTACCTGTGTATTAAATGCAAATGGACCAAACCACAGCATTTGGTGAGACCCATTGGAGAAGAAACCATGGATTCCTGCCATGCTGTTGTCATTCTGGGGAATGCTTGGTGTGTTATATCTTTTCTATCTTTTTCTCTCATCTTGACACCTACTAAGTAACCCTTCTTCAGGGTTGTAGCACAGCAAAATTAGGCGTGGATTATTCTGAAAGTTATTAGCACACATAGAATGGGCAGGAATTTCAATTCTAACTAGAAAATGATGTTTATTTCTTGAAAATTTCTAGACCTAACCTCTTTTTTTTTTACTGGTGGGTAACCTCTGTCCACTGTCTCCATCTGTCTTGGGTAGAGGTGGGAGGAAGCTATATCTACTGAACAAACGGAATGTATGAACTGAGCACTCAAAATTATTCCAAGCTCAGAGGCTGAACTTGACAAGTGGGCATTGCCCTATCATCAGAGTTCGTAGGGTTTAGTTGCCCCACATTCAAATAAAGTAATATGAATATAATAGTATTGTTTTGACTTCTTAAATAAACAAGATATATTCAGAAGTAGACCCTCAGTCAGGTGAATTGTCACAGTGACTACAACAATAGGTTCAAGCATAACAACAATTGTGAGGATGGTGAAGGACTAGGCAGTACACAGGGTCACTATGAGTCAGAACCAACTCATTAGCACCTAACAACAACATTCAGATAAATCTTTCATATTCTCTATTACATTGAAAATCACATATTTATTAGTATCCAGGAAATAAGAGGTGTTTTAAAAGCCCTAACTATACGCCACACAGAGTTTTAGGCATTTCACATGTTATTTCTAGCCTAAATGGCACAATAAGTTAGGTATTATTATTTCCATTTTCAACATGAGAAAACTGTATCTAATCTCATGCAGAGAGTTTATGACTACATTAAATATCACATGTTTTACTGTAACACAATAACAACATTATTTGGGAATTGTTACCACCGTGATATGGTTGATCCAGGAGATCAACTGTTGTATGAATGTTAGTAGCAAAATTCTGTCTAGAAAAAAAGTCTAGAGATCTAATTCCGAAAACCCAGCAATTGAAAACCATATGAAGCTGTTTTATTCTGACACATATGGGGCTGCCATGAGTCAGAATCAACTCAACAGAAACTGGTTGGGTTTGGTTTTTAGACTAAAACTCAATCAGCAGGTCTGATCTTTCTCTCATTTGTTTTCCTTATTTTCTTTCCAAGTGAGCCATCGCCAATTTCATAGAAAAGATAAAGTCGGGAATTGCTAAGATGATACCATTCTTGGCACCTATGGTCTCCTTGGATCATATACTTTTCCCAGCTCATCATCATGACTTAGATTGGGCAGGCCTGGGTCACGTGCCCACCCTTCAAAAAATCAGTAATATGAGTCCTATGTGAACCACACAAACAGAAGAGCTGTACTCCTAAAGGGCTGGCTCTGCTTTTAGAAGAAGAGATATTAGCAGTCAAAAATAAACAATGCCTACATCAGCTGCCAAGATTTAGTATAAAATGCATATTTGGAAAAGATGCAGCGTTTTATAGCAAAGAAATTAATAGCTTATTAGAAAGAACATTTAAAACTTAGATTAGTAAGTTTATATACGTCTTTATTGCTTTGATTTATATAAACTAAAACAAACAAGCAAAAAAAAAAAAACAATTGCCAATTGTCATGGAGCTGATTCTTACTTAACAAGATGAATTTCTCTAACTAGGTGGAAATTCTTTTAAGATGATTTCTGTAGATAGCCATAATATTAAGGATCAAGAGAATTCCCTCAATTTAATTCAGAGGAATCTTGGAAAACAAATAGAAGGTAAACAAACAAACAAAAATACTTACCTAAACAACTAAACAGTAAGAACAATTGTATACACCAAAAGAGAGTGAAGGCAAACTTGCCAAACCTCCATGGAGGCTCCTGTTTCATGCAGTTCTTGGCATTTAAGTAATCTGGGTCACATGCTGCATCTCAGGAGGCTGGTACGACTTAGACGACAGTAAGCTCTTTTCCTGTGGACCCCTGTGTATAGTTTCCCCAGACATTTCTTGACTTTATGCTCTGACCATGGTGCTGAATGCTGGAAGGTCACAACTTGGGCAACTCTAGAGAGACTTGAAGAGCACAGGTTTAAATAGTTGATTCAAAGTCACAGTAGATACTTATTTTTTGAGGGAAAGAGGAATTCTGTTCTTTCACTTTGTTGAGAAGCAGGAGCTGTGACATGAAATAAGGCAGAGGCCTCAACCCAAACGAATGTTCCCTTAACTGACTCTAAATCAAGAAAGAGCATTTATCTTCGCCTGTTTGTAAAATTATGCTTAATACTTCTGACCCAGTACTGCACAGGATCATTAATTAGTTTGGAGAACAAATTAATTATAGAAACTGCTTTCATTAGTGAGAGAAAAAAGTCTTGCTACTTTGAGGTGTCAAAAAATACAATTTATTAATATAAGGATATAAGCTCTATGAGGGTAATATTTTGTTTTGAATGGCCCTACAGTATTCCTAGTATGTTAAACAGTACGTTATACATATAATGCATTAAATTAAAAAAAAATTATTGTGTTTTAAGTGGAAGTCTGCAAATCAAGTCCATCTCTCATACAAAAATTTATATACACTTTGCTATCTACTCCTAGTGGCTCTCCCCCTAATGAGACAGCACACTCCTCCTCCCTACCCTGTATTCCTGTGTCCTTTCAGCCAGCTTCTGTTCCCCTCTGCCTTCTCATCTCCTCTCCAGACAGGGGCTGCCCACGTAGTCTCGTGGGTCTACTTGCCCTGTCTTAAGAGTAGGTTTTGGGAGTGTCTCCTGTCTTATGCTAACAGAAGGTCTGGGGACCATGACCTCTGGGGTTCTTCTAGTCTCAGTCAGACCATTAAGTCTGGTCTTTCTACAAGAAACATTAACTTTTTTGTTGTTGTTGAAAAAATATTTCTGCTACTAATTCTGTCTGTTTCAGTTATTTAATATTTAAATAGTACCTAGATCGTAGAGTTGTGTGGTGATTAAGTGAGATAAAATATATAAAGTGTTTAATAGAGTCTCACTAGTAATAGCCAATAAAGAAAAATAATAAGTATTATTATTTAATGTTATAAAAACAGACAAGTACATGATATATATTAAACGGATTCTTACATCAAAGCCTTTCAAAATGAAAATACCTTTCTTAACACACGGAGTTTCAAATTTATATGATTATCTCAGGAAATCAAAAATTTCCAAAATATGAAAACAGCGGGAGATCTTTAACATCACCAAATTTACTGCCAAGTCCATTCACTCAACTCTACATGGAAGGTAGCTTAAAAAACCATGGAACTCAACTTTTATTAAAAAAAAAAAATCACTGTAACCTTCTACACAGGAAATATGAGCTACAATGTCCTAAATAAAAAGTCCATTATAGCGCTCCAAGATAAATAGAAATGCTTGAAATGACCCAACTAGATATTAGAGAGTAGAAAAATCACTGACGGAAAAGTAAGAAAAGAATAAAGCAAGAAAGATCAGTGGCATAAAAATAAATGAAACAAGTTAAAAACAAATTTCATGGAAAAAGTCTGTAATAAAGACAATTAATAATTAACACATTCTGTTTTTTAATATATATTTATATATATAGAATGTATTTATATATATATACCTCATTAGCCAACATTTCACATTTACGACAATAGTAAAAAATCTGCTATGTGAATATTTTGTGCATTAACAATGTATGTTTGGCAGTTGCAAACGCTGAGGTGTGAGGCTAAGGTAACACTGACTGTGATGTTAAGGCTATATGTCAGCTTGGCTGGGCCCTGATTCTTAGTGGTTTGGCAGTTGTGTAATGATGTAATTTGGCATTTATGTAATGATTTAGTTATCCCCCCTTTTTTGATCTGATGTGGTCATCCTCCATTTTCTTATAATAACTTGGACTTTGGAAATCAACCACATTGATAAATGAGGGATGGGTGTATGTATATATATATATATATATATATATATATATATGTGTATATATATATATATATATACAGGTTTTTATATATATACATTCCTAAATGACTATATCTCAAAATAATAATTTTGTCAATGCAGTTTTATGTAATACAAAAAATATATGTTTTGTATCTGTAAGAATTTTTTTTTAATTCAGCTACTGCTCGAATGAAATGGAAGTTTCCTCTATGATGTTACAAAATCATTTAGCAGTTCTATAACTAGTGTAGCATATAACAATTCACTTTGAAATATATCTGGAATATTTTCCTGTTTCAAGAAATATTTTATTTTAAGCTTTTTATTTTGATATAATTATATGGTCACATGGGAGTTATAAAATTTATATCTATGTCTATGTTTATCTCTATCACTATATCTATCTACATATAGAGGGAAGTTCTGTGTACTTGTCATCCAACATCCCCCAATCTTGCACAATTATAATACAATATTGACACCAAATAATTGACATTTGTACAATCCACATAGCTTATTCTGATTTCACCAGTAACATATGCAATCATCTTCGAGTGTGTGTGTGTGTGTTGTTGTACTGAGGTGTTAATGAGTCAGTTCCAACTAATAGTGACCCTGTGAATAACAGAACAAAAACATTGCCCAGTTTTGTGCCATCCTTACAATAGTAGGTATGTTTGAGCCTATTGTTGCAGACGTTGTGTTAATCCAACTCATTGAGGGGCTTCCTATTTTACTCTACCCTTCTACTTTACAACCAGGGTGTCCTTCTTCAGGTTCAATGCCTTCTGATAACATGTACCAAGTAGGCAAAATAAAGTCTCATCATCCTCACTTCTAAGGAGTATTCTGGCTGCACTTCTCCCAAGACAGATTTGTTCATTCTTCTGGTAGTCCATGGCATATTCGATGCTCTTCGCCAACACCATGATTCGAATGTGTCATTTCTTCCTTGATCTTCCACTTTCATCATCCAGCTTTCACATGTTTATGGGGCGATTGAAAACACCATAGCCTGAGTCAGGTGTGCCTTAGTCCTTAAAGTGACATCTTTGCTTTCCAACACTTTAAAGAGGCCCTTTGTAGTAGAGTTGCCCAATGCAATGCATCACTTGATTTCTTGACTGCTGCTTCCATGGGCATTGATTGTTGATCCAAGTTAAATTAAATCCTTGACAACTTCAATATTTTCTCCATTTACCATGATATTGTCTATTGGTCTGGTTGTGAGATTTTTGTCTTCTTTATGTTGAGGTGCAATCTATACTGAAGACTGTGGTCTTTCATCTTCATCAGTAAGTGCTTCAAGTCCTCTTCACTTCAGCAGGCAAAGTTGTGTCAATTTGATGTCACACTCCTCGATTAGTATTCTGTGAAATGATATTAAGGACATAACACATGAAGAAAGCAAAAGGTCATTAAAGAGACAAGAAAGAAAGAAGCAAAACGGATGCCAGAAGAGACTCATAAACTTGCTCTTGAACGTAGAATGGCTAAAACAAACAGAAGAAATGACGAAGTAAAAGTGCTGAGCAAAAAATTTCAAAAGACGACTCAAGGAGACAAAGTAAAGTATTATAATGAAATGAGCAAAGGCCTGGAGTTAGAAAACCAAAAAGTAAGAATACACTCAGCATTTCTAAAGCTGAAAGAACCGACAAAAATATTCAAGACTCAAGTTGCAATATTGGAGGATTCTATGGGCTAAAAATTGAACTACACAGTAAGCATCAAAAGAAGATGGAAAGAATATATAGTCACTGTACCAAAAAGAATTTTTTTTTTTTTTGAATTGGTCAATATTCATCCAATTTTCAGGAGGTAGCAAATGATCAAGAACCGATGGTACCGAAGGAAGAAGTTGAAGCTGCTCTGAAGGTGTATGTGTGTAGTTCTATGCAATTTTGTCATATGCATATCTTTGTGTATCGAACACCACTACAATCAAGATGGAGAAACTTTCCATCACAAGGCTACCTTCTGTTACCACTTTATAAACCCCCATATCCCTTCTTCTACAATCCTTGCCCCTAGAAACTACTGACTTGTTTTCCATCTCTATAATTTCATTATTTCAAGAATGTAATATACATTGGATTATACACTATGTGGGTTTTGGGGATTGACTTTTTTCACTCAACCTAATTCCCTGGAGATGATCCAAGTTGCTATGTGTATCAAGAGTTTATTTATTTATTTTTGCTGAGTAGTATTCAATAGTATAGATATGTCAGTTTTTTAATGATTCATTTATTGAAGGACACTTGAGTTGTTCCAGTTTTTTCAGCTATTACAAAGAAAACCGATATAAACATTCATGTAAGCATTTGTATGCATGTGTGTATATAAAAGTTTTTATTTTTCTAGGAAAAATGGCCAAGAGTGAATTCTGTAATTTGTAATTACATATAAAAAAAAAAAAAAGCAGTTTTGTATGTAAAGTGCATTTTTAATTTTAAAAGAATGTCAAATTATTTTCCATACTGGATTTTCCATTTTATACTCCTGTTATGGATCCAGTCTCTATGCACCCTCGCCAGCATTCAGTGTTATCACTATTTATTTGTTTCAGCCTTGCAATAGGTGTATAGTGCTATGCCATTTTTGTTTTAATTTGCATTTCCCTAATGACTGAAGAGGAGCCCTGATGGCACAGTGGTAAAGAGCTACAGCAAGCCTCGACTGCTAACCTACCACCGCTCCTTAGAAGCCCTATGAGGCAGGTCTACTCTGTCGTATAGGGTTGCTATGAGTCAGAATCAACTTGAAGGCAACGGGTTTGGTTTAGGGATGACTAAAGACGTTGAGCGTTATCATGTGCTTATTTGAAATCTGTATATCATCTTCGATGAAATGTCTGCTCATGTCTTCTGCCCATTTTCTAATTGGATTGTTTTTATTATTGTTAAATTTTGGGAGTTGTTCATATATTCTAGATATAAGCCATTTATTGAATATGTATTTTGAAAATATTTTCTCTTAGCCTGTAGCTTGTCTTCTAATCTTCTTAACAGGGTCTTTCACAAAACAAAACTTTTTAACCTGGATGAACTTCATTAATTTTCCCTTTTATGTGTCCTACCATTTGGTGTCAAGTCTAAGCTCTTCAGTTTTAGGGGAAAATCACTCAATCTTTCACCACTAAGTGTCATGTTAGCTGTAGTTTTTGTTTTGTTATTTTTATAGACGAACTTTTTCAAGTTGATGAAATTCTACTCTTTTCCTAAATTGCTGGGAGTTTTATAATGACTGGATGTTGGATTTTGTCAAACTTTTTTATGCAGAAATTGATATCATCATTTTTTTTTTTTTAATTTAGTCTGTTGAAATGGGGATTGCATTTGTTAAATTTTAAATGTTGAACCAGCCTTGAATACCTGGAATAAATTTCGCTGGTCATGGTGCATAATTCTTTTTATACAAATTTGAATTCAATTCCTTAATATTCTGTCAAGGATTTTTACATGTATGTTCATGAGACATATTGATTGTAGTTTGTCATTTTAATTTAATTTTTTTATTGTCTTTGCTTTTCATACCAAGGTAATACTGATCTCATGATATGACTTGACAAGTGTTTCTCTACTTCTCTATTTTCTGGAAGAGAGAGTGAAAAATTGGTGTTAATTTTTAAAAAAATTTTAGTAGAGTTTTGTAGTGGAAGCACCTGGGCCTGGAGATTTATTTTTCATGAATTTAAAAATATGAATTGATAACTCAAAATAAGAACCAAGAAAAACATAATGACTCAGCAAACAAAAAGTCAATACTATGAAAATGAGGAACACACAATTTACAAAGAAAAATGTCTCAGTACAAAAAAGTAAGTAGAAAAATGAAATTGTCAACAACACACATAAAAAAGGCATCAAAATGACAGCACTAAACACTTATTTATCTATAATTACGCTGAATGCAAATGGACTAAACGCACCAATAAAGAGACAGAGAGTCTCAGACTGGATAAAGAAACAGGATCCGCCTATATGCTGTCTACAAGAGACACACCTTAGACTTAGAGACACAAACAAACTAAAACTCAAAGGATGGAAAAAAATATATCAAGCAAACAACAAGCAAAAAAGAGCAGGAGTAGCAATATTAATTTCTGACAAAATAGACTTTAAAGTTAAATCCACCACAAAAGATAAAGAAGGACACTACATAATGATTAAAGGGACGATTGACCAGGAAGATATAACCATATTAAATATTTATGCACTGAATGACAGGGCTGCAAGATACATAAAACAAACTTTAACAGAACTGAAAAGTGGGATAGACACCTCCACAATTACAGTAGGAGACTTCAACACACCACTTTTGGAGAAGGACAGGACTTCCAGTAAGAAGCTCAATAGAGACACGGAAAACCTAATTGCTATAATCAACCAACTTGACCTCATTGACTTATACAGAACACTCCACCCAACAGCTGCAAAGTAAACTTTTTTTTCTAGCGCACATGGAACCTTCTCTAGAATAGACCACATATTAGGTCATAAAACAAACCTTTGCAGAATCCAAAACATCTAAATATTACAAAGCATCTTCTCAGAACATAAGGCCATAAAAGTGGAAATCAATAACAGAAAAATTAGGGAAAAGAAATCAAATACTTGGAAACTAAACAATACCCTGCTCAAAAAAGACTGGGTTAAAGAAGACATTAAGGAGGGAATAAAGAAATTCATAGAATGCAATGAGAATGAAAACACTTCCTATCTAAACCTCTGGGACACAGCAAAAGCAGTGCTCAGAGGTCAATTTATATCGATAAATGCACACATACAAAAAGAAGAAAGAGCCAAAATCAGAGAACTGTCCCTACAACTTGAACAAATAGAAACTGAGCAACAAAAGAATCCATCAGGCACCAGAAGAAAACAAATAATAAAAATTAGAGCTGAACTAAATGAATTAGAGAACAGAAAAACAATTGAAAGAATTAACAAAGCCAAAAGCTCGTTCTTTGAAAAAATTAACAAAATTGATAAACCATTGGCCAGACTGACTAAAGAATTACAGGAAAGGAAACAAATAACCGAATAAGAAACGAGTTGGCCCACATCACAACAGACCCAACTGAAATTAAAAGAATCATATCAGATTATTATGAAAAATTGTACTCTAACAAATTTGCAAACCTAGAAGAAATGGATGAATTCCTAGAAAAACACTACCTACCTAAACTAACACAATCAGAAGTAGAACAACTAAATAGACCCATAACAAAAAAAGAGATTGAAACGGTAATCAAAAAACTCCCAACAAAAAAAAGCCCTGGCCCGGACGGCTTTACTGCAGAGTTCTACCAAACTTTCAGAGAAGAGTTAACACCACTACTACTAAAGGTATTTCAAAGCATAGAAAATGACGGAATACCACCTAATTCATTCTATGAAGCCACCATCTCCCTGATACCAAAACCAGGTAAAGACACCACAAAAAAAGAAAATTACAGACCTATATCCCTCATGAACATAGATGCAAAAATCCTCAACAAAATTCTAGCCAACAGAATTCAACAAAATATCAAAAAAATAATCCACCATGACCAAGTGGGATTTATACTAGGTATGCAAGGCTGGTTTAATATTAGAAAAACCATTAATGTAATCCACCATATAAATAAAACAAAAGACAAAAACCACATGATCTTATCAATTGATGCAGAAAAGGCATTTGACAAAGTCCAACACCCATTTATGACAAAAACTCTCAGCAAAATAGGAATTGAAGGAAAATTCCTCAACATAATAAAGGGCATTTATACAAAGCCAACAGCCAACATCACTCTAAATGGAGAGAACCTGAAAGCATTTCCCTTGAGAACGGGAACCAGACAAGGATGCCCTTTCTCACCGCTCTTATTCAACATTGTGCTAGAGGTCCTAGCCAGAGCAATTAGGCTAGATAAAGAAATAAAGGGCATCTGGATTGGCAAGGAGGAAGTAAAATTATCTCTATTTGCAGATGACATGACCTTATACACAGAAAACCCTAAGGAATCCTCCAGAAAACTACTGAAACTAATAGAAGAGTTTGGCAGAGTCTCAGGTTATAAGATAAACATACAAAAATCACTTGGATTCCTCTACATCAACAAAAAGAACATCGAAGAGGAAATCACCACATTAATACCATTCACAGTAGCCCCCAAGAAGATAAAATACTTAGGAATAAATCTTACCAAAGATATAAAAGACCTATACAAAGAAAACTACAAAGTACTAGTGTAAGAAACTAAAAAGGACCTACATAAGTGGGAAAACATACCTTGCTCATGGATAGGAAAACTTAACATAGTAAAAATGTCTATTCTACCAAAAGCCATCTATACATACAATGCACTTCCGATCCAAATTCCAATGACATTCTTTAATGTGATGGAGAAACAAATCACCAACTTCATATGGAAGGGAAAGAAGCCCCAGGTAAGCAAAGCATTAGTGAAAAAGAAGAAGAAAGTGGGAGGCCTCACTCTACCTGATTTTAGAACATATTATACAGCCACAGTAGTCAAAACAGCCTGGTACTGGTACAACAACAGGCACATAGACCAATGGAACAGAATTGAGAATCCAGATATAAATCCATCCACATATGAGCAGCTGATATTTGACAAAGGCCCAGTGTCAGAACAAATGGTGCTGCATAACTGGATATCCATTTGCAAAAAAATGAAACAGGACCCATACCTCACACCATGCACAAAAACTAACTCCAAGTGGATTAAAGACCTAAACGTAAAGACTAAAACGCTAAAGATCATGGAAGAAAAAATAGGGACGACGTTAGGAGCCCTAATACAAGGCATAAACAGAATACAAAACATTACCAAAAATGACGAAGAGAAACCAGATAACTGGGAGCTCCTAAAAATCAAACACCTATGCTCATCTAAAGACTTCGCCAAAAGAGTAAACAGGCCACCTACAGATTGGGAAAGAATTTTCAGCTATGACATCTCCGACCAGCGCCTGATCTCTAAAATCTATACTATTCTGTTAAAACTCAACCACAAAAAGACAAACAACCCAATCAAAAAGTGGGCAAAGGATACGAACATGCACTTCACTAAAGAAGGTATTCAGGCAGCTAACAGATACATGAGAAAATGCTCTCGATCATTAGCCATTAGAGAAATGCAAATTAAAACTACAATGAGATTCCATCTCGCTCCAACGAGGCTGGCATTAATCCAAAAAACACAAAATAATAAATGTTGGAGAGGCTGTGGAGAGATTGGAACTCTTATGCACTGCTAGTGGGAATGTAAAATGGTACAACCACTTTGGAAATCTATCTGGGGTTTTCTTAAAAAGTTAGAGATAGAACTACCATACAACCCAGAAATCCCACTCCTGGGAATATACCCTAGAGAAGTAAGAGCCTTCACATGAACAGGTATATGCACACCCATGCTTATTGCAGCTCTGTTTACAAAAGCAAAAAGGTGGAAGCAACCAAGGTGTCCATCAACGGACGAATGGTTAAATAAATTGTGGTATATTCATACAATGGAATACTACGCATCGATAAAGAACAGTGACAGATCTGTGAAACATTTCATAACATGGAGGAACCTGGAAGGCATTATGCTGAGCGAAATGAGTCAGAGGCAAAAGGACAAATATTGTATAAGACCACTATTATAAGATCTTGAGAAATAGTATAAACTGAGAAGAACACATACTTTTGTGGTTATGAGGCGGGGAGGGAGGGAGGGTGGGAGAGGGTTATTTACTGATTAGTTAGTAGATAAGAACTATTTTAGCTGAAGGGAAGGACAATACTCAATACACGGAAGGTCAGCTCAAGTGGACTGGACCAAAAGCAAAGAAGTTTCTGGGATAAACTGAATGCTTCAAAGGTCAGTGGAGCAAGGGCGGGGGTTTGGGGACCATGGTTTGAGGGGAGTTCTAAGTCAGTTGGCAAAATAATTCTATTATGAATACATTCTGCATCCCACTTTGAAATGTGGCATCTGGGGTCTTAAATGCTAACAAGTGGCCATCTAAGATGTATCAATCGGTCTCAACCCACCTGGATCAAAGGAGAATGAAGAACTCCAAGGTCTCAGGATTACTATGAGCCCAAGAGACAGAAAGGGCCACATGAACCAGAGACTTACATCATCCTGAGACCAGAAGAACTAGATGGTGCCCGGCCACAACCGATGACTGCCCTGACATGGAACACAACAGAGAACCCCTGAGGGAGCAGGAGAGCAGTGGGATGCAGACCCCAAATTCTCATAAAAAGACCAGACTTAATGGTCTGACTGAGACTAGAGGAATCCAAGCGGTTATGGTCCCCAAACCTTCTGTTGGCCCAGGACAGGAACCATTCCCGAAGACAACTCATCAGACACGGAAGGGACTGGACAATGGGTTGGAGAGAAATGCTGATGAAGAGTGAGCTACTTGTATCAGGTGGACACTTGAGACTGTGTTGGCATCTCCTGTCTGGAGGGGAGATAGGAGGGTAGAGAGGGTTAGAAACTGGCAAAATTGTCACGAAAGGAGAGACTGGAAGGGCTGACTCATTAGGGGGAGAGTAAGTGGGAGTATGGAGTAAGGTGTATATAAGCTTATACGTGACAGACTGACTTGATTTGTAAACTTTCACTTAAAGCTCAATAAAAATTATTTTAAAAAATATGAATTGAATTGTATAATAATTATTGAATGATTCAGGCTATTAATCTGAATTTTGTTGATTTGTGGTTTTGGTCCATTTCTTCTAAGTTGTTGACTTTATGAGTGTAAATTTCTTTGTAGAATTCATTTATTGTCCTTTAAATCACTGCAGGATCTGCAGAGATAGCCCTGTTTTTTCCTGATATTGATGATTTGTGTCCTCTATTTCTACAGTTGTCAATTTTTCCAGAAATGTATCAATAGTAATGATTTTTGTTAGAATCTATTTTTTGTTTCATTGATTTTCTCAATTATATTCCCCTTTTCAGTTTCAACAATTTCTACTCTTCCCTTTATTATCTCCTCCCATTTCCTTGCTTAAAGTTAACTCTGCCTTTTTTTTTTTTCTAGTTTCTTGACGTAGAAACTTAGATTATTAATTTGAGACCCTTCCTCTTTTCTCGTGTGAGTATTTCGTGCTATAAAGTCCCTTTTTAGCACCAGGTGAGCTGGTTCCTGCAGATTTGGGTATTTTCATTTAGACTAAGGTCTATGTCTCATCTCTCAGTAGAGTCCTGCATGTTGACATGATGCTAAATAGGTTCCAGGGGAACTTCCAGACTAAGACATACTAGAAATGAAGGCCTGGTGATCTACTTCTGAAAATTAGCCAACAAAAACTCTATGGATCACAACAATCCAATCTCACTGTGGGGTAGCCATGAGTCTGTGGCCAAGTGGATGACAGCCAACAACAATAAGGTCTCTGTACTTCTTTTTACTTCCTTTGAGACTCATTCTTTAACTCATTCATTATTTTGAATTGTAGCATGCAATAGTCTGCATTTGGAGAGATTTCCTGTTCTCTTTCTGTTATCGATTCTCTAGTTTGGTTCCATTATGGTCAGAAAACATGCTTTGTAATATATTAATTATTTTAAAATAGTTCAGATTGTTTGATGACCCAGGACATAGTCTGTCTTGGTGAGCATATCATGGTGACTTGGGAACAGATGTGTGTTCTACTGTTCAGCAGAGGGTTCTATATGTGGCAATTGGATCCTGCTGGCTGACTGTGTTATTTGGGCCTTCCGTAATAACATCAGTCTTTCAGAGAGGGGTGTTGTAGTTCCCAAATATAATTACGATTTTTTCCATCTCTCCTTTCAGCTCTTTGTGTTTTTGCTTCATACACTTTGATGCTCTTTTGTTTGTTGCATATCCATTTAGGATCATTATGTCTCCCTCCGGCATTGGTTCTTTTATCATTACATAATGTCCCTCTTCCCCCACGTGTCTGTCAGTTTCTCGTGCTGTGGGGTTTTGTGTGTTGCTGTGATGCTGGAAGCTATGCCACCAGTATTCAGATACCAGCAGGGTCACCCATGGAGAACATGTTTCAGCTGAGCTTCCAGACTAAGACAGACTAGGAAGAAGGACTCGGCAGTTTACTTCTGAAAAGCATTAGCCAGAGAAAACCTTATGAATAGCAGTAGAACATTGTCTGATATACTACTAGAAGATGAGCCCCCCAGGTTGCAAGGCACTCAAAAGATGAACGAACAAATCTGTCTTAGAAGAAGTACGACCAGAATGCCCCTTAGAAGCAAGAATGGCGAGACTGCATCTTACATACTTTGGACGTGTTGTCAGGAGGGATCAGTCCTTGGAGAAGGATGTCATGCTTGGCAGAGTACAGGGTCAGTGGAAAAGAGGAAGACCCTCAGTGAGGTGGATTGACACAGTGGCTGCAACAATGAGCTCAAGCATAACAACGATTGTAAGGATGGCGCAGGACCAGGCAGTGTTTCCTTCTGTTGTGCATAGGGTCGCTATGAGTCAGAACCAACTCGACGGTACTTAACAACAACAGCAGTGTCCCTCTTTATCCCTGATAATCTATTTTTGTTCTAAAGTCTGCTTTATATGAAATTAATATAGCAACTCCAGTTATGGTAACTCCACTACCCCCTTCCTTGTCTCAGAATGTGACCAACCCTCTGGTGCTATTCATGCTTCAAATCTCCTCATGGAATCAGGCTGAATCTAGACTTCAGCTGAACTACCTATCTGCATAGTTTATTTCTCTTTCTCTTCTTGCCTTTATTCCCCTACTGGTTTTTCCTGCGAGCAGTCACTTAGTAAATAATTTTCCCTGTCTCTGTCTCTCTCTTTCACGCACACACACACACACACACATTCTGCTTCTAGGGAACTCAACCAAGACAAATTCTCACTGAGAACCATCAGGCAATCATAGTAGGAGAGTGTTAAGTCTCTCAACAAAGTGGAAGAAGTTGTATGGGACATATAAAGAGATGAATGAGATTACTTCTCACACAGTGCACTGAAACTAGTACTCTCTGATATTTAAACAAACTTATTTAATGTCCTGCAATAGTATATTGTAGCTGGAAATGATCACTTTAAGATTGCAGTGTTACAAAATAATTTACAAATTCGATGCCTTTCAAAAGTAGGCATCATGGTTGCATGTGATAGGGAGGAAACCTAGAGATTCTGATCACACAAGCCTTATAGCACTCCTAGGAATTGGGTGTCTTTTCCTTTTTACAGATTTTGAAAGAACAAAATTTATAACTTCATTTAGCAATTCATTTCAATGGCCAATGATTCTCACAGTCTGGAAATTTTTCATTTTAACCTGATGCAGTTTAATTTTTTTTTTCTGTTCTTTGTTGACTTGGGGAAATTGTTGGATTATAAAGTTCCATTTACTTTTACTGGAATTGTTCTCCTTCCTTTCTTTCATAGAAATGAAATGAAGATCCCCATTCCTCTTACATGAAGACAAAGCTCTCTTAGACAGGCTCTTTGATTATATATTCTAGGTAAAATATGCTAATATCTGAGCTTGAATGGAAAAAAAGTAAATTTAGCTTCTAGAAACAAAGAGGAAATTTAAAACTAGGATGGAAAAATTATAAACTGATCTGATATGCTGATAGCTTGGGCCAGTTGTGGGCCTAATATAGATGCTAACACTTAAGTATGGGATTTTAATGCTATATAATGACAGGTAATTTGTTTTTGTGTTTGCTAAAAGGTGTAGATCAGGAACTAATATCCTTTTTGCATTTAGCTAGAGCTCTGAAAGAGCTTTCTTTTTGGTTAAAAGAGCAGTATAGCAACTTCGTTCCCTGTCCATAGAGGAAAAAAAAAAAAAAAGTTTCTTTCTGCTTTCGAGCTCCGTATGGAACAAAATCTGATACGAGAAATCCAAAACTCAGGACTACCTATCCCCTCTGTGGACTTGGAGTCCAGTTTATACTATATATGATGGTATAATCCCCAATAAGCTAGAATGTTACAAGAAAAAAAACATAGAACTTGGTAGGTGCCTCGTAGTAACCCTTCCAGACTGTGAGAATCATTAGCCATTGAAATGAATTGCTAAATGAAGCTATAAATTTTGTTCTTTCAGAATCTGTAAAAAGGAGAAGACACCCAATTCCTAGGTGTGCTATCAGGCTTGGGTAATCAGAATCTCTAGGTTTCCTCCCTATCATGTGCAACCATGATGCCTACTTTTGAAAGGCATCTAATTTATAAATTATTTCATAGCTCAGAAATTTTAAAATGTTCATTCCAGCTACAGTATACCATCATAGGTATTGATGGTTTTAATTGAAAATAAATAGCCAATTGAAGATGAAAATAATTGATAGTAAAAAATTACCAAAAACACAAACAAGCCACCATGAAGCGACAATCAACGTAAATAGTGTCATATAATGAATATATACTAAGAGGCATAATAGTAAAACTGCAGAACATTAAAGTCAAAGGAAAAAAATCTTAAAAGGATTCAGAAGGAATTAACAGATTTTCATGGAAGAAATAACAATTAAACTGAGAGTAAGTTACAGCAAGAATAATAGAGACTAGAAAACACTGAAAAAACATGTTCAATGGCTAATTAATAAAAATGATATCAATATGCTTTTACCCAGCTAAATACCATTTGATAGTCCAGGCAAAAAAAAAAAAAAATTGAGAAAATTTATCTTTCACAGATCATCACCGATATAGCTTCAAATGACACATTTTAGAATAGAAAAAATCATTCCCAAAGTAAGAAATTATCCAAATCTTATAATTTTAATTTTTTTTAGAGAACAGAAAAGGAAGGAAGTCAACCAAACTTATTTCAAGGCTGTAATATCAGGATGGAAACTCTGGTGGCCCAGTGGTTAAGTACTACAGGTGCTAACCAAAGGATGGGCAGTTCAAATCCACCAGACGCTCCTTGAAAACTCTACGGGGAAGTTCTACTCTGTCCTATAGGGTTGCTATGAGCTGGAATTGACTCGAGGATATTGGGTTTGGTTTGGGGGTTTTAATAACGGGATAGTATTAGAAAGAAAAACCATGGGCCATTCTTACTTATGAAAATAAATTATAAAACTCCACACAATTTTAGCAAACCAAATATAAATTTTTATAAAAAATAATGCATTTTAAGCAAGTTCCATCTATTTTAGAAATGTAAGAACATTATGCTGAGCAAATAATCCGAGAAGCTGGACTATATGAAGACGAATGTGGCATCAGGATTGGAGGAAGATTCATTAACAACCTGTGATAGGCACATGACGCAACCTTGCTTACTGAAAGTCAAATGGACTTGAAGCACTTACTGATGAAGATCAAAGACCACAGCCTTCAGTATGGATTACACCTCAACATAAAGAAAACAAAAATCCTTACAACTGGACCAATGAGCAACATCATGATAAACAGAGAAAAGATTGAAGTTGTCAAGGATTTCATTTTACTTGGATCCACGATCAACCCTTATGGAAGAAGCAGTCAGGAAATCAAACGACCTATTGCATTGGGCAAATCTGCTGCAAAAGACTTCTTTAAAGTGTTAAAAAGCAAAGATGTCATTTTGAGGACCAAGGTGCACCTGACCCAAGCCATGGTATTTTCAGTCACCTCATAGGCATGTGAAAGCTGGACAATGAATAAGGAAGATGGAAGAATTGATGGCTTTGAATTATGATGTTGAACAAGAATAATGTATATATCATAAAAAAAAAAAAAAACATGTCTTGGCAGAAATATAGCCAGAGCACTCCTTGGAAGGAGGAAGGTGAGAATTCATCTTAAGCACTTTGGACATGTTATTAGGAGAGGCCAGTCCCTGAAGGAGGACATCATGCTTGGTAGAGGGTCAGCAAAAAAGAGGAAGACCCTTGCCGAGATGGATTGACACAGTGGCTGCAACGATGGGATCAAAGATAAAAATGAGTGGGAGGATGGCGCAGGACCAGGCCTTGTTCTTTCTGTTGTACATGGGGCCGCTATGAGTCGGAACAGACTTGGCAGCACCTAACAACAAGAACAGTAAGTAAATACACTGTCACATTTTACAGAGCCTAATTTCTCTTTTCCCCGGTTGGCACAAATGGTTTGCACTTGACTACTAACCTAAAAGTTGGCAGTCAAACCCATTGAACAGCACTGCAGGAGAAAGGTCTGGCAATCTGCTTCATGAAAGATTGCAACCAAAAAACCCTATGGAAGAGTTCTATAACAGCAACAGGTAAACAGTAGAATTTCCCTTGGGCTGGAGTTAATTAATCTTCACAATTGTGAGTCTGGAGTCATCCAGACTTGTTGATGCAATGCCAGGTTGACTCTAGATGTTACAAAAAAATGTTATTGAATTACTTCTAAATGGACAAAATTGTGCCTGCATTTATTACTGAACAAAAGCAAATAAATCTCTCTAGCAGATGACTTGGAGAACCACAAATGACGTAACTGAAGAGAAGCTTAAAGCAATGAATAATATGGGTTTATTATCAGTGACCTTGCTCCAAACCCTTTTCTCCATACCTCAAAACCCATAGTTGCTGTCTGAAGCCCAAATTTAGGACCTCTTTTTTTTTTTAATTTAGGAATTTCTATGTCAATTTTTTTCATTTTTTTACATATAATAAACTTCTTAAAATTTAGAAGAGTTGTAAGTTTACAGAAAAACATTCAAGAATATTACGCAAAGTTCATCTATTGCCTCCACCCATTTTCCTCAACTGTAACCTTACTATGTTTCATTTTGTCAAAAAAATGAACCAACGATATTGACACATTATTGTTAACTAAGTTCTATACTTGATTCTGAGGAGTTGTCTGTCAGATTTCTCCATTGTAAAGTTCTTCTTCTTCCTCCTTTCCATACTATCCTCTTCGGTAAGGAGCCCCTGTGCACCAGGCACACTTAAGGAGCGGGGAGTGATTGTCCACCTCCCTGAGAAAGAAGTGTCTACCTGAATTATTTGAAATCCATCTGTGTGAGAGAATTATCCATTTCACCTTTTAATTTATTTATACACTCATTTATATCAATATGGGTTAACAGATACTTTATACTTTGGGTTATAATTCGACACTACATGATTTATTTTGTTTCTCAGATGTTTACATCTTTGACGGATGCTCTTTCAGTTGGCTTCTGTCTCCCTTTGACATAATCCCTTTATTTTGTTTTCTGAGCACCACTTTACTTTCTGGCACTGCAAAATACCTCAAGATCACCTGGTATAATCCCTGTCCCAGCCTTAGAATCAGCAATTTCTCCAAAGAGCTTTAGCTCCTTTCATTGAAGAATGGTATTAGAAACCAAGATCTGACTATTGAGTTTGCTCACTGCTAATGGGGTGTCATTACTTCTAGGCCACCTCAGCAGACACAGCTAGGAAACATATGTGTGTATACTACACACTAACCTATGTATGCACACATATTTATAATTATTTCTGTACATATTCGTCTGTATCAGTATTAAATTAGTATGAATTCATAGTGATGTTTTCCACTCTCATCCAGTACTACATGTCTTATTCTAATTTTATCCCTTTGCTTATCTGTAATCTTCCCCTCCTAGAAACATGGCTCCTATCATCCATCAGCAACTTATTTATATGTTCAATTCCAGTACAGTGGGTTCAGAATTGTTAAACTGTACCCCAATGGGAAAAAATTTTACCCAGAGTACAGTTTTTATGTACAGTTTCTTTTGTCTTAATCTTACAGTCTTCACTCATTTAAAAAATTACCTATTTCAGTACCTTTTTTCTCTACCACATTCAATGAGGTTACATGATTCATTTGTAATCAGTTAGATTCTTTTGTCACATTCTGCATTCCATTCTGGGGTCCCCAGATCTTACACTTAAGTTTACCAATTTGCATACCTTAAATCTGACAAATGCATAACATCCTGTATTCACCATTACAGTATCATACAAAATAATTTTACTTCCCTAAAAATTTCAATTGCTTCACCTATTCAAACTCCTAGCAACCACTGATCTATTTTCTGTCACTATAGTTTTGCCTTTTTAACAATGTCATGTAAATGGAATCATACAGTTTGTGTAGTATTTTCAGGATGACTTCTTTCACTTAATAATACACATTTAGGATTCATCCATGTTGATGCATGGATTGATAGTTCATATATATTGCTGGAGAGGATTCCATTTTTTGAGTGTGAGACCGTCTGTTTATCCATTCATCTGTTGAAGGGAGCCTTTTTTGCTTAAAGTTTTTGTTGATTATAAATAAAGCTTCTGTAGACATTTGCATGTAGGTTTTGGCAGAGCCATACATTTTCAGATCAGTTGGACAAATACCTAGTTAGAGAATTGGCTGAATTGTACATACCCTATGATAAGACTATGTTTTACTTTATAATAAAATGCCGAACAATCTTCCAAACAGGCTGCTTCATTTTGCATTCTATCCAACAGTGAGTGATAATTCTTATTGCTCAGCTTTATCACCAATTTGTATTGACAGTTTTTTTTCTTTTTAATTTTAGCCCTTTTAACCTCATTTTTGTTTCACTTTGCATTTCCCTAATGACAATTGATTTTGCGTATATTTTCATATGCTTATTGGCCATCTGTATATCTTCTTTAGTGAGATATTCATCCTGGCCTTTGATCACATTTTAATTGATTTGTTTATTTTCTTACTGCTGAGTTTTAAGTGCTCTTTGTATGTCCTGGGACAAGTTCTTTATCAGATATGTGTTTTGGAAATATTTTCTCACAATCTGTGGCTGGTATTATCATTCCCTTAATAGTATCTTTTGCAGTGGAAACATTTTTAATTTTAATAAAATTCAACTTATCTTTTTTCTTTCATGGATCATGCTTTGGTGTAGTGTCTAAAAACTCATCCTCAAACCCAAGGTTGCACAGATTTTCTCCTAGACATCTAAAACTTTTGCATTTTACGTGTAGGTCTTTGATTGATTTTGAGTTTTTATTTTTTGTGGGGTGTGAGATCTGGAGTCTAGGCTTTTTTTTTTTTTAACATGTGGATGTCCAGTTGCTCCAGTATCATTTTTTGAAAAGACCATTGTTTCTTAATTGAACAGGCTTTGCATCCTTGTCATAAATTAGTTGACTATATCAGTCTCTTTTGTAAAACTGATTAATGAGTCTATTCTTTGTCAATACCACACTGCTTTGATTAGAATACAACTGCTAACCTAAAAATTGGTCGTTCCAAACTACCCACTGGTACCATAGAAGGAAAGCCCTGGGAATCTGCTTCCATTAAGATTACAGCCAAAAATACCCTATGGAGCAGTTCTATTTTATAACGCATGGAGTTACCATGTGTCAGAATCAACTAAACAACAACTCGACAACAACAGCTTTATAGTAAATCTTGACATCAGGTTGTGTTAGTCCGCCAACTTTGTTCTTCCTCGGTATTGTGTTGGCTATTTTAGATCCTTTGGCTTTCCAGTTAAATTTTAGAAACTATTTGTTGATATTCACACACACAAAAAAAATGCTTCCTTGGATTTTAATTGGGATTGCATTGACTCTGTAGATCAAGTTAGGAGGAACTGACATAATAATATTGAGCCTTTCAAACCATGAGATCTGCTTTGATTTCTTTCATTGGTGTTTTGTAATTTTCTACATATGGATTCTGTACATAGATTCATTCATCAGTACTTCATTTTTTTAATGTTTGTATTGAGATACAAGTCATGTTATACAATTCACCAAAGTAAGTACCCAATGCGATGATTTTTAGATGTTCACAGAGTTGTGCAACTGTCACTACAATTTTAGAACCTTTTTTCACTTCAAAAAGCACATTGTACCCATTAGCAGTCAGTCTCCATTTCCCCCCTCAGTCATAGGAAACCACTAATCTACTTTCTGTCTACAGATTTGCCATTTTTGGACATTTCATGTAAAAGTAATTAAACAATTTGTGGTATTTGGTGACTGGCTTCTTTCACTGATCATAATGTTTTCAAGGTTCATTCATGTTGCACCATGTATCAGTGCTTCATTCCTTTTTATTGCCAAATTACACTACATTGTGTGGACATATCACATTTTGTTTCTCCATACATTAGTTGGAAATCTGGTGGCACACTGGTTAAGAGCTTGGCTGCTAACCAAAAGGTCAGTAGTTCAAATCTACCAGCCGCTCCTTGGAAACCCTATGGATCTACTCTTTCCTATAGAGTCACTATGAGTTGGAATCAACTTGACAGCAATGGGTTTAGTTTTTTTGTTTTTATTTTTGGTATTCATTAGTTGATGAGCACTTTCCTCCACTTTTTGGCTATTATAACAGTACAGCTATGAGCACTGGCATACAAGTTTTAGTCTGGGTATGTGTTTTCATTCCTTGGATATATGTATAGGAGTGGAATAACTGGGCAAAGTGGTATATGGGCTATATGTTTAAATATTTGAAGAACTACAAACTATTTTCCAAGTTGCTGCATTTTTTTTTACATTTCTGCCAGTGATATACAAGGGTTCCAATTTCTCCACATACTTCCCAACACTCGTTATGTCCTTTTTTTTTTTCCTTTTTCATTATAACCATCTGAGTAGGTATGAAGTGGTATCTCATTGTAGTTTTGATTTGTATTTCTCTAATGAATGATGATATTGAGCACTTTTGATGTCCTTATTAGGTATTTTAATACCTTCTTTGGAAAAATATCTATTCAGATTCTTTGTCTATTTTTAAATTTGGTTATTTATCTTCTTAGTATTAAGTGTTATATATATATATATATATATATATATATATATATATATATATATACACACACACATTCTGGGGATAAGTCCAATGTCAGATATGTGATTTGCAAATATATTTCTTTTTCTTTTTTAAGCTATTATGAGTGGTAGTTTTTTAAAATTTTCAGATTCGAGTTGTTGGTTACCAGTATATAGCAATGAAACTGACTTTTTTTATGGACCTTGTGTACTGTAAACTTACTCTACTTGCTTATTAGTTTCAGGAGGGCTTTTTGTAAATGCTTTTTTTAGGGTTTTTTTTTTTTTAGTGAAAGTTGTGGCAATCTGCATTCTGTTAAGATTATAGCCTTGGAAACCTTATGGGACAGTTCTACTCTAACCTATAGGATTGCTATGAGTCAGAATTGATTCGACAGCAAATAGCAACAACAGGACTTCTGATGTGATGTCTAGCACAAGTGGTGAGGGAGAATATCCTTGTCTTGTTCCCTGTCTTAACGGGGAGGCATTCAGTCTCTCACCATTAAGTGCTATATTCCCTGTAGATTTTTCATACTTGCCTTTTATTAGGTTAATTAAGTTTCTTTCCATAGGGTCTTCATGAGTTGGAATCAAATCAATGGCAGTGGGGCTGGTTTCTATTCCTAGCTTTTTTTTTTGAGTTTTTAGCATGAACGGATGTTGAATTTTTTAAATGTGTTTTCTGAATCTATAGATGTGACCATATGTTTTTCTTTTCCAATATATTATATTAGAATGATTTACGAATATTGAAGCAGCCGTACATCCCTAGAACGAACTACGTTTAACCATAATATGTTATCTTTTTTATATATTGGTGGATTAAATTTGCTAAAAACAAAACACTATGACCATCTCAATGTATTAAGAAAAAGCAGTTGATAAAAACCAGCACAATTTCATGATTAGAAACAAAAACATCTGATTCTTAGTAAAACAAAAATAGAACTGTATTTTCCAGATAAAACATATCGCTTAAACAAACGACCAAACCAACCCTCCACAAATATATTACTGAAATATTATCTTCACAATTAGGTGGAAGAAAAGATACCTACTATCATTCTGACCATTCAACACTATATTGGAAGTATGAGCTTCTAATATCAAAGACCACAGCCTTCAGTATGGATTACACCTCAGTATAAAGAACACAAAAATGCTCACAACTGGGTCAATAAGCAACATCGTGATAAACGGAGAAAAGACTGAAGTTGTCAAGGATTTCATTTTATTTGGATCCACAATCAACACCCATGAAAGCAGCAGTCTAGAAATTGAACAACCTCATTGCATTAGGCAAATCTGCTGCGAAAGACCTCTTTAAAGTGTTAAAAAGCAAAGATATCACCTTGAAGACTAAGTGTGCCTGACCCACGCCATGGTGTTTTCAGTTACCTCATGTGCATTTAGACGAGTGAGCACCTCCAGCACTGTTTGTTGAAACATCTCAATGGATATTCCATCAATTCCTGGATCCTTGTTTTTCGCCAATGCCTTCAGAGCAGCTTGGACTTCTTCCTTCAGTACCACTGGTTCCTGATCATATGCCGCCTCTTGAAATGGTTGAACATTGACTAATTCATTTTGGTATAATGACTCTGTGTATTCCTTCCATCTTCTCTTGATGCTTCCTGCTTCATTTAATATTTTCCCCGTGGATACCTTCACTATTGCAACTCGAGGCTTGAATTTTTTCTTCAATTCATTCAGCTTGAGAAACACCGAGCATGTTCTGCCCTTTTGGTTTTCCATTTCCAGCTCTTTGCACATGTCATTATAATACTTTACTTTGTCTTCTCAAGAGGCTCTTTGAAATCTTCTGTTCAGTTCTTTTATTTCATCAATTCTTCCTTTTGCTTTTGCTGCTCGACATTCGACAGCAAGTTTCAGAGTCTCCTCTGACATCCATCTTGGTCTTTTCTTTCTTTCCTGTCTTTTCAGTGACTTCTTGCTTTCTTCATGGATGATATCCTTGAAGTCATTCCACAATTCATCTGGTCTTCAGTCACTAGTGTTCAATGCGTCAAATCTGTTTTTCAGATGGTCTCTAAATTCAGGTGGGGTATACTCAAGGTCATATTTTGGCTCTCGTGGACTTGCTCTGATTTTCTTCAGTTTCAGTTTGAACTTGCATATGAGCAATTGATGGTCTGTTCCACAGTCGGCCCCTGGCCTTGTTCTGACTGATGATATTGAGCTTTTCCATCATCTTTTTCCACAGATGTAGTCAATTTGATTTCTGTGTGTCCCATCTGGCGAGGTCCATGTGTATAGTCGCCGTTTATGTTGGCGAAAGAAGGTGTTTGCAATGAAGAAGTCGTTGGTCTTGCAAAAGTCTATCATTCGATCTCTGGCATTGTTTCTATAACCAAGGCCATATTTTCCAACTACTGATCCTTCTTCTTTGTTTCCAACTTTCACATTCCAATCACTGGAGGTGCTCATTCATCTGTGCCAAGAAATATAGAACACAGCTTCCTGGACAACTGACTGGAAGAGATCCATATTTATCCCTATTCCCAAGAAAGGTGATCCAACTGAATGTGGAAATTATAGAACAATATCATTAATATCACAAGCAAGCAAAATTTTGCTGAAGGTCATTCAAAAACAGCTGCAGCAGTATATCGGCAGGAAACTGTCAGAAATTCAGACCAGTTTCAGAAGAGGATGTGGAACCTGGGATAGCATAGGTGATGTCAGATGGATCCTGGCTGAAAGCAGAGACTACCAGGAGGATGTTTACCTGTGTTTTATTGACTATGCAAAGGCATTTGCCTGTGTAGATCATAACAAACTATGGATAACATTGCAAAGAACGGGAATTCCAGAGCACTTAATTGTGCTCATGAGAAACCTTTACATAGATCAAGAGGGGGTTGTTCAGACAGAACAAGGGGATACTGATTGGTTTAAAGTCAGGAAAGGTGTGTGTCAGGTTTGTATTCTTTCACCATACCTATTCAATCTGTATGCTGAGCAAATAATCCAAGAAGCTGGACTATATGAAGAAGAATGGGGCATCAGGATTGGAGGAAGACTTATTAACAACCTGTGTTATGCAGATGACACAATCCTGCTTGCTGAAAGTGAAGAGGATTTGAAGCACTTACTAATGAAGATCAAAGACCACAGCCTTCAGTTTGGATTGCACCTCAGCATAAGGAAAACAAAAATCCTCACAACTGGACCAATGAGCAACATCATGATAAATGGAGAAAAGATTGAAGTTGTCAAGGATTTCATTTTACTTGGGTCCACAATCAACAGCCACGGAAGCAGCAGTCAAGAAATCAAACAACATATTAGATTGGGTAAATCTGCTGCAAAGGACGTCTTTAAAGTTCTGAAAAGCAAAGATATCACCTTGAAGACTAAGGTGTGCCTGATCCAAGCCACGATATTTTCAATCGCATCATATGCATGTGAAAGCTGGACGAATGAATAAGGAAGACTGAAGAATTGACGCCTTTGAATTGTGGTGTTGACGAAGAATATTGAATATACCATGGACAGCCAAAAGAACAAACAAATCTGTCTTAGAAGAAGTACAACCAGAATGCTCCTTAGAAACAAGGATGGCGAGACTGCGTCTTACATACTTTAGACATGTTGTCAGGAGGGATCAGTCCCTGGAGAAGAAAGTCATGCTTGGCAGAGTACAGGGTCAGCGGAAAAGAGGAAGACCCTCGCTCAACAAGGTGGATTAGCACAGTGGCTGCAACAATGAGCTCAAGCATAGCAATGATTGTAAGGATGGCTCAGGACCAAGCAGTGTTTCATTCTGTTGTGCATAGGGTTGCTATGAGTCGGAACAGACTCAATGGCACCTAACGAAAACAACATGTGCATTTGAAACCTGGATAGTGAATAAGGAAGACAGAAGAAGAATTGATGCCTTTGAATTATGGTGCTGATAAAGAATATTGAATATACCATAGACTGCCAAAAGAATGAACAAATGTATCTCGGAAGTAGTACAGCCAGAATGGTCCTTAGAAGCATGGATGACGAGCGTGTATCTCACATACTTTGGACATGTTATCAGGTGGCGTCAGCCTCTGGAGAAGGACATCATGCTTGGTAAAGTAGAGGGTCAGTGAAAAAGAGGAAGACCCTCAATGAGATGGATTGACATAGTGGCTGCAACAATGGGATCAAGCGTAATGACAATTGTGAGGATGGCGCAGGACAGGGCAGTGTTTCATGACTTGATTGCAACCAGCTATAACAACAACATTGTTATGGCCATTTAACACTATCTTAGAATTATTAACCTATGCTACAGATCAATTAACTTAAAAGAAGGCATTAAAGAACCAAAGATAGTAATATAGGAAAGAAACATAAAATCATTTAACAGATGGTGTATTTGTCTCCACCCAAACCACTGCCATCTAGTCAATTCTGACTCACAGCGATCCTATAGAACAGAATAGGACTGCCCCACAGAGTTTCCAAGGAGCATCTGGTGGATTCGAACTGCCGACCTTTTGGTTAGCAGCTGTAGCTCTTAACCACTATGCCACCAGGGTTTCCTTTGTCTCCATAGTGAGCACCAGGTAATGTAACTATAAATTATTAGGAATAGACTGTCTACATCTAGGATGGAGGATAGATAAAAAGTTAAGAAACAAATTTCAATTGCATTTTAGTCAAAATTTAATTACAAAAACAACAACAGTATAAAGTGTCCAGGAATAAGGATTCAAAATCCAAAAGCATAGAGAAACACAGCAATATAGTATTGAGGCAAACATATCTATGGGATTGATTGGACTATTAAAATTAAATAAATAATAAACATGTCTTTCAAAATAGTGGTTACCGTGGAGAAAGAAGAGGTAGCAATATTGCAAAGGATCACATAAACCCGTTAGCAAACCCATTGCCATCAAGTCGATCCTACTCATAGTGACCCTATAGGACAGAGTACAACTTTCCGGCAGGATTTCCAAGGCTGTAATCCTTATGGAGGAAACCCTGGTGGCGTAGCAGTTAAGTGTTATGGCTTCTGACCAAAAGGTCAGCAGTTCAAATCTACCAGGCCCTCCTTGGAGACTCTACGGGGGCAGTTCTACTCTGTCTACAGCGTCGCTATGAATTGGAATCGACTTGACAGCAATGGGTTTGGTTCGGTCTTGGTAATCTTTACAGAAGCAGACTGCCACATCTTTTTCCTGAGTAGTTGGTGGGTTCAAACTGCTGACTTTTCAGTTAGCAGCCAAGTGCTTAACCACTGTACCACCAGGGCTCCTTAAGGATCACATAATTGCATGTAATTTATTAGCAGTTTTCTAATTCTTAGATGGGTGATGAACCCAAACCCAAAACCAAACCCAGTTCTGTCAAGTCAATTCCAACTCATAGCAACCCTGTAGATGAGCTCCCTTAATATCAGAAACAAATAGTGGCAAGGATGAACCAGTGATAGCATGTCATGAACCAAAGATTTTGTTTAATCTGATTCTGTGTTAAGGTTTAATAAAGATTAAATTCAAAATGATAAGAGACATACTAATATTTCTCCAAAACATTTTTTCAAAACTCATTGCTATGTAACAGGGTATTCCCAATTCATCTTTCTGTCCTTATAATATTGCTAGCATTCACTTCACTTATTCATAGGCTACAGTCACAGAAGGTATTATTATTAGTTAACAGTTATCTTTTAGACCAATTAAAAATAAGAAAATTGAACAGTCTTATTTCACTTTTATTTATTCCTTCTCCGAAGCTACTCCTTTTTTTATGTACATTCAAGTTCCTAGCCTATATCATTTTCCTTCTTCCTAAAAATCATTTCTTCCAGGGTAGATTGCTAATGGTTCCCCATAGCATACTTGCACTATACATGAAGAGGTATACTTGAAGGTGGATTTAGATTATTTTAAATATTTATCTTTAATCCTAGGGCAGCTAAGAAAAAGGTTACAAGAGAAATAGACAAAATACATTAAGGAAGGAGAAAACAGATACAACTGAAATCATATAAAAAGTCAAAATCAGAGAAGGCAGAAAAAGAGGAAGAAAGAGAAAAATGCAACAAATAGAGAATTTATAAAAGTGGTAGATTTTAATCCAGTTGTATCAACAACCACTCCAATTTGATTGTTTTAAACATACCAGTTAAAAGACAGAGAATATCATATTGGATTAAAAAAAAAAATGAAACCATGTAATATTTTGGCTACAAGAAATCAACTTTAAATATAAAGACTCAGGTTAAGGAAAAAAGGGCAGATGGAGAAAAATATACTATACTAACATTAATTAAAACAAACAAAAAAAGGTTTTTATACCCTCTTAACATTTGTTGCTGTCAGCTGTCGTTGAGTTGGCCGTAGATGCGTGTGGGACTGATCCATTATGATTTATAGGGTTTTTATTAGCTGATTTTCAAAAGTAGATCACCAGGTCTTTCTTGCTAGTTCTTCTTAGTCTGGGGGGCCCACTGAAACCTGTTCAGCACCACAGCAACATGCAAGCCTCCACTAATAGATGGTGGCTGCACATGAGATGCATTGGAGGTGAATCAAACCCAGATCTGCCACATGGAAAGCTAGAATTCTACCACTGAACTGCCACTATTCTCTTGACATTTTGTCATTAACTACAGGTCACCTTTTCCAGAGGTAGTGTAACCACCATGCATCATTGGGTGAAATGGCTCCCATGGCCAAGAGGAAGTTTTGAGAAGAGAAGGCATTTGTGAGCCATGAGCAGCCAACTCTCAGAGCAGGTGGGAGATGGGTATACTGGAAGGTAAATGGAATCTTCATAAATCATTAACAGTATCTTCTGGAGTATGATCCATCTTTGTGTTACTGGAAGGTAGATAATAATCAAGATGAAATGGAGCCAAGTGTTTGGTTCCTTTTCTTGGGCTTTGCACTAAGTTGAATATTTAGAATTAACAATATTCAGATAC
Organism: Elephas maximus indicus; assembly: GCF_024166365.1. Lineage (NCBI taxonomy): Eukaryota > Metazoa > Chordata > Mammalia > Proboscidea > Elephantidae > Elephas > Elephas maximus. The sequence goes on from NC_064843.1 coordinate 46,142,890, forward strand.
ATTTTTAAAGATACATTTTAAAGGACAAATGTTTATTTATTCACCCATACATCTCCATTTCTTTGGCTTTACTGTATTTGATGCCCTGGAAGTTACTGAGACTATGCTATGGAGGTAGATGGGTTTATGTAGCAACTGTAGAAGCAGCTACCACCTGGCCTTCTGCTAGGTTAAGGTAGACCACATTGCAAGGCCCAGCTTCATCTCAGGACTCTTCAAGACTGAGCTCTGAAATACCAAAGAGAAGAAGCCTGAATTCTACTTCTTGGGCTATTTCATATATGACAAAAGCCCTACTCTGCGTAATGAAGAGACACTCAGAGGTCTGCAGCCAGAGCTGGATGTGAATCCTTTCCCATTAACTTTCAGTGCGTTATTTGAGGCAGTAAAAGTTACTAACTGGATGAGCTGAAAGAAAGGAGGATTCTGGCTGATATTCTATGTTCTTTAAACCTTTTACATGTGGACTTCAAAAGTTGACTTCCTTGAGAACTAGCCTCCCATTAAGAGATCACTCAAATATAGCATTCGTCTTTCTTTTCAGTAAAAAATATCAACTATGAGTGTCTCTCCTTCTGCCCAAGGTGACCAAGTAAACATCTTTTAAATCACTTATGCAAAAAGGCTATGAGACTGATAAAATTTGCATACTCAAAGGAAAAAAAAAACTGTAATGAAGGGCCATGTGCTTGTTCATTTCCTTACTCAACATATATTATTCAGTCTTCCGAAATTCTTAGAGCATCATGGTAGCTTTCCCTAGCACGAGCAATAGTTTCTAATAGTTCCCACATTCCAAAGACAAGGAGGGCAAGGAGCAAATATTTCATGCACAAATTCTCTGATATGACGTAATGTACGGAAATTAGTACCATTGCTAATTAACACTCATTAAGTGCCCAAAGCATTTGACTTTAATTTTCAGGTCTTCTGTCCCCGTCCTCCCACCCTGGGCTACATTTTATTCACTCCACATTGTAAAGCCAAGTTCAAACAAGCCCACTTTAGATTTATAATACACACATTTCTGGAAAAATCTCAAAGTTCTTAAGTATAGTACCCACTTAATAAGAAAGGCACTAACTATAGATTTTTGGTTAATCTGTTCCACAGTAACTCTTTTCACTTGTTATTTCATATTAAGACCCTTAAGTACTAGTTTAAGGCACCCATGGTTGGATGAATTGCATAAAAGAGTTTTCGGAGCTACCACTGAGGATCAAACTTGTGATTTTCCATTTTAAGAAACTTTTACCTGAAGTGGGAGAGATGAGTGAGACACAATTTCTTGAGAACAAGATACTGTAATGTACTGTTTCTGAGTATAGAATCCAGATCCAAATTTCCTAGGGAAGCAGAAAGGGGCAGGGAAAGGAGACAAGCAAGAACGTGATCTCTGCTGGATTTGAGCTTCAGCCTGATCCCACAGGGAGCTCTGAAGTGTGAATTGCACCATAGAGTCAGGACCATCTTTAAGCATGAGACACAACTTCCATACCCCATGTCAGTGGTTGTTAGCTGTGGGCTTCTCCCATCCCTGTGAGCACAACCTCCCAGGGAGTAAGAGGATACTTCTCTAGTGAAGGCGGCAGCTGTAAACTGAGGGCTGCCAACAGTCACCACAGCTAAGGGATGAATGCACCTGCCTTTAAAGAGAATCTGGATCAGTGAGAGAGGTGGGCATTGCTACTGCAACCATGAAAATTCTGTCCTTCACTAAGAACATGCTGGATTTATAGAAAGATAAATAAGAAGGTAATAGAATAAAAATGTACAAGTTATGCCACAAAGAGTCTATGCTTGTAGTCCTTAAACTTTTGTGGCTTTTGAATAACTGAAAGGCTGTGATAAATGCTAGAGACCTGCTTTCAAGAGAAGGCAGAAATGTGTGTACATGCATTTGCATAGGAATTTCAGAAATTATTGGACCTCTTGACAAAACTCACTTATAAAAAAAAATTTTTTTTTTTTTATAGGTACACTTAAATTAGATATTTCTGTTCCAGACCACCTGGCCTTGATCTGGCCTTGACACCTGCAGTGGAACGAGTGATCATAGTATAGAAAAATGATGAAAACCAGTGAAGCAAGATATAGACCTGGGTTACCAGCACAACTGGGAGACAGCAATTGAAAGAAATTAGTCATAATCCATAATTAGAAGTCCACCAAACTAGTTATCTGCAGGGGTGGGTGGAGGAAAAAGACTTGAGCAGCAATGAAAAAGGCTCTCTAGATCTTATCTCATGCAGTGTGCTAATTCTCCAGCTGTCTGCATCCTGTCAACACATAATGGTGAACTTCCTACTGTAGGCAGGCATGATAGGTAATTATTTTCATATGCATTACATTTGATTCTTCATGAGCACAATTAAGTGTTCTGGATGGTTCCAGAACACTTAATTGTGCTCATGAGGAACCTGTACATAGATCAAGAGGGAGTTGTTTGGACAGAACAAGGGGATACTGAATGGTTTAAAGTCAGGAAAGGTGTGTGTCAGGGTTGTATCCTTTCACCATACCTGTATGCTGAGCAAATAATCCAAGAAGCTGGACTCTGTGAAAAAGAATGGGGCATCAGGATTGGTGGAAGACTCGTTAACAACCTGCCTTATGTGGATGACACAACTTTGCTTGCTGAAAGTGAAGAGGACTTGAAGCACTTATTGATAAAGATCAAAGACCACGGTCTTCAGTATGGATTACACCTCAACATAAAGAAAACAAAAATCCTCACAAATGGACCAATGAGCAATATCATGATAAATGGAGAAAAGATCAAAGTTGTCAAGGATTTCATTTTACTTGGATCCACAGTCAACACCCATGGAAGCAGCAGTCAAGAAATCAAACCACACATTGCATCGGGCAAATGTGCCACAAAGGACCTCTTTAAAGTGTTGAAAAGCAAAGATGTCACTTTGAAAACTAAGGTGTGCCTGACCAAAGCCATGGTATTTTCAATCGCATCATATGCATCTGAAAACTGGACAATGAATAAGGAAGACAGAAGAACTGACGCCTTTGAATTGTGGTATTGGTGAAGAATATTGAATATACTGTGGACTGCCAAAAGAACAAACAAATCCTTCTTGGAAGAAGTATAACCAGAATGCTCCTTAAACGCAAGGATAGCGAGACTACTTTGGACATGTCAGGAGAGATCAGTCCCTGGAGAAAGGCACCATGCTTGGTAAAGCACAGGGTCAGTGAAAGAGAGGAAGACCCTCAAAGAGATGGATTAACACAGGGGCTGCAACAATGGGCTCAAGCATAACAATGATTGTGGGCATGGAGTAGGACTGGGCAGTGTTTTGTTCTGTTGAACATAGGGTGGCTATGAGTTGGAACCGACTCGACAGCACCGAATAGCAACAACAACAACAACATTTGGTGGCGTGTCTATCATCATCCTCTGAGTCCTCAATATGTAAACAGCGACTAAGTCTAAGAAAGTCCCATGATGAGATCACCCTTAATCAATCTCATCCAACAAATCTTGCTAGAATTCTATGAATGGACACTCCTCAGAGAACATTTCATAACCTAGAGTGAAGTGAAAAAATGTTGAAGGACATACTAGAATGTAGGAGTTGAGTAGAATGCAAATAGGGTCATTGTTCTGAGAAGTTTAGTGACAACTTCCTACTTCCACTTCCTAGAGTTGTCCTAAATAAATAGGTAACAGGCTTTTGTTTGTTTCTTCGTTTACTTTTTATTGACATATAATATGCATACATAAAGGTACAGATATCACAAACTTGATGAATTTTCTTTAAGCATACCTGCGTAACCACTTCCAGATTAAGAAAAAAAAAACAGAACATCACCTACATCTTAGAAGCCACCCAGAAGCCCCATTCCAGTGGTCAGTTATATCTGATAACTTTTTTGAAGTAGGGTGCAGATGACCCGGAATTAATACCAGAAGGCATTTCCTTTTTCAGCTAATTCATTCTGACTACAGTCATTCTAACTGTCCTGTTTTACCTTTGAATGCTTTTCCTTCAACTTAAGTGATGTGCCAGTTGCAAGGGTACCTCGTGATAAGAAGCGTTTCCCCCTTCTTTTCCAAATAACTCTCTTTGTTATTTTAACTTATCCAATGTCTGGATTTCCAGCCATTGAACTGTCCTTCATAAGAAATAGCAAGGACACCTTTTCATCCCGACCTCTGTTTTAAGGATCGGTTAAGACAGCTGATTCTGAGTAGGAAGCAATACATCTACAAACAGGATGGGAAGAGCTGATCACACACTGATGTCCACACACTTGGACAAGGAAAGCATAAATCTGGGAAATATTACAGTGACTTGGGCAAGAAAACAAGCTGAGACGGTCATTGAATCTTCGCCACCAATTTAGAGACAAAGAGAAGATGCTCTTCCATTGCTGTGAAATTTAAAGACAGGCAGGGCTTCAGATAACCATCCCCAAATCCAGATACTTATCTAAACTAAACCCGCCTGGGATACTTTTGACTTTCAAAAATAGAACCTGGATTCATGGGAAGTCCTCCTTCAAAGTAATGTGGGGCAGTTCTTATGTTTAGTGAAGAACATTTCTTAAGAAAAGACATCATTTCCTCCCCACTGTCCTCCAGATTAAACCAAAACCTGCAAAGTTTAACAAGTAAGGATTATATAAGCAGTGGACAAGAGACGTGTTGCACAAGGATAGAAATGGAAAATCCAGGGTTTCATTTGTCCCTGCTCTATTTTAAATAAAATAGCAATTCCACCTTAGACCTGTACCAACATCCACTAAACTCTTCCCTCTCATTTTTTGTTTTTTACTCTTTGAATTTTATGTACTTTTGACATCGGCTGGATAGAAATCTTACTCCTAACAGGAGGACAGGCCCCAGCAAATATTAGACAGGAGAGCATTTTAAGCTCAGAACCTTCTCACTTCCTTTCTCAGAAGCAACTGCTGCCCCCATCAAAGCCTCCCAACTCCCGCCCCCATCAAAGCCTCCCAACTCCCATATATATACCTGTTTTCATTCATTCCTCCATTTCTTTCATTTGTTCCTTTCTTCATTCAACACCTACTTTGTTCTATGACCTGACCATTCTTATGCCATTTTAGACATTTCCCTTAAGGAACTTGGGAATTATTTAACAAACTCACTCTCCCAAGGCAAAAGATCCTAGTGCTATTTTAATTTTCAAAACAAGAAGTCACGAAATGGCTCTATGACAGGAGAATTTCAGAGCCGAGCTGAGTGAGTGGTGGCAGCTGAGTTTTCGACCCCAGCTTCCCAGGATCCCTTAAATCGAACCTACTAAGAGTGGATTAGGAGTCCTTGAATGGTGCAGTTGGTTAACGTGCTTGGCTGCTAACCGAAAGGTTGGAGGTTTGAACCTACCCAGAGATGGAAAGGACTAGCAATCTATTTCTGAAAAATCAGCCATTGAAAACCCTACGGAGCACGGTTCTACTCTAACACACACGGGGTCTCCATGAGTGGGAGTCAACTCAGGGGAGTGTGGTGTGGTACGGTGTGTGGTGTGTGGTGTGGTGTAGTGTGTGGTGTGGTGTGGTATAATGTGGTGTGATGTGGTGTGGTTTGTGTGGCATGGTATGGCATGGTATGATGTGGTATGCTGTGTGTGTGTGGTGTGCTGTGTGATGTGGTGTGGTGTGGAGTGGTATGAAGTGTGGTGTGTGGTGTGTGGTGTGGTATGTGGTATGGTGTGGTGCAGTGTGTGGTGTGTAGTGTGGTGTGCTGTGCTGTGTGGCATGGTGTGGTTTATGGTGTGGTGTGTTGTGTGGTGTAGTGTGGTGTGGTATGTGGTGTGCTCTGTAGCATGGTGAGGTGTGTGGTGTACTGTGTGGTGTGTTGTGTAGTGTGTGATGTGGTGTGTGGTGTGGTGTGGGATGTGGTGTGGTATGCTGTATGGCTTGGTGTGGTGTGGTGTGTAGTGTCCTGTGTGGTGTGGTGTGTGATGTGGTACGGAGTGGTACGGTGTGATATATGGTGTGGTGTGTGTTGTGGTGTGGTGTAGCATGGTGTGCGGTGTGGTGTGGTGCGTGGTGTGTGCTGTGGCATGGTGTGGTGTGGTGTACCATGGTATATAGTAAGGAGTGAATATCTACTAGGGCTAATTATAAGGCTAGTCTTATGTAAGAGGTCATTTGAACACACACAAATTGAAGCTGGAAACTTGGTATCAAGTCTCTAACCTCCATTTTGCACTCCTCTAATTGATTTTCTGCACTGGAACCAAAATGCCATCCAACCATCAGTATGTGCTTTTTAGTGAAAATCTAATCATGAAGGTCACTGCTTAAAACTTTCCTTTAAGAAAAAGTTCAGATTCTTGAGTTGTCCTTAAGACCCTGCAGGATTTGGCTAATGCCTATCCCCTTTGGATTCCTCTTACATTCGGAATTCAAGGAGAACTAGAGGCTACTGGGTGGGGATCACAGATATTAGAAGGAATTGGGACTAGGATAAAGATAACCAGCTGTCACAGAGTTGACTACAACCCATGGCCACCCCATGCGTGTCAGAATAGAACTGTGCTCCATAAGGTTCTCGGTGGCTGATTTTTCTGAAGTAGATCACCAGGCCTTTCTTTCAAGGCATTTCTGGGTAGACACAAACCATCAACCTTTCTGTTAACAGCCGAGTGCATTTACAATTTGCACCAACCACAGACTCCAGGATAAAGATGAAGGGATTTAAAAGTCTGTTAACAGTTTCCCCTTTAAGTTAGAATTCGTGGAAGTAAAAATATTAACCCCTAGTGAAAGTAGTTTGGGGAGGCTCATAATGGTTCACTATTCCTCCTGCAGTAATGAAATTTGTGTTTATCTATTTTGCAATTAAGAAGGTAATTTGTCTGAAATCAAAGATACTAATCAATAATAATAACGTAAACATTCATGGTGTTATGATTTAATTGTCAGGGTTTGTTTTGTTTTTTAGGACTACACTGGATGTTGAGTGCCTTATAAAGGGTGGTAAATTAGATTTGATGAAATATGATAGCTAACTCTTCCTCTCACCCAAATCTTTAGCCCACACGACAGTAATAATCATTCTTGTGTCTATATCTCAAAATTCTATGCTTATACAGTTATAAAAATAAGATGAGAGCATGTATGTTGCACAGTTCTGCACCTAACATTATACCTTCACCATTTTCCCCATATTAGCACAACAGAACTGCTACTTCTGTCAGTATACTCTTGCATTTGCAGATTTAACAATTTATTGTCCTCAATTCATTAACTTTATGTGGTTTGAACTTTGCTTTTATAGAAATGATACAAAGGATATGTTTTTACACACACAAGTGTGCCTGAAGGATAAACTAGACATGTAACTGCTAAATCAAACATATATAAATATTTGTAGATATTGTCAAATTATGTTTTGAAAAACCTATTATCTTAGGCTGGGTTCTCTAGAGAAGTAAAACCAGAGAAGCATATATATATATATACATACACGTCCACGCATATATATAATCCAAAAAAAAAAAACCCAAACCCAGTGCCGTCGAGTCGATTCCGACTCATAGCGACGCTATTGGACAGAGTAGACCTGCCCCACAGGGTTTCCAAGGAGCACCTGGCAGATTCGAACTGCTGACCCTTTGGTTAGCAGCCGTAGCACTTAACCACTACACCACCAGGGTTTCCCGCATATATATACATATATATAAGATACATACATGGAGTGAGAGAGAGAATGATACATATCAAGGAAATGGCTCACATGGTTGTAGAGCCTGGAAAGTCCCAAATCCATGGGTCAAGCTGGAGGCTTCTCCCAACTCATTGCTGCAGGAATTGGTGAAACCAAGATCTAGACCGCAGAGGCTGACGGATTCCAAGATTGGCAGGTAAGCTACTAGTTCAAGTCCCAAGAACTGGAGGTCGGATGAACAGGTGCCAGCTGCAGGATCCAGAGTGAGCAGAAGCCACCAAGACTTGCCAGAAAGTCCTGCTATATTGGATGCAGGCCACACCCCCAAGGAAACCCCCTTCCAACTGATTGGCCGCTCACAGCAGATCCCATCATGGAGGTGATCGCATTATATCAGATTTTATCTTGGAGGTGACTGCATCATTACACGGCTGCCAAAGAACATCATAACTGCCAAACCACTGAGACTCATGGCCCAGCCAAGCTGACACACATTAACCATCACACCTATGAAAGTGATATTCCAACCAAAGGTTTATGAATGTCCCTGTTTCTTCTTACCTCCTCCCAGATTATGTTCTAACTACCTTTTAGAGCTTCACTCATTTGGTTGGTAAAAAGATGATACTTTGTTCTTTTCATTTGCATTTTCTTAAGCAAGGTGGGCCTATTTTAGCCTTTTAGACTGTTTTGTTGCCTTTGTCTTTGAACTGCCTGTTCTTGATGTTTGCACATTAAATTTTATATAAAAGTAAAATTTTATATATATACTTTTAATTTACTTATTAAAAATATAGGCTCTTTAAGGTCAGATTTATTCTAATATTTTCCCCAGGTTAATGACAATATTTTGGCTGTTTCCCACATAGACATTTATACATTTATTATAATCAAACTGCTCAGTCTTTTCTTTACTGGCTTCTGAGATTTTTTAATATCCTTTCCCTAATCCAAGGTAATCATTTAGAAAATGTTTTACTTATACTAAACATACATACACACATAAAACTTAATGTATTTTGGAAAGATGAGACAAGATTTCTGCTTATTTTTTCCCCCAAGGAGTGATCAGTTATCCCAAAGTTATTTAATATTGGTATTATTTCAAAATATTTATCCTAATTTATCGTTGTTTGAAATGCTACCTTTATCTCAATTACTATATTTAGTTCTGTGTCTAGACTTTCTATTATTTTCCATTGATCTGGACCCTGGTGGCGTAGTGGTTAACTGCTATGGCTGCTAACCAAAAGGTCGGCAGTTTGAATATGCCAGGCACTCCTTGGAAACTCTATGGGGCAGTTCTACTCTGTCCTATAGGGTCACTATGAGTGGGAATCGACTCGACTGCAGGGGTTTGGTGGGTTGCCATCTTTTAAGGAGCCTGGTGGCGCAGCGGTTAAGTGCTTGGCTGATAATCAAAAGGTTGCCAGTTGGAACCCACCAGCTGCTCTGGTGACAGTATGCTTCCATAAAGATTTACAGCCTCGGAAATTCTAAGAGGCAATTCTACTCTGTCTTATAGGGTCCCTAGGAGTCTGAATTGACTTGACGGCAATGGGTTCAACACGTTTATCATCTTTTAATTCCTGTAGATTTATAGTACGTTTTAAATTATTTAGGGACGATATTCAATTTTTTTCATTGTTTTGTCATATCCTTTGTTATTTTCCCAAGCTACTTTTTCTATATGAACTTTGGAGTCAGGTTAACTAGTTCAAAAAATAATCATGTAAGCACTTTTTATGGTTATCAGATTTAAGGGGACTTGACATATGTATCAACAATGAGCTAGCTGAGCAGGAAATAAATGACAAACTTAAAAGGGTACAAAAGGGAGTTTAATGGAGGGGGGGTTAAAACAAAGCATGAGCAGAATGAAGGGAAATCAACAAGGCTGGTGAAGCACCTTGAGGACTGGCAGTAGAGGAAAGTCGCTACCACCTCTATGCCAAAAGAATAAGAAAAAAAAAAAAAAAAGGTTATGTGAAGTGGTTACCTTGTAGTAAAGGAGATGTCTTCTAGGAGCTGTGGCCTTAGGGAGAGGAAGGCAGCCATTGTCACACTACTGTTTGGCAGGGAAGGATCTAGGAGAATAAATACCCCAGCATCTCTCTTTTCTCCTGCTCTTCAGTTTTCTTCCAGCATCTTTTGTTGGTCAAACAAAACTGGAAATCAGGGGGAAGGGAGAACAGCAAAGCAGCCTATATGGGCCAGTCACCAAAGACAGAGCAAAGCAGCCTGTATGGGCCAGTCACCAAAGATGGAGTAGACTAGAGAAGGGCAGAAAGATCTGGAAGGCTTAACAGAGACTTTCCAGTAAAGCATCTTTAGGTTATGGAATCTCCCTATCTAAGAACATTCCAGTGTTCTCCCATTCCATCAACTCTGATCTCTATTCCTCAATTTAAATATATTTAAATACATTTTGAAAACGTATGGATTTATTTCTCAATATTTTATCTATTTGGAAGCAAATTTTGCATTTTTGTTGTTTTTTCTTTCTTATATTTGGGTTTGTGTTTTACCTTCAAACACCTAAAGTTATGTTAAATCATGACTCATATCCATTGTGATTTATGCCATATTTGAACGACCATTCTCATCACTTGAATTCAATATTTTCAACCATTATTACCCTTGCTTTTCCTTCTTCTTTGCTTTTTTCTCCCTTTTTTTCCCCCCAACACTTTAAATTTATCTGTGCCATTATTTTAAATGTATTTCTTCTAAAGAGCTTTAATAGGGTCCTAATTTTTTCATCTAATCATAGAATATTTTTCTTTTAATAAGTATGTTTATTCTGTATGTATTTATTACTAAGATGGTAAGATGGATGTATGATCTTAGTTCCATCAGTATATTTTATGTCCTCATTTCTGTTTTTAATGCTTCATTTGTGCTTTTAACTTTCTACATGATTTGTGCATTTCTTTGTTCTATAGTCTGAGTGTTTTGTTTGTTCTGTAGCCTGAATGTTTTCTTTCTGATAGTTTGGAAGGTTCACGATCTTCAATTTTTTTTTCAGATGGTTTCAGAGAACAGAGCAAGACAGAGAATTTTTTGCACTGTCATATGTTTTAAGTGCTCCATTTATTAAAGCATTGATATTTTTTCCAATCTCTCTCTGACAAGCTATTGCAGATGTATTCATACTGTCTTCCATGAAGGGCAGGGATTTTGATGAAATCAACAGAATAACACCAATATGGTTGCTGATCACCTAAGACCAGTAAAGCACTTAATTCCATCTCACATGGAGCATCCTGCTTTTATCTGTTTTATTTTTCCATGAAAAATTCTGATTAACAAAGTACATGACGAAAGTAAGTTTGAAGACCTTTGATGTAGGTCACCTGAAGCTGCTATTTTCTATTCAAAAGTGGGCAAATATAATATCACTTAAAAAAAAAAAAGGGAAAGGTGACTGCTTTTTGTCATTGTCCTATATGAGCAATAACTTCATGATACCTACTCATTATTTCCGGGAAATAATAAAGGATATCACACCTGATTTGCAAAGTTTAACAACTTCGATTCCTCTGAATGACTCAGCTGTATTTACCAAGTATGGTCCACTCCAGAACAGTTACTTAGCAGGAAGGAAAGAAAAGTGTCAACTACGTTAAATAGAGTCTATCTTTCGCTTGGTTGTTTTCCAGCCTTCACACAAGGCTGAAGATTCTGGTAAATCACTCCTTTCTTGAGAAAAAAAATAGCCATATTTTATGTATAATTAATCCAAATATCAACCTCAATGTTTACTCATTTTGTCATTCACATTTCCTTAGTGTGTACTATGTGCCAAATACAAAGAAATGGAAACACAAAGGTGAGCAAAAGAAAAATGGCCCCTGACTTCAAGGAGATTATTTCATAATTTTCTAGTGGGATAGATACATTTGATGATGAGGACTGACGTGTCCGTTAGATTGAAAGACATGGAGATTACTGCTGGGAGGCAAAAATATAGGAGTTTTATATCTCAAGCACTTAGCACAGTAGTTAGCATGTACTAAGCACTAAATAAATGTATAATCAAGATAGCAAGGTAGGAAAGAAGGAGGGAGGGAGGTTTTAAGTTTGAACAACAAATTATTTCTTTAAGGTAGGTAAAATTTCATGACAATTTAAACAATACGTGTAAAAAAGAAGAGCAACAAAATGAAACAGAGATGGGCAAACACAACCAAAAAGAAAACAACAACAACAAAACCAAACTCATTGCTGTCAAGTTGATTCCGAATCATAAAGACCCTATAGGACAGAGTAGTGCTGTCCCACAGGGTTTCCAAGTTGCGGCTGGTGGATTCGAACTCCTGACCTTTCAGTTAGCAACCATAACTCAAATAAGCATCAACTAGTCTGCTAGAAGGCCCAAGTAGGGCTATATTAGGAAACATGGCAAACCTAGAAAAAAGTTAGATGGGAGAGACTGTTGAACATCTGCCCAGTGTTACTTGGTAGATAGTGGAAATCTGCTGATAGACTTTGAGCAGGGACATAGTTTGACTGAAGTCATATTATAAGATTATTTTTGCCAGTGGCATTTCCTGATAAGATATTAAAATTACCCAAACCACTTGAGGTAATACAGCCATATTATGAACTCCATTTTGGAACTCTAAAATGGAATCAGTACTGCAACTTACTTTGCCTACCCCATAAGACTCAATATGAAAAATCACTCATATAAAAAAAGCTTTATTCATATTTTTTAAACCTCTGTAAATGGCAGGGTTGACAACCGAAAATATAAACATTAGAAGAAGGACAATAAAAGGCACTAAATAAATACATATTAAGGAGTTAATCAAGTCAATTTAAATAAATTAGGTAAGACGCAAATTTGGACCTACTGTCTACATATTCCTGGTGTCATCTTTTAAGAAATTAAATTTCTAGTAACATTCCATTTCTACTTCGGCATTCTCTCCAATACCCCCCACTCTCCAGCATCCCTACCCAAGCAGATGAAAATTTAATCATGACAGTGACACATATGAAGTTTCTTGGAGTCCGATCTCATTTTCCCTTGCTACTATTTTAGAATTTATCTAATTATACATTTATTATTAGATGGTAAACACACACATACATATATGTGTGTATGTATATATATGTATGTGTACATATGTATATATGTGTGTGTGTATAAATATATACATATATATATATGTCCCTGGGTGGCACAAACAGTTAAGCACTTGACTACTAGCTGAATGATTAGCAGTTTGAACCCACTCAGAGGTGTCTTGAAAGACAGGCCAGGGAGAGCTACTTCCAAAAGGTCGCTACAGACTTCCAAAAGGTCGCTACAGAGTAATTCTACTCTGCACACATGGTATTGCCATGAGTTAGAATCAACTTGACTGCAACTAACAAAAAATATGTGTGTGTGTTTGTATACATACATAAAGGCAAACACACATACACAGGGAGTCAGCTCCGACTCTTAGCAACACTATGTACAACAGAACAAAACACTGTCCAATCCTGTGTCATCCTCATGATGGTTGTTATGCTTGAGTCCCTTGTTTCAGCCACTGTGTCAAGCCACCTCATTGAAGGTCTTCCTCTTTTTCACTGATCCTCTACTAAGCATGATAGCCTTCTCCAGGGACTGATTTCTCCTGATAACATGTCCAAAGTAAGTGAGACATAGTCTTCCTTTTAAGGAGCATTCGGGTTGTACTTCGTCCAAGACAGATTTGATTGTTCTTCTGGAAGTCCGTGGTACATTCAATACTCTTCTCCACTACCACACTTCAAAGGCATCAATTTTTCTTTGGTCTTCCTTATTCATTGTCCAGCTTTCGCATGCATAGAAGGTTATTGAAAATGCCATGGCTTGGGTCAGATGCACCTTAGTCTTCAAGATGACATCATTGCTTTTGAATAAAGAGGTCCTTTGCAGTAGGTGTGCCCGGTGCAACGCATCTTTTGGTTTCTTGACTGCTGTTTCATAGTGACCCCATAGAGTAGAACTGCCCAATAGAGTTTCCAAGGAGCGCCTGGTGGATTTGAACTGCTAACCTATGTATGTATGTATGTATGTGTGTGTGTATCTATATATATATATATATAGATAGATACATACACATATACATACAGCAATTTTTTCCAAATGTCCTGCATGCGTTTTCCCATAACTTCCCCCCAGGAAGATGTACTAACGATATCCAAACCCAAACCCATTGTCGTCAAGTCAATTCCAACTCATAGCTACCCTATAGGACAGAATAGAACTGTCCCTAGGTTTTCCAAGGGATAGGTGGTGGATTCAAACTGTCAACCTTTTTTTAGCCACCAGCGCTCCACTAACAATAAGATATACAAAAAAAGGAATATCAGTGGTAAGTGCAGTTCGATCTGACTCAAATACATAGTAAGTTGGGGACTATCTTTATTTGTATAGTCACTTGTGTCTATAGTCTATAACTGTCTACAGTCTTACACCAACTCCTTAATAGGGTGTTAATCAAGTCGATTTAAATAAATTACATAAGAAGCAATTTTGAAATTATCTTCTACATTTTCCTGGTGACCTCTCTTAAGAAATTAAATTCGTAATGACATCCCACTTTTACTTTGGCATTCTCTCCAATACCCTACTCTCTCCACCACCCCTATCTGTGTGTGTGATATGAATGGGTATATAAACAGCACACTCTGAGATGATGAGCAGGCTATACTCTTATTTTCTTTGTGTATTAAAAAGAAGAGCAGTTATGGAAAATGACCTTTTCTTTATTCTAACCCCAAATTAAAAATCATTTGTGCCTTGTACCAAGCTACAACCTAAGAACCTTATCCTATCCTGGACTTTGAGGTGTGGTATAGCTAAAACGAGTGTAAACAACCTCCCCTCACCCTTCAGATTCTCAACCCTAAGAAAAGAGCTTGAGGCTGGAACTATATTATGCAGTTAACACCCTCTCGAACCCTGGTAAGGATGAAAAGGTCCATAGCTCCCTTCCATTTTTGTGACAGTTGAGCCCTGTTTTGCTTTTCTTTAATACACTTTTATCCTAGGGCCTGTTCTTTTTCAGTGTGATCCACTTGGCCGCACCCATTTAAAAGAGCCTATTACTCTGGTCAGAGTTGGTTTGGCTTGCCGCTAGCTCATTGCTACGTTCTTTTTTTAGAGCCTGCCAAATGTGGGACAATGGGTGTGTCTTGTTGACATCCTGTGGTCATCAGATATGTAGGATCACTCTTCAGTGCAATCTCTTTAGAAGCCTGCAGCTGTGCTGGGAGGCTCAGGTCAGCATGTCTAAGAGGAAGCCCAAACTCAGATTCACATGAAGGGTTATCCCACACAAAATGCTTGTGGGAAATGGGAACATGGGCATGCCTTGCTTTAAGAAATACATGGGGCGCTTCCCACACCAAGATTAGTGATTTATGGCTACAAACATTTGCCTCACTCTGTAAACCGTAATTTATCCCAAAGAGAGGACTGTTTTACTTAGATATTTGGATACAACAACTATGCACAAAACGGATCTTCTTGGTCAGCTCTGATTTTCAAACTCTATGCCGCATTTTTGATTTGGCACTTGCAGACCACAGAGCTACTTTCAAGGAGGGTTAGGGATATGAGAAACAGTAGTGTGTGGTTAAAATGCATGTTCCATGCAGGGGAGGCACAGAGGACAAAATTGTGGGCTGAAAGAGGTAAGAATCACCAGAAGTTTGCTACTCCAAAGTGACTTCTAATATATGCACACCCTGTCTCCAATTACAGAATTAAGTAGTTTAACAACTTCATCTTATTAATGGAAAATGTCACCTATGGTGTATAGACTCCATTCACACTTTAGTATGAAATACTTTGATGAAATTTTCAGGTCTTACTGTCTGAGTCTCTGGAACCTCTTGGGATATGTAGGGACTGCATTTCCACAGCTATTGCAAGGACTGTCACTATTAACTTCAATTAAAAAATGCAATCAGTGTGCATCTATCATGAGGGTTCACTGAGTGTTTTTAATGTGAAAAAAATGGACTCCACAGAAAGGGATATTTATTTATTTATTTTTATTGTGCTTTAAGTGAAAGTTTACAAATCAAGTCAGTCTCTCATACAAAAATTTACATATACCTTGCTATGTACTCCTAGTTACTCTCCCCCCAATGAGACAGCACACTCCCTTTCTCCACCCTGTATTCCCTGTGTCCACTCAGCAAGCCTCTGTCCTCCTCTACCCTCTCATCTCCCCTCCAGACAGGAGCTGCCCACATGGTCTCATGTGTCTACTTGAGCTGTGAAGCTCACGCCTCACCAGTATCATTTTCTATCTTATAGTCTAGCCCAATCCTTGTCTGAAGAGTTGGCTTTGGGAATGGTTCCTGTTTTGGGCTAACAGAAGGACTGGGGACCATGACCTCCAGAGTCCTTCTAGTCTCAGTCGGACCATTAAGTCTGGTCTTTTTATGAGAATTTGAGGTCTGCATTCCACTGCTCTCCTGTTCCATCAGGCATTCTCTATTGTGTTCCCTGTCAGGGCAGTCATTGGTTGTAGCCTAGCACCATCTAGTTCTTCTGGTCTCAGACTGATGTAGCCTCTGATTTATGTGGCCCTTTCTGTCTCTTGGTTTCATAATTACCTTGTATCTTTGGTGTTCTTCATTCTCCTTTGCTCCAGGTGGGTTAAGACCAATTGATGCATCTTAAATGGCTGTTTGTTAGCATTTAAGACCCCAGATGCCACTCTCCAAAGTGGGATGCAGAATGTTTTCTTAATAGATTTTATTATGCCAATTGACCTAGATGTCCCCTGAAACCATGGTCCCCAGACCCTGGGCCCCCGCTACTCTGGCCTTCGAAGCGTTCAGTTTATTCAGGATACTTCTTTGCTTTTGGTTTAGTCCGGTTGTGTTGAATCTCCTGTATTTTGTGTTTTCTTTCCCTTCACCTAAAATAGTTCTTGTCTACTGTCCTATTAAGTGAATACTCCTCCCTCCCTCCCCACTCTTGTAACCATCAAAGAATATTCTCTCTGTGCTTAAACTATTTCTTGCTTCTTATAATAGTGGCCTTATACAATATTTGTCCTTTTGCAACTGACTAATTTCATTTAGCATAATGTCTTCCAGGTTCCTCCATGTTATGAAATGTTTTATGGATTCATCATTGTTCTTTACCGATGTGTGGTATTCCATTGTGTGAATATACTATAATTTATCCATTCCTCCATTGATGGGCACCTTGGTTGGTTCCATCTTTTTGCTATTGTAAACAGTGCTGCAATGAACTTGGATGTGCATATATCTGTTCATGTAAAGGCTCTTATTTCTCTAGGGTGTATTCTAAGTAGCGGGATTGCTGGATCATATGGTAGCTCTATTTCTAGCTTTTTAAGGAAGCGTCAAATCGATTTCCAAAGTGGTTGTACCATTTGACATTCCCACCAGCAGTGTATAAGTGTTCCAGTCTCTATACAACCTCTCCAGTATTTATTATTTTGTGCTTTTTGGATTAATGCCAGCCTTTTTGGAGTGAGATGGTATCTCATTGAAGTTTTGATTTGCATTTCTCTAATGGCTAATGATCATGAGCATTTCCTCATGTATCTGTTAGCTGCTGAATGTCTTTTTTGGTGAAGTGCCTGTTCATATCATTTGCCCATTTTTAAATCAGGTTATTTGTCTTTTTATTGTTGAATTTTTGCAATACCATGTAGACTGGTTTTTCAACTTTTCTATAGTTTTAAAAATTTTAAGTAAATACTTGGAAAATTTTTTAAATAATTAATTCTTATATAAAAAGAGTTTAGATTAAAATCATTGATCTAGTCCACTAGTGGTTGATACCTTTAGTGCTCATATTTTTCTTAGAGCAAAAGAATGGAAGCAGTATTTATGAAGGGAAAGAAGAAGACACTAGAGAACCAAAATATAAATATTACAGGCATCTGAGGACCAGTAATGAGGAGGCAGGATGTAGGAGAGGAGACTGAATGAAAATAAGATAGAGACAATTGAAAATAAGATAGGAGCCAAAAAAACAAAAAACAAAAAAGACTCCATGTCATGCTATTTTGCCAAGATCTCTGACAGTGGAATTTGCTGCCATGGACTGAGGTGATTTAAAGCCTGATTTTGCAACTATATTTTTCACCTTTCCTGATTCACTTTATTCCTCCTGTTCAGTTTCTCAAGGAGAGCTGGTTGTTTCCTCCATCAACAATTTTTTCACAAGTGAAAAGGAGATAGGACTTGGCTCACTTTCTCCTCTTCTATTATCCAGTTCGAACTTAATTTTTGAGGTTGCCCTATTTTAATACTATTGATGATGATAATTATAATGAAATGATATTCATCAAAAATAAACATTAACATTCACCAGAAATGAAAATTAAGTCTTAAAGACTTCCCTAGAGCAAATATTAAAATGATTCCCATAGCTCCACCATGTTGGATTTTGCAGAATTGAAGAAGTTACCCCATGGTGGTGGCAAAAGTTATAGGAATGACACCTGGGGACAAATGATCCAACTCTGAGTTCTGATCCTGTTCTGTGAACTGCAGAAGATTTTTCAACTATCTCAGCCTTGATTTCCTCCTTTTGTAAAGTGATTTTACCAATTCCTAATCTCTCCTCCTTTGAGGAGCCACTATGAGCATTAAGTCAGATAATGTCTGCAAGATATCCTCAACTTTTTTAACAAAAGGTAGCATGCAATTATTGTTACTGTTATTATAACTTGCAACAAATAGAAATTGGCAGCATTTGGCACCATTTTTCATGACTGAAAAGTTTTGTTCTTTATTTTCATAGCAGAAAAATCTCAAAATCATTTTAATTTCTACCATGATTATGGTTTCTTAATTCCATATTGTAAAACCTAACATAACACTACTCCTTGTTCAGTTCAACTATTTCCAAAATACAGGAGAAAAGGGAAATGCTTATATAATAATCAAACCTGAACTTGGAAAATTATCATAAACCTACATAACCAGGTTCCACCATGTTTTTCCATTTACTAGTAATAATTCCCAAGTGGTAGGCTTTTTTTACTATAGAAGATAAAAGTTAAAAACAAAAATTATCCCTATTCTTTTAACAGATCTTATCATCAGGCAACGTAGGGCAGGGTTTCCTAGAATTTTGGATTTTATGAACTACTGATTTTTTTCTTAATAAAACATGTTTTTTGTTTTTTGGTTGCTCTTGGAGGTTTTTTTTTTTTTTTTTTTCCTGCCAATGAAGGGTATTAAACACAAAAACTCCCCACCAAACATCAACTATCAGAGTTATGGAAAACAGTTTTGGTGGTTTCTCAAAACATTAACCATAGGGTACCATAAGGTTCAACAATTCCACATCTAGTGTGATTTGATGGATCACTTTTGTGTGGCCTTTCTCACCAAGGTCTTGTAACTCCCACCCAAATGATCAGGTAATTGTGGCCCACCAAGTGGATTGGTCAGTTTTGCCACCCCACTGGGTTTGAGATGAGCCATTCCAGAGGTGGGAGAGAGAGAATCCTACCACCACCAAAGACGAACAGCCAGGAGCAGAAATCAAGTCCTTTGGACCTGGGATCCTTGAACTGAGAAGCTCCTGGAACCAGTAGACCAGGATAGAGACAGATAGAGAGCTGTGGCACTGAATATGGTGAGAAGTGGTGGCAGAGAGATGGCAGCAGGAGAGGCCAGCAGGAAACAGCGCAGTGGGATGCCCGTGGAGCCAGAAAGCTGAGTGTCTTTGGGCCAAGGCTTACTGGCAGAGTGAAGTGCCTCTGGACACTTATCAGCAGAGCTAAAAGAGCTTTGTAAACACTTGTCAGAGCAGGGCAGAGGCCAAGGGTCAGAGAGAGCTGTTCCTGTGAGCATGGCTGGGAAGAGGCTATCATAATGGAAGAATTCTATCTTGAGCGTTCCTGAACCTGAATCGTGACCTGTTCCTTCTCTAATGAGCCCCATAATCATAAGTATTGTCTGTGAATTCTATGTGGCTACTGCAATGAATTATAGAACCCAACAGAGAAGTAGGGTGCTGTGGGAGAGACAGTTAGTGTCAGAACTGGTAAAGATGGCAGAGAGAGGAGGCATGTCTGACCTCTGCCTCGAAGGAATCAGCGTTGGGCTGCTGATCCTGATTCTCCTCCTGCCTTGTGAAGTTAGAGGAAGTCAGACACTGCCTCCATGCTGTTTTTACACCTAGGTATATACCCAAAAGACCTGAAAGCAGGGACTCAAACGGATGCTTGTACACCAATGTTCATTGCAGCATTATTCACAATAGCCAAAACGTAGAAACAACCCAAGTGCCCATCAACAGATGACAGGAAAACACAATGTGGTACGTACATACAATAGAATATTATTCAGCCTTAAAGAGAAATGAAATTCTGATACATGCTACAACATCGATGAATCTTGAAAGCGTTATGCTGAGGGAAATAAGTCAGACACCGAAGAACAAACACTGTATGATGCCACTTATACGAAATATCTAGAGTAAGCAAATGCATAGAGACCAAAGCTTATTAGTGGTTACCAGGTAGTGTGAGTGTGGTCTGGAGGGTGGGGGAGAGGGAGGTAAAGTTATTGTTTATGGGGCACTGAGTTTCTGTTAAGGGTGATGAAAAGATTTAGTGAGAGTTGCACAACCTGGTAAGTGTAACTAATGTCACTGAATTGTGCATCTAAAAATGGTTGAAATGGCAAATATTTTGTTATACATATTTTACCACAATATAAAAAAAACTAACCCTTCCTACACTGGGTATTCCTTCTAGATATAGCATGCCTCTCTCCTTTCTTTTATAGCTAAGCGTATTGAAAGAGTTATCTCTATTGTTTCTTTCAAATTCTTACTTTCTGAGCATTCCTCCTGCCTCTGTAGTCTCCTTCCTCAAACCTGTTCACGCCAAGATCCCCAGCACCTTGACAGCCAGGGGACTGTTTTCTCTTCAACTCCTTTAACACTCTTGGCCACACCCTCCTTTTCAAACTCTCTCCAAACCAGGATAACCGGAGTCAGACAACATGGGCTCCAATATGGGTTGGCCGCATCCTGAGTTGATGACCTTTCTGTAGAACCTGTCTAAGCCTCCATCTCCTCACCAATAAAATGATGATAACCATAATTAAAAAAAAAAGACAAACATCAGCTATCAAAGCCATTTTCTAAAAGGAAGGGCAATTTACTCCATAAATAATCAAATAAGGAAAGTCCTTTAAATTGGAATACATTTGATATTATGAAAGATTTACTAATTAATCCTTTTTTTTTTTTTTTTTTCTACCATATTTCTTTGCAATCCTTCCTAGAGACATTGGTCCCGGACATGCTGGCCCCCAGGAAGGCTTTTGGAAGCCACTAAACTTGTGGATTAATTGAGTGAAATGTCCCCTCCCATGTGATGTATTTGACTCACCCCAGAGGCTGGGATTCATTTCTTAAATGTCTGCTTTGAGCCTTCCTTGCTTTCTTAAGGAGTTTATTTGTACCCCAGCGTGACTATTATCCTTTCAGAGGAAGCCTTGCTCAACCCCATCAGATTCTATCACAGGCCTTACAACCAGTCTAAGTACATTGAAACACCTCTCAGCTTAGCTGTTCTTGTTCAAAATAAAAGAAGGAAATGCATGCCTTTTAGCAAGGGAAGGACCCCTTTTGGGTTTTGTCTTTGTGCTTGCTTTTGCAACTCTGCCTTCTTTTTTGTTTAATAAAGGTAACAGAAGACAATATTGAATCCTCTAAGGAAAGGACAATTTATGGAAGAAAAAGTCTTTAAAGTACTGTTTTACTTACTTATCTCAATAGCTAAAGTTTAATTAAGAGATGAAAATATCGTTCATTTTGTTCTCTTTTCCTCTAGTATTTACTCATATATTTTGGGAACACATTCCCTGAGAGCCATAATATGAAACATTCTCGAGATAAACAAAATCACCCAGCTAGTTATGTCATTCAAAACTTGAAAATTGAAAAGAAAAAAAAAGAATAAATTCATTTTGGGGAAAATTCTATCTTTGCTTAGGGAAAGAATTTAAGGAGGAAACCAAGACTCTTTGGAAATTAAATGAAGTCATCAGACGGAAAATATCTTCCAGAAATTTAAGGTATTAGAATGTAAGAAAATTAGAGAATAGTTCTAAAAATATTCCTTAATCCCCTGTTCCACGTGTCACTTCAATATCTCAAAGTAGCCTCCCTGTGTTCCTCTGTGCATGTTCAGAAGAACTCCATACTTGAGACATTCCTTATCACATACACCCAGTCGCCAAGGTCGTATCCTGGAACCATTCTTCTCTGCCTCGAAAGTAATTTGCAGAATTGGGTGTAGTCTAGTGTATGCTAGTTCTTAATTATTCTGTATCCCAAAAGGTCAGAGCATATATGGAATTTCTTGAACTTGAAAGAGAAACTCAGCCTTGATATGCAGCTCTACCCAAATTAAAACATTCCAAAATACCATTTATTTTTCCAGCAGCAAAGGCTGCTATTAAACCCAGGGGAGTAGGAATATTCTCTGACAAGACTTTCACATTGTGCTAACTCAGCCCGTCAAAGTTTCACAAGTTTCTTTCAAAACTAACACAGGAATGAGTGCTTTGGTATATATATAATTCCAGCATCTGTAAAGAGATAAATTCTTCTACCCAAGCATAAACATCCAGAGGATTTTCTACTGTTTAACCAAATAGCCTGGGAAATTAAAGAACTTTTTTTTTTTTCCCTCCAAAATTGTCATAAACCTACATCACCACTTTCCAGCATGTTTTTCCCCTTATCAGCAAAAACTTCCTCAATCCCTATGAAGGTGAGATAAAACATAGGTACACAAAACTATCTAAGAAAACTTAGAAAACACTGTTAATATTATAGTCAATATGAGAAACTGGAACATTTTAACAAAGGCCTGCAGACTGGTGGATGGAAGCATGGACTCTACGGGACCATACATGGTTAATTGTAGTTCTTCAACCCGCATAGTTTATTAAGGACTCTTACTTCAGATAAATAATGTTAATAATGTCTTCTGAAATGAGATTTACTTCTTCTTTGATTTCTCTTTCCTCCAAAAATAAAATTCAGAAGTCTGGAAGCCTTACCACTCCCAATGCAATTTGCGATTTTTTTTGTTTTTTTCCATAACAGTGTAAGTTACTTGCATTCTATCACCCAAGGGACCATTTAAAGTTGATGGACTTTGACACTGGTTTTAAATATATCCAATCATTCACCTGGAGCCTTGGTGGCACAGTGGTTAAGAGCTTGGCTGTTAACCAAGAGGTCAGCATTTCTAATTCACCAGCCTCTCCATGCGAGGAAACCCTATGGGGGAGTTCTACTTTGTACTATAGGGTCGCTATGAGTTGGAATCGACTCAAAGGCAACGAATGATCATTCACCCTCGTGAACAGGATTTGTTGGTATGAATACAGGTAAAGTTACCTATCATCAGCATAATAAGCGTCCACATGTGAGCAGTAACAAGTTAACAAAATCCACAAATAATAGACTATGTAATTGGCCATGTTAATAAATCACTGGGTGCAGGGTTGCCATTGCAAACACAGACCAGAAGAAAATGAGCCTATTTTGGCCAGACACCACCTGTCACTTATCTTGCACATCCAGTAGTATGCCCAATTCATAGCAGAGCCTCCATAACTGCTAAACCATAAGTTCTATGAGGATGAACTTGTCTATTGCATTGCTGTCATAACAGAGGGCCCAGCACATAATGTGGTTTATTAAATATATATGGTATGAATGAATGAATTGGTAGATGAATGAATGAACAAATGAATGGCTGGGATTAGCTAGATCAGTCAACAAAAGCAAAGATATTCCAGGTGGAGTTAAGTCATGGAAGTAGCTGTTAGTAGGTTAAATATACTGCATGGAGGGTAGCTTGACCATTAGAGACCATAGAAAGTCATTAAATATTCTTGAGGAAAACTCCAGTTGATGGAATTATTTGAGAAATATTGTGCTATTCTTTATACGATGGATTGTAGCAAGGTGACAGGCAAAGAGAATAAGTCAAATATATACATAAGTCTTCACAGAAAAGTAGATGGAGAATGTGATTTTCCAAGTGTCTCTCATATCCCTCCCTTGTGACGTCTCATTTTCCTCGTGAACTTCTATGGAACTAGTTAAATATCCCTTTAGCTGGTCTTTTAATCTCTGGGTTCTTTCTCCTCCAGTCTGTTTCACACCTTACTGCTAGATTTATCTTCCTAAATTGCAGTTATTTTTTTGTCATTCATACAGTCAAAAACCTTCACCTGTTCCCCACTTCCTAATACATCATTTTAAAATCTCGAGTCTCACTGCCAATGTGATGCAGTGAAAAAAAGTTCTGATTGGTATTAGAAGAAAGAAAGTTGAAGTCCAGAAAGTTCAACCACTTACTAAGACAATTTCTAACAACCTTTCTAACATAGCATTTTATATGTATTTTTTGACTTTATCTCTGACGATGCTCTTTATATAGCCTAAACCTTCTCAAATTTCACTGTATATATTAATCACCTGGGAATCTTGTTAAAATTTAGTGTAGCTGGAGATTCTGCATTTCTAACAAGCTCCCATGCTGATGTTTCTGGTCCATGGACCACAATTTGAATAACAATGCCCGTTTTTTTGGAACCTACAGCTATGTTGTAGAACTTCATGTTGGCAAAATAACATCTATTCTTTCTTTCCAAGCTTTACCGAATGTCCTCCCATCCACAGTCACCTGTCAAAAACTGTCTCATTTTCCCGATTATCTATCCCATCTCTCTAAAAACTATGATCTCAATGAAACTATTCTTAATCCAATCCCTTACTCACAGAAGAACTATCTTGTTTTCTCTGATTTTCCATTTCTTTGTTGTTAGGTGCCATCCAATTGGTTCTCACTCATTGCAATCTTATGTACAATAATAGAACAAAACACTGCTCGGTCCTGCAGCATCCTCACAATCATTGCTATGTTTGAGCCCATTGTTGCAGCCACTGTGTCAATCCATCTCATTGAGGGCTTCTCATCGCTGGCCTTTCTCTTTTTCACTGACCTTCTACTTTACCAGGCATGATATTGTCCTCTAGGGACTGGTCCCTCGTGATAACATGTCCAACATATGTGAGAAGAAGTGTCCTCATCTTGGCTTCCAAGGAGCACTCTGGCCATATTTCTCCCAAGACAGACTTGTTCTTTCTTCTGGCAGTCCATGGCATATTCAATATTCTTCGTTAACAACATAATTCAAAAGTGTCAATTCTTCTTTGGTCTTCTTTATTCATTGTCCAGCTTTCACATGCATATGAGATGACTGAAAATTTCATGGCTTGGATCAGGTGTACCTTAGTCCCCAAAGTGACGCCTTTGGTTGTTAACATTTTAAAGAGGTCTTTTGCAGCAGATTTGCCCAATTCAATAGATCGTTTGATTTCTTGACTGCTGCTTCCATGGGTGTTGATTGTAGATTCAAGTAAATGAAATCCTTGACAAAGTCAGTCTTTTCTCCATTTGTATTGATGTTGCTTACTGGTCTAGTTGTGAGGATTTCAGTCTTCTTTATGTTGAGGTATAATCCATACTGAAGGCTGTAGTCTTTGATCTTCATCAGTAATGGTTTCAAATCCTCTTTTCTTTGAGCAAGCCAGGTTGTGTCACCTGCATATTGCAGGTTGTTAATATATCTTCCACCGACCCTGATGCCACATTTTTCTTCATATAATCCAGCTTCTCAGATTATTTGCTTAGCATACAGATTGAATAAATATGGTTTTCCATAGCTTTTTGTATATCCCTTCTAATCAGTTGGCAAGTCAGCCCCGACTCATGGGAACTGCATGTATGTCAGGGTA
The DNA here is from genome assembly GCF_024166365.1 of Elephas maximus indicus. Classification (NCBI taxonomy): domain Eukaryota; kingdom Metazoa; phylum Chordata; class Mammalia; order Proboscidea; family Elephantidae; genus Elephas; species Elephas maximus. The sequence continues at coordinate 46,168,386 of NC_064843.1, forward strand.
GAATTGTGCTCCACAGGGTTTTCAATGGGGATTTACTGGAATTGGATCACCTGCCTTTTCTTCTGAGGCACTTCTGTGTGAATGCAAACCTCCAACCTCTCAGTTAGTGGTTGAGTGCTTAATCCTGTGCACCACCCATCAATTCCATATCCCTTATCATTAAAACCCTGTGTTATAGTTGTTCGTATATGTGTTTTTCTTTCACCTCTAGGTTTTAAGACTCCTGATACTGAAAATGACAGCTGCCACTTTTGCCTAAGTGAACAGAAGGGAGCAAATTCTGAGAGGAGGGAGCATGGTCACACTAGTAAGTGTCGGGGAAATTCAAGTCTAGTATATCTGACCCCCACACATTTCCTTCATTACACCTGGCAGGCACAGTGATATTCATGGCTGCATACCCTAACACAGCACCTGGCACATTGCTGGTATTTCATTCTTGTTTATAATTGGCAATTGAGACAGAGCAGGAGCAATGGCAGTCCTGTTTTTTGCATGCCAAACTTTTGCCATGTTTGTTGGCAAAGGGCCCACTAAAGTTCTCTGTGCATCTGCAATTTGAGAAGTTAGGAGATTGACCCAGAGCGATGGAACTGGGAGTGGTCCGTTTGGGAAATCTGCTGCCTTATTCCACCTACAGAGCTGCAAAATGAATTTATTCATCCACATTTGCTAAAAACATTTTTATTTCTTGAGACACAATTGTAAAAATACGGTATGTACAAATAGCCTTTTAAATTACTGAGTTCTATCATCTTTATTTCTGGTATATTATTTAAAGGCAAGAAACCATTTGATTTTTTTTTTTTTAGCATGATGCCAGTTACATCTAAACTACCAAAACATTAAATCAGGGCTACATGATGTTTTATAAATCATGAAAAATGTTTTGCTTGTGTAACTAGTCTTTATCCCATGATCTATTTCTTTTGCAACGCATTTTCATTGCTTGGGATTTATAGGTTTCTCTGTGTGGTATATGCAACCACATACATCAATGTATCTAACTTCAGTCACTAAAAAAAAAAAAAAAAAAGGGCAAAAATTGAGGTCAGACTTCCACTGTTTGCTGAACTCATCTGGATTAATTAAGTGCTACGGCTGCTAACCAAAAGGTCCGCAGCTCAAATCCACCAAGCGCTGCTTGGAAACTCTGTGCGGCAATTCTACACTGTCCCATAGGGTTGCTATGAGTCGGAATCGACTCGACGGCAACAGGTTTGCTTTAGATCTTGCATTCAGCATATGCAGAGAGCAATGTAAGGTATGTCAGTAAGTAATGCTAACATATTCCTGAACTTATAATGTCCAGATTGGTAACATCTGACATGTTCTTAAACCAAAATATTACTGACTTCTCTGGTAAAACAGATTTTTTCCCACTTGCAGGTGTTGTCCAACAACACCCCTGTTAATTTTCCCAAAATAATCAACAACCTACTTTTCATAAATCTAATACTTTCTGATTTGGGTCTGAGTAGGACTGCTTTGGGCAACTTTTAATTGACTAAATAGGCTCTTCAGTGGAAACGAATCTTTTCATCTCTATTGGTCTCATCTTGAATTCATCACATGGCCTGAGAAAACGAAAGCTGTCAAAGTAAAAATGAAAGCCTGCAAAAAGACTCCCCAATAAATTCTCCAAAGCACATAACTTAACTCTTTTAATTTTTACAATTGCCTTGTGAGATTGATAGAATAGTTGAGATTATGTCCAACCTACAGCTAAGTAAACAGAGCAGCTGTGATTTGCTCAAGATTCAAGTGATTAGAAGCAGCAAAGCAATAAAAATGCAGGTTTCTTTTGTGCTAAACTGGTGCTCTCTCCAACATATGATACTTTGAGACAATAATAGGCCAGGGGGAAGTCAATAAAATGGTAATTAAAAGATCCTGAGTGGGCTGGAAAATTCCAGAAAAGATTAAATTCCTGTCAAGGAATAGAGCTCCTTAGCTGATGCAATGATTATGGAAATGAGTTAGTGAACAAGCATTTAGTAAATATTTATCAAAGATGATGATGATGGCGATGGGGAGAAAGAAAGAGAAGGGGGAGGAAGAGAAGGAGAAGGGGAAGGAGAAGGAGGAGAAAAGAAGAAATTCTCAGTATCATCAAATCCCCCAAATAGTGCACAAAAATTTAATTCATCTCTCCAAGTTTATTCAATGTTTCAGAAGCTTCTGCTAAAGGACTTGAGAAGACAGAATATCTAGAACTGATAGTTAGTGAAAATATATTCAGATCATGTTACTTTCTTCGTAAATAATTCTTTAGATGTTTCCTCAACTGATGACCACATTGGTACCTTAAAAAGCAATCTAAAAAAGTTTATATATCACAGGACTTAGGAGCACAAACTTGTAGATTTGCTTCCTGGAAAGTCATTTAAACGTTTTAAGTCTCTACTTCCTCTTCTGGAAATTAGGACTGGTATGAGTTTTAAAAAAGATAATGTACATAAAATTATTCTGCATTGTGCCTGGCAAATTGTCAGTGCTCAACACACGTCAACCACATAATCTTCCTTGTATTTTTCATTTTCTTCCTCTCTGGAACTGAATCAATGCTAGTTATCCTAAAAAAATTGGGAGAAGAGAACCAGATTTCTAGAAGTCTTTTCCATCCTGCCTTGTCAGAGAACTAACTGTCAGATAAGCCACACTGAAGATCAGACAAAAGCTCTTTTGTCTGAAACCAGAAGCAGAATCCAGGGTAATCAGCAATGTAAATGAAACCTTTAATTGTGCCCATGGAAGAAAAGGCATTGAGCCATAACTATTCCTTGTAAGAAGCAGTGTCCTGCTGGAATCCTTTTTAAATCTTTAAGTCCAGGATGAAGTTATTTAAAAAAATAAAAGAAAGAGAGAAAGGATAGGCAAAGGAACACAGACAAAGCTAAAAATCATAAACAAAGCAAAACATAAACAATGGATTTGAAAGGGAGAATATATTTATAACATATCAATCTTTCAAACCTGTTTTGTCACTTCTTTACCTCTGACTCTAATAGAAAAGTGTAGTAAAAAAGGAAGACAAACAACAATCACTCTAGAGCCAAACATTTTTTCATATGACGTGATCAAGGTATTGGCCACGGCTAGACTGTATTCTACTGGAGAAGTTAACAAGGGTGTTGGCTTGTGTGGTTCATCTCACGCTGGAGCAAAGGATGGGAAAATAGTTGAGCTTCTTGCCATGACAAGGTATTTCGTTCTTAACTGACTGATTTGGGGAATCTTCTGTAGGCTTTTGGGTGATGTTCTCAGAGTTTTCTCTTCTTTTAAAGAACTAATTCTTTGACATGTTTTTTAAAAACATTTGATGTTCTTACAGAGTGGAAAGGGGAGGATGGAAAAAAGAGCTAGAGCCATGAAGAATTAGGCCGAAAGACCAGGAGACTTTGATTATTTGAGATCTGCTTCTTGAGCAAAGAGTACTCTTATTAAAGAGGTTTGATGACCCTGGCGTCTTCTTTCTAATGTCCTTTTGCTTAGGCTTTTGGGGAAAAGATGCTGCAGTCAGGTACTTGAATTTTCTTAACTATAATATGAGAACAGAAGCAAAATAGCTTCTAGGTTTTGATGAATTGAAATAATGCATGTATGCTCTTTAAAAAGCCTTGGCGGGCTTAGATGTGTGGCTAAGAGCTCAGCTGCTAAACAAAAGGTTGGCAGTTCAAATCCAGCTGCCGCTCCTTGGAAACCCTATGGGACAGTTCTACTCTGTCCTATATGGTCGCTAAGAGTCTGAATCGACTCGATGGCAACAGGTTTGGTTTTTTGATTGCTTTTTTGGTATGCTCTATAAATCAGTGTCCTTCAGTAGTAATAATGACAATAATGATGATGATGATGATGATAACGGTGGTGGTGGTGATGGTGATGAGATAACATTTAAACTCATTGCCATCGAGTCATTCTGACTCATGGCAACTCCACGTGTTACAGAAAAGAACTGCTCCTTAGGGTTTTCTTGGCTGTAGGGTTGCCATGAGTCAGAATTGACTTGATGACACACAGCAACAACAATCTTTATGGAAGCAGATTACCAGGCCTTTCTTCCACAGCATGCCTGGGGAGATTTGAACCACCAACCTTTAGGTTAGCAGTCATATGAAAACTGTTTTCGCCACCCAGTGGCCTGAAATAGCATTGACTGACTGCTTATTTGAAGTCAAATATCCTTTTCAGGGCTTTGCAGGCAATATTTCATTTAACCTTCATAAACACCCCCATGAGGTAGTATTATTAATTTTGTTGGACAGCAGAGGAAACTGAGTCAGCAATCATGATGCAAAACATGGTGCAGGTCTTTGCTAAGTGAGGCAGAAAGACTAACAGGAGACAGGAGAGACAGTAGATATCACACAAAAATGGTCCCTCATGTGTTCTCCACAGCTTAACCCTCAAAAGTGATTTTTTGGGTGGTGGTGGGATTGAGGCTACATAAAAAACTGGAAATTGTGGTTATCTGTGACCCTATCAGCCTGTTTAAAAACATATCACTCATTCCCACTGTGGCCTATTTGCCGGCTGTCTGCTAATTACTATAATGACAATAACAAAAATGTTACAGCGAGTTTTACCATTGTCAGACTTTCTGCAATTTTGCTTCTTTTCCTTTCTCTCCTTTCTCCTATGACCCCTCTTTTTTGCATTTTTTCATTGACAAGCCACTTATTAACTCTTCTCCCTTATATGAATACATTTGCACATACATAATTAAGTAAAATTTACTGAGTGCTTCGACATGAGTCCCAGAAAAGTTTAATATCTTACTTAAGGTCACATATCTAACAAGTGTGAGAGTATGTATTTGGACCCAGGGAATCTTATTTGGGTTAGATAATCTCCTCCAAGAAGCTCTGCAGTCTGTGTGCCTACACTTTCAATCTGAAAGGAGTTCCAAGTGGAAAAAATGGTGGCAGGAACTGGCTCCAAAGCAGCAAAGTTATTCTCTCTTTCTCTCAGTCACTCTTTCTCACCCAGTTCCACACAAACACACACACACGCCTCTCTCACACACAACAAGCCAGGCTGCATGTGACACCCTTTTTGAGATTTCTTTTCCATTTCATGGATTCCTTTTACGTTCATTTTAGTAAGATTAAAACCAGTTGCCACTGAGTCGATTCCCCCTCATAGCAACCCTACCGGAGAGAGTAGAGCTGGCTCATAGAGTTTCCCAGGAGCGTCTGGTGGCTTTGAACTGCCGGCCTTTTGGTTAGCAGCTGTAGCACTTAACCACTATGCCACCAGGGTTTCTTTAGCAAGATTAGGCAAAGACAAATAAAGAAGAAGGCTTTCATGAAACGGGGATTGTCTTTATAGTAGGAAAGGATTGCAATAATTCCCATAGCATGCAGGAATGACCCAGGGGGAAAGAAAAAGATCACCCGTGGGTGGAGCTGAGGCATTACAGGTCATATAGATGTCCAACAAAGAGAGGCACCCTCATGCAACTCTCATTAAGTCCACCCATCCCCAGTGGTTCCCGCATTCTTGTCCTCAGTCATTTTCCAAGGCCTTTATCTCCATCATGAAGGCCTCTGGCCTCTTGTGAAGTTTCTAGCTTTTCAACTGCCAAAGCACTTGCAGCCTTCTTATCATGAGTGAACTGGGTGCATGCTATTTCTATTTCCCCGTCTAGCTTCAGACCTTCCAGAGCGCAATGTCGGTATCTCATACCATAGCCACATTCTCCACTAAGCCTTACACATGGCTTGTGCTTGATAAATATTTATAGATAATAGAAACCCAAGGCCTATGCCCTGTGGTCTTTCAGCTAATTTAGTAACTCTTCCCATATTTCCTTAAACATAAACAAAGACAAGTCAGCAGGAACCAACCAGAAGTATGTGACCAAATCTATTTGATGGCAGAAGTTGTTCTTTCCAAATGGAAAATGGTCTTGAATTTCTGCTAGTTATCTTTTCCATTCTCCATATGTGCCTATTATTTTTTCCATTCACATACATATTCTTGGTGACCTCTGGATGAATGTCAGGAAACATTCCGCAAAATAAAGAATTGCCAAGATACTTTCAGGTGCTGCATGAGTAAGGGGGGGCATTGTGGTAAGGTAGAGAAATTAGCATAGGGGCTGCCTTCATCTTTATTCACAAGGTTGAATATAAAGATGAAAAATCCTATCCAGGTAATCTTTAATGCCTGGGTTAAGTTATAATAAAATGTTTACACTGATGCTAAACTTTTACCATTAAACATGCTTATAGAGAAACCTAGTCCAAGGCCTTCTATAATTAATCCCCACGGCTATTCTTCAATCAAAATGCCATTCCCTTTAAATCTAATTGGATAATGAGCTAAAGTAAATGTGGCAGGGTACTCAAGATTTAAAAAGGATGAAGTAGACTTTCTTTGATTTTAAAATTAAGAGTGGACTAGCTAATCCAACGAATTAATGGTAGAGCTAGAAATGAGATTCAGGTTTTTAGAATCTACCACTCTGCACTGCTCTCCATTTGACTCCATCAATATAGCTAAGCCCCAACGTTTCATCAGCCCACGTCCTGGGAGGCCCATAACGTGCATGCCTCTAGTGCTCAACCAGTCCGTGAACGTATTGGTGTCCTCCCATAAACTGAGACTTTTCTTTGTCCGGGAAGCCTCACTCATCCTCGCCTGAGTCCTTGATAGCTTGTGTGACCATGACTTTTTGAGTATCAAGCATATTTAATATTTTCTTCAAGACCAACAGAAATAACTACAAATTTACTTGTTGGTATGCTACACCTGCGCCCGGGTGGCATAGTGGTTAAGAGCTCTACTGCTAAACAAAAGGCTGGCAGTTCAAATCCACTAGCTACTCCTTGGAAACCCTATGGGGTAGTTCTATTCTGTCGTATAGGGTCACTATGAGTGGAAATAGACTGGATGGCAATGGGCTTCGTTTTTTGTTTGGTTTAAGCTGCACCTAGAATTACACTGTTAGGGTCCATTAGAATTTTAATACATCTTCAAAAGAAAAATTTCTGAGTTCTAAGGTTTCAGGATAATTAGTCTTAAAAATTGTGTTTTTTTTTTTTTAAGGTACAACTACTTATCAATATTGCTAATAAAATATTAATTCTATTAAAAGGAATAGTCTTTCACCTAGAAAGAAAACTAACTGCAGTTTTATTAAGAAACAACAACCCTGCACATGGAGTGCTAAATTTGCTAACTATTAACTTTAATCAATTAATCGATGGATTGTGGGTGAAACACAAAGATCATAAAGGGCTTTTAACACACTTATAGGAACAGGATCTCAAGCTGCCTGACAGTCATATTCAGTAGCAAAAACACAGAAAATTGCACACACTCACACACACACAACAACAACAACCAGATTTCTGATTTCTCCTTTAAAAGATCTGGCAACACTGGGCTCACAGTCCCACAAAGCTACTGATGTGTAGTAGCTGCCCTATTTCCATATGTCTGGGTTTTTCAATGTGCTGCAGGAAACTCTGGTGGCAGGGTGGTTAAGAGCTATGTCTGATAACCAAAAGGCTGGCAGTTCAAATCCACCAGGCAATCCTTAGAAACTCTATGAGGCAGTTCTACTGTGTCTAATAGGGTCACTATGAGTCAGAACCGAATCAACAGCAATGGGTTTGGTTTTGGTTTTTGCAAGCTATACCACTCTCAACTGTCTTACATCCCCTGGATTGAGTAACGTGGCTAACGCTTGCTGATATTTGAGCTTAAGATCTTATCACTGTTGACAGATAGATAGATAGATGATAGATGATAGATAGAAAGATAGATAGATAGACAGACAGACAGATAGATAGATAGATAGATGATAGAGAGAGAGAGAGAGAGAGAGAGATAGATGATAGACAGATAGATAGATGATAGACAGATAGATACATAGATAGATGATAGGTGGATAGGTAGATAGGTAGGCAGGTAGGTAGGTAGATGAATAGATATGCATTTTAAAAATTTGAATGTAGAGCTCATTTTTGCCATCTTTAATTTTCAGGCATGGACAGTATAACTAACCTCCTTTGCATACACAACACCCTACTTTTTCTGCTTTTTGCTAAACCTGAAACCCAGCAAAGTAGATGTGTAAAAGGAGGGAGCAGTGAAAGGGTCAACTGCATTCAAAGCAGCCCACGACTGTTGATGCTGGCAGCATTTCGCCCTGAAGATTTTCCCTACTACTTTCTGGAAGCATTCTAACGTGAAGCATATTTCTGGTTTTCAGATTCAAACACATTCTAGTCTAACCACCTGTGTATGCAATTGATCTGGTTTTAACTTTGAGTTTCATCCCCAAACCAGATCTGGCACCTGCATCAGAAAATACCAGGGGCTAAAATAGAGCAAGCGGGGCCACAAAATAGTGTAATATCCTCCCAGTGTGGTTCATAGGGGATGCTGTTCGGGGTGTGCATTTCATCTCAGGAGACTCCAGACAACAGAAGAGCTAGACAAAAGGAAAACATGTGATGGAGCGGTATTTATATTGCAATCTTTCCAACATTTCAGAAGGGAATGGTTTACAGATGTATACCTTCCAATGGCATTTACACATCTATTGTTTTCTTAACCTCCTTCCCCATTCTATTACAAGATTCTTCTTGTGCAAAAGATTACAAACTGCCCTGTGCTTTTCTGTGATAAAGACCACATTTCCTCCTGACGGCAAGGGAAGACACGATGAGCTCTATGCTAGGCCAAGTGTTAACATAAAATCAGCTTTAGAAAATGGAATACTTTTATGATTACTTAAGCATCCGTATTTTCATGCCATAAATTCTCCCCTGTCTGAGACAGGCCACTTAACCCAGTCTTAAAACATGAAGCTGCTAATTTACACAGTACCCTGACAGGAAACCCTCTATAGCAGGGAATGCACAGTAGGGGATTTTAACAGAAATCCATCTGGACTTTTAGCTCTTGAAGGCAATTTCTTCTTAATAATCTACTAAAGAGAGATGCCATAAAAACGACTTACCATCTCTTGGCCATAAATTTTAGGGGAGGGCTTTATAAAGAGTCTCTTAATTGTTCTATTTTTTTTTCTCCTATTTTCAGTAACTTAATACATCAACATTTAACTTCAGTGTCTTTCTGCCTTATAGTGAATTTCAGAGAGTCTAAAGCGTTGCTAAGTGTACGGGCATGGCCTTTGGGAAAGGATATCTGTCTTAGACACGTGCTTTCTATTAATTTAGGACTTTGGATTCCTTTATGATGAAATACGTCTTTGAGAAATAAGATTTCAGAATGGTTTCTTTTTTTAATTTTAAGATTTTTTTCTCAAAAAAGTACTTGTTCTAGTAAGTCAATAGTCAAGTAAGAAAAATAAAGGCCTATTTGTCAAATCTCGATATTTTGTGCTAAAAACAAACCATGCCCATTGCCACTGAGTCAATTCCAACTCATAGCGACCCTATAGGCCAGAGTAGAACTGCCCCATAGAGTTTCCAAGGAGTGCCTGGTGGATTTGAACTGCTGAACTTTTGGTTAGCAACCATAGCACTTAACTGCTACACCACCAGGGTTTCCATTTTGTGCTAAGAGATGAATTATCTTAAATAACCCAAAATAAGAGCATCCGAAATATCATTTTTCACACTTAGTCATTTGCTTCCTTGTCTGCTTCAAGGCTTTGCTCAAATCACATCTCACATAGGTCTTCCTTCGTATGCCCCCTCTTGTATCAAATTCTGCCCTGCCCCCCACCCTACTAACTGCCTCCCCGCCCCCATTTCATTGCATTCTGATATACTACACATTTAGTTGTTTATTTCATTGATTGCCTTTATCCGCTAGTTAGAATGTGAGCTTTAAGAGAGCAGGGGTTTTTCATTGTTCCATTTATTTCTGTGATCCTAGTAGCTGAAAGGTTAAAAGGTTGAATCCACCTAAAGGTGCCTCAGACAGCAGTCCTGGTGCTCTGTTTCCAAAAGGGACTGTTCTACGCTGTTCTACTCTGCACACCTGAGGTCGCCAGGAGTCAGAACCGACTCAACAACAACTACCAGCAATAGAACCCATAACTGTGCACGGCACACAGTAGGTATTCAATAAACAGCTGTTGAATAAATGCATGGATAAAAGGAGATGACTAGTTTGGCAAATACAGAAAAAAAAGCAATGACAGATTTAGAAACAAGGATACTGCATGACATCTAGTAGACACTCAAATAAAATCTTGTTGAATAAATAATACACAGATACAAGGACAGTAAAATTTTAAGAAACTAAAACACACACAACAACAACTAGGGTAAAGTGAGAGAGTTGGAAGGAACATTCCCAATATCTGAAGGGAAGTTGTTAGAGGTAATTAGGATGGGGTTATGAACAACAGGTTTTCTTTACAGAGCAAATTCGCTAAAGAAGAAAACTAGAAACATAGAAAATCAAATAGAAGAAATATTTTAATGTTGAAATAATTTGGCAAAGATGCTTAAAAACATTTTAAATATGATTGCCAAAGTAGTGTACTCTTTACAAAAAAAGAGGAATATACATAAAAGACAAAGAAATAAAATCACCCAAAGTCATACCGTGTAGATCCCAGCTCTGTAAATATTTGGGTATACTATATATATTTTTGTTACTTTTTTATGAACTTGACCTACAGATTTTAGTAAGTGGGTAATAAAAGTTCATAATGCTTGCTAACATGCTTTTTCTTACAAGGCAACAGATTGTGCTCATCAGATAGTCTATGTATCATGTCAACTAACTTCTTGATGTTCCTTTGTACATAGACAACGCCATAATTTGTCTAAGCAATTCCCTCTTGTTAAATATTTACATTATTGGCTCTTACGAATTAGGTTGTGACCGTTCTTCTGGATAAGTCTTTTCACATATCCGTGATTGTGTTCTTAGACTAAAGTATTAGAAATGAAACATAAGAAAATATTTTTTTAAAAATTTATACAAGTTCCCATGTTCCCTCAAACTATTGAGCCAATTGGAATTTCCATTAGCAATGTTTAAGAATGCCCAGTCTCTTGAGATTTTATTTAAGCATAACTTTTACAAAATAATATTTCCCAATGTGGTAGATGAAAAATAAAATGGGAATTTGGTTATAGCAGAGCAGTGGGGAGGTAGATATTCAGGGAGACAAAACAATAGGACTTGGGATGAAATCCCACAAGAGTCCACTTAATTTGCATTTTTCGTCTGGTTACTTTATATCTTAAATAGACCATCAATGTTCACAGGCCCTGTAGACTGATTTACAATCATAAACCAAGTTAGCTCTACTCTCTGGATCTTATGCACGTACATAGATTTAGTGTAGTAAACTGTATTCTATTTTTCTTCAGATCATCTGGGAAATTTATAAACAGTAATTAAATCTCAAGTTTTTCTGTTTTTATAACCTCCCTGAAGAAAAGCAGAGTGTACACAAGAGTACGACCTGTGCTAAGCAGAAAGCCAAAATGTAACAGATTTGTGATCTGAATTTAATGTAATCTTGAATCTTTAACAGCAAACTGGAGCTGAAAACTGAGTGTAGGTTTTTTGCAGTGTGATATGTTGATAAACCCTGATACTTAACGTATTTGCCAAGTTCAGTAAGCATAAAGATCTGCCATGCTGTTACGATTACTGGTAAAGACCAATGGAATATAATAAAATCTGACTCATGATAATCATTTACCTTTTGGTGAGTTACTTTTCCTCCAAGAATAAAAGTCTTCTCTCTTTGAATTCTGTTCCGACTTTCCTTCAGGCCTAGGGCTGTCTAAGACCAGGCTCCTCAAAATGGACCAGCGGTATCAGTATCACTTAGAAATATGTTGGAAGTGCAGACTCTTAGGAACTACCCCAAACCTCTAACTCAGAATTGGCATTTTCACAGAAGACCCAGGTGGTCAACGTACATGTCAAAGCTTGAGAAGCATGGAGACAAAAACCCTGAACACAGAATGTTAAATTTGCTGAAGTATTAGCTGGCCCCCTCAACTCTTAATCACTCAGGGGCTTGTGGGTGAGACATAAAGACCATACAGGGCTTTTAATACACTCACAGAGATAAGATCTCAATATGGCTGCCAGAAAGTCAAATTCAGCAACAAAATTACAAGTCCTTCCTCTCCTTGGCCCAAGTTACTTCAAGTACTTCTGGAATTAATCCAACCAGTGTGTAATCCTTCAAGCTATCATTTTTAAAAGGCTGATTGAATTTGATAATTCATATCTAGAGCCAACGGGATGAGTTAGTGATTATATTGTACATGGCAACTCCATGAAAACAGAGTGAAATGTTGCCCAGTCCTGCACGATCTTTACACTCATTGGTATGCTCAAGTCCAGTGTTACAGCCATTGTGTATGTGAGTGGTTTCCAATCTCAGGGGCTTGTTTTCCAGCACTATATTTGCGAATATTTTGTTCTGGTCCATTAGATTTTCATTGGCTAGTTTTTAGAAGTAGATTGCCAGGCCTTTCTTCCTAGTCTGTCTTAATCTGCAAACTACTCTGAAAGCTGTCCACCATGAGTAATCCTGCTGGCATTTGAAATACTGGTGGTATAACTTCCAATATCATAGCAACATGCAAGCCACTATAGTAAACCAAACTGACAAACAGATGGTAGAATTATATTCTTAAACCCCTGATACTCTCATAATTAAATAAAGATAATATATAAAGATATGGCACAATAAATGATAATCATATTAAGAACTATTATTATTACCATTTTTTGATCAGAGGATGTTTGAAGGATCTCTTTTTGCTGCTGCATAAAAACTGAAGCAACTGAAGGCTTATGTTATAATCGCAGAGGAAATTAGTATATGAAGAACCAGCCTAACTATAATTAACACTATTTTTTGAAATATACTCTGTGGCTAAATAGCCTCAAAACCGAGCTGAATTTACTATGGAAGTTCAAAAGGAAAACCATAGATTTCCCATTTATTTTTTCTTTGGCAAATTGTGTATTCACAGATGGTACAGATATTTTGGCATCCTAAGCTAAAGCATCTCTATTTATGATTTTGCCTTGGAAGTCTTTTTCGTGGTTAGACCACATTTTGTATACTTCCGATGACTGACATTATCTGAGCTTCGCCAAGGCAAGGGACACGCCACATGAAACATCATCAAGGCCTCAGGCTGCTGCTGCTGCTGCCAAGAATTTGGAAAAGACAATTTTACAGGTCATGGAGAAAATTGGGACCCATATCAACCAACAAAGTATTCAGTCAATAGAAAAATAAGTATGTGATCCTCATATAGAGCCAACATGGGCCTCAAAGAAGACTTATTTACATAGAACAGTAAAATAGGAAAGTCAAGTTTAAACTGTTTTTTACCAAGAGGGGAAGAAGAGGGTTAGGGAAGAATTAACCTGTCTTTGAAAAAAATCACTTTTTTTTTTTCAAATTTAAAAGTTCATTAAGTATCATGTATATGCATAATATTGACAAAATATTTACTCTTCCTTGTCCTTTGATGATATTCTCCCTGCACCAAGAATGAACCTCCTGATAAAATATATTATAAAAGATGAAATATTTTTATTTTTTACTTTCAGAGGTTTGAGTCACAAATTTATAAATGGATTTGATGAGAATTCTTGAGCCAAAAATTGAAATTCTTCACCAAAACAGACACATTTTACATCTTACTGTACAGATATAGACATTTCTATAAAATTCTCATTGACTGAATTTGAAATTAGAAACTTAAGAAATTAACTAATTATGATATAATTTGAAAATCAAACTTGGCTAGCCCAAGTCTTTCTGGAAAGAAATTGAAAGAAAAAAAAAATGTAGTTTTAACACAGATTTCTACTACTTCCCATGTTAAAGTAATTGGAACTGAATTTGCCCTCCCACTGAAAACAACAAAGACACTGGAGAAGATATATTAAAGAGTGGTTTTCAGACACTGGACAACTAGCAGTACAAAAACAGTGACACAAATAGGCCAAAACCAACCTAACATATTGCAAATTGATTTCGACTAATAGTGACCCTATAGCACAGAGTAGAACTGTCCCATAGGATTTCTGAAGAGTAGCTGGTGAATTTGAACTGCCACCCTTTTTGGTTAGCAGTCAAGCTTTTAACCACTGCACCACCAGGGCTCCAATACAAATACAAGGTAAAATGAATGTGATAAGCCCTAAAATCTACCAGCTTTTTGCCTGGAGACATGTCCCAGACTGTGGCTTAGCAAGGGGGAGCCCAAGCAGAGATTGAAGGTCCCATTGAGATGAGAAGACAAACTTGGGGAGATGTAGACAGCATAATTTTGGGGGAGTAGCCTGAAGGAGTTACACAGAGGACAAGTTCTAGAGATCAGCCAGCATAAGGGTCTCCTTGAGCCTGTTTTCAAATACTAAGACCCACGTGAACAGGGTGAAATTTCCTGATGATGGGCAAAGAACTCTCAATAAGCTTTAAATTGAACAATTCCAGCAGTGTAGAGAGGGCTGGAGGATATCCAAGGTCTCCCCAGCAGGAGTACAGAGGCCTCAATGAATACATGGAACATTTATTTGAGCGCCTAGAAGAGTTAATCTTAGTAGTAAGGCTAAAGCAGATCTATAGTATAAATATGACCTAACACATCCTAAAAACAAGCACAGAAAGGATCAAGATGATTTGCCAGTTACTTAACTGCCTTTCAAAGTAAAGTTCAACATATTAAAAAGGAAAACAACAAAATCCAGACTCTCAGAAATGGTGTGTTCACAATGGCAGTTCGAATCTACCAGCAGCTCCTTGGAAATCCTATGGGGGCAGTTCTGCTCCATCCTACAAGATGGTTATGAGTAGGAATCGACTCAATGGCAATGGGTTTGATTTTGGTTTGTTTGGTTAGCCAATGAAAAATGGTGAGACATATAAAGAAGCAGGAAAACACGACACATAACCAAAAGAAAAATCTATCAAGAGAAATAGTAGAAATAAAGTTGATCCTACTAAGAGACAAAGTCTTTGAAATGACTATTATTAATATGCTCAGGAATTTAAAGAAAACCATGAATATAAGGTTGAAAGAAATGTGTCTATGTACAGTAACAGAGCTTCAAAATGCATGAAGCAAAAATTGCCCAAACTAAAAGGAAAATAAAGCGGATCCACAGGTATTAGTGATTGTCAGCAAAAGTGTATGGAAGTCAGTAAGGATACTGAAGACATGAACATTTGTAACTGGTGGGACTAAACTGAATATTTAAAGAACACTCCACCCAATGACAACATAGTACATATTCTTTTCAAGTGTAAATGAGACATATATGAGGATAGAGTATATAGCCATTGCCATCAAGTTGATTCCAATTTATAAACATAAAACAAGTCAAGAAATTTTGAAAGAATTGAAACCACTCAAAGTATATTCCTCTTCTGCTACCCAGGAAGAGTGCTTTCAAAAAATCTAATGAAATAACAAACATTAAAATAAGTTCTAGATAATAAATATTCCATTTAGTTTGGAAAAAAACTGAATATTTCACCCTTAAAATTAATCTTAAGAAATGAGCCCAAATCACTTAATTAATACCTACATTGGATAGAAAGATTTAATCCAATTTTGAAAACCCAGAATTATGTAGATCATTGCTTTAAATTTCCATTTTATTATGACCAATAGGTAGGGATGGTCAATCACCTACTGGTATAGCAAAAGCCACCCCATCACCAGCCAGAAGCTTGGTTTTTAATCAGATGTGATCCAGCCCAAATGTACTACTACAAGGCAGATGAAATGACCATCACCAAAATTGTAAGTTAATTATTTTACAATGTACGGACATTACCGCAAATACAGCTGGATCTTGAGAATCATATTCTGTCCAGGAGCTATGACATATGGAGAAAAGAAGCCCATCAACAAATTATTCACGTGGGTTCTCTCTCTCTTTCTCTCTGAAATATATGATGTATATATCAAACCCAGACACGTACATACATATGTTGTTGACGGCAGTGGGTACTAGGTTATATATATTGTTGAAATATATACATATACATATACGTATAATTTCATTGTATAAAGATATTTAAGGGAACTAGAAAAAAAATTAGTCTAGAGAATTCTAATTGGATGCAATGTTTAGGGAAAAGAAAATAAAAACAATTTCTTTTTAAAACAAATACATACTTACATACAGTACATGTTATCAGAATAAGGATATCAATGGAAAATATTTAGAGTAATATCTGTGATCCAAGAGAGTCTAAGTCAATGCCAAGTTTTAGAGAAAGGAAGTAGGAACCTGGACGTACCAAAACAGCAATGATTAAAAAACCCCTAAACTTAGAACTAATAGGCATGAAGCATCTTATCCACCTTGTGCCTTCAGGAGTGGTCACATCCAAACCTATGTGAGAGAAGTTTTACCAGCCTAAATAATGACTCTCTTTTCTAGGAAATGCTGCCTTAGGCTTAAGGCAAAATCATTCTTAAGTGAATTTAAACATTTTCTCGTGTTCTACCTTCTCCTTATTTATGGAAATAGCATGTGAGAGAAGTTACTCAACTTCCCTTCCAAATCTGGCACTCTTTCACCAATGTACCTTCTGGGTGTCCCATCTTTAATGGAAATGGTAATCCCAGCAGCTGTTCAGGTGTATTGTTTAACCAGCATGGTGTAGGAACGGAGAACGTGGACTTCCTGGTTCAAATCCCAAACCTGCCGTTTACTAGCTGTGTAACCCTGAGCAAGAGACTTTATCTTTTTGTGCTTCAGTTTCCTTGTGGTTTCAACAGGGATATCAGAGATATTATAAGGATTAGATGATATTATATAAGTATTTAAAACCTGCCAGGATGTCATAAGTCCTACATAAACGCTTATCAAAAAATCAAAAAATAGTAAAACTCATTAAGGCAAATTCTCATTTAAAAAATTTACAAGGTGATCTTTTCTGTCCTCTTCTTTCCTTTGAATAACACCATTTGTTGGAAGATGTGCCTTAAAATAGGAAAACTCCATGACGATAACAGAGGTTTACTCTCGCAAGGAATCATGGTAACACAGCTTCTGAAGACCACATAGGAAAAAAAAAAAGCCTGTTCCCCCCCCCACCCTCCCCACCACCAAAGAAAAACCTGTAGGGTTTCTCTGCTACTTGAACCACAAAAGCAGCTATTGCAAATTTAACCAAAAGACTTAATTGGCGTGGGCTCCAAAATTATATAACTATCAATTTATAGCATTTCCTGTCCTAGTTTGAAGACATAAATAAAAGCTACACACCCACACACTTAAAATAGCACCCTGTTACCAGATGTTTTTATGTAAACTTTTTACACTTTAAATTAATGAAAGAACTTGACCAGATAATAGATATTTTCATGGCTTTCTTTAAGTATCAAACCTGAAGTGATACAAAACCAAATGTTTAAGGCAAGTTGAAGTAAAAATATAGAAGAGGGAATTAAAAAAAAAGTCAAATGTCCTCGTGGGACATGGAGGTCATTTCAAGACATGTCAACTGGTGGTTACGTAACAAGGTTTATTTTATAAATATCTTTCTAGAAATACCGACACTTTGAGAAAATTTGGGGAGTGTTTCGGCCTATGTGCTTACAGAAGCACTGACCTTCGAAGCACAATTATAAGGAAAACACCCATCTTTAAGGTTAGTTACACTAAGTTGGTGTGAAATAATTAAAATGCTTACATGAGGATATCTTTTCCACAGTCCCTTTCTCTCCCACAGACATAACACCTTTTGGATCTCACCTAGACATTCATTGTAAAATGGCCATTGAGCCTTTATGCCTTTGAATGCTCATTCTCTTCCATCCTCTTCGCCGTTGGTTCATTCGGAGTCATCATTTTCTTTTTTTAGATAGAAAAAGAAAAAAAACAAAACATAGTTTTCAAAGATGCCGAATCACTGTCCGTGATTTAAAATTTCACTTCTGTCATATACTAAATGCCCCTAAATGCACGCATCTCTCTCTGGGCTCTCTGTTCTATTACCTTCATCTACTTGCGTATTTCTATGTCAACACCACAAATTTATAATTGTTACAGGTTTATAATATTTTCATATTTGGTACAGCAACGCCCATTTATCCATTCATTAAAAAAAAAGATCATTGGCTATTTTCGCATACTTACTCTCCATTTGAATTTTAGTATCAACGGATAAAATTTCATGAACACTTTATCTTGATTTTGATTGGAGTTACATTGAACAGGCAAATTAATTCCAAACGACTTGAAGTCGGTACAATAGCCAGTCTTTCCATCTAAGAATATGAAATTCTTTTGCCTTTATTCAAGTATTTCCTTTAGTTAGGTTTTATAGGCTTAATAATATAATTCTTGCATATTTCTATTACATTGCAAACGGTTTACTTTTTGTTTCTTAGTTTGGAAATGCTGCTAAAATAAAGAAAACCCTCACGTAGTTGCTGTAACCATGGCAAGGGCTACCTGGCAAAAGCTAGGACCATACAAGAGACACAACCACACCAGACACTGCTTGATACAGAGAGAGAGGGGGAGAGAGAAATACCTTTATTTGTCCCCTGCTCTCACCCATTAATCTGCCACTGATGCTTCTATTGGCTTCTTATTGAAGTCAATGAGAAGTGTAATTTTTAGGAGTTCTTACCTTGTGTTCCAGTTACCTATTGATGTGTAACAAACCACCCAAAATATAGTGCTATAAAACCATACCAGTTGCTGTCAAATCAATTCTGACTCATGGCGACCCCATGTGCGTCCGAGTAGAACCATGCTCCACAGGGCTTTTACTGGCTGATTTTTCAGAAGTAATTTGCCAGACCTTTCTTTTGAGGTGCAACTGGGTGGATTTGAGCCTTCAACCTTTTTTTTTTTTTTTGTACTTTAGACGAAGATTTACAGAACAAACTATTTTCTCATTAAACATTTAGCACATGCATTGTTTCATGATGTTGGTTAACAACCCCACGACATGTCATCACTCTTCCTTCTCCAACCTGGGTTCTCTAACACCAGCTTTCCTGGCCCCTCCTGCCTTCCAGCCCCCTGCCCTGAGATGTTGTACCCCTTTAGTCTTGTTTTGTTTTATGGGCCTGTCTAATCTCTGCCGAAGGGTGAACCTCAGGAGTGACTTCATTACTGAGCTAAAAAGGTGTCTAGGGGCCATACTCTGGGGTTTCTCCAGTCTTTGTCAGGCCAGCAAGTCTGGTCTTTTTTTGTGAGTTAGAATTTTGTTCTACTCCTTTCTCCAGTTCTGTCCAGGATCATCTATTATGATTGTGATCCCTGCCAGATCAGTCAGCAGTGGTAGCCAGGCACCATCTAGTTGCATTGGACTCAGTCTGCTGGAGGCCATGGTAGATGTGGTCTATTAGTCCTTTAGACTAATCCTTCCCTTGTCTCTTTAGTTTCCTTCATTCTCTCTCGCTTCTGAAGGGATGAGACCAGTGGAGTACCTTAGAAGACCGCACACAGACCCCCAAGACCCCTTCTGGAGTCGGTACTCACCAAAGTAGAATGCAGAACACTCTCCTCATAAACAATTTTACGACAGTTTAGCCAGTTGTTCCCCAAGACCATGGTCTCCACGGCCCTCAGCCCAGCAATTCAGTCCCTCAGGGAGTTTGGATATGTCTGTGGAGCTTCCACAACCTTGCCTTGTATGAATCTTCAACCTTTCGATTATCAGCCGAGAACATTAACCATTTATACTACCCACAGACTCCCACCACCACTGTATTAAGCTCACATATGGACATGGCAGCAACGGCTCATTTCTGCTCTATGATGCCTGGAGCCTCAGTTGGGATAATTCAAGGGCTGGTCCTAGAGGATCCACTTCCAAAATGGCATTTCCAGGTACATATCTGTACCTGTATTGGGACAGCTGAAGGACAACCCAAAAAGGGACTGTCAGCTGGAACACCATCTGCGGCTTCTGCAACATTGTGGTTTCAGGAAAGCTAAGCATCTTATATAGCATCACAGGTCTCAAGAGTCAGTTTACGTAGCAAATGAACCTGAGTCTACATGCTCTTTCATGATCCACGCTTGGAAGTCACACAGCATCATTTCTGTTATACTCTGTTGATTGAAGCAGCCACAAGCCCACCCAGATTCAAAGAAAGGGAACATATTATACAATGTGTGGCCAGGTTTAAAAACAACCTCCCCTTGGCACAAATAAAATAGAAAAAATAAAATAAAACAAGAATGCAAGAACAATACCAGAAAACAGTACAAACAATGGGCATCACCCTGTACTCTGATTAATTGTCAAATGAGTAGCACAGGTAATAAACATTCCACAAGGCCTGGAGGGAGAAATCATTGAGGAGAGGTGAGCATGACTTCCAAAAATCATTTTCCAGTTTCTGTAAAACCAAAGTAGGGAATTATAGGGGAACTTTCTATTTCCCCCAAACTTTAAAGGAACAGATCATATGCAAGTTAGGTACAAACCGAGGTGAGTTCTTCACGCTTGGAGGTTACTCTTTCTGTTTGCCTAGCCATACATACAATTTTATCTTCAGGATTAGCGATCTGCACTGATAGCTTTATTTCCATCCTTAATATGAAGTTACTTCCTCTTTCTTCAGGTATGGAGGAGAGTAAGTCAAGGCTCTCTGTTATTCAAACATGAAGCTGTCTTGCTTCCTCTTGATCCATCTTCTATACTCTTGATATAGATTGTCTCTCTTGTTCTCCTCTCCTCTCTTTCCTTCTCTCCTTCAATCAACTCATGCCCTGCCATGCAGAACTTTTTGTTTTTGGCTTACTTTGTGTTCTTAGCCTCAAATTCCAGTGGAACCTCTCAGCTTAAAGCGGCTATTACATTTTTTGTAGGATGTGGTGAGTCCAGAAGTCTTCAGTTACCACTTGGAGACCTCCAGACCTCTCTGTGGTGAGGGGAGGAGGATGCTGGCCATTCTCTGCCTGGGACAGATGACTAAAGCAAAGCACATGACCCAAATTAGCAAAGGAAGCAGGGCCACATGGAAAGAATTTCCTTCAAACAAATAAAAGTTTTTTTGGACTCTTCTTTTATGATTCAACTCTTCTGTTGCTTGGCTAGAAGTTGGAGTCATGGAAAAGACAGAAACGGCTAGTGAGTGGATGACAAAAACTTATAGCTAAAATTGGTCACCTTTATGTGAAGACGATATCAAATGAATGCATATTTAAGAGGCATTAGCATAGATTTATAACGCAACAATGTACAATAAAACAACCCAGTGGTCTCTGTTGCACTTGAGTTTCTATTTTCGTCAGCACAAAAGCACTCATTAACACAAGGCCTTTATTTTATGTGCATACAGAAGGTTCTGATGAATGTCCATTTGTCCTCTGATTAGCAACCATACAGAAATGTAGCAATATGCTTTCCTGGGAAGCAGCCTTCTACTCAAGTATACACTGAGGGAAAATTGAAGACCTTAAAGCCTGCTAGTGACTGAGGAGAGGGCAATGGCTCACATTAATAGATTCCTTTAAATATAGTAGTATTTGTTAGATATTATTTCTGAAATGATCGGACACTTTAAAGAAACTAGAAGAAGTTCAGTCTACAGTCAGCTGTTCTGAAACACACCTTCCCACACCGTATAAGGTGGAATCCATGTGTGTAAATTCTACTTCTTGGAACTAAAGTTCTCTGCTTCTGATCCTAAAGTATTTCAGCCCAAGCCACATGGTTTAAGGCTCAGCACCTGATGGTATAGGCACTGGTTCCCTGTGGTTCTGTTTCATGGGGCCAGGAGAAATATAGGCACAAATGGCACCTCCGCCCTCAACTTCTCAACCTTGTCTCTCAATAGACTCTCTTCACTTTTTAAGGTTTTTGTCTTTCTTTTTGCAGTGATAACCACACTTACTTAAATGTTCCTTCCTTTTTAATGAGGATTATTTTGACTAAGAATCATCCACCCCCTGCCTCTAGGTAGAGTATCAGGAAACACTTGGGTTGGACCTTGGTGTGAATCACCAACTCCTCTGTGTAGTGCTAAGCAAGGTGCTAAGCAAAGTACTAAGCAGACAGAGCTACCAAAATCAAATCTGCAAAACTTACCAATTAAATTGAGCAACAGAGAAGAGATACCACCAATATCCAACAGAAAATCATAAAGCTCATGAAGAAAACTGTCTCCAGAGCGATTTTAATAAGATAATAAATTCAGGCAAGTTTATTATAGCTGAGGACATTTATTCTATTTGACGTGGCTGTTCTGGTACCCCAGGACAAATTAGACCCATAAATTCTGTATCCTAAAAGTCCTCTCCGGCCACGAGCACACTTTGATTTTCTCTAGGACCTTGCTGTGCGGGCTGACTTGAGGACTAGTAGCGTCAGCATCACCTGGTCGGTGTTTCCTTCCAGGTGGTGGCCTCACCCCGGCCTAACTATTCAGCCGCGTTCACAGAAGATTTGCTGATCTTCAGACACATAGAGCTGGAGAAGCTCAGGTCATAAGTGATTTCCTCTAAATGTGTAGTCCAGAGGCAAAGCGTGGAGAAATTTCTCCACCTGCTGATTAAAGGAAGTGTCTGCTCACCTGTTAGAAGGCAAGCCGCTAACTGGAACAGACAACGTTACATAAACAAAGGCATCCCGGTTAACTGTTACTTTGGAAATTCCCAAACTGTGAGTTGGATTACAGTCCAGAAGCTGTGGTTACTAGGCAAGCTGAGGGCCCAAACCACCTCAGAAAGATTCCAAAAACATATTCTGTGTCACAGTTTCAAAACAAAGCTAGTAATATTTTGATCCCCTTGCCACAAGGGCATGGCTATTATAGTTTGTCATGAGGCCAGTGACTTAGAGAAAGGAATCTGGGTTTCCTCTGTTCTATCAAATTGATATTGAAAAAATAAAATAAAATAAAATCTGTATTGAAACTGGTAGCAAATAAAAGCTGTTCAAGCAGATTGCAGGTGTGCCTCCAGCACTAATAATTCAAGACCACTCAATGTGTATTTAATGTTAGGCTTTCCATATTGTTCATTTGATGATATCACCACATACTTAGAAAATCCCTTTAAAAATTACCATAACATTTACGGGAATAAATAAATAGAGCTGGAAATTTTCTCACTTCAGTTGATTTGATGATTTTTAAACCCCAACTTCAGTTTCATAAGACACCACTGTTTCCATGGTTTCTTAAAGTCAGGAATATCAAAATTCCTCTCAAGAGACATTTCTCATTTTATCCGTAACAGTTTTATAAGAAGAAGTTAGTGCATGTGGCAAGGTCCGATACAGTGATAATACCCTAGGTAAATCAGAAAGCCTACATCAATTAGGGGCGGGCAGAAGGGCACGATTGCTAATATGGTTGCCTCTCATAAGCAGCTCCAGACATCAGGAAACACAGCCCCCATGATCTCGTCAAACATCTCTGTTTTGCTTAGAGTTGGTCCTTGGTGTTGTAGTCTCCTTGGACTCTGCACTGTACTGGTTTATTGTTCTCTCGTTACGGCATAAGGGTGCACCTCACACTCAGGTGAGCATGATTCTTTGGCTACATGTCAGGAAGAGAAACTTCTTTCTTCTTCGGGCCCCCTGCATGGAGATTATTCTGGCTTCCATTCATAAGGAATTTACTGTAATTTTCTCCGTAAGTATGAAGACATGTGTAAACAACCAGTGATGTGAGTTTTTGAATCCACTCTCCAAAACAACCAGCTCGTTGCCTTCTGATTTAGCTACTTAGTATGGAATTTGGCCTACTTCACTTCCATTGACCCTAAGGTGACCAGCTTGTCATGGATAAAACTGAAAGTCCTGCATCTCGAGAAACCTCTCAGAGGAAGCAAACTGGTCACCCTAATTCCACGTTCTCTTTTATCTCTGTCCACTCCAACCCCTATCCATAACTCCTACTAAAAAATACCCATGCTCTTTCTACTTGCCATTATTTCCATGTTGTATTGGCTTTCATTCTCTCACTTCCTCTTTCTTCATACGTCCTATTTTTGTTACTTTTCAATATTGATTTCTAAACTTCTCTCTATCCCAAGGAAACACAGGGTGAACAGGGTAATGAGAGCAAAAAGCATGACAACATTTAAAGATTTTATGCAAAACTATATTAACTAGCTAGGGATATGTTAACACCTGGGGTAGGATTAAGGTTGCAAAAAAAGAGCGAATATGAATTCTCTCCAATCACCACAGTATATTTTACAGTGAATGAGATACAAAGAATTTCAGGAGAGGTGGGGCCAAGGTGACAGAATAGATAGAAGCTTCTGATGAGCCATCTCACAACAAAGACCCAAAAAAGCAAGTGATGTACAGGGATCTTAGGTGAAGGAGCCCTGTACATCAAAGGCAAAGTTAGGAAACAAACTGGGGTGGGGGGGTGTAAGAGACAGTTCAGAAGCAGAGAGGAGTTACTGGATCTGAATCACCGGGAGCCATCAGGCACCATCCCAGGAGTGGCTGCAGTGAGCTGGTACTAGTGTTTGGCTGCAGTTTTCTCAGGGAGAAGCAGCCAGCCACGCAGCGTACTCACACCTCCGGAACCAGAGAAGAATGGGGCTCTTGAAAAAAGCTAAGTACTTGCATATATTTTAACACACCCCGCCCCCGCTCCCAAGCCGGTTTCAGCAGCTGATTTCCCTGGGCCTGAGGTAGGCTCTGTTCAGCACCTAGAGCCATCCTCCCAGCCTTGGAGAAGGAATAAGTTTGCATTTGGGGGGAAAGATAATTTGCTAGCTATACTAACCGGGGGAGCTCAAGACAGAAGCGGCTCCTGTTCCAGCACAAATAGTCCATGGACTTTGAATACCTTTCCCCCCTCCATGGACTTGTGTGGGCCTGTTTCAGGAAAATAAGTCCTTGTTGGAAGACTACAACTGTTTCAGCTCTGCAGTGGAAAGGTGGGTGTTTGATGTTTGACACTGCTTTGCCTATTAAACAGGGTCCTCACCTACCCACATCAGGGGCCTAAGGACTGGCGGCTACACTCAGGTCACCCAGCCACCCACGACAGGGGTCCAAGGATAACTGGTACCTCCCAGTCCTTACAACTAAAAACATTGGGTTCCCATGGTCCATCTGCAGAACCCACCCACCTGTACACTCTGGGGAACCGGGACATGCTTTCCTCAGAGACACTTGGGGGACGATTCTCAGCCCCCTGCCTTGTTCAGAGTGTGACCCCCTACTGCAACCAGATACTGGTACCTACACCAATCACCCCGGCCCCTCTAAGACTGTATGACAGAGCCTATACCACACACTTGATGATCAGCTACCTGGACACCTGAGCTGAATTCATACAAGAAAAATGAATGAATTCCTGGAATGATATACCTGATACCAGCTCTAGTCATTTGGGGACAGGATGTCAGAGCTCCAAAGGTGAAAATAATCAAGCTAGCTCACTCAAGCTACCCATCTGGGCATATCAAAACAAAACAAAGCAAGAAGCTAGGGTACCATAAGCAAACATAAAATAAACTAATACGATAACTTATAGATAGCTCAGAGACAAGAGTCAATATCAAGTCACATAAAGAAACAGAACATGACCACCTCAACAAGCTCTCAAAACAAAGAATAAAAGGATCTTCTATATGAAAGTGCCTTCCTGGAATTACCAGATGAAGAATACAAAAGATTAATATACAGAAACCTTCAAGATCTCCGGAAGGAAATCAGGCAATATGGAGAACAAGCCAAGGAACACACAGATAAAGCAGTTAAAGAAATAAAAAAGGTTATTCAAGAACATAATGAAAAATTTAATCAGCTGGAAAAATGCATAGACAGACAGCAATCAGAAATTCAGAAGATTAACAATAAAATTACAGAAGTAGACAACTCAATAGAAAGTCAGAGAAGCAGAGTTGAGCAAGTGGAAAACAATCTGTGAACTTGAAGATAAAGCACTTGGCACCACTATATTTAAAGAAAAATCAGATAAAAGAATTTAAAAAAATGAAGAAACCTTAAGGATCATGTGGGACTCTATCAAGAGAAATAATCTATGAGTGGTTGGAACACCAGAACAGAGAGGGATAACAGAAAATACAGAAGGAGTTGTTAAAAATTTGTTGACAGAAAACTTCCGTGATATCATGAAAGATGAGAAGGTACCTATCCAAGATGCTCATCAAACTCCACATAAGATAGGTTTTAAAAGAAAATTACCAAGACATATTATAATCAAACTCACTAAAACCAAAGATAAAGAGAATTTTAAGAGCAGTTGGGGATAAATGAAAAGTGACCTACAAAGCTCGGACTACTCGGCAGAAACCATACAGGCAAGAAAGCAATGGGATGACTTATACAAAGCATTGATGCGAAAAAAAAAATTGCCAGCCAAGAATCATATATCCAGCAAAACTGTCTCTCAAATATGAAGGTGAAATTAGGACCTTTCCAGACAAACAGAATTTTAGGGAATTCCTAAAAACCAAACCAAAACTACAAGAAATATCAAAGGGAGTTCCTTGGTTAGAAAACTAATTAAATATCAGATATCAACCCAAGACCAAAACACTGGACAGAGCAATGAGATGTCAACCCAGACAGGGAAATCACAAAAAATAAATCAAGAAAAAAACAAAAAAAAACCTCAAAACAGGGAAACAGTGATGTTATTATGTAAAAGACAGCAATATTAAAACAAAAAGAGGACTAAGATATGTAGTGATAGATCTTTCATATGGAGAAGAAGACAGGGTGATGAAAAGAAATAAAAGTTAGGTTTAAATTTAGAAAAATAGGGGTAAATATTAAGGTAACCACAATGGAGACAAACTATCCTATATATCAAAATAAAATACAAGAAAAAAATCGAGATTCAGCAGAAACAAAATCAACAACAACAAATACGAGGAAAAGACAATATATAAAGACAAACTACTCAGCAAAAAAAATTAAGTGGGAAAAAGAAACTGTCAACCCACACAAAAAAAGACGTCAAAATGACGGCACTAAATTCATACCTATCCATAATTACACTGAATGTAAATGGACTAAATGAACCAATAAAGAGACAGAGAGTGGCACAATGGATTAAAAAACATGATCTGTCTATATGCTGCCTACGAGAGACACACCTTAGACTTAGAGACACAAACAAACTAAAACTCAAAGGATGGAAAAAAATATATCAAGCAAACCACAATCAAAAAGGAGCAGGAGTGGCAATATTAATTTCTGAAAAAATAAACATCAAAGTTAAATCCATCATAAAGGATGAGAATGGATACTATATAATGATTAAAGGGACAATACACCAGAAGGATGTAACCGCATTGAATATTTATGCACCCAATGACAGGGCTGCAAGATACATAACACAAACTGTATCAGCATTGAAAAGTGAGATAGACAGCTCCACAATAATAGCAGGAGACTTCAACACACTACTTTTGGTGAAGGACAGGACATCCAGAAAGAAGCTCAATAAGGACACGGAAGATCTAAATGCCACAAACAACCAACTTGACCTCATAGGCATATACAGAACACTCCACCCAATAACAGCCAAGTATACTTTCTTTTCTAGTGCACATGGAACATTCTCTAGAATAGACCACATATTAGATCATAAAGCAAACCTTAGCAGAATCCAAAATATTACAAAGCATCTTCTCAGACCATAAGGCCATAAAAGTAGAAATCAATAACAGAAAAAGCAGGGAAAAGAAATCACACACTTGGAAACTGAACGATACCCTGCTCAAAAAACACTGGATATAGAAGACATTAAACGTGGAATAAAGAAATTCATAGAAACCTGTGAGAATGAAAACACTTCCTATCAGAACCTTTGGGACAGAGCAAAACCCGTGCTCAGAGGTCAATTTATATTAATAAGTGCACACATCCAAAAAGAAGAAAGGGCCAAAATCAAAGAAGTATCCCTACAACTTGAACAAATAGAAAGAGAGCAACAAAAGAAACCCTCAGGCACCAGAAGACAGCTAATAATCAAAATTAGAGCAGAATTAAATGAAATAGAAAAACAATTGAAAGAATTAACAAGACCAAAAGCTGGCTCTTTGAACAAATAAATGAAATTTATAGACCATTGGCCAAACAGGCAAAAGAAAAACACGAGAGGAGCCAAATAACCTGAATAAGAAATGACATGGGTGATATTACAACAAATCCAACTGAAATTAAGAGAATCATATCAGATTACTATAAAAAATTGTACTCAAACAAATTTGAAAATCGAGAAGAAATGGACGAATTCCTAGAAACACACTACCTACCTAAACTAAAACAGAGGTAGAACAGTTAAATAGACCCATTACAAAAGAAGAGATTGAAAAGGTAATCAAAAAAACTCCCAACAACAAAAAAAAGCCCTGCCTCAGAGGGCTTCACAGCAGAGTTCTACCAAACTTTCAGAGAAGAGTTAACATCACTACTATTAAAGGTATTTCAGAGCATAGAAGAGGATGGCATACTCCCAAACTCATTCTATGAAGCCGGCATATCCCTGATACTAAAACTAGTTAAAGACACTAAAAAAAAAAACCCCAAATTACATACCTATATCCTTCATGAACACAGATGTAAAAATCCTCAACAAAATTCTAGCCCAAAAAATTCAACAACATATCAAAAAAATAACTCACCATGACCAAGTGGGATTCATACCAGGTATGCAGGGATGGTTCAACATTAGAAAAATAATTAAAGTCATCCATCATATATATAAAACAAAAGACAAGAACCATATGATCTTATCAATGGATGCAGAAAAGGCATTTGACAAAGTTCAATACCCATTCATGATAAAAACTCTCAGCAAAATAGGAATAGAAGGAAAATTTCTCAGCATAATAAAGGACATTTATACAAAACCAGTAGCCAACATCATCCTAAATTGAGAGAGTATGAGAGGATTTCCCCCAAGATCAGGAACCAGACCAAGATGCCCTTTATCTCTACACTTATTCAACACGGTGCTGGAGGTCCTAGACACAGCAATTAGGTTAGATAAAAAAAAAAAAAGGCATCCAGATTGGCAAGGAAGAAGTAAAAGTTTCTCTATTTGCAGGTGACATGATCTTAAACACAGAAAACCCTAAGGAATCTTCAAGAAAACTACTGAAACTAATAGAAGAGTTCAGCAGATTATCAGCACACAAGATAAACATACAAAAATCAGTTGAATTCCTCTACACCAAAAAAAGAACATTGAAGAGGAAATCACCAAATCAATACCATTTACAGTAGCCTCCAAGAAGATAAAACACTTAGGAATAAATCTTACCAGAGATGTAATAGACCTATACAAAGAAAACTACAAGACACTACCGCAAGAAACCAAAAGAGACCTATGTAAGTAGAAAAACATACCTTGCTCATGGATAGGAAGACTTCACATTGTAAAAATCTCTATTCTACCAAAAGCCATCTATAGATTTAATGGAATTCCGATCCAAATTCCAATGACATTCTTTAATGAGATGGAGAGGCAAATCACCAACTTCATATGGAAGGGAAAGAGGCTCCAGATAAATAAGGCATTACTGAAAAAGAAGAATAAAGTGGGAGGCCTTACTTTACCTGATTTTAGAATCTATTATACCACCACAGTAGTCAAAACAGCCTGGTACTGGTACAACAACAGATACATGGACCAATGGAACAGAATTGAGAATCCAGACATAAATCCATCCACATATGAGCAGTTGATATTTGACAAAGGCTGCACATCAGCTAAATGGGGAAAAGACACTCTGTTTAACAAATGGTGCTGGCATAACCAGATATCCATCTGCAAAAAAAAATGAAACAAGACCCATATCTCACACCATACACAAAAACAAAGTCAAAATGGATCAAAGACCTAAACATAAAATCCAAAATGATAACGATCATGGAAGAAAAAATAGGAATAACGTTAAGAGCCCTAATACATGGCAAAAACAGTATACAAAACATTACTAACAATGCAGAAGAGAAACTAGATAACTGGGAGCTCCTAAAAATCAAACACCTATGCTCATCCAAAGACTTCACCAAAAAGTGAAAAGATTACCTAGAGAATGGGAAAAAGCTTTTAGCTATGATATTTCCAATCAGTGCCTGATCTCTAAAATTTACATGATACTGCAAAAACTCAACTACAAAAAGGCAAATAACCCAATTAAAAAATGGGCAAAAAATATGAACAGGCACTTCAGTAAAGAAGACATTCAGGTAGCTACCAGATACATGAGGAAATGCTCACAATCACTAGCCATTAGAGAAATGCAAATCAAAATTACAATGAGATTCCATCTCATGCCAACAAGGCTGGCATTAATCCAAAAAACACAAAATAATAAATGTTGGAGAGGTTGTGGAGAGACTGGAACACTTATACATGGCTGGTGGGAATGTAAAATGGTACAACCACTTTGGAAATCAATTTGGCACTTCCTTAAAAAGCTAGAAATAAAACTACCACATGATCCAGCAATCCTACTCCTTGGAATATATCCTAGAGAAATAAGAGCCTTTACATGAACAGATATATGCACACCCAAGTTCATTGAAGCACTGTTTACAATAGCAAAAAAATGGAACCAACCAAGATGCCCATCAACAGACGAATGGATAAGCAATGGTATATTCACACAATGGAATACTACACATCAATAAAGAACAGTGATGAATCTGTGAAACATTTCATAACATGGAGGAATCTGGAAGGCATTACACTGAGTGAAATTAGTCAGTTGCAAAAGGACAAATATTGTATAAGACCACTATTATAAGAACTCGACAAATAGGTTAAACAGAGAAGAAAATATTCACTAATTAGACAGCAGATAAGAACCATTTTAGGTGAAGGGAAAGACAACACACAATACAAGAGAGGTCAGCACAACTGGACTAAACCAAAAGCAAAGAAGTTTCCTGAATAAACTGAATGCTTTGAAGGCCAGCGTACCAGGGACAAGGGTTTGGGGACCATGGTTTCAGGGAACATCTAAGTCAATTGGCATAATAAAATCTATTAAGAGAACATTCTGCATCCCACATCGGAGAGTGGCGTCTGGGGTCTTAAACGCTAGCAAGAGGCCATCTAAGATGAATCAATTGGTCTCAACCCACCTGGAGCAAAGGAGAATGAAGAACACCAAGGGCACAAGGTAATTATGACCCCAAGAGGCAGAAAGGTCCACATAAACTAGAGACTACATCAGCCTGAGACCAGAAGAACTAGGTGGTGGCCGGCTACAACCAATGACTGCCCTGACAGGAAACACAACAGAGAACACCTGAGGGAGCAGGAGAGCAATGGATGCAGACCTCAAATTCTCATAAAAAGACCAGACTTAATGGTCTGACTGGGATTAGAAGGACCCTGGTGGTCATGGCCCCGAGACCTTCTGTTAGCCCAGGACAGGAACCATTCCCAAAGCCAACTCTTCAGACCGGTATTGGACGGGACAATGGGATAGAAAAAAGATGCTGATGAAGAATGAGCTTCTTGGGTCAAGTAGACACTTGAGACTATGTTGGCATCTCCTATCTGGAGGGGAGATGAGAGGGCAGAGGGGGTCAGAAGCGGGGAAAATGGAAAGGAAAAGAAAGAGTGGAGGGAAAGAGCAGGCTGTCTCATTAAGGGGAGAGCAATTAGGAGTATATAGCAAGGTGTATATAAATTTTTGTATGAGAGACTGACTTGATTTGTAAATTTTCACTTAAAGCACAATGAAAATTAACAAAAAATTTTCTGGGTGGAGAGGCCTGGAGTTGGGGGAGGATACATGATTTTTTTAAATACCTGGGTTAAGAAATTTCTATACATGTTTTCATTTTATCTTCGGCTCAGAGAAGTGAGGTTGGTGTTTCTGCCAACTTAAAGATGAGGATTTTGAGACTCAAGAAAATTAAGTTATTTGCTAAATTGCTGATTGCCCTCAAACTACTATGTGGCAAAAGCAGGACTTTGAAACTAGATCTTTTCATTTTACACTTAAGGAATTAATAGTATTATTTGGGCGCCAGAGGACATTAGCAGTTATGTAAATACGGAAATGTGTACATATTTGGTAGTTTGCCAAATAGGTGAATCAGTTCCTTTAGATTGAATGCTACAGGAGTTCCCAGGAGGGAGAAGCATCTCTGAGAACTATTGATCAGGTAAAATTTAATGAAGCTGATTTTGAAATGTAGAAGAAACATGATTCTTGAAAGAGAAATGCTAAGGAGAGTTTCAGGATTGGAATAGTACAGACAATCACGAAATGATGGTAACCAGCTTTACAAGTAGTTGGAAGAGGAGCAGACTGGGTGTTGTAAGAACTATATCTACATGAGTAGTCTGGGGTGCAGTGGCCTAGAAATGTCATGCTCAGGAGTGTGGACATCTCCTGGATACGAGTTGGTGAGATAGGTTGCCAACTCAGGATTGTGGTCCCCAAGATATATAAAAGGTCAACTGAGTCTAAAGAAAAGTTGGTGCTCGAAGAAAATATTATTTTCTTACATATTGTAAGCAAGTCCTCGACAATGTCTGAACTATTATAGATAAACGATAATTTTGAAATCTAAGTTCTTATTACCTGCCAAGAATTGTTCCAAGAGTTTTAAATGCATTATTTCCTCTCTCCTTCCCGACAGTTCTAGAAAAAGGATGCTATTATTCCCCATTTTAAAGGTAAGGAGATTTAGGAATGGCTAATTTACTAATGTGGAGTAGGGGATGACTTGTCCAAGCCTGACTCCTGCAGCCTGGCTTCCCAGAAAGAGAACTTGCCTTCTACAAATCTCTTTGGAAAGAATTGGACCCCAACCCTCCCAACCCTCAATCCTCAGTCTTTCCAGGGGTGAGGTGCCTGTGCTTCACTAACCAAGAACACTTCTGTGGCTAATCCTGCTGTAATTTGTCATGTAATCCAGCTACAGTCGGGGATCTTAGAGTCCAGACCCCTGATTCTGCCAGGGCAGGGGCTTGGGACTCCCTCTACCCCCATTCACAAGCACTGAGCTTTCAGGAGAGGGCTCTAACCAAGAACACTTCCGTGGCTAATCCTGCTCTAATTTGTCATGTAATCCAGCTACAATCGGGGGTCTTAGAATCCAGACCCCTGATTCTGCCAGGGCAGGGGCTTGGGGCTTCCTCCACCCCCATTCACAAGCACTGAGCATTCAGGAGAGGGTTCTAGCTAAGATTCTACCACCTCATTTTTTGCTCTCATCCTGATCCCTGATCACACTGGGGGAAGGCTAGTACTTCCCTAACCATGTAGCATCACAGTGTCACAGCCCAATGGTCAGATCCCTCACACAAAGTCAGAAGTCAGACCCTTCCAAATCATAGGCCACTGCCCTAGGACTCCCACCCCACTCCGCCACACCCCGCCACGTCTGCTACTTGTCCCGGGGTGGCAAATTTCCCCAGTGAGCCCTTCTCCTGCAGGTCTGTTGTGTGAGCACTGTTTGAATTGTGCTACAGTAGTTTATCCGAGGTCTGCCATTTAGTAATATCAGGTCCAAGAGTCAAACATTTCAAATCAATGGTGGCTGGATGAGTTAATGAATACAATCCAGATTTTATTATCTGGTAGTTAACTCAATAACACTATTTAAGTGACCACCTAAACATTTGAGTTTCATTCTAAGATGACTAGGCAATAAGCAAAAGTTTTCAAGCAAAAATTTCAAAATGATTCCTTCCACCATTCAAAAAGCTCTTCCCAAATAACTTTTCTTTCTCGGCCTTATGTCTTCGTTCTTTGAAATGATGATATGGCATAAAGCTGCAAGTTCTCCTATACTACATACACATGGCCAAAGACACTGTAGCATTTTAAGATTTTTGTCCTTTTAATTGGTTTAATCTTTCTCAGGTACAAATGTGTACTTAAAATTAGCATAAAGGAATATCTCCTCCCCGTTAAATTTAATGGCTGCTCTGTCTATTCAGCCTTTCGAAGTACCACCTCCTCAGCCTCTCCTCCCTACAAAGGGGAGCTCCTCTGTCCCCAAGGTGAAAAGAGGGAGGGGACCATGTGAGTGTATGGGGGGAGGTCTTGTGATGCTATCTGGGCACTCATGGCTCTCTGTGGCAATGGGGTCCCATATTTGCCTTGTCACCGTCTGCCTGGCTAGCATCATTGACTGATATTCGCTGCTCCTGATTCCATGGTTTGCTCTCTCTGGTCTTTGTGAAGGGATAATCCTCCTTTCTGCTGAGCTGGGCCCCCCTTGGCTCTTGGTGGCACTCCATGACCCCCAGACTGTCCATGACTCCCACCCACTCCCCCCATTAGGCAGTCAACCCTGAATCCCTCAGCTACAGAGAGGTCACTGTGCCTACACTATGGCATCCTTCCTCTCCAGCTGCCATCAGCAGCAGCTTCCACTTAGCTCCATGAAGAGGGCAGGTGGGAAATTCTGTATGCCACTCACGAGATGCATGTTTATACACAAACACACACATCAATTGGACCACATTGCTAATTAACCAAAATGCACCTCTCCATTGTTGGGATATTCTAAGAGGCAGTATCTTCCCAAAATTGCAAACAGGCAATTAGGCAAAAGCAACTTTTTAGCTTTCTCTTAACCAGTCTAAGAAAAACACCCTGCAGGAGTTGAATCAAGAAAGTCTAAAGTATTGCACACAGAACTGACCATCTGCCCCCCTTATAGTTTCCCTTTTACTTCCTACAATTCACCCAAGCAGAAGGGCTGAGATTTTTCTATCCTGTCATTCTCTCTGGCTGGTACTTACAGTATATCCTCTGTTGGGAATTGAATTGTGTTCTCCAAAAATGTGTGTCAACTTGGCTATGGTGTGATATCCAGTATTGTGTGATTGTCCACTGTTTTGTCATCTGATGTGATTTTCCTGTGTGTTGTAAAATCTACTTCTATGATGTTAATGAGGCAGGGTTAGAGGCAATTATGTTAATAAGGCAGGACCCAATCTACAAGATTAGGTTATATCTTGAGTTAATCTCTTTTGAGACATAAAAGAGAGGGGGGAGCAGAGAAAGCAAAGCCAGGGGAGTGCATCCTTTGGACCCAGAATTTAAGAGGCAGACTTTTATACTTCCACACTACCAAGACCTGAGACCAAAATCCATTTGCCATTGAGTTGATTCCGACTCATGGCAACTGCGTTTATTTCAGAATAGAACTGCGCTTCATAGTGTTTTCAATAGTTGTGACCTTTCGGAAGCAGATTACTGGGCCTTTCTTTCCAGTCACCTCTGAGTGGATTGGAATCACCACCCCTTCAGTTAGAAGTTGAGTGCTTATCTGTTTCTACTGCCCATAGCCCCGTTACTGAGAGGCTTTTCCCCTCACCCCTCCTCTATTATCTTTCTTTTTTCTTTTCTACCCTTTCCTTCTCTCTTTCCCTTCCCTCCCCTCCTCCACTCACCCTTCTAGCTACACCTCTAGTACTTGTCCACACAGCAAACCCAGTCCTGAAAAATGGTACCCAGTGAGATCTTCATCTACAAGGCATTGCATGTGATAATGCAAAAACTTCTAGAACAGTTATAATCCTTAAAATATGATTCCTATTCAATGCTTTGGTCTGTCTGTCTTTGTGCTTCAGGCTAAATCTTACTTGAATTCCTGCAAGACTCAGAGCTTTCTCACCAATTATCTGAAAGGCCTGGAGACCAGTACTTACATCAAAGCCAGGCCTAATGACAAAGGACACCTGGCCACAGCAAACACAGGCATCTCTCAGCTCCTCGCTCCATTTGGCAAAAAGTTATTTCCATCTCAGTCACAACATAACAAAGGACTAATTGATGGAAGCATTTTTTTTTTCCATCTTTCAAAAAATAAATTGAGCCAACCCCACGAGCTCATCTAGAGGAATTAATTAGGGAATAGGAAATCTCCAAAGCCATCCTTAAGTTGAGATTGAACAAAGCCCAGGGAACAGATGGCTTTCATGTGAATTCTTTAAAACCTTTAGCACTCTGCTAATTCCCCTACAGGAATGAAACAAAAAAAAAAAACCTTGCTAAATGAATTTGAGGAAGCCATTCCACCAGGTGTTCAGTTCCCCTAAGGTTCCTTTTTCTCTAAGAGAAAAAAAAAAAAAACCCAACAGGTATCCTCTCTACTAATATTATCATAATTTCATTTGTACATATGAGTTCTCCCCCAAGGGCTCATTCTAAACCTCCCCAACATTTCTAAGTATCAAGCTGGGAGAGTGATTCCCTTAATTGGTGCAGCTAATCTTGGATGACAGCTCAGAGAGCACAAGGACTATTTCAGCAAACAGAAAGTAGAGGAATGGGGTCATTGTTAAAGGAAAATTAAAAAAAAAAATTTTTTTTTGTTGTTATTTTGTCTCACATATCTGGGACAAAGACTGGTGAGGGTTGATTGTGTTATCCAAATAGTTGAGCAGATATTTTCTAACACAAATATGACATGTAGAAACAGAATGAGGGGGAGGGCACTGCCTCTCATTTGCATACTTAACAAGAAGCTGTCATAGTTAGAACTCTGGAAGCATGAACTATTGAGATTTACATTTTATCTATTCAAAAGTTGTTTAAATACCACTTCCCGTGAAAATTTGGTAGTTTTTTAAAACGGTTTTTCATACACGATACATACTGATTTGAATTTATGACTGGATAATATCATTTGGGGTTCCCATACATATCCCTTCCTTTGTTTTTAACAACTTACAATACATATTGTCTGTCCTGAGAATCCTTAGGGGGCACAAATATTTAAGCACTTTCTCTGGACTTTGTGAAGAGATGATGTGCTTTCCTGCTGAGTCGGGTCCCTCTTGGCTCTTGTTGGCGCTCCATGATCCCCAGATTTTGGCCACAACTCCCACCCAGTTCCAGCCAGAAAGTCAAGTGAAACCCTCAGCTACAGAGGTCGCTGTACCTATACTGTGGAAACCTACTAGCTGAAAGGTTGGCAGTTTGAATCCACCCAGAGGCATCTCCAAAGAAAGGCCTGGCAATGCCCTTCCAAAGGTCACAGCCTTGAAATCTCTATGGAGCAGTTCTTCTCTGCAACACATAAGGTCACCATGAGTCACAACTGACAACAGCAACTGGAGGCAGAAGTTATGCTAAAATTAAATAAATGAATAGACGTTATACACAAACAAGAAAAAACACCCTATTGTTTATAACACTCATTCATTCAATAAACATTCAACGAGTCCTTTGCCAAGAGCTAGGAATGCCTTGGAGTACCTGGGTGGTACAAACAATTAAAGCTCTTGGCTTATATATTGAATGGTTGGTGGCTCGAGTTCACCCAGAGCACCCCAGAAGAAAGATCTAACAATGTATTTTTGAAAAAAAAAAAAAAAAATCCCCCTTTGAGAAACTCATTGAGCACAGTTCTATTCTGACATGTACGGGGTTGCCATAAGTCAGAGTCAAGTCAACAGCAGCTGTTTTTAGAAGTACCTTAGTGAGTAAAATAGAAAGGAATCCTGTCCTTTTAGAATTCATTATTCCTCTTGGGGAAACAGGCAGTCAAATGTCCCCACATGTATATAGATACTAACCATGATAAACACTATAAGGATTGAAGGATAAGAAAGCACATAAAAGGAAACTAGTCTAGGCTGGAATGCCAAGGGATGAACCCCTGAAAAATGACTTTTTGAACTGACATCAAAAAAAGGAATAGATACTAACTTTTCTGGATATGAGAGAGGGTAGAACTCAAACTAGTGGGTAAAACACCATGGGCATAGACCCTGAGAGAGGACTGGGCTGAGGGTACTCAAGGAACTGAATGAAGTTAAAAATAAATAAATTAAACCCATTGCAGTCAAGTCGATTCCAACTCATAGTGACCCTATAGGACAATATAGAACTGCCCCATAGAGTTTCCAAGGAGTGTCTGGTGGATTTGAACTGCCGACATTTTGGTTAGCAGCTGTAGCACATATCACTATACCACCAAGGTTTTTGTGAACAAAGTCAGCAGGGTGAAATTAAGCAACAAAGACAGGGAGTGGCACAAAAGGGGTGAAAGCCTGCAGGACCTTGAGGGACAATAGAAATCACTTGTCTTTGTTTGGGTTCCCCAAAAACCGACCCTGAGAAGAAGGTTACCGTGCAAGTAGATTATCTGGAAGGTGACCCCAGGAAACACCAGTGATGGAGAAGTGACACAGATAAAGGGTGGACTTTCAAACAACCAAGGCTATCCTTCTGTCAGCCTGTCATTTTGTCATGCTGTGATGGCTTGCACGTTGCCATGATGCTGGAAGCGATGCCACTGATGTTTCAGATACCAGCAGGTCTCCAAATATGATGAAAATGTAAATATCAGATTAACTTCAAGATACACAGAAAAAAACAGTTCCCCAGTATTTAATTAATTCTAAAATGTTGTAGAAATTAACTTTGAATGGTAGTAAAGAATAGGAATATGATAAAAATAAAACAGAAAAGTTGGCTGTCCAATACGTCAATATTTAGTATAATTAAAATGGTGAGCAAAAAAGATTAATTACTGATAACAAAGAAAGCTAAGGAGAGGAGCCCAATATGACTGACTTTAACACTGTGGGAAAGTAAAGGATGATTAAATGAGTTACCTCTCTTGGAATGGAGATAAATGTCACAGGGCAGATATTGTTATATTCTTTTTAGGTAAAAAATTCCACATCTTCAGCTTTACAGGCGAGAGTAAATGAAGCCAAACAGAGAGAGACGCATGGCTTTCTGAAATTCTATCCATGCAAGAAAAGGTGTACCAGTTCTACTCACCATTGTCTTGAACACACATTTGGCCCGCAGAAAATAATTTCTCATGTCCAGGTATTACAAGTCGAACGTCAGCTTTAGGGGCATAGGATGTGTCTTATAGGCGTGATTTAATGTGATTCTCATACTCTAGCTTATGATATGCCTTTTCCAAGTGAATATTCCCACTCTGTGGGCCAGAGAGCCAGCCTTGCTGCCGGTTATGTGTTGAGTCTTGAACATCATTCCACATCATCTGAAAAATGAGCCCCACTGTGGCTTTGTACTACACAATGAGATGAAAACTTAAAGAATAACCTGGTCTGAGAGCGTCCTCTATATAAAGAGTAAAGAGGCTGTAAGTAGAAAAGCAGATTTTTCTGATTGCCTCTTTTCTGGGGGAATTTGTGCTGACCATGCAACCCAGCTCTATAGTTCCCAACACGCCTGACTCCATTTCCTGCCTTGTTCCTACATAATTGTTGTCCCAGAAGGATGGGAAACTATTTATTCTTTTTCCTAACAATGACCAAATATTACTTTCAAAAGAGATACTGCAATAATAAAATCGTTGCAGGTTCCTACAAGGGAAGTGTTTTCAGTATGGGGGGATTCTTTTGCATGTTTTATTTATATTCATTCTAAGCTTTGAAGCACAATCTATTTTCAATATCCTCTCCACCTGGCAGTTAAAGCTACTGTCAATGTGGTGGGAGAATTCTTGGACCATTACAGTCTAAGGAACCACCTAAACCAGTGTTAGATATTGAAATTCTTTTTTAAATCTTTTTGCTCTTTTTTCTATACAGAAAGCTCATGCATGTAATGAAATGCTAACTTATAATTGAATCTAAGTTTCTCAGTAAAACCCAGAATGAGATTTTTAGAACCTGTGGTGTAGAGTGGACATAAAAGAAATTTGGATAGAAGAATGCCTTCTTGGAATTGGTTGTTGCTGTTGCTAGGTGCCATCAAGTCAGCTCTAACCCACAGGGACCCCTCTACAACAGAATGAAACACTGCCCGGTCCTGTGCCATCCTCACACTCCTTGCTATGCTGGAGCCCATTGTTGCAGCCACTGTGTCAGTCCATCTCATTGAAAGTCTTCTTCTTTGTTGCTGACCCTCTACTTTAACAAGGATGATGTCCTTCTCCAGGGACTGGTTCCTCCTGATAACATGTCTGCAGTACATGAGACGAAGTCTCACCATCCTTGCTTCTAAGGAGCGTTCTGGCTGTACTTTCAAGGTACCCTTGTTAATTCTCCTGGAAGTCCATGGTATATTCAATATTGCTTTGCAACACCATAATTCAATGACATGAATTCTTCAGTCTTCCTTATTTATCGTCCAGCTTTCGCATGCATGTGAGATGATTTAAAACACCACAGCTTGGGTCAGGATCACCTTATTTGTTAAAGTGACATCTTTGCTCTTTAACACTTTAAAGAGGTCTTTTGCAGCAGATTTGCCCAATGCAACGTCGTTTGATTTCTTGACTGCTGCTTCCACGGGCATTGATGGTGGATCCAAGTAAAATGAAATCCTTGACATCTTCAATCTTTTCTCCATTTCTCATGATGTTGCTTATTGGTTCAGTTGTGAGAATTTTTTCTTCTTTATGTTGAGATATAATCCATACTGAAGTCTGTGATCTCTGATCT
The DNA here is from genome assembly GCF_024166365.1 of Elephas maximus indicus. Classification (NCBI taxonomy): domain Eukaryota; kingdom Metazoa; phylum Chordata; class Mammalia; order Proboscidea; family Elephantidae; genus Elephas; species Elephas maximus. The sequence goes on from NC_064843.1 coordinate 46,208,681, forward strand.
TCATTAGTAAATGCTTCAAGTCCTTTTCACTTTCAGCAAGTAAGATTGTGTCATCTGCATATCACAGGTTGTTAATGAGTCTTCTTCCAGTCCTGATGCCGGGTTCTTCATAAAGCCCAACTTCTGGATTATTTTCTCAGCATACAGATTGGATAAGTATGATGAAAGGGTACAACCCTGACACACAACTTTCTTGACTTTAAACCATGCAGTATCCCCTTGCTCTGTTTGAATGACTGCCTCTTGGTCTGAGCACAGGTTTCCCGTGAGCACAATTAAGTATTCTGGAATTCCCATTCTTCACAATATTATCCATAATTTGTTGTGATCCACACAGTCAAGTGCCTTTGCATGGTCAATAAAACACAGCTAAACATCTCTCTGGTATTCTCTGCTTTTAGCCATGAACCATGTGACAGCAGCAAAAATATACCTTGTTCTACGTCCTCTTCCGAATCCAGCTTGAATTTCTGGCAGTTCCCTGTCAATGTGCTGCTGCAACCACTTTGGAATGATCTTAAGCAAAATTTTACTTGTGTATGATATTAATGATATTGTTCAATAATTTCTGCATTCTGTTGGATCATCTGTCTTTGGAATGAGTACAAATATGGATCTATTCCATCAATTGGCAAGGTAGCTGTCTTCCAAACGTCTTGACATAGATGAGTGAGCACTTCCAGCGCTGCATCCATTTGATGACACATCTCAGTTGGTATTCCATCAGTTCCTGGAGCCTGTTTTTCACCAGCGCCTTCAGTGCAACTTGGAACTCTTCCTTCAGTACCATGTTTTCTTAATCACACGCTACCTCCTGAAATGGTTCAACATGGACTGACTCTTTTTGATACGGTAACTCTGTGTATTCCTTCCATCTTCTTTTGATGCTTCCTGTGTCATTTGGTATTTTCCCCATAGAATCCTTCAATATTGCATCTTGAGGTCTGAATTTTTTCATCAGTTCTTTCAGCTTGTTCTTCCCTTCTGGTTTTCTATTTCCAGGTCTTTGTACATTTCATTATAATATTTTACTTTTTCTTCTCGAGCTGCTCTTTGAAATCTTCTGTTCATCGCTTTTACTTCATCATTTCTTCTGTTTTTTTTAGCTACTCTATGTACAAGAGCAAGTTTCAGGGTCTCTTCTGATATGTGTTTTGGTCTTTTCTTTCTTTCCTGTCTTTTTAATGACCTCTTGCTTTCTTCATGTATGATGTCCTTGATGTCATTCCACAACTCATCTGATCTTCAGTCATTAGTGTCCAAAGCATCAAATCTATTCTTGAGATGGTCTCTAAATTCAGGTGGGATATGCAGAAGGTCATATTTTGGCTCTTGTGAACTTGTTCTCATTTTCTTCAGCTTCAGTGTAAACTTGCATAAGAGCAATTAATGGCCTGTTCCACAGTTGGCCCCTGGCCTTGTTCTGACTCATTATATTGAGCTTTTCCATGTTCTCTTTCTACAGATGTAGTTGATTTGATTCCTGTGTATTCTGTCTGGAGAAGTCCACGTGTATAGTAGCCATTTCTGTGTTGCAAAAAAAGGTACTTGCAATGAAGAAGTCCTAAGTTTTGCAAAATTCTGTCATGATCTCAGGCATCGTTTTTATCACCAAGGTCATATTTTCCAACTACCAGTACTTCTTTGTTTCTAACTTTCACATTCCAATTGCCAGTAATTATCTATGCATCTTGATTGCATGTTTCATCAATTTCAGACAACAGAAGTTGGTAAAAAAAAATCTTAGGCCACTGTTATGGATTGAATACACAAAACCCAAGGCCATTGAGTTGATTCCAATTCATAGCAACATTATAGGACAGAGTACAACTGCCCCGTGGGATTTCCAAGGCTGTAAATCTTTATGGAAGCAGATTGCCACATCTTTCTCCTGTAGTGTGGCTGGTGGGTTTGAAGACCCAACTTTTAGTTAACAGCTGAGTGCTTAACCACTGCACCACCTGGGCTCCTTATAGATTGAATAAAAATCCAAAACTAAACTTGTTGCCGTTGAGTTGATTCCAACTCATTGTGAACCTATAGGACAGAGTAGAACCACCCCCATAGGATTTCCAAGGAGCAGCTGCTTGATTCAAACTGTTGACCTTTTGATTAACAGCTGTAACTCTTAACCACTGCACCACCAGGGCTCCTAGATTAGGGTGCCCCAAATACATATGTTGAATTTCTAAATACTATTATGACCTTGTTTGGAAATAAGGGTTTACTTTTGTTATGTCAACGAGGTTAATCTACCACAGTAGGGAGGGTCTTAAACCCAATTACTTCTTAGGAGTGTCTTATAAAAAAGGAATACCAGACAAGGAGAGACACGCCCACAAAGGAGGCGTCGTGTGAGGACAGGGGCAGATGCAGCTATAAGCACCAAAAGAATGCCTAGGATTGCCAGCAGTCACCAGAAACTAGGAGAGAGGCCCACAGAAGGAATCAACATTGTGGAGACCTTGATTTAAACTTTTAGTCTCCAGGACTGTGAGAAAATTAATTTCTGCCCCTTTAAAGACACCCACTTTGTGGTATTTTATTATGGCAGCACTAGATAATGAAGACAACGATTTATCCAATTCATCACAGCTTATTTGTTTGTCTAATAAATATAAAAATGTTTATTTTCATGGTTAACCTTCCTACTTTGTCTTTTGACAAACTTGAGACTATTCAGCAAGAGGGTATTTATTTTAATATGTCCCACATAAAAGATGTATTGTCGACACCACACTTGTTTCCTTTAAAGTTGACAATAGATGTAGTATTTGAAGGTAGATTCTTTTGATTCAAAGTGGGCACAAATTAATTCCATTTAGGTAAATGAAATTAGAAATAAGTGATACTTGGGGTGGTACCCACAATTTATTCGAGAGATTATCTCCAGAGATGCTATTTTGGTCTTAGGTTCTTAGCCTACAAAAGACTAAAAGTTCAGATCTCAATCCAAGATTCTTCAAAAATGTTATTCCCTAAATCCATGACATCGCCCACAATTGAGGGCCCCCTCACTGGTCCTGAGTGGTCTGTCTTCTCCATCCATGCTTATGTTCTGTGTCATGAAAGTGGATATAACACATGAAAATTTATGATGCTAGGAAAACAATGATGATGGATGCCCTATTTAGAGAAGAAATAAGAATGCTGATTTTACCTGTTGTGTGGACAGATCTTGTTTAAAAAAAAAAAAAAAACCTACAGTTCTAGACATTTATGGATAGTAAGTGGTTTTTCTATTGGCCACAAAAAAATTTTACACATTCTTGAGACTTGTACTGTCACTGATTTGGCGAGACATTCAGCCAACAAATTGTTTCAGAACATTGACGTCAATAAAATATCGTGCACCAATGATGAGACATTTCTCTTATAAAGAGTGCCCAACATATTGCTCACTTTTCATTCTGTGTTGATAAACATTTTCACTGTTCTTAGCAACAAAAGGACCAGTGAGAAAATAAAAACATTCAGGATTTTCAATATAATTGTTGCACTGACATTTCTCACTCACTGAAGATTTTAAGAAGAGAACACAAAATATTTTGGTCTTAGAAGATATAAAATTCAAGCCTGTCTAAATGAACTCAAGTCATCCAAAATACACATTGAAAATGATCAAGTTTGTGGAATTAAACTATTTTTCAGTTAGCCCGTAGTTGTAAGATATTTAGCAATTTAAAATTTTTCCAAAAAATGAAGATGGTATGTGGGGAAAAAGTAATTTAGCCAGTGAGTAAATGTAGTCGACCTCCTAGCCTCATCTCAAGACAGCATTACTATTTTTCTCATCTCTTATTTAATCCTAAAATCAACTCTTTTATAGATGATCTATTACTTTCATTTTGCAAATAAGGAAACTAAATGTAAGGCTATTGTAGGCTAACGTAGTACTTCCCACACTTGTCTGCATATTGGAACCATATAAGGAGCTTCAAAAAATACTGATACCTGTGTCCCAACCCCCAGATATTGTAGTTTATTTCGGCTAGAATGTGACCTGGCCTTTGAATTTTCTAAAAGATCCCCAAGTGATTCTCGTGGGAAGACCAGTTTGGAAATCCTTTGATGACAAGCTTTAGAACCATGTTCTCTTCTATGTGGGGATTAATGGGAGCTATTAATTTTCTATTTTTATTAATTTTCTGTATTGTACCATATAAAGCCCTGAACATTGATCAGAGAATTCCAAAAATCAAGGATACACAATTACTATTTTCAATACCATGTTTTCATAAGAGGAATATTCTTTACCTTCTGGTTTAGTGATAAACTAGATGCTTAATACACAAACATTATTATATATGATGGTGATAATACCTAAATATAATGGGTACTTAGTTTTTCCAGGCTTGCTTCACAAGTGTCTTGCATGTATTTTTCACAACACTGTAAGACATTCAATTATTTCCATTTTATGGAGAAGGAATCTGAGAAAACAGAAAAAAAAAAAATGTTCCTGTCAAGTAGATTCCAATTCATGGTGACCCTGTGTATCAGAGTAGAACTGTGCTCCATAGGGTATTCAATGGCTGGTTTATTCAGAAGTAGGTTGCCAGATCATTCTTTTGAGGTGCCTCTGGGTGAATTCAAACCACCAACCTTTTTGTCAGCAGCCAAGCTCATTAACCATTTGCACCACCAGGGTCTCCATCTGAGACTCCAAGAAAGGTGATTTATCTTGCTAGAAGCCACATAGCTAGTAAGTGGCAAAGACAATATTCAAACTCAAATTTGACAGAACCTATGGACCATGACCTTGACCACTGCAATATCTTATCTTGTCTCAATATTAGTGGATGATAATGATAAAATAGTTTCAGCTAGGGGGGATCCTGAACAATTTACAATCAAGATGTCCTTGTCAAATTAATCTTTGAAACTACTTTAACTTTTTTTGTTGAAATCTCTGGCTTTCCTTCATTCTTTTGCAAAAAACTGTAACTCGGTGCCTGTACTGTTCGTACCTTTATCAAAATACTTTATTATGTCCCCACTTATCATTCATTAATCCATTCAACCATGAAAGAAAAAACAGAAGCCTATTTGTTTGGGGTTACTTGGGGTTTCTGTTGCATACCTCATTCTCCCCGCATCCTTTTTCTTAGTGATTTTTTCTAAGCAATTTTTAAGTGATACATGGAGCTAGAGTTATATATAGACCAGAGTCAGTCAATACAAGGCTGAAAAACTTCACAAACAACTTTGGGAACTATACCCAGAGGTACACAGAGTAGCCGAGTGGAGAGCAGTAGGCATCCAGTGAACTTCCCCATTGAATAACTGTACTCTTCGATCTTCCGACCATTTCTCATGGCCTATTAAATCCCCAAATAGTTGTGCATGAGGTTGCCATGATTTGAGGGCCAATGATGGCAGCTAACAACAACAACACAGAAAATATAAACATTTTATTTCTTCTTTGTTTTTATAAACGATTCAAGTAGTATCTAACCAAATGCATTCCAAATTACATATGGTATTACCATAAACTATAATCATGAGAGTGCAGAGAATTCAAATTATATGAAAAAATATGGCAATTCATCCTATGAAATATTTTCCCTTAAGAAATTTCTAATCCTCAGTCCTATAACATATAGAGAGAATATAATATCTGTAAAAAAGAAAGGCTGATATTAGAAATTATTTTTGCAGGTTAAACCATTACTACTAAATTTCAAAAGCCAATAAAATCAACTAGGCTATAGTCCACAGAAATCTGGAGATATTTAGAAGGTAAACTCTAGAAATTCACCCATAACTCAGAGAAAAAAGGATATGAGGAGAAAGACAATAATCAAAAATACAAGAGGCAAGACATATAGAACCAGAGGATTGGTTCTAGAAATCTAGAAATAGAATTCTAGAAAGTAAACAAATGCAGTAATCAAATTCGTAAAAAAAAAAAAAAAAATTCTGAGCTGAAGAATGTTTTGAACATTTAGTTTAAGGGCCTAAAAATGCTAGACATTAATAAAAATCAACCTACAATTCAACATACATTGGTGATTTATTTTTAATTATTTTGAGTATAGAGATAATATTCTTGTTCTAGGTAGAAAGAAGCAATGTAAGAGCTATTGGGATGTCATCAGACTTCTCTTTTACAACACTATGAAATAAGCAATGGAGGAACATTTTCAGGATTTTAGGGGAAAGTCTGTGACCCAAGGATTCTAACCTCACTCAAGCCAACCTGTATTAGTAAGGGAAGACATGAAATGAGTCAGAAAGTATATTTCCCATTTATCTGTCTTGAAAAATTACTCAGTAAAGTTCTTCACTCAACCAAGAAATGAATCAAAACCAAGAAATTAACTCAATTTGAGGACATACGTGGTCTGAGTAATTGTTATAAACATAGTTATAAAACTTGACAAATATCAAAAAATATCTCTTGGATGAGGAAAAACATACTGTTTAAGAATAAATTAATGACACTGTCCAGCTTTATTTCACTAAAAACAGGACAGTGGCAGGACTGAGGATGAGGAAGAAATAAAGGTATTGTAATAGGGTCGCTATGAGTTGGAACCAATTCGACGGCACTGGGTTTGATTTTTTGTTTGTTTAAGCTTCTCTTATTCCAAAATATTCTTCTTATTATCCAGGTATGGTAAATCAATTCTGTTTTATTGATAATGTTTATTGATTTATTTATTCAGTTAGCAAATAGTTTTTCAGCATCTGATTCTTTCTGAAATATAAAGAGTCTCACCAGTTCCAATTTTAAGCTACTGCCATCACTGAAGGCAGAGAAAGGAAAAGATACACACAATTGGCTCTAGCCATCCAGCGCAAGCTGGTTCCAGTAGATCATGTTTGGTTCTCAACTCATATCCAAAGCATCAGCATATCTTGGGAACTCTGTCTAATATAAAAAAATTTGACCACCTCCACCACTACCACTTTGCTCCTTGCCTCCTTTGTCTCCTACCTGGACTATAGCAATAGCATCTTAGCTCATGTCTCTGCTTCCAATCTTGCAAATTTCCATTCTTTTCTCCATATGGTAATTAGAGCAATCCTTGCATGAATAAAACCAGATGGGGTTATTCCTCTGCTTGCAGTACACTACATTCAGAATTAAGTACATACAATGGCCTAAAATGCCCTACATGATCTGTTCTCCCGGTATCTTTCTAAGCTCATCTCCACCACGCTCTTCTATTTTATAATTTCATTATACAGGCTCCCTAGTTATATCTTGAATATTACAGGAATGCTCCCACCCCTGGGCCTTTGTGCTCACTCTTCCCTCTGCTTGGTATATTTTTCTCACAGATACTTTTGAGGTTCACTTCCTCACTTATTCTGGCTCTGCTTAGGTGTGATCTTATCAGAAAGTCCCTTCCTGACTACAATGTCAAAAACAATCAACTCTATCACTCTCTATTCCCTTATCCAGCTTTATTTTCTTTAAGGTGGATACTACATGACAGATTACATGTTTGTTGGTTCATTATCCACTTGCTCCCTTCTCCCTGAAAAGAATATAAGCTATTCACTAGATAGACCTCCATTTGTTTGGTTTGTTCCTTTATCCCAGAGCTTAGAACAGAGCCTTGATTAACGTAGGCTCTCAATACACATTTTTTGAGTAAATGAATAAAGGAATGAACAAGTGATATATTTATATAATGGAAAACAATATAGCAATTGAGTGGCATACATGGTTAACAAGTTCGCTGCTGAGAAGCTGGTAGTTTGAGTTCACCCAGAGGCTCCTTGGAAGAAAGGTCTGGTGATCTACTTCAGGAAAAAAGAAAAAAAAAACAGCCACTGAAAATGTTATGGAGCACTGATCTACTCTAGCACACATGGAGCCACCAAGAGTTGGAATCAATTCAATAGCAATTGGTTTCATTTTTGGTTTTTTATTAATGAACCAGATAAATATGTACCAGCATGAAAAAAAAAAAAAAAATCTCAGCCCAAAATGAAAAAGCAAGTTGCAGAGTGTTATTTCTATTGCATTGGGCAAATCTGCTGCAAAAGACCTGTTTAAAGTGTTACAAAGCAAAGATGTCACCTTAAGGACAAAACCGCACCTGACCCAAGCCATGGTTTTTGCAATCACCTCATATGCATGCGAAAGCTGGACAATAAATAAGGAATACCAAAGAAGAATTGATGCATGTGAATTACGGTATTGGTGAAGAACATTGAACATACCATGGACTGCCAGAAGAATGAAAAAATATTTCTTGGAAAAAGTACAGCCAGACTGCTCCTTTGAAACAAGGATAGTGAAACCTCACCTAGCTTATTTTGGACGTGTTATCAGGAGAGACTAGTCCCTAGTGAAGGACATCATGCTTGGTAAAATAGAGGGCCAGAGGAAGACTCTCAATGAGATGGACTGACAAAGTGCCCGCAACAATGGGCTCAAACATAGCAACAAGAGTGAGGATGGTGCAGGACCAGGTAATGTATCATTCTGTTGTACATGGAGTGCCTATGAGCCAGGACTGACTCAACGGCTCCTAACAACAACAACATGTATATAAAAATCTCTATGTTAAGGGCATGGGACCAAGGTGATGGAGTATTCAGGCACTTCCAGTGATCCCTCATACAACAAAGACCTGAAAAAACAAGTGGAACGATTATGTTTATGACAAGCTAGGAGCCCTGAACATCAAAAGCAAAGTTAGAAAATGGATTGAGCGGTAGGGGGAGGGAGAGAAGGTTCAGAAGCAGAAAGGAGTTGCCAGACCTGAATCACTGGGAACCCTCAGGCACCATTCCCAGGATTGACTGTGGGGGGCTGCTGGTAGTGTTTGGTCACAGTTTCCTCAGAGAGAAACAGTCAGCCACACAGCCTACTCATACCTCTGGAACCAGAGAATAATGCCGCTTTTGTCAAAAACTAAGTATGTGCATATTTTTCACCGTGCTGCCATCCTCCAAGCCAGCTTCAGAGGCTGTTGATTTCCCTGGGCCTGAGATAGGCTCTGCTGAGTGCATTCTCCTGGCCTTAGAGAAGGAATAAATTCACAATTGGGGGAAAAGATGACCTGCCAGATCCAGTAACCTGTGGAGCTCAGAATAGAAGCAGCTCCTGTCCAGGCACAAATGGTCCATGGACTTTGAATACTTTTCTCCCCTGCATAAACCTGTGTGGGCCTATTTCAGGAGACTAGACCCTTGTTGGCTGACTGCAACTGTTTCAGCTGTGTGGTGGAGAGGTGGGTGTTTGATGTTTGACTTCACTTTGCCTATTAAACAGGGTCCTCACCTACCCACATCAGGGGCCTAAGGACTGGTGGCTCCACTCAGGTCACCCAGACACCTGTGACGGGAGTCCAAGGATAACTGGTACCTCCCAGTCCTTACAAACAAAAGCATTGGGAGCCCATGGTCCATCTGCAGAAACCACTGACCTGTGCACTCTGGGGAACAGGGATGTGATTTTCTCACAGACATTTGGGGACAGTTTTCAGCCCCCTGCCTTGTTCAGGGTGTGAATCCCTGCTGCAACCAGATATTGGTACCTACACCAATCACCCCTGCCCCTCTAAGACTGTAGGACAGAGCCTGAACCACACACTTGACGACCAACTACCTGGACACCTGAGCTGAATCTATACAAGAAAAGAGAATGGACTCCTACGCTGATATACTGATAACAGCTCTAGCCACCAGATGACAGGACATTAGAGCTTCAAAGGCAAAAATAATCAAGCTAGCTCACTCAAGCAATCTATTTGCACATATCAAAACAAAACAAACCAAGAAGCTAGGATACAGTAAGCAAACATAAAATAAACTAATACAATAACTTACAGATGGCTCGGAGACAACAGTCAATATCAAATTACATAAATAAACAGACCATGATCACTTTAATAAACTCTCAAAACAAAGAATCGAGGTACTGTCTGGATGAAGGGGCCTTCCTGGAATACCAGATGCCGAATAAAAAAGATTAATATACAGAACTCTTCAAGACATCAGGAAAGAGATCAGGCAACACATAGAACAAGCCAAGGAACACACAGATAAAGCAGATGAAGAAATTAAAGGTTATTCAAGAACATAATGAAAAATTTAATAAGCTGGAAGAATACTTAGAGAGACAGCAATCAGGAATTCAGATTAACAATAAAATTACAGGATTAGACAACTGAAAAGAAAGTCAACAGAACAGAACTGAGCAAGTAGAAAGCAGAATTGGTGAGACTGAAGATAAAGCACTTGGCACTAGTATATTTGAAGAAAAATCAGATAAAAGACTTAAAAAAAAAATGAAGAAACCCTAAGAATCATGTGGGACTCTATCAAGAGAAATAACCTACGAGTGATAGGAATACCAGAACAGGGAGGGATAACAAATACAGAGAGAATTGGTGAAGAGTTCTTGGCAGAAAACTTCTCTGATATCGTGAAAGATGAGAAGATACCTACCAAAGATGCTCATCGAACTCCACATAAGGTAGATCTTAAAAGAAAGTCACCAAGACATATTATAATCAAGCTTGCTAAAACCAAAGATAGAGAATTTTAAGAGTAGCTAGGAATAAATGAAAAGTGACCTACAAAGGAGAGTCAATAAGAATAAGCTAGGACTACTCGGCAGAAACCATGCAGGCAAGAAAGCAATGGAATGACTTACATAAAGCATTGAAGGAAAAAAATTGCCAGCCAAGAATTGTATATCCAGCAAAACTGTCTCTCAAAGATGAAGATGAAATTAGGACAATTCCAGATAAACACAAGTTTAGGGAATTCCTAAAAACCAAACCAAACCTACAAGAAATACTAAAGAGAATTGTCTGGTTAGAAAATCAGTAATATCAGATATCAACCCAAGACTAGAACACTGGACAGAGCAATCAGATGTCAACCCAGACAGGGAAATCACAAAAATAAATCAAGATAAAAAAAAAAAAATGCTCAAAACAGGGCAAGAGTGATGTTACTGAGTAAAATAAGACAACATTAAAAAAATAAAGAGGACTAAGAAATGTAGTCATAGATCTTTCATATGGAGAGGACAATAATGCAATATAAACAAAGAAAAGTTAGGCTAAAACTTAGAAAAATAGGGGTAAATATTAAGATAACCACAAAGGAGACTAACAATCCTACTCATCAAAATAAAATACAAGAGAAAAATAGTCAGCAGAAACAAAATCAACAACACAAAAAAGAGGAAAAACGATATATAAAGAAAAACTACTCAACACAAAAAATTAAGTGGGAAAAAGAAACTGTCAACAACACACAAAAAAGGACATCAAAATGGCAGTGCTAAATTCACACCTATCCATAACTATGCTGAACGCAAATGGATTAAATGCACCAATAGACAGAGAATGGCAGAATGGATTAAAAAACAAGATCCATCTATATGCTGCCTACAAGAGACACGCCTTAGACTTAGAGACACAAACACACTAAAACTCAAAGGATGGAAAAAAATATATCAAGCAAACAACAATCAAAAAGAGCAGAAATGGTAATACTAATTTCTGACAAAATAGACTTTAAAGTTAAATCCAGCACAAAGGATAAGAAAGGACACTATATAATGATTAAAGGGACAATATACCAGGAGGATATAAACATATTAAATATTTATGCACCCAATGACAGGGCTGCAAGATACATAAAACAAACTCTGACAGCATTGAAAAGTGAGATAGACAGCTCCACAATTACAGTAGGAGACTTCAACACACCTCTTTTGGTGAAGGACAAAACATCCAGAAAGAAGCTCAATAAAGACACGGAAGATGTAAATGCCACAATCAACCACCTTGACCTCATAGGCATATACAGAACACTACACCCAACAGCAGCCAAGTGTACTTTCTTTTCTAGTGCACATGGAACATTCTTTAGTATAGACCACATATTAGGTCATAAAGCAAGCCTTAGAAGAATCCAAAACATCGAAATATTACAAAGCATCTTCTCTGACCATAAGGCCATAAAAGTAGAAATCAATAACAGAAAAAGCAGGGAAAAGAAATCACACACTTGGAAACTGAACAATACCGTGCTCGAAAACAACTGGGTTATAGAAGACATTGAGGATGGAGTAAAGAAATTCATAGAATCCAGTGAGAATAAAAACACTTCCTATCAGAACCTTTGGAAACAGCTAAAGAAATGCTCACAGGTCAATTTATATCAATAAGTGCACACATCCAAAAAAGAAGGAAGGGCCAAAATCAAAGAATTATCCCTACAACTTGAACAAATAAAAAAGGAGCAACAAAAGAAACCCTCAGGCACCAGAAGAAAGCAAATAATAAAAATTAGAGAAGAATTAAATGAAATAGAGAACAGAAAAACAATTGAAAGAGTTAAAAAGACCAAAGCTGGTTCCTTGAAAAAGTTACAAAATTCATAAACCATTGGCCAAACTGACAAAAGAAAAATGGGAGAGGAAACAAATAATTCCAATAAGAAATGAGATGGGTGATGTCACAACAGACCCAACTGAAATTAAAAGAATCATATCAGATTACTATGAAAAAGTGTACTCTACAAACTTGAAAACCTAGAAGAAATGGATGAAATTCTAGAAACACACTACCTACCTAAACCAACACAAACAGAGGTAGAACAACTAAATAGACCCATAACAAAAGAAGAGATTGAAAAGGTAATTAACCACCACCCCCCCAAAAAAAATCCCTGGCCCAGGCAGCTTCACTGCAGAGTTACACCAAACTTTCAGAGAAGAGTTACCATTACTACTGAAGGTATTTCAGACCACAATAAAGGACAGAATACTCCCAAACTCATTCTATGAAGTTAGTGTATCCCTGATACCAAAACCAGGTGAAGACACCACAAAAAAAGAAAATTACAGACCTATAACTCTCATGAAAATAGATGCAAAAATCCTCAACAAAATTCTAGCCAATAGAACTCAACAACATACCATTTTTTTAATCAAAAAAATAATTCACCATGACCAAGTGTGATTCATATCAGTTATGCACGGATGGTTCATCATTAGAAAAACAATTAATGTAATCCATCATATAAATTAAACAAAGATCCACATGATCTTATCAATTGATGCAGAAAAGGCATTTGACAAAGTTCAATACCCGTTCATGATAAAAACTCTCAGCAAAACAGGAATAGAAGGAAAATTCATCAACATGATAAAGGGCATTTATACAAAGCCAACAGCCAACATCATCCTAAATGGAGAGATCCTGAAAGCATTCACCGTGAGAGTGTGAACCAGACAAAGATGCCTTTATCACCACTGTTATTCAACAATGTGCTGGAGGTCCTAGCCAGAGCAATTAGGCTAGATAAAGAAATAAAGGGAATCCAGATTGGCAAGGAAGAAGTAAAAGTATCTCTATTTGCAGATGACATGATCTTATACACAGACAACCCTAAAGAATCCTCAAGAAAACTACTAGAAGAATTCAGCAGAGTACCAGGATACAAGATAAACATACAAAAATCAGTTAGATTCCTCTACACCAACGAAAAGAATATCAAAGAGCAAATCACCAAATCAATATGATTTACGGTAGCCCCCAAGAAGATAAAATACTTAGGAATAAATCTTACCAGAGACGTAAAAGGCCTATACAAAGAAAACTATAAGACACTCCTGTATTAAATCAAAAGAGACCTACATAAGTGGAAAAACATACTTTGCTCATGGGTAGGAAGACTTAACATTGTAAAAATGTCTATCGTACTAAAAGTCATCTATAGATACAATGCAATTGCTGTCCAAATTCCAAGGACATTTTTTAATGAGTTGGAGAAACAAATTACCAGCTTCATATGGAAGGGAAAGAGACACCAGATAAGTAAAGCATTTCTGAAAAAGAACAAAGTGGGAGACTTCACTCTACCTGATTTTAGAACCTATTATACCGCCACAGTAGTCAAAACAGCCTGGTACTGCTACAACAACAGTCACATAGACCAACAGAACAGAATTGAGAATCCAGACATAAATCAATCCACATAAATGCAGCTGATATTTGACAAAGGCCCAAAGTCATTTAAATGGGGAAAAGACAGTCTGTTTAACAAATGGTGCTGGTATAACTGGATATCCATCTGCAAAAAAATGAAACAAGACCCATACCTCACACCATGCACAAAAACTAACTCAAAATGGATCAAAGACATAAATGTAAAATCTAAAATGACAAAGCTCATGGAAGAAAAAATAGGGATACCACTAGAAGCCCTAATACATGGCATAAACAGTATTCAAAACATTACTGACAATGCAAAAGAAAAACTAGATAACTGGGAGCTCCTAAAAATCTAACACCTATGCTCATCCAAAGACTTCACCAAAAAGTAAAAAGATTACCTAGAGACTGGGAAAAAGCTTTTAGCTGTGAGATTTCCAATCAGCGTCTGATCTCCAAAATCTACATGATACTACAAAAACTCAACTACAAAAAGACAAAGAATTAAAAGATGGGCAAAGGATATGAACAGGCACTTCACTAAAGAAGACTTTCAGGTAGTTAACAGACACATGAGGAAATGCTCACAGTCATTACCCATTAGAGAAATGCAAATCAAAACTATAATGAGACTGCATCTCGCTCCAACAAGGCTGGCATTAATCCAAAAAGCACAAAATAATAAATGTTGGAGAGGTTGTGGAGAGTGGAACACTTATACACAGCTAATGGGAATGTAAAATGGTACAACCACTTTGAAAATTGATTTGGTCCTTCCTTATAAAACTGGAAATAGAACTACTATAAAATCCAGCAATCCCACTCCTTGGAATATATCCTAGAGAAATAAGAGCCTTTACACGAACAGATGTATGCACACCCGTGTTCATTGCAGCACTGTCTATGATAGTAAAAAGATAGAAACAACCAAGGTGCCCATCAACCAATGAACGGATAAATAAATTATGGTATATTCACACAATGGAATACTATGCATCGATAAAGAACAATGATGAATCGGTGAAACATTTCATAACATGGAGGAATCTGGAAGGCATTATGCTGAGTGAAATTAGTTTCAAAAGGACAAATATTGTATGAGACCACTATTATAAGAACTCGAGAAATAGTTTAAACAGAGAAGAAAATAATCTTTGATGGTTACGAGAGTGGGGAGGGATGGAGGGAGAGGGGTATTCACTAATTAGATAGCAGGTAAGAACTATTTTAGGTGAAGGGAAAGACAGCACACTATACAGGAAAGGTCAGCACAACTGGACTAAACCAAAAGCAAAGAAGTCTCCTGAAAAAACTGAATGCTTCAAAGGCCAGAGTATTAGGGGCAGGAGTTTGGGGACCATGGTTTCATGGGACATCTAAGTCAATTGGCATAAAAAAACCTATTAAGAAAGCATTCTGCACCCCACTTTGAAGAGTGGCGTCTGGGGTCTTAAATTCCAGCAAACAGCCATCATAATGCATCAATTGGTCTCAACCCACCTGGAGCAAAGGCAAATGAAGAACACCAAAGACACAAGGTAATTATGAGCCCAAGAGACAGAAAGGGCACATAAACCAGAGACTACATCAGCCTGAGACCAGAAGAACAAGATGGTGCCCAGCTACAACCAATGACTGCCCTGACAGGGAACACAACAGAGAATCCCTGAAGGCCCAGGAGAGCAGTGGGATGCAGACCTCAAATTCTCATAAAAAGACCAGACTCAATGGTCTGACTGAGCCTGGAAGGACCCTGGAGGTCATGGTTCCCAGACCTTCTGTTAGCCCAAGACAGGAACCGTTCCCAAAGCCAACTCTTCAGACAGAGATTGGACGGGACTACGGTATAGAAAATGATACCGGTGAAGAGTGAGCTTCTTGGATCAAGTAGACACATGAGACTATGTGGGCAGTGTCTGGATGGGAGATGAGAGGGCAGAGGCGGTCAGAAGCTCGCCGAACGGACACAAAAATAGAGAGTGGAAAGAAGGAGTATGTTGTCTCATTAGGGGGAGAGCAACTAGGAATATATAGCAAGGTGTATATAAATTTTGGAATGAGAGACTGACTTGATTTGAAAACTTTCACTGAAAGGACAATAAAAATATTTAAAAAGCCTATGTTAAAATTATATAACCCATAAAACATATTATGTATTATTCACTAATGTAAACATACTAAAACGCGGACTGGAAGTACCAAGTACAAATGTATAATAGTCTTTACTATTGGGATGGGAAATACAACAAACAGAAATTAAGGGAATGTCAACTTTTTCCATTATGTTCTATTTATTTTGTACTATGTGTGTTGTGCAATTATTTCTACATATAAGGTAAAATAAAAAAGTGAATAGAAAGACGTCGACGAAATTGAAGTAATTGGCACAAACATGTCATGAACAAATTTGACAGTGAAAAAAGTTGGAAACAGCCTTACATCTTTAGCAATTTTCTTGTGGCTAGCAAAGTATCGGTTACACATATTAGAGAGTGTATTACTGTCCTAGGATTGCCGTAACAAATTACCACAAGCATGTGAATTAAGGAATCTCTGAGTGGTGTAAACTACTAACCAATGGTTTGGCAGTTCAAATCCACTCAGAAATGCTTTGGAAGTAAAGCCTGGCTATTTACTTCAGCAAGATCACAGCCACTGAAAACCCTATGAAGTACAGTTATGCTCTGAAATGCACAGGGTCGCCATGAGTCGGAATCAACAGCAATGGCTTGGATTTTTTTTTGAGGGGGGGGCGGGTATGTGGCTTAAAACAACTGAAATATATCGTCTCACAGATCTGGAGGCTTCAAGTCCTAACTCAGGTTGTCAGCAAGGCCATGCCTCTCTGAAGTCTCCACGGTAAAATCTTTTCTTCTTTCCCCAGCTTTTGGTAGCCCCAGGTTCTCTGTCTTGTAGAAACATAACTCCAGTCCCTATCTCCATGTTCACGTGACCTTACTCCCTCTGTGTATCTGTGTGTGTGTGTGTTTCCGTGTCTCCTCTTCTCCTTTAAGGACACCAGTCATATTGGATTAGGGTTCATCTTACTCTAGTATAACCTCGTGTTCATTTAACTAGTTGTATCCACAAAGACCTTGTTTGCAAACGAGGTCACATTTGTAGATACTAGCGGTTAGGATAGGAACATATTTTGGGGGACCAAACCAAACCCAGTGCCATCGAGTCAATTCCGACTCATAGCAACCCTATAGGACAGAGTAGAACTGCCCCGTAGAGTTTCCAAGGAGTGCCTGGTGGATTTGAACTGCCGACCCTTTGGTTAGTAGCCATAGCACTTAACCACTATGCCACCAGGGTTTCCGTTTTGGGGGGAAGGAGGACACAATTCAACCCATAACAGAGGGCCACCAATTTTGGCTTCTGCTTTTTCCTTAACTCCACATGCCATATCCATGGTGAGGCCCTCTATACAGGTTTTCACCAGAACAACTTGTCATATTAAGAAATTATGAAGATTTATTAGTTATTTTTAAGTGGCATCTGGCTATCAGTCCCCATACCAAAAAAAAAAAAAAAAATCCTGTTGCCGTTGAGTTAATTCTGACCTATAGTGACTCTATAGGACAGAGTAGAACTGTGCCTTAGGGTTCCCAAAGAGCAGCTGGTGGATTTGGACTGCCAGCCTTTGGGTTAGTAGCTGAACTCTTAACCACTCCACCACCAGGGCTCCAGCCCCACACAACCATCCCTATTATAGAATGAAATAAAACTTTTGACAATGAAAACTTCTAATACCACTGGCAGTTAAGATTGACAGAGAGCTATCTCTCTAATCTTCCATATGGTTCTATGAACTGTAAGGCCAGTGGAGTTGGATTATGAAAACAAAAGAGTCAGAAGGTCTGTACCAACTGAAACACTGGGATGCCATCCCACCAGAGTCAAGAGAGTTGTTGGGGCAATCTGAGGCCTGTTTCTCTACCTCACCCAAACTTACGCCATCAGTCAGCAGCTCTCAAAACTGAAAAGGAGAGAGTGGATTGATGGCCTTTTCTTTTATTTAAGAAACTGTGGTGCCTTGAAGTAAAGTGGCACAGATGGAGGCATTTTGGGGAATTACATTGTCAACTTGCTAGAGGTTTTATTTTTCCAAGTAATTCACTGCTTCAGAAAGTGAGAAAATATGCCCTTAGCATTTAATTATATTAATGTATGGCTTTTATATTTGTTCTCTTTTTTTCCAGTTTGCAATGTGAAGTAAAGCTAAATTTTACAAAATAATCTGGAGGATTTTTGACCATTTCCAGTGTTCTGGAACAGTCTCTGTAGCATAGTAATCATCTAGTCTTTGTAAGTTGAGGAAAGTTGTTACCCTAAACATATGGGTGCTGAGCCTCATTGAAGATATTTTGTAAGTATTGTTTTTCAAATTTTTCCCTACTATTGCTTGTACCTGGTGTATTTTCCTCTGCCACCAATCCTAAGGATATTTCAATCAAATGGTCTTATGTTGAAGGGGAGGTCAGCACAACTGGACTAAACCAACAGCTAAGAAATTTCCTGAATACAAGCAAATGCTTCGAAGGCCAGAGTAGCAGGGAGAAGGGTCTGGGGACCATGGTTTCAGGCGACATCTAGGTCAATTGGCATAACAAAATGTATTAAGAAAACGTTCTGCATTCCCCTTTGGTAAGTGGCTTCTGGGCTCTGAAATGCTAGCAAGTGGCCATCTAAGATGCATCAATTGGTCTCAACCCACCTGGAGCAAGGGAGAATAAAGAACATCAAAGACACAAGGTAAATATGAGCCCAAGAGACAGAAAGGGCCACACAAACCAGAGACTCCATTAGCCTGTGACCAGAAGAACTAGATGATGCCCAGCTACCACCAATGACTACCCTGACAGGGAACACAACAGAGAATCCCTGATGGAGCAGACCTCAAATTCTTGTAAAAAGACAGGACTTAATGGTCTGACTGAAACTGGAGGGACTCCAAAGGTCATGGCCCTCGGACCCTCTGTTAGCCCAAGACAGGAAACATTCCTGAAGCCAACTCTTCAGACAGGAATTGAACTGGACTATAAGACAGAAAATGATACTGGTGAGGAGTAAGCTCCTTGGCTCAAGTAGACACATGAGACTATGTGGGCATTTCCTGCCTGGAGGCAAGATGAGAAAGCAGAGGGGAATAGGAGCTTGTTGAATGGACACAGGGAATGTAGGGTGGAGAGGAGGAGTGTGTTGTCACATTAGGGAGAGAGCAGGTAGGGTTACATAGCAAGATGTGTAAGTTTTTGTATAAGAGACCGACTTGAATTATAAACTTTCGCTTAAAACACATTTTTTTAAAAAAAGTCTTAGGTTGGAAAATTGGAGAACCTTCATGACTTCCTGTAGCAAAACATCTTGACTAAGAAAAAATACAGATGTCAATTTTCACGATGAGAAAGCTGAGTTACAGAGAGTAGGGTTGATTACTCTAAATTCGAGAGCCATAAATAAGGGAATAGGGCAAAGATTCCAAACCAAAACCAAACCCACTGTTGTTGAGTCGATTCTGACTCATAGAGACCCCATCAGGTTTCCGAGGCTGTAAATCTCTAGGGAAGCAGACCGCCATGTCTTCCTCCCGAGGAGCCAATGGTGGTTTTGAACTGCTAACGTTTTGGTTAACAGTCGATCACTTTAACCATTGCACCACCAGGGCTCCTTAGGGGCAGGGATCAGCAATTCCCAATTCTCCTGCTCCCTCCTCTGTCCTTCCAATACCCTTGATAATGTTAGAATAAATTTGATCAAGATATAACTCAGATGTGAGCTTCTCAAGAGCTCCTCAGTGAAATCAGGACCACCATTGCTCCCTCTTTTCTTCTTTGTCTCTATTACCATAAGAGTTCCTGGGTGGTACAAACAGCTAGAGTTCAACTGCTAACCAAAAGGTTGGTGGTTTGAATGCACCCAGAGGTGTCTCAGAAGAAAAGTCTAGCAATCTACTTCAGAAAAATCAGCTAATGAAAACTCTATGGAGCACAGTTACTCTGACACACATAGGGTCTCCATGAGTCAGAATCAATTTGGTGGCATCTGGTGACTTATATTGAGTATAAATCATACTTCAAAATATAAGCACGAAGAAAACCAAAGACACAAGGAAAATATTAGTTCAAAGGATAATGAACCACTTGAACAACAGCCTCTACCAGTCTGAACCGAAAAGAACTAGATGGTGCCCGGCTACCATCACTGACAGGGATCACAATAGACGGTCCCAGACAGATGGGGAGAAAAATGTAGAACAAAATTCAAATTCACAAAAAAAGACCAGACTTACCGGTCTGATGAGACGGGAGGAAACTCCAAGACTATGGCCCCCTGACACCCTGCTAACTCAGAACTGAATCCACTCCTGAAGTCCATCTTTCAGCTAAAGATCAGTCAAGCCTATAAAACAAACAATAACACATGTGAGAAACGCGCTTCTTAGTTCAGTCAAGTAAAGGAGACCAAATGGGCAACACCTGCCCAAAAGCAAAGATGAGAAGGCAGGAAGGGACAGGAAAACAAGACAAATGGACATGAGGAACCCCAGGGGGAAAGGGAGAGGGAAAATTACTAATTTGCACTGTAAACATTTCCTAAAGCACATTAAAATTTAAAAATACATATATGAGCACAAAACATGAAGCATTTGTTTTTCTTTTATGTCACAGTATTACCCAATGCCCACTGCCCCCTGACTACAACAGCCTATGAAGGGCTCAGAGATTATACACAGAAAAGATATTTGTGAAAGCCCTTCAGGTCAGCCCTCTGTCATCCTGATCACTACTAAATTGTTCACTATGTGCTTCTTCCCTTCAAGCAGCCCCCATTTAAGGATGATACTTGAGCAACGTGCAAGTTCTGTGCTCTGTGGAAGTTTCTAGTCCACCTGTCCGGGCTTACCCAACAGCGTTTCTTCTGCTACTGTTCATGGGTTCCTATCACTCATGAAGTCCCCCGTAATTGTCAGTGTAGTGTTGTCTTTGGGGATTCTTTTTTCTTTTTAAGTGTGCTCTAGGTGGAAGTTTACAGCTCAAGTTCGTTTCTCATACAAAAGTTTATATCCACATTGATATGTTACCCTAGTTGCTATCCCTATAATATGACCGCACATTCCTCCTTGCCACCCCAGATTTCCCTTGGCCGTTCAACTAGCTCCTATCCCTTTCTGCCTTCTCATCTTGCCTCCAGACAGGAGTTTCCCGTTTAGTCTCGTGTATCTACCTGAACTAAGAAGCACACTCTTTGCTAGTGTCATTTTGTCTTATAGTCCAGTGTATCCTTTGTCTGAACAGTTGGCTTCAGGAATGGTTTTTGTTCTGGGTTAACAGAGAGTCTATCAGGGACTCTCTACTGTGTTTCCTTTCAGGGTGGTCATTGGTGGTAGCCAGGCACTGTCTAATTCTTCTGGTCTCAGGCCGATGGAGTCTCTGGTTTATGTGGCCCTTTTTGTCTCTTGGGCTAATATTTTCCTTGTGTCTTTGGTGTTCTTCATTCTCCTTTGCTCCAGGTGGGTTGGGACCAATTGGTGCATCTTAGATGGCCACTTGCTAGCTTGAAAGACCCCAGATGCCTCTCACCGAACTGGGATGCAGAACATTTTCTTAGTAAACTTTGTTATGCCAATTGACCTAGATGTCTGGGGATCTGTTCTCCTCTTGTTTCATCTGGCTGTTTCATCTGCCCCTCACATCATAAAATCATTGACTTGGGCTAATGGGAAAAAGGCTGATTGGGGTGGGGAGGGTTGGAGGTTGAATGGAGGGAAGCTCTTTAGCGCAGTGGTATGTGAAACCTACATTAACTGAACAAATACCTGTCGAACTGTGACTATGATGGAAGATAAGAAGGAGCAGTTCGCAATGACATGGGGGAGTTCAGGAAGACTTCCTGAGAGACTGCCAGTCAACGGAGACTCGAACTATAAGTTAAGAACGTCCAGAATGAGGGTACTGAGTATCCCATGGGGAAGAAAAAGTCTGTGCATGGAACAAAGTGGAAAGGGACACAGTGTACATGAATTAAAAACAAAAATTACTGACATATAAATGCTCAGTAAATGGTCATTTTTATAAAAGCAACAATTATTATTTTTATTCAGAGCAATTGCCCAAATAGAGTATTTCCCAAGTTCAAAACAGAAACAGTTGGAAAAGTTAAGACATGGAAAAAAGAGAAAGGACATCACATAAAGGAAACAGAAAGTAAAAAGACCAGAGTATGAAGGCCAGCCTGACATTTTCATCTAGCTAGGCAACTAGGCAGGCACATTTGTCCCTGGGAGGGCTGAGTTTGTAAAAGGATGTTAAGGAAAGGGGGACTCACAGGATAAGCTGCATTCTCACCCATTTATGATACAACGACTACCTACACCTTAACCTCAGAGCCTTTCTGTATTTGTTGCAAGGAAAATATCCATGTTTCTCAAGTCTATAAATGGGAGCTGAATCAAATAGGTATTTTATTTATCTTTTTGGTAAACAAGTGTAGAAGTTAGGATTGATCAGCCTCCATTCAGTGATAGACCAAGCTGGAATATTTTAATTTTCTCTAACAGATGCTGTCAACTTTCTTTTTCTGTCTTTTTCTCTCATAACTCCCAGCCACACTCACCACACCATGGGAAAGTGGAAAGAAAACTTAACATCGCCAATCAATGGGGCCTCAGTCCATTAAAAGAGAAAACACAGTCAGATGCTGTAATTAGTAGCATAATCTGGTTATTACAACTTCAGTCTCCTTCAGGAAGACATTTGGTTACATTCAGCACCCTGTACCCTCTCTTCTACTCCCCTCTCTGTGCCTTTTCCCCCAAACTCCTGCTCACCCTCCTCGCAGTGCTTCTTACAACAGAGGAAAACAAACTTTTAAGGGGAATGACAACTCTTTTGATGATGGTTTAACTCTTGCTTTCTAATTAGCTCCCTTGAAGTCTGTGCTTAACATGACCATAAAATGTACAATTTGAACTTCAGGCTATTGCAGAAAGTGACAATCTAAACATGAAAATCATTAGAAACGGCAGTCATCACTTTCAAAAGAGCATTTTTTGTTGTTGTTGTTGCAGAATTCACACTGAATTAGATAAATTTTGCCATGAGAATACATCTTGCCTGCCAATGGCCCCCAAGCATCCTAAATGCTATCCCAAAAGAAATCCAGACCCCAGGCTCCAGGAAAGATCAACATTTTCATAGTAGATAGCATGGTGTGTGTGTGCTCAGGATTTTTATCTCGTTAATATTTTTCAGTTCCTGTCTCAGATATTGGAAAACACAATTAATAAGCTGCTGTGGTACAGTGAATTACTTACTATGGTCCCCTTAGCTACCGTAATTTCCACCAAGTGACTCTGTGGTACTATGCAAATTAGGTGCTTGTGGCCCACCAAGGGGGTTGGACAGCTTGCTAATAACGCAAATAAGGTTCATGGCACTTGTGGAGATGGGACCATACAAATAAGGTGTATGGAAATGGAATTCTAATGAGGGGATTGGTCTGTATTGCCAACCCACTAGGCTTAAAATGAGCCATCCCAGACAGAGAGAACTCACTACTACCAAGAAGAGGAAAGAGGAGCACGTTCTTTGGATCCAGGGTCCCTGCACTGGGAACCTTCTAGATTTGGGAGACAGAAAGAGAGGCAGCTCTAATGCAGAAGACAGTGAGACATGGTGGTACGAGACTGTAGGAACCAGGAGACTGGTGTGAGACGCTGCAGTGGGGTTTGCTGACCCGTGGAGCTAAGAGCTGTCACACTTGGCCAAAAACGCCCCCAGCAGGTGAGAAGAAGCTGTCCTGATGGAGGAACGGTGTCCCGAGTTGCTCCTATTACTTTCAAGTTGATCCCAATTCTGAGTTGTTCCTTGTTACTTCCCTAATAAACCCCATTATTGTGAGTATTGACTGTAAGTTTTATGTGGCCGTTGTAACAAATTATCAAACTCAGAAGAGAAGTAGAGAGAGCATGAAAGGGATGGTTGTTGTCAGTATTGGTAAAAAGGTTGGAGAGAGGGGAGGCACATCTGACCTCCGCCTAATAGGAATCAGCCTTGGGCTATTGATCTTCATTCTCCTCCCCCTTGGGAATTAAAAAATTTAGAAACCCTGATACCATAGTGGTTAAGAGCTATGGCTGCTACCAAAAAAAAGGCCAGCAGTTCGAATCCACCAGCCACTCCTGGAAACCGTATGGAGCAGTTCTACCCTGTCCTATAGGGTTGCTATGAGTCAGAATCGACTCGGCGGCAATGGGTTTGGTTTGGTTTTTGGTTGGGAATTTAAAGGAGGTCAGGTGCCACTGCCACACCATTTTTACAGCTGCATTCTGTGTGCCACCAAGGTACATAGTATCCTAAGCTTGTCTATGAAACGGAAACTAAAAGCCATGAAATTTTCCTGTAGCTAGTACCAGATAATTTTCAAATATTCTTTGAAAGCCCAAACAATAGACTAAAAGGCCACAGAATGTGTTAATTTTATTAAACAAAAACAATTGTGTCACTTTTCCTAAAAGTGATTTTATCATACCCCTCACTGATTTACCCCTCACTGATAATAGCACATGGGTGGGTTTTTCTCATATATTTTAAGCATAAAAGTGGTGACCTCTGATTTTATATGGGATGCATTCAATGCCAGGCTGAACAAGCCCTTTCTTTTGTCACGTCACCAATGTGTACCCTGAGAATGATGCCAAAAGAAGTCATACAGGCTACTTCCAATGTCCTGTAATTTCTCAAAAATGTTTTACAGAGCCACGTTTTGAGGAGCTGAAGTTTTTTGGAAAGTGGTTGGCATGCTACTTACTGAATGAAAACACAGTCTATCTGCCACTAAACTTGAAATCAAATTGGAAACCTTTATGGTATTTCAGCAAAACCTTGAAGTTGGATCAAAGGCACTGGAAGAAATTTGTGAGTATATCACCAAAAAACAAAAATTAAAGTAATAAGCATAACAATTTAAAATAAATAATTTGGACATGTGAGTCCCCTGAGTGATAAATATTAGTCACAAAATCATACATTTAAATTCTAAACTCAATCCAAGACAAGCAGAATTGTGTCTTGAAACATTATCAATAAATGTGTTTAAAACTTGTAACTCATTTACTTCCTAAAGTGCAACACTTCACCAAAGAGAATATTCAAGTGGCCAACAAACACATGAAAAGATGCTCATCATCATTAGTCAGTTCAGAACTATATTATAGCACCTCACCTCTGCTAGAACGGCAATTACAAAACAAAACAAAACAAAATTATACATGTTGGCAAGAAAGTGGGGAGACTAGGATCCTTATGCACTGCTGGTGGGAATATAAAATGGCTCAACCGTTGTGGAAAACAGTATGGCTATTGCTCAAAAAATTAGAAATAGAACTGCCATAAGACCCAGCGATTCCACTCCTAGATATATGCCCTATTGTTGTTGTGTACCATCAAGTCACACCACATAGGACAGAGGAGAACTGCCCTATAGGTTTCCAAGACTGTAATCTTTACTGAGTTCTTGCAGCTTGAGAAATGGCAAGCTTGTTCTTCCCTTTTGGTTTTCTATCTCCAGATCTTTGCACATTATAATATGTTACTTTGTCTTCTTCAGCCACCCTTCGAAATCTTCTGTTTAGCTCTTTTACTTCAACATTTCTTCCTTTTGCTTTATCTACTCTATACACAATAGAAGCTTTCAGTCTCTTCTGAAATCTATTCTGGTCTTTTCTTTCTTTCTTGTCTTTTTATGACCTCTTGCTTTCTTCAAGTATGATCTCCTTGATGTCATTCTATAACTCGCCTGGTCTTCTGTCATTAGTGTTGAATGCATCAGATTTATTCCTGAGATGGTCTCTAAATTCAGGTAGGATATACTCAAGGTCATACTTTGGGTCTCATGGACTTGTTCTAATTTTCTTCGACTTCGACTTGCATAGAAGTAGTTGATGGCCTGTTCCACAGTTGACCCATGGTCTTGTTCTGACTGATGGTATTGAGGTTTTCCATAGTCTGTTTCCAAAAAAATTGAAGCTTAGAGTTGCAATGTTGAAGGATTCTATAGGGAAAATATTAAGTGATGCAGGAAGCATCAAAAGAAGATGAAAGAAATACACAGAATCATTGTGCCAAAAAGAATTGGTCAATGTTCAAACTTTTCAGGAGGTAGCGTATGATCAAGAACCCATGGTACTGAAGGAAGAGGTCCAACGTACACTGAAGGAATTCGCAAAAAACAAGGCTCCAGGAATTGACAGAATACCAACTGAGATGTTGCAACAAATGGATGCAGCACTGGCTGTGCTCACTTGTCTACACCAAGAAATTTGGAAGACAGCTATCTGGCCAACAGGCTGGGAGAGATCCATATTTGTACCCATTCCAAAAAAATGATTCCGCAGAATGCAAAAATTATTGAACAGTACCATAAATGTCACACAAGTAAAGTTTTGCTGAAGATCATTCAAAAGCCATTGCAGCAGTACATCAACAGGGAACTGCCAGAAATTCAAGCTGGATTCAGAATAGGAACAAGGGATATCATTGCTGATGTCAGATGGATCATGGCTGAAAGCTGAAAATACCAGAAGGGTGTTTACCTGTGTTTTATCGACTGTGCAAAGGCATTTGACTGTGTGGATCATAATAATCATGGATAACATTGTAAAGAACGGGAATTCCAGAACACTTAATTGTGCCCATGAGGTAACTGTACTTAGATTAATAGGCAGTTCTTTGAACAGAACAAGGGGATGCTGCATGATTTAAAGTCAAGAAAGGTATGTGTCAGGGATGTATCATTTCACCATACTTATTCAATATGTATGCTGAGCAAATAATCTGAGAAGCTGGGCTATATGAAGAATGCAGGATCAGGATTGGAGGAAAACTCATTAACCACCTGAAATATGCAGATGACACAATCTTTTTTTTTTTATTGTGCTATAAGTGAAAGTTTATAAATCAAGTTAGTCTCTCACACAAAAACCTACATACACCCTGCTACACACTTCCAGTTGCTCTCCCCCTAATGAGACAGCAGCTCCTTCCTTCCGCTCTCTTTTCGTGTCCATTTCACCAGCTTCTAACCCCCTCTACCCTCTCACCTACCCTCCAGAGAGGAGATGCCAACATAATCTCAAGTGTCCACTTGATCCAAGAAGCTTACTCCTCACTAGCATCCCTCTTCAACCCATTGTGCAGTCCAATCCCTGTCTGAAGAGTTTGTTTAGGGAATGGTTCCCATCCTGGGCCAACAGAAGGTCTGGGGGCCATGGCCACTGGGGTCCTTCTAGTCTCAGTCAGACCATTAAGTCTGGTCTTTTTACAAGAATTTGGGGTCTGCATCCCACTGCTCTCCTGCTCCCTCAAGGGTTCTCTGTTATGTTCCCTGTCAGGGCAGTCATCGGTTGTAGCTGGGCACCATCTAGTTTTTCTGGTCTCAGGCTGATGTAGTCTCCGATTTATGTGACCCTTTCTGTCTCTTGGGCTCATAATTACCTTGTATTCTTTGTGTTCTTCATTCTCCTTTGATCCAGGTGGGTTGAGACGAATTGATGCATTTTAGATGGCCACTTGCTAGCTTTTAAGACCCCAGATGCATCTCTCCAAGGTGGGATGCAGAATGTTTTCTTAATAGATTTTATTATGCCAATTGACTTAGATGCAGATGACACAATCTTGCTTGCTGAAAGTGAAGAGGACTTAAAGCACTTACTGATGAATATCAAAGACCACAGCCTTCAGTATGGATTATACCTCAACATAAACAAAACGAAAATCCTCAGAAGTGGACCAATAAGCAACATCATGATAAACAAAGAAAACATTGACGTTCCCAAGGATTCATTTTACTTGGATCCACCATCAATGCCCATGGAAGCAGTAGTCAAGAAATCAAACACATTGCACTGGGCAAATCTGCTGCAAAAGACCTCTTTAATGTGTTAAAAAGCAAAGATGTCACTTTAAGGACTAAGATGTGCCTGACCCAAGCCATGATGTTTTCAGTCACCTCATGCGCATGTGAAAGCTGGACAACGAATAAGGAAGACCGAAGAAGAATTGATGCCTTTTCCTATTCATGGAGACTCAATATACAACAGAACTAAACACTGCCCTGTCCTGAGTTCTCCTCACAATTGTTGTTATGGTTGAGCCTGTTGTACCAGCCACTGTGCCAATTCATCTTATTGCAGGTCTTCTTCTTTTTCACTGACCCTCTACTTTACCAAGCATTATGTCCTTCTCCAGGGACTTGTTCCTCCTGATGACATGTCAAACATATGTGAGACCAAGTCTCACTATCCTTGCTTCTAATGAGCATTCTGGCTATACTTCTTCCGAGACAGATTTCATTCTTCTGGCAGTCCATGCTATATTCAATATTCTTCACCAACACCATAATTTGGTATAAACCCTAGGGACCTACAGGTCATGACATGAATGGACATATGTACACCAATATTCACTGCAGCGTTATTCACAACAGCCAAAAGGTGGAAACAACCCAAATGCCCATCACCAGAGGAATGGATAAACAAACGTGGTACATACATAAAATGGAATATTACTCAGCCTTAAAGAAAAAATGAAGCCCTGATACATGGTACAATATGGATGAACCTCAAAGGCATTTATGCTGAGTGAAATAAGTCAAAGGGACAAATATTGTATGGTCTTACTTACATGAAATGATAAGAATAGGTAATTATGGAGACCAATGGTTACTAGCAGTTACCAGTAGTGGGAGGGGAGAGGGAAAGGGTTAATCATTCTCTGGGAAGTAGTGAATTTTTTCAATGGTGATGGGAAAATTGGCATTGACTAAAGGTAATAGTTACACAGCTTGACTAATGTAGTGGGCATTACTAGGCTGTACACCAGAAAAAAAGGGCAAAATAGCAAAGAAAGCATTTTCTATAATTTTACAACTACAACACCAGTCAGAAAAAAAAAAAAAAAAAAAAAAGCTGTACTTTTTTATACTACTTAGGTACAACGAAGCACCTCATGGGACTAGTTTTCTTGGTTCAAAGGTTTAGGGTTGTGGCTTCATGGGTCTATCCAGTCAATTAGCCTAACGTTATTTTTAGAGTTTCTGTTCTACTTCCTAGTTCAATGAGTAGGGCCTGGGGTCTCAAAAGTTTCCGAGTGGTCCCCCAAGATACAACAATTGGTCTGTATTTGCCTGAAGCCGCAGAGGAAGAAGGAGACCCAGGAATCAGAGAAGGAAAAAGACTGCACGTAAAATTGCCTCCATGAACAACTATCTCCTTTGCCATGAGACCAGAAAAACAGATGGTGCCAGGATACCATTGCTGAATGTTTTCATCGAGCACCCAATAGATGATCCTGATAAAAAAGGAGGAAAATTGTGGAATAGAATTTCAAATGCATATGGAAACCAGACTTACTGGATCCATTGAGACTGAGGGAACTCCCAAATCTATTGCCTGGAGATAGTCTTTAAATCTTGAAGCAAAACTATCCCATGAAGCCATCACTAAAGGACAGTTTAGCTCAATTAATATAAGATGATTTCCTTGAGCATTGCACCCTTATAAAGAATCATCTATTTGAGTTCAAACTGACAACTATTAATCTAAAGCACGGGTGAGAACTTTAGAGTTCGGAGAGACTGCTGCTAACGGTAGTGAAACAATATGGGTAGAAATAATGAGAATGGTGACAAGAAGTGAAGTATGTAACCAACGTCATTGAACTGTGCATGTAGAAATGGATATATGTTTGGTTGTGTATATTGCCATCAAAAAGAGATAAACAAATAAAAACATACAGTAAGATATTTTCCCTCCCCAAGTACAAATAGAGTCCCATTGAGAAATACTACACTCTGTGAAGAAAATCAGGGTTTACATTAACAAAGGCAGAGTGTTGGAGGAGCATAATTAAGGGAGTGGGATGGAGGGAGGGAGATGCCTATGGGGTAGGCTATCAGCAGTGTTTACCATGGGTTATAGAAATCTTCCAGAACCAAAAGAGAAATAGAATACAGTCTTGGAGCAGCTGAAGATGTGTGCACTATTGATTTCTGGTTAGGATATGATGCTTATTTGCCCCCCACCCCTACCCCAGAGAATTAAAATTGAGCACTATTATCTGGAGAGTGGGATTAATTATTATACTTGGCCACCAAGTGCTATATCACTTATACTTTTTATACACAGAATTTGGTATATAATTTTTAGGTCACCCTGACGATTATACATCTTTGTGTACTTTTCTTTACATGATTGTTATGTTTGGCAGGGCTGGGTTAAAATTCTTCCACTATTAGAGTGTTATATACTATTGCCATTGTTACATGCAGTCAAGTTGGTTCAGACTCATAACGACCTTGTGTGCAACAGAACGGAACACTGCCCAGCCCTACGCCATCCTCACAGTCATTGCTATGTTTGAGCCCATTGTTGTAGCTACTGCGTCAATCCATCTCATTGAGAGTCTTCCTCTTTTTTGCTGACCCTCTACTTTACCAAGCGTGATGTCCTTCTCCAGGAACCGGTCCCTCCTGATAACAAAGTACATAAGACAAAGTCTTGCCATCCTCTCTTCTAAGGAGTATTCTGGCTATACTTCTTCCAAGACAGATTTGTTTGTTCTTCTAGCAGTCCGTGGTACATTCAATAGTTTTTGCCAACACCATAATTCTAAGGCCAGGTATTTCTCCCCAGTCTGTCTTAGTCTGGAAGCTCCACCGAAACCTGTCCACCATGGGTAACCCTGCTGGCATTTGAAATACTGGTGGCATAGCTTCCAGCATTGTAGCAACAAATAAACTACCACAGTACAATAAACTGACAGATGAGTACAGGAAAATAGTATCTGGAATCCTAGTACCTGAGTTCTGTGCAATTTTGAACAAATTCCTTATCACCAGAACCTCAGTATCTTCTATGTATCTTCTCTATCTATATCATCTATATAATTGGAAGTAACAAAAGGTAATTAAGAGTATGAACTCTGAAGCAAAATGTATGATTTTAATGCTCCATTTCCTACTTACACACTATGTGACCTAAGAAAAATTACACAAATTCTCTCGTCATGAGTCTCCTCACCTACTAAATGGCAATAATAACAGCACCTAGTTCAAACAGCTCCTGAGCAGAATATTGTGCATAGACTAAATTACATACTATGCAAAATTACCTTCCAAAAGACTGTAAGAAATTTTCACCATCTCTGAATATTATTACTTTTATTTGTTACAATCTAATAAGAAAGCAATGAAATTTATTTTTGTGAGTAAACTTAATTAAGTAAACTTTTTAAATGTGTTTAATGCCATTTTTAACTTCTATTCAAATTTTTTGCATTTTCATTTTTTGTTTAACATTCCTTGTCATTTTTAGAAGCTCATTATGTATTAAGAACAGTTACTCTATCTGATTCGTTCATTCATTCAACAATATTTAATGAGTGTCCACTATATTCTAGTAACAATTCCAAATACTGGTAATGCGACTCTGAACAAAATATAACACTATCCCTGCTTTATGAAGCTTATGTTCTTGGGTCAAGAACAACACTAAACAGTAAGTGCATGCTTCGAAGAAATATAAGAAAGGGGGTTGGAGTGCTGGGGTTGGGGAAAGGATCGCAGTTTAAATTAAGGTGGTCACAGTAAGAATCACTGAAAAGGTGACATTCGAGCAAAGACCTTAAGGAGGGAAGGAGAAGAGGCATCCAAATCTTTGGGGAAATAACATTTCAGGCAGAGAAACTAGCCAATACAAATAAGATAGGAACTTGCCTGGAATGTGTAGGGAGAAAGAGCAAGCCAGTAAAGCACCCTGGTGGCGCAATGGTTTAGCACTTGGCTGCTAACATAAGACTGGTGGTTTGGACACACTCAGAGGCTCTGTGGGAGAAAAGACCTGGCAATCTGCTTCCCATAAAAATTATAGCCTAGCAAGCCCTATGGAGCACTTCTACTCTGTCATACAGGATTGCTATGAGTTGGAATGGACTCAATGAACACAATAATAACAGCAAGATAGTGGCACAAGTTAACAGAAAAAGGGGATGGAAAAGAAAGGAGGAGCATATGGTTAGGTATTTCTATCACACTGTAAGATTTTTGGCTTTTATTTTGAGTAGGATGAGAAGCTATTGAAGGGTTCATGGCAGAGTGACATAATCTGACTTTATTTTTCTATATTGAGCATGGACTGCTGGGTCAAGGATGGACACAATGAGACAAATTAAAAGATTATTATAATATTTCAGGCAAGAGACTATGGTGTCTGAGGTCATGGTGGTAGCAGTGAAAATAGTAAAATGTAGTAGACTATTGTTAGCTAGAGCTAACGGAATTTATTGACAGATTGAATATAAACCTATTGCTGTTGAGTTGATTCTGACTCATAGTGACCCTAAAGGACAGAGTAGAACTGCCCCGTAAGGTTTCCAAGGAGCAACTGGTGGATTTGAACTTTTGACCTCTTGGTTAGCAGTCAAGCTCTTAACCACTTTGCCACCAGGGCTCCAAAAGGGATATAGGTTATGACAAAAAGAAAAGTCAAGGATGACTACAAGTTTTTTAGCCCTGAAAGTTCGGAAACATGGAGTTTTCATTTACTTTGATGATAAAGACTGTGGGTGAAATGGGTTTTCAGGGTTGGGGGTGTGTAAGTTTAGCTTTACATGTGTTAATTTTAAGGTGCTTATTATTAAATAGAAATGATGCGTGGGCAGTTGGATATAAGAGGCAAGAGTTCAGGGGAGAGGTCCAAGCTTCAGACACATATATTGGAGTCAACTAACAGATGACACTTAGGCCAGGAGACTAAATAACACCCCCAAGGAAGTGGGCATAGGTAAAGAGGAGGTCTTGAGTACCGAGGCTTGAAGTTAAAAGTTCAAGATGAGGAATAACAAGCAAAGGAGGTGGAGGAGAAGCCAGTGAGTTAGGAGAAAACTCAGGAGAAAATGGTAACTCGGAAGACAAGTTAAGGAAGCATTTCAAGAGAGATGGAGCAAGATGGAGAAGTGAGTGGAGGCTCCCATTTACACCCCCAGCAACTAACCCACTGAACAAAGAATAAAAACAAGTACAGATTGAGATCACAGAACTCCACACAGCAGCTTAGGTGTTGGAGAGTCGGGTGAGTACAGAAGGAGGAAAAAGGAGGAGCAGGGATGGCACAGAAGCTCAGAGAGCCTACCCGCTAACATGAGAGGCACTTGCTCATTGCAGCCATTTTGGGAGTGGGCTGGGCACCACTCCAAACACGGAACATAGACAAGGAACTAATCTGAAGAGACCATAGCCCAAATTTTTTAAGGTGGCACAAATTGGCCATGGGTGTTTACCGGCCGCACATTTGAGAAGGGGTGAAGGGGACTGTGGCACTGCGAGACAGTGCTGTTGACTCTCACTGAGGCCTGAAATGGATGGGCACTAGGACCAGAGCAAGGGCAGCAAGGTGAAGGTGAATACTTCAGACCAACTGAAACTGCCCACAGTGGGACACCCTGAGCAAGCCTGTGCACCCCTTCGCCACAGGAAAGATGAGCCCCATCACTTATGTCAGTCTGTGATCAGCTAAAGAGCTAGCCGCCCACCCCCCCCACCCAACCCCCACCCTACCCCCACCCCACCCCCCATGCACAGGTATTGAATTCTAGAGAGCAAGCATCCAGGAATCCTGAATCAGCACTGAAAAAAACCTAAGGATAAGAGTGCCCTCTAGTGGTTCTCAGGAGAAGATACCAAGCCTGCTGCTGCTGGGTGGATTCTGATTGATAGCAACACTGTGGAGTTGAGCCATGCTGCCCTTTGGGGTTCCCAGGGCTATGAGTCTTTGCAGAGGCAGGCTGCTGCGTCTTTGTCCTGTGAAACAGCTGCTGGGTGCTGATCCCTGAACTTTCAGTTGGTAGCCAGGTGCTTGGCCTCTGTGCCACCAGGGCAACCAATCGATAAATTTTCCCACAAAAACCGGATTACAAAACTTAAAGTAAAAAAAAAAAAAGATAACAAAACGGCCCAAGTTCAACAAAAAATAGTAAACCACACAAAATCATAAAAGAAGGACAAGTCAAAAGCAAAACATGCAGAAGATCTAAATGCCCCATGCAAAAGGCAGAGAGTGGCAGAATAGATTTAAAAAAAAAAAATGACCCATTCTTTTGTCGTACGTGAGAAACCTACCTTAGACATAAAGACACAAACAGACTGAAAAGAGCAGGGGTAGCCATACAGACATCAGCTAAAACAGGCTTTAAATCAAAATCTATTACAATAGATAAAGAAAGACATTGTATAACAATAAAAGGGTCGATCCAGCAAGAAGATGTAACAACTATAAATATATACACACTTAACAGCAATACACCAAAATACATAAAACAAATGCTGGCTAATATGAAAGGAAAAATAGACAACTCCACAATAAGAGTAGGGGACTTCAACATACCACTTTCAATTATAGACAGAATGTTTAAAAAGAAGACCACTAAGGACATTGAGAACTTAAACAAAACCATAAGACAGGTGGACTTAATGGTCGTATATAAAACACTCCACCCAGCATTAGAACAATAAACATTCTTTCCCAGTGCACATGAGTCATTTTCCAGAATAAAACATACGCTAGGACACACAACGAATCTCAACAAATTTAAATAGATTGAAATCATACAAAGCATCTTCTCTGACCATAACCATATGAAGCTAGAAATCACCTACAGAAAAGAAAATAAGGAAAAAAAACTAAATACATGGAAACTAGCTAATACATTACTTAAAAAAACTATTGGGTCATAAAGGAAATCAAAAGTGAAATAAAAAAGTTCCTAAAATCAAATGAAAATGAAAACACAATATATCAAAACTATTGGGACACAGAAAAAGCAGTGTTCAGAGGGAAATTCATAGCAGTAATTGCCTACATTAAAAAAGAAGATCCAAAATCATTAACTTAAAACAACAACTTGAACAAATAGAAAAGGAATAACAAAGAAGAAAAAAGCTACCAGAAAAAGGAAATAATAAAGATCAGAGCAGAAATAAATGAAATAGAAAAACAATAGAAAGAATCAACAAATCAGAAGTTGCTTCTTTGAAAGAAACAATAAAATAGACAAACGGCTGGCTAGATCAACAAAAGAAAAAAAACGGAAGAGGCAAATAACCAAATTAAGAAATGAAATTAGTGACATTACAACTGATCCAACAGACATAAGGAAGATCATAAGCAATTGCTATGAAAACAGTACTCCAACAAATTTGAAAACCTAGATAAAATGGACGAATTCCTAGAAACACACTACCTACCCAAACTAACACAAACAGAAAATTTAAACAAGCCTATTACAAAAGAAAAGAATGAAGATGTCATTAAAAAAAAAAAACTGCCAACAACAACAACAAAAAATCCCAGGACCAGATGGCTACACTGGAGAATTCTACCAAACATTCAGAGAAGATGTGGCAGTAATCTTACTCAATCTCTTCAGAAACATAGAAGAGGAAGGAACACTACCAAACTCTATGAAGCCAGCATCACTCTGGTACCTAAACCAGGAAAAGATATAACAAAAAAAGAAAATTACAGACCAATATCCATTATGAACATAGATGAAAACATTTTCAACAAAGTTCTAGCAAGCACAATTCAGCAACATATCAAAAAAAAAAAAAATCATACACCATGATCAAGTGGGATTCATACCAGAATTACAAGGTGGTTCAACATTAGAAAATCAAGCAAAGTAACCCACCACATAAACAAAGGAAAAGAACCACATGATCATATCAACTGATGCAGAAATGGCATTCAAGAAAACTCAACACCGTTTCTTGATAAAAACTCTCAGCAAAATAGGAATAGATGGATGGGAAATTTCTCAACATAATTAAGGGCATATATGCAAAACCAACAGCCAACATTACACTCAGTGGAGAACAGCTTAGAGCTTTCCCTTTGAGAACAGGAACACAAGGAGGATACCCATTATCACCATGCTTATTCAACATGGTACTAGAAGTCCTAGCCAGAGCAAGAAGACAAGAAAGAGGAATAAAAGGTATCCAAAATAAAAAATGAAGAAAAGACTACTTTGAAAAAGAAATCAAGAAAACAATACCATTTACTATAGCTCCCAAATCTATAAAATACCTAGAAATTAATCTAACCAGTGACACAAAAGACATACGTGAAAATTATAAAATACTACTAACCCAACCGAAACCCAGTGCCGTCGAGTCAATTCTGGCTTACAGCAACCCTATAGAACAGAGTAGAACTGCCCCATAGAGTTTCCAAGGAGCGCCTGGCAGATTCAAACTGCTGACCCTTTGGTTAGCACCCGTAGCACTCAACCACTATGCCACCAGGGTTTCCTAAAATACTACTACAAGAGACTAAAAGAAACCTACAAAAATGGAAAGACATTCCATGCTCATGGATTGGAACACTTAATATAGTGACAATGTCAATTGTGCCTAAACTGATCTACAGATGCAATGCGATTCTGATACAAATCCCAACAACATTCTTTACTGAAATGGAAAAACTAATGACCAGCTTCATATGGAAAGGAAAGAAACCCTAAATAGCTAAAGCGATATTGAAGAAAAAGACCAAAGTAGTAGGCCACACACTCCCCAATGTCAAAATATATTACACAGCCACTGAAATCAGAACAGCTTGGTATTGGTTCAATGACAGACACACAGGCCAGTGGAATAGAATTGAGAATTCACAATTAAACTGAGTCGTCTATGGACAACTGATTTTTGACAAGGGGTCAAAGCCCATTCAGTGGTGCAGTCTCTTTAATAAATGATGCTGGCAGAACTGGATATCCAACTGCAGAAAAATGAAATAAGACCCGTACTTCACATCATACACAAAATCTAACTCAAAATGGATCAAAGACCTAAATGTTAAACTTAAAATGATAAAATTCCTGGAAAACAACATAGAGAGAAAACTATGGGATCTAATCTTTTATAAAAATAGGATTACAAACATTACAACAAATGCAGGAATAGAAGAAGACAAAATAGGTAAATGGGAACTCAGAAAATTAAAAAATTTATACTTATCAAAGACTTTATTAAGAGAGTAAATAGATAATTTACAGACTGGAAAAAATCTTTGGAAACAACTTATCTGATTAAGGGTTTAATCTCTAAAATCTGTAGAAAATTGCAACAACTCAACAACAAAAAGACAACCCAATCACAAAATGGGCAAAGGACATGAACAGAAACTTCACCAAACAGGACATCCAAGCAGCCAACAAACATGTGAAAAGATGTTCATGATCGTTAGCCATTAAAAAAAAAAAGAAAAAAAAAATTTTTTTTTTTATTAGAGAGATACAAATCAAAACTACAGTGAGATACCATCTTACCCTAGGCTAAAATGGCTCTGATTAAAAAAAAAGATTAAAAACACATGTTGCCAAAAATGTGGGGAGATTGAAACTCTTGTTCATTGCTGGTGGAACTGTAAAATGATACAATCATTATGGAAAATGGTATGGCACTTTCTCAAAAAAAACTGGAAATAGAACTACTCTGTGATCCATTAATCCCACTCCTAGGTATAGACCCTAAACCAAAACTTGTTGTCATCGAGTCGATTACATCTCATAGCAACGTTTTCAAGGAGCGGCTGGTGGATTCAAATTGCCTACCTTTTGGTTAGCAGCCCACCTCTTAACCATGGCACCACCAGGGCTCCAGTATATACTCTAAAAATCAAAAAACCAAACCCACTGCCGTTAAGTCGATTCTGACTCATAGTGACTGACCCTACAGGACAGAGTAGAGCTGCCCCATTCAGTTTCCAAGGAGCTTCTGGTGGATTCAAACTGCTGACCTTTTGGTTAGCAGCCGTAGCTCTTAACCACTATGCCACCAGGGTTTCCAGTATATACCCTAAAAAAAAAAAAAAAGTCTAGTGACCTAAAAATAGTGACAGTAACAGATACATGCACACCTATGTTCATTGCTGGTTTACTCAAAATAGCAAATAAATGGAAACAACTGAAGTGCCCATCAAAGGGTAAATGGATAAGCAAATTTTGACCTATACATACAATGGATACTATACAACCACAAAGAACAATGATGAGTCCGTGAAGCATATAACATGGATGGACCTGTAGGATATAATGGTAAGTGAAATAAGTGAAGCATGTGGCAGCAGGGGCAGGGGGGGAGGGGTGGCTAGGGAAACTATGATTTATACCGTAGAAAAAAAATTTTTTTTTGTAGAGACTAGTTATTTTCAGTTATTGGAAAAGTGGCCCAACTGTGGATGTAGTGAGCACAGCACAACCAAAGTAAAAAAGAGTGTTTGAGCACTTATGGATTGGTATAGGCATAATGGTATATAGGCAGGAACAGATGTGTATGTAGGTGAGAACAGATAGTAGTGTCTATTCCCAAACCCACTGCCATTGAGTTGATTCCAACTCATAGCGACCCTATAGAACAGAGTAGAGTTGTTCCATAAAGTTTCCAAGGTTGTAAATTTTTATGGAAGTAGATTGCCACATCTTTCTCCCATGGAGCAGCTGGTGGGTTTGGTTAGCAGCCAGGCACTTTAACCACTGTGCCATCAGGGCTCCTGAAGTATCTCTACCAAAAAAAGGTTAAATCTATTGCTGTCGAATCAATTCTGACTCATAGCGACCCTATGGGACAGACTAGAACTGCCCCATAGGGTTTCCAAGGAATGGCTGGTGGATTTGAACTGCCGACCTTTTGGCTAGCGGCTGGGCCCTTAACCACTGAGGTCACCAAGACTTCAAAATATCTATAAGTGTCTATAAATACAAATATGTGGCACATATACCCATTGAAAACACAAATACAGGTACTCCTCAGTCATAACCAAACTCCTTCCAACATTGCTTTTCTGAGTTTGAAGTCTTATGGGACAACTCAGTCAACTGACATAACAAAAATCATGATCTGCATCCTAGTGAATGAGTAGCATCTAGGGGTATAAAACCTTGGCAGCAGCTGTCTAAGACACAACTACGGATGTCTAATCACCAGGAACAAAACAATAAGGAGGTAACCAAAAGCTTAGAGAATAAAAAATTCTACATGAGCCACTTCCTCATCTACCCTGAAACCAGAAGAACTAAATGTTGCCCGGCTACCATCACTGACCTTTCTGACCAGAGTCGCAATAGTTGGTCCCAGATAGAATGAGAGAAAAATATGGGACAAAACTCATATTCTTATAGAAAAAAAAAAAAAAGCCACACAAACTGGATCAGTAGAGAACAGAAGGACTCCCTGAGACTATTGCCCCGAGACACTCTTTAAACCTTTTAGTGAAATAGCAGAGTGATGCGCAAAATAAAGAATAATTACCTGTAAGATCAGTGATCTATGTAAAAACCATCTGTATGAGACCAAATAGTCAACAATTACTCAAAAGCAAGTTTAAGAAGATAAGTGGGCAGGGAAACTAGAGTACTGGGAAGGGAACAAACTGAACACAATTAAAGAGAATGTTGACACATTGAGATAAGTGTAACTAATGTCACTGAATAATGTGTGAAAATTGTCAAAGGAGAATCTGACTTGATATGTAAATTTCACCAAAAACTCAATAAAGTATTATTTTTTTTTAAAAATGTTTTTCGAGAAGAGAATGTCAATTGCTGTTTAAAGGTCAAATCACTTGAGGAATGAGAATTGATAGTTGAATTTTTGAGGACTGGAAGTCATAGTGACCTTGACAAGAGCAGTTTCAGTGAAGTGGTGGGGGCAAAAGACCTGACTGGAGGAGATTCGAGACACAAGAGAGGAGAAGA
Source organism: Elephas maximus indicus (assembly GCF_024166365.1). Classification (NCBI taxonomy): domain Eukaryota; kingdom Metazoa; phylum Chordata; class Mammalia; order Proboscidea; family Elephantidae; genus Elephas; species Elephas maximus. Next base: position 46,248,423 of record NC_064843.1, read on the forward strand.
AATGAGACAGTGAGTAGAAAAAACTTTCCAGAAACTTTTACCATAATAAGGAGCACAGTTTTGGGATGGTAGCTGGAGGGTGTGTAGAATCAATAAAGGATTTTTTTTAAATGGGAGAAATTAGAACATACTTGTTGTTGATGGAAATGGTCCAGTAGAGAAGGAAAAACCAATAACGCAGGAGAGAGATGGAAGAAAAGCTTGAGTTCTGTCATTTTAGTGGTCAAAAGGGAATATAATCTACTACAGAAGTAGAAATGTTTGCTTTGGATGCACAGACAGAAAATTATTAGAAAAAGGAGGGTAAAAAGGTACTGATGTTGATAGGTGGGTATTTGTGGTAGTGGGAACTTGTGGAATTTCCCATCTGATTGCTTCTATTTTTTCAAGGAAAGAGGAAGCAAGGTTGTCAACTGAAAATAAGTTTAGAGTTTAAGGATAAAGCAAACATTAAGAATAGAGATCTAGGGATTACTGAGCAAAGTAAAGTTAGTGGTCATGAATTTGAAGTGCAACCCATGGGGTATGGCTGGGCAATTTTTTCCAGTATTACTCTGCATAAATGCACATGTATAATTAGGAGAAGAGATGGATGTAATGCAACACAGAGTTCTGAATGACTAAAAGGGCAGTCAAGGAAGTTGAAAATGCACACAGCCATTTTTTTTATGATAACATTAGACTCGGAATTTAATCTGGTAAAGCAGGAGAGTGAGTGAGAGTAAAAATGGTAAGATAAATGAATTACAGGTCCTAGCGGTGGTCAAAGGATGATTAAAGTTTGGGCCTTTCGCAACCATCAACTAGAAAGGAACAGGGATTAGAGAGTAATATCCTTAAAGTTGAGAGAATAAAGAAGAATATTGTTACAGGTAGTCCTCGAGTTACAACATATTTGAGTTACCACAAACCGTACTTAGAACCATCCTTTTTTTTGTACATCTCATCATTAGTAATATCTACTACATATAATCTTGCAGGATGTAATTTTCTGATATTATCATTCTTTGATGTTCACTCATAGATGTTCGGTTTTATGACTTACTGTTCAAAACACTGCCATATAGATATAGTTGAACAGTAAATCATAAAACCGAACATTCACGAGTTTTCCAAACTAAATCAGCAACTTCAGTTGCTTGAAAACATGGACTCAAATGCTGATCGTTTTCCTAAGGTCGATAGGCAGATTCTGTAACCAGTGAAATGTTACAGTGAAATATATGAAGAAAAAAGAAAAGGACCACACAGGTAACTCTCACTAATTTTCTAAGTAAAAACTCCATCCCCATTCCCAGGGAAAATCCATATGGTTCAGAGCCTTCCACAAGTGGACAGCAACTGACAAAATGCCGACATCGTCCAACTCTTCTTCGTCTTCAGAGTAAATTTTTTATGATTTGTGTATGTTTTTATGTACATGTGTACTAAAATGTATCTAAGTTTATATGTAATGTTCCCAACCCCCAAAGACAAATAAAGATGGGATTTATAAAGATACTGATAATAAAAGGCAGTAAGGACAAAAAAAAAGTGGTATTTGACTTACGTCAGAATCGACTTAAAATGGCATCATCAGAATGGAACGCCATTGTAAGTCAGGGATTACCTGTTTTTGTAATGGCTAGAAATAGAGTATGACTTTCAGAAAAATTAACTGACCTAGAAGAGAGGACAAGATCATTGGAGGAGAGGTTGACAAAGAGAATCCATAGTACTGAGGGATTTAAATCCAGTTATACGTACATTGGAATCAACAAAAAGCATAACAAGAAGTATTGGAGAGGCTGATGGTGAAAGAGAAGTTAAAGTCATCAAGGAATGGGAGAAAAATGATCTGGAGATCAGTAGATGACTGCAAAAGGATGGGTAGTAGGTGACAAAATCTACAAAACAAGATTCAAAACTTGGAAGTCTTAGGCGAAAGAGGAGATAGTGTTCTAAATGCTACAACAAACAACCACAGAGGGTGTGCACCCCAACTTCAAGCACATTGGGAAGGGTGTGGGGGGAAAATATATTCATCTGGAAAAAGCTAATGGGAGGTGGTACCATCGAGGAAAAAGCAGATGTCCGTCACAGGAAGAAGGTAAAGTAAATGGACAGAAAACATTGTGAGGATGTAGGGGATTTTGTTAATGCCTGACCAAGAATTTCAGAAGGCCCAGTGAAAGATTTCAGGAATTAGAGAGAGAAATAGGGCCTGAGAATAGGATTTCAGAGCCATAGGGGGACTAGAGAGGGAGGTGAGGAGGATCCCAGTTATCTACACATGTGCAAAAAACAACCCAACAGTTTAGTGAGTTTTATTATTATATTTAACGTATTCTTTTATTTACAGCACAGCTATTTTATTATTCTATCTAATGATTTTGTGGTTCAGAGATTCGGAAGGCCTTATCTAGGTAATTATTCTACTCCATGTGGCATCAACTAGGGTTGCTTGGTGGTGTTCAGCTGATAGCTGCTCTGTTTTGAAGGGTCCAAGAGAGTTTGACTCACCTGCCTGGTACTTTTATGGGGTTGGCCGGAAGGCTGGGCTCAGCTGGACGCCCTCCTTCTCCATACAGTCTCAAGTCCTCTGTGCAGTCTTTGCAGCAATGTAGTCAGCTTCCTTACATGGTAACTCAGAGCTCCAAAACCAAGTGTTCCAAGAAACATGAAGTGGAAAAACTGCCACTAAAGTTTGGAACCTGGAAATCACAGGGCTTTACTTGTACCCTATATCATTCATTGGTCAAAGTAGTCACAGGCCCTGCAAAGATTTAAGGGAAGGAGAAATGGACTCACCTCTTGATGAGCTCAGTTTCAAAAATCTTATGGTCAGGAGGCCTGGTGGTGCATGGTTAAAGCACTCAGCTGCTAACTGAAAAGTCGGCAGTTCGAACCCACCAGCCACTCCACAGGAGAAAGACGTGGCAGTCTGCTTCCGTAAAGAGTACAGCTTTGGAAACCCTATGGGGTACTTCTACTCTGTCCTATAGGCTTGCTCTGAGTTGGAATTGATGAAATCGACTTGATAGCACCTAACAACAACAGGCACTCAATATCTATTAAATGCAATAATGTATCATATATAGACCAGTAGTCCTGTGAAAACAGTCTCATGTTCTCCAAATAAAACAACACAGAACAGACCGGTCATCACTGGGGGTGGTGAGAGGGACTGAAGAAAATAAAGATGTTTCTTTAGAAAAAAATGTTATGGTCATCTTTAACCAGCTATAAAGGTGGCCTGAGTGTCTTGAGGTGACAGAAAATATCAAAAATCCTAGAACAATTAATCCCAAATGTTGAGAGCCAAAAAGTAGAGGCAAAACAGTGAGTGTTCGGGCTTGAAAGGATGAGGGTCTTGCCAAGAGGAGATAGAGTTCATGGGCTTTGTCTTGACCTCTGTGGAAAAAAGCAGAGAGCCTGGGAGAGTTGTGGTCTTACTCCAGAAGAGCAATACTCCCTGTTGAATACCTGTCATCAGAGGGCAAGGCCTGGGTGAATTGTGTGTGGTAAACTATTTCCCCATGTCTCTCTATATGCCCATAAACTGTGCTTAGTCTGTTGCCGTTGTTTTGTTTTGCTTTGTTTTATTCTTAAATATAGTTAAATTTATCAGTCCTTTCATGTATGACATTTAAAAACTATATTATTTTTTATTCCCCAGCAAATTATATTTTCTTCTGATATTTGATAGTTTTCTTCTAAAATATGAAATACATCATTACTTACAAAAGATGTACAGCACACATATTTGTGCAAAGTTTAAAAAATAAACGTGGCCGGTCAGCACACCCAAAATATCCCCTCATGCCCTCTCTAATCAATATCCCTCCCCAGACACTCCTTGCCTGCCACTGGTGGTGAGCACTTCCTTGCTTTTCTCCACAGTTTTGTCAGCTAGCCATGTCCATGCATCTCTGAACACCATGGCTGAAAGCTTCCTCTGTGTGTGTTCGACATCACATAAATGTAGTAATTTGGCATGCATTCTTTTGTGGCCTGCTTCTTTCATCCAAGATTAGGTTTATGAAATTCTTCTCTGCTTTGTTTGTAGCTTTGGTTCATACATTTTCACTGCCATGGGTATTATTTTGAATGAAAATATCACGATTTTCTTATTCAATTGTAGATATGAATTTGGGGTGCATTCAGTTTGAAGCCATTATAAATAACGTTGTTACCGGCTTTCCCAGTGCTCATATGCATGCATTTCTGGAGTGCAAATGAAATGGGTCTAGGCTATATATGCCCTCAAATATGTATCTGAACAACAAACTCTGCTCCAAATTGATCGCACCCATTGACACTCCCACCACCACTGTGTGAAAGTGCCTTTTTACCACATGTTACAAGCACTGGTCTTGTGAGTTATTTTCATTGTAGCCTTTCTGGTGGGTGTGTCATGATGTCTCACTGGGGTATTAGTTTGCATTTCCCTGATTTCCAATGAAGGTGAGCAGCTTCATGTGTATGTAGGCTATTTAACAACAACAACAAAAAACCCCAAATCCGTTGCTACAGAGTCAATTCCGACTCATGGAGACCCTATAGGACAGAGTAAAACTGCCCCTTAGGGTTTCCAAGGAGCTGCTGGTAGATTCAAACTGCTGACGTTTTGGTTAGCAGCCAATCTTTTTAACCACTTCACCACCAGGACTCCACAGGCTATTTAGATATTCTGTTTATGAAGTCTCTTGTCAATTTTCTACTGGGTTGTGTTTCTTTTTCATATTGATTTGTAAGACATCCATATGTTAAAGAAACAATCCGTTTGTTGAATATACGTTCCTACTCTTTACATAGTAAAATATATTGGTCATCCCCTTTAATTTTAAAAGAAGCATTCCATTCTCTGAAATCATAAATATACTTTCTTATATTATCTTCTAAGATGTTTTACCGTTTTTCTTTTTGTAATTACATCCTCAATTCACATGCAAATGATTTTTTTTTTTTGTATGATGTGGGCACAGGTTAAGCTTCATTTTTTTCCATATAGATATACAATTTTCCTAACTTACTGCATTGAAAAGATTATCCTATTCCCATTGTTCTGCAGGGGCATATTTTTCATAAATCAAGAGTTTATATATGCAGATTTCTTTTTTGGCTGTGTAGCACCGATGAATTTTCCATCATTTTACTAAGACATAATTAGTGTAATTTTATAATAATTCTCTGTACTTGGCAAAGTGGATGCCCCTACTATGATCTTTTTCCCTAAAAATATCTTTCTACGAATCTTGGCCCTCTGTGTGTTTGTTTGTTTTTCAATTGAAATTGAGGTATTGAAGCCTCTGACGATTACTGTAGTATTGTATATTTCTCTCTTCAATTCTGTTTCACCTACTTTGGGAGCTCCGTTGTTAGGTGCAGATGTGTTTATAATTGCTATGTATTTTCAATGAACTGACCCTTTTATCAATACACGATGATCTTCTTTGTCTCTCATTACCTTTTTTCTTTTTTTTAAATTGAACTTTAGATAAATGTTTACAGAACAAACTAGCTTCTTGTTAAGCAGTTAGTACACACATTGTTGTATGACATTGATTAACAACCCCATGACATGTCAGCACTCTCCCTTCTCAACCCTGGGTTCCCTATTACCAGCTTTCCTGTTCCCTCCTACCTTCCAGTCTGTACCCCATGGCTGGTGTGCCCCTTTAGTCTTGTTTTGTTCTATGGTCCTGTTCAGTTTTTGGCTGAGGGGTGAACCTCAGAAGTGGTCTCATTACCGAGCTCAAAGCGTGTCCGGGGACCATACTCTCGGGGTTTCTCCAGTTTCCGTCAGGCCAGCAAGTCTGGTCTTTCTTTTTGAGTTAGAATTTTGTTCTACATTTTTCTCCAGCTCTGTCTGGGACCCTGTATTGTGATCCCTGTCAGAGCAGTCAATGGTGGTAGCCAGGCACCATCTAGTCGTACTGGACTCAGTCTGGTGGAGGCCGTGGTAGATGTGGTCCATTGGTCCTTTGGACTAACCTTTCCCTTGTGTCTTTAGTTTTCTTCATTCTTCCTTGCTCCAGAAGGGGTGAGACCAGTGAAGTATCTTTGATGGCTGCTCACAGGCTTTTAAGACCCCAGGCACTACTCACCAAAGTAGAATGTAGAACATTTTCTTTATAAACTCTGTTATGCCAGTTGAGCTAGATGTTCCCCAAGACTATGGTCCCCACAGCCCTTACCCCAGCAATTCAGCCCCTCAGGGAGTTTGGATGTGTCTACGGAGCTACCATGGCCTTGCCTTATACAGGTAGTGCTGGCTTCTCCAGTATTGTGCACTCTCTTACCCTTCACCATAGTTAATGCTTATCTATTTTCTAAAAAAAAAGCGTTTTTCCATCTTCACCCCTTCCCTCCCTCTTAGCCATCAAAGATTGTTTCTTTTTGTATGTAAACATTTTCATGAGTTTGTACAGTTGTGGCCTCATACAATATTTGCCCTTTAGTGATTGACTTGTTTCACTCAGCATAATGTCCTCCAGATGCATCCCTGTTAATGTATAACTTTTTTTTTTTTTTTAATTTAAGGTCTGTTTTTTCTAATGTTAGTATAGCCACCCCAGCTCTCTTTTGGTTGGTATTTGCATGGAATCTTTGTTTCATTGTTTCACTTTCAAATTCTTTGTGTCTTTAAATTTGAAGTTAATCTCCAATAGAAAGCATATAACTTCTTTTTTTTTTAATTCATCCTGTCAGTTTCTGTCTTTTCATTGGTGAGTTTAATTCATTTACATTTAAGGTGATCACTGATAATCAGAACTTCTTGTGCCGTTTCGCTATTTGAATTCTATCTGCTTTATATTTATGTTCCTCAGTTTCTTCAGTAATGCCTTCTTTTCCGTATGACTGTTTTTTTTCTTAATGTACCATTTAATTCTCTCCTAATTTTCTATTCTTGACCCAGTTGTGATAAGCAAAAATATCTCCAAACATTGTAAAGTATCTTCTGGGGAGCAAAATTGCCCCAATTGAAAACCAATGATCTAGGCACAAAGAATGGTAAATGTTTGACAAGAATGCTGTTCATTTCCCCTCCCATGCATACTGAAATTATCTATAGTAAATCACAGCACTATTTCTTATTTAGTCTGATTTTACTCAGAATCCTTCTCAATACAACACTCTAAGCACCTACTATTAATTAGTAGGAGTTGGCATGTAAAATAAAATTCTATTGATACCTTATTGTAGTCTACTTCTTTGCAAGCTCCTGGGTTTCCTAACTCCCAATTCTATGAACTATACTCTTCTTCTAAAACCAAAATTTTTCTTGGATTTAAGCCCTGACTCAAGTTGGGAAAGGAGTATGGAGAATTTGTTGGTTCTTCTTTGGTTTCCCCATTACTTTTTCTGCTTCTCTTTTATTTCAAACAATGAGTTAAGTTTTCAGAGAAAACCTGCAAAGGTAAGAATGAGTTAATTGAAGTAGTGGTAACAGTAGGCTCAATACAACTGATGGTTATTTGCCTAGGGAGTGTTTGAAAAGTTTGACAGTAAAGGATAACCCAAAAAAGAATAAACAGGAGAGGATAACCAAGAAAGGCTTTCAGGAGTAGTTATGGTAATATTTTGGCAAAAGACTACCACCTATATTCACTATCACCTATATTTTTAACTTTCAATCATTTAGCCACTTCTGTAAGAGATACCGGAAACCCTCGTGGCGTAGTGGTTAAGTGCTATAGCTGCTAACCAAAGGGTTGGCAGTTCAAATCCACCAGGCGCTCCCTGGAAACTCTATGGGGCAGTTCTACTCTGGCCTGTAGGGTCGCTATGAGTCGGAGTCGACGGCACTGGGTTGGGTTTTGGTTTTATAAGAGATACCAGTTAAAAATATTTTTTAATTTTCTATATGTATGAATATCTTGCAGTTCTGTGATATGAAGTTCTTTTTAAAGTGCATCACCTTCAAATAATTTCTCTAGTATGCTTCTAGAGCATCCGAATTGGTATTTTTGAAAGCTGGGAAAAAGAAATATTTCTGTAAGGTGGCCTCTTTAAATTCTTATGGCAAACTTGCCATTAGTATGAACGACAAAGGGGAAGGCACTTGGGCCAGGCTTGCATTCTATATTAGAATCAGGCTCAAATTTGTTTGTCAATTAAAACATCATATTAAATATACTGTGGTTAGAGTAACAGAATTCATCATACCCATTACTTTACAGGGATGTGATTCTGTTAACTTAATATGGTAGTTATATTTCTTGAATAAATGTTTATAAAACAAATATTGAAGTCTCTCCTTTCCTTTACCTTACCACTTGGTTTACAGAAGACATGTTACATCTTTGAGCACATAATTCTTGGCTTTCTTTTCATCATGTTCACTGTCCCAATACGAACTTTTAATTTTAATATCAAGGCAATCAATGATTTCCACAAATCATCTGAAAATTGATTAAGTCACAGGTTTTCCAAGAGCAGTATATTTAGAAACCAGGTCATAACGAGTATCACAAAGCAATATCATTCATCAGTATATAAAATTCATACCAGCCATCCTTCTGCCTGGAACAATAACCTAAAGGGCTGAGAATCAACTTGGAACCAAGAGGAAGAGGTGGAGTGTCAATGGGTAATTTGGAAGTCACCCTCTACCACCTCCCAGTCTCTTACTACACCAGCTTCCTGCTGAAGCTTAACAGAGGATGAAGAAAAAGAGAAAAGTTAACAGAAAAGATGGCCTTTTTTGCATATCTATCCCTGGTGTAACTACAGCTGATAAGTGACATTCTTGGGTACCAGTGTAAATGTTTTAGAGAAGTTGCTCATTAACCCATTCCCTTATTCATTACGGGTGTATTGAATTTCCGTTATAGACTCTGTATATATAGTGCTGAGAGAGATAGACAACGGCACAAGCCATCATGAAGGTGACAGTCTGGTTCATGATATATCCTACATAGCATTGGTATGCTACTATGTGAAGTAAGGAGGGAAAAGAGAAAATTTTATATCATTTATTTATGCAGATTTTCAGGAAAGAAATGCAAAGACCTTCTCATCTGAGATCATAGCCAGAGAACACACCTGAGACCTTGGGCTTATTGGGAGAAGATGAGGGTTACTAGAATAAATAAAACAAGAAAGAAAAAGAAAATATGTGGCTTCAAAATATAGTGTTGAAGAAGGTGAATAGACTGCATGGGAAGGAAAAAGACAAGTCTGAATAATCAAAAAATTAGACATGGAACTCCACCCATAAAAAATATGTCTGAAACTTCCGTAGTATATAAAGAAGAATTTCCGAACAATAAGGTATTAGAAGAGTAGTAGTGAAACAGTAGACCACTTAAACGGCGTGCTTCCATCCAAACAGAAATTGTTTGCTAATCGTTGGGAAAAGGCTTAGAGTAGACCTCTAAAATCTCTAACGCCAAAATTACAGTATTACAATAAAATTATGTAGAAAGATAAGCAGAAAGAGGTGTAATTTTCCCATATGAAATGTGGGAAAATTCACTGCTGTCTCTGGACATGTCAACTTTTTCTAGGTTGTACCTTAATGTAGAACAGAAAATTAGACATTTTATTCCTTTTACTCATTGATGTCAAATTCACTAAGATGGATGAATAGTATTAGAGGGTTCCCTGAAGTCAATTTTCTTAACAGCTAGTCTAAGTTTATTCCTGCATGTAGAAAATGGCAGTCTAGTGAAAAAATATACAAATATATGCTGTAATTGATGTATGAGAAATAGATGGACAATGATTAAGGCAATCAATGGGACTTGAATATAAGGCATCTCATTAATCATAGCACAGCCAGGTTTCAACATTAACAAAATGCATCATTTTTAATTTCGTAGTTGCCATCGAATCCAAATAGAACAAAACAGACAATTAAGCCATTTAAAATGGTTGGATTAGGTCATTGAATTTTTTGGTCAAACCCTTTCCTTTAGAAGACAATGGATTTCTTCATAGGAAACTCCTGTTGGCAGGCCTACTTTTGAACACTCCCCATTGATTTTAGGATCGTCTCTAAAGAGAAAAGTGCCCAGCTGTCCTAAAAAAAGTAATTTCTTCTTGAGGTAGCACAGTTACAATATAAAATATAAGATTTTCTTATCTTCCTGATCTCAGAGGGAAACCTTTCAGCATTTTACTATGGCACGTTTGCAGCTGGCTCTTTGGAGATATCCTTTATCAGATTAAGGGTATTCCCTTTCATTCCTGGTTTGCCAAGAGTTTCTTGTATATAAAAAATATATACAGGTTTGAATTTAATCATACGCCTCTCCTGATCTCACTGTATTAGATGATTTTTTTCTCTTTTATTCTGTTAATGTGTTGAATTGCATTGATTGATTTTCAAATGTCAAACCATCTTTGTATTGTTGAAATAAACCTAATTTGGTGGTGATGTGTTTTCATTTCTATAAATCACTGGATTCCATTTTTAGATATTTTCTTTAGGATTTTTTAATCTGAGAAATTAGTCTGTAGTTTCTCTTATTTCAGTTGTCCTTATTAGATAATTGTTTAGAGAGGACTCTAGCCTCATGAAGTAAGTTAGGAAGCAGTGACTTGTTCTATTCCTTCTAATTTTGAGTAAGATTTCTGCTGTTGTTGTTCCACTTAACTGTTCGATAGAAATTCACTGGTGAGATGTCACTATTTGGGAAAGCTGGTTGAATGGTAGTATTTTTGTAACTTCCTTTATTCTATAATTATTTTGAAATATTAAAAAAATTTTCTTAATACTTGTTTTATGATTAATTTTTAGCTTAGCTCCACTATGGTGAGAGAACATACTCTGTATGGTGGCATTATTTGAAATTTATTGTGGTTTGCTTTATGATCTAGTATCTAACTTTATTTTAATTAGTTTTTTTCTCCAGATATTTTATTTCACTCTCTCCACATCCTTATATTTAAGGTTTATCTTTTTATAAGCAGCATCTTTGTCTTAGAGTATTTAGAATATTCACATGTAATATAATAAAAACCTGTTGCTGTCAAGTCAATTCTGGCTCATAGTGACCCTATAGGGCAGAGTAGAACTGCCCCATATGGTTTCCAAGGAGCACTTAGTGGGTTCAAACTACTGACCTGTTGGTTAGTAGCTGTTTCTCTTAACCACTATGCCACCAAGGTTTCCAAGTAATATAATAGCTGATTTGATTAAAAAAAAAAAAAGGTTTCCATCCAATACAATAGCTGATTTGATATCACAATCAAAAATATAACTTGACTCAAAAAGAAAATTTACCTTGATCTAAAATTATCAAATAAAGTTAGTTACTTAAAACAAACAATAAAAATAATCATTAGACCCAGAGAGTTTACAGATTTAACCTAACATGCTTTAAAAAACAGAAAATTAAAGAACATATACAATTTGTTTGAGGTTAGTGTAACACTGACACCAAAACCATAAAATAAGTATATGGGGGAGAGAAACGCAGGTCAATTCTCATTTATAAGCGTAAACACAAAACAATAATAAAATGTTCTAAAAATTATATTAAAAATATTAATTTTATACTATTTAAATTAAATAACACATTATTATTTAAGTAAATTATTTAACTATTTTATATCAAATAAAATATGAATGTAATTCACCACCTTAATGTTAATGTATATAATACTGTTTACCTTGCTAAAAAATTAATGGAGAAAAAAATTATGATAGTATCATTAGTTTCAGAGAAAACATGTAATATAATCCAATACCCAGTCTTTATTAAAAAACAAAGAGCTTTTTAGCAAACCTAGAATAGTAAGTGCCTTAACCTGGTAAATCAAACTTCGGCATAACTAATGATAACGTATTAAAAACTTTCCCTTGAGAATATAAACAAGGCAAAGACATGTGCTATCTTCACTTTCATCAAATATTGATTTAAGATTGTAGCCAGTGCAGTAAGAAACAAAACAAAAAAAATGACAGGTAAGAAGACTGGAAAAGAAGAAACAAAATAGTTTTTATACACAATGTGATTGTCTTTATGAAAAACTTGAGATAGTTGATCATCAAATTAAAGCTAGTGAAAGACATCATCAAAATCAACCCCCCAGCAACAATTAGGAACCAAAACTTTGGAAAAGTTAAGCTCTACAATAGCAACAACAACAATAAAAAATAAGACACCTAAGAACAATCTAACAAGAAATGTGAACAATTATTATTAAAATCTTTAAAAGTTTTATTAAAAGAGTTTTATTTTAAGGTCTATATGAATAGAAACATACTCCAAGTTCATGAACTGGAAGATCTGATATCACAAAGAAAAAAGAAGTCAACCCAAATTAATCCAACTTCATTCAAAACTCTAAGAATTTTTTATGGCTATCTTCAGGTGCACTCTAATATTCTTATGCAAAAACAAAAATCAAAGGATGAATAAGACTATTGAAAAATAAAAAGATTTGCCTCACTAAATATGCTTCAAAACTAACTAAAATTCCGCTCTAAACATTTCATCATGTTTTTCACATTTTAACATCTCTGAAATCAGAATCTTTTCTATTATCAATGATATGTTCGAATCACAGCATTTTTTTTTCTTATTGGTATCTTAAATAATGGATCATCTTAAAATGGATGATATCTTGGATCCAATGAAATATGCCAATTAAGTTAAAACAATGGGATATAGACTTAAAGAAATACAATAGACCAATGGATCATCTAGGGAGCCTTGAAGGAGACATTTTGAAAGATTCATATTTTACAGAAATGGCATTAAAATTAGAGGGCAAAGGATGGCCCATTAAATAAATCGTGATAGGACAATTGGCCAGGCATTTGGAGAAAAATAAAATCAGATTTCAACCTCAAGCTAATATCATATCAATAGAAAAAAAAAAATTAAAACATTTACAACAAAATGTATAAAACTATACATATGTCATTCTTAAAGGATAAAATTTCTTAAACAAGGCACACAAAACAAAAACACATACAAAATAAAACCCTAGAAGATACTTTCCTTTGAAAAGACTGATAAGTTTGACTTCATGAAAATTTAAAAATTCCATATGAAATAGATACTAAAAATAAACATGCCAAGACTGGAGAAGTAATTATAATGCATATGTCCAAGAGGTATTGGATTCAAAATACACACTCATATAAAACTTCCAAAGAATAACAGCATTATACAAAAATGAACAAAACGCATGAATGCACAATTCACAGAGGAAAAAATAAATATCTAATGCATTACATCCCTGAATGTGAAGTTTGAATGTTGTAAAATTATTCAAGTCTTCCTAATTTAATTTGCAAATTTAATAAATATCAATCGAGAGTTCAATGGACTAGATAAAACAATTCTATATTTCTTTATGTCATACAACCAAATGAGAACATACAATCTTTTGAAGAAAAAAAGAAAAAGAAGAGAATTAAGGTCACATGCTCCATCAAATATTAAAATGTAATATAAACAACATTGTGTTAACATACCAACAGACAAAAATTAATATACACTGGTAAACAATTTTTAATTTATGATAAATCAATTGCGTTTCCAAGAAAATTGTTTGGAGCAGTTAGTTAATTATTTGGATGTATCTCAAATTAAAGCCTCATTGTACACCAGAAATGAGTATTAAAGAGCAAGATATAAAATTTAATGTTTTAAGAGTAAAGAAACACTTGTTAAATGTTGAATGGATTTCAGGATGGGACAGATCTTTACATGGATAAAAGCAAGGAAATAAATTATCAAGGAAACCACTGATAGATTTTGTTACATAAAGTATAAAAATTCTGTAGGTTAGAAGCATATGCAAATGAAATTGAAAGAAAATGGCAAGTTGGAAAAAAACGTATACATGTAGTTAACAAATATAAATTCTTATGAGTCAGAAAGCCATTTAAACTACTCTGGAAATTGTACAAAACCTGTAACAGTAAATTTACAGAAAAAAAAAATTACAAATGAGTAATGCCTATAAAAGGTTTGAGTTCCTTTAAAATAATTTATCACATTTGTTGTGTCATGTATGTTTCTAGATGCATAATATACTGTTAGTTATCATATTTAACTATATTCCTTTCATCATATTGTTTTAAGAAAGACTGTATTTTGAATTTTATCTTGTAATACACAAGAAGTTGCCAGGAAAGGCACAGGGTTTTAATAACTTCTAGATTAGAGAATAGGAAAACCAGTGGAGGAAACACTGAAGCTTTGAATTTTGTCCTATAAGAAAGATTTTATTTTAATTTATTTTTCTGGTACATCTATGATATATCAAGCAATTACTCTGTCACTCACTTGAAGCCAGCAATCACGAAAGGGTTAATTAAGGGTTATTAACCATGCCATGATAGCTGTTTTTCAGAAAAGTCTACTTTTGCTACATTTTTGTTACAACTTTTACAGCACTTCACCATCATTGGTCGTATCCCCAGGTTTCTTGTCTTCTCCTGGCAGGAGGCCAAGGTGCAGGAACACTGACTGTGAATCTACCTGATATATGACTTTCCTGGGGCGGCAGTAGGGAACCATTGCCATTTTTTCAGGGCTGTGCACGAAAACTAAAATTATGTGCACTGCACTCACATCACAAGACTGAAGATCCTGCCCTCACTGTTCATGCCTGTGTATGTCACTCCCTATAAAAGGAGCAAACCTGCCCTGGTTCAGGGAGCTGGCAGCCTTAGGTCACGAGACCCTGCCTGTCTCCCAGCTTGTAAACTGTGAATAAACCTTCCTGTTCTTCCAATGCTGTGTCTGACTGACTTCAGTTCCCTAGTCTGCTTGACAAGAAGCTGTTAGTTGATGGCTTCACACTTTCTACATATTCTGAATTATAAAAATGGGTGAGGATAATGCCACATACTGATAATACCCAAGTCATGGATTTCCACCTTTTAGTATTCAAGGTCTTTAAGTTACAGTCCTTCCAAACTTGCTATTTCCTAAGCATATCATATTTTTTCACTCATAGTGATTAATTCATAATGATTCTCTGTCTGGAACCTCCCTCTTGCCTACCCTCAACTGTTAATCAGCAATCCGTGTCACTGGAAATTTTATGGTTTGAGGCTTCACAGTTTTTTGCCCTCCCCCAAACAGAACGTGTTCCATCTTGCACAAACTACTCCTATGTTTAAATCTAAGCATAATTAGCATAAAGTACAAGGAGAAAGAACAGGAGGTAGTTGGGGCATTTACATTAAAAAGGAGTGGGTCATTCTGGAAGAACAAAAGAAATAATCTCTATGGTGCAGAGAAGGTGAGGAGTAGGAAGGAATTATGCAGGCTGGATTAAATGAGTGTTTTTAAAGTTCCTGTAAACCTATTCTTGGAGACAGAAAAAACCTCGAACTCATTGCCATCGAGTCAAGTCTGACTCATAGCGGACCTATAGGACAGAGTAGAACTGCACCATAGAGTTTCCAAGGAGCACCTGGTGGATTTGAACTGCTGGCCTTTTGGTTAGCAGCCGTAGCTCTATGCCACCATGGATAAAGACTCTGGAAAAGTCTTTAGATGAGTAAGAGGAAGTGGAAGAGAGCAAGACGGGATAGAAGATGTCTTAGTGGCATTTCCTGGGTGTTTATGGAAGTACTTCATCTTTTTTTGAGAGAAGCTGAAGTGAATATTCCAATTGTTTTAATTTTGGTTTTGGTTATTAGATTGTTGATTTTTTTTTAATGTCACATCACAATTAGACTGGGATAAAAGATGACCTAGTGTAATATTGGTCAATTTGGGAGTCACTGACAAGGATTTTCAAACTGAGGTGAGGTAGTCAGTTGAACTTTAGACTGAAAAATCATCTGTAAGACCTGCTGGACTTTCAGAACTGTAATAAGAAGACGTGAACTTGATCAGACACAAATTGGGATGTTTAGGAGTGAATGGGCCAAATAAGAACCAAACCTGAATTGAAGCAGTTTAATAAGTTGTCTCATAAAACCACAGACAACACATTAATTTGCAACTTAACCTGCGTGGATGTTCAATTTCTTATGCAATTAGAGTACATCTGGACAAAACGTGTGGTTTAATATCAGACACGATTAGGAGAAAGTCATTGTCCTGCTTGCTCTCCCAGACTGCTACTGCGAGCTCTGTTAGCAAACTCCCTTTGGAACGATTGCACCAGTCAGATTTTCACAGAAAAGAGGAAAATTCACACCAGATACAGTGCCAAGGAGAGAAAAAGTGGCTTTGAATTATATAGTTAGAGCATCCTCCCAGAACACTTGAGAACTGGAATGTCTCGTGTAGGGAAAACTATACTGTCTGGCTTTAAGGATTTTGTAGGAATACAAAGGTCCCAGGACCTGCTTTTCAGAAGCATATTGTCTTACTAGCCAAGGGTATATATGGCAGACAGATGAACAGCCAAGATGTGGAGCTCATGACAAAAGCTCACCAAGCCAGGAAGATATTTTCCTGCACACAGGCTCAGACTGGAGGAACTCCCAGAGTATGCCATTCCTGGATAAGGAGGTGGCAGTGGAGTGTAACTTATCTAATTGCTTGATTCTGGAGCTATTTACAACAAAGTGTTACTAAACAATTGCATTCTTATTTCATCACAGACCAACAGAACCCCTTGTATTCTTGAAATTGATGATCAGATTTGAAGTAACTAAGACTGCGCACCAAGAAGGAACTAAACTAACATCTGAGATGGCAGTAGACAGGCTTTGAGAACAGGAATCGATGCAGGTTAAAAAGAGACTTTCACAACCTGTCTCCAACTAACTGATGCTCAGACTAACTTCCCCTCTAAAAGCACACTTACCCATGAATACTAGCGGCTTGTAAACTACTCTAGAATGCCCACACACTTGTGTTCTCACCAGTTGTGTTGTTTGTTTACCAATAATTAGAGTTATTTTGTTCCCAAATCCAACTGGGTTGGCTGTTCTTTAACTGTTATTATGTAATTGAATCACAAATTACATACAAATAAAAAGGACTTGTTTCATAAAAAACACAGTTGAATAGTTTGTGATGATGAAATTAAACTGAGACTTTAAAAATACTTTTGAACACATTTAACCTTTTGATATTTATTGCAATTTCCATGTATATTTCTTTAAATGGAAGAAATGATACCATTTTATGATGGAATTATGAATATCTAACATTAAACTTTTTCTCTGTTTTTTCCACATTTTCTGCAATATGAAATTAGTATGTTTATTTTAAAAATGCTATTGCAGTTGGTGTGGGTGAAGAGAGTTGTAAAAACCTAAAAAGATTCTGCAGAAAGGTTCCCTCCCATACATTTTTTAAAGGCTCACAAATCTTTAGTAGAACTGAAACAAGAAATCATTAATCCTGCATTTTGAGTAGGGCTTGTATAAAAGGAAGACGTGGAACTCCAATAGAAAAATTTATCCTCAAAGAAAGACCTAGGTCATACAGTGATTAGCTGACAAAGGAGATTTCATTTCTATTGTTTTAAGTTAAAACAAAATGTTTATGGTATGCATTTTGCAACTGGTCCGGAAAAGATAACAACCTAGGAAACCTTATGGGGCAGTTCTACTCTGTCCTGTACAGTTGCTATGAGTCAGAATCAACTCCGTGGCACACAACAACAATGAAACAATGGGTCTTGGCAATGATCACCAATGGCTAAACTCACTGGACACAGGTGGCAATTTAAATTTAGATTAACTGAAAGTAAAACTTCGGTTCTTCAGTTGCACTAGCCCTATTTTAAGTGCTGCCCAATGGCTACTTGTGATTAGTGGCTACTGTATTTGATAGAGCTAATATAAAACATTTCCATCATCAAAGAAAGTTCTATTGGACAGCACTGCTCTAAAACTAGCAGTTTACAGAACTACAGCATGTTAATGGCACCATGAGGATACAATCAGCCACATCCAGAACATGGGAGATTTTACAAAACAAACGACCCAGTTTATTTGACAAATAAACGACATGAAAAAGAGGGACACTTCTACACATTTAAAAAAGATTTCACAAGTATCTAATCTAAAATGCAACAATATATGGGCCTTGTTTGGATCTTAATTCAACAAAACAAACGAAAAAAAACAGACTCGTTGCTGCGGAGTCAATTCCGACTCAGAGACCCTATAGGACAAAGCAGAGCTGCCCCATAGGGTTTCCAAATCTTATTTTTTAATCTTCACAGAGGAGCCCTGGTGGTGCAGTGATTAAGATCTCAGCTGCTAACCAAAAGGTTGGCAGTTCAAATCTACCAGCTGCTCCTGGGTAACCCTACGGGACAGTTCTACTCTGTCCTGTAGAGTCCTAACAGCCGGAATCAACTGATAGCAATGGGTCTGGGGTTTTTTGGTGTTGTTTAATCTTTATGGAAGCAGACTGCCACATCATTCTCCTGCAGAGCAGCTGGTGGGTTGGGACTACCGACTTTCAGTTAGCAGCTGCGCACTTTAACCACTGCACCACCAGGGCTCCTCCTTAATTCATCAAACTAACTATAAAATGGTATTTCTGATGCAGGGAAAATTAAACATGGCCTTGAGTATATAATATTAAGAAATTATCATTGATTTTTAGGTGTGAAAATTGTATTATATTTTTCAAATTTCTTATCAGTTAGGATATACTGTATACTGAGTATCTATAGGTGAAGAAGTCTGGTAGCACAGTGGTTAAGACTCAGTTGCTAACCAAAAGTTTGGGGGTTCAGACTCACCAGCTGCTCTGCGGGAGAAAGATGTGGCAGTCTGCTTTCTAAAGATTACAGCCTTAGAAACCCTGTGGGGCAGATCTGCTCTGTCCTAATGGGTCACTATGAATTGGAATTGACTCAATGGCAATGGGCTTTTTGGTTTATCTATAGGTGCTCCTTGGAAACTCTGGGGCAGTTCTACTCCATCCTATAGGGTCGCTATGAGTCGGAATTGACTCGACGGCACTGGGTTTGGTTTTGGTTTGGATAGGTGAAATGATAAGATGTGTGTGGATGTATTTATGTGTGGATTGATGAATAAGAATGGCAAGATACCAATAATTGGGGAAATGGGACTTCTCTCTACCTTGAGGTAAGTGCGTTTGAAGATTTTCATACTATAAAGTTTAAAATGTGTACAGCACGTGTGCAAGTATCTTTGTGTCTGTGTGAGTCTCTACTGGTATTTCAATTCTACATCCAATTACTGAGTCAGGTAAGATGGTGTCTAATGTAGAATCCCCTTTCCTGAAAGCTGACTTCCAATCCAAGGCCCAAGGAAGAAATGTTGATACGTTCTCCTGTCTGCTCCCATTGTCTCCTCTCCTGCACTCTTACCAACCTCCAGTCATCAGAGAGCTTGTGTATGACGTTGGCCAACTCTAAACGTATCAGTGTGGCAGAGCTGCTCACAAGTAGGATAGATTTTAATGTGGCTGTTACTAAATCAGGGGCTGTCAGTAATTGCTTTTGATACTTTAAGATTTTAACCATTTCTGGTTTTGATGCCCTTTAGAGAAGAATCTGTATTCAGATTCTTCTTCCACTTCAAATTCTGCTACTTATTTATATTGTAGTAAAATCTGTTAAGCTAGCCATTCATTTTAAAAAGACATCAGTTCAGTCTTTTTCTGTAAATCCATAAATGAATATTGGTAAACAGTGTAATAATGAGATAACCGTGTAGTGAGAATAACACCATGCAAAACCCAAAGAACTAAGCCATCAACATGAGAAAGAAAAAACAATAACCTGAAGTTATGCCTCCTTAAACAATTTGACTAGTTACATCACCTCTCATATATATCTAAATGTGGCTAATAAAATAATGTCATTGGAAAGAACCAATCATTGGATATCAAGATTCGGAGCTTTAAACTCATCTTTTCTAGTTATGTGCTCTTTGACAGAGAATTTACTTCTCTTAGATCCTATTTTCTCATCTGCAAAATGAGTGATCCTCTATGTGAGTTTAGGGGGTTGGATCTTGAAGATAGATTTTGTATTCAGGATAAGTTATTCCGTTTAGACAAGTGATACTGAATTTACTAATATTACAACCTTAAGAACCTATTTGTTCATAAAGTATCCTATATTTAGCCAGAAAATCTTATTCCCTAGAGAAGTTTAACAATGGCTTCCAAGTGGCCTGTGAATACTATTTCTCCCATTAAAAATCTTATTACATATCTTAAACATTTTAACTGCTTTGAATATTTAGTTGTTAAATTGAATTTTTAAATATCTCAATTGTTTGAGCATCTAACTTCTCCATATATTTAACCAGCTAGTATAAATCGAATAAATCAAACAATATTTTGGTGAAAAAAGAGTACTCTGAAATGTTCCAAATTCTAGATATAAACGTAGTAAGATATCCATTTAATATCACAAATTTAAGTTCTTGCTCAATTATGAAATTTTAATCGGATTTATGCTGTACTCTAATAAGACAAATTCTCTTCAACATTACAAAATTATAAAACCCTAAATTAGCACAAATTTCCTAATGAAATAATATTAATGATATTGTTCTGAGTTTTTTAAATAGTTTGTACTTAATCCTAAATTTCACTGAGGTTGTAAGACACCTATCCAGTAAGTAAGAAAATCTTCATTCCAGATAATAGAAGCTATTTTCCACCAAAAATTTAGGCCAGGCATAGTATTTGAAACTGCATAAATTACTATAAAAAAAAATTTTTTTTTTTTTTTTTACTATATGATACCATATAATTTTGACAGTTCTTTCTATAGTGTCCTTGAGGGTAATAAGGACAAGAAATTTTTATCAAGGGGTTGCCTGGATCTTATTGGAGACACAAATGGATATTTTAAGGCCTATTTATAATTGCTGTGTCAGGTACTCCACACTCACAAGAGGCAGAGAACATTCAGTCCAAGACATTGCTGCATTCCAAATTTGATTGATATCTGCTTTGGATTTTGACATTTCTTGGGCTCTAAAGAGAACAAAATGTTTTCTGCCTGGGTCTATAGACCTTTAAACTTGGTGGAATCCAGCATTCCTATCATCCTATTTTGGGGCTATAAAACCTTATAGATTTTAACTTATATCTGATTAATTTTTAAATATCTTTATGGATTCATCTGACAATTCAATGATAAATGACTCCCATTCTACTGATAAAAGTCTATCATCTATAGCCTGAAGATAACTTAAGTTGTATCTTACCTGGATCTTCTAGAATGGACATATAATTTTCACTATGTGAACTTAATAGTTCTGCCACCCTGAGTCTATCTGGGTCCAGATAGTCATTATTACAAGAACTTTTACATCTATCTCTCTAACCTTTGAAATCTCCCCATCAAAATACAGAGATGGGAGCCAAGTTTTCAATTTACTTGCCTCACTGTTGCACACCTGGTACAAAAAAAACTGTTAGAAACCTAAACACCACTATTTTTAGTATGGTTTCCTATAGCCTTAGAATGTCTTCAAATATCCTAGCAATGGTACATGATTTTCACACCCTAGGGATAGAGGCTTATTTATGTTTCCTTGGTTGTACAATATATTTTTTTATAAGTATAAAAGGAAATTAGCATTTAATATGTTTATGTAAATAGCATTATTTTAAATAGGTTTATATATACATACAAAAGGATAGATGTTCAAGAACCTGATAACATTGGTTGCCTCTTAGATGGAGAACTCGGTAGCTGCAAAACCAGGGTGGGAGAGAGATTTATTTTTTACCATATATCTTTTTGTACCTTTTGGATTCTGTTTTATATGCATGTATTCACTATTCAAACACATAATTAGTAATTTATTTTTTTAATTACCTTCAAGTATGATAAAAACATAATCAATTATAAAAATTTTTAAGTAACTTTTTTAAGAATGAATGAGAATAATTTACTAATAATGAAAACAATGATATCATTGGCGATTATGGCTGGTACCTGAAGGGTTATCTCAGAGGAGAAGAAAATATTCTTAAAATTTGCTAAATATTCAAAAATTGCTAAATTCTGGAAAGCCAATGTTGTCTTGCTACAGAGAGATAGAAGTGGTAACTCCATTTTATTGAAGTGTGGGTTCCTTGCTTCCTTGTGCTTGAATTTGAAGCACAATGGAGATTTGGGGGAAGCTTTTAGGTCATCTGGTCTCAGTCTCTCTTACAGAACTGTGCAAGCGTTCTGTCTCCCAGACAAGTGGACTCTGAGCCCAAGTTCAATGTTTTGTGGGCAGAACATGTGGTTCATCTCCACAGCCTTTTCTGAAGAGGGAGGTGCTAAGTGTTTGAGGAGCTGAAAACATAGGTCACTCTGGACCCAAATTAAATACCAACCACCAAACAATAAGTCTCTGTCTGAATGTAGGTCTCTTGGATCCCAGAGTGGCTCCTTAGCCAGAACGTTTTCTATTCTGTGCCTGTCCCAAGCTGTTAGATTTGAGGCAAGAAAATAATGTCCATGCTTATAGCTTTCAGCAGTGGACACTCAGGTCAGGTGTCTGAGGCAGAAATACAGAAAACCTGTTCTCTCTCTTCTCTCTTTCTCCCATGACTCTAGATGTATACACAAGAAACTGGTGTACTTGAAACTGGATCATGACTGGGAGTCGTGTATAACCCCTGAACTTTCTAGCCTGCATACAAGGTAATTTGGAATTTGTTTTTTTCCCATTCTCACACTGCAAGATTTCCATTGTTAAGGGACACATAAAGTCTTTTCACTTGTTGAGAGAAATTATTCAAAATGTGTAAGTAGGCAAAAGAATAATTTCATGTTTATCGTGGAGCATTGTTCGAAAGTCTACCCAAAGGGGTCAGCAAGTTTTTCTGTAAAGGGATAATTAGTAAAATTTTAGGTTCCAGGGACCCATATGGCTTTCTGTTGACACTACTGTGTTCTGCTATAGACAATAACAAGAACAGGCATAATTGTGTTCCAATGCAATCTTATTCACAAAAACAATTGGCCAGCCAATTTTGGCCCAAGGGCCGTAATTTACCAACCTTTGTAAGTCCAGGAGAATGAACTGTGTTTGATTTTCTATTTCCATTTGATTAGGCCCTGCCTCCATGAGGCTATAAGTTAACTTGATAATGTTGGTTCTATAGAGTTGCAAATTATTGTTGTTGTTAGGTGCCATCCAGTCTGTTCCAACTCATAGCGACCCTGATGACAACAGAAGAAACACTGCCCAAGCCTGCACCATCCTCGTGATCATTGTTGTGCTTGAGCCCATTGTTGCAGTCACTGTGTCAATCCATCTCATTGAGGGTCTTCCTCTTTTATGCTGATCCTCTACCTTACCAAGCATCATGTTCTTCTCCAGGGACTGGTCTCTTCTGATAACGTGTCCAAATTATGTAAGAGGAAATCTCACCATCCTTGCTTCTGAGGAACATTCTGGCTACACCTCTTCCAATGCAGATTTGTTTTTTCTTTTGGTAGTCCATGGTATATTCAACATTCTTCACCAACACCACGACTCAAAGGCATCAATTGTTCTTTGATCTTCTTGTTCATTGCCCAGCTTTCACATACATATGAGGCGATTGAAAACACCATGGCTTGGGTAAGGCACACCTTAGTCTTTAAAGTGACGTCTTTGCTTTTTAACACTTTTGCAGCAGATTTGCCCAATGCAAAGCATCATCTAATTTCTTGACTGCTGCTTCCCTGGGTGTTGACTGTGGATCCAAGCAAAATGAAATCCTTGACAACTTCAATCTTTTCTCTGTTTATCATAATGTTGCTTATTGGTCCAGTTGTCAGGACTTTTGTTTTCTTTATGTTGAGGTGTAATCCACACTGAAGGCTGTAGTCTTTGATCTTCATCAGTAAGTGCTTCAAGTCCTCTTCACTTTCAGCAAGCAAGATTGTGCTATCTGCATAACGTAGGTTGTTAATGAGTTTTCCTCCAATCCTGAAGTCCCATTCTTCTTCATATAGTCCAGCTTCTTGGATTATTTGCTCAGCATACAGATTAAATGGGTATGGTGAAAGGACACAACCCTGAAGAACACCTTTCCTGACTTTAAACCAACCAGTATCCCCTTGTTCTGTCAGAACAACTTCCTCTTGATCTATGTACAGGTTCCTTATGAGCACAATTAAGTGCTATAGAATTCCCATTCTTTGCAATGTTATCCATAATTTGTTATGATCCACATAGTCGAATGTCTTTGCATGAATGTACAAGTTATTATTGTTATTATATTACTATTTTTATAAAATAGGCAACCTCAAAGTTTGTGAGATTTTATTGCCCAGAAGGATTTTAAACACTTTTTTTTCTAATTTCAAAAATACAATCTTATAGTGCCTTTCCTGATGGACTGCAATACAACCTTGATCCCCAATGGCTCTTTGAACCAGCATTGCTATCCTTCCATTTCCCTAATGAATGGGTTCTTTAAGTCAAGGAGTGCTAATTTTATATTTATATGAGAATCATGTTTTTAACTTTCTCAAACTTTGACAATCTAGAATTGAGGCAAACATATCAGCATTCCATACTTAGTACCAAGGATAAACGGAGCACAGTCATCTAGAAAAATAAAGGCAAGTAGGGCATCTGATGGCTCTGCTCTCTATTACACAGACAAGCTTACAAATTTCCCAGGAGATTGTATTGGATTTATCTAGATTCCTGATACCACTTCCAGCCAGGGGCAGGTTAACCAATAAGAACAGTTTGCACCGGCTTACAGAAAGCAAGGTACCCACCAGCTTAATTGTGTGTATCTACTACTCTGTAATGCATAATTTCACCAGCGTATGCCTTGCTTATTGGGTAATCCATCTCTGCCAGCACTCCCTGTGTCTTGAGAGTCACTGGACAAAATAACACCCTTTTTACATCTGTAAATGTGGCAATTCATCAATACAAAGGTTTAGTGCATTTTCAAGCTTTACTATTCTATAGGAACTACATGTTTATAAAAAAAAAAATTATAGCAAAGGTAATTGTTCAAAATCTTCCCCTCTTATCCGCCTCATCCATCCATCCAAGAGAGTTCCACAAAATGAAAGAATAATTGTTTCAACTGAGTCAGGGAACATATGCAAAGTGTCTTAAATATGTTAAGCTTGAAACACATAATGTTAACTTGATGATCGCTTTAAAAACTAGGAGAGATTTTATGGAAAAAAAGGTACACACCTCAATTAGCTCTGACTTTTCCATTGGAATGTGAAAGTTGGAAACAAAGAAGAAGGATCAGTAGTTGGAAAATATAGCCTTGGTGATAGAAACAATGCCGGAGATCAAATGATAGAATTTTGCAAGACCAATGACTTCTTCATTGCAAACACCTTCTTTCACCAATATAAACGGCGACTATACACATGTACCTCACCAGATGGAACACACAGAAATCAAATCGACTACATCTGTGGAAAGAGACGATGGAAAAGCTCAAAATCATCAGTCAGAACAAGGCCAGGGGCCTACCGTGGAACAGATGATCAATTGCTTATAAGCAAGTTCAAGCTGAGAGTGAAGAAGATCAGAGGAAGTCCACGAGAGCCAAAATATGACCTTGAGTATATCCCACCTGAATTTAGAGACCATCTCAAGAATAGATTTGAAGCATTGTACACTAGTGACCGAAGACCAGACGAGTTGTGGAATGACATCAAGGACATCATCCGTGAACAAAGCAAGAGGTCATTGAAAAGACAGGAAAGAAAGAAAAGACCAAGATGGACGTCAGAGGGGACTCTGAAACTTGCTCTTGAGCTTCGAGCAGCTAGAGCAAAAGGAAGAACTGATGAAGTAAAAGAACTGAACAGAAGATTTCAAAGGGCCTCTTGAAAAGACAAAGTAAAGTATTAGAATGACATGTAAAGAGCTGGAGATGGAAAACCAAAAGGGAAGAACACGCTCGGCGTTTCTCAAGCTGAAAGAACTGAAGAAAAAATACAAGCCTCGAGTTGCAATAGTGAAGGATTCCATGGGGAAAATATTAAATGATGCAGGAAGCATCAAAAGAAGACAGAAGGAATACACGGAGTCATTATTCCAAAAAGAATTAGTCGATATTCAACCATTTGAAGAGGTGGCATATGATCAGGAACCAATGGTGCTGAAGGAAGAAGTCCAAGCTGCTCTGAAGGCATTGGCGAAAAACAAGGCTCCAGGAATTGATGGAATATCAATTGAGATGTTTCAACAAACAGATGCAGCACTGGAGGTGCTCACTCGTCTATGCCAAGAAATATGGAAGACAGCTTCCTGGCCAACTGACTGGAAGAGATCCATATTTATGCCTATTCCCAAGAAAGGTATTCGAACTGAATGTGGAAATTATAGAACAATATCATTAATATCACACACAAGCAAAATTTTGCTGAAGATCATTCAAAAACGGCTGCAGCTGTATATCGACAGGGAACTGCCAGAAATTCAGGCCAGTTTCAGAAGAGGATATGGAACCTGGGCTATCATTGCTGATGTCAGATGGATCCTGGCTGAAAGCAGAGAATACCAGGAGGATGTTTACCTATGTTTTATTGACTATGCAAAGGCATTTGACTGTGTGGATCATAACAAACTATGGATAACACTGGGAAGAATGGGAATTCCAGAACACTTAATTGTGCTCATGAGGAACCTTTACATAGATCAAGAGGCAGTTGTTCGGACAGAACAAGGGGATACTGATTGGTTTAAAGTCAGGAAAGGTGTGCTTCAGGGTTGTATTCTTTCACCATACCTATTTAATCTGTATGCTGAACAAATAATGTGAAGAACTGGACTATATGAAGAAGAACAGGGCATCAGGATTGGAGGAAGACTTACTAACAACCTGCGTTATGCAGGTGACACAACCTTGCTTGCTGAAAGTGAAGAGGACTTGAAGCACTTACCAATGAAGATCAAAGACCACACCCTTCAGTATGGATTGCACCTCAACATAAAGAAAACAAAAATTCTCACAACTGGACCAATGAGCAACATCATGATAAATGGAGAAAAGATTGAAGTTGTCACGGATTTCATTTTACTTGGATCCACAATCAACAGCCATGGAAGCAGCAGTCAAGAAATCAAAAGACACATTGCATTGGGCAAATCTGCTGCAAAAGACCTCTTCAAAGTGTTGAAGAGCAAAGATGTCACCCTGAAGACTAAGGTGCGCCTGACCCAAGCCATGGTATTTTCAATCACATCATATGCATGTGAAAGCTGGACAATGAATAAGGAAGACCAAAGAAAAGTTGACGCCTTTGAATTGTGGTGTTGGCAAAGAATATCAAATATACCACGGACTGCCCAAAGAACGAACAAATCTGTCTCAGATGAAGTGCGGCCAGAATGCTCCTCAGAGGCAAGGATGGCGAAACTGCATCTTACATACTTTGGACATGTTGTCAGGAGGGATCAGTCCCTGGAGAAGGACATCATGCTTGGTAGAGTACAGGGTCAGCGGAAAAGAGGAAGACCCTCAACGAGGTGGATTGACACAGTGGCTGCAACAATGACCTCAAGCATAACAACCGTTGTAAGGATGGTGCATGACTGGGCAGTGTTTTGTTCTGTTGTGCATAGGGTCGCTATGAGTTGGAACTGACTCGACAGCACCCAACAACAGCAACATTTCCATAAGATCAGGTTTGGACCAGGCTAATTTTAGTGAACATTCTAAACCTGCAATAGTGTATTTTTATCAGTTTTTAACTGTGTAGTATCAACAGCTCATTTTTGGTTCCTCTCATTTCTATACAGATAACTTCTCATCTTCATTTTCAGGGCACAACTAGTCTTCCAAGTATCAGTTCCCCATTTTCAAAGTCCTGTAAACATCTCCATCCACCTCCAAGCCTGTTCTTCTTCCTGACTGACTTGGCACTCTTACCACCACCACCCATATCCAGTTGGTAGCTGAATCCTTCTAGTGCTATTCCATTCTCACTGACAACATCCTAGCACAGGCTTTCTTTAGTTCATTAACTTTTATTTGCTCAGTTGCCTAGCCTGCTGTTTCTCTCTCAGAGCTCCTCCCTACTCCATTGATATTGCAGGCAGCCACAAACTAATTTTCTTAAACCTGGATTTTCTAGTGTCCATCTTCCTTTCCTCTGATCAAAAAGCATATACTATTTCTTATTACTGGGTAAAAAAAATTCAAACCCAAGGCCCCACATAACCTATGCCTGAAAACTTCAAGCATTGATTCATGTAAACTGCCACTTAAATTCTTGTTCGCTGTTATCTCTGTTTCTGAAATATAATTTACCCCAGCCTTTCCTTGAATTACTGTATTTTTACATGTCCCAACCCTGCCCAAAAGGTCCCCCAAATTCTCTCAAAGAAACCAAATTTCTCTCCTTTGACATTTACCATCTTTCATTGGTTCTCTCCCATATTAACATTCTTAAATTTCTTGGGTATTAGTAAGCAGCAAAATGTGTGGCTTCGAAGTCAAACAGTTTTGGTTTGCACCCAACCATTGACATTCATTAGCTCTGTGACCTATGCCAATGGACTAAATGGTTCTGACTCTTGATTTTTACATTATCTGTAAAACAAAAAAAGGATAAGAACATTTTTGGGTGGGGACGGGTCTGGGATTTTGTAGGAAAAAAAATGAGTGAAATTGGCCCACAGTAAATATCATTTACATGGTTCTATAATGTTACACCTTGTATATCTGACTTTGCCTTCTAATTAAAATTATTTAATGAAGACCTACAGGATGTTTGGTTTTTTTGGCCATGCAGTCTCCTTCCCTTTTTTTTTTTTTGCTAACATCCACCAGGCTGTTTTCTTCCTCATTTTTCCAGTCTTGGTGAGAAAGTAAATTTAGGTGCCTCACCTTTAGCCAAGTGTGTGGGCAGATTAGCAAAGATTCACAAATTAGACTTTCTGTCCTAGGGCTTTGTACCTTCAACTGCAAAATTAACGGCTAAAAAATAATAACAATAATTGGAGTGCTTTCATTCCAATATTGTACGCCCAACAAAACTGTTGAATGTTCGCTCTTCCTGATATCCCTGGGATGTCTGATTTCCTTCTTTCTGTTTCTATTTATCTTTCCCTTCAGTTCTATACCCACCTTAACCAAAGCCTCTCTAATAATTTTTGTATGCTTACGTTAGAATTGGTTTTTGTTGCTTGCATTCAATGAACCCTAACATAGAATTATATCATTGACCTTTTAGCCTCCTATAGCCCCAACTCTGGTGGCTTAGTGGTTAGGTGCTATGGCTGCTAACCAAAGGGTCAGCAGTTCGAATCTGCCAGGCGCTCCTTGGAAGAGCTATGGAGCAGTTCTTCTCTGTCCTATAGGGTCACTATGAGTCGGAATCGACTCAACGGCACTGGGTTTTTGGGTTAGCCCCAACTCATTTTCTAGTACTAAAAGTCTGCCGCACATTTTTGTGAAACAAAAAATGGAACTCTTCAACCCTATTGGTGTTATCTGTATACACTTAATCCTATAATAAATCAGAATTCTTACATGCTTCGTTTGCTTCTATTCTAAAAATCCATATATTTATGTCCATTTTGCTCTAAAAATAATTTAAGATGATTTCACTTATATTTACACAGAGAATTAAAACAGTGTCGAAGGAGCGTGAAAATGATGGGAAGGAGCTTTTCTCACAAAGAGAGTTATAAAACAAAGAGTCCCTTATCTTGACCATCAGACTGATAATTCATTTCAAACTTTTCTTTTCTAATTCAGTTGTTTTCTACCCTGGCTACCTCTAGACTCAACCGTAAAGAATATTTTTTAATATAGGTAAAAATATCTTAAAAAATAATTTTATCTGGAGCACTGGGAGTAGAAGCTGCAAAACAGTGTTTTGTAAATGCCCCCAGTAGATTTCTGGTGCACAGTAAGGGTTGAGGGCTTCAGAATCATGGATACACTAAATTATTCAAGGTGTTTAAAAATGGAATATTGACCTTCAAATAGTAATTGTCAAGTGTAGAAAATTTGGTCTAGATTTAGGAACAAAAATGTGAGCATAAAAGATTTGGTAAAATAAGCTTTCTTGAAAAACCCTAATACTCTATAATTATTTTTCCATCAAAACTAAATAATGCCAAGTAGATGGCCTCTTCCAAGTAACAAGTCTTTAAAACCAAAGTAAAACTTAAAACCACTCTTCAAATAGCATCCTTCCAGTAGGCAGATGGCCTATTTTAGTTCATTTCCCGTTTCTGCCTGGTGGAGTTTATGGAATATTTTGAGAATCAATGGCAATTAGGAATTGGCTGCCAATTTAGGTATTTGATTTGGAAATTTAGTCTTTGAAAACCATCAATTCCAAATACAGGGCAAGCTTTCCTTATTATTCTATCCCAGAAACTGGTACTAAGAAAACTCTAAATGAACATTTATAAATGCAGGAGCCAGATATTCTGGGCTGCAGGTGGAGGAAACACAGCTGCCAGGAAAAATGAGACACCTGTTATGTCCTTGAGTACCCTTTGATGGAAAGGAGGAGGGCAATACGGTTTGCTGTGGTATATATCAGGTGAGTAAATAGTTATAAATAAGAGTGATTAAAGAGCACTGTCGGGAGACCTTCCTGCAAAGGGAGGCACAGTGGTCCTTGGTAGTAAGGAATCAAGGCTGGTGGACTTAGGCAGCTTTCGATAAACACAAAGCACTGCTGGAAAAATTACATACCTGCCATAATCAGTCATTAATACCTTAGGAGATATTAGTTCATCAGAGAAATAATTAATTACTCATTCAAGCAGTTCAGCAGATGTCTGTGAAAGCCTGTGTCTCTGTGTGACATTGTGCTAGGTTTAGGGGCATCAGTTCTCAAACCTAGATGTGAAGGATCACTTGAAGAACTTACTAATAGACCTGAATCTCAACGTCAAGTATTCTGACTTATAGAAATTGTGAAGGGGCAGGACTCTGCATTTTAATAAGCACCCCAAGGGGACTTATAATGTAGGTGGTCTAAAGACAACACTTTGAGAAATCTATGGAGATTAATACTAAGCCTCCATTGAGAGAAACTTAATTTGCAGGGAGGAGAGTATTTTGGAAAGACTTGAGAAGACAGAGTTCAAGCAGGGGTTTCTGGATGTAGTCAGGAAGCCTCAAGGAACTGAAAGTGATGGGAAAGTCTTGAGTGCAGGATACTCCAGAAGTAGGAGAGGCCAAAAGGAAGTGAAGGTAAATGATTGCTGAGAACAAACTTCAGAATTACAAAATTTTGGTTAATACCCACTTTGGGGAGAACAACACTTCAGAAAGTGTAAGACCATAAGAAAATGCCAGATCAGCAAACAATAACCAAGTGTAACTACCTATCAGACATTACACCAGCTGGTTTAAATACAACATCTTCACTAGGTGGCAGATGTAGCCGTTGGTTCACAGCATGGATTCTAGAGCAATGGTCTTCAAACCTGTCTATACCTGAGTTCACCTAGGAGCTTGGAAAAATTCTGATGCCCCAACCAAATAATTTCTTACTTAACTGGTCTGGGATATAGCCTGAGACTTTTTGTTTCTTCAATGCTTTCTTCGCAGCAAGAGGTGAGTACTAATGTTCTAGAGCAGTACTTCTCAAACTTTGGCATGTATCAGAGTCACCTGGGAAGATAACGAATAACACAGAGGCCCAGGCTCCTTGAAGTACAACAGGGCCTGGCCTTTACTAAGTTTCCCAGGTGATTCTGACACCTACCAAGTTTGAGAATCACTGCTCTAGAGTGAGGAGCCCTGGTGGTACAGCAGTTAAAGCACTCATCTGCTAATCGAAAGATCAGCGGTTTGACCCTACCAGCTGCTCCTTGGGAGAAAGATGTGGCTGTCTGCTTCCGTAAAGATTTACAGTTCTGCTCTGCGCTCTAGGGTCTCTATGAGTCAGAATCGACTTGAAGGCAGTGAGTTGGGTCTGATTCGGCTCTAGAATGAGACCCTGTGGGTTGGAATCCTGGCCATCTGTCATTTGTGTGCCTTGAAAAAGTTACTCAACTAATCTGTGCTTCCATCTCTACATCTGTATAAGTGAGGGTAGTAGGACACACTTGATGAGAAATGAATGGGGATGGCTCTGAGTGCTTCTCCTTCTCCTTTTCTGGGTGGCTTAGCAGAGAGCTGGCTCAGCATCTATGAGTTAGCTCAATGAAAGAACAGACTGATACCAGCCACCAGCCCCAGCCCTGCTAACATGGTCACTTCCCCAAAGAAATAATTTCCATTGTTTCATACATAGTCTCATACATGTTCCCTGTATCTGCTATCTCAACCCCACCCCACCACAATTATGTAGAACAGTGGTTTTCAAATGTCAGGGTGGATTTAATCATTTGGAGGACTTGATAAAATACAGATTATTGGGCTTTATCTCTGGAGATTCTGATTCAGTAGGTCTGGCTGGGACACAAGAATTTGTACTTCTAATGAGTTTTCAAGTGATACTCATGCCGGTCAGGGACCATTCTTTGAGAGCCACTGATGTACACTTTGAGAATAGGATTCCTCTCTACCAAACCCATGCTTAAACTGTGGGTTAAGTAGAGTCTGAGGATTGTGTATATTTCACTACTTCTCTGACTATAAGATTTCCTTCAATAATCTCTCTTTTGTATCTGCACCATGTGATGCTATTGGTGTGTGTCTGTGGCTACAGTGAGGATTATAAGTGCTATCACATGTAAAATTGTTTAGACATGTAAACTAACAAATAGTTTGAACCCCAAGATGGAAGCCAATATCTTTTTTTATTTGACAAACACTTCTTGAACACCTACTATGGGCTAGACTTTTGGCTAGATGCTGGAATTATTATTATGAATAAAACACATTCCTTGTACTCTATGAATAAATTCGTGTCCACAAATAATCATAATATTAGGATAAACACAAAATATAAGTAGTCTCTGATATGGTCAGGCTCCCCTTAAATTAATTATCATTAAAGAAGGGCAAAGAACAAAATTTGCTTCTCTGCCTCCACCCAACCCCATGGGAGGCATGAGAAGTCTCTGTCCTGTCCCTTCTAGGGCCCACAGCAGAGCTGCGCTCCACATGCCTAGTGTCAGGCTGAATTAGATCACCAAAGGTAAACATAGTACAGGAAATAGTATTTAAGAAATAACTATTAGATGTGGTTTAATCCTGACCTTTTTTTTCCCCACACTCAAGATGTTTGAAGCTTTATTATTCTTCTTATTGTTATATCTGGTATTTACATAGAATCTTTCTTTAAGCACTGCTTCTCCTACTGTTAGCATCACCTGCATCACGTTCCTAAAGACTAGAAAACGTCACTGGCATGCCCATTTTAGGAGAGAGGTAAGATGATGAACTCCTGCTGACCCCATGTGTTACGGAGTAGAACTGCTCCATACAGTATTATTGGCTGTAATCTTTATGGATGTAGATCACCAGGCCTTTCTTCCATGGAGCTGCTGGGTGGAATCAGACTGCCAAATTTTAGGTTAGTAGTGAAGCACAAGCTGTTGCCATGACTCTGTGGCAAGATTTTTTTTTTTTTTTTTTAATGGGATGGAAAGACCTTAAATGGATGGTCCCAGAGCAGGAAACTGAAACTATAATTTCTGACTGAGGGTCTAGATCACTATATTCTGTTGTGTCCCAAGAAGTGAAAGAAAGATATCGTTCAGGGGCATGTGTCTCATTCATAACCACCTCTGTAAACAACCTGAGAGCACCTCAAAGGCAAAGATTTTGGCCAAAAAATAAATGCATGAAACCAAAGGGGAGGGATTATTTTTTAGAAATCTTGACTCATCATCTGAAAAAGACCCCTTGTCCTAGTCCTTGTCCTTTTCACAGAGTCATTACAAACAGGCAACTTTAAATGAAAATATAAATCTCCGTTTTCACACAGGATATGGTGGCTACTACCTGATCCCTTTTACTGTCAAGAGTGTTTATGCTTACTCAATTGCCTTCAGTAATGTTTAACAAATGGTGTAGGCTGGACCACCCAGCTGGTGGTAAGAATAAAGGAGAAACCATTCCCAGCCTCTGTGTTTTCCTATGCTGACAATGTCCCCAAAAGAATGAGAACTGCATGTTAAATAGGAGGATTTCCTCATTTAAAATAAATTGCCTCCAGAGTCTTACCACATTACTGTTAGCAGGTCTAGAGAAGTTGGACAGACAAATGGTTGGGTTTTCTCTGTCAGATTCTTTGATCTAGTGGGTAAGCTACCCAATCAGATGTAGAAATGGGGTGTGGGTCCACAGCCCACCTCCCAAACTCATGTGAGGGATATCCAGGCAACTTTCTCAGCTCCCAGTGTTTCACAAAAGCACCAAAAATTCAACATTTCAGCCTTACCACCTAGAATATCTTCTTTTGCATGTGTTCATTTCCAGGGAATCCTACAAATATTTACAATCTGAGGTCACTTTGAAATAACAGTTTCTAGATGTTGACAGAAAACACGTCTGGCCTGATCTGAACCGTATCAGCTTCTGTACTGGGACGGAACATCTTCTCTGTGAAAGACTCTTGCAAAACCCAAATGTAAGAATTATTAGAAGGCTTAGACAGGGAGTGAAACAAAAACCCAATTCCTGATGAGGTCGCGTTGGGATTCTATATGAATTCAGTTGTATTAAGGTAAGAATATGGTAAAATTTTACTGGCTCAGGGTCATCCCACATTTGAAGGAATCCTAGCATATTAGCATAAAAAAATTTTTTTTTTTTTTAAATTATTCTTAACTCCACTAAACCATTCAAGAGCAAGGAATTATACCTCTAAGACCTGGCATAATAACAGGCAGTCAATATCTGCTTA
Organism: Elephas maximus indicus; assembly: GCF_024166365.1. Taxonomy (NCBI): domain Eukaryota; kingdom Metazoa; phylum Chordata; class Mammalia; order Proboscidea; family Elephantidae; genus Elephas; species Elephas maximus. Next base: position 46,283,049 of record NC_064843.1, read on the forward strand.
TATAAATAACCCCCCCACCACCATTTTTAAGGTCTTTGGATGGCACTAATGGTCTGTGTTCAACTATTAACCTAAATATTGGTGGTTTGAACCCACCCAACAGTGCCACAAAACAAAGGACTGGAGATTTGCTTCTATAAAGATTACGGAGCTCTGGTGGCATAGTAGTTAAGAGTTCAGCTGCTAACCAAAAGGTCAGCAGTTCAAATCCACCAGCCGCTCCTTGGAAACCCTGTGCAGCAGCTCTACTCTGTCCTATAGGGTCCCTATGAGTCGGAACCAACTCAACAGCACCTAGCAACAACAACAACATGGTGCAGTTCTACCTTGTAACACACGGGGTTGCCATAAGTTGAAATCGACTCTATGGCAATGGGCTACCACTGTTTTTATGTTCATATAACTTATAAATATTCACTCAATACTTATGAGGCCAACCCTTTATCCAGGCAAATTGTGGTCCCCTCCTTAGATCTTCATCACTCGAAAAGGTATTAACAAACACCCAAGCCAGGAGAGAGTAATCTTCAAGATAGTTGCCATTGGGTCATTTTAATCAAAATCTAGATGAGTTCTCTGCTATTCAGATAAGACTGGTAATACCACGCAAAGTCTAGGGCAATTGCATTTTATTTCCCTAACCAATCCATATCACTCAGAGCCTGGAAGAATACCCATAAATATTGGAGGCAAGGAAGAACCAGTTTGGCCTGCAGAGTTTTAGGAAAATATATGGCTATTGTGATATAGAAATGCCAGCTGTGGCTTGCAAAATCTTAGTAGATTGTATTGCTTCTGGCTTCCCGGGAATGATAAGTATATCCCAAGATTATCTCAGCAGAGTATGTTTCTGAATAAAGCTCATGAAAATTACAGAAAAACTTCTTCATTCATAACTGTTCACAAAACTTTCTTGGTTTCAGGCCCTCTTTTCATCCTAAAATAACGAGAGATGTTAATAGGATAGGAATTAGCATGCCTTTAGCTCAGCAAAATTCCCCCTTAATTCAGATAGGCTGCTTTTGGAGGTCTTCACCAACGTATAAGCTCAGCATTTCGTGACATTACCATGAGCCCATTTAGCGGGGAAATGCTTTCATTCACAACGTGATGGCATCCCACCCCCATTATGCCCCATAAATGAATAACACTATATATAGGCAAGGGGTAATGAGAAGGCAAAACATTTTAAAACACAGCCAGGTTATTGTTGCTTTGAGTCTCTGTTTAAATGAGGACTTGGAGGATAAATAAAGACCAATCACATTGCCTCATCTTGTGGAACAAGATGTAAAAAATACCCCTGAGAGTAATTCTCCCTCCAAATTGCCTACACTTAAGTAGGATCCAGAATGTGTGTTCTTCTTTCTCACTGAAGTCTTCCTTTAAGCTGAGAAGCTCATGTTACAATATTCTCCTCATTCTGATAAAAAAAAAAAATAATCAAAATGCACTGCTTCTGTTTTCTTAACTGAAGAGCTTTCTATTAATCTGGTGGAGGGATGGGGGAGAGAAAAAAAAAAAAAAACAGTAGCCGGGCAGTTGATTTTGACCCATGGCGAAGAGTAGAACTGCGATCCATAGGAATTTCATGGCTGTGAACTTTCAGAAGCAAGTCATCAGGCCTTTCTTTCCTGAGGCACCTCTGGGAGGGTTTGAACTGTCAGCCTTTCAGTTAGTAACCCAGCACTTAACCGTTTGTACCACCCAAGGACTCCTAAACTAGGAAAAGAGAGCCACTTTTAACAATCAGCCGTCCCCTTGCTTTCTGAAGATTTTCTTTATTTTCTTGAAAATTATTTTCTTTATTTTCTTGAAAATTAGACTCAAAGGAAGACAGAAACTGTATCAAAGACCTATCACCAGATGGAAGTGGTGGCTTCTAGATTTTATTCTACCAAGTGGCCTATAATTAGCAAACCTAGGGTGCTATTACTTCTGATCATTTTAGCCACATGGTTCCTAGCCTTGGCTATGTCTTAGAAATGCTTCATGAGCTTTCGGAAATCCCAAGGTGCACAGCACCCCAGACCATTTAAACAGGAATCCTGGAGGTGAGACTCAGGCCTCAGTATTTTCTGAAGTTCCGCTGGTGACTCAACGGCACACCCAGGGTTGAGAACCAACGTCTTAAGACAGTGGCTCTCAAATTTAGGTGTGTATCAGAATCACCTGGGGGATTGTTAAAATACAGATTGCTGAGATTCTTCTCTAGAGCTTCTGATTCTGTAGGTCTAGGGTGAGGCCCAAGAATCTGCATTTCTAACAAGTTACCAAATGGTGCTGATGTTGGTCCTGATGCTGTTCTTACAGGGATCACACCTGGAAAACCAATGTGCTAAATGAATACATCGTTCTGCCAGTATTAGGCAGAGAAGATAAAGCTCGTTTGTTTGCATTTTAGGAACAGGGCTTTAATACTCCCAGCTGTTTTTAATAACATTATAGAATCTTTAATTTGACAAACTAATGGAAATACTGATGACATTGCCAAAGAGCAAGACTTAATGGCCTTATTTCCCTTTCAATTATAAAGAAATCCAAGTCGTAAAAATAACTGAGATGTTTAAACAAACCACTTATGTAGTACTTAGGTGAAATTGTAACCCTTGTAAAATGGCACAGATTATAATCAATATCATGAAGTATCTGGCTTGTTTCATTCAGTTCACTTGAAAATTTGAACAGCCAGAGAATTCAAGAAAGAGAATTGTGTAATGATACCTGGATTAGCAAGAAGGCAGTGATTCAAAATATGTATCTAGCTCATAATGTTTTTCTCATTCCTTAGGAAACAGTTTTCTTCCAAATCTTTGAAAACCCCCAACATTCTCTGACTCCATACCAGCTTGGGCACATCAGACTAATTTCCTCATCTTCCAATCATATATCCTAGTGTCATTGTATGAATCCCATTTCTGCCTATTTGGGGTCAAATTTTTTGCTGACTGGTTATGTATATAACCATGGGGCCTTATAAAATAATTTTTAAAGGATTTGTGTGGGAATGTTTATATCAGCTTTACTCAGGAAAAAAAAAAAAAAACCTGAAAACAAACACAAATGCCTGTCAACAATAGAATGATGAATAAATGATGGTGTATTTATACAGTGAAGTACTATACAGCAATAAAAAATGGCATACCACACAACAGCATGAGGAATCTCATACGTATAATATTGAGTCAAAGAAGCCAGACATGCAAGAGTACATACTGAATGATTCCATTTATGTGAAGTTCAAGAACAAGCAAAACTAATTTATGGCCATAAAATTCACAAGAATGGTTACCTCTGAGGAGGAGTATTGACTAAAAGGGAGCTCTGGTGCAGTGGTTACGAGCTCTGCTGCTAACCAAAAGGTCAACAGTTCAAATACACCTGCCGCTCCTATGGGGCAGTTCTCTGTCCTATAGGGTTGCTATGAGTCAGAATTGACTTGATGGCAGCTGGTTATTGACTGAAAAAGGAGTCTCTGGGTGGCGCAAATGCTTAAGCGCTAAACTACTAACTGAGATGTTGGCGGTTCAAATCCACCCAGCAGCACCTCAGAAGATAGGCCTGGCCATCTGCTTTCTAAAGTTCACAGCCTTGAAACCCAATAGAGCAGTTCTACTCAGCACCCATGGGGTCACCATGAGTCAAAATTGACTCAACAGCAACTAACAACAACATTGACTGAAAAGGGGCGTGACTGAGACCTCTATGATGCTGAAATAGTCTACTTTTTATTCTGGTAGGTAAGTGGTAGTTAAGGGTGGTGGTGAAGTGGCTCTGTGCATACGTAGGAAACCCTGGTGGCATAGTGGTTAAGTGCTATGGCTGCTAAACAAAAGGCTGGCATTTCGAATATACCAGGTCCTCCTTTTTTTTTTTTCCTTGGAAATCATATGAGGCAGTTCTACTCTATCCTGCAGGGTCTCTATGAGTCGGAATCTACTCGACAGCAATGGTTTTTTTGGGGACGCATCCGGCGCTCCTTGGAAACTCTACGGGGCAGTTCTACTCTGTCCTACAGGGTCGCTATGAGTCGGAATCAACTCGACGGCACTGGGTTTGGTTTCGGTTTATATGTAAGCGTTAATTAAGCTTAATGATTTGTGTGCATATTCTATGGTATAATTTAATTGGCGATTTTAATTTCAAAATTGCATTAATATGACAAATTACTTTTTGTGAAATATCTCTCGTACTCAAATTCAAAAGCCTTTGTGGGGTACTTATACGCAGCAAATAACACAACCAGAGAGCTGGTTGTTAATCATTTAATTGCGCACCATCGCCCATAACTGGCATAAAATCTAAGCTCTAAAATTAAATGCCAGCCTGGTACTATTCCAAATTTCCATCTTTTTAAGACACTTTCCGTGTTACTTGCCTCAAATAATTTCTCTTTCTTTAGTATTTATGTTCTTCACTGTACTATCAGTGATTAGCAGTGGTTATAAACAGCATTTCACATATTTTGCTTTGATGTGCAATCTCTTTTTTCATAAAATAAATATTAACATCTCAGAACTAAAGTTTGTGGAAGCATCATGAGTCAAAAAACAAATGTTTAGACTGATTTGTGTTTTTTACTCATTGTTGAGTTTTTCACTCATTGTTGATGTTTTCACTGTTGAGGATGTCTATAGACAGGATCAAATGAGAGTAAAGATACCTAACCAAGTATGAGCTTTTAAATTAAAAAAAAAAAAGATGGGGGGTTTCAATCCCTTATTTTTGCAGTGAATTTTCAAGTAGATGTGAAATTTTTGAATCATTAATATTAGAATATAAAGAGAGACCTTATTAGATTTTAAAGACACTGTGAAAATCATCTCACTTTCTAGCCTCAAATGTAGTTCATAAAAGATTATTCAATGATATTTAGTTGTTGTTGTTGTTAGTTGTCTTTAAGTCTGCTCTAACTCATGGTAACTGTCATGGATTGAATTACGTCCCCCAAAAAATATGCTTATCAATTTGGCTGGGCCATGATTCTCAGTATTGGGTGGTTGTCCTCCATTTTGTGATTGTAATTTTATGTTAAAGAGGATTAGGGTGGGATTGTAACACCCTTACTAAGGTCACATCCCTGATCCAATGTAAAGGGAGTTTCCTTGGGGTGTGGCCTGCACCACATTTTATCTTAAAAAAAAGAATTTTTTTTTTTTTTGGTTGCTTCTCTTTCCTTTTATCTTACAAGAGATAAAAGGAAAGACAAGTAACCAGAGAGTTGGGGACCTCATACCACCAAGAAAGTAGCTCCAGGGGCAGAGCGCATCCTTGGAACCTGAGGTTCCTGTGATGAGATGCTCCCAAACCAAAGGAAGACTGATAACAAGGATCTGCCTCCAGAGCCGAAAGAGAGAAAACTTTCCCCTGGAGCTGATGCCTTGAATTTGGACTTCAAACCTCCTAAACTGTGAGAGAATAAATTTCTGTTTGTTAAAGCCATCTACGTGTGCTATTTCTGTTATAGCAGCACTAGACAACTAAGGCAGTAACCTTATGTATAACAGAATGAAACATTGCCCAGTCCTGTGCCATCTTAAAATTGTTTCTATGTTTGAGTCCCTTGTTATGGCTATTGTGTCAATCCATCTAATTGAGGGTGAGGGTTTCCCTCATTTTTATTGGCACTCTACTTTACCAAACATGATCTCTTTTCTAGCAATTGGTCTTTCCTGATGACATGGAAAGTAAGTGGAGTCAAAGTCTTACCACCCTCACTTCTAAGGAATATTCTGGTTGTATTTCTTCTAATACTGATTTGTTCATTCTTTTGGAAGTTCACAGATCATCAATTGCTCATGTGCAAGTTCAAGTTGAAGCTGAAGAAAATCAAAGCACATCCAAGAGAGCCAAAGTATAACCTTGAGTATATCCTGCTTGAATTTAGAGACTGTATTAAGAATAGATTTGATGCACTGAAAACTAGTAACTGAAAGCCAAAACAATGGTGAGGAGACATCAAGGATATCATACCTGAAGAAAGCAAATGATCATTAAAAAGACAGGAAGGAAGGAAATGACCGAAATGGATTTCAGAAGATACTCTGAAACTTGCTCTGAAGTGCAGAGTAGCTAAAATAAATGAAAGAACCGATGAGGTAAAAGCTCAACAGAGATTTCAAAGGGCAGCTTGAGAAGACAAGGTAAAGTATTATGAAAAAATGTGCAAAGACCTGAAGTTAGAAAACAAAAAGGGAAGAACATGGTCAGTAATTCTCAAGATGAAAGACTGAAGGGAAAATTCAAGCCTCCAGTTACATTACTGAAGGATTCTATGGGCAAAAAAATTGAATGATGCAGGAAGCATCAAAAGAAGATGGAATACATAGAATCACCATACCAAAAAGAATTGGTTGACATGCAACCATTTCAGAATCTAGCATATGGTCAAGCACCACTGCTACTGAAGCAAGTTCAAGCTGCTTGAAGACATTGGCTAAAAACAAGGCTACAGAAATTGATGAAACACCAACTGGATGCTTCAACAAACAGATGCAAGGCTGGAAGTTCTTACTCATCTTGGTCAAGAAATTTGGAAAACAGCTACCTGGCCAACCAACTGGAAGAGATCCACATTTATGCCATTCCAAAGAAAGGTAATCAAACAATGCAGAGATTATTGAACAATTATCGTTAATATCACATGCTAGCAAAATTTTGCTGAACGTAATTTTAAAATGACTAGTATCCAATGGGTGCAATTATATGAAGGGGAAGATTTTATGGTTAGAGATGTGATATGCCCTGTTAATCACAGTTGAAAGGTTTCTTTCATTACTTCAAGTCTTCTGAGAGATTTTCATATATTAATGACCATAAAGGAAATAATAATGCAGAAATTTAAAAAATTATTTGCCTATCAAATGAAAACATTTATCATGAAGCCTCCCATATGCCATGTTCCGTGGAATTTTTTAAAAATGCCTAATCGTCTCAATTTGCAGTTGAGAAAACTGAAATCCAAAGGCAATGATGGACTCATAACACCTTCCTTTCAATTTCCACATACATGACTCCTTCCAGAATGCACATTAAAAACTATTTTTCTTTTTCTATCCTTCTTCAGGACATTGCAAAATGAGAGAAGAAGGCCAGGTTGGAAAAAGAAAGAAGTTCAGAATGAGCCTGCCACAATCCAACCCTACCTCTGAAACTATGAGCTTTGAGAACCTAGCCACGTCTCATAGTTTTATTTGGCCTCGCTTGGCTCAACAATTATGAGGATGAGATCTACTTCAGAGGGTTGTCATGAGTGTAAAAACAGATCAAATACAAAAGCCTGCCCCTTTTCCAGTGCTCTTTTTTAGATTACATAATTTAGAATATTTTTCTGCAGCTTTCTAATTCTGATTTATAATACCTGTGGCAGTTTTGGAAACTCTGGTGGCGTAGTGGTTAAGTGCTACAGCCACTAACCAAAGGGTCAGCAGTTCAAATCCACCAGGCACTCCTTGGAAACTCCATGGGGGAGTTCTACTCTGTCCTATAGGATCGCTATGAGTCGGAATCAACTCGGGTACTGGGTATGGCAGTTTTTAAAAACATGGTGGCAAATTCTTCGACATTGTCACTCTTTCCATGCACAGGTGGAGTTTATGCCCCCTTCTTTTAATTGGGGGGGGGCTTGTAAATGCTTCATTTGGTAGAGTAAGTGGAATAGATGTTCTACTCAAGGTTGGAATATGAATGGGCTCTTGTCTACTCTGACACTCTCGCTTGCAGCATTGAACTACACTATGAAGGGATCAGTTACCCTGAGACTGACATGCCTGGAGAAGCCAATCCATGTGGAGAAACCATGAGTAGATGCTTTGTAGTCCTAGAGTCGTCATAGCCCATGTGCCAGACATGTGAATGAAGGTGCTTTTGGAAGATACCAGGCCCTTATGTCAAATCATCCTCAGATGTGAAGCAGAAACAAGCAAACCCTGCTGAGTCTGAATTTCTAACCAACGGAATCATGAGCCATAAGTAGTTGTTTTAAGTCAGTAGGCTCTGAGATAGTTTGTTACACAGCATTAGCGGCCAGAACATTGCCCATGAAAACAGAGTCCTGTACAGATGCTGAACACACTTGTTATAATGCCATTGTCATTTATCATTTTGATCCATTGTTAAATAAGCCCCTAGGCCAAGACATGGGGACAATGACAGAACATCAGCTATGAATCACACTGTTCAGAGAACTATAGTCCTACTCAACTATTTAAACTGATACTACAGATGAATAAGGAAATCAATTAATTCAAGGTGATAAAATATTTAATTTTAAAGAATATATGAATGTCATTATAAGCCAATTAAAAAAACTCTCATTTGACTTATTTTTTTATCATTTTTTATTGTGCTTTAAGTGAAAGTTTACAGATCAAGTCAGTCTCTCATACAAAAATTTATATACACCTGGCTATGCACTCCTAGCTGCTCTCCCTCTAATGAGACAGCACACTCCTCCTCTCCACCCTGTATTCCTGTGTCCATTCAGTCAGCTCCTGTCCCCCTCAGCCTTCTCATCTCCCCTCCAGACAGGAGCTGCCCACATAGACTCATGTGTCTACTTGAGCCAAGAAGCTCACTCCTCACCAGTATCATTTTCTATCTTATAGTCCAGTCCAATCCCTGTCTGAAGAGTTGGCTTTGGGAATGGTATCATTGACTTAATTTTTTGAGTGTCTTTTCTCTTCATGGATGAAACCCTCCCCTTCAAAGTATTTCTTCAACCTAATACTCCAAAATAATGAATGAATAAAAAGCAAAACTGGGCAGTCATGGGGTATAAAGTATCATTCAAATTTAATCCAAAAATACATAATAGGATTTGTATTTTTACCATAAATTACATGGATAAGCTATTAGTATGATGATATAAAGTTGGAAAAAATTCATTGCTTTTTAAGGACCCTTTTTTTATTCTGCTATGGCCTCAAATCCCAAGCCATTCTACAAAGGATATATTTCATAAATTGGGGACAATTTTTGTATCAGTACCCAGAAATACCCAGAAAAGAAAAAAAAAAAAAAGCCAGTATCTACTACTAATTTCCAGGAGAAAAGTATTCACCCTCTGTTCTTGTTAGGTGCCTTCGAGTTGGTTCTGACTCATAGTGACTCTATCTACAACACAACAAACACTGCCCCGTCCTGCACCATCCTCACAATCACTGTTATACTTGAGCCCATTGTTGCAGTCACTGTGTCAATCTACCAGGTTGAGGGTCTTCCTCTTTTTTGCTGACTCTCTACTTTACCAAGCGTGATGTCCTTCTCCAGGACGGATCCCTCCTGATGACATGTGCAAAGTTTGTGAGACAGAGTCTCAACATCCTTACTTCTAAGGAGGATTCTGGTTGTACATCTTCCAAGACAAATTTGTTCATTCTTTTGACAGTCCATGGTATATTTAACATTCTTTGCTAATGCCATAATTCAAAGGCATTAATTCTTCTTTGGTCTTCCTCATTCACTGTCCAGCTTTCACATGCATATGAGGCAATTGAAAGCACCATGGCTTGGGTCAGGCGCACCTTAGTCCTTAATGTGACATCTTTGCTTTTTAACACTTTAAAGAGGTCTTTTGCAGCAGATTTACCCAATGCAATGCATTGTTTGATTTCTTGACAGCTGCTTCCATGGTCATTGATTGTGGATCCAAGTAAAATGAAATTCTTGACAACTTCGACATTTTCTCCGTTTATCATGATGTAGCTTATTGGTTCAGTTGTGAGGATTTTTGCTTTCTTTATGTTGAGGTGTAATCCATACTGAAGGCTGTGGTCTGTGATCTTCATCAGCAAGCGCTTCAAGTCCTCTTCACTTTCAGCAAGCAAGGTTGTGTCATCTGCATACCGCAGGTTGTTAATGAGTCTTCCTCCAATTCTGATGCCCTGTTCTTCATGTAATACAGTTTCTCTAATTATTTGCTCAGCATACAGATTGAATAAGTATGGTGAAAGTATACAGCCCTGACACACATCTCTCCTGACTTTAAACCACACAGTAACCCCGTGTTCTGTTCAGCTGTTCAGGTGACTGCCTCTTGATCTGGTACAGGTTACTCATGAGCACAAGTAAACGTTCCAGAATTCTCATTCTTCGAAATGTTATCGGTAATTCCACACAGTTGAATGACTTTGAAGAGTCAATAAAACACAAGTAAACATCTTTCTGGTGTTCTCTGATTTTAGCCAGGATCCATCTGACATCAGCAATGATATTCCTGGTTCCAGATCCTTCCGAATTTGGCTTGAATTTCTGGCAGTTCCCTGTTGAGGTACTGCTGCAGGCACTTCTGGATGATCTTCCTCAAAATTTTACTTGTGTGTGATATTGATGATATTGTTAGGTAATTTCTGCATTTGGTTGGATCACCTTTCTTGGGAATAGACATGAATATGGATCTCTTCCAGTCAGTTGGCCAGGCAGCTCTCTTCCATATTTCTTGGCATAAACAAATGAGAACTTTCAGTGCTGCATCTGTTTGTTGAAACATCTCAATTGCTATTCCGTCAGCTCCCAGAACCTTGTTTTTCACCAATGCTTTTTTTTTTTTCAGTGCAGCTTCAACCTCTTCCTTCAGTACCATCAGTTCCTGATCATATGCTACCTCCCAAAACGTTTGAACATCAACCAATTCTTTTTAGTAAAGTGACTCTGTGTGTTCCTTTCATCTTCTTTTGATGCTTCCACGTCATTTAACATTTTCCCCGTAGAATCCTTCAATATTGCAACTCGAGGCTTGAATTTTTTCTTTGGTTCTTTCAGCTTGAGAAATGTGGAATATGTTCTTCCCTTTTGGTTTTGTTTCCAGGTCTTTGCATGTGCCATAATAATATTATTTTACTTTGTCTTCCCAAGCTGCCCTTTGAAATCTTCTGTTCAGCTCTTTTACTTCATCATCTTTTGTGTTTGCTTTAGCTACTCGATATTCAAGAGCAAGTTTCAGAGTTTCTTCTGACATCCATTTTGGTCTTTCCTTTCTTTCCTATCTTTTTAATGACCTCTTGCTTTCTTCATGTATGATGTTCTTGATGTCATTCCACAACTCATCTGGTCTTCGGTCATTAGTGTTCAAAGCATCAAATCTATTCTTGAGGTGTTTTCTAAATTCAGGTGGGATATACTCAATGTCACACTTTGGCTCTTGTGGACTTGATTTTAATTTTAGTTTTAATTTTCTTCAGTTTCAGCTTGAATTTGCATATGAGCAATTGACGGTCTGTTCTGCAGTCGGCCCTTGGCCTTGTTCTGGCTGATGATGTTGAACTTTTCCATTGTCTTTTTCCACAGATGTAATCAATTTCATTTCTGTATATTTCATCTGGCAAGGTCCACATGTATAGTTGCCGTTTATGTTGGCAAAAAAAGGTATTAGTAATGAAGAAGTCGTTGGTCTCACAAAATTCTACATGCAATCTCTGGCATCATTTCTATCACCAAAGCCATATTTTCCAACTACCAACCCTTCTTCTTTCTTTCTAACTTTCAGATTCCAATCACCAGTAATTATCAATGCATCCCAATTGTGTATTCAATCAATTTCAGACTGCAAGAATTGGTACAAATCTTCAATTTCTTCATCTTTGGCCTAAGTGGTTGTTGCATAAATTTGAGTAATACTCATATTAATTGGCCTTCCTTGTAGGCGTATGGATATCATCCTACCACTGACAGCGTTGTACTTCAGGATAGATCTTAAAATGGTCTTTTTAGTGATGAATGCAATGCCATTCCTCTTCAAGTTGTCATTCCCAGCATAGCAGACCATGTGATTGTCTGATTCAAAATGACCGATACCAGTCCATTTCAGCTCACTAATGCCTAGGGTATTAATGTTTATGTGTTCCATTTCATTTCTGATGATTTCCAATTTTCCTATATTCATACTCCATTCATTCTATATTCCAATTATTAATGGATATTTCCAGCTGTTTCTTCTCATTTTGAGTCATGCCACATCAGCAAATGAAGTTCCCAAAAGCTTGACTCTATCCACATCATTAAGGTCAATTCTACTGTGAGGAGGCAGTTTTTCCCCAGTCGTCTTTTGAGTGCCTTCCAACCTGAGGAGCCAGTTTCTGGAAGGAAGTTCAGCTGAAACCTGTCTGCCATGGTGGTCCTGATGCTATCTAAATACCGGTAGTGTAGCTTCCGGCATCCCAGAAACATGCAAGCCCCCACAGCAGGACAAACTGACAGATGCATGGGGAGTTAATCCTCTAGGATGGAGCTTGACTAATACTGTATAAAGAAAGTTTTCTTGGCACTTCCATATTTTTAAAATATTATCTGAAGTAATGTCATATGTTACAACAGAGTTTTTGGTGTGGCAGTGAAAAGGAATTGATGGCGGATTTGACACAAGTCCAATAGTTTCCATTTGAAAGGCAACTCAGAGGCAAAAACACAGTCACTGAGGTTGGTAGGGGCTGATGTTTTCACAAAGGAGGTACATAAACCAAAAAAAAAAAACTATTGCCGTTGAGTCGATTCTGACTCATAGGAACGCTACAGGACAGAGTGTTACTGCCCCATACGGTTTCCAAGGAGCACCTGGTGGACTCAAACTGCTGATCTTTTGGTTAGCAGCCAAACTTTAAACCACTATGCCACCAGGGTTTCCAGAAGGTAGTTAAAAAAACCCACTGCCGTCGAGTTGATTTCAACTCATAGTGACTCTATAGGACAGAGTAGTACTGCCCCATGTAGTTTCCAAGGAGTGCCTGGCGGATTTGAACTGCATACCTCTGGGTTAGCAGCCGTAGCACTTAACCACTATGCCACCAGGTACATAGCAGATACATAATCACTCTTTAAAGTATTTTAAGGCAGGCTCACTTTAATTGCGCTTGGTTATATTCATCACAAATGATTTTGTAAGCTCCATGAGGTACTTTGTTTTGTTCAACGAAGTGCCCCCAGTCCCACACGTATTTGTTTAAATCAGTGAGAGCATCAACACTCAATAGCCTTGAGTTAATATCATTTTGTGTAAAGAAAAAGAAAACCAAACTTGCCTATGTATCTTGTCTCTTGATCATTGTTTAGTGTTTTGAGATAGAAGGAGGCAGAAGAAGTAAGCCTTATGGATTGGAAATTTAACTTGAGAGGAAAAAATAAAGTGGTGAGATAGTAGGGTAGACCTTGTGATGCCCAAATCCCCCTTCAGGATGAAAGATTTATTTCCCCGTCTGCTGGGAGTGCTGCCAGGTAATGGCCTCTGGTACCAATTCTCCCTGGGTATTGCTTCAGCGGAAGAAACTGCCTTGCTCAAGATTGTGCCTCTTTCCAGGGCAGCCTACATCCAATGACTGATGAAAAAGGAAGTATAAAGATGCAACAGCCTCATCCCCACTAAGACAACTCTAAAGGGACATCTCAACTCCAGAGCTCCCCTGCTGAGTTGGCTGAAACTTTCATTGGAACTGCACCCTCACTCAACTTTTTCCTCCATCCAATCCTACTTCTTTTCTCTCTCTTCCACAAGTGTTCATTCTGAAACCCTGGTGGCTTAGTAGTTAAGTGCTATGGCTGCAAACCAAAGGGACGGCGGTTCAAATCCACCACGTGCTCCTTGGAAGCTCTATGGGGCAGTTCTACTCTGTCCTATAGGGTCACTATGAGTCGGAATCGACTCGACCGCACTGGGTTTGGTTTTGGTTTTGGATACTAATCTTCTGCAACAGGTTTTGTTTTGTTTTGGTATGCTAATCTCTTGTGGATTTACTATGTCTTTCTACCTTTATTATTTGTTTTTAGAAATCGGTAAGATCACTTATGATTACATATATTAACAAATCAATTCCAAACTCCTCTGGCAGGTTTCTGAGCAACCTTACTGGAAAACACCTAGTAAAACATCTTTTCATTCAACTTCAGACAATTCAAAAGCAGCTGAAAGTCACTTAAGTGGAAACCCAATTACAATGCTGCTTTTCAAATCAAAAGCAAGACTTCAGCTCCACAGGATGTGGCGGATTGCCAGGTGTTTAATGTTTGAGGAGCAAGTACACTGTCAGAAGCTTCTTTACGTAATTGATAAAGCAAAACCCAAAGTACCGAGTTAACAATCCACTTCTCTTTGGCCACAGAACTGGTATTGTGATATCCTTCTACTCCTCATAAATCACTTTCATAGAGCCATTAGAGAGTTGTTTTGAATCTCTAGAAATCTAGCAGCAAGCCTCTGGATAGCTGAACAAAGTCAGAACAAGATACGAGGTGGGATTAAGGTCAATTTTGAGCCACCATCATTTTTCCTCGTTGTTACTCCTGAGACTGCCAAATTATTTTGGCCCAAAGGCTGTGCCTTTGAATTCTGTGCAAACAACAGCACATCCACATGGTTTCTCCAAAGGTTTTGATGGATGGACTCAGAACACCAAACATCATCACATCTCCAGATGTCACAAAACGCGTTGCAGAAGGTTTTCAGATTATGTTTTGCAGACCATCTGGGCTGTGGGACTTCAGAGAGAGGACATTACCTGAGCTGACCAGCATTTTCACAAATCACTGGTCGTCAGAGGTTGAGGTACCTCATTTTTCCCCAAGTGTATGCCACAAGGCACTCCTGTGGTCTAATATTAGAGGAAGAAGACTAGAAAAGGAAATCAATTCAAGAAGAAGTAATTCATTGACTACATGGAATACATAAAAGAAAGATTAAATTTTAAATTGTTCTATATTACTGTGCTTCCTTTCCTTCTAAAGAAGGAAGGAATTACAAATTGACGTTTCTGAAGTCTCGCTATATGTAAGTTTCCTTGCATAAATTATCTCATTTAATTCTCACAATAAATGTATCAAAAGATGAGGAAAATGAAATCCTTGGAAATCTCATAACCTGCCTAACTGTACGCAAAGAGTAAAGCAAAGATATCAGGATTTGAACTGCAGGTTGTACTGACTTTAAAATGCATGACAGTCTCATCCTTATGTCCAACCCTGTATGGTTTATAATCCAAGCCCTAACTAAATATTTAAATTTTTTCTTTTGTTATGATTTTCTTTAAATCATAAAAAATGCGAAGAACACATCCCATACAATTTACCACATTTTTTTTACTGCTTCTCTGCTCAATGATTAACCTTTTGGTAGAAATTTCTATTTACAAAATAAGCCATACAACCCCCCAAAAAATATGGCACCAATTCATTGTGTAAAATAGAACTGAGGAAGCAAATACTATAATAATTTCTGCAGTAGAATTCTCTGGACAATTTATTCATTTAACAAGAATTTATTGAGCACCTGTGTGACAGGCACCATTGTACATCCTGGCAAGGATGGATTACGCTTACCTTGCTTACCAGATCATCTGTAGTGAACAATTTCACATTTTTTTACCAATTCAAAGATTCTGTTTCTAGATATGGCTGGTATCTGTCTCTCTTCCAAGTCCACAGCACCTTTGTACAGAATCAAAATATTTTTTCATTTTTACAGTCCCTGGCAGGGACATTACCCAATAAACAAGGTAAGCACAGTCTTGTGTGTGCTTACCTACTAATCTGTAGTGAACGATTTCACATGAGTTTCACCATATCCTGATGTAGTGAAATTGTTCACTACACATTAGTAAGTAAGAACACATAAGCTCATGCTTACCTTGCTTACTGGGTAATCTGCCCCTGCATTCTGGAAATAAAGAGTAAACGGCAATTCCAAACTTCACTCTCATTGAACTTGCAGCTTAGAGACTGCAAGATCTGTTACTTATTCATAGACTCCCTGTCACAGACTATGTGGAGTTACAGACACCAAGTGGAAAAAGAGTCAATCAGGACAAAGAGAGTGATCCACTGGGTCAAATACTGCTGAGATGAAAAAGATGAAAGAAGATGGCCACGGAATTGACAAGATGGGGATTATTAAGAACTAGGTAAGAGTCATTTCAGGAGAATGGGAAGGATAGAATGAGAGGCAAAGAAGAGATGATTGCAGCCATAAAAAAATATTTCAAGAAATTCTCCTCAGAAAGTGAGCAGAGAAAATGGTGTGAAATCAAAAAAGAAGTATTTAAAAGTTATTCTTTGATATGGATAGTTCTTTATTGACCAAACCCTTCCAAATGGTTATCAGTAAAGAAAATGTAATTGTGTGGTTAGGAGTGACATGCTACCTTCGTTTTTTTACTACACTGCCATACCTCCAATACTTATATCAGTACGCAGCACGCATGAAGCTTAATGTGGATATGTTGAGTAAATAGAGGTTGGAGCAGGTGAGATCTTTTCAGGGTATCTAAACAGCCCTGAAGTTCAATGCTTTTGGCCATGGAAAGCCAATTTACATTCATCACATTCCAGTGCCAGGCAACCCTTATTTCCAGCCCTCTGAAGTCATCCTTGGCTAAGTGATGTGGGACAATGCATTTCCCAATGTGACTTCATAAGTCAAGCTTAATTAGGCAGAAACAACTTTCTCAAATACACCCGTTCCCCAACAGTTTGCTCTACAGCTGTCTGAAGACATGACGCTCACATGGCATCTTAGTTTAATTCATTTTCTGAAGCAAAACTGCATTAACTTTGCTCCTGAATGAATGGCTTTCAATCTAGGTATGAAGGTTGGCTCTACTATCTTATAGTATAGAAGATAAAAATAATTCTATTTTACATACTTTTGCTCCTTCTAAAATTTAATTTCTCCATTAAGTATGCAAGGTTGGACCGAAGTTTCATTAATCATCAGTCATCAGAATTTTGTGTGAATATGGCTGGACTACTTACAAAGTAGCCCCATTACAGAATCAACCCAGCAGGTTTATTTTCTCTATCTCTCTCTCTTTTTTTTTTTTCTGTGTAAGTAATATTTGCCATCACCTGGCATTTCAGATTATAAATGTTATGTGACTTCCCTGATGCTGAAACAAGGTTTGGAAGCAACTGTGTAGATCCTGTTAGTCATGTGTTTCTATGATTATTTAAAAATATTATGACCAACCTTAGTCAATATATGATTATTACAAATTATTATGTTTTAATTGCCAGGAGCTCTTTTCTTCCAGAGGTCATGTAGAAGGGCTTTCAAATTCAGTAGACAATGATGAATGTAACTTAACAGAATATATTAATGAGGCCAAGATTTTGGTAATTAGGTAGAGATAAAGATTCTAACTTTCTGTAAAATAAGAAAAGTATGAATAAGAGCATTGAAGGATGCTCTAGTTGTCCATGTTTTTGAGGAGGTTCTTATTTACAAGCATGAGAACAATAACTCTCGTGAGATAATTATCTACGCTCTGTAGAATCAGGGGCAGTGTGTTGTTGCGTAACTCTTTTCCAGGTCTGAAGTCTCATAGGATAGAATTAGAAAGTTCCTTGTATTTCCGCAGACCAGGTCATTGACAAAGGCCATTAAATAGGCTCAGTAGAGGGTTATATTGGAAAAAATAGAAACATCCAATGGGAAGAGAATACAGCAACGTGTGCTGAAAAATCCAGCTGATATTTATGTAAAATTTGCTAAGTTATCTTTGGACCACAGGCCAAGCTTAAGTTAGTCCAGAGCTCTCAGAAAACATCTTGTATTTTTAAGGATGTTAACTGAATGGCTAAGTAATTATTAAAGTAAAATCCTTAAGAATTGAGCTTCTTTTACACCATAAACTTAAAGCAGCAGAGCAAATACCTCAGTCAAAACTGAGCCACAATTGTGAAAAGACTGTCATGTCTGTCTAGGTAATATGTACTGAAAAAAAAAAAGTACACTAAGTATTAACAAATTTAATTAGCTACTCTTAAAAATAGCCATACTGACAATGCAATTTTTTAAAGTCACAATTATTGCTTTTGCATTTCAAAAGTTGTGGATGTATTCTTTGGTTACTTGGTTGGTGAATATATTAACATGTTTTCCAGTAAGCATGGCATGGTTTCTTTTTCTTTCTTTCTTTCTTTTTTTTGTCAACTGGTATCTCTGCCCCAGGCAAGAAAAGGACCCAACTACAATTGTAGAGAATGGAATAAATGACTCTGGATTCTCCTCTTTTGAGCCAAGCCATATACACATATATTCCTTATTTTTCAGCTAAAGAAACTAAGGCTCAAAGAATATGCTCAAATTCTACCAGTTTGAATTAGAAAGATGTGGAATTTGAACCCAAGTCTGTGATTTTTAGACCATGTTTAATAATATACCAGGGGAAAAAGGTTACAATTACCATTGGAAGTACACAAAGTCAGTTTAAAGAAAGAAGTCAATCAGTACTTGTAGAAGTGGCATGTATATACAGCAACAGTTTGGATGAAGTACACAAATATAAGAAGGTTGGGAAGAACCATGCTACATTGCAGTGCCTCCTACTTGTTGGGTAAGGGGAAAGAAATGTTTCTCCTGGAATCAAAAAAAAAAAGAGAGAGTTGAAAGGGAACGGAGAAAAAAAAAAATTCTAAATTCTCTTCCACCTATTATTTTATAGTTGAAAAAATTGAAGGTTGAAGTGTTATTGCCTGCTGAAGTCACCCAAATACTTTTGGAAAAATCTGCATTTAGACCTGTATTTCAGATTCCATGCAGGGGTTAATAGAAGGATCCGTGTTTAGAGAGAAAGGTCATGTGGCTAAAAAAGTGGGCTTATTTTGAGACTTTTAACAAAAAAAAATCAGACCTCCTGGACATTTCAAGAAAGAAGATTGGCTGGAGATGATGAGTAAGATCAAGTAGGCACTTGTAGGCCGTGGAGAAGACCTTAGTTTTTATTCTAAGAACAGTGCACTTCAGCAGACAAGTGACATTCTGATTTAAGTTTTTAAAAGGTCCCTCTGGATTTGATGTGAACAATAAATTGTAGGGGCAAGAATGGAAATGAAGAAACCAATCTGGAATCTATTGCAGAAGTCTAGATGAAGCATGATGGTGATTTAGAGAGAATGGGACTTCCTGAGACAGGAAAATAGATGGGTATGAGGTGTATTTTGGAGAGAGAATTGACAGAATTTGCTGATGAATTGGATGTTGGGAATGAGGGAAAAGGAGGAGTCAAAGATGACTCTCAGGCCCTGGCTTTGGTAATTGGGTTGATGGTGGTGCCATTTCCAGACATGGAAAAAAAGCTGAGGAGAGCCAGGATGGAGGTGGAGTGATGAATTAAGGGCTCTATTTTGGCCATATGAAGCTTGAGATGCCTATGAGGCATACAAGTAAAAATGTCAAATGGATAATTGGATATTTGAGTCTCAAGCTTAAAGAAAGCATCTGTCCTGAAGATAAAAGTCTGAACACCCTCAGCCTATAGATAGAATTTAAAGCTCTGGGAGAGACTGTAGACATATTTTTCCCAAACTATCTGTCCATATAGTGCTTTCCATTTGCCTTCAGATTCTGTGAGTTTGGGTCATTGGCCCCCTTAACTCTTCTGTATCCTATCTACTTCACCTTCTGTGTACCTTTCCTTTACACAGCTATGTGCTGTGAAAATAATCACTTTGTCTCTTCAACTTGAACAGAAACCAGCCATGCATACCCATTAAAGTGTTTTTAACTGCAGTGGGAAAAAAAAAAATACTAAAAACAACAATAAAAACCACTAAGAAAGTTAAAAAGTTTTTGAAAAGTTTTCTTTTACTATAGATTCAGCTAACCCAAAAACTCTTTTTAGGTATATTTATCCGCACTGGAAAAAAATAGAAGAAACTCTGAAAACAACAATGAAAACCATCAAGAAAGAGAACAAGAAAAAAAAAATTTTTTTAAGTTTTCTTTTACTGTGGATTGGAATACCCTCCAAAGACAGTTTTTAAGAGTTTTTTTTTTTAATGTATATGTAATTTATTTTATTTTTGCTATTGTTGAGAATATACAACTATCTTATCCTCTAATTCACTGAGTCTTTCTTTTGCCTGATTAAATCTGTTGTTTAATCCTTCCATTGTGTTTCTCATTTTAATTTGGCCCTTTCAATTGCAATATTTCTGTTTGGCTTCTTTTTATCTCTTTTTTAGATTCTTATTTTGTTCATGCATTGTTTTACTTTTTTTTTCTTTTCTTTTTAGATCTTTGTCTATGCTTTCCCTTAACTTTTTCATTATGTTTAATGTTGTTGTATTATATTCTTCCATTCTTTTTATTTTTCAGTCTTCCATAGATACACATTCACTCTCTTCATTGTGTTCATTTGGTTTTATTTTCTTTATGTGTCTTGTGGTTTTGTTTGGGCATTGGAATTTTTGAGTGTATTAACTTTCTCAGTTCTCCTCAGTGTTTGGTGTTTTTGCCCATACTACTTTGGGCATAAAAACTCTTAGGTGGGCCAAGCCTTTAGGTTTTGCTTATCATTTCCTCTCTCTGTCTACGAGTTTCTTCTCCCTCCCTGGTTTAATCAGGATTCAGAACTTTCAAATCTCAGTTTTCAAATTTCAATCTTTCTTAGTTGGAAAACCCACACCCAGCAAGCCCTTTTCAAGGCTGAGAGTTGCCCCTTGGTTTTACTCAAAACTTTCTTCCCTGATTTGTGGGGGCTGCTTATATCTGATCTGGCATTCAGGGGAAGCACAGGCAGACTTTCCTTTTTTTCAGGAGGGGGAGGGGCTGGCATTCCCCAGAAGAACCGTCTAGAGATCTGTCTTGTTGATCTCAGAGCCGAGTGACCCTGTGGTGCTTGGGGGAGCAATCTCCACTTAAGTGACCTGCCTCTTCGCTCCACTTTAGGGAACCCTTTATAGGAGTTTGTATCAGTCCAGCAACCAACAGCTACTGGGGGGGTGCTGTCACACTCCAAATAAATCCCTAGATAAGCCTGCCTTGTTGCTGTCAGAGTCCCCACCCCATAGTATGTCAGCTGTTGGTGTAGCCTTCACTCAAGATGTTTGTTTCCTAGCACACAACAGCCGAAGTCATCAGTCCTCAGCACCAACAGGAAGGGGGACCAGACAGACCCAAATTGACCCCCAGGAAAACCTGTCCTAGAGGTTTCAGAGACCTGAGCTATGAGGT
Source organism: Elephas maximus indicus (assembly GCF_024166365.1). Classification (NCBI taxonomy): domain Eukaryota; kingdom Metazoa; phylum Chordata; class Mammalia; order Proboscidea; family Elephantidae; genus Elephas; species Elephas maximus. The sequence continues at coordinate 46,303,984 of NC_064843.1, forward strand.
GTGCAGGGAGGCACATAGAATGCTATCTATGAGAGCAGACTCCCTTCAGGGAATCTTTTGTAAAAATTTGCAGCAGCCTGGCAGCTGCCCGTGCCCTGGTGGAGTAGGGGCTGTCACACTCCAATTAGACCCCTAGGGTGGTCTTCTTGTTACTATTAGAGTCTGTCTCGTAGATTTTTCTGTGCATACAGCCTTCACTCAAGACGCTTGCTTCCTAGCACACAGCAGCTTCAGTCAGCAGTCCTCAGCACTGATCACAGGGGGAACAGACAAACTAAAACTGACACCCAGGGACGTCTGTCCTGTTGGTTGCAGAGACCTGAACTATGGGGTATGCAGGGAGGCAGGTAGAATGTTGACTATGGGAGCAGACTCCACTGCAGAGGCCTTCTGTAGCAATTTACAGCAGGCTTGTAGCAAACAGTGTCTGGGTGGGGGAGCTGCTGGCACACTCCAAATGAATTCCTGATTAAGTTTGCTTTGTTGATTTTAGAGCTGAAGCTTGGTGTCCTATCTCTTTGTACAGGCAGGGGGCATGGTGGCTAGGGAAGCAGGCTATTTTGCTGGGGTCACTTTCCCAGTTCATAGCAGCCGGTGGCCCATGTAGCTGGAGGGAGAGGTAGGGACAGTGGGAGAAGTGATTTTCCTACTGTATGTGACTTGTTGATTTGGAGATTCTCTTTTTAATTTTTTTTTAAGTGAAAGTTTACAAATCAAGTCAGTCTTTCATAAAAAAAAAATTATATATTCCTTGCTATATACTCCTAGTTCCTCTCCTCCTAATGAAACAGCACATTCCTTCCCTCCACTCTGTCTTTTCGAGTCCATTCGGCCAGCTCCTGGTACCCCCTGCCTTCCCATCTCCCCTCCAGACAAGAGATGCCAACATAGTCTCCTGTGTCTACTTGATCCAAGAAGCTCATTCTTCACCATTATCATTTTCTATTTCATAGTCCAGTCCAATTCCTGTCTGAAAGTTGGCTTTGGGAATGGTTCCTGTCTTGGGAAAACAGAAGATCTGGGGACCATGACCTCTGGGGTCCTTCGCATCTCAGTCAGACCATTAAGTCTGGTCTTTTTTATAAGAATTTGAGGTCTGCTCTCCTGCTCCCTCAGGGATTCTCTGTTGTGTTCCCTGTCAGGGCAGTTATCAGTTGTAGCCAGGCACCATCTAGTTCTTCTGGTCTCAGGCTAATGTAGTCTCTGGTTTATGTGGCCCTGTCTGTCTCTTGGGCACATAATTACCTTGTATCTTTGGTGTTCTTCATTCTCCTTTGCTCCAGGTGGGCTGAGACCAATTGATGCATCTTAGATGGCCGCTTGCTAGCTTTTAAGACCCCAGACACTACTCTCCAAAGTAGGATGCAGAATGTTTTCTTAATAGATTTTATTATGCCAATTGACTCAGGTGTCCCCTGAAACCATGGTCCCTAAACCACCACCCATGCTACGCTGGCCTTTGAAGCATTCAGTTTATTCAGGAGACTTCTTTGCTTTGGGTTTAATCCAGTTGTGCTGACCTCTCCTGTATTTTGTGTTGTCTTTCCCTTCACCTGAAATAGTTCTTTCTTCCCTTCACCTGAAATAGTTCTTATCTACTATCTAATTAGTGAAAACCCCTCTCCCTCCATCCCTCCCCACTCTCATCACCATCAAAGAATATTTTCTTTTCTGTGTTTAAACTATTTCTCAGGTTCTTATAATAGTGGTCTCATACTATATTTGTCCTTTTGCAGCTGACTAATTTCATGCAGCATAATGCCTTCCAGATTCGTCCATGTTACGAAATGTTTCACAGATTCATTATTGTTCTTTATTGATGCATAGTGTTCCATTGTGTGAATATACCATAATATATTTATCCATTCATCTGTCAATGGGCACCATGGTTGCTTCCATCTTTTTGCTATTGTAAACAGCGTGGCAATGAACATGGGTGTGCATATATCTGTTGGTGTAAAGGCTCTTATTTCTCTAGTATTCCAAGGAGTGAATTGCTGGATCATATGGTAGTTCTATTTCTAGTTTTTGAAGGAAGCGCCAAATCAATTTCCAAAGTGGTTTTACCATTTTACATTCCCACCAGCAGTGTATAAGTGTTCCAGTCTCTCCACAACCTGTCCAACATTTATTATTTTGTGTTCTTTGGATTAGTGCCAGCCTTGTTGGAATGAGAAGCAATCTCATTGTAGTTTTGATTTACTTTTCTCTAATGGCTAATGATTGTGAGCATTTCCTCATGTATCTGTTAGCTACCTGAATGTCCTCTTTAGTGAAGTACCTGTACATATCCTTTGTCCATTTTTAATTGGGTTATTTGTCTTTTTGTAGTTGAGTTTTTACAGTATCATGTAGATTTTAGAGATCGGAAGCTGATCGGAAATGTCATAGCTAAAAACTTTTTCCCAGTCTGTAGGTAATTTTTTATTCTTCTGGTGAAGTCTTTGGATGAGCATAGGTGTTTGATTTTTAGGAGCTCCCAGTTATCTGGTTTCTCTTCATCATTTTTGGTAATGTTTTGTATTGTGTTTATGCCTTGTATTAGGACTTCTAGCATTGTCCCTAGTTTTTCTTCCATGATCTTTATCATTTTAGATTTTATATTCAGGTCTTTGATACATTTTGAGTTAGTTTTTGCACATGGTGTGCAGTATGAGTCTTGTTTCATTTTTTTGCAAATGGATATCCAGTTATGCCAGCACCATTTGTTAAAGAGACTGTCTTTTCCCCATTTAACTGACTTTGGGCCTTTATCAAATATCAGCTGCTAATATGTGGATAGATTTTTGTCTGCATTCTCAATTCTGTTCCTTTGGTCTGTGTATCTGTTGTTGTAGTAGTACCAGGCTGTTTTGACTACTGTGGCAGTAAAATTGGTTCTAAAATCAGGTAGAGTGAGGCTTCCAACTTTGTTCTTCTTTTTCAGTAATGCTTTACTTCTCCGGGGCCTCTTTCCCTTCCATATGAAGTTGATGATTTGTTTCTCTATCTCATTGAAAAATGACTTTGGAATTTGGATCCGAATTGGTTTGTATCTATAGTTCCCTTTTGGTAGAATACAGATTTTTACAATGTTAAGTCTTCCTATCCATGAGCAAGATATGTTTTTTCACTTACATAGGTCTCTTTTGGAAACGCTGGTGGTGTAGTGGTTAAGTACTACGGCTGCTAACCAAAGGGTTGGGAGTTTGAATCCGCCAGGCACTCCTTGGAAACTCTATGGGGCAGTTCTACTCTGTCCTAAAGGGTCACTATGAGTCGGAATGGACTCGACAGCACTGGGTTTGGTTTTTGGTTTAGGTCTCTTGGTTTCTTGCAATAGTGTCTTGTAGTTTTCTTTGTGTAGGTCTTTTACATCTCCGGTAAGATTTATTCCCAAGTATTTTATCTTCTTGGGGGCCACTGTAAATGGTATCGATTTGGTGATTTCCTCTTCGATGTTCTTTTTTGTTGGTGTAGAGGAATCCAACTGATTTTTATATGTTTATCTTGTGTCCTGATAATCTGCTGAACTCTTCTATTAGTTTTAGTAGTTTTCTTGAGGATTCTTTAGGGTTTTCTGTGTATAAGATCATGTCATCTGCCAAGAGAGATACTTTTACTTCTTCCTGACCAATCTGGATGCTCTTTACTTCCTTATCTAGCCTAACAGATCTGGCTAGGACCTCCAGCACAATGTTGAATAAGAGTGGTGATAAAGGTTCCCGATTCCAAGGGGAATGCTTTCAGACTCCCTCCATTTAGGATGATGCTGGTTTTTGGCTTTTTATAAACACCCTTTATTATGTTGAGGATTTTTCCTTCTATTCCTATTTTGCTGAGTTTTTATCATGAATTGGTGTTGAACTTTGTCAAATGCCTTTTCTGCATCAATTGATAAAATCATGTGATTCTTGACTTTTAATTATATGATGGGTTACATTATTGTTTTTCTAATGTTGGATTATCCCTGCATACCTGGTATGAATCCTACTTGGTCATGGTGAATTATTTTTTTGACATGTTGTTGAATTCTATTGGGTAGAATTTTGTTGAGGATTTTTGCATGTAAGTTCATGAGGGCTATAGGGCTATAATTTTCTTTTTTGGTGGTGTCTTTTCCTGGTTTTAGTATTAGGGATATGCTGGCTTCATAGAATGACTTTGGGAGTATTGTCCTTTTCTATGTTCTGAAATACCTTTAGTAGTAGTGATGTTAACTCTTCTCTGAAAGTTTGGTAGAACTCTGCTGTGAAGCTGTCCAGGCCAGGGCTTTTTTCTTGTTGAGAATTTTTTGATTAACTTTTCAATCTCTTCTTTTGTTATGCATTTATTTAGTTGTTCTACCTCTGTTTGTGTTAGTTTCAGTAGGTAGTGTGTTTCTAGAAGTTAATCCATTTCTTCCAGGTTTCAAATTCATTACAGTACAATTTTTCACAGTAACCTGATATGATTCTTTTAATTTCAGTTGTGTCTGTTGTAATATCACCGATCTCATTTCTAATTTGGATTATTTGCTTCCTCTCCTGTATTTCTTTTGTCAGTTTGCCAATGGTTTATCAATTTTGTTAATTTTTTCAAAGAACCAGCTTTTGGTCTTGTTAACTTATAATTGTTTTTCTGTTTTCTATTTCATCTATTTCTCCTCTCATTTTTATTATTTGCTTGCTTCTGGTGTCTGAGGGTTTCTTTTGTTGCTCTTTTTCTATTTGATCAAGGTGTATGGATAATTCTTTGATTTTGGCCCTTTCTTCTCTTTGGAAGTGTGCATTTATTGATATAAATTGACCTCTGGGCATTTCTTTAGCTGTGTCCCAAAGGTTCTGATAGGAAGTGTTTTCATTCTCATTGGATTCTATGAATTTCTTTATTCCATCCTTAATGTCGTCTATAACCCAGTTGTTTTTGGCACAGTATTGTTCAGTTTCCAAGTTTTCGATTTCTTTTCCCTGATTTTTCTGTTATTGATTTCTACTTTTATGGTCTTGTGGTCAAAGAAAATGCTTTGTAATTTTTCAATGTTTTGGATTCTGCTAAGGCTTGCTTTATGACCTAAAATGTGGTCTATTCTAGAGAATGTTCATTTGTGCTAGAAAAGAAAGTACACTTGGCTGCTGTTGGGTGGAGCGTTCTGTATATGCCTATGAGGTCAAGTTGGTTGATTGTGGCATTTAGATATTCTGTGTCTTTATTGAGCTTCTTTCTAGATGTCCTGTCCTTCACCGAAAGTGGCGTGTTGAAGTCTCCAGCTATAATTGTGGAGCTGTCTGTCTCATTTTTCAATGCTGTCAGAGTTTGTTTTATGTATCTTGCAGCCCTGTCATTGGGTGCATAAATATTTAATAAGGTTGTATCCTCCTAGTATATCATCCTTTTAATCATTATATGGTGTCTTTCCTCATCCTTTGTGCTGGATTTAACTTTAAAGTCTATTTTGTCAGAAATTAATATCACCATTTCTGCTCTTTTTGATTGTTGTTTGCTTGATATATTTCTTTCCATCCTTTGAGTTTTAGTGTGTTTGTGTCTCTAAGTCTAAGGTGTGTCTCTTGTAGGCAGTGTATAGACGGATCACATTTTTTAATCTATTCTGCCACTCTCTGTCTCTTTATTGGTGCATTTAGCCCTTTGCATTCAGCGCAGTTATGGATAGGTGTGAATTTAGTGCTGCCATTTTGATGTCTTTTTTTGTATGTTGTTGACAATTTCTTTTTCCCACTTAATTTTTTGTGCTGAGTAGTTAATCTTTATATATCGTTTTTCCTCTTTTTTGTTGCTGTTGATTTTATTTCTGCTGAGTCTATCTTTTTCTTGCATTTTAATTTGATGAGTGGGATTGTTGGTCTCCTTTGTGGTTACCTTAATATTTACCCCTATTTTTCTAAGTTTAAACCTAACTTTTATTTATTTTTATCACCTTGTCCCTCTGCATATGAAAGATCTATGACTACATTTCTTAATCGCTCTTTAATATTTTAATATTGTCTTCTTTTACATAATAACATTGCTGTTTTCCTGTTTTGAGCATTTTTTTAACTTGATTTATTTTTGTGATTTTCCTATCTGGGTTGACATCTGATTGCTCTGTCCAGTGTTCTAGTCTTGGGCTAATACATGATATTATTGATTTTCTAAGCAAAGAACTACCTTTAGTATTTCTTGTAGTTTAGGTTTGGTTTTTACGAATTCCCTAAACTTCTCTTTATCTGGAAATGTCCTAATTTCACCTTCATATTTGAGAGATAGTTTTGCTGGATATATGATTCTCGGCTGGCATTTTTTTTTTTTCCTTCAATGCTTTGTGTAAGTCATTCCATTGCCTTGTTGCAAGCATGGTTTCTGCCTAGTAGTCTGAGCTTGTTCTTATTGACTCTCCTTTGTAGGTGACTTTTCATTTCGACTCTCCTTTGTAAGTGACTTTTCATTTATCCCTAGCTGGTCTTAAAATTCTCTCTTTATCTTTGGTTCTGGCAAGTGTGATTATAATATGTCTTGGTGTCTTTCTTTTAAGATCTACCTTATGTGGAGTTCAATGAGCATCTTTGATATATATCGTCTCATCTCTCATGGTATCAGGGAAGTTTTCTGCCAACAAATCTTCAACAATTCTCTCTGTATTTTCTGTTATCCTTCCCTGTTCTGGCACTCCAATCGCTCATAGGTTATTTGTCTTGTAGAGTCCTACATGTTTCTTAAGGTTTCTCCATTTTTTTTAATTCTTTTATCTGATTTTTCTTCAAATATATTGGTGCCAAGTGCTTTATCTTCAATCTCACCAATCCTGCCTTCCACTTGTTCAATTTTCCTCCTCTGACTTTCTATTGAGTTGTCTAATTCTGTAATTTTATTGTTAGTCTTCTGAATTTCTGATTGCTGTCTCTCTATGGATTCTCGCAGCTTATTAAAGTTTTTATTATGTTCTTGAATAACCTTTTTAATTTCTTCAACTGCTTTATCTGTGTATTCCTTGGCTTGTGCTGCATATTGCCTGATCTCCTTCCTAGTCTCTTTCCTGATATTTTGAAGAGTTCTGTATATTCCTCTTCTGTATTCTGCATCTGGTAATTCCAGGAAGGCTCCTTCATCCAGAAAATCCCTTGATTCTTTTTGTGAGAGCTTGTTGAAGCAATCATGGTCTGCTTCTTCATGTGATTTCATATTGACTGTTGTCTCCGAGCCATCTATCAGTTATTGTATTTGTTTATTTTATGTTTGCTTACTGTATCCTAGCTTCTTGCTTTGTTTTGTTTTGATATGCCCAAGTGGGTTGCTTGAGTGAGCTAGCTTGATTATTTTCACCTTTGAAGCTCTGATGTTCTGTCACCTGATGGTTAGAGCTGTTATCAGGCATATCACCCTAGAAGCCCATTCACTTTTCTTGCATGAATTCAGCTCAGGAGTCCAGGTAGTTGGTCATCAAGTGTGTGGTACAGGCTCTGTCCTACAGTCTTAGAGGGGCAGGGGTGATTGGTGTAGGTACAGGCATATGGTTGCAGCAGAGGGTCACACTCTGAACAAGGCAGGGAGCTGACATCCGTCCCCTGAGAGTCTGTGAGGAAAGCACATCCCTGTTCCCTAGAGGGTACAGGTGGGTGGGTTCTGCAGACAGACTATGGGCACCCAATGTTTTTGGTTGTAAGGAATGGGAGGTACCAGTTCTCCTTGGACCCCTGTCCCAGGTGGCTGGGTAACCCGCGTGGAACCACTATTCCTTGGGCCCCTGATGTGGGTAGGTGAGGACCCTGTTTAATAGGCAAAGTGATGTCAAACGTCAAACACCCACCTCTCCACTGCAGAGCCGAAATAGTTTCAGTCTGCCAACCAGGGCCTATTCTCCTGACATAGGCCTGCACAGGTTCATGCAGTGGGAAAAGGTATTCAAAGTCCGTGGACCGTTTATGCTGGGACAGGAGCTGCTTCTGTCCTGAGCTCCCCAGGTTAGTGGAGCTAGCAAATTATCTTTTCCCCCTACTGTGAATTTATTCCTTCTCCAAGGCCAGGAGAATGGCTCAGAGCACTCAGCATAGCCTACCTCAGGCCCAGGGAATTCAATAGCCACTGCAGCTGGCTTGGGGTGGAGGGTGCAGTAAAATATACGTGAGTACTTAGCTTTTGCTGAGAGTGCCATCCTTCTCTGGTTCTGGATGTGTGAGTAGGCTATGCAGCTGACTGTTTCTCCCTGAGGAAACTGAGGCCAAACACTACTACCAGCCCACTGCAGTCGCTTCCAGGAATGGTGCCTGAGGGACTCCAGCAATTGAGGTCTGGTAACTCCTCTTTGCTGCTGAACTATCTCTCTCTCCCCTTACTGCTCAGGCCATTTTCTAACTTTGCCTTTGATGTTCAGGGCTTCTCTCTTGTCATAAATATAATTTTTTCTCTTGTTTTTTGGGATCTTTGTTGTAAGAGGAATTGAAGGAAGCATCTGGCTATTTTGCCATCTTGGCCCACCTTATTTAGTTGATTCTTGTCTCTCTGCAGTTCCCCACTGCTGTTCTCCGCTACCCAATTCAGAGTCCCTCAATTCTGGGCACCATTTCCTTGTTGAATTTCTTGTTGTATATGTGGGGGAGGGTCAGAACAATGGTCTGTTTATGCCAGCATCTTCTTGTCTTTAAGTGATTTTAACTGCATTGGAAAAACTTATTGCAAACAAAAGTAAAAACCACTAAGAAAGCTAAAAAGAAAAATCTGAACATTTTATTTACTATATATTGAGCTAACCTAAGTATTCTTTACCCGTTTTGCTTCTCAGTTCTTAGAGGGAGTGTTCTCATTTATCCTCCATTGTTACCTCTACCATTCCCACTAGTGTTCTAAAGTTCTGTTCATATTGTCTCAGAATCACAGACATTGAAATCTGAGCTAGCCCTAAAAGACTAGTGTGTTACGTATGAATAAACAAAGATCTGGAAAGTTTAAGTGACTGTTCAATATAATAGTTCTATTTAGGTTTCCTTAAAGCCTTAGAGAGCAACCTGCAACTGTACTTACTATAGTTACCACTACTGTCACTAAATGAATTTGGTTCCTCTTATAAATCAAAGACATATTGACAGAGATTTTATAGGAGAAAAATTTCCAAAATAAAGTGTTATCTCACTATCTTACTAGAGGTCCTTGTGGCTCCAGTAGGGCAATATAAGAGATAATGTATATAAAAGGCCTTAAAAACCTTATAATGCTGTCCATGTAATGCTGGTGGGAACATAAAATGGTGCAGTCACTGTGGAAAACAATTTGGTAGTTCCTCAAAAAGTTAAACTTGGAATTAATACATGACCTAGTAATTCCACTCCTAAGTATACACCCAAAAGATGTGAATTCAGATATATGTACACCAAAGTTCACTGCACCATGATTCACAATAGCCAAAAGGTAGAAATAACCTGTCTTGATTTTCTAGAGCTTCTGTAATAAAATATAACAAAGTTGGGGTCAGGAGACTTCAAAGAACAGAAATTTATTTTCTCACAGTTCTGGAGAAGAGCATTCCAAGTTCTCTCCCTGTCAATTCTAGAAGATCCTTCCTTGTCTCTTTCAACGTCTGGCAGCCAATGGCATTTCTTGGTGTTCCTTGGCGTGTAGATATATCTTCACATGAGGTCTACCTTCTGTGTGTAACTCTATTTCCTTATCTGTCGTTTTCTTTTATAAAACACTGCTTAGGGGGATTAGGATTAGGATCCACCTTATTCGGCTATGACTTCATTAATTTAACTGCTAACATCTGCAAACAAAAATTGTATTTCCCCAAACAAGTTCATATTCACTAGTTCAAAGTTATGAATTTCAAACATATCTTTTTGTGGGGCACAATACACCATAACACAACTCAATGTCTATCAACAGATGATTGGATAAACAAAATATGGCATATCCATAACATGGACTACTATTCATCTATAAAGACAAATGGAGTCCTGATAAGTGCTATGACACGGATGAACCTGCCCTGTCCTGATTCCCTCACTGCCTTTATCCTGAAGCTTACACTTTCTTAATAAGTCACTTGCAAAAGGATTTCTATCTCAAGCTCTGCTGTTTGGGAACTGAACCTAAGACAATGGCAGCAGTGGAAAAGTACATATTGCTGTTTCAGAAAAATTCAAAGCTCCAAATTTCCAGATTATTTTTTCTTTTGTGCATAATTACCAGAAGGATTATGTCAAGGTTACCACCTTTGATATTTTCCTAAAACTAGAAGTGGTCTGTCAGTGTTTTCTAAACCTGAATATATAAACATGTTTTTAATAAGAAAGGGTAGAGGTGCTCACTACCAATTCAGCACAATGAAATAAACATAATTTGAGTACTGAATACATAGGGATACACAAATAAGAGAGAATTTACCTTCCAGTAGCTTACAGTCTAGTAAAGAAGATAAAGTACATAATTATAAAATCAGAAATCTATGACATTCAGAATTAATAAAATTTTATGTGTTCAAAAATCCTCCAGTATGATGAATACTCTCCTTGAGATTCAGATTCAGAAAGCTCTCCTGGACTTTAATTTAAATTCTCTTCTTGAAATCTTTGTTCAGTTTGGTTTTATGATGTTACATATACATAATTTCACACAATGTTCCCAACAGTACAATGCAAGAAGGTATTTATGCCAATTAAAATTACTACATTCTCTGAGGTTTAATTAGTTCAGATAGTTGGAGTGTTAAATCCATGAACTCCAAGGATAAACTAGAAAATAATAAGCATCATTAACAAAATTGTGGTATAAATTAAATATCAGAGCACAACAACACAAAAGGAAGAATTAATTCTAATTGGAGGGATCAAGAAAGATTGGATGGAAATCAGGTACCTGAGCTATAAACTTAAAGAGTGGTGCATCTGTTAACTCTGTTACAAAAGAAAACACACTAATACTCAATGTCCTGAAACCATAAGCATTCATTATTGGTATCAAGTCATCAGTTAGACAGTTCTTCTGGTCTCAGCTGAGCCCACTTATGCACGTGCATTCAACTGCAGGTTGGGTAAAATTTTACTGATCTAGGCTGGACCCTTGGCTGGGATTACTGAACTTTCCTCAGTGGGAAAGGCTAGATTGAGCTTGTTCACGTGGCAGCTAGTCAGGTTCCTGAGATAAAAAGCAGAAGAGTAATAGGTCTCTTGAATCCTAGGCTTGAAAGTGTCATACTATTGATTGTACTGCATCCTATTGGCCAAAACCAGTCACTAGGCCAGAAGAGTAGGAAAATAGACTCCTTCTTTCTCTCTCTTTTTTTCATTGTACTTTGGATGAAGGTTTATAGAACAAACTAGCTTCTCATTAAACATTTAGCAATTAGTACTCATATTGTTTTGTGACATTGATTGCCAACCCCGTGGGTTCCCTGTTACTAGCTTTCCTGTCTCCTCCAGCTTTCTTGTCCTTGCCCCTGGGCTGGTGTGTCCCTTTAGTCTCGTTTTATTTTATGGGCCTGTATAATCTTTGGCTGAAGTGTGAATCTCAGGAGTGACTTCATTACTGAGCTAAAAGGGTATCCAGGGGCCATACTCTCAGGGTTTCTCCAGTTTCTGTTAGACCAGTAAGTCTGGTATTTTTTGGGTTTTTTTTTGTTTTGTTTTTGTTTTTTCTTTTTTTGAATTAGAATTTTTTTCTACATTTTTCTCCAGCTCTGTCTGGGACCCTCTATTGTGATCCCTGTCAGAGCAGTCGGTGGCGATAGCCGGGCACCATCTAGTTGTGCTGCACTCAGTCTGGTGGAGGTTGTAGTACCTGTGGTCCACTAGTTATTTGGCCTAATCTCTCCCTTATGTCTTCGGTTTTCTTCATTCTCCCTTGCTCAAGACACAGACCCCATCTCTTGATGGGAGAAGTTGCAACATGATATTTCAAGGACAGGACATGGAGGCAAAGAGGGGTAAAATTTGGACCATTTTGTAACCAATCTACCACAACGAGGAAGGATTTCAATAAGCAGTAGAAACGAGACGGCAAAATGTTTAAGAGCATGGCTACAGAGGAAAACAATATGAATTCAAAACTCAGTTTTTCGAGGTTTTAGACATTTTCTACATTTCAATTCCTCATCAGTGAAGTGTAGAGGAAAATAGTGCCCACCTGGTAGCATTGTTGAGAGAATTAAACTATGTCATCTTTGTAAAGCCCTTAGTAAAATGCATGGACATTATACACACAGAATAAATGTTGGTTCTGTTGTTATTATAATTAAAGCTACAGAATGGGCACTTAATGTATGGTGAGGAGTGCTCTTTGGCTAGAGCCATAGAACACACTCACGGAGCATAAGTCAAAGCCAGTAGGCTTTATGATTCTCACAAGCCTGTGCTGGAACCAGCAGTGAATAGTTAAAGTGAGTAATGTTTGCATCATCAAACATCCTGGAGCAAGACCAGCCATGACAATAAACCCAGCTATGTTTACACTCTTGCTTAAGAATGATCAGTAGTGTAGAACATGCTTGTCTCAAGAGGGATGGGAAATGCAACACAGTTTTGGTTCTCATTCTCAAAGGCTTTAGAATAATAAAACAATTTACTCATCTACCATTTTCCTCCAAATAACTACTGTGAACCTTTACTTGTCTAAATTTTGCATTCTAGAAATGTGTTGCTTTAGAGACCTTAGAAAGAGTTTGTTACGGTGAGGAAGAAAGAACTTCACTTGTGAGTTAGGGAATCTATTTTATCATGTGATCTTTGGCCTCTGGCTAAGCTCCTTTCCCAGCTGTAAAGTTTTGTTCTACAAAAATATAAGAAGGTTCAAGATCACTAAAAATGGTCAAAATAAACATTTTGATGAGGTTCACAGAGAAATCTAAATAACCTGAGATTATTTTGCAAGACTGAGGGGACAAATGTAAGAAGGGCCTACTGACCACGATTATATGGTAACTGAATATCCTTTTGCCTCTATTGAGGACATAGTAGGTGAAAGCAGGTTTATCCTCAGGCTTAAGAGGTTAGACAAAAGGAAGAATTTCGTAACAAGGGAAGTTGCATGATACAGGAATGAATTTCTGAGTTTGTGAAATATTCTCCAGAGAGCTCTCAGAATAGCCGTGTTTCTCATCTGTCTTGGATGGGTCAGGTAGATGCGGCCCTGTCTTGTAATGGAAGAGATGGATTCACTTGTTGGAAGAGATGGATTCGTGCAAGTTTCTTCCAGGCCTCTGACTCTGTGAAATGGAGGTTGGTCCATGGAAACTGGACAAAGTCCATGATGTCTTGTGAATATGTGCCTCTCAGGAATTACATTTGGGGCCAAGATGACAAGTGACACAACATGGTCCAGACTGTAAATACAAGTTCATGGATGTTAATCTTTCTGATGTTATATGTCAATACTAGACATGCCCATGAGTCATTTGGTATCCAAATGGCCAAGATACATTTAAAGTGGTGGTGATTGAGACCCCAGGATAATTTTAGGCCCACCTGCTGACATCACTGTGATAAGGAACTCCATATTCCACATCTTCTTCACACATTTTTATTTTATGGACCTCTTCATCTGGTTCTTAATTTACTGAGAAGTAAAGTCCTTCCTTTGACATGAAGATCACACTTGACTTAGAAAGATATGAATAGCAGCGCCTTTCTTCATATTGACATATTTGTCATCATTTTCTTGCTTTTTTTTCCAGGCATATATTTCTCCTCCTGAACAAAAATTATACAATTAGGCTTGATATGTACTTAGTGTGTAGTCTCTAACGATATTTATTATAGTGAATGCAGAATGTAACAGGATTTAAGCTGAGCTCAATTTCGTGAGTGCTCATGCCTACCTGACTAATCCTCAATAAAAGCCCTGAACACCAAGGCCCAGGTGAGCTTCTGTGGTAGGCAACACATTGCATGTGATGTCACACATCATTGCTGGAAGAATAAAGTGTGGCCCTGTGTAACTACACCAGAAGGGAACACCTGAAAGCTAAATGCTTGGTTTCTCTAGGCTTCATTCCCATGTGCCTTTTCCTTTTGAGGATTTTACTCTGTATCCTTTCTCTGTAAAGAACCATAACCATAACAGCTTTTCTGAGTCCTATTAGTCCACCTGAGGGTGTACTTAGGGATCCCTGAATAAAAATAATCAAAGCAATTGAAACATTACATTAAAATATCACATGTAAAATAATAAAAATTTATAGTCAAACCTTGTGAAAAGTTTTCAATGTTAGCTATCCTCCAGTACTTTTGTGGTTTAAAAACGTAATCTTATCAATTGTATACATATTAGACCTATATAGCTCTTTGTTCTAATAGAAAACTCCTAACATAAAAATCAGAAGTATGCTGTATAAAGTTGACCTAATTAAATATGCAGATTTGGTAAATTGAGGATGCGCGATGTGATTTCTGGGACAACTACTAAATGAAAAAAAGCAAAGTGTAGAATTCCCAAACTAATAGAGTGTGAAAGATGAAATAAATTTTTTTTTCAAAAAAAGACAAGAAAAAAGGATTCAAAAAAAAAAGGCAGGATAAAATCAAACAGAAAAAATGATAGCTAAATTAAACCCAGTGATGGTTAAGATTCTGTGTCAACTTGGCTGGGTCATGATTCTCAGTGGTTTGGAAGTTATGATGTAGTTTGGCAGTCATATGATGTGATCACTTTCATGATGAGATATGAAATAATGTGATCACCTCCATGGTGGGATCTGCTGTGAGTAGCCAATCAGTTGAAAGGGAGCTTCCTTGGGCGTGTGGCCTGCATAGAGTATAAATGAACATTCTGGCAAAGCTGTAGGCTTTTGCTCACTCTAGATCATGCAGCTGGCTCCTGTTCATCTGACCTCCAGTTCTTGGGATTTGACGTAGCAGCTTACTTGTGGTCTTGCCTGCCAATCTTGGGATTCATTGATCTTCAAAGCCTGTGAGCAAAAGCCCCGCTCTCTGTCCTGCCGATCTTGAATTTGCCAGCCCCTGGGGCTACATGAATCAGGAAAGCCTCTATCTTGACCCACCGACTTGGGACATTCCAGCCTCTACAATTGCATAAGCCATTTCCTTGATATAAATCTCTCAGTATATATATTTATACACCTTACTGGTTTTGCTTCTCTAGAGGAATCAGGCTTAAAAAAAAACCAAATGACATAATTTCACTATGTGTAGAGATGAAACATTTAAAGTGTTCACAGTAGCCAAATTTAAGATAATTTGAGCACCAAAAATAATCCTGTTTATAATTGTTTCAAACACTCCGAATATATTAAAGTTCATGAGTCCATAATGATACTCATAATCATAAAATGAAAAAGAATATCTCATGTTCCACTTTATAAATGTCTAATACACCAATTCGTTATTCTGAAAATGGTACTTAAAGGAAAAGATGTAAGCATTTATTCTGCCTTACACATTCAGAATTATTTTACCTTCCAAGTTCATATTAAAGTATATTTTAATTGATATTTCTATAACTATGCCATTTTGTTTTGGTATTTGTATGATCAGCCTTTTTTTGTACACATTTTCTTTCATTCTTTCTCTATCCTTATGGTTTAGATGTGTCTCTTATAAACAATATGTAACTTTTATTCTATTATATCAACATATGTTCTTTCACAGAAAAGTCTGTCCATTTATATATTTTTTAAATTATTGTGAAAATTTCAAACATAAACAAAAAAGAATAGTAAAATAAACATCTATATATCCATCACCCAAATTAGAAATTATCTGTCTTTTGCCATATTCGTTTTATCTGTATGTATTGTTATTTCCCTAATCATTGGAAAATAAACTAAAGACATCAAAACTATGCTTATTTCCCCCATTGTAACCTTTAAATTTGAGTTGAAACCAGGGTTTGTGCATCCTTAAAATTATTTTGGGGGGTGTCTTCTTTAAGGAAAAGAAAAAACATGAATACAAAATTTCTGAGTTTCTTCTCTTGATGGAGAAAGAATAACCTTTTGAAAATATGATAACTGGTTAAATGGGTATCCATAGGATAAAAATGAAAAAAGAGTAGTATCTAGTAAAAATATGGGCAAAAAACTTGAACATATTCTTCACAAAAGAGGAAATGCAAACAATCAATAAACATATAAAAGGATACTCAGCCTCACAAAAATCTAAAAAACACTAATTAAAACCACAATGCTATAGCATTGGAGCCCTGTTGGTGCAGAGGTGAAGAACTCAGCTGCGAACCAAAAGATCAGCAGTTCAAATTCACCAGCCACTCCTTGGAAACCTGTGGAGCAATTCTACTCTGTCCTACAGGGTCACTGTGAGTTGGAAGCAACTCGACAGCAATGGATTTGGTTTGCGTTTTAGCCTAACAAAAAATTAAAAGACTGACTATATCAAATGGTCATAATGTTGTAGGATATTGGGAACTCTCATACTTAACATATGGAAGTATAAATTGAGAAAAACACTTAGGGTAACAGTTTGGCATTTTCTGGTAAAGTTGAAGATTTTCATAATGAGCTAATGAGCACATTCTTGAGTGTCTACCTTAGAGAAACTCATGTTTGATTGAACCAGGAAACATGTACAAGAGTAATAATGGTAACATTGTCTATGTTAGTCTGAAATTAGAAATAACCTATTTTCATCATAGATTAAAAAAAAAAAAACCCCAGTGCTCTCAAGTCGATTCCAACTCACAGTGACCCTATAGGACAGGGTA
This sequence comes from Elephas maximus indicus, assembly GCF_024166365.1. Taxonomy (NCBI): domain Eukaryota; kingdom Metazoa; phylum Chordata; class Mammalia; order Proboscidea; family Elephantidae; genus Elephas; species Elephas maximus. The sequence continues at coordinate 46,320,604 of NC_064843.1, forward strand.
GAACTGCCCCATAGAGTTTCCAAGGTGCACCTGGAGGATTCGAACTGCTGACCCTTTGATTAGCAGCCGTAGCACTTAACCACTATGCCACCAGGGTTTCCTCATCACAGATAGAATGGATATATACATTTTGGTAAATTCATACAACAGACTAAGAGACCAGGGTTCAGAGGGAAAAAGAAATAGTTACGGTGATCTTATTGAACTTAAAGTACTTTTGATACACCAAAGAGGAGTCCTGGTGGCACAGTGGTTAAATGCTTGGCTGCTAACTGAAAAGTTGGCAACTGGAACATTTCACGGGTGAAAGATGTAGCAGTCTGCTTCTATAAGGATTTACAGCCTTGGAAACCCTATGGGGCAGTTCTCCTCTGTCCTGTAGGGCTGCTATGAGTCAGAATTGACTCAACAGCAATGAGTTTTTTTTTTGGGGGGGTTACTACATTAAAGGGAAAATGTCAAATAGAGAGATATGTGGGGGTACAGCTCAGAGCAGGGGGCTCTGTTAGAGATTGAAAACTTGCATAGGAGTAATAATGAAAATCAAGCTCATAGAAGAATAAAATGGGAGTAAAACAATGAGAAGTGAAAAGAAACATAGTGAGCCTTGACAAATTTCAATATTTATTTGTAATTTAAATGAAAATAAGAATGCAAAGAGAAGACTTAGAAAGGGCAGCCAGTTAGATAGAGAAAAACCAAAAGAATTTGTGTCATGAAAGTCAAGAGAAAAGATTCTTAAAAAAAAAAAAAGACAGAGAGGGAAGATTCTTGACAACAAAATCTGAGTGGCCAATAGTGTCAAAAAACTCTTTTAAAAAGTCAGATTTATTCACTCAAAAATTAAATTCAAGTTCATTCATTCAATAAATACTCCAAGTACAGTTCCAGATAACAGAGACACAGCATTGAAAAATACAGACAAAATTCCCTGAAATTTGTATTCTAGCGGGAGAAGGCAATAAATAAATAAATACATCAGCTCACGATAAGTGCTACGAAGAAAAATAAATGAGAAAGGGGGATTAGAAGTGCTAAAAGGGGCAGGGATTATATTTATAAATGGTATAGTCAGTGAAGGACTCACTGAAAAAGTGACACTTGGCCAAGATTTGAAGAAGTTGAGGAAAGAACCATGAACACATCTAGAAAAAGAGTATCCCTAGTAAAGCGATGTGAAGAACAAAGGCTCTGAGGTGAGAACAAACCAGCCTGGAGTGCTCCAGGATATATTAGACACTCCAGTGAGGTTTGATTAGGGGTAGAGACATTGGTGGTTCAGTCGTAGAATTCTTTCCTTCTATGTTGGAGACCTGGGTTCTATTCCTAGCTAATGCACCCCAGGCACAGCCACCGCTCATTCATCTGTCAGTGATGGCATGTGTCTTGCTATGGTACTGAACAGATTTCAGCAGAGCTTCCAAACAAAAATGAACTAGGAAGAAAAGGCCTGGCAATCTGCTTTCAAAAGTCAGCCAGTTAAAACCTTATGGCTCACAATAGTCTGATCTACAACCAATCATGGGGATGGTGTAGGACTGGCAGCTGTCTTTCCATTGTGCAGCAGGTATGGTTCCTTTGTGCATGGGGTCGCCATGAATCAGGGGCCAACTAGACAGCAGCTAACAATGGTAGGAGATATCAAGGAGACACCAGGAGGCCCAGATCTTGGAGATCCTTGTGAGTTCTCGTAAGGAGCTTTTCTTTGAGTTGGGAGACCATTGGAGGCTTTGGGCACTGAAAAATGATGAAAATAGTTTGTAGGGAAGTCATGGCAGAAATAGGGAGATCGGTTTGGGGACTATTGCATTCATCCAGGTGAAGATGTCAGTGGCTCGATCAGGGTGTGAGTAGTGGAAGTATATGGGAAAACATAGATCCTGGATACATTTTAGGGGTATTGCCAACAGGATATGCTGTTGTATTGAATTTGGGGTGAGGGAACAAGAATAATTAAGGGTGATTCTAAAGGTTTAGCCTAATTGTTGGCCAAAATTGCAGAGGAAAGTATGCCAGGTGGCCTCTTCAACCAACTACAAAAACCCTAAGTTCTTTTTCACAGCTTGTAAGCAAATGTTAGGGTGTAGATTAGATTTACATCTCACGCACAAAGAAAAAGAAAGGGTTGTGAAGCTGAGGAGAAAGTCCAACAAAGGTTTATTTTGTAGCAATAGAATCACCACTGTCTGGTTAGAGATGAACTTGACCAATGGGTTTTCCATGGTAGCCTCCCAGCACTTAATCTTAGCGAAACATTAATGTGCTGAATTTCTTACACTTGGGTTCTGAAATTAAAAATGACCATCTGCGGCCCATGTGTGTGGTATGTAAAACAGTAATATACTGTGGACGGGTTAAACATGAAGCAAGGGATATTGTGATTGTGACAAGACAGACAAACCCACTCACACACCAACACAGCTAAATCTGGTGAACACTACTGTTGATTCTTTCTGTAGGTATCTGCTTTCTAAAACAGCACACGATATATATGAAATATTTAGTAATTCCTATGATATACCCCTGTAACAAACTGTGCAGTCTAAATCTGGAAATGCAGTTTATTTCACTGAAACAGAGTAATCGATCGAACAAACCAAATTCTAGAGGAAAAAGATCACAACTGTCAGTCAAAAGAACCGAGTAGCAAAGCTGCAATGAAGGTCAGAATTGCAAAGATTGTTCCACTGGTATTTTCACTGGGGATGAATTGTTAGAGGAAGACATCATGTTCATGCAGAAGAGGGCCACTGAGGGTATGGGAGACCCTCCATGAGATGAATTGGCACAATAGCTGCAATGATAGCCTAGAATATGTTGGTGATTGTGAGACTGTTACACAACAGGGCAATGTTTCGTTTTGTTGTACATAAGGTCCCCACGAGTTGAAGTTGACTTGTGGCAGGTAACAATAACAACAACAAAATAAAGATGAATTGAGGAGTCTCAGAATTCTGGAAAAATTTCTTAGAATACACTTAGCTATAGAGAATTAAATAAGTGAACGTTTAGTGGGTTCGGAAGAAAAGTGCCAGGCAAATGTAAGAACATGTACAAAGGTCATAAGGAGGAAAGGGAATGCAGAATACCAGGGCTAAATAAAGGCCAGTGTATTAGTCAGGGTAGGCTAGGCTATGCTGCAGTAACAAACAACCCTAAAGCAGTTTAAAACAACAAAATGGTTTATTTCTCACTCACATTTCTTAGCCATTGTGAGTTGGCTTTCCCCTTGTTAGTTCTCCTTGTTCTTCTCACTCTGGCACACAGGCTATGAAAGTCATCAGTCACCACGGTAGAGGGAAAAGACTAAAAAAGCCCGAACTAGTTATATGGCCTCAATCAACAACAAGGGGGCTAGGAAATGCAATCTTGCTAGGTACTTGGTTGGCAAAAAAATTGGAAATAGACTAATGACACATCCAGTGTGGCTGGAGCTGAAATATTAGCCAAGGTAAAAAAAAAAATATGTATTTATCCTACAAGCTTGAGAATCGCTGATGACTTTTTACTTGTAGAAATTTTTCTTATGGAGAAAAATCATGTACTTGCATAAAGCTTAACCTATAAGTTTGTTTACCAGTGTAAAACAAAAGTGTTTTTTAATTTAAAAAAACAATATAGGAAAAACCTAAACATTTGGCGATAGCTTCTGGTTTAAAAGACAATCACAGCATCTTTATAATGGAGTGCCATATAATCAATAGAAACAATATGCTTAGGAAAATGTGACATAGAAAATATATTAAGTGAAAAATTAGGCTTAACTTAAGATACAGTATAATATATATCTATTTCTTTAACTAGGATCATGCTTTTTTGTTTGTTTTTAATCTTATTGTTTTGTTTGTGCTTTTGTGTGGCTTAGTCAAGTGCTAATTTTCTGCAAAGAATATGTACTCCTTTGCTGGCAGAATTTTTGTTTTTACATGCTATTTTTGTTGTTACTTCAGTTTACCTGAACATTCTCAAAACTAAGTTTACATTGCCACTGTTTCTCATATAGAAGATTTGATATTTGTTCTCTTTTTTTCAATATCTTTTGCCTTAAGCAGCCCCACAACTCACGTTCTGGGCCCGTGAGATGACAAGCTGTTACCTTGTCCAAAGCAACCAAATGTTCTCCAAGTAGCGATTCTGGAGTGCAGTCAAGTACCCATAACTTACTGGGCAATACTGACCTCATGAGAATCTGCACTGCATTCTCTCTTTTGACATCATTTTGGCTGTGGTGATAGAGAGGGTCACTGTTACATTTGTGGGCCAAGAACAACACAGCATTTGTATCGACGATGCCATAATGGCAGTGTATATATTACTGAAGAACAGACTGCCTTATTTTACTTTTATGCCACATCTCTGTACGTTTTATAGCAGTAAATTCTCTGATTTTTCAAAAAAAAAAAAAATTTGGCACAGAAGCTCAAACCATATTTCAACTCTGCTTCAGTTTCCCAAGAAATAAATAACCTATTTGACCAGACTTTGCAGACATTGGCCAAGTGTTGGCCTGATCTCTGAGCTTATACCTGGCTGGGTTGGTATGTCTGACACATTTGGGTTACTACAAACTAAGCTTTGCATTAAAGGCCTGATAAAGTTCAAAATCTGCCTGGGGTGGAAATGCTTCTCGGGGAAGTATGTTGCTGAAGTAGGAGCTTTGTACTTCTTGCAAAATTGTTTGTAGCTTTGTTGAAAATGAGTTTTTGTTCTTCAAGGGAAAAAAAAGGTTAAAGGATAAGGCAAGAGTCTCATTACAATCACTAGAATTCTAGAATTTTATTTACCCAGATTAGCATCTATGTGTCTATGGGCCCATCACTGTCTGCCATTTTGTCTCTCAACTCTTCATGGCATTGTGGGTACCAGGAGGCAGTCATGATTGAGCTGATATTTCATGAAGAAGAAACATTTGTTTATTTTTTAATGGGAAGCTATAGTTGGTGATTCCTTTCACATGAATATCAACTGTTTTTGTCTCCTAAATGAAAATTGGATTTGAAATAAAATTAAGGTCAATATATAAAGAGTATTCAGTAGGCATTGATGATTACGTTTTTTAAATGATATCTTCTTTGAAAAGATTGTTTGAATCCTCTTTTAGAGGTATACGAAGTTGGTCTTTACTTAGTCCTGCAACCATGAAGCAAACAGCCAGGGATTTTACGTAATAAATGGTAGATTTCTTTCTTTTTTTTTTTTTTTAAAGCACTAATCAATGTGAAAGAATATAATAACATTTTCTGTCAGTGGGGAAAATAAATGGTGGAAAAGGCACTTTGTCAATTTCTATTTTCTTTTATTAAGAAGAAGATGTTAAAGGGGGAGGAGGAAGCACACAGAATAGATTAAAGCATGATTAGTTCCATAAAATATTTATATAGATTTTTGTTTCCTTAAGTAAGAAGAAAAAAAAAAAAAGGAGAATCAAAGTCCTTTGCTAAAATCGCATAAAGAGAATTTACAATGGGTCTAGGTAGATCTCAGGAATGTAATGAGAATGTTTAGATCTGTCAACATCTACCCAGTGCCCTCGAATAGATTCTGACTCAACATCTAGATACGGACAAAAAGAGAATTCTAAGTTCAGGTCAGGAGTCTGAGGTCATTAGAAAGTAGACAAAATGCTTAAGTCTAATTATTGCAGAAGAATGGTTGATCCAGGGTTAGATATCAGGAGAGCCCAACGGGCAAATGAGAGTGATAGCTTTGTCTGAGGTCAAGGACCTTAGAAGTTAACCTAAACATGAGTAATAGGAATTAGGACATGTACACTGTCTTCAGTGGTTATTTGAATTGAACTTCAGCTGTCTTAGGCTGGATTCTCCAGAGAAACAAAATCAGTAAAGCATATAAATATATATACAGAGAGAGATTTACATCAAGGAAATGGCTCATGTGGTTGTAGAAGCTGGACTGTCCCAAGTCCATGGGTCATGCTTCTCCTGATGCATGTAGCCAGGGGCTGGCAAACCCAAGATCAGTAGGTTAGAGAGCAGGGCTCTTGTTCACAGGTTGCAAAGACCGGCGAATCCCAAAGATCGGCAGGAGATCAGCAGGGCAAGACTGCAGGTACGCTGCTAGCTCAAGTCGCAAGAACCAGAGATCGGATGAATAGGAGCCAGCTGCAGGATCCAGAACAAGTAAAAGCCCACAAGCCTTGCCAGAATATCCACTTACATTCAATGCAGGCCTCATGCCCAAGGATACTCCCTTTCAGCTAATTGGCTACTCACAGAAGGTCTCATCATGGAAGTGATTACATAATATCAAATCTCATCTTGGAAGTGATCACATCATCATACGACTATCAAATCACTGAGGGTCACGGCCCAGTCAAGTGGACATGCAACCTTAACCATTATATCAGCTAAGTGTTAGGTCTCTGCTTAGATAAGGTTAACTCTATAAGCCTATAAGGCACAAAAACCAACACACTGTCACCAAACACAGTGGTTAAATTCAAGTTTTTTTTTTTTTTTTTAATTTCAAATAGATATTTCTACTTAACAAGACAAATGCTGAAGCCTCATATTGAGTTTATCACTTACATGCCTATCTCCTGCAGGCATCACCACTGGACTATACCAGCTGAACTCTCCCTGTTCATCAGATTGCTTTAGAACCTTATTTATCTGTTTATATTCATAATTACCAATGAATTACTTGGAAGAAGTCAAAATTTTAATTAATTTTCTATTTCTTACAATATTCTATATGGGTTGCTATGAGTCGGAATCGACTCGAAGGCAACGGGTTTGGTTTTTTGGTTTGTGTGTGTGTGTGTGTATATCTCCAATGTATGTATGTGTATGTATGTATATCTCAAACTAAAAATTCTTTTTGTAATAGAACTAATGAATAATTTCAAGAGACTATAGCCCTAATATCATCCACACATTATTTTAAAAGATATCAAAATTCCCTTTCTTTTAAAAAATATTAATATCTCTACCCAATATGTTTCATAAAGTCAGAGATTTTAAGCTGGAAGTTAATTAAGAGGTCATTTGTGGTAGTTCTACAAAATGGCCACAAATTTTAGACTCTCCTTCCTTCAAAAGTGGCATCTGTGTCTCTCTGTCATGTGTCTACATGGAATGATGACTCACAAGTAATAGGAAGCAGCCACAGTGACATCATGTGACTTCTGAGGCTACATCATAAGAGGCAATATAGCTTCTTTCTTGAGCACGGGGACACTTGTTTTTATATCTTTGGGTTGCCATGTAACTACATGAGGTGACCATGCTGTGAAGATGCTGTTGGTAGGTGCTGTCAAGTCAATTCCTACTCATAATGACCCTATGTATAAGAGAACTAAACACTGCCCAGACCTGCGCTATCCTCACAAGCATTGTTATGGCTGAGCCCATTGTCGCAGCCACTGTGTCAATCCATCTCATTGAGGGTTGTCTTCGTTATCTAGTGCTATTTTTTTTTTTATTATAATAGAAATACCACAAGTAGATAGCTTTAGCAAAGAGAAATTTATTCTCTCACAATCTAGGAAGCTAAAAGTCTGAATTTAGGGTGCCGGCTCCAGGGGAAGGCTTTCTCTCTGTGTTGGCTCTAGAGGAAGGTCCTTGTCATCAATCTTCCCCTGGGCTAGGAGCTTCACAGCTCAGGGACCTTGGATCCAAAGGAAACTTCCCATCCTAGTTCTTCATTCTTAGTGGTGGGATGTCTCCCTCTCTGCTTGCTTCTCATATCTGAAAAGAGATAGACTCAAGATACAACCTAATTATGTAGATTGAATCCTGACTCATTAACATAACTGCCTGTAATTCTGCCTCATTAACATCAGAGAGGTAGGATTTATAATACATACCAAAATCACATGAGATGACAAAATGTTGGACAATCACACAATACTGGGAATCATGGCCCAGCCGAGTTGATGCATAGTTCTTTTTTTTTTTTTTATCGTACTTTAAGTGAAAGTTTACAGTTCAAGTTAGTTTCTCATACAAAAATTTAAACACACATTGTTTTGTGACCATAGTTGCTCTCTATATAATATGACAGCACACTCCTTTCCACTTCACATTTCCCACACACATTCTACCAGCTCCTGTCCCTTTCTGCCTTCTCATCTCGCCTTGGAACAGGAGCTGCCCATTTAATCTTTTTTTTTTTTTATCCACTTGAGCTAAGAAGCACACTCTTCATGAGTATCATTTTATGTCTTACAGTGCAGTCTAATCTTTGAAGGTTGGCTTCGGGAACGGTTTTAGTTTTGGGCTAACAGGGAGTCCAGGCGCCATGTTATCCAGGGCTCCTCCAGTCTCTGTCAGACCATTAAGTCTGATGTTTTTTACTAGAATTTGAGTTCTGCACCCCACTTTTCCCCTGCTCTGTCAGGGACTCTCAGTTGTGTTCCTTGTCAGGGTAGTCATTGGTAGTAGCCGGCACCATCTAGTTCTTCTGGTCCCAGGCTGATGGAGTCTCTGGTTTATGTGGCTCTTTCTGTCTCTTGGGCTTATATTTTCCTTGTTTGACACACATTTTGGGGAGACATGACTTAATCCATAACAAGGGTCTTCCTCTTTGTCATTGACCTTCTACTTTACCTAGCATGATGTCCTTCTCCAGGGACTGGTTGCTTGTGAAAACATGTCCAAAATACATGAAATGAAGTCTCACCATCCTTGCTTTTAAGGTCCATTTTGGCTATACTTCTTCCAAGACAAACCTGTTCATTCTTCTGGAAGTCTATGGTATAATCAATATTCTTCACCAACACCATAATTCAAAGCCATCAATTCTTCTTCAGTCTTCATTATTTCTTGTCCAACTTTCACATGTATATGAAGTAACTGAAAATCCATGGCTTGGATCAGGCACACCTTAGTCCTCAAAGTGACATCCTTGCTTTTTAACACTTTAAAGAGGTCTTTTGCGGCAGATTTGCACAATGCTATACGTCATTTGATTTCTTCATTGCTGCTTCCATGGGCATTGATTGTGGATCCAAGTAAAATGAAATCCTTGACAACTTCAATATTTTCTCCATTTATCACAATGTTACTTATTGGTCCAGTTGTGAGGATTTTTATTTTCTTTATGGTGAGGTATAATCCATACTGAAGGCTGTAGTCTTTGATCTTCATCAGTAAGTGCTTCAAGTCCTCTTCACTTTCAGCGAGCAGTTTCCTGATGCCCCATTTTTCTTCATATGGTCCACATTTTTGGATTATTTTCTCAGCATACAGATTGAATGAGTATGGAGAAAGGATACAACTCTGACACACACCTTTCCTGACTTTAAGCCACATAGTATTGCCTTGTTCTGTCCGAATGACAGCCTCTTGGTCTACATACAGGTTCCGTTTGAGCACAATGAAATTCCCATTCTTCACAGTGTCGTCCATAATTTGTTATGACCCATCCACACAGTTGAATGCCTTTGCATAGTCAATAAAACACAGGTAAACACCTATCTGGTTTTCATGGATTGAATTGTGTCCCCCCAAAATGTCTGTCAACTTGGCTAAGGCATGGTTCCCAGTATTGTGTGATTGTCCAACATTTTGTCATCTGATGTGATTTTCTCATGTGTTGTAAATCTTAATCTCTGCCTGTGAATAATGAGGCAAGATTAGATTATGTTAAAGAGAATTAGGGTGGGATGCAACACCCTTTCTCAGATCATATCCCTGATCAAATGTAATGGGAGCTTCCCTGGGATGTGGCCTGCACCACCTTTTATGTTACAAGAGATAAAAGAAGAGGAAAGCAAGCAGAGAGTGGGGACGTCACACCACCAAGAAAGAAATACTGGGAGCATAGCTTCTCCTTTGGACCTGGGGTCCCTGTGTCTCAGAAGCTCGTCGACCATGGGAAGATTGATGAAAAGTACCTTCTTCTGGAGCCAACTTTCCAGAGAAAGTCTTCCCCTGGAGCTGATGCCCTGGATTTGGACTTCTAGTGTACTAGGCTGTGAGAGAGTAAATTTCTCTCTGTTAAAGCCATCCACTTGTGGTATTTCTATTATAACAGCACTAGATGATTAAGACACTGGTATACTCTGCTTTTAGCCAAGATCCATCTGACATCAGCAATGATATTCCTTGTTCCATATCTTCTTCTCAATCTGGCTTGAACTTCTGGCAGTTTCCTGTCAATGTACTGCTGCAACTGCTTTTCAATGATCTTCAGCATAATTTTTCTTTTGTGTGATATTAATGATATCATTCAATAATTTATGCATTCCTTTGGATCAACTGTTATGCTGTGAAGATGTTAAGGACAAATAGTGAGGCTACCTGTATGTAGGAAATCCTGGTGACATAGTGGTTAAGTGCTATGGCTGCTAATCAAAAGTTGCACAGTTCAAATCCACCAGGCGCTTCTTGGAAACTCTATGGGGCAGTTCTACTCTGTCCTATAGGGTCGCTATAAGTTGAACTCGACTCAAAGGCAATGGGTTTTTCAATGGGTTTACATGTATGTGTTCCAGTCAGCTGCCCTGGTTGAGCTTTCAGCCAAGGGCCAGCATCACTGCCAGGTGAGTGAGCCATCTTGGACATTGAACCTATTTAAGTATTCATACAGCTTCAGTCAGTATCTAACTGCAGCCATAAAATAAACTTAAGTGAGAACTCCCCAGGCAAACCCTTCTGAATTCCCGACCTACCAAATTGTGAGCACAATGAAATTTTTATTTTAAGCTTCAAATGTTATCAGGAGGGACCCGTACCTGGAGAAGAACATCGTGCTTAGTAGAGGGTCAGTGAAAGAGAGTAAGACCCTCAGTGAGATGGACTAACACAGTGGCTGCAACAATGGGCTCAAATGTAGCAACAACTGTGAGGATGGCAAAGGATTGGGCACTGTTTTGTTCTGTTGTATCAGAACCGGCTAGATGGTACCTCCAACAACAAATTTTGAAGTAATTTGTTAGGCAGTGTCATGGATTGAACTGTGCTGCCCCCAAATATCTGTCAACTTAGCTGGGCCATAATTCTCAGTATTGTGTGATTGTTCACCATTTTATGTGATTTTACTATATGTTGTAAATCCTATCACTATGAGGTAATAAGGTGGATTAGTGGCAATTGTATTGATGAGGTCTACAAGATTAGATAGTGTTTTAAGCCAATCTCTTTTGAGATATAAAAAAGAGAAGCAAGCAAAGAGACATAGGAACCTCACAGCACCAAGAAAGCTGCACCAGGAGCAGAGCACATCCTTTGGACCTGAGGTTCCTGCATTGAGATGCTCCCAGACCAAGGGAAGACTGATGACGAGGACCTTCCTCCAGAGCTGACAGAGACAGAAAGCCTTCCCCTGGAACTGACACTCTGAATTTAGACTTGTAGCCTACTAGACCGTGAGAGAATAAGTTTCTCTTTGTTAAAGCCACCCATTTGTGGTATTTCTGTTATAACAGCACTAGATGACTAAGATAGGCAGTAATAGATAACTGATATACCATCTAATTCAAATCCCCATTCTTGGAAGAGTCTTTCGAATTAAATGTCCCTATTTTAGTAATTTTTTTTTTTTTTTTTTTATTTTAGTAAAGAGGATCCTTCCTCACATGTTAACCAGATTCATGTTTTGGATAATTCTATTTCATTTCTCACATTAGAGCAAATCTTCATCTCTCTGACATCTAACCAAATTTCTAGGTTAACATTCTAGTTCAGTACAAATCTTCTCAAGCTTTTTCAACATGAAAGTTCACCACGTAGCTCAAGGGACCTTTTAAATAACTCTTTAGCTTCTTGTTTTTGTTTTGTCTGCAAGAAAACAATACTCAGTTTTTTCAGGTTTTCCTAAAAGCTTATAATTTTCAGATTTCTGTATGCCTTTCTCTGAACATACTTCGATTGGACAAGTCTGTCTTAAAATACAATGCAAACAGTTTGACTTTTTATTCCATAACTTATCTACTAGACAGAATTTGGGAAATTTTTTCTTTCTCTTGCTTCTTTTGTGCTAGACACAGTATTTTAAGATTGTGCTAGTCTCTTACTTAGCAGCTACATCACACCATTGGCTTATTTTATGGTTGTCATCAAATGGAAATCCCAGAACTTTGCCATCTGTACTGGGGCCAAACCACCTCACTGTCATGCAGCTAACTTTCTAAACCTGAATAGAACTCGAAACTTGTTTCTGCTTAATCTCATTTCATTGGTTTTGGCCCAGTTTGTCTCTGACAGTTAACATCATTCTTATCTTGAGATTGTCACTTACAGTTTTAGCCATGCATCCCAGTCGATTTTTGAGCTTCGGTTCCAAAACTCCATCAAAAATTATCAACAGAATTATTGAACCAATAAGGCTTAAGAGCATAGCCTAGTCAAACTCCGTGGGAAAACTACAGAGCCATTTATTGATGTGTGGTAGTCACTAAGTATCAACAGCTCTATCATTCAATCCACCATGATGTTCCTGCAAAATATACTGCCAGGTTCTTTAATATAATTGAAATGTATTTTATCCATGAAATTTTCTCATCTCTAGAGATATTTACAAAAAGGAAGATCATGTGAGTTTAACATGATTTATTTCTATATTATCTCCTAAATGTTTATAAAATATATACATGGTGGTCAATTCTAAAATATCAAATCAAGCTTAAAAAAAAAAGTCTATAATCTCCACCATCAGCCTTTATCACCATTTTTTAAAACCAAGACATAATTTTCCTAGTTTCATACTTCCATCAAGAATCATGTTGTCTGACATTTCTTAAAAATTAGAATGTAGCTACCTTACACTAGTAGATACTAAAAATTTGTTGAATTAATTAACACATACATGAAAAGATACACAAATGATTCCATCACCCTGTTTCATTTTCTTCATGAAATATATCACTCTCTAGAGTTATCTTGTTTATTATCACTTTATTTACAGTTCTCTGTGAACCTCCTGCTCATGAGTATAGACCTTGTCTACTTTTCTCATTATTGTATTCATAGTGCTGAAAATAGTGCCCAAGGCAGAATATACCCACTGCATAGGCGCATGTTGAATGAGGGTATAAAATTTAATTAATCTAAGCCTTATATATCAAACTTACTCAATTACTCCTCTTAACATTGTTCAGACTACTCCTCCCTGTTAGAAAAACGTTTTCCTTAATAGAGAAGATTGATATACCTTAGGTGTTCAGTTTTCTCTCTGCCACTGGTTAATACGTTTCCAAGAAACATCCAGTTTGTGCATATTTTTATGCCAAATAGTCTTCCAAAACTAGACATCTTAATTTAGGTCCCATAAAAAATTAAAAAAAAATTTTTTTTTTTTTTTTTTTTAGAAGCAGTACTCGATGGCAGTGATTTTGGTTTTTGAGTTTAGAAGCAGTATTCAAACACAAGCAGTTGATTTGGGAAATGACCCCAGGAAACGTCACATGGGAAGCAGGAAATAGACAGGCAAAGGAAAGAATAAAAGTCTGTTACCAAGCAAGCAACTCCTGTGGACGACTGAAGTTTAATCCCACGGAGATATCTCAGACAATTTTATAGAACACACACTTCTAAGTTATTTTACCCAAAGAAAGACAGAGTTGGCATATTTATCCAACCAACCCCTGTCAGACACTGGTTGAAGCTTGCTTTCAGCAGATATTAATTTTTTGGTGCTTCTGGCCTACCCCACACGTCTGAAGATAGAGGGCTAATGGCCCAAGAGAGCCCTCAGGCAAAGAGTCGCAACTATTGGCAGTTGGAAATCAGCCAGCATGTTGGGAAATCCTGACAGGCAAGGGAATATGAATGGGACATCAATATAGTCTGCTACCCAAAGTTTAGGGTTTTGATTTCTGGAAGATTATTTTTCAGTACTTTTAGTTTATTTTTGCCTTCCACAGCACCTGCAAACATACTTTGCTGCATGTATTTATATTTAAGCAAACAATACTAGGAATATATGTCTTGTATAAGTTTATCGACATTGGTAGTACTTCTTTTATTGTGCTATCAATGGATTGTTAACAATTCCCCAAGGTCTTGCTCTATCTACAGCACCAGGATAAGCAGACTTAAAAACGTCTGCAACTACAAGAAAAGAATGGCATACAATTCCGTATTTTACTGACATATAGAAACAATAAGAGTGGCACTTCCAAATTTGGGGGGAAGATCTTTTTCTAGTAACGTAGGATTTGGGAGGAGCCCAAACCGTGCTTTTTGCAATTACATCTGCTTGAGCACATCTTTTCTCATCTTCATCCTTTTTTCCGAAACTTTGCCATGTGTGGCCTATTTATTCTTGAATTTTTTAGTGTTATTTAAACCTTCCATGGAATAAGACTGGGCAGTGTTTTGTTCTGTTGTACAAAGGATTGCGATGAGTCGGAACTGACCCCATGGCACCAGCAACAACAGCAACAGCCCTCCATATTCAGGGAGATGTCACTGAATCTTTAGAATTTCAAGTCATTCAGATAGACCTCAACCAGGTTGATAGAGCAACAAACGTTTCAGTGACTTCACACACACTTGTCCCAACAAAGTTGTCTTTTCTTCAGCCCTCTGAGCAAGACTGACTTATCTCCCCAGCAAGTTGGCATAGGTGTAAATGAAACACCTAAGCAATCTGATTCATATTTCAAAGACAAAGAGATTCCCCGTGAAATTTCTTACGGCTATTTTTTCCCCATTTTGTCTTTTTTGCTCTTGATTTATTAGACATGCTTTTATAATTAGCATATTCAAATTAGAACATTAGTATTTACTCAAAATAGAATATTTAATATAAACGAGTTTACTTCTAACACTTTAAGAAAAATCTGATAATTATAAAATAACTGTCCATTTCAGTATTGTGTAAAAAACTAGACAACCTTTAACGGCATGAAAATAAGATTGGTCTTTTATTGTAAAATCATGAAAAAGAATTCAAAGCAGGGTAGATCATATGAACTCATTTTTAATAAAAATGTGTGTGTGTATGTGTGTGGAAATGTAACTCAGGGTTTATCCATAGATGGTGGGATTTAAAAAGAGTACCCCCCCACTTCTTTTTTATGTATCTCTGTGTCTGATTTTCTTTTTCTAAAAGAAAACCATGCATTATTTTTGTAACAAGAAAACAAGCAAAAAAGTTTGGCAATAGGTATAGGCAAACACCCAAAATAAGAAAGAGATCAATTGAAGGATATAATTCATATGTGCTTATATGGCCACAAATATTCTTACTTTTTTTTTTTTTATCAAAGAGCATTCCACCAACCACTGATGCCTTTAACAATGTTTACATTATTATTCCTATTAAAATATGATTAGCTGATCATAGACTAGCACTTTTTCATGTGAATTTTAAACAAAATTTAGGTTTCAAAATTAGCTTACCAGTAATTTTTCATATACAACATGTCTGAAAATCTTGAAAAAGCAGGGAACAAATAGGATGCCAGGAATTTCAATAATTTCTGGTCCCCTGATTTTGAGTGTGTGCTCTGAATTAATACAGAAAACAAGATACTAGGTGAACTTAATAAATTTGCCTTATCTAAATGTAATAATTAATATTTAATAAAAATTATCACCATCATTGTCATCATCATCACCATCATCATCATCATCACACCATCATAAAAAAAACAACAGCATCAAGAAAATCTCCAGGTATTTTAGTGGTACATTACATGAAATTCTTGTTAAGCATACTTTACAGTATGTAGCCTGTTGCAGTCGAATCAATTCCCACTCATAGTGACCCTATAGGACAGAATAGAACTGCCCCATAGAGTTTCCAAGGAATGCCTGCTGGATTCAAACTGCCAACGTTTTGATTAGCAGCTGTAGCTCTTAACCACTATGCCACCAGGGTTTCCTTATGGTATGTAGTCACCTGATAAAATTGTGCAAAATAATAAGGGTCATTGCCTTTCTAGAAGACAGCTCAGTAGACACCATACAGTGGTTGTGTTTTGACAACATCCCTTATGATGAGCTTCTTTGTGGTTAATCATCTTTCATTCCTAGAGCCACATATATGGGGCTAAAACAAAAGTCATTTTAATTGAATATACCATAGACAAACTGTTCTGCTTAACAGGCTTTTCACCTGTTCTCAATTTACAACATACAGAGTAGGGAAGAAAATTTTTGGTCATCTCTATATTCTGCCAAGTAATTGTCTAGAACTCTGCTGTCCAATATGGTAGCCATTATTTAAAAATCAAATTAAAAAGTCTGTTCCCCAGAGGAGCAAAACCAGTGAATAGTATGTATAAATATATAGAGAGAGATTTACTTCATAGAAATGGCTCACACAATTATGCAAGCTGGCAAGTCCCAAATTCATGGGTCAGGCAGTAGGCTGCTGGTTCACAGGATTGTGAGAGCTGGCAAATCTAAAATCTACAGGTCAGGCAGCAGGCTGTAGGCTTCTCACGTCCCATGAACCAGAGGTCAGACAGGACAAGTATAGGATCAAGAGATAGAGAACATGGGAGAGCTTCGCCAGAACATCCATTTGTAGATTGGATTCAGGCCACATCTCCAAGGAAGCCCCCCTTCCAACTGTTGGCAGCTCACATCAGATCACAAAATGAAGGATGATATATAGTGTCTGCCAAACCACTGAGGATCCTGGCCTAGCCAATTGACACATAACATTAACTCTCACAAGATCTAATGAAAAGCTAAGGTTTTAATGGCATCATTAGTTCTGACATAACCTTAATATTTGGCTTACGAGGTAATCAATGTAATTTAAGGTAGAATTAGATGCAACTTTTTGCTAAAATTTTGGCTCTACTACCACTTTCTAGCACTTATCTACAAACATGCCCCAAAACTGACTGCTTTACTGGATAACCAAGGTTTGGTTAAACTCCACTGTATCAATCAGCCATTGCTGTGTAATGAATGACTTCCAATTTAGTGCCTTAAAAAATAAGTTATTATTATTATCTCTCAAGATTTCTGTAGGCCAGGAATTTGGGAACAGCTAAATTGGGCAGTTGTGGCTCAGGATCTCTCCTGAAACTGCAGTAGGATGTCAGCTGGGACTGAAGTTTTCTGAAGGTCCTGTTGAGCTAGAGCACCAGTTTCTAAGGTGGCTTGCTAACATGGCTGGCAAGCTGGTTCCTCTCAATAGGACTGTTTGAATGCCATCACAACATGGTGTCTGGCTTCCCCTAGAGATAGAGAGATCCAAGGCACTAAAGCAGAAGCTGCAATGCCTTTTATGACATAACCTTGGTTGTCTCACACCACTGTTTCTACCATACTCTATTGGTCACACAGGTCTATCCTGAGTAATCCAATATGAGAAAGGACTGCACAAGGACATGGATATCATGAGGCAAGAATCACTGTGGGTCATCTTGGAGACTGGCTAACAACTTGGCCAGCAGTTGTTCTTGCTGGAATGCAGTGGTTGAGAAGAGAGAGCAGAGAGCTCTCTCAGGAAATTTAGTCACATTGTCTCTGGTACCTGAGCACAGATTTACTTAGTGACCTCCAAGGGAAGCCCCATGTCCTGTTAACCCCTTGAGCTTCCTTCAAATGGTCAGCAGACTGGAACTTTACTTGTCCACCAGCCTTCCCTACACCAAACACATTTACCACCCAAGGGGAAGGAAACTTTACAACCTTAGACTTTTAATGGTTCTCAATATTAGTTCCAAAATGGAATGAGCTGTAGATCTTTTTTAAAAAATGCTAATGCCTTGGTCCTACTCCCCAGATACCAATGTGGTTGGTCTGGGTGCAGCCGGAGCACCAGAATTTTTGAGCTTCCTAGGTAGTTCTAATGTTCAGTGAAAGGTGAGAACCCGTTAGAGCAAGTCCTTCTGAATACGCTCATGTGACCTCTCTTCCTTCTTAATCTCTCCACTCTGCTCCCACAACTCCTATTTTTAAACTTGGATTCTTGTTTCTCTACCCCCATTCCTAATAAAATTCATCAGTCTCCAGAAAAGTTAGAAAATTTCTTAGTTTTTTTTCAGTGTCTAGCTAACTGCTTTAACTCAAAACAAAGCTGTTCCTGGCAGACTTCCAAAGGGTAAGAATCAGCTCCCTTCTCAAGGCCGGGGAGAAACTAGAATGCCTGAATCCACTTCAGGTGCTTGACTGCAGAGCACTGCAATTAATTTTTACATGAATTGCCTAAGAAGTAAGTACACCTTCTTGAAGGGAGCATTAATTTTTCCCAGAAATATCACGATCTGATCTAACACAAGAAAGCACGTTCCTCCTATTAACATGACCTTGATCCTGCTCCTTGTAAAAAATAAAATAATTGTAATAACCTCAGCATGGTTGTGCTAAGGCACACCTGGCCCCTTCAGGACCTGGCTTATGTTACAAGAGCCACCACCTTAGTGGAGAAGGGCTTCTGTAGTAGCCATCTGGACTAGTGCTGGCAGGTGCCTCAGACTCTTGTATCTTTCTTCTTATAGAAAGAGTCGAGGTGCCTCAATTTATTCCTCGACACTCTCATACAGAGAAACTCCATACACCTCTGTGGGCATTTACAGAAAAGAAGCTCCATACATTAGCAGTTCTCAAAATTTAATACATATATGATTTACTTGAGGATTTTGTTAAAATGCAAACCATGATTCGGTACGTCTGGGGTCTGCGTTTCCAGCAAGCTCGCAGGTGATATCAGTGTTGCCAGTCTATAGTCCACACTTTGAGTAGCAAAGGATCTAGGGATACATAAAAAAAAAGAAGAATGACCATGAAGCACTTTTCTTCTCTCCTCTTTGACCTCATTCTTGGCAGCAGGACTAAAATATTTTTCTTTCTTCATTTTTTTTTTTTTTTTTGGTTTACAGAGTTTGTAATGTTCAGTTTATTCTATTCTTTATTTACTTTCAATTTTACCTGGTCTTATTATAGAAATAAGTCCTCTGATTCTCTTTCTGTCACAAGATTACAGCTCATTCTGTGAAAGAACTGATGGGAAACCAACTCAAATCATAATAAAATTGAATCTGTTTCTAGCAAGCATTCCTGTCTACAATTAGTCATATCGACCTGAAATACTTTCTCTTCACTCTTTGGGGAAAAAAATACCACAAAATGTAAGTAAATGTAGTTTTCCAACCAGACTAAATATTGCACAAATATGTGCTCTCTTAGAAATGTTATCATAAAACACACAGGATATAAAACATCCAATGCCAAAATGACTAACACCTACTGGTATTGTGGTCACAGGTTAGTGGGAAGTACACAGAACTGTATTTCTTCACTTTACCCTATTAGCCAATCCATTTTTCATATCTGTAGGACATGGGGAAAAAAATATGCTCATTTGAAACATAGTAACTCTTAGCTTTGTGGGCAAAAAAAAAAAAAAAAAACTATATTCTAATTCACTATAGGAACTTATAGGAATTATCCTCACTGTCTTACCATTTCTTTGAAGCTCACTTTGACATTGAATACTTGGCTTTTCCAAAGTACTATCTTTCATGACGTAGTCGACTGAAAGATCTTGACGTTCTCATATAAAATTGCAGCAGTTGAAGGTAAAAATTACTAACATACTTCCAACAGTAATTTTCTGACTTAATAGCAAGACAGTGAATAAGATTATGCCTCTATTTTGTCTTTTATATTTATTAAAACAAAAAAGGCCACCAAAAAGAAAAAGTAGAACAAAGTACTGAAAACAGGTCCCGGGACACAGAACATGTCCTTTTAATTTTGGCTATTCACAATAATCAAATAAATGCTTCTTAAAAGCCTACTTTTATCACAAAACTATTCTAACTATAGAAAACCAAATATAAGTCAGTATGAAATGAATACTATCATTATTATTTCTATGTTATATTAGTGATACTTCAATCTGCTTCCGATGAATATTTCCGGTTAATTGACTCACATTTGGGTACATAGAGAAAATTCACCCAAAACTTGCTATAAAAGTAGTTCTGTACACACTGTACCACCCTGGGGAGGGAAAAAGAGACTGTTTCTTTCACATCCATGGTATCGGCTAGTCTAATCATGTAATATTTCTGAACTTTGCCTTGCTCAGTGTAAATTATTTATGACAGAACCTTGCAACTTGGAAGCCGAATATTCAGAGAAGCTGACTCCTTCATACGAGTCATCCTTACCACAATCTTTACCTCAGAAATTACTCTGAAGTGGCTGGATCAATCCCTTCGAGCAGTATATGTTGAAATTTCGGTTTAACTCCATGGAAACCATAACAATGTTTATTTCATTACTAACTTTACAATGAACATAAAGAAGTTTGGACATAAATATTTGGCAGCAATAATAAAATTGCCTAATGCTAGTGACTGTTTTTCTGTTGGCTGCTGGAAGACCACAGTGAAATATAAAGATCAGGTAACTATGTATTCAATTGGACTCCACAATCAAGCTATGGCTTAATCAATGACATGGGGGCTTCCATTTGCTTAGAAGCTGGACGATGTGGATTTCTATCCCTGCTTTGTCACTGACTTTGACTTTGTATAAGTCATTTGACTTAGGATAAGACAACCTAACTGGGACTTAGTTCATCTATAAAATAAGAAACGTTTGGATTAGAATATATCTAAAATCCCTTTCACCAATAAAAAACGTAAATTATTAGTCTATCTATACTTTACAAGTAAAACAAAAAAGGTATGCTTTACTCATTGCTCCCTCTCTAGCAATCTCTCTTCTTTGACCTGAATACTAAGCTTTTCAGAAAATTTTAGCCACTATCTCTGAATCACTAATTAAACCCCTGGCTGCCTATCTCAGGCAAAGGAATATGCAGCACTCTACAAACCTGGTAGATTAATAATTAGCCAGCAAATATTTACTGCAAAGCTGCTAAAAACTACTATATTAAAGTGATTACTATTAGAACCTTATCATGAGTCAACTATGGGGCAATTAGGTGATACTCCTTCCTGTAACTGGGAATATTACCTGTGAGAAGTCCCTGGGTGGTACAGACAGCGCACTCAGCTGTTAACCAAAAGGTTGTAGGTTCGAGTCCACCCAGAGGTTCCTCGGAAGAAAGACCTCACGATCAACTTCTGAAAACTCAGCCATTAAAAACCCTATGGAACACAGTTATGTTCTGACACACATGGGTCACCATGAGTCAGAACTGACTCTATGGCAACAGTTTATTACCCTGTGAAAGGTAAATAAAGCCCACAGGTACGGGATTAGAGCAGAGACATGCAGAGTCATCTTAAAAAGACAGAAGCTTTCCGCCTAAGCTTGGATAGTAACCAGGTGGATGGTGTCAGCATCCTTGAGAAAGAATGTGCCTGTCAGGAGCAGGATTGGCCAGCTTCAGAAGCTCAAAGATGTAAACTTGGGAACCTGTCTCTAGCACAATCTACATCCACAAGTATATCTGTTACAAGTCCACAAGAATAAAATAGATAGAAGTATCGGGCTAAATTGTAACCAGCACTTAGTTCTTCCAACTAACTCCACTTGCAGTGTCTTCACATCCATGAAACTATCATCTGATTTGAATTTCGCTTCCCATGTGTCTGTCACTGTTGAGCTTGGAGAATAGGATCCTACTCCCGAATGAAGGTCTTTCTGACTGAGATTGGCATCTCTTGGTGTATTGATAATAAGGTTTCTGAGCTTCTCGGAATGCTGGGGTGAGGAGGGACTGCTTATAGTGAACTCCCTAAGCTAATGCCTGACTCCCTCAAGAGACAGCACACATCACAACTGAGCTCCTTCTCCTCAATTTCAACACATTTATTCTTTCTCTCTGTCCTCCTTCTCTTTATCCTCCTCCTTCCTCTTCTGCTAATAAAGTTAGTGAATTGATATGGCTTGGGTTTTAAGAATGGTTGGGATTACACAGACGTTAAAAGGGAGAATTTTAAAGACAGTAGTGAATAGGTTTGGCTGGGGGCTAAGTAGACTAACCCTGCCAATTAAAGAGGAGTGATGCCAGGAGGGGGGACTAGAGACTTAAGTTGGACCCAGAACAGAAAGATTTTCAAAGGGCATTCAGGCATCTGGTCCTATAGAGTTGACCATGAGACCATGAGAGTTACGTCACTATTCTTGAGAGGAAGTGACATGGATAACAGTTGAATTTTAGGAAGATTGTGTGTGAGGTGTGTGTGTGTGTATATATATAATTGCACATGAAAGACTAACAAGGAAATTGATATTTAACACAAAAGTACACAATTTAATACTTGAACTTCAATCAAAGAGATCATACATGTCTCTTCAGTGCGTGGAGGAAAAAAACTTGGAGGGAAATGACTAATGTTTACTCACAGAGACAAGGGGGAGAAGGGGATGTGGGCTTGTCTGTGAGTCAGGGAAGAAAGAAGGAAAGGAAATAATGGAGATATCTCTAATCCATATAGTACCTTTCCTTAGGCAAAGAGTTTGGCCCACAAATGACTAGCAAGTCAACACTGGCAGCAACAACACTGGCAGCAACTCAGCTACCATAGCAATATTCAGGGAGCTACAAGAACCACAGAAGACTTTGGAACACATGCGTCTGGGTTTCAGAGTTATTCCCAAAAAATGTCTGTAGTCTTCCCCAACACCACCCTCCATGAGGAATGGAAATTAGGGCAGGAAGACACATGGCAAGGAAGAACAACTTGGACACAGTGGCTGAATCATAACATCTGGCAGCGGCTTTTCTGCTATCATGGAACCTGAAGGATGCTTAATAATAGCAACTTTTCCTACATGAGGGTACAGAAGCCTCAGACTTGCAGCTCAGAAGGAAATGTGTCTGTGTGAATATGACAGAAAGGAAGATTGTATGTCTGCATGCGTATGTGTGTTCAAAGCCGGGAATGATCACAAAACCACATAACCCTCTGGTGCGATGGGTTCCCCTAAGTTGAATGTTTCAGTGATGCATTTTGGCACTGGGGCCTTCATCTGAACTAAGGTTCCCTCCCTCTCTTTTTGCTTCAGCTCAGTGTTTTGCTTGAATCTGAGTCATAAACTCCTTAAGCTGGCAGGAAGTGGGTAGTCGGGCTGGCAGCTCCCTCTCCCCCAAGCAGAGGGAGTGTCTTGGCTGACACCTAAGCAACCTTTTCCATCCCCAGACTTGGTAACAGAACCAATGAAAATTAGCCGAATGGAAGGCTGGGCTACACTCACGGAGTAGGAGAAAGGAGAAATCCATAGTTCAAGCCATGGTTAAAAAAATGACTTATGGAATTACTCCAGCCACTCACCAGGCCCTAGGACATTTCGCGTTTATCCCCAAAACCTATACCAAAACCAAACCAGTTCCCATCAAATTGATTCCAACTCACGGCTACCTCATGTGTGTCAGAGTAAAACTGTGCTCCATAGAATTTTCAAGAGAGTGACATTTCAAAAGAAGATTGAGAGGCCTTTCTTCTGAGGTACTCTTGAGTGGGTTTGAAATACCAACCTTTTAGTTAGTAGTTGAGTGCTTAATTGTTTGCACCATGCAGGGACTCCTCCAAAGCCTATAGATACTCTCTAATCTGGCCCCCACCCCCAACCTTTCAGGTCTTCATTTTCCATTAAGCTCCTGATCAACTCTTCCCCTAGCAACCTCCAACACACAAAAAAACCAAACCTAGTGCCATGAAGTCAATTCTGACTCATAGCAACCCTATAGGACAGAGTAGAACTACCCCATAGAGTTTTGAAGGAGCGCCTGGTATAGCCATCTCCAGCCTTCCTTTATTTCTTCTAAACTATAGCTACTGTAACGGTTAAATTTACACTCTTAGGGTTGGTCTCACTCAAGGGCAAAGTAATAATTCTTAAAAGGTACAATCTGAAGGAACGAAAGAAAGATGTCTCTTCTGCCTTATTCCACTGTAACCCCAACTTTATTGTGTTAGGAAGAGTATGAATGTGATCAAAGAGGGATAAAATGCTTAAACTTGATCAGTCATCAACACCCTCCCCCCCCCACCACCACCATGACTCCATCAGTTGTTAAATTAGCTCCAGCAGGAATCCAGGGCATGAACAAGGAGGGAACCAGATTGGGGGAAAGCAGAAAAACCGAGAAAGAAAAGTTTGGAGCATGAAGCTTGTCCTATGATTACTGCAATGAGGGTGACCCATTAAGCTCCAGTTCAGAGGCAGAAGGGTAGAGCGGGTTGAACATCTGGATGGAGAGAATTGGCCAAAAGAGCTAAGAGGTGTCAAAAAGCAATGGCAGAATGTTGGAAACAACCTTTACCTCCTTCATGGTTTTTCCTCCAACCAGCCTTGTCACTTAAGTTTAGGGCTGAACCTTGGCTAGTTTCCACATGCAGACCCTAAGAGAAAAAAATCTATTTAGCCCTGTACAGTTCCAACATTCCATACGGTCCTCTCCCAACTCTCTGTTTCCTTCTCAACCTCCAGCCAGTATTTGTCTTTCTCTGGCTCTCAACATCTCATCTGCAGCCTCCTTAAACCCCACTTCTGACATGTGCCAAGACTCCCCAGCCCAAAGCCCCTGGTCTGTTTTCTACCCAGTGTTCCTCTGCTTCTTCCTGTCTGCACTATTGCCTGAAGTCTTTTGATTGCACAGACCAGAGTTCAGCTGTCAATCAAGTGCTTGACCTCCAGAAGACCGTCCTCAGCCATCCATTTTAAGGAAAGTCAAAGCAAAACCAAAAAAATCCCTAAATTATTTGAAGCAGGCTCTGTTTGGAAAGTTAAAACTGATGAATGCTGAATGTGTAAAATAACATCTCCTACTGTCCTAGAGAGAACTTTGCAAATCAGCTATATTTCCTATATGAGAAATATATGTGACTTTGTTATGAATTGAGCTCTTTCTTTTCATAGACACTAGCTCTTTGTTTATTTCAGATATGAGCAGCTACACAGCTGCTCCTCAGCTCAATATTTGCAGCATATTAGTTATGAGAGATAACATTGAATTATCAATATAAATAATGTGTTAATACTGCCCCACCTGTGTGTGTAAGGGGTCTTGGGAAAGAGTCTCCATACTTAGTTTAAAGTGACATTTAGGACCAAGTTTTCATAGGGGAGAAAGGGAAGGGCACACCCATAACCACCATGCTCAAGCAAGTTCATGCCTTCCTTCTTAATTGGTTCAGATCAGATGTGCCCTTCAGCCTGCCTCCATGTATACACTCTGAACATTAGAATGCCCTATTTCCTGAAGACAGATCAATCTTAGAGTAACTCAACCAAACTAAAGGCCTCATGGCTTTGTTTTTGAGCATTACAGACCCTGCCTGATACCTTTGGTTTAGGAAGATAAAGGGTAGAAGTAATCAATCCCACAGAAAAGAAAATGGAAGGCACTTCAGCAGAACTTCCTTAATTCAAGGAGTTGAGAAAAGACCAGTGTGAGGAAATGTGACTTACAAAGGAAAAGAAAGAGGTGAGAATACACTGAGAATCGAAATTCTCATCGTAATCCTGTGTCTAACTAGCTCTGTCATCTGAAGCAAGATTAATGTTTTCTAAAGTCCCATAATATGGGAACTGTATTGTAGTCCCAAATAAACAATGGGGACAATTTTTTTTTTTAAGTTCTTTATAACATAGTCCACCACTCCTATGTCATTTTTCATATTGTGGTGGCTAGTGTGTTGCTATGATGCTGGAAATTATGCCACCTATATTTCAAATACCAGTGGGGCCACCCATGGTGGGCCAGTTTCAGCAGAGCTTCCAGGCTAGGACATATTAAGAAGAAGGACCTGGCAGTCTACTTCTGAAAACCTTATTCAGTGAAAACCTTATGAAGAGTAGTGGAACATTGTCTGATATAGAGCCAGAAGATGACCCCCTCAGGTTGGAAGGCACTTAAAAGACAACTGGGGAAGAGCTGCCTCCTCAAAGTAGAGTTGACCTTAATGACGTGGGTGGTGTCAAGCTTTCAGGACCTTTTTTGCTGAAGCAGAATGACTCAAAATGAGAAGAAACAGGTGCAAACATCCATTAATAATCAGAACATGGAAATTACGAAGTATGAATCTAGGAAAATTAGAAGTCATCAAAAATGAAATTGATCATGTAAAGATCAATATCTTGGGCAATAATGAGCTGAAATGGACTGGTATTAACCATTTTGAATTGGGCTATCATGTGGTCTACTATGCCAGCAGTGACAAAATAAAGAGGAATGGCATCATGTTCATTGTCAAAAAGAACATTTTAAGATCTATCCCGAAGCACAGTGCTGTCAGTGATAGTATAATATCCATATTCTTACAAGGAAGACCAGTTAATATAACTATTAATCAAATTTACACACCAACCACTAAGGCCAAAGATGAAGAAATTGGATTTGTTTTACCAACTTCTGCAGGCTGAAATTGAACAAACAACCAAGACGTATTGATGATAACTACTGGTGATTGGAATGAGAAAGTTGGAAACATAGAAGAAGGATCAGTAATTGGAAAATATGGCCTTGGTGATAGAAACAACAGTGGAGATTGCAAAATAGAATTTTGCAGGACCCATGATTTCTTCATTGCAAATATCTTTTTTCAACAAGATAAATGGTGACTATACACATGAGCCTCCCCAGAAGGAATACACAGGAATAAACTCGACTACATCTGTGGAAAAAGACAATGGAGAAGCTCAATATCATCAGTCAGAATAAGGCCAGAGGCCAATTGAGAAATAAACTATTAATTGCTCATCTGCAAGTTCAAGTTCCAGATGAAGTAAATTAGAGCAAGTCCACAAAAGCCAAAGTACAACCTTGAGTATATTCCACCTGAATTTAGAGACCGCCTCAAGAAGAGATTTGATGAATTGAACAGTAATGACTGAAGACCAGAGGAGTTGTGGAATGACATCAAGGACATCATATATGAAGAAAGCAAAAGGTCATTAAAAAGACAGGAAAGAAAGAAAAAAACAAAATGGATGTCAGAAGACACTCTGAAACTTGCTCTTGAGCACAGAATAGCTAAAGCAAACTGAAGAAATGATGAGGTAAAAAAGCTGAACAGAATATTTCAAAGGGCAGCTCGAGAAGACAAAGTAATATAAGTATTATGATGACATATACAAAGACCTAGCATTAGAAAACCAAAAGGGAAGAGCATGCTTTGCATTTCTCAAGCTGGAAGAAGAGAAAAAAAAAAAAAATTCAAGCCTCAAGTTGTAATGCTGAAGGACTCCACAGGGAAAATATTGAAAGACACAGGAAGCATCAAAAGAAGATGGAAGGAATATATATAGTCACCATACCAAAAAGAATTGGTCAATGCTCAAAAATTTCAGGAAGTAGCATATAATCAAGAACTGAAGGAAGATGTCCAAGTTGCTCTGAAGGCATAGGGGAAAAACAAGGCTCCAGGAATTAACGGAATAGAAACTGAGATGTTTCAACAAACTGATGCAACACTGGAAGTGCTCACTCATCTATGGCAAGAAATTTGGAAGACAGCTACCTGGCCCACTGACTGGAAGAGATCCATATTTGTACCCATTCCAAAGAAAGGAGATCAAACAGAATGTGGAAATTATCCAACAATAAGGTTTTTGTTTATCATTAATATCACACACAAGTAAAATTTTGCTGAAGATCATTGAAAAGCTACCACAGCAGTACATTGATGGGGAACTGATAGAAATTCAAGCTGGATTCAGAAGAGGATGTGGAAACAGGGATATCATAGCTCATATCAGATGGACCTTGACTGAAAGCAGAGAATGCCAGAAGGATGTTTACCTGTGTTTTATTGACTATGCAAAGGCATTCAACTTTATGGATCATAACAAATTATGGACAACATTGCAAAGAATGGGAATTCCAAAACACTTAATTGTGCTCATGAGGAACCTGTACATAGATCAAGAGGCAGTCATTCAAACAGAATAAGGTATACTGAGTCATTTAAAGTCAGGAAATGTGTGCAACAGGGTTTCATCCTTTCACCATATTTATTCAATCCGTATGCAGAGTGAACAATCCAAGAAGCTCGACTATATGAAGAAGAATACAGAGTCAGGATTGGAGGACAACTCATTAAAAGCCTGTGATATGCAGATGACACAACCTTCCTTGCTGAAAGTGAAAAGGACTTGAAGCACTAACTGATGAAGATGAAAGACCACAGCCTTCAGTATGGATTACGCCTCAACATAAAGAAAATAAAATTCCTCACAATTGGACCAATAAGCAATATCTTGATAGACGGAGAAAAGATTGAAGTTGTCGAGGATTTCAGTTTACTTGCATCCACAATAAATGCCCATGGAAGCCATAGTCAAGAAATCAAATGATGCATTGCATTGGACAAATCTGCTGCGAAAGTTCTCCAAAGTGATAAAAAGCAAAGATGTCACTTTGGGGACTAAGGCGTGCATGATCCAAGCCATGGTATTTTCAGTCACCTCATATGCATCTGAAAGTTTGACAATAAATACGGAAGACCGAAGAAGGATTGTTGCCTTTGAATTATAGTGTTGGTGAAGAATGCATATACCATGGACTGCCAGAAGAATTAACAAATCTGTTTTGGAAGAAGTACAGCCGTTGCTGCTTAGAAGCAAGGATGGCGAGACTTTGCCTCAAAAATTTTGGACATGTTTTCACAAGGGACCAGCCCCCTAGAGAAAGACACCATGCTTGGTAAAGTAGAAGGTCAGCAAAGAAGAGGAAGATCCTCAATAAGATGAATTGACACGGTGGCTGCAACAACAGGCTGAAGCATAACAAGGATTATGCGGATGGCGCAGGACTGGGCAGTGTAGCGTTGTGTTGTACATAGGGCCACTATGCTTTGGAACCTACTCGACAGCACCTAACAGCAACGACATAATATAGTATTTTATGTATTTCTCTGAGTTCAGGCTCAGAGAAGGATTGTAGTCAAAAAAAAAAAAAATGCAAAATTAAAGACTCTCAAAAAACTCAAATTCTTTATTTGCAATTTTTTAACATCTCGAAGGGGACCGAGGGTCTCCAGTAACATTTTCTTTTAAAAAATCCTTTTTCCACTCCATATACTGACTTAGGAAACCCTGGTGGGGTAGTGGTTAAGTGCTATGGCTGCTAACCAAAGGTTCAGCAGTTCGAATCCTCCAGGCGCTACTTGGAAACTCTATGGGCAGTTCCACTCTGTCCTATAGGGTCACTACGAGTCGGAATCGACTCGACGGCACTGGGTTTGGTTTTTCTGGTATATTGACTTAAGCATGGAAGCACTTCCAAGCCACTTTCTTCAAAGTAGTGAGAGAATAAGTCTCTATACGCTCACCAATTTTCAGACATTTACTCCTAATTTCTACCCTCCACCACTTCTTTATCGCTTTATTGTGAAGATTGGTTGAATGCCTTTTGCTAATTCTCTCCCTCCTCCTCTCATCTCTCAGGTTCTGTCCCTCTACAGTCATGCTCCAGTTCTCCTTCACAAAGGTCAGGAGGACTGGATGGACCTCCTCCGGGGACAGAACTGAGGGGCCAGAATTCTCTTTAGAATTCGGGGGATGTGAGAGGCTGAATATACATACAGAAATTGTTCTTATTCATCAGAATAATGCCTTGCAGTTTTAGGTAGGAATTATATGAAAAATTATCTAGCACGTTCAAAAGGGTTTTCCAGATGGAGCTGTACATTGAAGAAGTCTTCATAGCAGCCTATGAAAATGAACACACTTTTTTTTTTTAGAGCTATATGCAACAATGAGGCGGACTCCCATGCATATATCATGAAGTGAAAAGCTATCAATTGTAGTAGAACTAGAATATGATTTCACTTACGAAATATTTAAAAACGTATAAAAAAGTATCATGTATGAATTCAGGATAGTTGTTGGGGTGAAGAGACATGTGATTGAACAGGAAAAGACAGAAGTGCCAGGTGTCTTGTCAATTTCCTAAGCCGGATGGTGAGTGCATCATCATTCATTAAAATTCTCTGTACCATTTTCAACAAGGTAAACAATATACAACCAATCTAATTGCTTGCTAATAATAGCTATTTATAAAAAGTATAATGTACAATTTTAAAGAAGATATTAGAGTCCTTTATTGAAATGCTATTGTTTTAAAAAATTGCCAAACATTTCCTAATAATTGATTTAGAACAGCGATTTCCTACCTAGAACCTGATTCAACAGAGTTTCTATGAGTCGCAAATTTCAAAACAGTGCTCCCTGAATTAATGATTTTATTCTTTTTGTTTGTTTGTTCTTCACCTACTTTATACAATTAGGGATTCTAAGAGGACCCTGCTCATATGTCAAGGTCTTTGATGGGCCCATGAGCAACATACAAATAAGAAACTGGACTCTTCCAAATCACAATGTCAGCCCATAGTGGGCACTCAATCAATGTCTCAGAAATTTTGTTATTAAATTTTAACTGCGTGGCCCATGGACCAGTAGCTTCAGTTTCATTTGGTAGCTTATCAAAAATGCAGATAACTGTTCCTTCCAACCCTTTGGGTTGGTTCCACCCCCCAGCTCAATATTGTCCTCATACACATGAGCCGATGCGTACTCTAAGGGGATACTTTTTAGCTCTCCAGAGTTCCCTCTCTCTGCAGCCCTCTCCTCTCCAGTATTCTATCCTTGGAACTCTCGCCACCTTGGTTTCCCCAGACTTTTAGCTCTGTCTCCTCTACTCAGGAAACCCACTAAACTCTCTGGGTTCTCCCTCCCTGAATAACAGCCTGGAAACTCTCACAGCCTTCAGCAGGGCTCACTGTATTTGTTTCCTATTCGTCAGGAATCACTGCGCTTTGTTGCTTGAGTCCCACATCTTTTAAAACCTCTCTTTTAAAAAAAAAAAAAAAAAAAAAATTGGTCTGATATTTTTGGTTATTTCCGGTCGGCAAAAAGATCCGGTTCCTGTTACTCTATCTTGGTCAGTAGCGGAAATCCTGCTAGGTATGGATTTCATTAAAACTCAGACTGTGTTTGGTGAATTTAACCTTTTGGCTTACAGCTTCAGACACATACTGCACATCCTGCTACCAAAACCAGATCTCAAAAAAGGGCTGCTCTACCTCATCATGCGGTGAGCTTTTAAAATGGCGTACTGACTCTCTTAGGGTGGATTAGTTTCCTAGGGCTGCTGTAACAAAGTACTACACTGTGGTGTCTTAAAACAACAGAAACACATTCTCTCATAGTTCCATAGGCCGTAAGTTCGAAATCCCAGTGTTCTCAGGGCCGTACTGCCTCATGGCA
This sequence comes from Elephas maximus indicus, assembly GCF_024166365.1. Taxonomy (NCBI): domain Eukaryota; kingdom Metazoa; phylum Chordata; class Mammalia; order Proboscidea; family Elephantidae; genus Elephas; species Elephas maximus. The sequence goes on from NC_064843.1 coordinate 46,351,674, forward strand.
TCTGGAAGAGAATTAGTTCCTTGCCTGTTACAACTTTTGGTGGCGGTCAACACCCCTTGACGTCTAGGGGCCAAAAATAAACAAATCCAAACCTATTGCCATCAAGGCGACTCCAACTCATAGTGACCCTATAGTACAGTGTAGAACTGCCTCATAGGGTTTCCAAGGCTGTAATCTTTACCAAAGTAGGCTGCCACAATGTTCTCCCATGGAGCAGCTAGTAGGTTCAAACCACCTGCTTTCCATGTGCAGGTGAGTGCTTCAACCACTGCACCACCAAGGCACCTTCATTTAGGGCCAAAAAAAAAAAAAAACCCATTGCCGTTGAGTCCATTCCAACTCATAGCAACCCTGTAGGACAAAGTAGAACTGCCCCATAGGGTTTCCAAGATGCTGCTAGTCGATTCAAACTGCCGATCTTTTGGTTAGCAGAGGAGCTCTTAACCATTGCACCACCCCAAAACCAGTACGTATTAATTCCTCAAACATCTTCCTTTTAAGTTGCCTTAAGACCTTTTTTCTTATATAAGAATTTACTCAATATGAGATTCTTTCTGGTAAATAAATCTTTTACTTTGAAGAGAACATTAAGCTTATTTGGGTTAGTTACTGGTCATTTCACACTTTAACGTGAATTGTCTTTTGTTGTTTTGTTAGGTGCCTTTGTTAGGTGCCGTGAAGTTGGTCAAGACTCGTAACGACCCTATGTACAACAGAACGAAACACTGCCCAGTCCTGCACCATCCTCACAATCATTGCTATGTTTGAGCCCATGGTTGCAGCCACTGTGTCAATGCATCTCATTGAGGGTCTTCCTCTTTTTTGCTGACCATCTACTTTACCAAGCATGATGTCTTTCTCCAGGAACTGGTCACTCCTAATAACATGTTCAAAGTAAGTGAGATGAAGTCTAGCCCTCCTAGCTTCTAAAGAGCATTCTGGCTGTATGTCTTCCAAGACAGATTTCTTTGTTCTTTAGTAGTCCATAGCATATTCAATATTCTTCGCCAATACCGTTATTCAAGGGCATCAATCCTTCTTCCATCTTCCTTCTTCATTGTCCAGCTTTCACATGCTTGTGAGGCAATTGAAAATACCATGGATTGGGTAAGGTGCACCTTAGTCCTCAAAGTGACATCTTTGCTTTTTAACACTTTAAAGAGGTCTTTTGCAGCAGATTTTCTCAATGCAATAGGTCATTTGGTTTCTTGCCTGCTGTTCCACGGACATTGATTGTGGATAAAGGTTAGGATTCCAAAACATATTTTGGATGACACAATTCAATTCATAACAGTCTTCCACCTCCTTTAACATAGAGAATACTCATAAATGTACTGTGCGGTGAATCAGTTAACAGTATAATTTTCCTACCTCAGAAATTTTACCTTCCAGCCATGCCCTTTTCCAGAGTCCTGATTTTTTGTTGATACTTGCAGCTCCCACAAATACACCTTGCTCTAGCTCTGGTGGTGGAGTGGTTAAGAGCTCTACTACTAACCAAAAGTCAGCAGTTGGAATCCGCCTTGGAAGCCCTATGGGGCAGTTCTACCCTGTTCTATAAGGTAGCTATGAGCCAGAATGCCCGTGATGGCAACAGGTTTTGTTTGGGTTTTTTTTTTTTTTCCCCACATTACTGTGACCTTTCATATTCTGTTCCCTCTAGTAGAATGGAAACCGGTCTTTTAACCCCCAACCATCACCCTTTTTTGTCTTGCTGGTGAGCTTCTCATCCAATGAGACTCAAATCAAAGAATACTTTAACTATAGAACCATGCTGCCCCTCTATATGATTCCTTAAGATTCTGCTGGCATTTATCACATGAATTATAGTCGTATATGTATAATCCCTGTCCCCATCTAAACACTGAGATCCTGAAGAACAGCTCACCTGTGTATACCAGTATCTAATACATACTCATAATAAATACTCAAAAATATTTAATGAATGAAGCAATAAAATCTATTGTCAGGAAAATTTATCTAAGACTTGGAAAGGATTTTATATATATATATTTTCCTGGATGATTTTACAATTCTAAAGAGGTGGCTGTTACCAAAAGAAACCATTACCATCAAGTTTGACTCATAGCAACCCTAATGGACAGAATAGAACTGCCCCATACTGTTTCGAAGGCTGTAAATTTTTACAGAAGCAGACTGTCACATCTTTCCTTCCTGGAGTGGTGGTGGGTTTGAACCGCTGACCTTTCAATTAGCAGCCAAGCACTTAATTATAGAAAACAAATAGCAATGTGAATGAGTCCTGCACAGGAATGCAAATGGATTATTTAAATCTCTGTAAGTCAAATTACCATTTGAACTGTTTTTAACATCTTAGTTCCCTCACTATTAATGATTTGAATAAAGTCTTGGATATGTATTCATTTTACATTTGCACAGAAGTTGGTATTACATGGTTTTGAAAAGTGTGCTTTAAACCATCTTCATTTACCATGTCTAAACACAAACTTGACAGCACTGGGTTTCTGGGTTTACATACAAACTACCAAATCAAAGTTTGAGTGTTTGTTAAAAGAATATAGAAAATGTTTTCTATTAAATTCTTTTAACATAATAGTTGTAAGGCAATCTAAAAGTGAAATGAGTATGTCTGTTAAAATCATAACCCTAAATGAAATCATCTACAGAGTAGTGATAGAGCCATTTTAAATAACAGATGGTTGCCAAGTTTATACACACTTACATACATACGCACACGTATATGTGTTAACATGTAACCAAGGTACTATAGCCTATATTTTTCACACAGAAATTCTGAGTTAAGAGGCTTCTGTGCCACAATTATGTATTACATTCTATTAAACATGTGGTCACAAGGGCACAATGTTGACTGTGTTGTTAAACTCTTTTAATCACTATTACTCACCATTGCCTGTTATTTGCTTTTCCATCATTCTCCCTAACTAAAGCCTATGTATCATCTCCCCCAGACATGATCCCACTCATTCAAGTGGAAATAGGAGCTGTGCCCCATAAAGGCAGCTGAGCAGACCACATTAAACAAAACGTTCCAAATCTAATGGTTCATTAGTCACAGTTAACCGATGGTCCACTGAAATGACTGGCCAGGTAACTGGGTCAGCTAGGCCAAGAAAGGCTTTTACTAAGCCAATAAAACTCTTCATGGGGCCATTCAACAAGGAGCCCTTCTCCACCCACACCCCTAGCACGATGTGTGTATTTAGTAGGGTTGCCCACCATTCTCTGGAGTAAGAGCAGCTCTCACTCTCCCAAACCCAAGCCCCACAGCTTTACCTTCATCCACAGACAGAATGTGCCACCAGGAGCTAGTCACATGACCCATTGCCTAAGCAGTGTGAGTTTCCCATGGAGCCATACACCCTTGTGAGGACCGAGAAGACACCATTCCTCGAACTCTAGGACAAGGACATGCAGAGGCACTTGTTCAGCACTTGGGTTAAAAAAAAAAATGACTTATTAAAATGCATAATAACTATGATTAGAACTTTATTCTATTTTTTTCCCCTCTCTTAGCTGGCATTCCTTGAAAGTAGGAAAAAAAAAAAAAATCAAAGACATTCCTAACAAAAGTCCACATTGAAGTGTGTTAAGTGTCAGAACAAAACTAACAAAAGACAGGAAACAGGGAAATAAGGCCTCACCTCAGTCCCGAACTCACCCTATTGTGCCTAAGTACCAAGGGGTCAGCAGGCAACTCTTGGGTTCAGAATTAGTCACTTCTGTTTCCTTTCACGGGTGAGATACTAAACTTCAAATAATGCTAAATGAACAAGAAACCCAAGTGCCCATGACCCATTCAGGGTGGTAATCTCTGTATATCTCTAGCTTTGAAATGAGTGTTTTAACTTTATACCTTTTCAAAATTAGAAAAACATCTGTTTCCTTTGGTCAATCCCCTTTCCTGTGTATCTATTTTTAGGCTGTCTTGGGTCCTTTCCCTTTCAATAAATAGATAAATAAGAGAGAGGGGAGATGCCAGGAGTAGGAAGAGGCCAAAATTTCTTGTCAGATAACAACCAATAATTTATTTCTACTTTTCTTTCCTGAAGAAATGACTCAACTGATATTTAAGCTTAATTTTCTAATCTAGGGTGAGTTCCCATATTGGGTAAGATTCTGATTCCTCCTGGTTATTCTACAAATATTTGTGATAGTAATAACTTTAAAACACCTCTAGCTTATCTACAGGTCAGGGTCCACATCCACTGCTCCCGGGACCTGTCATATCTTTGCCTAGAGTTCCCTCACCCCAGTGCTGGCGTGAATATTGCCCATGTATGAATGCAAATCAGGTGTTGGGAACTAGGCACGCATTTTGTAATTTGTATCACGATACATCATAGTTAGCCTCCCGTAATCCATAATATTGTTGACTCTTTGAGGAAACTGAGGCCAGAAAGTTAAGTAATGTGCATAAGTTTACCAACTAACAACAACATGGCCACCCTTTAATAAAAAGGTGACTATGTTCATTGTGATAAGGGCCATAACAGCGATATGTACAAGAAACTCTGAGATGATAGGGATTGCCTCTATTTTTGCAAGGTGTGGTAAGACCCTGGACTACACATCAGAAGATATGCCTGTAACTGAGGCCCTCACTCAATCTTTATTATCTTTAGCAAATACTTGTCCTTTTACGGGCCTCAGTTATAGTTTTTGAATCTCTGAAATAGGTATGTTTCATATTGAACTAGGTACCATGGTATATGCAGCTCCCCCCAGCAGAGTGCAATTCCCACCTTGTTTATCTGAGAAGGCCTTTGTCATGGCTGAAGTTACTGGCCCTGTGAGGCTTTCCCTGAAAAATAACCCCCAGGAGGCATAGCCTATCCTCCTGACTATTCTATTCACTTTACCTCAAGTTAAGCACCCCCCTCTAGCAATGCCAGAGTATTGTCAGCCATTGATTATTGCCTGTTCCTCCCTTGCAGCAGACACAACTTCCTTCTCCTAAGCACCTTCCAGCCAAGGAGTAGCCATGTGACATGGTTCTGTCCAATGACACAAAAGAAGAAATCTGTTGAAATGAGGATTCAAGAAAAGCTTTTACTTCTGCTAAAAAGGGGCAGTTGTCACACCCTTTTGCCCTTTCATGTTCATTCTTCACATTGCCTTGAACAAACTCTCGTTATTTTGGAGGCGACCAAGTCATTTCGCAACCATGTTGCTACCAGAATTAAAATGGAAGCCAAAGCGTTAAGGCTAGAGCTGTGAAAGATTAAGAGAGTTTGGGTCATTTACATTATTTTGAGTCACTGTGTTAGCCCGGAAACCCTGGTGGCATCGTGGTTAAGTGCTACAGCTGCTAAACAAAAGGTCGGCAGTTCAAATTCATCAGGCACTCCTTGCGAGCTCTATGGGGCAGTTCTACTCTGACCTATGGGCTCACTATGAGTCAGAATCGACTCAATGGCAATGGGGTTTTTGGTTTTTATACTAAAACAGGATATAACTCCACCTTCTTGTTACAATAAGACAAATAAATTTCTGCTTTCCAAGCCCCTATAATCAAGTTTTTTTTCCTCATTTACAACTAAACCTATGTATAAGTGATACACCTTCTATCAGTTAGCTACTGATAAGTAACAAACAGCCCCACAAATCTGCAGGTTGGCTGGGCATTTCTGCTGGTCTAAGCCAGGCTTGACTGCTCTCTGCTGGGCTTTCCAAGCACTGGAGTCAACTGAAAGGCTAGCTCAGGGCTGACTCATCTGGGAAGGCATCAGCTGGAACAACGGTTCCCTACTACATGTTACCTCTCAACATCCAGCTTATTAGCCCAGGCTTTTGCACATGGAAGCAGTAGAGTTCCGAGAAGAAGTAAAATGTGCAAGTCTCCACCATTAGTGCCACCACATTCTGTTGGCCAAAACAAGTCATAAGGCTAACCCAGATTTAAGCGGAGGAGTGGAGAATTGGTGCTGTTACTGCACTCAGTCTATCACCAATCCTGGAATATGAAAGTTTGGGGGCTGGAATTGTGAGATTATTAGTGACCCTCACATTGGAAAACTTCATCCCCTAAATTTACTTTTAGCCAGCCACCTGCTCTGTGTAACTCATAGGACTGTTGAAAGAACCCTTTGTTTTTGATACTACAGAAGATTGAAAGCTAGGCTTTTGGAGGGATCAAAATATAGGTACTTTACCAATGAACCGAATGCTGGTAAAATTAGAGATTTGGAAGTATACTTTCAGAGCAGATTTTCACCCATCTCCAGGGATTTTGTAAGGAAAGAAGCAAGGAAATAAATAGCTAAAAGAGCTTCAGTTACCAGCTGATATTTGAAAGTTGGGTTAACATAGAGTTGCACTTATCCTTATCCAGTAATGACCACTTATTATCAGTGTAGCATGTTGTACACCAATCATTGAGTTGAGAAAGCACTTATCTTTGGTTGGAAGCAAAATATACTACCTGATTTATATAGGACTTCCTAAGACCATACCCACCCTTCCCCAGAATGAAGGGTAAAGAAACTTAGAAAACTTGTGAGATGGTGTTTTGTACAGAAACATTCTTGACCTTGATCAAGGTGAGACTAGACAGCAGTGTGCCCACTGTTTCAGAACAATCAATGAATACTCTATCTCTCATGTACGATGCATCAGAGACTGGTTAGATGCTCACCAAGCTGTTTTCTCTTTTTTGGCACGCAGTCAAACTACCTCCCTCTGATACCTTATATATAGGTAGGGACAAGTGACTGGTTTTTGTTAATGGAATGTGAAAGCAATGTGAATCTCTTTTGATTTCATATAGGGATCAGCCAAGTATAGCCCAAGGACAAAATTTGGGACCACCATCTGTTTTTTAAATAAAGTGTTATTGGAACACAGCTACCTCCATTCATTTACATGTTATCTATGGCTGTTTTCACACTGTAACAGCAAAGTTTGGTAGTTATAATAGAGACCATGTAGCCCACAGAGCCTAAAATATGTACTTTCTGAAAGCTTTACAGAAAAAGTTTGCCAACACTTGGTTTAAGTCCATTTTTAAGCTGAGTGCCTGCTCCACTCTCTCTTCTCTTTATCGCTATTTGGAAGGTTTCAGGGCACCTCTGAAGCCATGAATGAAACTGACAGAGGCCCAGCATGAAAACACTTGGATCCCTGAACGACTGCATGGAGTAGAGGTCTCCTTCCAAACAATTAGCCCAAGCCCCATTCCCTGGAAACTCACCGTGAACCATGATATGAGTAAAACAATGAAACTCCTTTGTGTTAAGATACTGAGATCTGGGGATTGTCTGTCCTAGCAGCTAACACTACTTACTTACCTTGAATAATACACATGGGAAAAATGTAGTATTCTCCATAACTATTACAAATATAAATAATTACAGCACAGAAGAATAAAGGCCTGGGTTTAAGGCCTATATCAGAGCTCAGAAGAGACAGGAGTGGTTACCATCCCCCTCCTCCTGTATTGAGGTACATTGGCAAAGAATCTCCAGAGACTGATTCTAGCACCAGCCTTAAGCTCCTCCCCAATGTGATTTGAGGAAAATTGGAGATCCAAGTCCAAAAGAATATCGCTCTGCTGCTTGATTTTTTTTTTTTTTTTAAATCATCCAAGGCTGCCTTGTTCTTGTGGAATTGTGAATATTCCAGTGAGAGTATGTCAAAAGTCATTAGTTACCCCTCATTAAGAAGGCCTTTATAAATATATATACTCTTTTAAAGAAAAACTAGATAAGAACCCAGAAACTCTTTTTTAATGATCTCAGAGACACAGTTGAGAAACTTGAGAGAAGCTTATGAATGAAAGGCAGGTTCTGCTTGAAAACTGAAAGGCTTTGCCTCCAACTGACTTTGCCTCCTTCTCTGGGACTAAGGCACTTCTCTGAGATATTCCAAACAGGCATCACGAACCTAGCAATTACCTTGAACTTAGATGCCAAGGTATTGTCCCTGGTCACAATATCTTCTTCCCTAACCTGCTTTGTCACCTCTTCTTTATCACGAGTCACTTCCCCTGGGAATTCTTCCCTGACGACTCCAGATCTATCCTTCATGTCTCTTCTGTAACATGTGCAATTAATAAATGCCTCAGGAAAGTATTTATTAAACTACACTGCAAATATAATTTTATACATCTGTCTCTCCTACCAAGCTCCAGGTTGCGGCCGTTGCCTGGCATACTTTTTTGCATATAGAATATTTTTTCAATAAATATTTGAAGAATTAATGTGAAACTGTTCTCTAGGCCAAGGGGTCCCCAAATCTGGTCAAGAATTAAAATAACTTGGTAAACACATAAGTATATAGATTCCCAGACATACTGAATCAGAAACTCTAGGGGAAAGACCATGAAACTATTTTTCACAAAGCGACTAAGGAGCGTTGAGTTCCAGACTCTACTCCCCTCAACCAGGAAATCTTCCAATCCCAGGGACTCCCTCGAGGTTGAGCCCTTTCCTCGGATGGCTTTTCCAGGATGCGGTACCATGGAAGTGAACTGGAGAACATCATTCATTTACCCAGCACTTATCATTTTTTTTTTTTTTTTTTTTTATCAAGTGCCTCCTATGTGTCCAGCACTTTTTTAAGCTCTAGGGATACAGTAATTTATAAAATGGACAAGAATTCTTGTCTGCATGGAGTTGCATTCTCTAGGAAGTTAGAAGGCAATGATAAGCAATATAAATAAGCACAAATTACAATTTGATAGTGATAAGTGTTGAAGAGAAAAAATAAACAGGAAGATGGTAGGAAGTTTTAGAGAACAGTCCAATTTTCAATAGGATGGCCAGAAAAGGCCACAATGAGAAGATGATATGGAGTAAAGACCTGAAGGGAGTGATGGAAAAAAAAAAGGGGGGGAGTGATAGTGAGAACCATATCTGTGGGAGAGCATCCTAGGAAAAGAGCAAGTGATGTAATCCCAAGGTGGGAACGATCCTGTCAAGTTTGAGAGACAAGAAGGATGCTGGGATGGCTGGGGTGGAGTGAGTGAGGGATGAGTGGCATGAAATGGGGTCCCAGAATGTCCAAGGGGCCACATCATTCAAGGCTTCTTGACAATCGTGAGGTCTTCCCTCTTCCTCAGAGTGAGAAGGAAAGCATCGGAGGGTTCTGAGCAAAGACGTGACAAGGTCTGATGTACCTTTTAACAGCATCACTATGGCACCTATGTTGAAATTAAACTAAAGCAGAGACAAGGGCTGAAGCAGAGAAACCTGTTAGAAAACTATTGTCCTATCCAGGTAAGAGGTGATGGTGGATCAGACCAGGAAGCAACAACTCCAAGGTTTGAGGCTGGGCAGCTGAAAGGATGGCCTCTGCATTCTCTGAGATGGAGAATACTGGGAGGGAAGTAGGTTGGGATGGGTATCAGAAGATTGATTTCAGATTTGTTAAATTGGACACCCAAGTGGAGATCTAAATGTGGCCCTAGAAAATTCATTGCCATTGAGTCTATTCTGACTCTTAGTGACCCTATTGGACAGAGTAGAATTGCCCCATAGAGTTCCCAAGGAGCTGCTGGTGAATTTAAACTGCCAACCTCTTAGTTAGCAGCTGTAGTTCTTAACTTCTACACCACCAGGGCTCCTAAATGAGGACAGAGGTATTCACTAGCCTATGTATTTCTTCCTCACCGATCTTCCCTAGCTCCATTTTCTAAGGAAAGGGATAATTACATATGTTTGTAAAATAACTTTGTAAAACAATAAAGCACTATAAAGTCAATTTATAAATGGAAATCCCAAGGATAAGGCCATCAACCACAAGTAGCAAGACTATAGGGGACATGTAAAAGTCCTCAGCACCCTCAGAGTTCTTGAGCCAGAGCAGCACAGGTCAGGTTATTTGCAAGCCAATATAGTGTTCTTTCCGGAAACTGTTCACAGTTTGCTAAAGTGGTGGAAAATTACATACCCATCATCAAACAGTAACCTAAGGGATATTTCAAATAAAATTGACCATGCATACCCACCTCTTTTCTCCCAAGAAGTAAAAGCATTGTGTGTAGCTTGAGGAAATAGGGTTCAATTGAGAATATCTGAAACCCGTGAGTTTTATTTTGTAAAGAAACCATAGTCCATGCTTGCAATCCATCTCCCACTCCCAGCCCATCTCCCAACCACCAGCTCTGCCCTTGCTCCCACCCGTCAAATCTTGGTCGAAACAGCTGTCGCCACAAAAGTCATAGCTGGGCTAGGACAGCCAGCTGGCTCTATGATTCACAAACAAATTAACCTTGGGATTTTATTTTGAGCAAAGGGGCTTCCTAGCCTACGTTCTTAACAGCCATCTGTATTTTTGCTCTGGGGTAAACAAACACCAACTCAAATGTCACACAAGCCTGAACCATCTTGTGGGTTTTTCGGGTCACTACCCATCAACCCCTTTTAAACTATTTTCCTTTTTAATCAAAAGACTTGATCTCTTGACAACTTTTCCAGCAAAGATATATACCCAGTTTAGGTGACCTGTCCAATGCCTGGGGTTCTTCTTCTCAAAGGCAGAGTGGTGTGAACATCATTGTTCCATTAACAGCTTAACAATCATTTCTCAACATGTAGGCAGAGAATTAACAGATGGCATAATAGGATATTTAAAAATGTGAAGGAAATGCAAGTATATGTGTTACAGCACAGCGCCATCTACTGACCAGAGGGAGAAACACTGTGGGGGGAAGAGAGAACAGAAAAGAAGGGCGAGAAGGCTAGGGGTCAAAGCCAAAACCAAACCCCTTGCTGTGCAGTTAATTCCGACTCACAGAGACCCTATATGACAGAGTAGAACTTCCCTATAGGGTTTTCAAGGAACGCCTGGTGGATTCGGACTGCTGACCTTTTGGTTAGCTGCTGCAGCGCTTAACCACTATGGCACCAGGGTTTCCAGGCTAAGGGTAGAGTAAAGGAAAAGGAAAGGGAAGGGAAGAAAGAGAAATACCTCTTAGCTTTAAATGTTTTCCTATGAAAAATATTTTAAATTTTAAAGAGACGTTAGCTTTCCACCTAACAGGTTCCACATTTGATAGACAGAGAAGCTACGCTCAGAAAGTTTAGTTGACATCTCCAAGGGTACAAAACACTCTCAAGTCCCCCAGTTATAAGCAAATCACTTTAAATTTTCAAGGTTTGAGAAGAATTAGCCTGCTGTGATACTGGAGGAAATATAGACACATAGCTCAACGGGAACAGAATAGAAATTCCAGACATAGTCCCCACATAGTGGGCCCATTATTTTTCAACAAAGATGCAAAAGTACATCTTCAATAGAGAAATTATAGGCTTTTCAGCAAATGGTGCTGGAACGCTTACACAAAACCTACTACGCTTCAACTCTTACCTCGAACCTTGTACAAAAATTAACTAAAAATGGATCACAAATCAAAATAAAAAAACACAAAACTCTAAAACTTCTAGAAGAAAGCATGGGAGGAAATCTTTGTGACCTTGGATTAGTCAAAAGATTTCTTAGATATGACACCAAAAACACAATCATTAAAGGAAAAAATGATAAATTAGACTTTATCAAAACTAAATATTTCTGCTCTTTGACAGATATTTTTGGAAGAATGGACATAAATCATGGACTGGGAAGAATGTTTGCAAATCAGATATGTGATAAAGAATGTGCACCTGGACTAGATATTAAACTTTCAAAACACGATAATGAGAGGACAAAATTGAATTGAAAAATGATCAAAATATTTGAATAGTCAAAATGCTCAACAGCAACGCTTATAAAAATTCACATTAAAACCACAATGAGATACCACCACACACCTATAAAAATACCTACAATTAAAAAATAACTGACAATACCAAAGGAAACAGAGCATTTGGAACTCTTTGACGTTGTTGCTGGGAATTGGAAATGACATAGCCACATTGGAAAAGAGTTTGGAAATTTCTTAAATGGCTAAATCCACTTATCATATGACCCAGCAATCCTACTCCTAGGGTAGTTACCCAAGTTAAATGAAAATTCATGTTTACCAAAAAGAATTATTGAAAAAAAACACATGCATCATTATTTATAGTGGTATTATTTGTGTTGTTATTAGGTCCTACCGAGTCAGCTCCAACTGCAGAATGAAATGTTGCCAGATCTCACGCCATCCTAACAATCGTTGCTATGTTTGAGCCTGTTGTTATAGCCACTGCGTCAGTCCATCTCATTGAAGATCTCCCTCTTTTCGCTGACCCTCTAGTTAAACATGATGTCCTTCTCCAGTGATTGGTCCTTCCTGATGATGTGTCCAAAGTAAGGGAGACAAAGTCTCCTCATTCTGGCTTCTAAGGAGCCTTCTGTCTGTTCTTCCTCCAAGATGGATTTGTTCATTCTTTTGGCAGTCCATGGTGTATTCAATATTCTTCTATAACACCATAATTCAAAGGTGTCAATCCTTTTTCAGCCTTCCTTTTTCATTGTCCAGCTTTCACATGCATAGGAGACGATTAAAAATGCCTCAGCTTGGGCCAGGCCCACCTTAGTCATCAAAGTGACATCTTTGCTTTTTAACCTTTCATTACCATTGATTTAATGGTATACCAGCCACTTTTTATGCCTCTGGATCTCAGAAAGAAGGTGCTATTCCTGTTCTAATGCATTTAGAGTCAAGGTGGGTCCCTCTTGAAATACCGGAAGCTCAGCAGACCTGAGTTGGAGCCTCGTTGTTGTGTAGGTTGAACATTCTGTTAGGTGATGCTTCCTAGAGGTGTTAGTTTTGTAAAGTCTTGCCTTTTTTTTTTCCTTTATTTCTGTGAGATAAGGTTTGTGAGCATAATTACAGCTTTTCTGTGTGATAGTTAGGGAGCCCTGATGGGTTTGTTTTGGTTTTTCTGTGTCATATTTGGAAAACCAGAGGTTTCTCATGTAACCTAATGGAAAGGTGTCCACAGTAAATTATCTACTTAGTTTGTGTATTGTCATATCACAGATCGGTGGCCCCAAAGTGCCTCTCACCTCATTGGTGACTTGTATTGCCAGATCATATTTCTCAAATTCCACATTACCAACCAAAACACACTCAATTAATAAGGATGTATTCCAATACTGAAAACACATGCCATTAAAAAAAAAAAAAATTAAAGGGAAAAAAATGTAGTAAAAAAAGGGTTAAGATTATAAGGAAGCAGTCTTAAGCTAAAGATTTGCCCAATGCAATATGTTGTTGATTTCTTGACTGCTGTTTCCATGGGTATTGATTATTGATCTAAGTACAATGAAGCCCTTGACAATTTCAGTTTCTTCATTGTTTATCATGATGTTGTCCATGGGCTCAGTTGTGAGAATTTTTGTTTTCTTCACATTAAGTTGTGATCCATTCTAAATATTGTAGTCTTTTACCTTCATAGGTAAGTACTTCAAGTTGTCTTCATTTTCAGCAAACAAGGTTATGTCATCTGCATGTTGTAGATTGTTAATGAGCCTTCCTCCAATCCTGATATTGAATCCTTCTTCCTATAGTCCAGCTTCTCAGCATACAAGTTGTATAAGTATGGTGAAAGGATACAACCCTGCCACACACCTTTTCCAATTTTAAACACTTTGTTCTGTCCAAACAACTGCAAGTACTTATAATCACTCAAAATTGGAAACCATCCAAATGTCTCTGAATAGATAAAGGAATTAACAAACTGTGGTACCATGGAATTAAAAAAAAAATCGGTTGCCATCGAGTTGATTGCAACTCATAGCAACTCTATAGGACAGAGTAGAACTGCCCCATAGTGTTTTCATAGTGGCTAGTACAGGTTTGAACTGCCTGCCTTTTGGTTAGCAGCCAAGCTCTCAACCACTGTGCCACCAAGGCTCCAATGGAATATACAATGGAATATACTCAGCAATAAAAAGAAATACTTTTTCAACTAATAAGAAGAATGAATCTCAAATGCATTATGTTAAGTAAAAGAAGCCAGTGCTAAAAGGCTACACATTGTATTACTTCATATTCCATTGTCCATGTTCCATTATTTCATGTCATTTATATTACGCCATATAAATGACATTCTGGAAAAGTAAAATCTGTAGAGCCAGAAAACAGATCAGTTGTTGCTGGTGCTGGAATGAGAAGAAAGGTTGACTACAAAGAGGCATGGGAGAATTGGGGGTGTGACGATGAAATGTTCTGTATCTTGATTGAGAGGTAATTATACAGCTTTACACATTGGCAAAACTCTCAGAACTATACACTAAAAATGGTGAATTTTAGCTAATGTAAACTATACCTTAATAAAAAATGTAAAAAAGTATTAGCCTGTAGTACAATGTAAGATTTATGAATATTTGAAAAAATGGATGGAATTCAAATTCTTTTCCTACCTCACACACTATTTGTTTATACTAATCAATTTACTCTTAGGAGAATGCATTTGCTAAATAAAAACAAATATTGGCTCCTGTCTAAACTATACTACCTTTGAAGTATGGAGTCTGTACCTACAGACTGGGAAAAAGTTTTCAGCTATGACATTTCTGATCAGCACCTGATCTCTAAAATCTACCCGATTCTGCTAAAACTCAACCAGAAAAAGACAAATAGCCCAATTAAAAAATGAGCAAAGGATATGAACAGGCACTTCACTAAAGAAGACATTCAGGTAGCTAACAGATACATGAGGAAAAGCTCACAATCATTAGCCATTAGAGAAATGCAAATCAAAGCTACAATGAGATTATATCTCACTCCAACAAGGCTGGCATTAATCCAAAAAACACATAATAATAAATGCTGGAGAGGTTGTGGAGAGATTGGAATACTTATACACTGCTGGTGGGAATGTGAAATAGTACAACCACTTTGGAAATCGATTTGGCGCTTCCTTAAAAAGCTTAAAAAGCTAGAAATAGAACTACCAACCGATCCAGCTATCCCACTCCTTGGAATATACCCTAGAGAAATAAGAGCCTTTACAAGAACAGATATATGCACACCCATATTCATTGCAGCACTGTTTACAATAACAAAAAGTTGGAAGCAACCAAGGTGCCCATCAACAGATGAATATATAAATAAACTGTGGTATATTCACACAATGGAATACTAAGCATTGATAAAGAACAATGTTGAATCCATGAAACATTTCATAACATGAAGAAATCTGGAGGACATTATGCTGAGTGAAATCAGTCAGTTGCAAAAGGACAAATATTGTATAAGACCACTATTATAAGAGCTGAATAAACAGTTTAAACAGAAAAGAAAATATTCTTTGATGGTTATGAGAGGGGGAGGGCGGGAGGGAGAGGGGTTTTCACTAATTAGATAGTAGATAAGAACTGCTTTAGGTGAAGGGAAAGACAACACACAATACAGGAGAAATCAGTGCAACTGGACTAAACCAAAAGCAAAGGAGTCTCCTGAATAAACTGAGTGCTTTGAAGGCCAGCGTAGCAGGGTCAGGGGTTTGGGGACAGTGGTTTCAGGGGACATCGAAGTCAATTGGCATAATAAAATCTATTAAGATAACATTTGACACCCCACCTTGGAGAGTGGAGTCTGGGGTCTTAAACGCTAGCAAGCGATCATCTAAGATGCATCACTTGGTCTCAACCCACCTGGAGCAAAGGAGAATGAAGAACACCAAAGACACAAGGTAATTATGAGCCCAAGAGACAGAAAGGGCCACAAAACCACAGACTACATCAGCCTGAGACCAGAAGATCTAGATGGTGCCCAGCCACAACCAATGACTACCCCAACAGGGAACTCAACAGAAAAACCCTGAGGGAGCAGGAGAGCTATGGGATGCAGACCCCAAATTCTCATAAAAAGACCAGACTTAATGGTCAGACTGGAACTGGAGGACCCCAGAGACGATGGTCCCCAGACCTTCTGTTAGCCCAAGACAGGAACCATTCCCAAATCTAACTCTTCAGACAGGGATTGGACTGGAATAGGGGGTGGAAAATGATACTGGTGAAGAACGAGCTTCTTGGATCTAGTGGACACATGAGACTATGTTGGCATCTCCTGTCTGGAGGGGAGATGAGAGGGCAGAGGGAGCCAGAAGCTACCCGAATGGACATGAGGAGAGAGAGTGGAGGGAAGTACTGTGCTATCTCATTAGAGGGAGAGCAATTAGTAGTCTATGGCAAGGTGTATGTAAATTTTTGTATGAGAGACTGACCTGATTTGTAAACCTTCACTTAAAGCACAATAAAAATTAACTAAAAAAAAAAGTATGGAGACTGAATTGGTAAGATTTTAGTATAATGTGAACACTACATTATCCATATTTGAGTGCTCACAAAGTAGTATAAAGAGTGGATTAGCTTTGCATTTAAGTAGAGTTTTAACCTGAATTTTCATCCATGTGTGCCTCAGGAATTTTTTTCTGGTGGGTTATATGTTACAAATAAATAAACACACAGTTCTGAATGCTGTCCCTTTCACTTCAATCTCCACAACACAATTTCATCTGCCTTCCTGAATCCTTTTTTTCTTACATCTGTTCTTAAAACCCAGTTGACTGTTCAGCCCCAGAGAGAAGAGTTCAAACACTACCACTTATAGGCAGAATAGTTGTTGTATGTTTATATGATGCCAGGAGTAAGGGTCAACAAAAATGGAGGGGGACTATTAAAACCTTCACAGAGTCAGGCTCGAAGTCCATTTTGCCTCACCGATATATACTTCATCAGTGGTTTTGTCACTGCTGCTCTTTAGAGGTTTCATGTACTGATATGATTCTAGGGCTATATAAAACTAATTTATTTAACAATTATTTATTGTATGTCGATTATGCAAGAGTCCCTGAATGGTGAAAATGGCTAAGTGCTTGACTACTAGTCAAAAGGTTGGCTGTTCAAGCCCAACCAGAGACACCTCAGAGCACAGGATCGACAATCTTCTTCCAAAAGATCACACCCTTGAAAGCCCTTCAGAGCAAGATGTCAAGAGTCAGAATCAACTCCACAGCAACGATAACAAATTAAGGAAGGTATTGTGCAAAAAGCAAACTCAGGATATAGTGGGGAACAGAAAGACAAGGAACGTGTCCTAAAAACAACTGACCATCCTAAGGAGGACATAGATACATCAAGTCAGACATCATGGCCCAGTGTGATCAGAGGTTGTGATGGGAAGCACCATGAGTACAGGGAGCAAACCTTTGGCATCAAAGCAGGGCTGTAACCAGGGCAACATGGTTAGTAAGGTAAGACAGATATGAGGGTGCGGGCATTAATCTGTTTAAGACCCATTAGCCAGCTGCTGGTACTGATTCTGACTCACAGCAACTTGGTGTGTGTCAGAGAAGCGCTGCGTTCCATAGGGTTTTCAATGGCTTATTTTTCAGAAGTAGGTCACCAGGCCTTTCTTTTGAGGGTGAATTTGAAACGCCAACCTTTTGCTTAGCTGTGAGCCCATTAAGCTTTTGTACCACCGAGGGACTCCTTGATGCCATTAACCATCCGTTAACCAGGTCGATTGGGGAAAATAGGTGGTAAAAAAAGATAATAGGAATAAAGCCCTAAAGGCTTAAAGGTCTTACCTTTATATAATCAAGCAATTAGAGCTTCACCACAAGATAAAGATTATGCTTAGAAAATATAGACCCAGTAAAATGTTTAAAAATTCAAATCTGTTTAATTTGTCAGGTATCCAATGGAGTCATCCAGCTGATGGTAAGTGAAACAGAATCGGAAATTTTGTCTAGAGAAAATCCTATCCCCAAATGGTATAACTGAATCATCTTTGATGGGGGAAAATATTTTTGTATTAGAGGGACTTATACTAGACCATCAAATTCTGGCAGAAGTTTGTCAGTTGAGTAAAAAGAGAAGAGCAGTTAATAGTCTCCATAATCTTTTCTAATTCTGAAACTATGTATGAGGAGATAGTCTGGCCAGACTGATTTCTGATAGATGTCATTTTAGAAATAGTTATCTCCTATTTTTTATAAATTTCCTATAACAGAAATGTCTTGTACATATAGTCTTGCTATTTCTTTGCACGGAAATTTATCATTCATAGAACAATTATACATTCATTCCACAAAGCTTCATGGAGTGCCCACAATATGCCATGATTCAGAATCCTCGTCTTGTTACGCCTTTGAATAATCACTCTCTCCCATCAGTCATATGGAAGTCTGAAGATAACACATAAAATTACTCAACCAGTAGCTTACATACTCAGGTAAATTTTCCCTTGAACCTCAAACCCTTTAATAAAATAAGAGCTGCAGTGTCACAAACCTATTCAGATTTTAATCTGCACCTTTTTTTAAAGATAGTGTTTCAATAAATATTATTCCTTTAAAAAAAAAAAAACACTGCTGCCAAGTCGATTCAGACTCATAGCGACTTTAGCGTGCCATAAAGTCACCTCTCTACAGCTTCAAGGTTTCAGCCATAGTTCTACAGCTCTCAATTTTAGTCTTTGCCCTTTCAAAGTATTCATTGAAAAAACTTCAGAAATAAACCAGTAAACTGGCTGCTGTAGAGTCAATTCTGACTCGTGGTGACCCCATGAGTGGCAGAGTCAACGGTGCTCAGTAGGTAGAACGTGCAACCTTGTGCTCAGCACCCAAGCTCTTTAACCGTTTGTACTGCCCAGGGAGTCTATTTCAGAAACAGCATCTCTTCATTTATTTTTTTCCTAGATGCCATTTTCTGTCATTATTTTTAAATTTTTTGTCCTCCTTATTTTACGTCTCAGTCTCTCCCCATTATCCAAAGAACATTCTGATCGTTAATTGTGATGACGTTAGGAATAGGCTGCAGTAACGGTTTTCACAGAGTTCCCTGATAGCTCAAGGTCATGAGCAAACAGCAACCTAGCTAACATTTAGAAAAAATTTAAGAGTTACCAAAAACTAACACTCTGGCTCTTTTCTCCGTGAACTAGCAATTGTAGAAAGGAAATGGCTTTTCTTTGCATGCTCCTATAACGTTCTGTCAGAAACTTTTACAGCTAGTTAGCTAGAAATCATTACCTCTGGGTCTTGTTTCTCCTAAGCGGTGATGCACGGTGAGCTGTCTGAGACATCCTTTCATGTGGGTAGTATATTGATACAAACAGAGAAGCTCCCCTATAATAAATTCTCTGGGTGGGCCTGCCCCATAGAACCTTGGAAAGATGAGCAACATCTTCGGAGGGAAGGTTGTCAGAGAACTGGCAAAACAACTAAAGAGCCAAGTATGAAGCATGGTGCAGTTGTCACTGCAGGCATATGAGGTTAAATACATTTCTACCATTCACATCATACCTGCCCAAGCTAATAAATGGACCAATTTCTCATTCACTCTCTTTTATTTTTATAAGCCAAGAGAGGAACACAAGAAAAAGTCTCGCTTTTATTTTTATAAGCCAAGAGAGGAACACAAGAGCAAGATGAATTTTGCAGATTATTCATTACTTACTTTGGAAGTCATTGTTAACTCTTAGAAGGTAAATGAAAATAAATAATGATTCCACCAGTGGTGAACAGTACCAGGTCTGTTCATACCCAGTCTTCACCACATATATGTCACACACTTTCAGAACTAAACAATGCAGCATCATGGAGAGCAGCATGTTGGGGGAAACTTATTGATGAAGGGCAATTGCTCATTACCCCTACCCATGTGGTATCTATGGATATGCTGTTCAAATCCACTCTGCTAATTTCTAAGTATGGGTTGTCGTTATTGTTAGCTGCAGTCAAGTCAGTTATGACTTACAGCAACCCTGCGTATAACAGAACAAAATGTCACCCAGTCCTACACCATCCTTGCAACCATTGCCATGCTTGAGCCCATTGTTGCAGCCGCCATCAGTCTATCTCAGTGACGGCCTTCCTCTTCTTCACTGATCCTCTACTTTGCCAGACATGATGTCCTCCTCCAGGGACTGGCCCCTCCTAATAACATGTCCAAAGGTCCTGCAGCAAAGTCTCACCGTCCTTGCTTCTAAGGAGCTTTCTGACTATGCATCTTCCAAGACAGATTTGTTCTCTCTTCTGGCAGTCCGTGGTCTATTCCATATTCTTTGCCAGCACCTTAATGCAAAGCCAAATTCCTCTTCTGTCTTCCTTATTCATTGTCCAACTTGAAGCACTTGCTGGTAAAGACCAAAGACTACAGCATTAGCGTGGATTACACCTCAACATAAAAAATAAAAATCCTCACAACTGGGCCAATGAGCAGGGTCATGATAAATGGAGAAAATATTGAAGTTGTCAAGGATTTAGTTTTGCTCGTATGCACAAATGACACCCTCGGAAGCAGCTGTCAAGAAGTCAAGCACTATATCACGTTTGGGCAAATCTTCTGCAGAAGACTTCTTTAAAGTGTAAAAAAGCAAAGATGTCTCTTTGAGGGCTAAGGTGGGCCTGACCCAAGCCATGGTATTTTCAATCTCTTCATGCGCATACAAAAGCTGGACAACGAATAATGAAGACTAAAGAAGTATTGATGAAGTATGGGTTGCTAACGAATTCATTCAAGCGTTAACACCGTCGTCACGAATCTGTTTGTGATTCTTGACTAGTCCTGGACCTACATGCCGTAGTCCTTAAATTACACTATGATGAAGAACTTTACGTGGAGGACTAAATTGTTGCCTTACCTGCAATTTCTGTCCTTAATCTTACACCTACAATATCCCTTACCAACGTCAAGTTGTTACTCAGAAAACTGGCTATAGGAATTGCTTGCTATAGGGAACATGGCTGAGCTTCACCCAGAGACTACCAAATCCGCCAGGCCATATCTGTGAGCCTGCCCACCAGGTTTAGCAGGCTTTGTTCCATGAGGCCTGTACCCATTACCCCATTTAGAAGGCTGACATTGGACTACTGGAGTCACTTTGCTACCCGGAGAGCAGAAGTGCCTGGGAATACACAGCCTTCAAGTCTACAACTATCTCAATTTGCCTGGGGCTTAGGGACTTCACAGGATGCAAGACCTGCCATGCTAAAATCAGGACAGAGTCCTGTACAAACTGGGACAGTCGGTCACCAAATTCCCTCTCCCAACACCACTAGGGGCAGCCCTTAGCCAATATCTGACTGGTACAAGAGTATGAAAGCCTAGCTCCCTTTTCTCAGGTTGGAGCAAATTCTAGGGTAGCATTATGCTCCAGAGCTCCTTGCTGGATCAGGCTGAAGCTGGAATTTCACATATGTGACGTCTTTCCATCTGTATCTGGTTTCCCCCAGTTCCTTACTCATTTCTCCTAGAAGAATTCCTTCATAAATCTCTTGCACCCCCTCTTTTTTTATTTTTTTAAAATAATTTTTATTGTGCTTTAAGTGAAAGTTTACAACTCAAGTCAGTCTGTCACATATAAGCTTATATACTCCTTACTCCATACTCCCACTTACTCTCCCCCTAATGAGTCAGCCCGCTTCCTCCTTCCAGCCTCTCCTTTCGTGACAGTTTTGCCAGTTTCTAGCCCTCTCTACCCTCCCATCTCCCTCCAGACAGGAGATGCCAACACAGTTTCAAGTGTCCACCTGATACAAGTAGCTCACTCTTCATCAGCATCTCTCTCCAACACATTGTCCAGTCCTTTCCATGTCTGATGAGTTGTCTTTGGGAGTGATTCCCGTCCTGGCCCAATAGAAGGTTTGGGGACCATGACCACCGGGATTCTTCTAGTCTCAGCCAGAGCATTAAGTCTGGTCTTTTTATGAGAATTTGGGGTCTGCATCCCACTGTTCTCCTGCTCCATCAGGGGTTCTCTGTTGTGTTCCCTGTCAGGGCAGTCATTGGTTATGGCCGGGCACCATCTAGTTCTTCTGGTCTTAGGATGATGTAAGTCTCTGGTTCATGTTGCACTCCTTTTAGTAAAGTGCTTCTGGGGATCCTCGCTGTAGGCACCTGCCCTCCATGGGGATTAGAAATAGCATAGTATATCTCTGTATTTGAAATCCATAAGGCAATCACAGATTTCATCGTAGCCAAATTTTGAGCCTCCTTTTCTGATCCAAAACTGATAATGGTAGTATTGGCAGGTGGAAAAATTCTCTTGTCCTGGTGAGTTTCATTTTCTTGTTTGTTTTTCCATAGCCTTGGGTCAATTTAGGAGCTCCGGTGGAGCAATGGATAAGGATTTGGCTGCCAACCAAAAGGTTAGTGGTTTGAACCCACTAGCCACTCCATGGGACAAAGATGTGGCGATCTGCTTCCGTAAAGATTACAGCCTTGGATACCCTATGGGGCAGTTCTACCCTGCCCTATAGTGTAGCTGTGAGTCAGAATCTACTCAAGGGCAATGGGTTGGGTCAATTTGGAGGTGGTGAAGATGATAGAGATGGCAGCAGAGGTCAAAGTGGCACTAATGGGCAAACAAACAGTTAAAAGGTGGAATAAGGAATTTAAATAATAAACCCCAAGTGATCAAAAATTGATTATAACTTCTATAACTTCTATAAAAAAAAAAAAATTTTTTTTTTTTTTCTATAGCAGGGCTTAAAATGTATTTTTCCTGAAATAAGATTAAAATCGCTAGTACATTTTAAGAAAATAATTTACTCAGCTATGATGGGCTCGAGCATAACAACAATTGTGAGGATGGCTCAGGACCAGGCAGTGTTTCGTTCTGTTGTATTCAGGGTAGCTATGAGTCAGAACCTACTTGAAGACACCTATCAACACCACCAACAACATGATATTTAGTAGAGTTATGTAGTTATATTACTTGCATATACTTACAAATATTTTTCTGAAACTATAACTCAATAAAATATTAACCTGGGCTGGAACTTTTTCTTTTAATGTTTTAAAAGTGCTCCTTCACTGACTTGCTCTCTCTTTGAACCATTAAAATTGCTATATGATGAGGAAAAAATTGCAATAATTTACCAAATAATAACAATAATGATAAGGTAGCTCTATATCCTGTCTGTTTGATTTAAGGAAAAGGGTTTCCCTTTCAGGACCCCATGAGTGTCCAAGGTTCAAACAAAGTGCGGGGCGCTAATGAACAGACTGTTTTCGTGCATAGGGCCCCTGCACAGAATGACTTCATTCAGGGCTACCGCACACGCATGGAAAGTATTGGTAAAAAATCCCACAGAGTTCAGACGACCTTTTCCTAACTTTTGTTTTTTTTTCCCCTGTTTGTCTTTCGGGTCTAAGCCAGGGATAACATAAATATTCATCAGCTGATATTTGCAGTAGCTGTGAAGTTATGAATGAGGCCATGCGGCTTCCCTCCGACCCCATGCACAGAATGGCAGCTTCTCTTCTCAGCTCCCAGCCAAACGGCACTTTCTGAAATCCCCAAAGTGTACTAGTAGGCTTTTCAAATTCAACCTTTTTTTTTTTTTCCTCTAATGCTCAAAGCAGAAAAGCTGTCTGCTTAATGTTTACCATGGGAAAAAAAAAGAAAAACATTACTTTGCCAAGCTTTCAACTTTCAGATGCCTTGACGTAACAGGCAAATGCGTTAGCAGCTCAAAATATTGGTCATATCTATCAGTGGGTATGACTGTTGCAGGTTTCCTTTTCATATCAAATATTAGACAGATACCTGAGGCATTTATCGTGCAAAGAGGGGGCAGAAATAACCACAGCTTTGATCTGTTTGTACTGCTTTGTAAACCACCTGGGCAGGTGTTAGGAAGAGCTGTTGGAAAGCCCTTTGGATAACACACCTTCAAATATGTCCTCAAATGTTAAAACATAGAAAAAAAAAGCGTACCTGTACTATGTCCTGGGGTGGGGCTGGTCTTCTGTAATCTGGTTTCCCACAAATCAGCATTTTCACATATGGGATCTTTTTGCCTTCCAGAGCCTCTCACTTAAACAACCAGTTGCTGTCAACTCGAGTAGATTCCCCATCATGAAGACCCCAAGTGTGCCAGAGTAGAATTGCTCCATAGGGTTTCATGGCCGTGATCTTTCAAAAACAGATGCCAGGACTTCCTTCCAAGATGCCCTTAGGTGGGTTTGAGCTGTGGGCTTTTCAGTTAGTAGCCAAGTGCTTAACCATTTGCACCACCCAGGGACCCCCAGTTAAATAAAGCCTTAGTAAAAGGTGACTTTGAATTCTTGGCTAAGAAAATTGAATATACCATGGACTGCTGGAAGAATAAATAAATATGTCTAGGAAGAAGTACTGTCAGAATGCTCCTTAGAAACAAAGATGGCAAGGTTTTGTTTCATGTACTTTGGACATGTAGTCAGGAGGGACCAGTCCCTGGAGAAGGACATCATGCTTGGTAAAACGGAGGGTCAGTGAAAAAAAGGAAGACCCTCAATGAGATGGATTGACATGGTGGCCGCAACAATGGATTTAAGCATAGCAAAGACTGAGGATAGCACAAGGCCAGGCAATGTTTCTTTCTGTTGTACATAGGGTTGTTATGAGTCAGAATGGGCTTGACGGTACTTAACAACAACAACAAAAGGTGACTGGAGAATAAAAACAAGAGATTGTGTGATAACCCAATGCCCAATTGCTGAATCAATCCCCAGTGATTATTGAAAACAAAACCTATCTTTATACACACAGGATAAATTTCTATGTACAATGTTCTCCTTTTGACTTTGACCATCAATGTGCTTTATTCAAAACTCAACATTTGTCCTGTCTTTGTCTCTGTAGAAAGCTACCCACATGTATGAGTTAACTTGGTAATTCTAAGACATGAAGATCATTCTTACAAATTGTTACTCCAAGTACCAAATTGGAAAAATCTTGTTGGGAATGTTCTGTGGCTTTTGAATTTTAAATAACAGTTGCAGATACAAGATCTCTTATCATCACTGTTCTGTATTTTTCTGGGTTCTGCCATCTTAGGTGTGCCTGACAGTGGAAATAATTGCCTAAACTACCAAACCATAGAGATGATGAACAGGATCTCAGGTGTTCAGATAAGGACCAGAACCCAGCCTGGTGAGATACCTGACTGGAACAGATACCCATGGCTGGAGGCCAGGTCTCTGTTTCCATCTTGGAGTCTGGCTTCATCAATGCCAGAACAGAAGCCAGAAGGCAAGTGCTCAGGTGTATTTCTCCTGGCTTCAGCCCACCAGAATAAGGCCTGATGAAGAGCTGTTGGAGGGTGTCAACGGTAATGACCTTCTGCAGGAAAAGCTTGACAGCAGTCAGGAGTGATGGACTGTCTGTCACACATGCCCAGTGTATTCTGAGAAGCCAGCTGAGTTACAGGAGGCAGTTAGGCATTTCCCCTCCCTCTGTCCCTTTCCCAATACTGAGCATTCCCACCTGGAAGTAGCAGAGAAGAGAATTAGATGTTGATCCTCCTCTAAGAAACATAAACATAATAAGGAATTTTTTTTTTATAAAGCACATCAGGTCATGTCAAAAAGAATTCTAATTAGATACTCATTACTCTGATATTATCAGGGAAGAAAGTAACCTGATTCAACGCTAACATGTAAAATCTTGTCTACATGTAATTCTGGGTTTTGATCTTGGACACAAACAAGCAAAGATCTTTTTTATTTGCTTATTTTTTCTACATATTGCTTCTAAGAGACCACTTAGTGGATACCAGGTATTCTCAGCTGCTAACCAAAAGGCCAGCAGTTCAAATCCACCAGCCTCTCCTTGGAAACCCTATGGGGCACTTCTACTCTGTCCTATAGGGTCACTATGAGTCCAAATCAACTCAACAGCAACAGGTTTGTTTTGTTTTGTTTTTGTATACTGAAGTATACTCAGCTCCTGATAGATACATCAAGCAGAATAACAAAGTACCAAAAAACAAAAAACCAAATTCATTGCCGTCGAGTCCATTCCGACTCAGAGTGACCTTATAGGATGGAGTAGAACTGCCCCATACAGTTTCCAAGAAGCACCTAATGGATTCAGATTGCCAACCTTTTAGTTAGCAGCTGTAGCTGTTAACCACTACACCACCAGGGTTTCCACTAACAATGTACAAGGGGCCTCAAACCACTTCCACAACGAACCAAACACACAGACGAATGCAAACGTTCATTTGTGCCCACAAAAGTTAGAGAAGAGCCCTTTGATAGAACGGCAACTTCAGCACATTGGTTTTGGTCTGAAGGCTCCATGATGCCAACCGATTTCCAACTCTTCTGAGAATCCCTTTTACTGTTTGTTGATCTTGAAGAGTCACTGTACCTCTCTTACTGCATATAGTTCTTTCACCACAGTAATGTAGAAAATATACCACTTAAAGGTTCATAATTTTTTGAAGTCATAATTACCTAGAGCCTACAGATGCTATTTAAACTAGTCAGAAGTATTCTGATGTGTATTTGCATAAACAAATTTTTGCATTTCTTACCATTAAACCTTGATTTATTTTGTTATTAAAACTTTATCAATTATCTCCGGCACTACTACTATAAGGTGACTAGATTTAAGCAAGTCATAATCTTCCTGGGTCAGTTTCCTAGATTGTAGATGAATGGGCTAGATTTTTAGTATCTCTCACATTGCATTCTGCAGAACTTCAGCTCTTTATATTAACTGTAGACATACACAGAGTATTTATTGAAAATATTGAGTAAAGCACCGGTAATTAGATTTCATTAATCCAAGACTTGAGATACATTTGACAGACAGATGTATTTTGTCAAACCGCAAGACTTAACTTTAAATTTATATGATTAATTTACGCCTTTCCAAATAAAGGCATCAAGAAGTTAAATTTGCAAGAACGAACAACACGTGTTAAACTTCCATCAAACATTCTATGGTCAGTAACTGACAGTGTGGTTCAGGATCGTTGATGGAAGTAAAGTAAGAACTACTCACAGTGGGATTTAAGGACATTTCCTGGCCAGCATCCAAGATGCTGCACCCTTCAGATATTATAAAATGAAGGTTGGATAATTGATGTATTTCCTAAGTTTTTTTATGAAAATATGACCAGAAAACATTAGTCAATTTGTAGGGAAACTCATAAATAGGGTTGCCAGATTTAGCAAATAAAAATACAGTATGCTAAATTAATTTGAATTTCACATAAACAATGAACATTTTTAGTATAAGTATGTCCCAAATATTGCATTGAATATACTTACACTAAAATTTTTTGTTTACATTAAATTCATATTTAACTTGGTGTCCTGTGTTTTATCTAGCAACCAACCAAACCAACAGACGAAAAGACAGAATTATCCCTGTTGTATTTAAAATGGAGAGGTAAACAAAATATAACTAAATTTATATTCACTTTCTTTTTTTAATAAAAAGAGGGAGAGAACGAACTTAACAAAATTAAACACTAAGTCGGGGACATCACTGAGTATAAGGAACACTTTGCATTGAAGAATTTCTGTAATGAAGAAGTAGAGAAAAAACAAGCTAAAGACTGGATGTTCACACCATGAGTGGTTATTCAGGGGACAGCCATCGATTTGTCCTAAATGAACCTTCCTCACTCTGGAAACAACAGTGCACCTTCTCCCCCCTCTTCTCCACATTCAACAGTTAGGCCTCACAGTAGCTTCCATATTCTCATAGTACCCTCTTCTCCCTGACCACATTTGCTTTGTCAAGGGAGGGGGCAAGTGACTCAATTAGAGTTCTCTTGGATAATTTTGAACCGAAACTGAACAAGGAAGTTGAGTTCTTCTTGGTGACAGAGCCAAGCGATAAGAATCTGGGCAGCTGCAGGCACCACCAAGCAGAGGACGCCACTCTACAGAGAGAAAGTATAAAGCCAGCATTCTAGCACAACCAAAAAAAGCACAACCAAAGGGGGTTAAAAAAGTAGAGAGGTTCTTGTGGCTTTCAAATCCCTGGTCCCAGGTTTTTGAGACCCAACTGCATCCATGCTCTTTCCTCAGGCTTAGTTGTTTAACACATCCTGTAATTTAGTGAGATAACCAGCATTCTTCCAAAAAAATTCCTCTTTTTACCTGAGCTAGTTCAAACTGTGTTTTGCTCATCTCAGCAAAGCATCTTGAGTTATGAAATCTCAATTGGAGATAGTTCACGATGATTAAATAAAAATTAATTTTCTCAGAAGGACTAAAGGAATATTTTAATTGCTTACCATGTTTTAGGAACTAACTATAGTATAATTTTTAATTGAGATGTGGTGCATACCTTCACCCAACTTATGTAGCCATCAAAACCCACTGCTGTCAAGTTAATTCCAACTCATAGTGACCCTGTAGGACAAAGTAGAACTGCCCCATAGGATTTCCAAGGCTGTAAATCTTTACAGAAGTAGACTGCTACATCTTTCTCCTGGGTTCAAATCACTATTATTTTGGTTAGCAGCCACGCACTTTTAGCCACTGCACCACCAGGCCTTTTTTTAAGGAGCATACATCGGGACTTATCCACTGAATGAACATGAAATATTCCAAGCAACTCTAAAATTTTATGACTGTGTGATGTTTCAATTAGCTATCAGTCTCAGATGGTGATTTGCTGTAAAGAATAGAAACAAGAATATTTTGTGAAGATGAAACCCATGCTTGACAAAATTTTATTCCTTTATATTGAAATACAGATCATTTTCTAAATTCGTACTTT
The DNA here is from genome assembly GCF_024166365.1 of Elephas maximus indicus. Lineage (NCBI taxonomy): Eukaryota > Metazoa > Chordata > Mammalia > Proboscidea > Elephantidae > Elephas > Elephas maximus. The sequence continues at coordinate 46,380,070 of NC_064843.1, forward strand.
GAAAATCAAAGACAATTTCACAATAGCAATTTATACTTATAAAGTTCTCATATGCAAAGTCAATGTTCTTAGAATTTTCCATTATATATTGAATTTAAATTTTTCCATTAGAACATTTGAAGTATTTACTACATTTGATTTCAAACATAGAAAGTCAGAATTGGTTCCAAAAAAAATCTCTGTAATACTTACGACCAAAGTTCATTAATTAATTTAACAAATGTTTATTGAATAACTACAATTTTTCATGCAAGATGCTAGTGACACAGCAGAAAACAAGGCATATTTTCTTTTTTTATGGACATAACAGTCCAGCTGCTAGTGTTTGGTGTTTATTTTGTTCTTAGGCAATGTTAAATAACTTTACACATATGTCTATTTATCAGCGTGTTAAGCAAGTCAAAATCATTTCATGTCAACTCTAAGACTGTGGTACACCCTATAAGCATGACTTGGTTCCTAGGCACCTTTCCTGAATGGCCTCAATGTGCTCAAATCTGGAAGCCAGGTGAGAAGACAGAACACTTTTGAGAGGTGTTATTTCTACTGTTCTGAACACCATATTTCTGTTAATGTACAGGGCTCCAAAGAATTAATAAGTATTAGTGATGACAGACAACAGTGATGATAGATGATAGAATTCTGCTTCCCTAACATAAATACTGAAAGTATCAAAAGGAAGTGCAGAGGGTAGTTCACCTGGCAGAGAGAGTTATCTGACAGGATCCCAAAGACCTGAACTGAAGTTCTTACTCCAGTATTCATCATGGCATGATCTTGATGCCCGAAGAGGTGTTTAGTGGTGTCTAGGGAAACTTTAGACTCTCTGGATGGCACAAATGGTTAAGTACTCAACTACTAGCCAGAAGATTGGTGGTTCAAACCCACCCAGAAGCACCTCAGAAGACAGGCCTGGTGATCTGCCTCTGAAAGGTCACAGCCTTGAATACCCTATGGAGCAGTAGTCCTACTCTGCACACATACAGTCGCTATGAGTCAGAATTGACTCAGTGGCAACTCAGAACAACAACAACGGGGAAACTCTAGAAAATTAGAGATCATGCCCACAAAATTCCACCCTTCAACCCCTTCTTGTCATCGTCTACATGAACCTGGTTAAAAGCTTTTTTAAAAAAAATAGTATATTGCTTTAATAACTGATATGCTATCATGTGATAGCTGATGAGGGACATAATTATTCATTTTACTGACTTCCTTCCATAATACAGAAAAGGTTTGAGTGTGAGTGTTTTCTAATTTACTTGATATTTCTAGGTTTTTACACCCAACCTTTAGTTTAATGGAAGCAAAAATGTAAATGAATCTAGACTGGGAAATACCTTGGGTTCTTATGTTGGACTGGATTATTGAGAAAATCCAATTTACCCTTTATTCTTTTAATGAAAGCCAAAATGTCACAAAGGTCAGGAGAAACTGAAATAAATTGAAATTGATTATAAAGAGTTAGATTCTTGTACAACTTGACTTTTGCTGTTGCTGTTGTTGTTGCAGTTGTCTCATCTCTCATTTCCCCTCCAATTGGGGAAGGTAAAAAACATTGGAGAACCATGTAATATTCATCATTGGGAAAGTTTAGATAAGCAAGAGGAATGTGAAAATTTATGAAAACAATTAGGAACTAAATAATTTTAATGAATTCAATACGTTGTTTTAAAAAAAACAGACAAACAAGCAAAAAAGAACCCGTTACCATCAACTAGATTCTGACTCATAGTGACCCTATAGGACAGAGTAGAACTACCCCATAGGGTTTCCAAGGAGCAGCTGGTGGATTTGAACTGCCAACCTTTTTGTTAGCAGCCGAGCTCTTAACCACTGTGCCACCAAGGCTCCATTGCTATTGTTCAAAAAAAGAAAAAAAAAACAAACCCTTTGCCATTGAGTCGATTCCGACTCATAGCAGCCCTATGCACAACAGAATGAAACTCTCCCTGGTCCTGAACCAACCGAACAATCATTGCAATGTTTGAGCCCGTTGTTGCATCCACCGTGTTCATACAACTCATTGAGGGTCTTCTTATTTTTCACTGACCCTCTGCTTTACCAAGCATGATGTCTTTCTCCAGGGACTGATCCCTCCCGATAACACGTCCAAAGTATGTGAAACAAGTCTCACCATCCCCACTTCTAAGAAGCATTCTGGCAGTACTTTTTCCAGGACAGACTTCTTCGTTCTTCTGGCAGTCCATGGTGTATTCAATATTCTTCACCAACACCATCAGTCAAACATGGCAATTCTTCTTTAGTTTTCCTTGTTCATTGTTCAGCTTTAGCATGCAGATGAGACAACTGAAAATACCATGGCTTGGATCAGGTGCACTTCAGTCCTCAAAGTGACATCTCTGATTTTCAACACTTTAAAGAGGCCCTTTGCAGGAGATTTGCCCAATGCGATACATCATTTGATTTATTGACTGCTGCTTCGGTGGATGTTGATTGTGGATCCAAATAAAATGAAATCTTTGGGAACATGTATAATTAACTTTTACAGTGTATATTTTGCTGTGTTTTACCTATCTGAAGCCTTTAAAGAACTTTGGTAGTAGGAATGTTAACGGAGAGATTGTTTAGTAGAAAGGGAAGTGATTCTCATTTCTGAGCTCCTGGGAGGGGGCACCTCAAGTGGGGAGGCAGCTTGGGCATTGATCTCTCCATGCCCTTTTAACTGTCTCCCTCCTGAGGAAGGTCTGACAAATGTGGGGAGGTTTGTTTGTTTTGTTTTGTTTTGCCTACACTTGCCTCACTTTCTCTATCAAGTGTCTGCCCAGTAAAAGATGGACAAGAGATGGCAAAAGAGTGGAAACCCAATCACATCATTCTGGATAAATTGTTAACAGACCTGGCATAAGATTAGCCGAGAAAGGTTTAACTAAAATAAGGTTTTGGGGGAAATCTGTGAATTTCATTTAGATTGTGTTTACATGACAACAAAGCATTTGGTCAGTTTAGTGGAAAATCGGCAAATTATTTATGCAGTTGTATAGACAAAACCACCAGTTGATCCAATAATTCTTTTTTCAAATTTCTGTATTCTGGCTTTCATATACACTGCTCTGCCTATAGCCAGAAATATTTAATAGTTGTACAAATTAATTTTTTTCTTTTTTGATCAATTCATGGTTTACTGATACGTGAATCTTCAAATACATTTTGTTGGTTTACCTTTTTTTTTTTTGGTCACAGGTATGTGCATAATGAAGAGTGTTAGAAACAGTGAATTTTAACTTTATTTATTCAGGTTATTGAAGAATTTTTTAAGAAGAGCTTATTACTGATAGTTTTTTTAGTTATTTTTTTGAAGACGAATGCTTAAAACAAGGACATTCACACCACGACACATAGTATATTACACTACTCTTATTCAGAAGTTCTAAAAAAAATCTGAGAACTATTGCTTATTAATATTAAAACAAGATAGCATGGTTATAATATCCACTACTAAGGGAAAATTCAAATCAAGTTCATGACTAGGGAGGACAAAGCTGTTGTTTACTATTAAACAGAAATTCTCAAAAACTCTGAGCTATTTGCTCATTAAGATTAAACCAGGTAATATGGCATTAATAAATAAAGAAAAATCAGAACCAAAAATGTGTCCTAGACTTGGACAATGTTACTTGTTCATATGGTAAAAAAAAAAAACAAAAAACAAAAAACTTGAGCTCCTAGATCATAGAGATGCCACAGTTCCTCAGAGAAAAACTCTTTCCTGGTGCCAGTTTGCTATTTAGGACACAGGGTTTTGTCCACTCTGCTGGTCATATTTCATTGTGTCACTCAAATAAATCTTGCTCATTCTTTTGGAATTTCCAAAATATATTGCTGGTACTATTATTTTATAATACCTTGTACATACATCATTCCTCACAGTTTGAAAGCAGATACTGTTTATTTTTACATCATATTGGTTAGCAATATTACTACTCTATCTAAAGGATGAAAACTGATGTTCAAGATCATTCACTGAAGATGAAGTGTCCATTCAATGTCTGGGCTAAGCCATACACTCAAGGCTTTAGGCAAAATTTTTGCAATCTTCCCAATAAAACATAGCTGAAAGGAATTTTTTTTTTTAATATTGCTTTGCATTTCACTACATGGATGTATCTGGAGGGCATTATGCTGAGGGAAATAACTCAATCACAAAAGGACAAATATTGTATGAGACCTCTACTGATTTATACACAAAAGAAAACAATCTTTGGTGGTTACAAGGTAGGCAAGAGATGGGGAGGGAAAAAACACTAAACAGATGATAAATAAGTGGTTACTCTTGTGAAGACTAAGACAACACACAATACTGGGGAAGCCAGCACAACTTGTACAAGGCAAGGTCATGGAGGTGCCATAGACATATCCAAACTCCCTAAGGGACCAAATTACTGGGCTGAGGGCTGTGGGGTCCATGGTCTCAGGGAACATCTAGCTCAATTGGCATAACATAGTTTATAAAAGAAAATGTTCTACATTCTGCTTTGGCGAGTGATGTCTGGGGTCTTAAAAGCTTCTAATTAGCCATTTAAGATACTCCACTGGTGTCATCCTGTCTGGAGCAAGGGAGAATGAAGAAAACCAAAGACAAAAGGGAAAGATTAGACAAAAGAACTAATGGACCACAACTACCACAGCATCCACCAGACTGAGTCCAGTGGTAGATGGTGCCCTGCTACCACAACCGACTTCTCTGACAGGGATCACAATACAGCGTCCCATGCAGAGCTGGATAAAAATGTGGAACAAAATTCTAACTGAAAAAAAAAAAGGCCAGGCTTATTGGTCTGACAGAGACTGGAGAAACCCCAAGAGTATGGCCCCCAGACACCTTTTAGCTCAGTAATGAAGTCACCCCTGAGGTTCACCCTTCAGCCAAAGACTAGACTGGTCCACAAAACAAAATGACACTAAATGGGCTCACCAGCCCAGGGGCAAGGACTAGAAGGTAGGAGGGGACAGGAAAGCTGGTAATGGGGAACCTAAGGTCAAGAAGGGGAGAGCGTTGACATGTTGTGGGATTGGCAACCAATGCCACAAAACAATATGTGTACTAATTTTTTAATAAGAAGCTAGTTTGCTATGTAAACCTTCATCTAAAGTACAATAAAAAAATTTAAAAACTAAATCAAAAGAAAAGAATACCACTTTATATCAATATGGTAATCTCACAAATAATTTAAAAATATTATTACATTTATCATTGTGGTTGATGTGCCTAATATATACGGTGACTTAAAAATATTATTACATTTATTTATTGCAATTAATACGCCTACCAAACAGGTAAAAGCTACTATAACATTTTATTTCTGTGGTAGGATAGCTACATTTGAGAAGGGTCTATGGTGATTGAAAAAAAAAAAAAGTTTTTTTTTTTTTTATGGTGATTAGGGGAACCCTGGTGGCTTAGTGGTTAAGCACTACAGCTGCTAACCAAAGGGTTGGCAGTTTGAATCCAGGAGGGGCTCCTTGGAAACTCTATGGGGCAGTTCTATTCCGTCCTATAGGGTCTCTATGAGTCGGAACCGACTCGACGGCATTGGGTTTGGTGATTAGAGTCTAGCCAGAGGCATATTAGAAGAAATTCTGGGGGTCTACTTCTGAAAGTCAGCCATTGAAAAGCCTATGAAGCACAGGTCTACTCTGACTCACACAGCGTCACTATGAGTCAGAATCAACCCAAGAGCAACCGGTTTTGTTTTAGTTTTATGTGACTTACCTGGAATAACCATGTAGCAGGGCTGATCAATTTATGAGAGGCTCGAGCCTACTATGAATAGTTTCTTAGGTGCCTAAGATTGCTCTGAATATCTGGATATATGCCACCCAATATTGTAGTCACATGACTGCTTACATTTAAGTTAATTAAAACTAATCATTCCATTCCTTGGTGATATCAGGCATATTTCAAGGGCTCAATAACCACGTGTGATTAATGGCTACCATATTGGGCATTGCCAATATAGAACATTTTCATCATCATAGAACACTCATAGGGCAGTGCTGATCTAGATAATAGAATCATTATATAAGAGGTTCGTTTTAGTAAAACAGATGTTCAAAAATTTATTATAATCATCATCTACATTGTTGGTAAGGCTAACCTAGAAAAATAGAGGAAAATCTCTTATAATTGATATGAAACATATGCTGGTTAAGTTGGTTTTGTGTGTTTAAATTAAAAATGAAATACAATGTGCTAGGCACAATTTTGTTTTAAATTCTTATTTAGCATTATCTTAGTTAATGTTACTGAAATTCAAAGACAAAGAAACAATTTTTCAGACATCAAGTTGCTAGGGGTGGGGGGGGTGTGAATAAGTCAATATTAAGGGGAAGAAAGCAGGCTAGTCTCCACATCAAATTCAGAACCAGATGGCAATCCAAAATGTCTACAAAATCCTGAGAAAAAGAAAACGTGACCCAAAAATATTATACTCATCCAAAGTGTCATTCAAATATGAAAACGTCAGGCAGATTCTGAAATATGCACAAACTCAAGGAATACAGTTATTCCCAAAAATATAATTAGTCAATGAAATCCAGGGAACCGAAAGGCAAATCAATGTTTAGAACCAGAGAAAGGAGAAATTATGAAGATTCTAGCAAGCACTAAACCCATTTAAATGAAAACTAATATTAAACAATTTGGGGAATTTTTGTTACAGGACAGAATGTTTTATATCATTATATTGTATTTTTATATTCCTATTTTTTTATTTTAGATTATATAAAATAATTAGTAACATAACTGGAGAGGAGAGGAGAAGGGAAAGGGAGAGTAGATATAAGAGGATAATTTTTTCATTTTTTATAGCAGTGAGCCAACTGATAGTGTCTAAAATTGAAACATGTATACACTATAAAACAAAAATTACTCTAACCTAAAGTCTTTTTTCATTATTTTTAAAATAAATTGAGAAAATACTTTTAGGCTATAATAGCTCTTTTTGAAAAGAAGCATCTCCTTACTTTTAAAAATTTCTTCAATTTCATTTTCTTTTCTAATAAATCCAAGTAAAATTAAATTGAATATTTTATATAAATGTGACATGAATAATTCTATTTCTGTAAAGCCATTTCTATCTTTACATCCTGTTTATTATTTATTATATGCATACAGCAATGCCTGAAATATTCACCTAATATAAATAACAGTTATCTGTATATGGTGAAAAGTGCAATTTTTTTTTTTTTACATTGTTGAACTGCTTGAATCCTTTTATTTCACAAAAAAGAAAAATATTTTATATTTGTTGTTGTGGTTAGCCACCATCAAGTCAACTCCCACTCATGGTGACCTTATGTACAACAGAACGTCGTCCTCACAAGCCCACATGTTCTAGTCCATCATTGTGGCTATTGTCCTGATCCATCTCACTGAGGGTATCCCTCACTGTCATTGACCTTCCGGTTCACCAAACAATTCCTCTAGCCATTGATGGCTCCTGATAATGTATCCAAACCAAGCCAGTCGGACAACGTTCTGTTGTTATTCATAAGGTTTTCATCCACTGACTTTTGGAAATAGACCACCAGGCCTTTCTTTCTAATCATCTTAGTTTGGAAGTTCTGCTGAAGTACCAGTGTCATAGCTTCCAGCATCACAACAACACACAAACCATCACAGTCCAACAAACTGACAGGGAGATGGTGGATTTCTACATAAATGTCATAAAAATAAAATACATATTAGAACTTGTTTATTATTTCCCCTGATAGTAATTATTGTTCATAAGATGTCCCTCTGAATGTTGATTTACAATTCACTATACGTTCTCACATATTTCACCCATGCCATGCCTACAATAGCCCAATGTGGAAGGCAACACTACTGTCCCATCTCACGGCCCAGCCTCTGAGAGTGCCGAGGTTAAGAAATGCCCAAAAGGCCAGTCACTCAAATCTCTAGGATCCTAATCCAGTACTTTTAGACAGGTTGGTCTTGACCTTCATTTAGTGAAATTAGCAATGAAGCTCTAACTAACACACAGCAGAAAACATCTTATCATAAACATCATTGTCAATAAGATCCCACTGTTAGATCCAGAAGTTCCATCGTATGGAAAATAAAATCATCTTTAGAGATAGATGATCTAGCCAGAGGACACAGAAAGGAAGCCAAGGTATGCTCTTTCCCCCAGTGCTGCTGAATCAAACGAACAAACAAAATCAAATGTATTGTTCACTGAATCCTAGCCCTTGTTCTACCATCATGATTCCAGTCTTGCCGAAGATTCTGGAAATGTTTCAGATGAATCTATGCTCATTATCTAATTTCAGAAACATATCAGTGAAGAAACAGACAGATAACTAGATAAAAATAAGCATTTCTTATTTATCCCAACTTACTATGGTGCCACCCCATTAGGAAAGAAGATGCTTATGGATCAAGTTAGATTTGGATAAGGACAGGAAACTGCATCTTTTAAAGCACAGGTATGATTTTCCATCACATAAGCACATAATAATAGCCCACTATCATTTGGGAACGTTTATATTACCTAAAATAAACTCTCACCCTGATGTTATTCTATAATTGGCATGTGACAGAATGCACACTATAAGCAAATATAAGTCCAAAAAGCAGTCTCTGTCTTTATGTTATGAGAAAACTTTAGACTTTCTTAAACAAACTTTATTTTGTTGCTATGCAACTGACATGCAACACAGTCCATGAGACAGTAAATAAATTATGAATTTTACAATGAAGAGAAATGTCTTTTCTCCCTATTTGAGAACAAGCCCCAACTTCCTTTCATGCAATGCTAATCCGCCACAGCTCTCTAAAGCTGTTTCACAAATACCAATGTTTTGGCAAGATAAACAAATGAGTGAATAACACAGCAAAGACACAGATGGAGTTTGCAAACTGCACGCTACGAAGCATCAGTACCATGCAATTCATTGCTAAAGGCCTGGGAACCTGGGTTTCCCAAGCCTGGTGGAAAGAAGAAAGTTTATTTCACACCCACATTCTTCCAGGTAGTAGAGTATAAGCAAGCTTAAACAAAAAAGATTCTGGCAATGTCTGTTGGCAAGCACCCATCACTGTTACGTGTCTCAGGTGTGATTCAGTGTTGGGACATAAGAGGAATTCTAGCCATGAAAGACATGCCTGTGAGGACAAGATGCTTACAAGGGTTGAGAACTGCTGGCTCATTGTTTAACACGATCTGTTCAGTGTTCAAAAAGGGGAAAAATTTGCTGTTACGTATTGAGTTGTGTCCCTCAAAAAATACGTGTTAACCCCTATGTTGTTATTGTTAATCGCCGTGGAGTCATTTCCAATTCATGGTAACCCCATGTGTGCAGAGTAGAACTGTTCCATAAGGCTTTCAGAGCTGTGTCCATTCAAGAAAGAGCAGACCGTCAAGCTATTTTACAAGGGGTCTCTGGTTGTGTTCCAACTGCCAGCCTTTAGGCTAGTAGTTGAGCCTAACCACTGTATCTGTGGTATAATCCCGCTTTAAAAGAGGGTTTTCTTTGTTATGTTAATTAGATCGTACTTAAGTAGGGTGGATTCTAAATGTAATCCCTCCTGAGTTTAAAAAGAGGGGATTAGACACAGAGACACACATACATGGAGGGAAGTCAGATACCAGCAAGGATCATCTACAAACAAAGGAACCAATGAATGTCCAGGACTGCCCACAAGGAAGGAATCTACACAGTCAAGCCCCCGATTTCAGCCTCCAAAACTGTGAGAAAATACATCTCTGTTCTTTAAAGCCACCCACTTGGGGTATTTGTGTTACAGCAGCACTAGGTAACTGAGATGCAAACATTTAGAATCTTTGCATAAAAATCTAAATTTCTTTTAAAAAAATCAAAAAGTAACAATGAACTTGCATTTTCAAAAAATCAGTTTTAGTCAGTTTTCAGAAGAAAAACTAGAAACAATAAAAACATCTAACAATAGGAGAATGCATATATAAATTGTGGTATATTTATACAATGGATTGTTACAGAGAAATAAACAGAAAAAAACTACTGATAAACTCAGTAACAGGAATGAATTTCACATGCGTTGAGCGAAATGAGCCAAACACAAAAGTACGTCCTGTACGATTCCATTCATATGAAGTTTGAGATCAGGAAAAGCTAATCAACGGTAAGAATAGGTTTATTCCTGGTGGAGGGGGCACTTTTGGAGGTGACGGAGATGTTCTATATCTTGCTATGGATAGTGGTCACATGGGTGTATATGTAAAATGAATCCAACTGTACACTTAAGATTTTAACACCTTATGTATCTTGCTGCATGGATTTTATGCCTCAATAAATAACAAATTCAACAAAAAAAGAGAGAATCAGTTGGTACTAAAGAGCAACTGGACTCTTTAGATGGGGCATGGACTCCACCTATAATCCACACCCAACAGCTGCCTCATGACTTGATCTGTTTGGCAAATCTGACTTGATGCTCCTTACTCTTGACTAGACTAGTGGTTCTCAAAGTGTGATACCCAGATGAGCAGCATCAGTACTATATGGGAGCAAGTTAAAAAAGCAGATTCTCAGGCCCCAGCCCAAACCTACTGAATCAGAACCTCTGGGAGTAGGGCCCAGAAATCTGTCTTTTAACAAACTTTCCAGGTAATTCTGACGTGCTCTAAAGCTTGAGAAATACTAAAAATCAGATTCACCTACATTACGCCATTCATTCTTCACCCCACGCTCCCTGTATTTCAAGAAAATCCGAAGCAGAAAAGCCAATTAGCTTACTCAAAGAACTCCTACCAAGTTCAAGTAACAAAACCCCCAGGAAGGGATGTACAACTCATACATACACCCCATCCCTGTTTCAGCCATCAGATGGTTGGGGTTTTAGTATTGTTGCAGCTGGACCAGAGACACTCTTAAAATAAATAAAAGCAAACAACTTTCTTTCTTTCCGATTATGTGAAGAACGTACGTTATAAAGCCTTCAGATATACTTCGACTCGGAAGAAATAAATGTACATCTATACTCAAGGAAGTATCCTAGGTCATTGTTGTTATTATTAGTTGCCTTCCAGTCAGCTTAAACTCATGGCAACAGGTGACCTTATGTATAATAAAACAAAATGTTGCCTGGTCTTGAGCCATTCTCATGATCATTGTTATGTTTGAGTCCATCGTTGTGGCTATTGTACCAATCCATCTCAACACTATTATGACTCAGGGGGTTTTAAAAGTGTTTAGAAATTCACAAATTAAGACCACTCGTCCTCATTCTCACTTTAACTTGCATAGAACATCATTTTTGGGTCTCCATTTTCTGGTCAAGTTATCAACATTTCAGCAAGGCACCACCCAACCATACACTATCATGTAGTCAAAATGAACATTCCATGTCAACACCAAAGGCATTTCTGAATCACTTGGGGGAGTCAAGGGGGCGTTCATTACAATTTATTAATATTGATTGGCGAGGCAAAAAACCATAAAAAAATTAAGGGGTGACTATGCCTTTTTATCAGATTAATTTTCTTTATCAAATGGATATAATTTCAGAAAGGAAGGTGTATGTCTGTGCCTTTGTTATATTTAGGAATATCCTCACTTTTAAAATAAAGAGAGACAAGTCAAAGAACAACATATTTCAAGGAAGTGCTTCTCTCGATTGTTTTATTCAATACTTCAAAGTGGACGAGAGACCAGGGAGAAGGTAAAAAATCAACTGCAAAAATTGCTTTGTCTACCAAGTTCACCTCCAACCTAGTCAAATGCCTAGTTTGGAAATATGTCTAAAATTATGTGATAGGGTCAAGTTCATGGGCATGAAACCAGTGAGGTTCAGCTGGGCCCCATGCTCAGAAAAAGGCCTCACACTTGGGGTTGCCTCACACTGTGGTCATGGTCTTGAATTTCTTAATAATCTTACCTTTGAATTTGTGTTGCCTAAGTTCAGTCCAATGCAATGGAATATGCGCTGAGGGCTTGGAGCCTCTGCTCGCACATAATCCCATGTTTCAAAACTTCCCTGCCTCTCCTGAATGGGATCTCAGCTGCTCTTTCCCTCAGTAACTGCTACTCAGAGATTTCTAGCAACTTTCATCCCCTACAACGGCCTGGGCTTGGGGTCAGGGAGGGTTGGGGTCAAGTGGTAGGGTCCCAGGCACCTGTGAGGGTTTTTATTCATTCTGTAAGTATCCTTGTGCCTAAAGGAGCATGACATTAAATTGCAAAAAAAAAGAAAAAATGACAGGTCGAGGACCGAGAGAGAGACAGAGAGAGAGATCACGAAAAAAGAGAAAAAAAATTGTCCCTGCATTTTGAACAAGGGATGCTGCATGTCCATTTTGTGCTGGGCCTCAGAAATTATGCAGCTGGCCCTGCATGAGACTATAAGTGGGGAAGAAGCCTAAAAGTAAACAAGAGGAGCTAGGAGGAATAAGAGAATTAATGGGGTGTTCACAAGGCGAACAGGGATGTAACTAGGGCTCAGAGATTAAAATGGCTGAATTTCTTACTGCTACAAATGGACCAGATAGATTATTTTTCAAAAATTCTTTATTTCTTTATGATTAAAAAGTAATATGTATCATAAAACATTCAGATATATGCAGACACTGAGGATGCAAATGGAATCTTCATTCAAAGAAGTCACAGAGCCCAGGGGGTTAAAAAGTGTCTAGAAAATCACAAATTACAGCCACTAATCCCAAATCTATCAAGTGCTACTTTCTCAACGTTGAGAAGCCAAAACTCTTGTTTATACAGGCTTTTCTGAGTCTGGCCCAAAGCTTACAATATAAAATCCATTTTGAGACTATCTCAAAACAATGCAGATTAATAAACGGTGGGGTAATTATCTGTATACCTCAGAGTTCTCTACCTCCAGTTTGGCCAAAGGATATCTCTTGTTTTTCAGCACCTCAGCCTGCCAGCGGATGACGTTGTCTAAACACATTTTCAATGTTTTCTTTTTAACAGTTAATATATTTCCAGGATGCAGGTCCATTTCTTTCTAAAAGGTTCCTAGGACACCCATTGAAAAGTCAAAAGCAATGAACTAAAAGGGATCGCTATTTTGTTGGAGAAGAACGACACCCTTTGTATCAAAGTGGGGAATTACAGGCTGTGGTCACCCTCTGCACAGTGTCTCTTTGTCAAGAAATACATGCCGGAAAAAAAAATAATACAGATGGGAAAATATCGTGCACTGTCAGATCTTGGAAACAGCCAAAGGATTTTTCCTCACCAATGTCTTGTCAATGGCTTTCACATTCTGGCACCCTAAAAAAAATAATGCATACGTTTAATATAAAATGAATGCAATAATAATCAGGCAGGTAATCGTTTTCCCAAGGAATGTAAAGCTTGACAAATGTAAGGTTTATGGTTCAAGGTAAGCTTGCCAAATCTTATGTGGCATGAGACCACTTTTATTACCTAAACAGTCCTTAACACAAAATGACTGGCACATATTTTTATTAACACAAAGAGTATATTCTTTCTGCCACATTTAATAGAGATTCAGTGGCTGAAAGCCCTCTTTTAGGATATGTCTGCAGCAAATAAAAATGCGCAGTGAGGATTCACAGAATGGCATTCTTCTCACTGAGGCCTTGTCCACTCGGGCACCACGCGATGGTGAGTAGACTATTTATCTCGGGAATTCTATCTATGCAGACAATTTGGATCCTATGGATTACAGAAAAGGAACCCCTTATTACCTTCAAAAAGGGGTAGTTGATAATTAATGCAAGGTCATTCATTACATCTAAAGATCCATTCTGAGTCAATTTCAAAACAGTCACTAGTGATAACGTCACTTCATTTCTTTATTCATTCCTTCTGCAGATAGTTATTGAGTCTTTGCTGGGTGCCAGGCACTGTTCTAGGCACTGGGGATACCACAGTGAAGACAACAAAAATTCCTGTCTCATGGTTCTTGTGCTGTAGCGGGGAAACAACTAGTACCTAATACATATAATTTAAAAAGTAAACTGTATAACAGGTGATACGTAGAAGGTGATCAGTGCTATAAAAAAAATGAAACAAGAACAGAGAAAGAAAACTGGAAGTATGAGTGAGTGGGTGGGGGAGAGAGTGCAATTTTGAATAAGTCAGTCAGTAAAGTTTAAGTGAAGACTTGAAGGGCAGGAGGGAGTTAGCCATGTAGATATCTGGGGGAAGAGCTTTCCAGGAAGAGGCAACAGCCACTGAAAAAGACGGAATCATGTCTGGCATAGTCAAGGAACAGCAAAGAAATAAGTGTGGCTTGGTGAAATAAGTGAAGGTGACAGTAGTAGGAACTGAGGCCATAGAGGTAACGGGGTCAAACCAGGTAAGTCCTTGTTGGCCATTGTAAGGTCTTTGGCATTTACTCTGAATAAACCAAGAGGCATTGGAGGGTTCTGATCAGAGGAGTGACAGGATCTGAATTAATATTTAAAAGGTTCATTCTGGTTGCTTTGTTAAGAATAGAGTGGGGGTGGGGGGCAGGGCAAGGATAGACAAGCAGCCAGCTGGGAGACCATTGCAGTCTCCAAAATGAAGACAGCTGATAATGGGCAGTGGAGGTGGAGAGAATGCAAGATCCTGGCTATATTTTGGTGACAGAGATCCCGTGGAAGTGAGGGCATGAGAGAAAATGGGAGTCAGGGATGACTCAAGATTTTGGGCTCAAGCAATTTGAACTATGGTATTAACATGAACTGAGATTGGAGAGACTGGACTGCAGGTGGAGCAGATTTGTTGGAGAAAGTTAGTAGTTTAGTTTTGGACAGATGGAGTTCAAAATGTCTTGTAGACATCCAAATGGAGGTGTTGAGTAGCTAGTTAGAGGTAAGTATCCACAGTTCAGGGAGTGCTGTGTACTACAGGTGTAAACATGAGTCAACTTTAAATTTAGTACGTTCTTCAATGACTCCATCATCTTCCCCCGCAAGCTCACTTCTCTCCAGAGTTTCATAGCTCAACGAAAGGCACTATCTTTCCATCTGTTTTCCAGGCCATCAAAGCTTGGATCCTCCTTCTCCTTCAACTCCCATGTCTCCAACCACTATCTCCAGCTCCTATGGACCCTACATTCTCAATTTCCCAGGTTACAAGTATTTATCTATATCCTTCTATTTCCATCCCAACTCTCCTACAGGTTAGTCAGTATCTCTTATTGGAATGGGTCTCTCTAACTTCAATTTTATACCCTTTTATCACCCATCAGTGCCCCATACCCCAAGAAGACTGATCTTTCTACAATGAAAATCAGAATTTCCATTCATTTAACTAATATCTATATCAAAGATAGATTTGTGTGCCCTTCATTTTTTACAAAATAGGACCAAGTTTAATTGTTTTATCCCAATTACTTGAAACCTTGATCAAACACAACTCCCACAGAGTACTGCCCAGCCTGCTTTCCAACTCCTAGGTGACCTTAAGGGGTGTTATAGACAGTCTAGGCTTCAACCAGTTGTCATCCAGTAGATCTTGACTCATGCTGACACCATGCATGTCAGAGTGGAATTTTGCTCTGTAGAGTTTTCAATGACCTATTTTTTGGAAGGGCATCGCCAGCCTTTTTTTTTTTTTTTTTGAGGTACCTTGGGGTGGACTTGAACCTCCAAACTTTTGGTTAGCAGTTGGACCCACTAAGTGTTTGCACTACCCAAGGATTCCCTAGGATCCAAGGATATGGCTTAAAGACCACTGGAAGAACACAAAACAGTAAATGAGAATAGTAAGTCTTACCACTCAGGGCCATGGCCAACCGCAACTCTTCCTTCAGTATCTCAAGGACATTTTGGACACCTTTCTCCCCCTAAGCAAGTAAAAGATACAAAAGTAAGTCTTGTTTCACGTATCTATTTCACTGTCAAATCATCCTGTTTTATAAATTTATTTCCTTGTCCCGTTACCTGGGAAGCCAAGCCCCATATGATCGGTCTCCCCAGAAACACAGCCTTAGCCCCCAGGGCCAGAGCTTTGAGAACATCTGTGCCTTTCCGCACACCCCCGTCCAGGAAAACTTCTACCTTCCCTTCCACAGCCTCCACAATTTCTGGCAGGGCATCAATCTGTAGAGAGAAAAAGGGAAATGATATGGCACTGTTAATGTTGAATTGTCACCCACCTCAACCTCCAAAGGCCACTGACCAGCCTGACTGGGCCTTCAAATTTAAGAAGCTAAGCAGGCTCGGGGTCAATAGTAAAATTACTTCTTTCTGAAGGAAAAGAGAAGGAAAGACAAGTAACTAAAAGAAATCAATTAAATTGGCATTTGAGTGGTTTTTTTTTTGGAGGGGGGGAGGGTTATTTTTGTTCCTAATATTCAAATTCAGGAAGCATAATCAAGATAATATATAAATACAATTCAAAAACACTTAACTATCTTTTGAAGCTATACTTTATAAAAGGCACAAAAGTAAATGATGTATCTTGTTCCTATAAATTATTCTTAACCTTATTTACTCGCTGCAAATCACTCATACTAAGATGCATGTACAAGCAGTGGTATATAAAACGCAAACAAAGCTAGAGATGAAACACTAAGTCTCTGACTTCCCCATCTTACGAACTTTGCATTCAGTCGTACATTATAGAACTCTCCATGAAAATAGCTGTAATGCTTTTAAAGGAATATGACCACATGCATCTTGAGGATTCTTGTCTTGATTGGCAATTGATGATGGGCATAGGTTAGCCTGAAAGAATACAGGAACCATGTGAAGTTCATCTGGTGGATCCCATTACTGTTCTTGATCCTTCAATCTTCTATAAACGCACACCCTTTCCAAGGCTACTTTGCAGCTCCTCCCACTAAAAGGGGCACAGTGTATTTGCCAACAGCTTGACTTTGTCCTTTCCCATGGTGACCTACTTTGGCATGTGAGCAGAAGAGGCAGAGTGCCATTTCTGGGTCTAGGTCTTAAGCAGCCTCATGTATTTCTACTTGCAATTTTCCACCTCTGTTTCCCCTTCAGCTTAGGCCCCAGGATAAATATTCAGGAAGCAGATTTCTTCCAGCCAAGCCAAGCTGGACCTGAAACTTGGAGAACAGCCACCTAGCTAGTACCAGGACTAAATCTGTAGACCCACAGTTGACCCAAAATTTCGTGAGAATAAATAGCTATTGATTTAAGTTGCTGTGTTTGGGATCTTTAGTTGTAGAGCGTCCGGTGGCAATAACTAACTGATACAGTTGGCTACTTTGATGTGAATCTTTGATGTAAGAATGGAAATAATTCCCAAGGTGACTTATAGATCAAAATCTCTGAAAATGTTACCCATATTCATCCCAAAATATTTATTTCTAAAATTAAGTCCAAGCTCCATTTAAAATACACACTGAAGAAGCAACCATGCACTCAAGTGCAGTTTTTCCGTAAATAATTGTGCTGAAATCACTCAAAGCCTTCCCCATTTCTTCCCTACAATGTTAGAGGCTCAACTTAAAGACAGTTTTGTGTAAAGGCTGAAGACCAAACACGGCTACAAATTTGGAGGAAGTGAAGGCAGTATTTGGCGCATGGCCCCTCAATGTTTGGCAGGTAATATGATTTTCCCCTTTCCTTTTGACTTTTCTGCCTTTCCAAACATGCTTTGGATCCATTTACATATGTCCTTTACCTATATATACATAGTCCTCCTTTTACATTCAGCAAATTACATCAACATATAAATGTTACAATTTCCACGTAATGATGCAAGCTATAATTAAGTGTATTTCCCCATATGAAACCAGAACCAAAGAAAAATAGTAGCTAGCTTGGGCTCAATACACATTTTCAAAGTCAAGAAAATAAAGCCTCTTCAGGTTGTTTCCGATGCCTAACCTGGTTTAAGGTGAACTAACAAAGATGCTTAAAATGTTAATCCTAGATTATAAAATAGAGCTCAGATTGTTTCACTTGCCTGTGGAAACAAATATCCTATCTGTTGCGAAGTATTGAGATCCTCCTCTTTTCCTGGCTGTAACTGCAGTTTTGCTAGGCACGCCTTTTTTACACAGAACCATTCTGATCTTAGCAGATTAAATAAATACAGTAGTACAAACTCACAGTTTTACAGCCCTGTATGTTTCTTTCATTCCAGCTTTCTACACATCTCTGAGGCCATTCATATCAGCTTTTCTTCCCTTAGTGCCTCTTTAGACACCTAACTGCAACTTTAAGTCCCTCAAAGAAGTTTATCTACAAGAAAATATGGCGAGACCCCACTGTGGTATTGCTCATTCATCCATCTACTCATTGATTTATCAAATACTTTGTTGAAGACTGGTATAGTCAAGGTCCTATGTCAGGTAGTTTAAGGGATGTGAAAAGAATCCCACAGGAATCTGACTCATGAGAGAATCCTCATTCCTGTCCTGCTCAAGTCACACTCTTCCAGAAATTTGCCTACTCCCCAAACTCCTACTCACAGGGAACTTTCACCTTTCTACCTTCCTATAGCATCCATTGTTACACTCTTGACTTCTAAGACTTTAGGCATGGAACGCTTTGCTCAACCAAAGCAGTTGAACATAAATAAAAACAGACAAAGTCAGAGCTGCTTTAGTTAAAGGTGAAATGGGGGGGGGGGGGGCAGGATCTAGGCCACTGCCTATAATTCCCTGACTCTCTACCCCATGCCCGGCATCACACTCCATCAGGCAGCCTTGAGGAGCCTCTACTAATCACACTTAGAAAATCATTGGTACAAATAGGATTGACAGGTTGTTTGCAAAAATGGCTACACATTTCCCTCCCTACCTTCATTTTTGGTCACGTAACACTTCAGCTCTTCCTGTGCCACAAGGCTAAGGGACAGGAGGGAATTCTCTTCCCCCACCCCTTTAATTTGAGCTGGCCGTGTGACTTGCTTTCACCAATAGAAGGTAAGAAAACTCCAATTCGCCAGTTCTGAGTCCAGCTCTTAAGAGACATTGCCTGCTTCTACTTACTCTCTAGGAAACCTGCCACTTAATGATAACAAGCCCAGCTGACATGCTGGAACCTGTGAAACAAGGTAGAGCCATCCCTGCTGAGGTCACCCTATACCACTCCTCGTAGGCCCGGCCATGACCACAGACACATATGAGCGAGCCCAAGCAAGACCAGAAAAACCTCCCAGTAGCTGCCAGTCCAAATTGCCAGCCCACAGCACTGTAAAATGATTAAATGGTTTTTGATTGTGTGTGTGTGTCATTGTTGGAAACATATGCAGCAAAACATACACCAATTCAACAATTTGTATGTGTACAATACAGTGATATTGATTATATTCTGTAAATTGTACAGCCATTCTCACTGTCCTTTTTCAATTTGTTTCTCCTCTATGACATAAACTCATTTCCTCCTAAGCTTTCTAGATAAACTTTTGAGTTGCTGTTAACAATTTGATCCCACACAATAAGTTTTTTAAGAGAGCACAAAGCTCAGGGTGCACTTTCTTTACTAGTTAAGCTAGGCTGTTGTTCAGTCTATAGAAGGCTGCATGGGATATTTTTGGTTTATTGTTTCAAGGGTATAGATTATCTCAGGCCGTAGTTTCAGGAGTTCATCTTCAATGGCTCCAAAAATTGTGGATTCTATGATAATCAATCGTCGAAATTCTGGTCCACATCCCCCATCCCCTTTTGATCAGGATTCTGCTACAGAATTTTTGATCAAAACATTCAGTAAATTTCAGGGTGGTTTTGTTACACAGAAAAAGTCAGCTGATACATCAAGAGTTTCTCAAAGAAGGACTTGCACCTTTTAAAAGGAAAAAGAAATTTCCATCATTCCCAAAGAACATGCCCAAGGACCCAGTTTGAGAAACACTGACTTAACAATCCAAATACTTATTCTATGAAAATGTTTTACAGTTGAGAATTTTCACCAGAAAAGAAGTTGATATTTACAAGCTTAAGGTATTTTGGGTCCTGCCAGCATCAAAGTGAAAACACAAAACTGAAAAGCAAAAATGTCCCTAAAGTTCACAGAACCCAGAAGATCTGTTCTCAGGCCCCGGTTTCAGGAGCTCTAATACTTTGCATTTTGGAAATCTATTAGTTTCTGTTTTATAATATCATCTAATTACTTCAGGGCCAGTGTTGGCCACATTATCACCTGGAGGGTAAAGACACAGACAAGAACTTATTCTGCAACTCTTTTTGAGTTTATCAGAAGCCTGGGTGCAGTTCTCAGTAGCAATATACAAAGATGACAGAAAAGCACCTTTGAAAGCATCATGCAGAGTGAAATAAGTTAGACACAAGAAGACAAATATTGTACGACCCCACTTATAGGAAATACCTAGAAGAGGCAAATGCAGAGACCGAAGTTTATCAGTGGTTACTGGATACTGGGGACAGGGGTAATTAGGAGTTACTGCCTACGTGGCACTGAGTTTCTGTTGGGAGGCATACAAATCTTTTAGAAATTGATAGTGGCAATGTTTGCACAACATAGAGAATATAATTAAGGTCATCGGATTGTACACCTAAAATAGTTAAAATGGCAATTTTATGTTATATGTATTTTACCATAATAATTTTTTTTTAAGACAAAATGAAGCTAAACATATGTTACAGGACTCCTAGTGACAATTATTTTTCCGTACAAGGGGGCCTGTGGATCAAAGAGCCCTAGCGATTTATAGAAATGGTGTTTTGTTTTGTTTTGTTGTGTTGCCATAGAGTTTATTGCAACTCATAGCAACCCTCTAGGACAGAGTAGAACCGTCCCATAAGGTGTCTAAGGCTGTAATCTCTGTGGAAGCAGACTGCCACATCTTTCTCTTGCTAAGCAGTTGGGTTCAAACCACCAACCTTCCGGTTATAGCCGAGCACTTAACAACTGTGCCACCAGGGCTGCAGAAATGTAGAAGTCATAGGTTTCAGTCACTTTCTCTTTGCAACCAACACAACACCACGAGGAGGCTCTGTCTGACAAAGTCTGAGCTCTCACCACTTAAAAGAGTCAAGACAAGGACTCAAACTCAAGACTTCGAGCTCCTCTTTCAGTGCACTTACCATGACATCATTCCATTTCGGTGACTCAAAATGTAACAGAATCTGCAGGACAGCAAGTCCTTTCATGCATCTACTGAAATTTTTTACACCACAGCTTTCCCCCAAGCCTTTTCCACTCACCTCAAAACCCACACTCTAAAGGAAAACACCCTTCACCATAAACCTAATTCTTTCTCACATTTCTCTCATCATTATGGGCCTTCAATTTGCTCCGAAGTATGAGGCAAAGCTCAGGTAAGCATCTATTAGTCTCATGCACAGGGCATGAAAAGGAGCGAGTTATTGTTTTTTAAAACAGTCTCGGAGACCACAACTCAAAAAGCCCTTTTAGATAAGTTTCCATATCCCCACAGCCAGAGGGAAATAAACCACAGCGTTTACACATTTTTTTTCCTTTTAAAATCTAGTTAGATTAGATTTCAGTAGATTTAGATTTATTTTTAGAAAACAAACTTCATTTGACCCACACACTAAGCCTGTGTCTTCACACACAAGTGAGGCATGAATCTGAGGAAAAGTTTTGAGCGGTGACCACCTTCTCTTCCCTGCCCGAGGAGGGCCTCGCTCGCTCCCTCTCTTTTTCTGCAGGCAACATTTAACCTCTGCCTAAAAAGCCATCTCTACAAGTAAAGCCCAACTGGAGAGAGCTGAGCTCTTCCCCCTATATGATTTTAAATTCTTAACTGTACAATCCTATAGCGTCCAACGGCTTAGTTTGTTCCTTCCATTAATGCTTTAGGAAAAGCTGAGGGTGCAATTATTTACACCCAGTGATCTCCTGCAGTCAATTAGCCTGACCAAACCCACACAACTGCTTTATGTCTTTAGCCCCGGACTCATGGTTACACATGCACAATGGACTGAAAACTTTCCCAGTCCAGTGCCATCCCCTGGATGGATTGTGGATCAGACCATTGTAATCCACGGGGTTTTCACTGGCTGATTTTCTGAAGGAGATGGCCAGACCTTTTTTCTTAGACCATCTTAGTCTTTTAGCTCTGCTGAAACTTGTTCAGCATCATAGCAACACACAGCCTGTACTGACAGATGGGTGGTGGCTGCCAGGGACCAATTACCCAATAAGGAAGGTACGCATGGGCTTACTTGTGTTTACTTACTAATCTGTAGTGCACAATTTCACATGGGTTTCACTACATCTAAAAACAGGTGAAATTATGCACCACAGATTAGTAAATAAGCAAAGTAAGCCCGTGTGTACCTTGCTTACTGGTTAATCATCCCGGAATCGAGCCAGTGTCTATTGCAATAAAGGCGAGAATTCTACACTGAACCATCACTGCCTCGACTGCTTTATGGACTTGGCTAAAGCAATCTGCTACTTCAACGAAACAATAAGCCACTGAGTTATTCGTTCTACTGTGCTTCCAGTTGTTTGAATGAATTTCACTGTCATCCCAGTTAAAGCCATCTGTCTCCTCACTATGGCCAAACAGTTCTGATGGAAGGAGAAAAACACATGTGATTATCCAGTTCAGAGGGAGGAAGTAGTGGGAAGAGTCCACACACATTATTTAGAAAATATATACATATTTTTAAAGTAAGCTTTGATATATGATGCCTTACTTTGCCAATGACAAACCAAACTATAAAATGGTAAAAGTTTATAGGCATCAAAGAAATAACATAATTGATGTTTAAACTTTAAATGATGAAGAAACTAAGGTCCGGAGCAGAAAAACCGTACAGAGTGCAGTTCTACTCTGTAACACCTGGGGTCACCATGAGTTAGAATCAACTGGAAGGCAACTTCTTTTGGGTGTTTTTTTTTTTTTTGGCTCCACTGCAGTTCTGGCCCTCCTGCTCTCTTTCCTTGGCTACAGTAATTATCCAGGACACCTAATTGGTCTTCCTGACTCTTGTTTTGCCAAATTTCAATTTATAAGATTCATTGTTGCTAAACCAAGTCATTTCTGTTGCATAGCCAATGATGTCAAATATTCAAGAAACCTCTTCCTGTATCCATTAAGGCAGACATATATCCCAGGACATCATCTCGCCCACCAGACACTGCAAACGAAATGGATTACTTTGTATTCCCCAAACACATCTCACTCTTTCCTCTTTTACATTTATATTCATCTCCAAAAACAGAGGTCCACATGGGGATGGAGGAGAGGTGAAAGGCGGTTGCAGCATCATTGCCTCATCTAAAAGAATCTTGGCCAAGTCCAGACAGGTGGACAGCATGAAAGGGAGCACCTTTTTCACACTCCATAGCTCCACTGCCAGCCTTTGGCCCCCATTCAGCTACCAGGTCCTGGATCGTAAATCCATTCCAGGATGTGTGTTTGTCTCCATGACTTTTGATCCATTTCTGATCCCCCAATCCTTGATCTCAAAATCTGCTCAGAGTCGATATTGGTCTCTTTGGCTTTTGACCGTCGGAGCTAATTGCTCTTCCTTACAGTTCGAATTCAGTCCCAAAACCTTTCAGGCCAGTTTAATACTAGGATACACTTATATGCCTAGATTCTCACATCTGATTTGCTTACCACGGCATTTACAGTGGTTAAAAACCATGGCTCCACATTGGAGTCACTTAGAGGCCTTAAAATTATGCCAGATGCCTGTGTCTCCTGCACCCCAGAGATTCTGATGAATTGATTTGGGGTGCAGCCTGGGCCTCAGGGTAGTTTTAATTTCCCAAGGTGATTCTAATATGCATTTTCAAGGAAGTTCTCAACTAGAGTAGCCTATTTTTGGCTTACGTCCCCTTACCTAGGGCATAGAACTTCTCTCTCCTTTCACTCACCTACCCTCTCTCTGTAGCTTTTCATTCCCTCCTCCTGTTTCCCTGCCACGGTTGTGCTGATGACATTGAAGCTTTCATAATTCCAAAATTTCCCATGACCTCTTCATCTCTGGACACTGACAGCCTAACTCTTCTTTCATACTCTGATTTATATTATAACTATTGGTGTAGCTATGAATTATAGCTGTAACAACGGACTCAAACATACCAATAATCCTAAGGATGGCACAGGACTGGGCAATGGTTCTTTCTGTTATACATAAGGTTGTCATGAGTTAGAACTAACTGAACGGCAACTAACAACAACAACAATCTATGAATACAAGAATAATCTGTGTCCACAAATACATTATTATGTAATAGGAAATTTTATAACTTAACAAATAAACGTATTGGACTGATTAATTAGCTAATTTAGCTACATGTGTGCCATTAAGCTTTAAACTTGAGACCTTCAAGATCTCATATATCCCTTTCAATACCCAATTTAGTTTTTGCTTTGAATTTTTTTGTTGATACCACATGTTTTAATTAATGTGAGCATACTGAATCATTGGGTGTGTCTGAATTTTTGGCAAGTAGTATGAAATTTTTTCTCACTCCCACCCACAACCCTACCCTCCAAGCATAGTGGTAAAAATGTATACTCTTAATTCTACCCTGGAGTCCAAAGGTGCATATGTGTACCACTTAAAAGCTTTTCCAAAATCCATATTTTGCCCAAAAAAAAAAATCAATTCAGCATCACCTCCTACAGCACCCTGTAAAAACAGGAATTTGTGGCACATACCCATTTCTTCAGCTTCAAGCAGTCATAAAGGCTCCCACTTTGTAGCACCATACACTGTCAGTGGGAAAGCAGCTTCCCAATAAACCTCTGAGGCTGAAAAAAATAAGTGGTTGCTATATGCACCACGGGTAATGAAAGGAATATTCACAGACGTTTTGCCTTGAGGTGTCTCATGAAAATCTACACACTGAAGCAGCAGACGTAGAGACAGTCCAAACTGTGATTGGAAATGGAAACTTCATACAAAATCTCTGCATTTACTGAAACTCACAGTGGCTGGCACCCCATCGAGTTGTCGAGCCCCATGATTCGACACCAAGATCCCATCCACACCTTGTTTAACTGCCTCCCTGGCATCATCACCTGGAAAGAGCAAGAAAAAGCATACAAAAGCTACAATTCAACATAAGACTTAGGCTTAGAGGTCTCAGCATCCCAGTCAAAGCGAGGCTGAACTCCCTCTAACACATATACCTTACTTAGAACCTTTTGCACAGAAATGCACCCAATGGTAGATCTAGAACATTAAAGGTAGTTTTCTTGGCTGAAGACATATTAGCATTTATAACAATTTAATTATGAAATAAAATTATCAATAGATAGTAAATTGATATGTAGTTAAAATGTGTTGATCCTCACAAGGAAGTATTCCTGCAAAGTACTCTTTTATTAATAAGATCATTGCAACTTAGCATTTAGCAGAATTACTCCTCTACAATTTGGATAGCATTAAAGAATATGTAAGCGGCAAGCATTTTTAGTATAACAAGCAATGAACAAGCCTATTTCAAAAATGCTCTTTAATGCAAGGTTATAGTTTCAATAATTATTTTAAGTTATCCCCACTCCCCCACTGCTGTCGAGTCGATTCCGACTCATAGCGACCCTATAGGACAGAGTAGAACTGCCCCATAGAGTTCCCAAGGAGCACCTGGTGGATTTGAACTGCCAACCTCTTGGTTAGCAGCTGTAGCACTTAACCACTACGCCACTGGGGTTTCCTTTTAAGTTATACTGCTCTATAATTAAATGTATTCTGCACTTTGAAACATATAAAAATGCAATATTAAAACTATATGCTATAAGCCTGAGACCAGAAGAAACAGATGGTGCCCACCTACAACCGATGACTGCCCTGACAGGGAACACAACAGAGAACCCCCGAGGGAGCAGAAGAGCAGTGGGATGCACACCTCAAATTCTCGTAAAAAGACCAGATTTAATGGTCAGACTGAGACTAGAGGGATCTAAGGGATCATGGTCCCCAGACCTTCTGTTGGCCCAAGACAAGAACCATTCCCGAAGCCAACTCTTCAGACGGGTATTGGACTGGACTATGGGATAGAAAGTGACACTGGTGAGGAGTGAGCGTCTTGGCTCAAGTGGACACATTAGACTATGTGAGCAGCTCCTGTGTGGAGGGGAGATGAGAAGGCAGAGGGGGACAGAAGCTGGCTGAATGGACATGGGGAATTCAGGGTGGAGAGAAGGAGTGTGCTGTCTCATTAGAGGGAGAGCAACTAGGAGTACACAGCAAGGAGTATACAAATTTTTGTATGAGAGACTGACTTGATTTGTAAACTTTCACTTAAAGCACAATAAAAATAAAAAAAAAACTATATGCTACATCTCTAGTCACGCTTCAAAACATATTGATTTCTGAAAGTTCAGTTTTAAAACGGATAAGTGTGCTCTTGAATCAATATCTCATATTTTAAAAAATATTTTATATTTGGAGCTATTTTTTCTGAATGCTCCCAATAACAAACCATTCAGACAAGGTTGTTGTGAAATCAGATTCTGGAAACGTATGCAGATGGACACAGAACGTTGTAAATCTTATAAACAGAGAGACTGAGATCAAGGGTGGACTTGACTAGGAATAATAAAAAGATACCTTGTAGGCTATGCAATTTTGATGCTATAGTTTCAAAACCTTAAGTCTAAACATCATTTTTCAAACTGTGTTTCATTGAATACTAAAAAAAAACCCAGTGCCCTCTAGTCGATTCCGACTCGTGGTCATTGAATACTAGATTTTATATATTCCCATTTTTTTAAAGACTGAAGCTAGCAATACTTTTCTTAAAAATTATAGGTATATGAAAATGTTAAATCCATGTATGTAAATATTATTATTATTACAGGAAAATTCTCCTTTAAGGAATGCTCTGACAAGCTCTAAAATGCAATAAAATAAAATGAAAGGTCACCTGATTTATGAATTGTCTGGAATTTGATCTGATCTATACTTTAATTGGAAGCCCTGCTGGCATAGTGGCTAAGTGCTATGGCTGCTAATCAAAAGGTCAGCAGTTCGAATTCACCAGGCGCTCCTTGGAAACTCTATGGGGCAGTTCTACTCTGTCCTATAGGGTCGCTATGAGTTGGAATCGACTCAACGGCAACAAGGTTGGTTTGGTTTTTGTACGTCATCTATTCACTTGCAAGCCTTTGTTGTATTACGTGGTTTGTTATATACCCAACATGTGATTTATATTCCTCATTTATCTTATATTAAACATAAAATTGAATGTTTCTATAAGATGGTCTTTGGTTCTTTGTTTTAATGCAAGCATGTGTTACATCATGTGAGATATCCCTGGTAACTTGTGAGGCACTCATAGGAGAAAAGTCCTAGACTCAAGATTAAGTGATGTCTTTTTTTTTTTTTTTTTTACCATCCCGTTAATTGTTTAATATTATGCATTTTAGTATTATTTTATATTTGGACCATACACGTTTTATTACATAGCTTTTCTTGAACTTACTAATTGCTTTTCTTTCTTTCTTTTAAATGAGAATTTTAGAATATCCTCAAGTTTTTTCAGTGTTTCAATTATTCTATGTAAACTATTCAAATCACCTATTTTCTTCCACGAGACAAGCCCTGGAGCCTTCCTGCTCTATTCCGCTCGAGTTACTTTCAAGGCCTGCAGACTGTTTTCATCCTGAGATTTCTTTTTACTCAGCCTGGTTGAATCCGCTGCTGTGTATGTCCTCATTTTTTTTATATTCTCATTTCTTATAGTAACTGCTTTGTAACTTCCTTTAAAAAGAACTTACGAGAGGTAAAGTTATCACACACTTTAATATCTGCTCTTGCATTTGAATGACAGTTGCACTGTGTATAGTACTCTAGGTTGAAAAATAATTTTTCCTGAAAACCTTGAAAACATTACTCCATTGTTTTTTCGTACCAACTGTTGTTGATAAGAGGACTGATGCAGTTTGATTCTCCTTTTGGAAGCAACTTGTTCCTATGTGTCCTGGATTCAATTGTGTCCCCCAAAAATATCTGTCTACTTGGCTGGGCCATGAGTCCCAGTGTTGTGTGATGGTCCACCATTTTATGTGGTTTCCCTTGTGTTGTAAATCCTATCACTACGATGTTAATGAGACAGATTAGTGGTAGTTACATTGATGAGATCTACGAGATTAGACAGTGTCTAAGCCAATCTCTTTGAGATATAAAAGAGAGACGCTAGCAGAGAGATAGGGTCACCTCATACCACCAAGAAAGCAGTGCCATGAGCAGAGCATGTACTTTGGACCTGGGGTTCCTGTTCAAAGAAGCTTCTAGTCCAGGAGAAGATTGACGACAGGGACCTCCTTCAGACCTGACAGAGAGAGAAAGCCTTCCCCTGGAGCCGATGACCTGAATTTGGACTTGTAGCCTACTAGACTGTGAGAAAATAAATTTCTCTTTGTTAAAGTCATCCACTTGTGGTATTTCTGTTATAGCAGCACTAGATGACTAAGACACTACGTTTGTTTTCTTTCTTGATACCGTGTTCTGAGATTTCATAAGAAGTGTCATTAGTTGTGGTTTGTGTTCTCAATCTAATGACTCGTGTCTTCAATATTTGGAAATTTTGTCTTTAATAATTTCTTTCCAGACTCTTTCTCTGATTTTTCTCCCTGAAACTCCTATCAGTTGGATATTGGACCTTTTAAAGCGGTCTTCCTGTCTCTCATTCATTTAACCATATTTTCTTTCTGTTTGTCATGTTGTCTTTGTTGCTGTTTTACCTTTTGGGAGAAATGTCATTAACTCTGTTGCCCAATCATTTAATCAATTTATTTTCAATTTCAGGAATTGTGTTTTTAATCTTTGGGAGCTCTTTTTTTATACTCCGATTTTCTTTTCATGGCATACACTTCTTATTTAAGTACAACATATTTTCAACTTTTCAGAGTATCATTTGGGGTTTTTTCAAGTTCTCATTCTTATTTTATGTTTCCCGCAGGCCATTTTTTCTATACATTTATCTTGGTCTTTTATGTTTTGATGTTCCTGGTACACCTAGTTATACTAAATTTTCCATTTCTATTTAAGGAAGAAAGGTTTGGGAAGCTGTTGTAGGCTTCTTGGACAGTTTTGTAAATCAGTTCCTATTCAGAGTAGGAATTCTGTCTTGGAGCTGCATGTGAGACAAGGTAGGGGGTGTCAGTTGAGAGGCTGTTGGGCCAAGAACTTCTTCAATGCCAGAATGAGGACAGTATCCTGTCATACTATAAATGCGAGCTAGCACTCACAGGGTTTACCTGCCATGCCTGTATTTCTGTAAAGAGAATCAGTCTACTTCCTTATTAAGTAGTAACTGAAACATGTCCGTTCTTTCACACGAGCTAAGAGAGGGGGACAAGACTGCTGGCTGGTTCAATAGCTTCTCAAACAGACATTCAATTAATTTCCTTGTTTTTAGTATGTCCCTACTCATTCCCCACCTTTGTCATACTTTCGGACAGTGACTAATTCACAGCTTGAACTCAGAAGCCGGACTGCCTGGATTTGAATCCCATATCTGTTACTTCAGAGCCCTGGTGGCACAGTGATTAAGAGCTCAGCTGGTAACCAAAGGTTCAAATCCACCAGCCGTTCCTTGGAAACCCTATGGAGCAGTGCTACTCTGTCCTATAGGGTTGCTATGAGTTGGAATCCATTCAACAGCAAGGATTTTTAACGTGGTGTTCAATATTTGTTAATTTACCAGTCAATATGTTGACTGATTGTCAGATAAAATAGCCTACAGGCAATAGCACTGTTTGCTATATTATTAATACATTCTTTCCATATTTAGTTTAAAATATCAAAGTGAAATGTCAGTGTTCGAGATTTACCCTCACCATCTGGTGCTTTTGACCTAAGACTTTGTGCTCACTTACAAGAGTTTGTAACTAAATCCTAGATACATGGCAGCAGTTTTGAACACAATTCAAGAACATTGAGTGAATCTTCTATGAGACTGTCTTGAATAAAGTTATATGGGAAAAGAGCTAATTAGAAAACAGTTTCTCAGAGACAAAAACCACATGGAAGTGAGACAGTCTAGTTTGCGGGGGGCGGGGGGGAACACTCTAAAAATCCTTATGCCTTTGCTCATAAGGCTATTCGTCTGTCAGCACAAATTCTCCTGAAGGCCAAATTCCATCTCAAATACATGTTTTGAGTTCGTTCTTCAATGGCAGAAGGTAACCACAGCAAGAAAGTACATCTTACATTCCAGTTTGCATTGATTAAAATGCAATTCTTGAAGTGGTGGTAAGAGAGGGGTATTCCATTTAGATCTTTCCAGTTGCCCATAGTTTCATCTTTCTGCACGTTTCCGGTAAAAGGAAAAAGAAGGAGGATGGGTGACTCCCAGTCAATCCATGTAACTTTGGCTGAAGATCTGTGAAGTGTTGAAAGCTGGATTTCCCAGAACATCCCCCCCAACTACCACCCCCATATCCAGATTGAGCATATGTGTTACTTGATGCAGTTGTTGTCATAGGGATGATGTTTGTTTGTTAAATAAATGGAACAAATAGTTACAGAAAAACTAGATAATGTAAACTATACATGTATAAATAAGTTATTTCCTTTCAAATGTCAAATGCCCCCATCTCACTTTCTCTTGCTTGAGCGTGTTCTCTAATTATGTAGGATCATACAGTTTTATCTAAGAGGTTTTATTCAATAAGCACTTGGGCCATTGACTGTGTGCAAGGTATTAGGAAGGTATATAGAAACTAGCCAGAGGGGTCATTTGAATGAGAAGAAAAATGAGGTAATGATAGTCCTAGATGAGATGATAACAGAATTCAGTTCAAGAAACCAAGGTATTTTTCAACAAAACAACACACTGTCGTACAATCTAACTCAATGGACTTTTACCGTATCTTACAGGACAAAGTTGTATAAAATGATATACACCAGAAATCCTAAAATGAAAAATCAGTTAAAAAAATGACTTTGTTATTTTATTTGTTCCCTCTCTAACTGAAGAAAATATGGGACTAGACTGTCTTAGTTACCTATTACTGATGTACAGAAATACCACAACTAGGTGGCTTTAAAGAACAGAAATTTATTTTCTCACAGTCTTAGAGACTAAAAGTCCAAATCAGGGTCTTGGTGCCCTTCTTTATCGGTTGTCCCTGGGGTTCCTTGGTTCTTTGGCAACACTCACGTGGGGTCTGTCTTCCCCATGCGTGTCTAATCTGTTCTTTTTATAACTCAGAAGTGATTAGACTTCAAATTAACCCTACTTGGGTATGATCTAAGATAGTAAAGAAAACTCTATTTCCAAACATGGTTACGTCCATAGATACAGAGGTTTGGATTCCAACACATATTCTTGGGGGATGCAATTCAATCTATAACTTAGACTAAAATTTTTTTCTTCATTGGTGTTTGCAAGCCAGATGCCCTGGGCAGCTTCTTGATAAGCATGAATTAGATACAGGAAACTACGTTAACTTTCTAATTCAGTTACTCCTCTCATTCCCCCCACTGCCATTGCTCTAGGTCAGCCCCAAATCACTTCTGCATTCATAAAGATTAAACAGCTAAAGTAGGCGACAAGCTTAGTGCTTATAGTGGCCATGTGTCTCACACATATCCAAATAGATCCTATGAAAAAGTATTGATTATAAGTCCTTGGTAGACCCAGAGATAAGTTAATAGAATCTCTCATCCCAGAGCCACTTACTCAAACATTTCAGTTAAAATAAAATTAAATATATGTGTGTATGAGTGCACATGTGTGCACGTGTGTGTGTGTGTGTTTGGCAGTTATATAATCATACAAATGAAAATTTTTTCAAAGACAAGAAAACACTTTTGTGGGTGAACACATTTACACTCCAAAATTGTTATAGTTAGTGGTTTCTCCCTGTGGGATTTGAATATATATGGATGCTGGAGAAGCAAAGTCCTTAATACCCAAGGCTTGATATCTGAGAATTATAATGTCCTAGTCATTTGTTTCCTTCCATCTTCTTTTGATGCTTCCTGCGTCGTTTAATATTTTCCCCATAGAATCCTCCACTATTGCAACTCGAGGCTTGAATTTTTTCTTTTGTTCTTTCAGCTTGAGAAACGCCGAGAATGTTCTTCCCTTTTGGTTTTCCATCTCCAGCTCTTTGCACATGTCATTATAATACCTTACTTTGTCTTCTCCAGCTGCCCTTTGAAATCTTCTGTTCAGTTCTTTTACTTCATCATTTCTTCCTTTTGCTTTAGCTGCTCGACATTTGAGAGCAAGTTTCAGGGTCGCTTCTAACATCCATCCTGATCTCTTCTTTCTTTCCTGTCTTTTCAATGACCTCTTGCTTTCTTCATGGATGATGTTCTTGATGTCATTCCACAACCCATCTGGTCTTCGGTCACTAGTGTTCAATGCATCAAATCTATTCTTCAGACCGTCTCTAAATTCAGGTGGGATATACTCAAGGTCATATTTTGGCTCTCGTGGACTTGGTTTGATTTTCTTCAGTTTCAGCTTCATTATAACAAAAAGACTTAGTCGATATTCAGCCATTTCAAGAGGTGGCATATGATTAGGAACCGATGGTACTGAAGGAAGAAGTCCAAGCTGCTCTGAAGGCATTGGTGAAAAACAAGGCTCCAGGAATTGATGGAATATCAATTGAGATGTTTCAACAAACAGATGCAGCGCAGGAGGTGCTCACCAGTCTATACCAAGAAATATGGAAGACAGCTTCCTGACCAACTGACTGGAAGAAAACCATATTTATGCCTATTCCCAAGAAAGGTGATCCAACCAAATGTGGAAATCATAGAACAATATCATTAATATCACACACAAGCAAAATTTTGCTGAAGATCATTCAAAAATGGCTGCAGCAGTATATGGACAGGGAACTGCCAGAAATTCAGGCCCGTTTTGGAAGAGGACATGGAACCAGGGATATCATTGCTGATGTCAGATGGATCCTGGTTGAAAGCAAAGAATACCAGAAGGATGTTTACCTGTGTTTTATTGACTATGCAAAGGCATTCGACTGTGTGGGTCACAACAAACTATGGTTACCATTGCGAAGAATGGGAATTTCAGAACACTTAATTGTGCTCATGAGGAACCTTTACATAGATCAAGAGGCAGTTATTCAGACAGAACGAGGGGACATTGATTGGTTTAAATTCAGGAACGGTGTGCGTTAGGGTTGTATTCTTTCACCATACCTATTCAGTCTGTATGCTGAGCAAATAATATGAGAAACTGGACTATATGAAGAAGAACGGGGCATCAGGATTGGAGGAACACTCATTAACAACCTGCATTATGCAGTTGACACAGCCTTGCTTGCTGAAAGTGAAGAGGACTTGAAGCACTTACTAATGAAGATCAAAGACCACAGCCCTCAGTATGGATTGCACCTCAACATAAAGAAAACAAAAATCCTTACAACTGGACCAATGAGCAACATCATGATAAACAGAGAAAAGATTGAAGTTGTCAAGGATTTCATTTTACTTGGATTCACAATCAACAGCCATGGAAGCAGCAGTCAAGAAATCAAAAGACGCATTGTATTGGGTAAACCTGCTGCAAAGGACCTCTTCAAAGTGTTGAGGAGCAAAGATGTCACCCTGAAGACTAAGGTGCACCTGACCCAAGCCGTGGTATTTTCAATCACATCATATGCATGTGAAAGCTGGACAATGAATAAGGAAGACCAAAGAATTGACGCCTTTGAATTGTGGTGTTGGCAAAGAATATCGAATATACTGCCAAAAGAACAAACAAGTCTGTCTTGGGAGAAGTACAACCAGAATGGTCCTTAGAGGCAAGGATGGTGAGACTGTGTCTTACATACTTTGGACATGTCAGGAGGGATCCGTTCCTGGAGATGGACATGATGCTTGGCAGAGTACAGGGTCAGCGGAAAAGAGGAAGATCCTCAATGAGGTGGATTGACACAGTGGCTGCAACAATGAGCTCAAGCATAACAATGATCGTAAGGATGGCTCAGGACTCGTTCTATTGTCGCTATGAGTCGGAATCGACTCGACGGCACCTAACAACAGCAACAGTCAACTGTTCTCTACATAGAGGTGATATGGGATTCACAGCACTCAAAAATTTGTCCTAGCCATTAGTTCTCGGTGGGAGCAAGCTGGAAGAGTTAGGGAAAAACAGAGAGAGGGCTCTTAAAACAGGTATGGTTGTAATATTATTATATTTAGGACATCTTTTTGGCCTGAAAGCAACAGTTTAAGCTTTCAGCCAAAGCAATGAAGTCATGACATTCTATCAAGCTCTCTGATTGAGCAACAACTCTGACGTAAGACAATGGTATCCCAATATTTAACAAAGGTAGCTTCTAGCTCTCTTGAAGAATACTACTTAAGAAGAAGAAATATTTACATGGAAAGGAAGAATTGAGAGACAGAACCTCTCTTTAAAAAAAAAAAAAAAATCCCATAAATTTATTAGCTTATGGATGCTAGAAGGAACCTCAGAAATCACAGCCTGATTCCATCATTTGACCGGAGGGGAAATTGAGGACCAGAGAGTTGAAATGATATCCCAAAGGCACATTTTTAGTGACTGACGGAGGAAATGAGTTAATGACAATATGTCAGGAGATTGAATAACCCTTTTGATTTTAGTGTTAATTTTTCCTGATTAATTATTTTCCTTTAAAAAATAGCATGACCATATCCACATAGGATCATAGAATCAGCACAGACTTAAAGAAAAAAAAAAAAAACCAACCTCTCAGAATGCCTTTTGCGACAATTGGCAGGGATGTCAGTCCCCTCAGCCATTTAAGGTCCTCCCAGCTGATAGATGGGTCTATTGCTTTAGCCACATATGCAGCAAGGCCACTGTTGTCTCCAAAATTTTCCGTAGGAGAAAATGCTAAATCACTAGTCTCAAAATTTTTCATTCTGAAATAAAGAAACACATAAAATGAGAAACTTCTTAATGAGAAAGTTAGACATATCTTTAAAACAATTTTTTTAATGAAAAAACAAAGGCTTACCTGTTAAAATCAATTGACTGTTCATTCCTCAACCATCTATAGGTTGGTTGCATGCATATTTTCTATGTTTTGATGTAGGACTCCAGGCTAAATGTGATAATCTAGTCGTCTTATTTGGTCTCCTAAAGTTTATTTTACATCTTAGGCTATGATTATATGCATCAGTTTAAAGGAAAAATATGTGGCTAAGTTCAAACATCTCTTCCTCTTTAAGCCAGTTTATGGATGTAGACAGTAAGCTTGATGCTATTTTAAGTCAGCAATGCAAATTAATCATAATGATGATAATTTACAAAGAGCTTCATATGCCAATATTATCACAATGTTTTCTTTAACTTTTAGGGAGTAAAATTGATACTTTATGATTCCCATTTCACATAGAAGATAAAAATGGAGTGGTAGAATGAGACGTTCTCAAGCATAGAGCTAGCACATGGTGGCCTCCAGGCACTAGGCTGGGTCTCTTGACTCCTAATCTCTTTGTCTATGCTCAGATCCCGATTGCATCCTGGCTATTGCACTTGATCTCAGGAAACCTTCAAAAGCCCTTGAGGAAAATTTTAGAGGAGTTCGAAACTGCAGTAACATGTGTTACCATCTTCTGTCTGTTGCCTCTAGATTCTTTTTCCGGTCCTGCTATTATGATGGTGGCGATCATGGTGGGCATGGAGGGAAGGAGGGAGGGCTTTCCAGTAGATGATCTGTCAACTCTTGCCTTCACCTCCTCCATTTATTTGCTCTCTCTGAGGCCTTTCATTTGCTGATTCAAACTTCCAGACAATCCTAACCACGGCATGAGTTTCCCAGCTATCAGCACCTTCATTTCTTTGCTTGTGGCTTTTGCATGCTCCTGGAGCCTGATTTACTAACCACACAACTGACTGGAAGGATCAGGGATGTTGGTGTGTAAATACTCCAGTCTCCTCACCCCCTGGGTAGACTAGCTGTGAGGCATGTGTTTTGCACAAACTCCCAGAATTTCCCAACAGGGTTAAGCTTCAGTTGCCCATAGTTTTAGCTTCTTGATAACATACCCTTTGTTTGTTGCCTTCCCTTGCTTGCCCCACTTCCCAGCTCCTCTATGAGTATTCTCTTCACTACGCAAATGCGCTTAAATCACTGACTCACGGTCTGCTTCTAGGGGAACCCAAACCAAGACATGACCCCACTGAGTTTCTGACTTTCCCAATATATAATTTTGTTAACCTAGTTTAGACTGCTACTGGCTCATCCAGTGTCTGAAATCTTTACTCTTGGTCTAATATCCTGATATCCTGACAAAAATCTTATCAGTTCCCCAAAATAGGAGCTAAGTCTATCCTGTCTACACTTCTGACCTCTACCCAGGAGGTGTTCATCTGGATACACAATGGTGCCACCAATTTGATTTAGCTGCTTACAGCCCTGATTCCTGTTGTGGCTTCATTTCTCTAATGGGATACATTTTAATAACGACAATGACCTGTATTCACCTTGTTCTTCTGGACATTATAAATTGTCCTGCTAGCCAGTCTTCTCTTATCGGTGTCTTATCGATCTCTCACTTGGTCCTAACTCTCTCTTCCCATCCACCAGCTTTGCCATTGAACAGAGAAAAAAATCTTGTAGCCATGACTGGCAAAATTCTTACATAAACCTGAAGTATATAGGCACAAAATCATAAGATTTCCTTTAATACAAAACTATGTTTAATGCTTTTTACATTTTAGGGACTTTAAGCTAAAAAAGCTGGCCATATATCTTGGGTATCATATATTATCACAAGGACATGAACCTTCATATCCCACATAATTTTATTCAAGTCATGGGAAAAGTTGTCTCAATGGGTATTGAACAATTTCATGGACTCAGGTGGCCATTAAAGATCATAGAAAATTCCAGCTCTACTGGGAGTCATACGGGTTTTAGTAGGTTTGGGTAGTGATTTCAGCTGAAATGCTTGGGCATTTCTGTTTCTCAAACCACTTAGGGCTGTACATTTTATCACAGACCTTGGTCTTCTGTGGTCACCCTAACTTGAATTAAGCTAACATTCAGGTCAATAACCATATCTTTATTACGGAGCCCTCGTCTATTTCTTTAAAATGACACTAAGTGACCAGTACATTCCAAACATTTAAGTCATACTGTTAATAAGAAAAAGGCTCAGTCTATCTGTTCCATGCCAACACCAGAAAAAAATAGAAAAACATCAGTATGTGTATATTCTCTGCCCAGCACCCCCACCCCCATCCGAAACAAGCTACAGTGTTTCAGCAGGGGTGGGGTGAAAGGGTGAAATGGATAGGAAAAAACAGAAACATGGATAAAATTATATAAATAACTGTTGTTATTCTTGGATGGTGAAATGCAGATCAACACTTGAATGAATGTTGCCTTACAGAAATTTCAGGGCACAATGAAGCCTTGTTGTTACTCTCAAACTTTGTTCAAAGCCAGAAGCCAAGAAAAAGTTTTCGGATATCTTGACAGAGACCCACGATGGAGTGTTTTACAGTGGCTCTGAAAGAAATCTCCATGAATGCCATTTTTATTCGGATTATGACATATACATAAAAAACTCTAAAAGCCGCTTCTGATAACCAAAGTATTCCGTTTCGTAAGGAAGGAAAGGGGCAACATCTAAATAATAACACGATTACATAGGACTTGATTCTCAGAATCTTGATTTGTTTAATGACCTAAAGGCAAGGGACAGAATTTCTTCTTTGTAAAGAACTCATTGTGCCTTAAACATCCTTCAAATATACTTTTTAATCTAATACAGAAATTATTGTATCTTAGTAAGTTAGCATCATAAAAATAGTAATAACTACCAAAGAAAGTTAAACATCATAAAATAACCAATAGCAATATTAGTAATGATGAGTACCATTGAGAATACATATTATTTATAATAAGTATTGATAATGTGACATTAAAGATAAAGCTACGAATCTCTATATTGTAAGACCAAAACATAAAATGAAAACTAGTAGATTCCAAGATATTATCACAATATGGGAGGAGGAGAGATTGAGAGAAACAGGAAAAGATTCATAATATATAGGGATTCACGCATGGACCAACCAGTTGCCATCAAATCAATTTCGATTCAGGGTAACTCCATGTGTGTCAGAGCAGAGCTGTGTTCCAGAGGGTTTTCAAGGGCTGATCTTTCAGAAGCAGATCACAGAGCTTTTCTTCCAAGCTGCCTTTGAGTGGACTTGAACCTCCCAACCTTTAGGTTAGCAATTGAGTGTTGTAACCTTTTGCATCACCCAGAGATCCCGCACATGAGCTACCAGCCTTCAATTCTTTGATAATATAGCCCCGACAATTCCTTCCTCAATGTGACTGGACAGAAAGCTAGAAGAAAGGTTAGGGCCTAGGTTTAGGTTTGAATTTAAACCCTCATTCTACTTTTTATTAAACCCATAAACCTACTGCTTTTAAGTTGACTCTGACCCATAGTGACCCTGTAGGACAGAGTAGAACTGCCCCATAGGGTTTCCAATGAGCAGCTGTTGGATTCTAACTGCTGATTTTTTGATTAGCATTCAAGCTCTTAACCACCGCACCACTAGGGCTCCTACTTCTTACTAGTTCTGTTACATCGGGTAAACCTTATGTCTTCATAAATTATTATTTACTGACTCAGCGATTACTTATTGGGCACCTATTACATGCTTGTGCTTTAGGATTTGTGGCCATACTAGTGCATAAACCCCTCACCGAGATGGATTTACACAGTGGCTGCAGGAATGGGCTCATTGTGGGGATGGCGCAGAACCAAGCAGTGTTTTGTTCTGTTGTACCTAGGGTCGCTGTGAGTCAGAACCGACTTGATGGCACCTAACAACAGCATTGCTGCTGTAACAAATGTCCACAAATTCCGTAGCCTAAAACAACACATTCTCTTTTACACGTTCTGGAGGTCAGACTTCCCGAAATGGGTCTCACTGGACTAAACTCAAGATTTTGGCACACTGTGTTCCTTCTGGAGGCTCTAGGGAAGAATTTGTTTTCTTGCCTTTTCCACCTTCTAGAGGCCACTTGCATTCCTTCACTCATGGCACCACATCTCTCCAATCTCTGCTTCTATGCTCAGATCCTGACACTCCTGTCTTCCTCTTATAAGAACCCTTGTGATTAATTTAAATCCACCCAGATAATCCAGAACAATCTCTCAGTTTTAAGGTCTTTAATATATACACATCTTTAAAATTCCTTTTTCCATGTAAGGTAACATACTGACAAATTACAGAAATTAGAGAACAGACGTCTTTTTTGTTGTTGTTGTTAGGTGCCATCAAGTCGATTCCAACTCATAGCAACCTTATAGGACAGAGTAGAACTACCCCACAGGACTTCCAAGGAGTGGCTGGTGGTTTTGAACTGCCAACCTTTTGGTTAGCAGCTGAGCTCTTAACCACCACACCACCAGGGCTCCCTGGACGTCTTTGGGAAGCCATTATTCTGCCTACTGCAGGTATCAATGTGAATGTCTTCCTTATGAAAAATTTAGAGACTAGTAGGTCATGCACCAAGTCCTCCTTCACAAATCTCTCTCTCTCTCTCTCGTTCCCTCTTTTTCTCTTCCTTTTCCCTCTCCTTTTCTCTCTCTCCCTCTCCCTCCCTCCTTCGTCTCTCTCTCTGATATTATGTCTATATCTTGATATCTACTTTTCATTTCTATTCTGGTTTCCCAATATAGAGACATGTGCTTCATCTTTAATGTCAAAGGTGTAAAGGAAGCGAGGAAATTACTCACATGTTGATTCGGGCAAAGAATTTACAGGCAGAGGGAACAGCCAATGCAAAGGCTCTAAGGCTTGAGCATGCCTGGCATCTTGGAAGAGCAGCAGGGAAGCCAGTGTGGCTAGGGAAAAGTGAGCGAATCTGCAGGCTGGGCCAGGTGTCAGAGAAGTAACAAGCCTGCTCATGGAAAGCCTTGCTGGCCACTTACATTGTGAGGGTATCTGGGAAGCCATTGGTGGCCTGGAATGGAGGAGTATCTTGATCTGACTGTTTAATGTGATCTACTCTGGCTTCTGTGATTCATAAATCACTTCAGGGCTTAAGAAATGTCATTGGGAAAATTACAGACAGGGTAGGTGTCATGATGTACCTTGATCTTAGTCAATGATTCAAAATCACATTTCTTCTCCTTAAACTCCCCAGCATGGCCCTGTAAAGCCAAATTTCAACCCAGGGTAAATGTACCATCTCCTTGAGGTACAGGGTAGGAAAAGGCCCTTGCTTCAAAGCCCCAGGAATCATTCTATTGACTGATGAGAGCAGATGAGGACCCCCTTACTCTCCTTCAGGTTTCAGGCACCTCCATGCCATTTATAAAGTATACACATACATGCGTTTTACATACAGACTAAGTAGAAACTAGCAAACCTCTGAACTTTTTCTGGTCCCAGATGCCAAGAATCAGGACCCTGCCCCCACCCAGGCAGGGAGGCAGCAAGGTCTGGAAGGAGCCACTGCTTTACAGACTCATTCTCCTCTGGATTTCCTGCCTCTCTTGCCTGCCAAACCTCACTTCTGAAAAGCCAGGCTTCACCTTCTCTGAGTCAGGTCAGTTGTGGAAAGAAACCTGATTTCATATCAGGCTGTAACAGATTAGTTTTTTGAGTGTATGTGGCCTCGAGCGGAAGCCTGGGCCTCCCATTAGTGAGCTCTGCCTTCGAGAACTGGATGTGGGCTGTGGAAGAGCTGACCAGAAAGCACTGGCCCGCCCTAAAGTCCACCAGGACAAACAACACCAGTGTGCACTCTGGGGCACTGGGGTGACCCCACTGTGGGGTGTTTCCTGTGTTGCCCATAACCTGGATGTGTTGCTCATTATTTGATCATCTTCAGATGGGAGATGTGACAAGCTGGGAGCCACGGTCACTCCTGTGCACACCATCAGCTGAAAGGGGCCTTTGTCTCATGGTCCCTCACGTCAGCTGGGCAAGGACCCAGGAGCAAAGTAAAAGAGGAAAAGCAAATCAACCTTCCCGCTCTTCTTGGAGTGGCCCCGGCACCAAACAAACAAGACTCACCAGCCAGAATTAGCAAGTCTGTCATTTCCATCCTCTAGATAGATAACTCTGTGAAACACGTTTTGTTATTCAGAGCAAGAAAATGTTTCTTAAGTTTAAAAAAAAAAAAAGTATATTATTTAGTAGTAATGGTAGTGGAAAGAGGAGGAAGAAGAGGAGAAAGAAAAGGGATAGCAAATTCCTTTCCAAATAGTCAAGGGGAAATAATGAGGAATGTTTCCTATCAGAAGCCTAGATAGTGAGAAATTAGTTATTTTAGAAAAAAATTACATCATCAAAATAGTGAAATAATGTGAATTCAGACTTCATATCTGGGAAACTTGAAGGCTTCTGCTCCCTTATAAATTTGGCAAAGTATAGAAATATGTCAGGGATTTTGTTTTTATTTTTGTTTTCTCATAGAGACAGGGAACTTAGGTAACCCTGTGTATGGGATATGTGGAACAGGTTTGTTGGCAGGCCTGGAAGGGAGAGTCCATTTATTTTCTGTCATTAGACCTGAAAGAATCATAGAGGTACCACTACAGTGCTAATTTATACCTGATTCAACAGCAAGAGTTTATGCATGATAGTTTTGTGCTCATGTAGATATATATGGTAAAGTTTCATGTCAAACACGTGACACTTATACAAGACTGTATATGGACATATGTGGTGGTTTAGATATGCCTCACTCTGATTATAAAATATATGAAATTTCTGGCTTCTGACAACCTTCTTGTCCTTACATGGAACACAGATTTGATTTTGAGTTACTGTATTTAGATTTTGAATATTTTAGAAGGGCTACACTTTTTTTTTTTTTTTTTTACACTTAGAGGTAAAGTAAGAAATGGTCTGTGTGGACTGAGGTCTAGGATCCAAGTGAGCCATCCCTTATGTTCTCACAACCTCTGATAGAAGCTTTGGAATTCCATCATCAAAATATCCTCCATTTAAAGTAAGATTTTGATCCCTGGTCAAAATCTGAAGGCTATCAGTCACTTATCGGTCACACATTGGTATGAACAATCTAAGAACAGATTTTGTTGGGAACCAGAGGAACAAAAAACAATGGGGTAATGGGGTCTATAGCTTAGAAAAGTTGGGGGTTTTCTCAATAAACTCCACTAGGTTTATAGCTTTGCCTAGAGATGATTCTAAGCCTAAAATACTACAAGGAAAGGGACAATAATTCTCACTAAATAGTCTGGATGTTCTGATAACTATTATAATTCAATTTTAGATGAATTGATATATTTTATTTAAGATGAGTGAATGAATAAATGAATGAATGAATCTTGATCCAGGGATTAATCACAATAAAAGAGTAATGTTGCTGAAAAGGAGATGAGGTAGGGATCAAACGTGTGGCTTCCTTAGTCTCCATTCTTTTATCTTTCTTCAACCTACCCAGCTCCAGTTATTCCAAATACAATTAAAAATAAAAATAAAAGATGACTCTTTGATTTCAACAAAGAAATAGGATATTAGGATCACAATAAAACAAACTATTGCCTATGCTAAATTATCTTCCACCTATACAGCAATTCGTACTTTCTAAAGGCCTTTATGCACTCTGGGTACATAAATTTATTTGACTCTTGCAAGTATATGGCTAATTCTTACCTATGTTTTACGGCTGAGGTAGCTGACACCCATTCAAAGGGTGCGATTTGCTGGAGATTATGTGATTGTTTAGCAATAAAGCTATCTTTAAAACCCATAATCTATCATCCCTAGACAAGATCTCTTCCAACCATACTTTGCTACCAATATTTCTGTGAAAATCTAATTCCTTCAGGGTTCCCACAGAGACACTGGAGAAGACCTTTGAAGCTGGCTAATGAGAAGACTAAAGAGAGTCAGAAAACCAGCTCATGGGCCCCAGTGTTCAAAGACCCACAGCTACCTGAGTTGTGGTGGCAGCTTGAACCTGTTATGCACGTCATCGAAGCGGTTGCCCAGGTAAGGTGTGTCCACTGTCAGAAATATAGCCTTGTAGCCCATCTGCTCGGCCCGCCGCACCAGCTGCTTTGTGACCTCACGGTCCTTGTAGATGTAGAGTTGCAGCCAGCGAAGTGTATTGGGACCAGCCTCTGCCACTTCTTCAATTGAGGAGGTGGCCCAGGAGCTCAGCATCATGCCAGTTTCCAGCGACCGGCAAGCTGAGGAAGAAAGGGCAATATCAAGATAGGCCTGGCATCCCTCTACCCCAAGCCTTCATATTGCAGTTCAAGGGGTAAGGGTGTCTACAAGGGTAATCTGTCAATATAAAGTCAAGTCTTTAAAAAGTTAGCAATATTCATTCCTTTCCAGATTCTGAATTGATTCTGAAAATAAAAATGAGTTAAATAAGCAAAGATATGTTATATATAAGAGTGAAAAAAACCTGGTAACCTGAACGTCCAGGCTTAGGGAGCCATAGCTCAACCATAGCTCATATATAAAATGAAATTTATACACTCATTAACCTAATATGATAAAAATATATATTTGGACATAGATGTTCAAGATATATTCAGGAAAGACAGTCTACAAAATGACATGTGTAATTATTTGTATATGAACCTAAACTAAATGTTAACAATCGACAGGAAAATTGTGAGTAGTTTTAATTTTTTTCTTCCTCTTTAATTGTTTTTAATTTTATTTTTCAAGGTATTATTCATGATTAATATTTTACTATTTATGCTGTCTTTTAAATTTTTACAAAAGGTATATTTTAGGTATCCCAGGTAGATAGCTGTTACTTCAAACCCTTTTGGGCAACCAAAGACACAAGGAAAATATTAGCCCCAGAGACAAAAGGGTCTCATGAACCAGAGACTCCATCAGCCTGAGACCAGAAGAACTAGATGGTGCCCTGCTACCACCAATGACCGCCCTGGCAGGGAGCACAACAGAAAGTCCCTGACAGAGCAGGAGAAAAGCGTGGTGCAGAAATCAAATTCACGTAAAAAAACCAGACCTAATTGTCTGACTGAGACTGGAGGAACCCTTAAAGCCATGGCTCCTGG
Source organism: Elephas maximus indicus (assembly GCF_024166365.1). Lineage (NCBI taxonomy): Eukaryota > Metazoa > Chordata > Mammalia > Proboscidea > Elephantidae > Elephas > Elephas maximus. Next base: position 46,423,898 of record NC_064843.1, read on the forward strand.
ATGCCCTGATAACCCAGAACCAAAACCATTCTCGAAGCCCACTCTGCAGATGAAGATTAGACTGGACCAGAAAACACAAAATAATACTTGTGAAGAGGGTGCTTCTTAGTTCAAGCAGATACACAAGACCAAATGAGTGGCTGCTGTACAGAGGCAGGAAGAGAAGGCAGAAAAGGAAAGGAGTTGGTTGGATGGACAAGGGAAACCCAGGATGGAAAGGGGGAGCATGCTGTCACATTATAAGGATTGCAACTAGTGTCGCATAACAATATGTGTATAAACTTTCATATGAGAAATTAACTTGAGCTGTAAACTTTCACCTAAAGCACAATTAAAAAAAAAAAATCCTTCTGGGCAAGGTAATAAGAAACATGCAAATAAATGAAACATTAGACTGAGTCATCTAACCAACTGCCTTAGAGGACTTGAAAGAACATGATTTATAGGTTTTCTACCAAAAAGAGGTAACAAAATTGGAGTCAGATTTAGTGGCGGAGAGATGGATACGATGTTCATATGCCATATCTAGAATATGCTAACAGATAAATAATATTTCTTAGTCATCTAGTGCTGCTATGATAGAAATACCAGAAGTGGATGGCTTTAACAAAGAGAAATTTATTCTCTCACAGGCCAGTAGGCTAGAAGTCCAAATTCAGGGCATCAGCTCCAGGAGGAGGCTTTCTCTGCCAGCTCTGGAGGACGTCTGTGTCATCAATCTTCCCTTGGTCTAGGAGCTTCTCTGCTCAGGAACCTCAGGTCCAAAGGACACGTTCTGCTCCCAGTGCTGCTTTCTTGGTGGTATGAGGTCCCCATGTCTCTCTGCTCGCTTCTCTCTTTCATATCTCAAAAGAGATTGGCTGAAGACACTATCTAATCTTGTAGATCTCATCAATACAACTGCCACTAATCTATCTCATTACATCATAGAGATAGGATTTACAACATATGGGGAAATCACATCAGATGACAAAATAGAAGACAATCATACAATACTGGAAATTATGGCCTAGCCAAGTTGACAGATATCTGGGGGGGACACAGTTCAATCCATGACAGTATATGAAACTGACAATACCATCCCCTATCATTCAGCTTATCCAGTGTCTGCATATATCTAATAGGGGTAAAAGTAGTTGCCCTAGTCTTACTCACAGGGTGATGATGGGAATCAAATGAGATTTGTTTGTAAAAATGCTTCAAGAGGACAAAAATCTTCCGTGTTTCTAATACTTTAGCAAAGAGCCGAATGCCAGATGACAAAGAGTCCCACCTCCAGAGTTTCCAAATCATTAGGTCTGGGGCAAGGCCCAAGAATTTGCATTTCTGACCAGCTCCCGTGTAATGCTGATGCTACCATTCCTAGGATCACACGTTGACATTTAAACAGTCAAAATCAACTGGACGGCAACTGGTTTGGTTTTTAATTATCATTTGATAGTAAAGCTCTAAATTCTGTCCCTATAAATGTTACTTTTCCTAGCCTTTAAGGTGTTTTTCATCCATATTCTCCAAGTGACAGGCCAGATAAAGATTTGATTTGGGGGCCATCTTGTCTATGGATCACTAATCTGGTCCCTCCAAGTGCTCCTTTTAGAATTTCTCTCATAGAAATAGATGGCTTACAAAATATTGTCCAAAAAATATATTTTATTAATAACACATATGAATATCTGGGCCAATGTCTGATTTTCATTAGGGGTTGGAAATAAGGAAAATAGCTGCAGGTCATCTACTGCTGTTCAGAGGGAACACTAAGGATAATGGTTGCTTGGGTCAAATCCTCTGTCAATTTACTACAAAGAAATTTTGTTCTGAAAAGGACCATAGGGCAGCAAAGTGGAACTAAAACCCAGCATGTCTGACCCCTCCCCCAGGGCAACAATCAATCATTCTCAAACTCCCAGGTGCCCAAAAGACTACATGATACCAAGCAGAGATAACTGTACTCCCCCCACTTTTTCCAGGCCATGATGTCCAAGGCAGCAGGTTTGCCACATGCCTGAGGGAAACTGTCATGCCAACAGCTCTGGGAAGGCATGGAAACTTGGAGACGAGTGCACACGGGCTGCCACAAACCATAGGTGCAGAGTATGACTGCACAAAGGGGTCCAGCTAAGATGACCACTGAGATGATAGAGCACCTTTTTCTAGTTTACACAAAGGCCCCATAGAGGCTAACAGTGGCTCTGTTGATAGGGACTCAAACTTTTCAAAAAGATTTCCTTGACATCATAAGGAATATTTACAGACATTTCACAAAGGTATTTAAATGCCACAAAAACCCATTGCTGTCAAGTGGATTCCAACTCATAGTGACCCTATAGACAGAGTAGAACTGCCCCATGTGTTTTCTAAGGAGCAGCTAGTGGATTCCAGCTGACGACATTTTGATTAGCAGCTGAACTCTTAAACCCTGTGCCACCAGGGCTCTAAATGCCACAAAAGGGTGCACAAATAACTACTTCAGCTAAGCCATGTAACTTGTAGGAGGTCTCAGCCCTCACAAGTGTTTTACCCAAATCACTTGAGTATGCATATCCAGAGAGAAGCAAGGCCAGTCCATGCTGTCTAACTCCTGAGTTTGTCTCCTCTGACACAAATGACTCCTGATGTTATTGGTGTTTGATGTTTATTTTCCTATTGTTACATCATATGGGGCTGAAATTTTTAATGCCCCCCTGCCCCCCAAGTCTACGTTACCATTGTTTGCAATGGTACAGGCTCAAGAAATATTTGTCAGTTTAATGAATCTTCCCAAGAGAATCTCCTGGACGTAGGGAGAATGTTAGCATCTTTATTGACGTATTATCAGTGAGCCTAAGAGATTACTCCCAGGAGAAATCCTAGGAGCAAGTCTCAGAAGGCTCCACGCTCCCTGGAGCATATATTTTCCATCGTTGTGACCCCCATTCACATGTGATTACTTGCTGTAATAAAGGAAAATATTGATGAAGTACCGTATTGCTTTCAACACAGTTTTATATTAGAATAAGTTAAAGGAGCCTAGAGTCTTGAAGAACTAAACAGACAGAAAATCACAATTTTGTCTGTTTCCTTAGAGACAGGTCTTAGGTCCAGTTAGTACATACCAGTTTTGACCATTCTGCCTGTTAAAGTCCCGAAATACTTCCATTACAATTGGAAAATAACCACTGCTCTGAAGTATATCCTCCCGTTGAGTCCCTTTAATGTCCCAATGTGCCTCTATGAGCCATCACCCTGTCTGGACCTCCCCACAATCCAGGAACTAAAAGATTAAAGGTAGGCAGCGCTGGCAGCATCCAGAGCCTTGTTAGAGCACCAGAAGTCAGCATCTCTTCTAAATGGTCAAAACCCTTCTATGCACTAATTGCTAAATATTTTAAATATCATCTTTGCCTAAGAGGTAAAAAGACACCTTTCTACCTCACACTGCTCTTTCAGGGACAAAAATTACACAATTTTAAGTTTTATAAATGACCTAGTATGGCCAGAATTTGTTAAGAAGTTCTAATTAGAGTTACCCTTTTGGTTTTAATGCTTGAAAGCACAATTTTTTTTATGTCCTTTTTTCTCTCCCTACCCATTTTCCATAATGAAACTCTGACCTCCTGTTCACAAAAGCAGGAACTTTCAGAAACCATTTCACAAAGGACAAGGGTCAGCTTTATGAAGTCCAGTTTCCATCTTGCAGCTATTTATGGTACCGTACAGAAAACTCTGATGCGTGTTACATTTTCGCAACTCTTGACAAAATGAGGTCATCTCTGAGGTGATATTATTATAAAGACGAGGACCAGCTCTTCTTGCTCATACCAAGGTCCCTAATGTTGAACCAAGTCTAATTTCTTGGCTTTAGTAAGAGTCAGTATATCCTAGAGACTTCAACATCAAGTAGCCATTGTCTCCATATGACACCCAAGGACTCTATATCCCTACTTCCATTCACTTTTTCTTTTATGGTCCTTAAGATATATCTAAACATTAAATGCTCTGAATAGATTCAGATTTTATCTTTGACATGTGTTTCTCTTCTTTATTTAAAGACAGCTGTAATGTATTTATAAGGAAAATACATATGACACACACTCACACACACAATTACCACTACAAGAGACACTAGTAAGGTCTCAGGCTTTGAAACATCTAATAAGGAGCCATATGTGTGACCTAGGAGATGTATATGTACATCTCAGGAAGGCAATAGGATATAATGGATTGAGGGTCAGAAGGCCTGGGTTACAGTACCAGCTTTGCCATCCAGGAGGGATATTTCATCTGCAACACGGCTGTAGCCACACTGCTCTGCCCACTTAATAGCATTGCTGAATAGTCAATTGAGACAATGTTTGTGAATGTCTGTTGTGTAAACTCTGAAGCTACGCAACTGTAAAGATGAGAACATGACACTATTTGGAAAAAGAAGTCCTAGATAGCTTTAATTTGCATATATAGGTATTATATATATATATACAATTTTGTCTGATTATACACAGATGGACTGGGAATCATTAAAGCCAAGAACCTGGATTTCTTAATATCATTGTTCGTTAATCTTCTACACACTCAGGTTTCCTCTGCAATGGTTCTGATGCTGAAGAAATCCATTCCTCTTTCCCTTGTAAATACAGTGTCAAATACTCATTAACTTTAGGAAGAAAGCTGTTAAAGGAGAGGGCAATTTTCTCCAGGATAAGGAAAACCCTGCTAGAGCCTATATCAAAAAATATATTTAAATAAATTGCCATTGAGTGAATTCCAACTCATGGGAACCTCATATGTGTCAGACTAGATCTGTGTTCTACAGGGGTTCCAATGGCGATTTTTCAGAAGTAGATCATTGGGCCTTTCTTCTGAGGCGCCTCTGGGTGGCCTCAAACTATCAACTTTTGGGGTCAGCATTGGAGTGTGTAAACTGTGTGCATCCCTGAGGGGCTCCAGGGATATCTAGAGAATATCAAAGAAGATAATTTATGCATCCCCAAAATATACACCCCTTTGGAGAGCCAGACGAAAGATAACAGCGAATAATCTAAGAAGTGCAACAACAAAAATACCTCCTCCCCACCTAAACTTGTCTACAGATTTCCAGAGAGGGAGCTACAGAGCCAGCATTTGTAATCTAAGGGCTGTCAGCATTTGTAATGTCCAGCCATTGACCAATAATGCCTGGGAGAAAAATGAAAAAAACTTTGCTATGTAGTTTTCTTTTTTATTTCTCTGCCCTACCATTTGCAATATAACTGCATGCAAATACAATAAGATGGAAGTAAATGATTTTAATATTATTGTTTACTTTCCCCCATACACACAAAAGGGGCTATGGGCTAATGGAAAATGTTAATGCATTCTGGTTTACAGAATATAGGTTACCTTGAGGTCTACCCACAATGGATCTTCTTAATACGGTGAAATGACATGCCCTAGAGCAGAGAAATGCTACAAGGGTCCTCAATAATCTGGCATAAATTAGCGTGATTCTGTCTCTCCAAACTGCCATGAAATAGAGGGTTAACGCAGTTTTTACACTACAGTAATTGTAATTGGCTACTGATGTTTACATAAACTCATATTAGATATGAATGCAGCTACCTCTGGGCTTGATACAAATCTTAGACTCCAATGTACTCCAGAGACTTCAATGAGTGCTTTACAAAGCAGCATGAGCTGCCAGAATCCTCCCTATGAGTGCGAAATGCAATTGTACTCCAAGAGCTTGGCAGAGTTCCTCTTTACATCAAGCCTTAATGAAAGTGTTTATTTCTGATCCAGGTAGTCCAGATGCAGAGAAGAGAAAATCAGAAACGGTTGTGGGCCTAAATTGTAGGGGCCTGGATACTAAGCCCATGCCCCCCTCAGATCTCTAATTGAAGACTATTTCGTACAACATCTCTATCATTTATGTTTAGTCTGCTTCTTACTTCCTGCCCTCTCAGACCGAAAAAAAAAAAAACCAAACCCGTTGCCATTGAGTCGATTCTGACTCATAATGACCCTATAGGACGGAGTAGAACTGCCCCAGAGGGTTTCCAAGGAGTGCCTGGTGGATTCAAACTACCGATCTTTTGGTTAGCAGCCAAATGGTGCAAAACAGGGGAAATCGTGCACTATAGGTTAGTAAGTAAGCACACGTAAGCCTGTGTGTACCTTGCTTATTGTGTAAACCATTCCTGAGGACACAGAGGTAGATATTTTCTTTCACCAGCACTTATCCGAGTTAATTAGATTGGTCTTACAGAGTGAGCAATCAGACCTTTAGGAAAATGGAGGGGAGAAGCTGTTCATAGGTGGTTGGTGGGTAGTGGTTGGCACACAGCTTGCCAATTAATTGCCAACCAGGTCCTGCTGATGAATTTGTTGTTCTCTATTGGTGTCCCCCTGGAGATGGTCACAAGTACTTTTGCCACATTTGCCCCTGCATTCATCTCCTATGGATCTTAAGGTCAAGGAATTAAACTGCGTTAGAGTAACACCTTCTCCACATACTTAATGACTATTAGATATGTTTTATAAGCTTGCTTATTCAGGATTTCCCCAGCTTCCTTGATTTCAGATTAGAAGCAAAAATAAATGTCAAAACAAAAATGAAGATGAGGAAGGAGACAGGTTACACAAAACTGAGAAGGCACAATTGACCAATTATTAAAATAGCCTCCAAATGTTTAATATCAGGTCCACCAACGTGATACACACAAAGTGCTGAATGATCGTGTAAAACTAAAGTTCACTATGCTAGGCTTGACGAGGAAGGAAACCATAATGGGTCTGAGGATTATGTTCAAGCACAACCAATACCACTACCACCAAGACAGCAAACAAAGGAAGACACGAAATGCTAGTTATCAATGGGGGGACCAGTTGCTGTTAACTCAATTCCAACTCATTGTAATCCAATGTGTGTCAGAGTAGAACTGTGCTCCATAGGGTAATTCGCTGGCTGACTTTTTGGAATTAGATTGTCAGGCCTTTCTTCCAAGGCACTTCTGGGTAGACTTGAATCTCCAGTCTTTCAGTTAGCAGCCAGGCACATTAACTGTTTGCATCAAATGTCTATTCTTCGGAATAACAATTCCAATGGGACAGCCCGTATACTCAGGTTTGAGCAGAACAATTAAGCAATGTGCCACTTTGGGTCCAAAGGATTTTTCTCAAAATAGCTCTCCTTTCTGGAAAAGGAGAATAGAGTTCTCAAGATTATGTTCTTAAAGAAGGAGGGAAGAGAAAAAGGATCACGTGTTCAAAAAGCCTGCAGCTTTTGTTTTTTTAAAGGCGCATTTCATTCAAGAGAAAAAAAAACTGAGAAACTTAGTCACCAAAACAGCTTCGCCGAAAATAATTTTGTTGAGAAAATGCATTTTGTCATCTGCACAGGAAGTCACTATGTAATGGGAGAAATATGCAATGACAAAGCACCAAAAATCTGTGTGGTTCTAAACTTGGGTCTAAACACACTGGAGGGTTTGCATAAACATGCACCTTAATGCCTATTGAGCAGCTCAATCTTTTTTACACAGGAACTATCAGCACACTGGTTTGTTAAAGACACAACTAACATCAGCACACTGGTTTGTTAAAGATACAAGTAACACAACAATTACGCGCGAAATACATAGAAGTGGTCAGACAAACCTTGATTTATGATTTAGGGACCAATCTAAACACAGCAAAGAAAGGCCAGGAAACCAGATGTAATCTTTCCAGGGCTTTCATGATGATCCATTGTCTGAATCTGGTGCAGTATAATTTTGAGTGATTACACTGCCACTACAAATCTAGACATTCTTTTTATTACCTGGAAATATTTTCAAAGAACAATTAGTCTCAATGATATCTTAGTCCTTCCTTCCTTGCTTTCACTTAATTTCTGGGGTGGAATTCAGCAATAAACTAAAACACGAGTGCTACTGTAATGGTTACCAAGCCAACCAAACCCAGTGCCGTTGAGTCGATTCCGACTCATAGCGACCCTATAGGACAGAGTAGAACTGCCCCATAGAGTTTCCAAGGAGTGCCTGGTGGATTTGAACTGCCGACCCTTTGGTTAGCAGCCGTAGCACTTAACCACTACGTTACTGGGTTGTTATTCTGTCATTTTATTGAGTTCTCAGGCACTGGCATAGCTGGCAGATCACATGGAGACCACATTGCTGTGACAGTTTGAGAACCATCAAGTTTGCACATGACAACTTCAGTCAGCCTCCCGCAGTTGAACAACCCCAGTGTTGGGATACACGTGTGAGCCTGTGACTTCACATTGTCACCCTTTGATGTCATCAGAAACAGTAATAAGTCAGAAGGGAAGCAATCTCCTGCTCTCAAGAAAGCTACCCAACGGCTTAAATTTCAGTGCTATGTCCTGAAAATCATACCATTTGATGTTGGTCTCCACCGTAGCTAGATTGTAAATCTTAATAACTGTTTTCTATTAATGAAGTTGGTCTTGTTGCAAAGTCATTTCAACATTGAAACTACAATTTTCATGAAAATACTTGAGCAAAGAATTATATACATGTATGTTATATATATATATGTATATAGATAGATAGATATTACATATCTCTGTACACTAAAGAAGGTCCATAATCATTTAATGCATATACATGTATGTGTGTGCATGAGTCCTTGTGTGCGTTTGTGTGTACAAAGAGAGACTATTCATGGCCTTTTGATCATTGGAAAGGAAGATCCAAAACATAAAACTGATCTGAAATAGGTTGGAAACATGGGTAATAAAAGGTGTGAACTGATATTTTTATTATAATGCTACTGAGAGGTATTCCCCTTTCCAATGTTTAGCCAATATGGATTGGGCGAATTTCCAATGAATTTCCTCTTTAATTTCCCCCAACTTTTGTTTCCTCTTATAAAAATCGGCAAACAAAAACAAATACCCGGGCCCAAGAACCAAAGGCCAGACTTGAGTGAAACCTGGTTTCAAACGCTGTCTCCACCGTTGGCCGACACTAGACCTTGATCGAGGGCTTCCTTCTCCTGCTGTCAGATGAGGGGAGTGGTAATCGCTTCACAGGCCTGTTGTGAGGATTAAATGGCAGGAATGTAAAGGCCAAGCATTGCACCTGGTGCATAAAAGGCACTCACTTCAGAAAGAGTAAAAATCCCATTTAAGGCAAATCTGGTGCTTTGCCTGGATTAGATAAAATTGAGAATAATGAGGATATTTTCCTAGTAGGTATGCTGAAATATATACACATACATCTACTCGGTAATCTAGTACAACTCATAAATCTATAAATCAATAAAGCTTTCAAAAATACGTCATTTGGGTTTGGAGCAAAGGAAATGACAATTTTTCCCATTGAATGGTCTTTCACTCAATGCTAAGGTTGATCATTTAATCTCGGAAAATCCAGAAAATTCGACAGCTAAAGCTCGCACCTACACCCTAATTCAGTTCTTTGGGGTTTGTATGGCTCTTTGTGCTGCCCTGCAATCTGTTCCACCTGCACCTTAATAGGTGGTCAACTCATAGCTGCGTCCCAAAACTTCACTTTGGAATGTTTTTTAGGCTCAAAAAAAAAGTGTTTAGATTTAATGGTTTTATGGCCCATCAAATCCTGTGTGGTAGCCTCTAATTGCATCCAGGGACAGGAATTTCTTTAAAACCTTTTTTTCTTTTTTTCCTGACAGTTTAATAAGAATTTGCTAATATGCTGAGCATTCCTGGAACGCATTAAAAAAAAAAAAAAATTAGGTGGGTTTAGATTTTCTCTATTTGAGGTCCCAGCACTCCCTCATGTGGCATTTGTCCGCATTACAAGCCAGGAGCAAAAGGATAAATGAATATTTAATCTCATTTTTTTCCCATTTCTTTTTGACTTCCCATGTCTAAAAGGAGAAAAAAGAGTTAATATAACTCCATGGAAGAGGAAATAAAATTTCATTAAAGCTATTGTGCACGAAACCATAGCAATTTCCAAGGCTTCATGATAATATTCTTTAAAGTAGTAGGGAATATAGCAAACATTTTAACATTTCATTGATTAGTTCTTTGAGAAGCCAGAGAAGCTCTATTTATCATGTAAATGGAAATTTAACCTGAGGAGACCAACTATTTTATGTTCTAGCATTTGTGTTTATTATTATTTTCTTAAATATGTTAAATTTTTGAAGAAATTATTTTGTATTCTGCCCTGAAATTTGTATGAAGGACAAAACTTAGGAATCAAAATAATAGTAATAATATAAATTAAGCTCCTAGAGTTGCAGATAGATGTGTCACTATAAGCACAGCCATTGATGAGACTGTACATAAATATTAGAACAACTGTCAATTATTAAAACCTACAATTACTTCATCTACTGTAGTCACTTTTCTATCTGTAACATAATTATGACAAACTGCCTTCCATTCACTGTTGTCCAGTTATTTTTCTTCCACCTTAAAAGAGTTTTAGGAATGTTAATTTTTCTTTGTTTAAAATTTAAGCCCCTTTGATTGTGCTTTTGAATTTTGCCCAAGGCTCATATTTCTATGGCTTATTCCATCCTCTCAAAACTGAAACAATGAAACTATAAAAACAGAACTTTTATAAGACTACGTAGCACAGAGTTTGCCCCAGAGTTTGCTGTTGTTAAGTTTGGAAATGGTAGTAACTGACCAGGTAGGTTATTATGGGCATCATTGCAGAAGTGGTTAATAGCCTTGGGCGAGGTATTTAACCTCTCTGAGCTTTGGTTTCCACTTCCACAGGGGCTGGAGAAAGATCTTTGGGGTCTTGGGCTCACAAATCTTTTGACTGTTTTACAGGATAGATGAGATAATAGTTACAAATTGCCTGGTACACATTAATTGCTCAGTAAATGATGATAATCATTTTTCACAAGACGTGGCGCAGTGGTTAAGAGATTAGCTGCTAACTAAAAGGTTGGCAGTTCAAATCCACCAGCTGCTCCTTGGAAGCCCTATGAGGCAGTTCTACCCTGTCCTAAAGGGTTGCTATGGGTCGGATCAACTCAGCTTAACTCAATGGGCCACGAATCTGATTTTTGGTTTAACTTTTATGGGACTAGACTGCCATATCTTTCTCCCATGGAGCAGCTGGTGGGTTCGAACAGCCAACTTTTCAGTTAGCAGCCAAGCACAGTGCCACCAGGGATCCGCCTATTCATCTAGGATTGCCAAACTTAGTAAATAAACATACGGGATACATACAAGTTGGTGATTTGAACCCATCAAGTGGCTATGCTGGAGAAAGACCTGGCGATCTGCTCCCATAAAATTTTCAGCTTAAAAAAACCCTCTGGGGCAGCTCTACCCTGTTATATGGGGTCACCATGAGTTGGAAATCAACTGGACGCATCTAACAGCACGTACTGACTCACCATGTTCATAGAGACACTATGTTTAGACAGGATTGCTAAGTGATCACTAGTCTCTGAACTTGGCCCAACACTTTTTCTTAGCTAGGGGGCAAGGCCCTCGAGAAAGGAGCCTTAATTAGGAGTCCGATAATTAGGAGGGTGACAAAGAAGTCTTCCACTACAATTTCCCATAGATTTCACAATCTTTCCAAGTATCAGACTTTCTTTATGGAAAAGATGGAGTAAATCATAAAACAACTGCATAATTTAATGTTAATTTACTGAGTTTTCAGAAAGAAAGCCAGTTCTACTAAATATGAACATTCTTCAACTCTTAAGTTTGCTTGTGGCTATATATGGCCATCAGTTAGCATTTGTCTTGATTTTCATTCCTCCTGAAACCAACTCTGAGGCAAAGATATAAGTGCAATTCATTTATCTGGGCAGTGATCCCTAGGTGAGGTCAGAGAGTGCGCAGGTGAGACAGGGATGGAACGATAATCAATGAACAGTGTGTTAAAGAGCAAGTAGCTTCTGTGGGCATCTAGGGCTCGGTCCCACTGGAGAACACTTGGCAACAGTATTAGAAAATATTTCAGTTACCCTGATCAGAGGGTGAGAGAGTTGGGCTTTTTATCCACCAACTCATGTAAATTTTTGACTGAGGAATCACCTCTCACTCATCCACTCTCAACTCACCAACCCATGGGCATCTGCTGCCAGAGGAAATTTCCAACAAAAAGTTACTGGTTCTGACAGAAATGGTAAGTAACAAGGGAATACAAGTAGGGCACTGTGTTAGGCTGGATTCTCTAGAGAATCAAAACCAGGGAAGAGTGTATATACAGAGAGAGAGGGAGAACTTTTTTTCAAGGAAATGGCTCAGGCATTTGTGGAGGCTCGCAAATTCCAAATTCATGGGTCAGGCATCAGGCTGGAGGCTTCTCCTGACTCACGTGGTTGCAGGAGCTGACCAGCCCAAAATCTGCAGCTCAGGCAGCAAGCTGCTGGCTCACATCCCAAGAACTAGAGGTCAGTTGATGAAGAGTTGGATGCAGGGTCGAGAGAGAGAGAGAGAGTTTTGCCAGACCATCCATATATATTGGATGCAGGTCACACCCCCAAGGAAACTCCTTTTACATCAGACCACAAAATGGAGGTTAATTACGTAATATTGAGAACCATGGCTTCGCCAAGAGAACACTAACATTAGCCATCACAGCCCACCCCTTGTCAGCTTGGCACCTGTACATATCTCCTTAAACCATACATAATCTCTAAAGTCATACTCGTGGCTAACATAACACAACTAACATGCATACAACAGAAAGGGCACTAGCCCCGTTTACATCTTGTAAGTAATGGGATAAAAGAAGAAAGAAAACAGAAAATATTTGCTATATATATGTGTGTGTGTGTGTATACATATACATGTGTATATATAAAAATATATACATATACATACGTACATATATGCATATACGCATATACACGTATATTCGTATATACATACAGACATGGGTCGAATAACATCTGCTCAGGCAACATCCGACTGCATATACTCCATGGCCACATAAGCTTATAATAGAGCTCATAAACCTGATTGGAAAAAGGGACATAGCAGACGTAACCAGACATAGCAAACAGCTTTCCCCATGCAATGCATGTATCTCATGTCTCTTGTATAAAAAAGATTGTGCTGCCAGGTGTATAATGGTACAATACATATGTAACCTACAATACATATGTCTTGATAGTTATAATAAATGCCTGTGTTACTAACTTCTGTATGTACTGTAATTTCCATCATTATTTTAATGTGAACTTTCCCTACTTACAAATAAAAAGTTTACCATATAACAGAGTGTGCTATGACTTGTAGGCAGCAGCATCCAATGTCATGTTCACAAAACATCTAAATCACATAACGTCCTACCTCACAGAATGTATCATGGACATTAAGCTACACATGACTGTGTATATATGCATATATATAAACATTTTTTTTTTATAAACATATACGTATAATAAAACAAGGAAGAAATACTAATAGCAATTACAGTCCTCGTTTCTGCAACTGGTCATATGATCATAACTGGTATTTAGAAATATATTCTTCTACCCTATTCCCTTTGCCCTCAAAAGCACATCAGCTGATTGTGGTTCTTTGCCTGGTGGGGTGACTCAAGCCTTCATTCCTGAAGGGTCTGGGCCATTAGTAGTCATGCTGGATTTAGGTTGCTATAGTTTTCCATTGGCTTTAATTACAGGGCATGGTAGTACTAACAGATGCCCTAAGGGATCTACTGTATTCCAGGCATACTCTTCTTTACCTCCATTATGTAGTATTAATCTGATTTCCCCTTGGTAATTAGGATCAATTACACCAGCCAATATGGTAACTCCCTTCTTTGCCTGTTGATACAGAGGCATGAGAAGCTCAAAGTGGCTGGGTGGCATTCTTAACTTCCAGTTAAGTGGAACACATGTTGTGTCTCCAGGTGGTAGCATTCCTCCCTTTGGAACTAAGACTTCTAGACCTACCTACAGAGAACAAGTTCAAGAGGACAGGAAGCAAGCATTTTATGAGTGGGTGACTAGGGGTAATAGTGAGTGGTGCCACTCCCATTTCCACCCCTTGATTTCTGGACCCATGAATCCTGGTTATGGGAGAAATAACACCATATATTAGACACTGGTTTAGAGCATACACAGCTTCCTGGAGACCACTGACCCAAACCTGCAAAGTATTGCCACCTTGTTAGCACTGTAATTGTGTCTTTAGAAGGCCATTCCATCGTTCTATCAAGCTAGCTGCTTCAGGAGGATGGAGAACATGGTAACCCAACCCACTGCCATCGAGTCACCATGAGCATGGCCCCATTGCTGCACTTCATCTGCTGTGAAATGAGTTCCTGGATCCAAGGTAATGCTGTGTGGCATTTTGTAAGATATTCTGTAAGTCCATGGATGGTAGTTTTGGCAGAAGCATTGCATGCAGGAAAGGCAAATCTATATCCAGAGCAAGTGGATATCCCAGTAAGAACAAAACACTGCCCTTTCCAAGATGATATCAGTCCAATGTAATCAACCTGCCACCAGGTTGCTGGCTGATCACCTCAAGGGATGGTGTGAGATCAAGGACTCAGTGTTGGTTTCTGCTGCTGGCAGATTGAGCACTCATCAGAGGCTTTAGCCAAGTTGGGCTTGGTTAGTAAAAGTCTATGTTGCTGAGCCCATACATAACCTTCAGCCCTGGCACCATGGCCAATTTGTTCATGAGCCCATTGGGCAATATCAGGAGTGGCTGGAGAAAGAGAATGACTGGTTTCCACAGGACACGTCATCCTATCCTCTTGATTGTTAAAATCCTCTTCTGCCAAGGTCACCTTTCTGTGAGTATTCACATGAGACACAAATATCCTCACTTCTTTGGCCCATTCAGAAAGGTATATCCACATACCTCTTCCCCATACCTTCTTGTCACCAATTTTCCAATTGTGTTCCTTCCAAGTTCCTGACCTCCCAGCCAAACCACTGGCCAAACGGCTCATGACTCAGTATACAGTTGCACATCTGGCCATATCTCCTTTCAAGCAAAATGAACAGGCAGGTACACTGCTCAAATTCCTGCCAATTAGGAGGATTTCCCTTCGCCACTATTCTTCAGGGAGGTACCATAAAGGAGCTTCAGTGTTGCCACTGTCCACTTTTGAGTGGTGTCCGCATATCACATAGAACCATCTATAAACCAGGCATGCATTTTCTCTTCCTCAGTCAACTGATCATAAGGAACATGCCATGAGGCCATAGGTGCAGACTGGGAGAGGGAAGGCAGTGTGATAGGAGTGGAGACAGAGTTTGGCAGGGCTTTGCTCCTAAATCCTAAGGGTCTGTGCTCTGATTTACCAATAGAGGCCCACCAAAGACTTCAAACAGCATCTCTATTTTTCACTAACACTTCAAGCATTCATTGGATCAGCCAATCATATGGCCAAGTGGCAAAGTAGCTTGCAAGGCAGCCTGAACATGATGCAGAGCCTTCTCTTGTTCTGGGCCCCACTCAAAACTAACAGCTTTTCGAGTCACTTGATAGATAGGCCTGGTTGGAACACCCACATGAGGGATACATTGCCTCCAAAATCCAAAGAGGCCCACCAGGCATTGTGTCTTCTTTTTAATTGTAGGAAGGGCCAGATGCACAAACTTATCCTTCACTTTAGAAGGAATATCTCGACATGCCCCACACTACTGGACCCCTAGAATTTCACTGAAGTGGAAGGCTCCTGAATCTTTGTCTGGTTAATTTCCCACCTTCTTGCATACAAATATCTTACCAATAAATGTAGAGTCATTGATATTTCTTCCTTACTGGGTCCAATCAGAGTAATGTCATCAATGTAATGGACAAGTGTGACAGCTTGTGGAAGGGAAAGGCAATCAAGGTCCCAGTGGATTAAATTATAACCTAGTGCTGGAGAGTTGACATACTGCTGAGGTAGGACAGCGAAGGTGTATTGCTGGCTTTGCCTGCTGAAGCAAACTGCTTCTTGTGGTCCTTCAAAACAGGTGTGGAGAAAAAAGCATTAGCCAGATCAATAGCTGCATACCAGGTGCCAGGAGATATATTAATTTGCTCAAGCAATGAAACCACATCTGGAACAGCAGCTGTTATTGGACTCACAACCTTGTTAAGTTTTTGATAATCCACTGTCATCCTTCAAGATCCACTTGGTTTTTTGCACAGACTAAAGAGGCGAGTTAAATGGAGATGTGGTGGGAACCACCATCCCTGCATCTTTCAAGTCCTTGATGGTGCCACTAATCTCTGCAATCCCTCCAGGAATGCAGTATTGCTTTTGGTTTGCTATTTTCCTACATAGAGGCAGTTTTAATGGCTTCAGCTTGGCTTTTCCTACCATAATAGCCCTTACTTCACATGTCAGGGATCCAATATGGGGGTTCTGCCAGTTTCTAAGTATGTCTATTCCAGTTATGCATTCTAGAACTGGTGAAATCACTACAGGATGAGTTCAGGGACTCACTGAACCCACTTGTGATATAGACCCGAGCTAAGACTCCATTAATAACCTAACCTCCATATGCCCCTACTGTAACTGGTGGCCACAGTGATATTCTAGTTCTCCTGGGATTAGTTTCAGTTCAGAGCCAGCATCCACTAATCTCCAATAAGCTTTGTTATTTCCTTTTCCCCAATGAACAGTCACTCTTGTTAAAAAGAGGTCACAGATCCTTTTGAGGAAGGCTGGGAGAAAGACTAACAGTATATATTTTTGGCAGTACAGTGGGGTCATTTCTCAAGGAGCTCCAGCCTCTCCTTCATCCAAGGGGTTGTGGATGTGTAAACTGGCTCAAGTCTCGGTATTGATTGGAGGGCCGTGACTCTGTTTTGGTGATTCAAGTGACTGCCAGTCACTTGATCTTGAATTCTTCCGCTTGTACAGATCAAGTAAATATTTAGTAGCTTTCCTATTTATTTGACTCCTGGGGACACCGTGACTAAGTGGACAATGCCATAAGTCCATATAAGTCAAACTATTCTGAGTACTGTTTTGACTCTGCTGTCTATTACGGTAAAAATGCTCACTTTACCTCTGTCAATTAAGTAAGTGGCGCCACTTGGCTTCTACCACCACAGGGTCGAATTACCCCATTGTAGTTGGGTGTCTTAGTTCAATTAGGCCAGTTCTCACTGTCAAATCTGACTGACATAAAATAGCAATCAATAGTATTCAAGGATGCTAGGACTCCCTTCACAAATTTGTTCCTCACCACTGTGGTAGAAGGTGTGTCCTCTGGACACTCCACACGTGGGTCTGTGGGCCCAGCTTTATAAATTCACTCTAACATGCCAATTTCCCTAAGCCTTTGAATGCCTTCTTCTACAGTATGCCAAGGCAGGCCTGGCCTATCAACTTGATTTTGTGTGGGCCACTGTGAAATCCATACTTCAGTGAATCAAGCAAATAAACTATTAGATCCTTTTCTAACCTCCTAAGTCGAAACATTAAATGAAGAATCTGTGCTTAGTGAGCTCATACCAATAAATTCAGACTGATCCAACTTTATGTTCCTTGCACATTGTCCCATTCCCTTAATAGCCATTCCCACACATATTCCCCAGGTTTCTGTTTGTACATATTAGAAAAGTCAAGCAGTTCTTTTGGAGTGTAGCATACCTCCCCCTGGGTCACATTTTGTACTTCACCTCTCAGAGCTCACTGAAACTTAAGCATAGTTATAGGTCTAGACAGGAGCCCTGGTGGGGCAGTGGTAAAGCACTCAACTGCTAAATGAAAGGTCAGCAGTTCGAACCCACCACCCACTCTGTAGGAGAAAGATGTGGCAGTTTGTTCTGTAAAGATTATAGCCTAGGAAACCCTATGGGGCTGTTTCACTCTGTGCTATAGGTTGTTATGAGTCAGAATTGGCTCAATAGCAACAGGTTTGTTTTTGCTGTTTTTTTTTTTTTTTTTTTTTTTGTATAGCTCTAAAAGAAAAATGGATGGTGGGGGTGGATCCCGGGGACATTCAGCACTGTCTTGTAAGACATGTACCTCAGCCGATGCCCCAGGCAATCTCTAGGCTCCACCCCATGCAATATCCTGGACAAAATCTCTTCAGGCACAGCTGGGTTAACCTCATCAGGCAGGGGTAGAGAGAGAACAGTTTTACTGGTGAGGGTGGTTTAGCAGACTAAGTAATCTCTTCATACAGGAGTAAGAGGGCTAGTTCTGTTAGCAGGAGTGATTCAATGGGATTTAGGGACTCAGCGTCCCCAGCTTCATGATTTCTGCCCCTATGTCCTCATCTCAAGTTCCAGGATTCCATTTCTTCCCAATCAGTGTCTTCACTTTAACATCAGACACCCTTCCCAGTTGAGAATTCAATTGGCATTGTAATTCAGCTACTCTTACAATAAGGCTCTGGATTAGGTTTTTGGCAATATCAGCGCTGTAACTAAAAGAAATAAGGCTTTCTTTCAGGGCACAAGGGGCAACTTTCAGGTCTTGTATGCGGTGTTTAAGCTGTGACTCTGAAGCTTTGAGCTCATTCCTTTCTTTCACTACTTTGCCTAGCAAAAGCAAGACCAACAAACCAGCTTCCTTATACTTCTTATTCTGACGAAATGCTAGAAAAGTATCAAATATGTAATCACCCAGGGCCTTATCTCTGACAAGTATTCGGTCCAGTAGTGTTAATATCTTACATATTTCTATTGCCACCTGGATTAGCAGTGCCCGCTTTAGTACTGGAGGCAGAGTCATCAGTGCCTTTAAGACTAGCCAGACTTGAGAACTAATTCAGAAAACTCGTCTTTACAATTTTGTTCCTCTAGAACCACTCTCAGGACAAAATGTCTTAGGCTGGGTTCTCTAGAGGAACAAAAACAGTGAAGTATGTGTATATATGTAGACACACACACACATAGAGATTTAGTTCAAGGACATGACTCACTCAGTTGTGGAGGCCGGCAAGTTCCAAATCCGTGGGTCAGGCATTAGGCTGGAGACTTCTCCTGACTCACATGTTTGCAGGGGCTAACGAACCCAAGATCATCAGGTCAGAGGTGGGCTGCTGGCTCACAGGGCTATTGGAGCTGGCGTATCCCAAAATCTGCAACTTAGGCATCAGGCTGCTGGCTCATGTCCCAAAAACCGGAGGTCAGATGATGACCAGTCAGATGCAGGATCAAAAGCTTTGCCAGAACATCCATATACATTGGATACAGGCCACAACCTCAACGGAACTCTGTTTACATCAGATCACAACATGGAGGATAATTACATAGTACTGAGCATCATGGGCTAGCCAAGTTGACGCATAACAAGAACTAACACAGACACCAACAGCTTTTGTTCCAGCCACACAGCCCTTCCCTTCCAAGTAACCCATTCATCTCACACCCAAAACATATCAACCAAAGAATATTATCAGCTGATGGCCACCAGCTTCTAGGATTAGTCTAAATATTAAATAGACTAACAATCCACACATAGTAATTAGAACATAGAGGAAAAGCTTAAGAATACTGAAATCCTTGAGGGAGTTTTCTACTCCAAATTTGGAAGATAAACTGTGATGTGACTGCCCAAACAGAAATCTGACCCAGGATCTGAGATCCTTATGGGCAGCATGTATAGCCTTTCATTGTCATTTCCAATTCTTCTGTGTCCTCAATGTCAACACACCTTCCAAATATTTGTCAGACATTCTACTCTCTTGGGGGAGGGTAGGTTGCTTTGCGCTCATCTAAGGAAATAAATTAATCATTCCTACAGTATTATAATCAATAGATAGATGTGTTTCCCTACATGACATTTTATAGGAAATAAAGCATAATGTGGTTAGGAGCCCAGGCTCTGGAGCCAGAATGCCTATGTCTGAGTCGCAGCTTTATCATTTATGAATTGTGAGACCCTGGGCAAGTTACTCATCCACTATGTGCCTCAGTTTCTCATGTGTAAAATGGGCTTAATAATAGTACCTACCTCTTTGGGCTGCTCTGAAGATTCAAAGGCTTAGTGTTTTTAATGTACTTAAACTAGTGCCTAGAGCTTGGTAACAGCCTTACAAGTGTTTGTTAAATAAATCCAATAGGCATTGAATAATCCCTTATGGTCAGTGCCTGGAGAAATAATTCTGGATCAAATAGTCCTGCTTGGGCTATCAAACTGCAGTTTCTAAGTAAATTTCTTCTCATTTTTCTTCCCAATTACCCCTATTACTCAGAGCACGGAGCTTGGACCCACTGGAAGTGAGTTGGAGGGTAAACCCTGTCATTTATTAGCTATGAAAACCTGCTTTCTCTGGAACTCGAGCTCTTTATCCATAAAATGGGGACAATGACACCTGTCAAATATCAAATAGAGTGAAAAATCATTCGTAGGCTCCAAGGTGTCTTACCAAGTGAGATTTGTTGACAGCCTTCACCACTCCCTTTCCTTCACTTCTATTCCCTTCATTGTTCCTTCTCCACTTTTCTCTCTTCTTTTCAATCTAATTTTTATTACCTTCTTCTTCCAAAATAATTCATACAAAATGCTATGAGGAGGGACCAAAAATAAAAGACTATAAAGTCAGGAGTAATCCCACCACTCCCAAGAAACATTCTTAAACTATAGTGTGCCTTCCTGGTCTTTAAAAATGTATTTTAGGGCATTAGAACTGTTCATAACTGTCTTTTTAAAAGCTGGTATATCGTAACATCTTCCCATGTCATTACAACTTTTCTAACCATAATTCTTTTAAAGTTTATCCCATTTTTTGTGCACCCTAGTTTTTGCAACCAATCTCCTATTATGGGACTTTTGGGATTTTTCTCAACTTTTCTCCTACTAAAAATAATAGAGGCATACACATCCTTGCAGATATGTTTTCTTCAAAATTTTAATTATTTCCTTGGAATTCTTAGAAGATAATTTGCACATCACATGGAATTCCCATTTTTAAAGCATTGACACACAGAGCCAAATTATTTTCTAGAAAGATTGTTACATTTTACATCAGTATCGGAAAACATATATTTCTTTCCTAACGTCATCATACTGTACCATTTTAAAATAATAATTTGATATTCAAGGAAAATGCAATTTTAATTTATAATTCATTGATTATTAGCAAAATTGAATGTTTTTCATATATTCATTGGCCAATTTTATTTCTCCGTTGTTAAATTTCTTCTTTATATCTTTTGTCCAGTAATGTCTTTTTGTCCATTTTGGAGTTTTTTTTTTTTTTTTTTTTTAAATAATGTTGCAGATGAAGGTTTACAGAGCAAATTAGTTTCTCATTAAACAATTAATACGCATATTGTTTTGTGACATTGGTTGGCAACCCCACGTCAACACTCCCTTTCTCGGCTTTAGTTCCCCATTACCAGCTTTCCTGTCCCTTCCTGCCTTCTTGTCCTTGCCCCTGGGTTGATGTGCCCATTTAGTCTCATTTTGTTTTGTGGAACTGTCTAATCCTACTGAGTTAAAACGGTGTCCAAGGTCTATACTCTCATGGTTTCAAAAGTCTCTGTAGACTAGTAAGTCTGGTTGTTTTTTATTTTGTGAGTTAGAATTTTGTTCTACATTTTTCTCCACCTCTGTCCAGGACTCTCTATTGTGATCCCTGTCAGAGCAGCCGTTGTTGGTAGCCGGGCACCATCTAGTTGTGCTGGTGTATGTTATTTTCTTATTCAAATATAATGGCTCTTTATGTGGAAAGGATGTTAACCCTTTATAGTCTCATATTTTTTTCAGATTTTTTTTCCATTTGCCATTTGCTTTCGATTTTTATAGAAATTTGACAGCACAAAAATAAGCTCTTATGTTGATTTATTTGTTTTTGTTTTAATGATTGTTTTCTATGGCATCATGCTTAGAAAGGGCTTTCTATCCCAACTTTAAATAGACATATATTCAGTTAGTATCTCCCTTTTTTTTTTCCTACCTAAGTTTCAGAATTACAAACATCTGGGATTCCAAAGCCCCTTGTCTGTGTGTGGTCTTAGAATAAAGAAATGGCTAGCCTTTGACCTAGGTCTGCTCAGAACCCTTTCATGGGTCATTTTGATTCCCTTGGCAGCATTCTGTGGAGTCACTTCAAGGAAGGAGGTAAATCAAGACCCAAAATTCATATAATCAAAGTGTTATAAAGTGTTATTTCCTGTCCTACTTGGCATCAAAAGGCATCAAATAGAATGCATTACCAAATTGTATATGAATTTCTGAGGCAGAATTTAGGGAGATTTATCACTACTCATAGCTTTTCAAATGTTCACATTCGGGGGGGCTGGGAAGTTAATAAATTAGCCCTAATAAGGAATTCTGTGGTAGAATTCTCATCTCCCATGCGAGAGACCCAAGTTTGATTCCCAAATAATGCTCCTCATGCACAGCTACCACGCACAGCTACCAGCCACAGCTACCACACAGCTACCACGCACAGCTACCAGCCACAGCTACCATGCACAGCTACCACGCACAGCTACCAGCCACAGCTACCATGCACGCTACCACGCACAGCTACCAGTCACAGCTACCAGGCACAGCTACCACGCACACTTACCACGCACAGCTACCAGCCACAGCTACCATGCACAGCTACCAGCCACAGCTACCATGCACACCTACCATGCATAGCTACCACGCACAGCTACCAGCCACAGCCACCAGCCACAGCTACCACACACAGCTACCACGCACTACTACCAGCCACAGCTACCACGCACAGCTACCACACACAGCTACCACGCACAGCTACCACGCACAGCTACCAGCCACAGCTACCAGACACAGCTTCCAGGCACAGCTACCACACACGGCTACCACACACGGCTACCACACACGGCTACCAGCCATGGCTACCATGCACGGCTACCATGCTCAGCTACCAGCCACAGCTACCACACACAGCTTCCAGGTACAGCTACCACCCATGGCTACCATGCATGGCTACCACACATGGCTACCAGCCACGGCTACCACGCACAGCTACCACAGCTACCATGCACAGCTACCACGCAGAGCTACCAGCCACAGATACCACACACAGCTACCACGCACAGCTACCAGCCACAGTTACCAGGTACAGCTACCAGACACAGCTTCCAGGCACAGCTACCAGGCACGGCTACCACCCACGGCTACCACGGACGGCTACCAGGCACAGCTACCGTGCACAGAGGAGGCTTGCTTGTTGCTATGATGCTGAACGGTTTCAGCTGAGTATCCACACTAAGATGGACTGGGAAAAAAGGCCTGGCAATCTACTTCAAAAAAACAGCCAGTTAAAACCCTATGGCTCACAATGATCCATTCATACTGCCCATGGGTTCGCCATGAGATGGGGGCCAACTCAACAGCCTCTAACAGCATAACAGATAAGGAATTGCTTTATATATTTGTATTTCTCTCCATTTCCCCATAAGACAGAAAGGAAATGTAAAGAACCATGGTTCAAAATGATGGCAGGAGAAATACCCAACCAGCAATGGTGTCACCAGCGTTGATGCCACTCAGTGCAATAACTCACCCTCCATCGATCTCCTGTACCAGGCCATACAGAATCCTTAGTAATTTTTTTTGTGCTAATGTTACTTATAAACCATACCACAATATTGCAGCTAAAACACCAGAAAATTCGACAAAATGAGCGACTACAAAAACACCAGCAGCAAAGAAAACAACAGTGTGTGTCGTAACATGTGCAGACAAAACCACTTGACTTGAAGCATTATTGTAATTGGGTAATAATGACAGCTCGGACCAGAGTGCATTAAAAAGTTCAAAAAGTAAATTGGCATAGAGTTTTAGTCTTGTAGGTATATTGATACATATAAGCTGGGCTTACGAAAAATGTTTTTGCTGTTACAAATAACTACAGGGATATTTATATTAAAAATAATAAATTTCTGCCAAAACACTGCACAAAAATCTTATAGACAGCGATTTTGGTGTCACCCCCCTCTGACAGTGTCACCCAGTGTGGTCTGCACCACCCCCGCCCTGTGCCCCCTAGCGATGCCTCCGCTAACCAGGTCGCTGAATTTGCTCTTTCACTGTGAGAATCACTTTGGTTTGAGGAAAGCAGTAAGGGATTTGAGACGAGGAGGTTGACTTCAGTGTCTACTATGATGTAGCTGTGTGACCTTAGACAAGTCATTGAATTACTCGGTTTTATGAGATGTTGACAGTAATACTCACAGTAATAACTAATAGCTATTGAGCCACTATTCTGCACCAGGCACTGTTTTAAATACTTTATATGTATGAACTAATTTAATCCTTAAGCAATCCAGTAAGATAGTGTCATGGATTGAATTGTGTCCCCAAAGAACATGTGTATCAATTCGGCTAGGCCATAATTCCCAGTATTGTGTGATTGTCCATCATTTTATCATCTGATATGATTTTCCTGTGGGTTGTAAAGCCTACCTCTATGACGTAGATAAGATGGATTAGCAGCAGTTATATAGGGTTGCTATGAGTCAGAATTGACTAGAAGGCAATTGTTTTTTGTTTTTTTTTTGGTTTATGTTGATGAAGTCTACAAGATTAGATTGTGCCTTAAGCCAATCTCTTTTGAGATATAAAAGAGAGAAACGAGCAGAGAGACAAGGGGACCTCATACCACCAAGACAGCAGTGCGGAGAGCAGGACCCAAGGTTCCTACACACAGAAGGTCCGAGACCAGGGAAGATTGATGACAAGGACCTTCCTCCAGAGCCGACAAAGAGAAAGGCTTCCCCTGGAGCTGACACCCTGAATTTGAACTTTTAGCCTACTAGACTGTGAGAGACTAAACTTCTGTTTGTTGAAGCCATCCACTTGTGGTATTTCTGTTATAGCTGCACCAGATGACTGAGACAGCTAGCAACTACTTTACCCCCATTTTATGGCTGAGGAAGCTGAGGCACAGAGAGAATATCCCGCCCAGAGTTACACAGCTAGAAAGTGGAGGAGCAGGTTGTGCTAGAACAGGCATTTTGATGGCAGAGCTGATGAGTTTAATTTTTCTGAGTGCAAAAACAACCAGGGAAGTGCTTGTCTGCCACATACAGAGAAGGAAGTGACTAAATGCCCACCGCCTTCCACCCCTTTGGGTGAGATCTCTCCCTACCTCGCACAGTTGCAAGCTCTCCATCCACATGAGCCATGCACTGCATGGCTGTAGCCCCAACGCATATTGGCATGCTGACCCTCTGTCCTAAGACAGACGTTGACAGGTCCATTTCAGCAACATTCCGGAGCATCCGTGGATATAGCTTCCACCTAGTATTAAAAAAAAAAAAAAAAAAAAGTTTTCCAAATTTAAAAGTATAACAGAAGCTTTAACATTACATATTAGTTAAAAAGAAAAAAAAAGGTTTTTTTTTTGTATTTTCCATCAAGCAAGCTACTAATCTAAAAGAAAAGAAGCTATCTTTACTCTCTGTTAGGGTAGAAATTCAGCAATAAGATAATAATAAATTTCTCGAGACATTTGTCTATTAAGATATAATTTACATGTAGTAGAATTCACCCATTTTAGTAGAAAGTTTTTGAGTTTTGACATACAGTCATGCAACCACCACCACAACCAAGATCTAGTTCAATCATTCCGCCCCCAAATTCCCACTTTCCTTTGTAGTGAAACTTTAGCCCCACCCCAACCCCTGACAACCACTGAGCTGGTTTTCTATTCCTGGAGTTTGCTTCGAGAGAATATCATATAAATGAAATTATACAATACGTAGCCTTTTGTGCCCGACTTCTTTCATTTAACATAATGCTTTGAGATTCATCCATCCGTTGTTGTATCCATCAGTAGTTCATTCCTGTCGGCTGATGAGCAGTATTTCGTTGAATGGAGGCACCACAGTTTGTTGGGTCATTTCCAGTTTAGGGCCATTATAAATAAAGCCACTCTAAATATTCGCTCACAGGTTTTTGTGTGAACATAGTTTTCATTTCACTTCCCCCAAGCCACTTTGAAGATGGTATAAAAGGTATGCTTGGTAAAGTAAAGGGTCATGAAAAAGAGGAAGACCCTCAAGGAGATGGATTGACACAGTGGCTGCAATAATGAGCTCAAGCATAACAAAGATTATGAGGATGGCGCAGGCAGTGTTTCGTTCTGTTGTGCGTAGAGTTGCCATGAGTCGGAACCAAGTTAACAGCACCCAATGATAGCAACATACTAAGGTGTGAGGTTAAAATAGGGTTTAAGAAGATGTGGTATGTCTACTTTGTTTTGTTTTGTTTAAATAATAGACAGTAGCTTCAGGCAATCGTTTTATATTATAATTTAGTTCCTTTAAAAGCCCTGAACTGAGTGTTTACCCACTGAAGTACGCATGATGATGAGAGAAAAGATATATATATATATATAAAGTATTTTAAGCTTAACTAAGCATTTTCCTCAAAAATGTTATCTGGCAGAGACTGGAATTTTTGGTTGAAAGAACTTTTGGCTCCTGAGCATTATTTTAAATGACTTTTTCTGTGATTCTTCTGTGTTCAAGAAAAATTATCAATAAACTAACAACCGAAAATTCGCTAGTAAAATTTACAGGAGAACTCGTTCTCTTTTTTCCCCAGCAAAATTTGTATCTCCAGTCTGTTTGAGTTTACTTTTCTCTTCATTAGTAACTGATTAAAACTGGAGAAAACACAGGACTAGACTCTTTGTAACGAGCAGTGGTACCGTAAACGTCTGCTATACACACATACAAGCACGTGACGAGCATCCACCTCCCTCTACTTGGATTTAATTCCGCTTCCAGAAAGAGGAAGATTTTTAGTAAATTTAGTGAACTATGATTTAGCAATGGTGTGACCAAAAGAAATGGAACTTCCAAAGTCCTTAACTGAAGCATACTTCCTACAGCGAAAGAAAAAAAATTGCCTTAAAGTAGGTTTGTGGAATCTCTAAGGTTCTGAAATCTAACCCTTCCTCATATAATAAAGTAAAAATATCCAGTCCCTGAAAGGCATCATAGAGAAGTTTTACTGTGCGGTTTCTTTGCAATTCCTTTGAACATCATAATTGCCATTGTTTTATGACACATGACAGGCTTTGTTGCTGGAAGTCTCTTCTTCTTGACTGATCCTCACAGAGTGATTCTTTGATCTCCATGTTGAAGGGGGAGAGGCAGAAGCCTTGAAGAAAGTTTTTATTACCAGTCTTCTCTAAGTGTATGATTAGAATGAGAGAAAAAGATTTTAATAGCCATTGGCATGCCAGCCTTGGAAGGCACTGATATTTATTTAGAGCTGGAGAAACAATGAAAGCATTTATGTCAGGAACACACAAAGCTGCAAGACATCTGGGTGGGTGTGTGTGGGTGTGGGTGTGTGTGTGTGTGTGTGTGTGTGTATGAGGCCGAATGGGCATTTTTCTAATGGGCATTTTTCTATGTTGAATCTGCGTTTACAAGACAAGGCTCAATCCATTTCAAGGCAGCAGTTCTACGCTCGTCCACTTGGTGGCGCCATCACTTTAATAATGTGTTCTTGTTTCCCTATAAAACGTTTTCTGTTCTGAGGATGACATTACAGGGGCTCCTCCACCAATCTGCAAAATGCAGTTCTCAGGCAACATTAGATAAAATCAATGGAGTGGGGAAACGCATGTTCTCTAAATAGTCCTCCACGTTTTCATCTTTTCCAAAGGGCAAACACAACTGACCTTATCAGCTAGCTCCGATAGCTTTTCAAGTCCCACCCGAACCTCCAATTTAAGTGACTTTCCCACAATCAATCATACATGAAATACTAGCTTACAATAACCTTACACTGTCCTCTATGGGGCCTCCACTTTGGAAAAAGGATATGGGGATTGATGAAACAATTGAACCGATTGAATAATAAACAGTTTTCAAAGATGGGAAATAAGATGCCTGGGTAAAGGAAGGGGGGTGAAGGTGGGTATCCTCTAACAGGGCTTTTGGCCTACACCTCACCTCCGACAAGGCTCTCAGATTTAACTTATCAACAAATCAGATAACAACAAAACACCCCCGGAGAGGTGGGTGCTCTCACTGAAGGAAGACGCTCAAAAAAGCTTTGACCTTATTGGAGCACACAAGCCAAACACAGCGAATCAATGTTTTGTCAGTCTTGTGACACAGTCCTATTGCATGCCATTTTCTCCCCATGAATCTATAACTCTAAAAATTCAAAACACATCAAACAGCAGACCCCAAATTCTCTTAAAAAGACCAGACTTAATGGTCTGACTGAGACTAGAATGACCTTGGAGGTCATGGCCCCCAAACCTCCGTTAGCCCAAGACAAGAACCATTCCCAAAGCCAACTCTTCAGACAGGGATTGGACTGGACTATGGGATAGACAACGATACTGGTGAAACGTGAGTTTTTTGGATCAAGTAGACACGAGACTATGTTGGCATCTCCTCTCTGAAGGGGAGATGAGAGGGTAGAGGGGGTCAGAAGCTGGCTGAATGGACACGAAAAGAGAGTGGAGGGAAGAAGTGTGCTGTCTCATTAGGGGGAGAGCAATTAGGAGTGTATAACAAGGTGTTTATAAATTTTTGTATGAGAGTCCAACTTGATTTGTAAACTTTCACTTAAAGCACAACAAAATTAAAACACACACACACACATCAAACACAGTGTTTGCAATCTTAGTTTTCTCCATGCATTTTTAAAAATTTTGAGAGATTTAAAATTTCTAACTAGATCTTTATCAACCTCTTATACAACCTAGTAAAGAAGAACCGTCATTTAAGTGAAGAAAAGAAAGCACGGTAAGCATATTTAAGTAATAAAAGCATTTTAAAATGGCCCATTGCTATAAAAGAGAGGTTCTGGGATGTGTAGGCCCGTGAACCCCCTGAAACTGAGTGTGATTGTACGTGTGAGAGAGAGAGAGAGAGACCACTCGTCTGGAAAATGAGGCCACCCTTTAGGAAACTCAAAAAATAAATAAAAGAGAGAGAGGAGGAAGTAGAAGAGGAGAAGAAAAAATTGTAATGTCCTGCAATAGAGCCAGGATATGAAACGTTTTTCATGTGGATCTTCCAAACCAAGAGACAATCAGCTGCTTTTCCAATGCAAGAGCAGGCAGCAGCTTACTCCCCTGCCGTGGAAAGCAGCAGAAGGTTGCTGCCACGCTTAAGCCTGGGAGAAGAATATTGAAAATGTCACCAGTGAGTTCATATTGCTTCCCAAATATCAAAGTGAAAGAGTGATCTCACTTTTCCCCATTGGCTATTTAAAAAAACACACAATTTTCAGTGTCAGTAGGTAATACAGCAGGAAGGAGAAGAGCTTCCTATTCTGAAATCATGAGGACTTCTAAATGCCCAATTTGTAGAATTGTTTTCCATCTGCGACAATTTCTGAGAAAGCCACAAAATACGTGCCAACCATGGTTGAGAAGGACAGGTTGAGTTAATGCCTAAGAGCAACAAAGTGCTGTACGTTCTCAAATTAATTCCAATCAGGGAAGATCAGGCATGGTCTCCAGGAGGCAAAACCAGTTTGCCCTCGACTTTTAACATAAAGGTTAGCGATTCAAACCCACCCAGTGGCATCAAAGAAGAAAAGCTTGGAAATCTGCTTTGGTAAAGATTCTACACTGTAACATGTGAGGTGGCCATGAGTGAGAATCGACTCTACAGCAGCACTAGGGAACTGTGTTCTTCTGGGTGAGTCCACCTGTTGGACTTTATTTGGAGTTTTTTTTTGTTTTTTTTTAATTGGCCACAAGTATATTGGTCCAAGAAATGTCATTCGAGCAACTAACTGCTGGGTCATATGAGTGGCCCGTGTCCCAGAACTCCTAAAAAGTGGTTTACAGAGCTGAGCACAGAGAGAGAAATGTCACTCAGTGGAGTCGCTGTGGTTGCTGTCAGTGCGATAATTCATGGCGTCACCCCCCATGGACCTCCTCCCGTACCTGACCATACAGAATCCTTAGTAATGTTTTTGTACTGTTACTTGTAAATCATAATTTCTGTATATCACTCCTGTTTGTTTAATTACTACTTCATTCTCAGAGAAGTTATTGATAGAACTTCACAAATACTAATTACTACAATATTGTAGCTAAAATACCAGAAAATTTGACCAAAGCAGCGAGTATAAAACCACCAGCAGCAATGAGGACAACATTGCATTGTATCATGTACAGAGGAAACCGATTGATTCGAAGCGTCCTTATAATCGGGCAATAATGACAGCTCTGACCAGAGCGCATTAGAAGGTTCAAAAGTAAACTAGCATAGAGTTTAGCCTTGTACATATATTGATACATGTAAGCTGGGCTCAGGAAAAATTTTTTGTTGTTATAAATAACTATAGGGATATCTTTATTGAAAAATACTGAATTTCTGTTGAAATGCTGCACAAAAATTTTATAGACCATCATTTTGGTGTCACCCCTCTGACAGTGTCCCCTGGTGCACTCCACACCCCCACACCCTCTAATGATGCCACTACTGTCACTATGAATGCCCTTTTGTTGTTCACGGAGGGGGGGCAGCGTAGGGGTTTATAAGTGTCACATGCGTGTTAGAAATGACTTGACATTGTGTAACAATAGTTGATCTGAAATTCGATGGGGTTTTTTTGCAGCCTTCATTAGCATCAGGATGAGAGATTTCAGATGGATTGCCTTTATCTCATCAACCCAAAGCCACCACCACCCCAGCAGAAAACCTATTCATAGGTTCACGTGACCAACTAGAAGACACAGGATGAGGAATCAAGGGTCACCCAGCAGTTACACAGCAAAAGAGGACCTGAGGTTTTCGGTAGGTAACGGCCCCTAAGTTTGCTGCAATAAAAACTTCTCAAATGGGTGATAATAAAATAGCATCAGCTCCTCCAGGGAAAGCTGGTTAACACAGGTTTGCCTTTCTCTCTCTCTCTTTAAAGCTGAGCAAAAGAGACCGGCGAAGAATTGCAAACTCCTTATCTCTCCTGTCCCTAAGTTACTCAGAACATACTTTAAAAACCCAGTTGCCGTGGAGTCGACCCCCTGGGTAGTGCAGTTAATGTGCTCAGGTGCTAACCTAAAGGTTGGAGGTTCGAGTCTACCCAGAGGTACCTCGGAGTAAAAGCCTGGTGATCTACTCCTGAAACATCAGACACTGAAAACCTTATGGAGCATATGGGGCTCCAACACACATGGGGCTGCCAGGGCATAGGTAGGAGGGGACTACTACTCACTCAGGTACCATGAGATACTTTCCAATTCATAATGTGGAAACTACCAGAGCCTTCTGTTGCTCCCATTAAAGTTTCTAGAACGTCTAGGATTGCAAAGGTGGTTTCTACTACTATCAAAGTAGTAGCTGTACTACTTTGCTCCCTCCCTGAGGCTCTTTTCTGGGCCATTTTGCATCAATTCAACCAACCAGCATTATGGACGCCAAAAGTCAGTGCTTGTCCATTGGATTATAAGATCACAGGGATAGGAACTTTCTCTGTTTGGTTCACCACTCTATTCTCAGCATGTAGTACAGCATCTGGTCCATGGAGATGCCTGATAAATGGGAGCTAATTAATTAACTAGCATGGGATGAAGGCATTAAAGGGAGAGGAAGACTATATATAAATGGAGTAGGTGGTCACCTGAGCATTGTGACTTAAAGAATACTAAGAGACACCAACACAATGAGTCTGTCAAGGGCTTGAAATTTCCTTGGTTTAACTGACTTATTGGGTTATAATATTGTTTTCAGCAGGCCACTAACAGCCAAAACACATACCTGGTGAACCAAGTTGACATGGGCCAGAAAAGGGGCATCCCCCAGGACAGAATATTTTTAAGAAGCCCAAAATATTTATGATTAGGGAAGATCATGCAAAATTTCAAGCTTTCCATTCCTAGCCAACATGTTCCTTTATGTCTTCCCAGGATTTATTGAACTTATTTGGGTCTCAGGGAAAATCTGAGACAAAGTCAAGGCTTGAAGGGGACTGGGAGAGTCCCCCCTCTTCCCGCATTCCCATTCTCAGGCTCTGATACTGCTTTGCAGATGAATCAGTGCTTCTCGCTGAGGAACACACTGGTTAGAATGATTTGATTCCTCCTAATTTACATAGAAGCAGTTCCTGGCTTGCAAAAATGGTTAAATGCTCAACTACCAACCAAAAGATTGACAGTTGGAACCCACTCAGAGGCGCCCCAGAAGACAGGCCTAGCAATCTGGTTCTGAAAATCCTATGGAGCAGTTCTAACTCTGCACACGTGGGGTCACCATGAGTCGCAATCAACGAGATGGCAACTAACAAGAACAACAATGACAAAAATTTACATATACAAAAGTGATTTTGCTCTAGGCTAAAGAAGAAACCAAGAAGGAAGGCAGATTCTTTCCCCTTTGTACTTTTCTACCTTTTATCTTTAATTTATCACCACCCATGAGTACACACAGAATTCATCAGCTTTGCTAAGGGCTATAATGGCAGCTGGATGACAGGGGAAGGGTTCAGTGTATTTAAGGCTCTCCTCCACCATCCCAGCAAATGAACTGTTTTTGTAACTGCTGAGAGAAAAACACTCCTTCAAAATTACTTTACTTCTTGTTTTTGTTACAAACAGAACACATAAACTATGATACCCACCATCTTGTGCTTTGAAATATGAAAGGCAAGGGAGAAGCTAATTTGGGAACAGAGATGAACGTTTTGGGAGGGGAGATAAAACAGCAAAGTTCAAAGATTAATGCCACGTAGACAAATTGAAATCTAAAGTGGAAGTTTAGACAACAGTAATCAAAATAAATGATAACGGAAAGCCGGTGGTATGGGAACATTTAAGACAACAATCTGATCTGGTTCAGCCAGATAAGATGGCAATCTTGGGTTTACTGCTGTTTATACACCGTGAACATAGGCGCTCACTGTCATACTCAGAGAAGAAGAAAATGGCCCCCTCAGAATTTATCGCCATTTTTATATCTAGTTAAATTAATTACCTACATACTTGCAAGCAAGGAATTATTATTATTCAAGATTCTCAGGCTTGGAATATTTTAAAACACAATAAAAGCCCAAGATTTTTTACAGCCCCAAGAATTTTCACCTCCCAAGTAAGCACAGATCTAGACAAATAACTCCACACTATTAAAATAAAGCTAGAAGACCTTATTTTGGTACAGTGTCTGCGTGTCAATTATTTTCAAATATAAGTTGTCTTACCTGGAAAATGCTGTAACATTATCAGCCAAGGTTTCCTGATCATTTGCCCCAGACCTATAATAGTCATATACTGACTTTGGCAGTACTGATTTAGCATGTTGTTCATAATCATTAATACAAAGTAGCCGAGGGAACATTTTTGCAGGTGACAGCAACCCCAGTTTTTTTTAATTTATTCTGCATTGCCTTCTACACCCTGACAATTCCGTTATTTGTCAATCATTAACAGACTTTTTCCAAAGTTCAGATTTAGTTCTCTATTGCTTACATGAAAAAGAGCAAACATATGCTTAGACTTGGAAATTTCATACACCTAAGTCACAGGAAATTGGGGTTGGGGAAGCAGCAGAAGGGGATTAATAAAACTAGTTGCCTTCTGGTCGACTCTGACTCATGGTGATCCCATGTGTTTCAGAGTAGAACCGTACTCCCTAGGGTTTTCAAAGGCTGATTTTTTCGGAAGTAGATCACAAGACATGTCTTCTGAGGCACCTAGGAGTAGACTCAAACCTCCAACCTTTAAGTTACCAGCTGAGTGCATTAACTATTTGTACCATCCAGGGACTCCAGAAGGAAATTGGATGTCAGAAAAAAACATAGAGGAATGACTTAAAAGGTAAGGACTAGAGAAGCCCTTTCATGAAACACTCTTGGCGTAGCTTTGCCTAAGGCTGCTTCTTTCTACACTTTGTGTGCCTTTGCTCTTTGTTCGGTACCTGGAAAGGCTGCTCACTCATTTTTCTTCCACATTTGTATCATATGTTTTTCCTGTGACAAAGTGCTTATGAAATGAATGAGACACCCAGTAAATATCGGGCTTTTTTTTTTACACAAGATGAAATTCAGCTGATCATAAACATTAGGCCAAATTTACAATTCTTAAAAGGGGTCATTTGTCCAAAGAAGATATATAAATGGCCAATAACCACATGAAAAGATGTTCAATGTCAATAGGAAAATGCAAATCAAAACCACTATGAGACATCACTTCACATCCACTAGGATGGCTATTATCAGAGAAACAAAAATAGGAAGTGTTGGTAAGGATGTGGAGAAATTGGAAAACTCTTTCATTGCTGGTGGGAATGTAAAATATTGCATCACTGTGGAAAACAGTCTAGTGTTTCCTCAAGAAGTTAAACAGAATTACCATGAAACAAAGCAATTCCACTCCTAGGTATATACCCAAGAGACTTGAGACCAGGGCTGGTACACTAAAGTTCATTGCAGCACTATATCCATAGCCAGAAGGTTGAAACAACTCAAGTATACCAATACCAGCTGTTCTCAGTCAATTCCATCCCATGGTGGCCCCATACCCATACAATGAAATATTATGTAGTCACAAAGAATGAAGAAATGAAGTTCTGATGCATGCTGCTACATGGATGAGCCTTGAAAACATTATGCATGTGAAATAAGTCAGTCACAAAAGGACAACTATTGCATGATCCTACTTAGATGAAATATCTAGACTAGGCAAATACATAGAGATCAAAGTTCATTAGTGGTTATCAGCAGTGGTTGGGAGGGGGAAATAGGGGATTATTACTTGAGGAGTACCAAGTTTCTGTTTGGGGTGATGAAAAACCTGTTGGAAATAGATAATGCTAATGGTGGCACAACTTGGTGGGTGCAGTTAATGTTACTGAATTATACACAAAAATAGATAAAAAGAAAAACTTTTGTTATATATATTTTACACAATAAAATAAAATAAAATAAAATAAAAGTCTTGTTTGTCTTTGGAGAAGATATAGAAGGGTAGCATCCCAGAAGACCTTGTGGACTCAATTCAGAAATTGTGCTCAATAGTGGAATACCTGGGGAAGATTTGTGTTAGTAAGTCATGACTGAGAAAGCCAGACCTGGGTTTCGATCTAGGAGCCTCCACATAAAGCTGCTTACCAGATTCAAGAATGAACTTTTATTTTAAGATTTATTCATTTGCAACTTTAACAATTATTAAAACCATTATGTTTTTGCAAAGGATGTATCAGAGAGGAAGAGGCAATTTAATATTCTATAATGAACCTTAAGCAGACCAAGTCCTGGTGTGGTGCAATGAATTACTTAATATGGCCCTTATGGCCCTAGTCAGAATGATGGGTTTCACTGCAAAAGCCCAGACTCACTGGGATATATGGTTTTGGAAAAAAGGGGATAAATGCGAGAATGAGAAAGCTTTGGTTTCTGGATGGGATAAAAATCACCCATGGATTCAAGCAGCTGTTATGTTGCAATCAGTTACGCTAGACAAAAGCTATTCATGGAAATTAGGAGTGATGGATCTAACTCTTGAGGAACTGGCTAGTTGGATGCATATGGAAATACAGAACTATAAGGAAAGACCCAGACATAAAATTCCTCGGTTTCTTTTATCAGTAATAGCTGCAATGGCAGGAAAAAAGAATGTAGAGGCAGACTTTAGCACTAA
This sequence comes from Elephas maximus indicus, assembly GCF_024166365.1. Classification (NCBI taxonomy): domain Eukaryota; kingdom Metazoa; phylum Chordata; class Mammalia; order Proboscidea; family Elephantidae; genus Elephas; species Elephas maximus. The sequence continues at coordinate 46,459,307 of NC_064843.1, forward strand.
ACCAAGTCCAGATCCAGGTCCAGGTCCAGTCTGAGCTACAATCACTAGTCTTAGGGCCAACCCAAAAGGAAAATTCATGTTGGAACAAAAGGAAATACCCTTACAACCACTGGTCACCAATAAAGTAGTTTGGGAGGGTAACAGGCAAAATCAAGAAACTACTGAAACCAGGGAGTATACTGTAAAGGAGTTGCTTCAGTTTGTGGATTGGTATTGTCAGCTTCCTGAGGAACTGTTACTAAAATGGATTGTGAGAGTGACTAATTTAGGGGCAGTGTCTTTAGTTTTGAATGCTGTAGAACGGAAGAATATTTTGGGGTGATACAAGACCCATAATTCACTATGGAATAGTCACAGATGATGATGCAGGATCCAGTTACACAGCAGTTAACCCAGAAGAGATAGCAACCTGGTAGACTGAGTAATATTTGCAGTGAGATTCATTTATCCTGAAAAGGGAAACTAGCCCCTCCCCTTCTAAATACTCAATGGAACACTCCAGAGGAAGCAGCTAATGTGCTGCTTATGCAAGCCATACTGGAACGGCTTTATGGTGATCAAGTTATTCATCCAATGGTATGCCCCTTACACAGTTCATGGCAGATACGGTAATCAAGGGAGCCCCTTCTACATTGGCACCCCATGTAATCTTGCTACTTTGAAACAAAGCAACAATCCAAGAAGCTTTATCAGATCTGTTGACGTAGCTTCCTTGCATGAGTGTTACAGATGTAAGAAACTTAAGAGAGATTCATAGGAGAGTGGGAAGAGGCAGTGGGGTAAGAACTTACCCAAGCAGGACAAGGATTTTTAGATGGTTACTAAGAAATGAGATGACTGTATCAGACATTGATGGAATTGAGACAAAGTTTCTAAGGCAGCACTACAGGAAGTTGGGTGGACCAAAGAAAACTCCTGCTGGTCCTCCAACATTAAAGAGGCCTAAACAAATCAGTTCTATTCACCCCAGTCAGGAAGAATTTAATGATGGGACTTTTCACCTAGGCCATTTGAAGCCGAGGCTCAACTAGTTGATTGAGATAAGGATTGACCAGGAGGCCAAGGTCTTCTGGTCCAGCCCCCTAAAGCCATATGCACATGTATGGGTGAAATGGCCCTGGGGTGGAGAACAGACATTCTTAGGACTCCTATACACAGGATTCCAACGTACTATAATCCCAAAACCTGTCAATAAAATTTCAAAAGGGCCTAAGATTACACTGGAGGGATACAGGGATGCAACAGTTGATGGGACTAACTTAAGGTGAAAGTTTGGATGAGAATTGGAAGATTTAAACAGATCTTGTATGAAATAGTTGCCTCTCCCTTACTTGAGTATATTATTGGCATGGATATTATATCTAATTGAGAAACACCCCTTCTACCTGATATTGTAAAGCTGAAGGCCTGTAAGTCTGCCCTTGGGCCATTACTGATTGCATATGCTAAATGGGTACCATTAGAATTGCCTGAACCCACTCAGGTTGTTAATTTGAAACTGTATAGGATACCTGGTGGACAAAAGGAGGTTACCACTTTGATTAAAGACATGCTAAAGGCTGGAGTGTTGGTGCCAACAAATTCTCTGTATAACAGCCCTGTATGCTCTGTAAAAAAGGCAGATGGCTTATAAAGGCTGACAGTAGACTGCTGAGGCCTAACTAAAGTAGTGCCACCTGTGGCTTCAACTGTTCTGGACATGGTATCAATGGTTCAGAAATTACAGTAGGCAAAAGGAAGCTATTACCCATTGACTGATCTTTCAGATACCTTTTTCTCAATCCCAATCTCAGAAAATAGGCAGCCAGCTTGCTTTCTACCTGGAAAGGGTCCCAAATTACTTTCACAGTATTGCCACAGGGTTACTTGAATGCATTGGCTTACTGTCAAAGTTTGGTTAGAAGAGACTTGGTGCAGATCTCAAGTGTAATAATACATTACATTGATGATATTATGTTAATATCAAACACTGAAGAACAGGCTAGGGCTGGCTTGAATACAGTGGTGGCCCCCATGACCAACACAGGCTGGTAATAAATCCAGCAAGAATCCAGAATCCTGCCCAGATGGTGAAATTCTCAGGAATAACTTGGGAAGGAACCACCCATGACATTTCAAATTCAACCATGAATAAATTGTTATCCCTACCTGCCCCTAAGGCTAAGCAGAAGGTCCAAAGTTTGGTTGATTTATTTGAATTTTGGAGAATACATATTCCACATCTGGGAATATTTGTGGTCCACATCCTTAAAACCAATCAAAAGAAAACTGTTCGAATGGGGGCCAGAGCAACAACAGGCTATGTCTGAATTACAGAAAGCAGCTTCACTCTACCTGCCTTTAGGCCCTTATGATCCACATACAGACATGATTTTGGAGGTGTCTGCCACACATGTTTATGTAGACAGGAGCTTATAAAAAAAAAAACAGAAAATGCCACCCTACATGAATACTGGGATTCTAGACCAGAAAGTTCCCAGATGCTGCAGCATGATATACGCTATTTGAAAGGCAATTACTTGCCTACTATTGGGCACTTATTGGGATTGCCTCAATGACAGCAGGACATAAAGTCATTATGAGATCTGAAATACCCATAAATTCTTGGGTGAGTCAGAGAAACTTCCTAATAAGGAAGGCAGTACCCAAAATATTTCCATAATAAAACAGAAATAGTCCATACAAGAACAAGCTACTGGGAGAATGCAGGGAGGTACCCACTTTAGCCACAAGCAAGTAGCTTCTTTTCCCATAGGTCCTACCCTGGAACCAACTGAGAAGCTGCCATTGTTACATGAATAGTGCCCTATGAACAACTTCCTGCCGATCAGAAGAAGGCTGCTTGATTCATGTCTTAGGCTGAGTTCTCTCGAGAGGCAAAACCAGTAAATTGTATAAATATATATAGAGAGAGAGATTTGTATCAAGGAAATGGCTCACACGATTGCAGAGCCTGGAATGTCCCAAATCTGTGGTTCAGGATGGAGGCTTCTCCTGACTCACCTAGCCGCAGGGGCTGGCAAACTTAAGACCAGGTAGGTCAGAAAGCAGGGCTGTTGTTCACAGGCTGCGAAGATCAACAAATTCCAAGATCACCAGGCAAGATGGCAGGTAAGCTGCCAGCTCAAGTCCCAGAAATCAGAGTTCATACAAACAGGAGCCAGCTGCAAGATCCAGAGTGAGCAAAAGCCCACGAGCCTTGCCAGAAAGTTCATTTACATTCAGTCCAGGCCACATCCCCAAGGAAACTCCCTTTCACTGATTGGCTACTCACAGCAGATCACATCATGAAGGTGATCACATTATATCAAATCTCATCAAGGAAATGATCACATCTTCATATAACTCCCAAACTACATCATAACTGCCAAATAACTGAGAATTATGGCCCAGACAAGTTGACACACAACCTTAACAATCATAGTTCACAACGGTAGCTCAGGGTACATGGACATGTGGTGTGAAAAGTTGCTGCATTAAGACCAGCAGATGGAAAGACTCTGTTTGAAGAAGGTAAAAACAGTTTAGCTTAATGGACTGAGCTGCATGCTGTCTTCCTAGCCATGATGGAACAATTGCACAATGGTGAGAGCATATATATATATATATATTTTTTTTTTTTTTCTTTTAATCAATTTTTACCGATTCATGGGCAGTGGCCAATGGCCTGGCTAGATGGTCAGGCAAATAGGTGATGGAAAACTGGACTATTAAGGAGATACCTATTTATGTGGGGCATGGACCTATGAAAAGTGTTCTGGGAATTTAGAGGGCACATTAGAGTAGGACACATCAATGCTCATCAGAAACACTCCCTTCCTGGATTAGAAGGTGATTGGAATCAGCAAGTAGATCTGTTGGTACACTCACCTGAGGTGACCAATTGGGTCTATGAAATGAATGGGCATGGGGGTGCTGCAGCAATGCAGATATGAACTGAATCTAGACACATCCTCCTTGCACATTTTGAGACAAAAAAAAAAAAAAACTGCCAATAAGGACTGCTCTGTCTGCCAGCAAGAAAGACAGAGGTTGCAGATGGCTATGCATCAGATTCCCTGGGGGAAGGCCCTGCACGTAGCTGGCAAGTTGATTATATTGAACCAATAACACTGGTGGCAGCAGGTGGCTACAAATGGGTCCTCACAAGAATACTTGCTCTGCAGTGGGTTTTGCATATCCCATGACAGATTCAAATGCCAAAAACACCATTAAAGAACTTGGGCCACTGAGTTATATTTCATCAGACCAATGAACACAATTTACAGCCCACAGGGTGCAGCACTGGGCCAAGGAACATATTAACGGACATACCATGTTGCGTGGAAACCCTGGCCATGTAGTGGTTAAGAGCTACGACTGCTAACCAAAAGGTCAGCATGTTCGAAACCACCAGGTGCTCCTTGGAAACTTTACGGAGCAGTTCTACTCTGTCCTATAGGATCACTATGAGTTGGAATCCACTCAACGGCAGTGAGTTTTTTTTTTTTTTTTTTTTCTTTGACTATATTGCATACCACCTGCAGAGTAACAGTCTGATAGAGAATTGGAATGGGCAATTGAAACATTTGTTACCTAGAACTGTAGGAAATAAATGCATGAAGGGCTGGCTCACATGTCTTCTGGAGCGTGTGCTCATACTCAACATGAGGGGGCAAAGAGAGACTCACCACTGGGCAGATTCCTACCCTTCTCTAGAGGATCTGGGAAAGAGGAGGTGGGGAAGGATGTTGGTGCCACAGTACAGTTCTTCCCCATAAAACCTAAAATTGCTTTTTTTCCTGCCTGATGCGGCAATCCCAAGACCAAGGATACAGTTGCAGGTGCTAAAAGCAAGTGTGATCCCTAAGCAAGAGACTACACCAGGATTCCCAAGGCCTGCTGGGATGGATTGTACCTTCTCCTCATTTAGCAAAATTGGGATTGACAGTGAATACTGTCATACTGCCTAGTGGTTAAGATAGACTGCTAGTGTAGTACCTATGTGAACCTACCCAACATGAATGGGAGTGGACTGAGGGGCAAGCAGTTGCTAGACTGGTCTTGCTACCAGCAATCTGGACTGGCACAGCAGCTGACCCAATGCCCCTTCCCAAGGCAGAAAAGTTTGGGTAAAAATAAATGACAAACGGAAGGAAGGAGAAATAATAGCTGAAGGTAAAGGAATGAATAAACGAGTTATGCAGTGGGGGAAATCTAACATGATGCTGATACTTAGAGAAAGACTCAGAGCAAGGGAATAATCTTACCTCAGTTAAATTTTATCAGAGGTCAGCAATGGTGAAGATGAGACAAACTTTTGGAGAACCTAACCAGATCAGATGGTCACCTGCCCCCAAAAAAGACCCCACTGCCGTCGAGTTGATTAGGCTGGTACCTGAGTAACATCATCCTTAGAACTCTTCTGCCTCACTGAAGGACTAATTGTTAATGATTGTTTTGGACTGGTAAAATAATTGGGAGGGGGAAGTTAATCCTTCAAGCATGAAAGACTCAATGGCTAGAAGAGCCGGGGGTGTGGCCTATGGTGCAATGAATATATTAATATTGGCCTTCTAGCCATAGTCTTTGTGACTCACACACAACGATTGAGTGGGACTAGGCAAATGAGGTGTATGGAACCTGTGATGGTTGGGGTTATGTGTTGACTTGGCTAGGCCATGATTCCCAGTGTTGTATGGTTGACTTCCCATTCCGTGACCTGATATAATTATTCTCCATTTTGTGATGTGTTGTGAATCCTAACTTCTACACCTGTGGTTGTGTTAATGAGGCAGGATTAGAGGTGCATCTTGAGTCATCATACTACTAGAGGGTGTGACTCAAGCTGCCACCCTAACCTCAGTCACCACCCTTACCTAAGGACTTGACTCAAGTCACTCCTTTCTCAAGTAGGGAGAATTTCTTTGAGGATGTGGTCCCCATCAAACGCATATGAATTGTCTCGGGAAGTTCTCTGTCTTACTCTGAATCCCATATCCTGTTTGTGGTCATCTTACCTCTGGTTCTTGAAGCTTCAGCCAGCAGCCTATCATCTGACCTGATTTGATTCACCAGCTTCCACAGCCTTGTGAGCCAGCAGCCTATTGTGACTTGCTGGTTTGGGTTTATCAGCCCCTGCAGCCATGTGGGTCAAGAGAAGCCTCCAGCCTGGCACCTGACCCATAGATCTAGGACTTGTCAGCCTCCACAAATTTGTGAGCCATTTTCTTGAGATATGGTTCATGAGTTCTGTGAGACGTTGCAGAGATGAGAGGGAGAGTACTGAGGGGAGGGGTAGTAGTTGATGTTAGAGATGATGGAGTGGAACAGCCGTTTGGAAAAGTTGGACATTTGGGACATCTTTAACCTCCACCTCATAGGAACCAGCTTTGTTCTGATTCTTATAAAGAGAAATTATTCAAGAAATGATTCATTTACCTGGTAGAACCAAAGAAGAGATATAAGGCCAGTAGTTCTCAAAGTGTAGCTCTTGGACCAACAGCATCAATGTCACCTGGGAACTTGTTAGAGATACAAATTCTCAGGCCCTACCTCAGACATGATTTTACAGTGGTTAAAGTGCTTGGCTACTAACCAAAAGGTTGGTGATTCAAACCCACCAGTTGCTCCATGGAAGAAAGATGTGGGAGCCTGCTCCTGTAAAGATGACGGCCTTGGAAACCCTATGGGGCAGTTATACTCTGTCATATAGGGTCACTATGAGTTGGAACCAACTCAATGACAATAGGTAACCCAGACCTACTGAATCAGAATCTCTGGGGGGCGGGGCAGCAGTCTGTGCTCTAACAACTATTCCAGGTGATTCTGAGGCACACCATTGTTTTAGAGCCACTGCTTTGGGGGTATAAAGAGTAAACAATTTTTTTAGAGACTTGAATTTTAAAAATAATTCTACTCTTATTCTGTATTATTGTAGCCAAAAATAAGGGCCCAAAAGATGGTTTGGAGTACCATCTTAGTGGATAAACTCTGAAATGTAATCTCCTCATTGCCTAACTAAACTCTTAGTGGATAGAACAAAAAGAGTGGTTGGAGTTGAATGACCTGTGTTAATTTGTGACAATTCCTTTGTTTAAATAGCTCACATTCTTTCAGAGACAATACGTTCTATCAAACTCCTTTCTAGGACTCTCTGCAATCAGATGCTCATGGTGTAGCAGGACAAAACAAGGTCAGGCCTTATTCAGGCTGCTAAAGGGTGCCATTTGTCCAGCCAGTTTGGGAATCTAGATGGTAAACGCCCATATGGAGGCACCCAGTAGATCCAGGGTCCTCCTTCACGGTAGCCAAAAGAATAGGGATTTTTTTTTTTAACTCAGGATTTTATAAATTTTTACTTCCAATCCTCCCTGATATCACAATAAAACGTTCTGCACAATAACACCACCACCATCTCCACAACCCTTTGGACATTTTCGAAACCTCGGGGCCATCTTGAGGAACTCTTTTCCTGTTTCTTTATCTCAAGAGAAAACCAAGCATGAGCTAGAAGGAAGCCATGGGAACTCCACATTCTCAGTTCTTACTTGGAAAATGTCTTATTTTCTGTTTTTATCCTTTTAAGAGGCTTTTTATATTAAATAACGTATAGAGTTTGGATGAATCTTAGTCACCTCAACCATTCTAGGCACTAAAAGGGGCTAAATTTAACAACGTCACAGACACCAATGACTAGAGAGATACCAGGTTACCCTGGACAGCTGGAGAGAGTGCCTCTTGCCAGGAGGAAAAAACAGTACCTTATTGTGGTTTTACTTTGCATTTCCCTCATTACTTAAGACTTAGATCATCTTTGGAAACGCTGATGGCATAGTAGTTAAGGGCTCAGCTGCTCACCAAAAGGCTGGCAGTTCGAATCCACCAGGTGCTCTTCAGAAACCCTATGGGGCAGTTCTACTCTGTCCTATAGGGTCACTATGAGTCGGAATAAGCAATGGGTTTGGTTTTTGATCATCTTTTTATATGTTTATTGACTTTTTATTTTTCCACTCTGTGAAATGCCTGCTCATATCTTTTGTCATATTTTATATTAGATGTTTTTCTGTAAGTGATTGGTAGGCATTCTTTATATACTTCGGGCACATTTTCACTAAGATCTTGACTTTTTTTTTTCACCAAATTGCCAATGTCATCTTCAAACCTACATAATTATGAGCATTGCTTAGAAATCCTGTTTTCTTTTCCTTTGCAGTTTCTGTTCTTATTTCTCTTTTGTTCTTTCTTTCTCTTTGTCTTCATCTTTAACTTATTTTCTTTGTCTTCTTTTTCTTTTCTAGTGTTGTAAAAATATATATAACACAACATTTGTCAATTCAACATTTTTCAGGTGCATTTTTTACAGTTTAGTGATACCAACTATATTAACCATGTTGTGCAATCATTACCCATAATGTTGTCGAATTTCCCATTACCATAACCAAAAGCTTGCTGCTTTCTAAATAATGGCTCCCACATCCACCCACCCTTCTGCCCCTGGTCTTTATACATTTGCCTATTCTTGTTATTTCATAAGTGAAATCATACAATATTTGTCCTTTTACTGATTGACTTATTTCACTAAACATAATGTTTCTAAGGTTCATCAATGTTGTAGCATGGATCAGGACTTCATTTCTTTTTATGGCAAAGTAGTATTCCATTGCACGTGAAAGCTGGATGATGAATGAGGAAGATCGAAGAATTCATGCCTTTCAATTATGACATTGGCAAAGAATATTGAATATACCATGGACTGCCAGAAGAATGAACAAATCTGTCTTGGAAGAAGTACAACCAGGGTGCTCCTTGGAAGCGAGGATGGCGAGACTTAGTCTCATGTACTTTGGACATGTTATCAGAAAGGACCAGTCCCTGGAGAAGGACATCATGCTTGGTAAGGTAGAGAGTCAGCAAAAAAGAGGAAGACCCTCAATGACATAGATTGACACAGTAGCTGCAATGATGGGCTCAAACATAGCAACAATTGTGAGGATGGCACAGGACTGGGCAGTGTTTCATTCTGTTGTACATAGGGTTGCAATGAGTCAGAAACAACTCAACAGCACCTAACAACAACAACAACACATATTCCATTGTAGTAGGTATGACATTTTTTTTATCCATTAATCTGTTGATGGACACTTAGGTTGTTTCCACCTTGTGGCTATTGTGAATAGTGTTGCAGTGAAAGTTGTTGTATATGTGCTTCTTTTTCTTCTTCTTCCCTTCTCTTCATCCTCATTCCCTTCTTCTCATTCCTCTTTTTTTTTTTCTCCTTCAATTAAAGCCAAGGCCTAGAGAGGCAAGTTCTTTTTAGCTATGTAGGGCCTTTTTTTTGGTTCGCCTATTGAATGTGTTGTTCTTTGAGGTCTTGAGTTCTAGTAGGGATGCAAGGGTATACAGTGGTTATAAACTTCGGGGAAGTATTTCCTCCTTATGTTCTGGGACCTATGCGCACAGTCACCTGGGTGTGGGGGTGAAGGTGGAGATGAGAAGTACAAAAGGTTAATTGTGATTCTTCACCACTCTGAGTTAGCAGCCTTTTGAATAATATCCAGCTTTATGCTGAAGTGGTCTCTTTCACCTTTGGTGGTACCTGGGTTTGTCTTCTGTCCCCAAGGTTCATTAAAAAAAAAAAGTCAAACCAGTTGCCTTGAGTCCATTCCAACTCATGGCGACCCTTTGTGTGTCAGAGTAGAACTGTGCTCCATAGGCTTTTCAATGGCTGATTTTTCAGAAGTAGATTGCCACGTGCCTCTCGGTGGACTCAACTGCCAACATTTTGGATAGCAACCAAGTGCTTAACTGTTCATGCTATCCAGGGTCTACCCCAAAGTCCTTGAGGCCATTGAAAAGAAGAGATGCAACACCTGGTTTGGCATATGCCCTCAGGAGATAAAGCAACCCAGTACTCCCTTACTTTTCTGGGCTCCTGCTCACACCATATTTTGTCCTGTTTATTCTTTACCATTTCATGAGCACTTTGTTGCTATTAGAAATATGTTTCCTATACTTGAAATAATGCTTATTTTCAGCAGAATCGTTGAAATGACATATTTAGACCACTCAGTTAGTATGAATATGGGCCACAAACCTTTTGACCACTAACTGTTGCTGTTAGGTGTCGTGGAGTTGATTTTTGACTCACAGCGACCCCATGTGACAGTAGAACTGTTCCATAGGGCTTTGTCTTTTTTTTTTCCACTGTAATCTTTATGGAAGCAGATCTCTAGGTCTTTCTCCCACAGAGCAGGTGGGTGGATTCAAATCACCAACCTTTCGTTTAGCAGCCAAGCACTTAACTGTTGTACCACCAGGGCTCCTTTGACTACTAAGTACTTGTCCTGAATTATTAGTTTAGTTTTGATTTTTTCCATTTGATCAGATTCAGTATGTGGAGACAGGTAATTTTCTTCTGGTCTTCCCTTGTAGGGAAGTATATTTTCCCCATTATCCTTTCCCTGGGGGTGTGGTCCTTCAGGTCCCCTCTCAATTGCTGGAAATATTCTTTGTGGGAAGCAAAGACAGTAACAAAAAATGGTATAGGAAGAAAAAAAAGTTTAATATCTAACTTATTACCAAACCAAAAAACAAACCCATTGCCATTGAGCCAATTCTGACTCATAGAGACCCTACAGAACAGAGTAGAACTGCCCCACAGGGTTTCCAAGGAATGCCTAGTGAGTTCAAACTGCCAACCTTTTGGTTAGTAGCCATAGCACCTAACCATTAATTTGGTAGGAATGGCATTTCTTTAACCTGCTTTGGGACTAGTTGGGGTGAATGGTTTAGTGTGAGATAGGCCAGTCGTGGGAGGATTGATCTTCATTTTTTAAAAACTCAATGGAAATCATACATTTACCTTACATTAGGCTTCACAGCTAGAATAATAGAGTCTTTTTGCTTTCGACTCTAACTATTTTATATCACATTATATAATCTATACTATTAATACATACTATATCTTTGGAAACCCTGGTGGCATAGTAGCTAAGTGCTATCACTGCTAACCAAAAGATCAACAGTTCAAATCCACCAAGCGCTCCTTGGAAATTCTATGGAACAATTCTACTCTGTCTTATAGGGTTGCTATGAGTCAGAGTTGATTCAATGGCAATGGGTTTGGTTTTTTTGGTTTTATGATATCATTGTAATGTATAGTATTAATAGGATAAGCTCATGGATCAAAAGTTATAGAGATCTTAGAGTAAAGCAAATTGGAAAACATTATTACTTATTAAAAACAATCTCTACAGTGGTCTTCCCTTTACGAATATTGTGACTACTGAATACGTCCAAGAAAACACTCTTTAAAGTGTTGACTCTTGTTTTTTTCTATAAATTTATTCAGGTGAACATGTATGTGTGTATATTCTCGGTTTTGAGACTCAACATTAAAAGAAAAATCTTGACTTGAGGATTCCAATTTGACTCTTATCAACTGGAATTTTCAATATAATCAAATCTACCAAAGAAACCAGGACAGAAACTATAAGAGCATTCATAGTGCCTTACTATAGCTTTGCAGTCCCTTGTTGTTGTTGTGCGCCGTTGAGTCAATACCAACTTATAGTGACTCTATATGACAGAGTAGAATCCACTCATAGGGTTTTCTAGGCTGGCACAAATGGTTAAGGGCTTAATTACTAATAGAAAGATTGGTAGTTTGAACCCATCCAGGGGTACCTCAAAATAAAGGCCTGGTGATCTGTTTCTGAAAGGTCACAGCCTTGAAAGCCTTATGGAACACAGTGCCATTCTGCAACCCATGGGGTCACCTTGAGTCAGAATCGACTCAGCAACATGTTTGTAGCTTTTGATGCCACAAATGTGGAACAATTGATTTCCCTCAGCCTTGTTTTAAAGTTAAATGTCCAAGAACTGGAGGATCTCATAGTTTTTTTTTTAGATTTGGGGCAGATAAAATAGCTAATCAACCACTAATTCAGGTGGCATTTTAAAACCTCAATGAATTTTTTGAAATCTTAAAGGAAGGATTTTTCTTCTTGAACAAAAACGATAAATAAGAGGTACATTCTAACCCGAACTCCAACACCCCACGTTTACGTTAACCCTCACAGCCAAGGCAGGGTCACCATAATGAGATTTTGTCTGAGTAACGAGCCTTTCCCCTAATGAACACATCCAACAGCTGTCAAAATCAAAGAAGGCTCTTTCAATCTATAGAATGAAATGTTCCCTATCCCAACTCTCTCCTTGGTAATACAGCAACAGAAGGTTTCCAAGATTCTGTAGGTTATTACACATTTACCTTGTGCCAACACTCTCATTATAATCAAGAAAATAAAGGCTCTTTTCAATTTCCATGGAGTAGCTAAGTGAAGTTTAACAGCCAGCTCAATAAGAAAATAAAAACAGACAATTTTTCAGGTGTTCAAATTTATTATATTTCTGTGAGATCCCAGCAACGGGCAACCCCTGGAGTGAAAAGATAAGTCAACGTTTCTTCATGGCTGGCTTTCTCTCTAAGCTAGAATGACACAATGTTGTATTGAAACCTTGTAGCTCTTTTCTTTTCCAACCCATGCTTTGACACACTGTGGAATAACTCCAGAAATAAAATGCACGTATGGGTAAGAATCCTATTGTATTCCTTGTCCAAGACAGACAAAATCTACAAAAAAAAAAAAAAAGTAGAAAAAGGGTATAGTAATTTTGCAATAGAAATTCAGTTGGAAAGATCCATCCTAACATTCTTCAAGTTTAGTGTCTTTCAAGTTAACAAGTTCAAGGCACTTGTTCTGTGACCTCTGAGCTCTTATGTCACTTCTGAAAACAATATTAACAAATTAGCCTCTGGTGTTTTATCAGAAGGCCAGTTTTCATATCTATTTATACTTTCTCCTCTTTGTATGCTCATGTTCCTCTCTTCAGTTCCATTAGACAACATTGGGAACCAGGCCAGCTCCACAGTTCCCAAGCCTTTTATCCTAATAGGATTTTTCAGAAATCATTTGGATATGGATCATACAAATTATTCTGCTCCTTCAGCTTTCAGTAACAGGAAAGTGTCTGTTAATGAGATTTCAGTATTGACAGACATCAATGTTTTCCAAAAAGAAGGGATCATTTTCAATGTACAGGAAACAATTTCTCAATGGATAGTCAGGTTCAAAAAGAACAGGAAATATAAAATGGTGGACTTTAAAATTATGGTCATATGGACAGGCAAATTATGGATGACATTACAAAGAATGGGAATTCCAAAACACTTAATTGTGCTCATGAGGAGCCTGTACATAGACCAATAAGCATTCAAACAGAACAAAGGGATACTGTATGATTTAAAATCAGGAAAGGTATGTGTCAGGCTTGTATTCTTTCACCACATTTATTTAATCTGTATGTTGAGCAAATAATCTCAGAAGCTGGACTATATGAAGAAGAATGCAGAATCAGGATAGAAGGAAGATATATTAACAACCTGCAATATGCTAATGAGACAACCTTGCTTGCTGAAAGTGAAGAGGACTTGAAACACTGAAGAAGATGAAAGACTGCAGCCTTCAATATGGATTACAACTCAACGCAAAATAAACAAAAATCTTCACAACGGGACCAATAAGCAACATCGTGATAAATGGAGAAAATATTGAAGTTGTCAAGGATTTCGTTTTACTTGGATCCATAATCAACGCCCATGGAAGCAACAGACAAGAAATCAAGGGATATATTGCATTGGGCAAACCTGCTGGAAGACCTCTTTAAAGTGTTAAAAAGTAAAGATGTTATGTTGAGAACTAAGGTGCACCTAATCCAAGCCATGTGTTTTCAGTCACCTCATATGCCTGTAAAACCTGGACAAGGAATAAGGAAGACTGTTGATGCTTTTGAATTACGGTGTTGTAGAAGAATATTGAATATAGTGTGGACTGCCAAAAGAAAGAATAAACCTGTCTTGGAAGAAGTAAAACCAGAATCTCCTTGGAAGTGAGGATGGTGAGACTTCCTTTTACTTACTTTGGACATGTTATTAGGAGGGATCCGTCCCTGGAAAAGGATATCATGCTTAGTAAAGAAGAGGGTCAGCAAAAAAGAGGAAGACCCTTGGTGAGATGGATTAACACAGTGGCTGCAGCAATGGGGTCAAACACAGCAACGACTGTGAGGATGGCACAGGATCAGGTAGTGTTTTGTTCTGCCGTACGCAAGGTTGCCATGAGTGGAAACTGACTCAACAGCACCTAACAACAACAACATGGGCAGGCTAGTTATTTTTGCCCAGTATTTCTAAGCATCCATTTGGTCTGGATTCAGTACCTACTGTTGCAAGAATTTTTTAACATGAAAAAATGCTGATTTTTTGCCTGTTTTCATTTCCCTTGAGATTACAGGGAAAGGCAGCAGCTTCCAAAGTATTGTTTCCTAAACGTAGTTCCATGGATCACTAGTAGGTATGGGAAAAAAAAGTTGCTTCACCAGAAAACATGCTTGCTTAGATCATACCCTTCCAAGTTATCTGAGTCTAGTCTTTGAGCTATTTTATAGCTCTGTAAATTGTAGATAAAAAAAAAAAATTGTAGATAGCTGATAGCAATGCAAAATAATTTTTGTCTATAGTCATGCAAATTCTGTCATGTCCTGCAGAGGTTTAATGATACTCTTGTAGAAAAAAAAGAGTTTTTCCTCCATTTCCACATTCATTTAAATACTCCTGACGTATAATAGGAGCTTGGGTGGTGCAAGGAGCCCTGGTGGCACAGTGGCTAAGAACTCAGCTGCTAACCAAAAGGTTGGCAGTTCAAATTCACCAGCTGCTCCTTGGAAACCCTATGGAGCAGTTCTACTCTGTCTTATAGGGCCGCTATGAGTCGGAATTGACTAGACAGCAACAGGTTTGGTTTTTTTGAGTCGTGCAAACTGTTTTCAATCCACTGCTAACCAGAAGGTTGGTGGTTTGGAGTCCACCCAGCAGCTCCATGGAAGAAAGGTCTGGAGAACTGCCTGGATAAATATTACAGCCAAGAAAACCCTATGGAGCAGTTCTACTCTATAATGCATGGGATCGATATGAGTGAGAATCAACTCAACAGCAATGGGTTAGTTTTGGATCTATAAATGTGTCTATTTTTCCATCTCCCCTTTAAAATGGTTATAACATCTGCCTGACTCACTGACTGAGTTAAATAAAATCTTTAACACGTATTCTTTTTTATATCTGTACGTGTCATTACTTTACCTTTTGGAAAAATGTATTTTAAAATGTGCATTAAAAAATAATAATAATACAAGTTTGGGAAAGGCTGGTAAAGTGTACAGAGCACAGGGCTGAGGATCAGAGACCTGAGTTCAATTCCAGGCTCTTCCATTAACTTTTTATTATGGAAAATTTCAAACACATTCAAAAGTACAGAGAAAGTACAATGACCCTCCCTCCATTTAACTATCACAATTATCCACTCATGGCCAATCTTGTTTCTTCTACCCCCTCCTCCATTCCAATGGGATTATTTTGAAGAGAATTCGAGACATATCATTTTGTGTACCTCCAAAAGGAATCTTAAAAAAATAAAAATAAAAACATAACCACCATACCATTATTATTTCCCCAAATTAATAAAATTTTCTTAAAATAATCAAATACCCACTTACTGTTCAAGTCATTTTCTGACTCTGAATCTCGCTTCTTTGGCAAAGGGAGGCAGACTACATAAGACCCTGTTCATCTCTGACATACCATTTGAAGATGCATCTTCAGGGATGCCTTGATTTTATCCAGTGGTTGTGCTCTTGAAATACGCAACTTGATCTGAAATTTTAGAAATCAAGCCGTAGTTTAAATGTGCCAGGAGGAATTGTGACTTAAAGAAAACCAGCAATGAATCCAGTCAATGTCTTTGTATGTCTAGATTTTTAGGTATCAGTTTTCCTAAAGAAACCCTTCATTATTGATCTGCTTCAAGAAGTCTTATAAAATAGCCATACTTCAGAAGCACAATCAATTACTGAAATAAGGTTTTTGAACATAAGAGGTATTCATTTCAAAACTTTAGATTTGCCTCTAACATTTAAGCCAATAGGAAGTACTCTGATTGGAATTGTCCCCATGGTCAATGGCTGGGTAGCTTAATCCAATAATTTCATCTTTCATGCCTTATTTACCAAAGTGCTCAGACCAAAAACCTAAAAAAACATTACCAGTTCTCTTTTCCTTTAACCCTCCACATATAAGCCAGTAGCAAGATCACTCACTCTTCAGTTAAAATCTATCCCAATTCCCATCAGGAATCACCACTTCTATTTCAGCCACTCTGGTCCAAGCCACCAACCCTCTCTCACTTGGACGGATGGGACCAGAAGATGAATTTACAAACTGTCAGAAATAAACAATTCAGAGTACCACTAACAGATTGGCATGCACGTTTAATAGACAATTTGCGATTGGGCAACATATCACCAGTGAGTGAGTCAGTGTTCCAATTAGATTAAGATCTCCAGGGTCCAAAACCAAACCCATTACTGTCAAGTCAATTCTGACTCATAATGATCCTATAGGACAGAGAAGAACTACCCCATAGGGTTTCCAGGACTGTAATCTTTATAGAAGCCAACTGCTTCACCTTTCTCCTTAGGAGCAGCTGGTGGGTTCGAACTGCCGACCTTTCAGTTAGCAGCCAGTGCTTCTAACAACTGTGCCACCAGGTTGCTGATTTTCAGGGTACCTGTAGATAATTTAAGGCACCCTGATGGGGCAGTGGTTAAAGCATTTGGTTGCTTACCAAAAAGTTGGCAGTTCGAGCTTACCAGCCACTTCACAGGACAAAGATGTGGCAATCTGCTGCCGTAAAAATTACAGTCTTGGAAACAGTATGGGGGCAGTTCTACTCTGTCCTATGAGGTTGCTATGAGTCAGAATCAACTCAATGGCAACAAGTTTTGGGTTTTTTTTTTTTTTTTTTTGGTACATGTAATTTCATCAGAAACTTTGAACAAAAAAATTTTTTTTGATTGACGATTATGTCAGAATACATAAATCTTTTAAGAGAGTAGGGTGTGCTTAAACATTATTAAAGATTAAATAGGAACCTTACTAAGATAATCACAAGGTTAGTGAGCCATGACTGTAAGGCCTCTGGAGTCTGGGAAACAGGACATGGGCATTAATCTTCCATTGTTTTCTGAAAGAATAGGTTTCAAGAGTTTCAGTGAGGTTTGATCACCTAAGCACAATTATGTAGAACAAGACAAGCTGCTTTTAAAGATTACTGTTTAAGGTATAACTATGAGTACCTATAAGCTTCAAAAATCAAGTGTGATTACATAGCACACAGGTTTCTACCATTTAATAAGATGACCTTCAGTGCCATGGGCAAGAAAACATTGTTTTCATAAAGCAAAACTTATAATTTTATTTCACAAAACTTAAGTAATGTTACTCCTCTGCTCTAAACTCTCCAGTGGGTCCTCATCACACTTAAAGTTCATACTTTTTACCAGATGACCTTCAAGGTGTTGCATAATCCCCACCACCACTTCTATGGCTCATCTCCAACTGTTGTCCCACTTGCACAGTTTTCTTGAATATGTCGCACTTACTACAGCCCAGGGTCTTTACAATGGCTCTTTCTTCTCCTAGAAATACTTATTATCTAGATTTTTTTTTTTTTTTAATGACTGGCTCCTTCTTCTCATTCAAGAAGCTATTCGAATGTCACCTTCTCAGAGAGGCTTTCCTTGACCACCCTATTTAAAAATACATTCCCTCTTCCTAGCCCTGAACCTTAACTTGCTTTATTTTTGCCATAATATTTAAAAAATTCAGAAATTACATCATTTATTCCTTTATGTTCCTGTTTATTTATTATTGATACCCCCTACTGGAATGTAAGCTCCTTGAAGTCCCAGGCTCATTTCTCTTTTTCACCCAGTAACTAGAATTGGGTGTAGCATATAGGATGCTATGGTAGGATGAATAACGGCCTCCCAGATATGTTCATGTCCTAATCCTTGGAACTAGCTGTAAGGCAATGTTGGGGAAGAAAGGAAGAACCATTGTTCTAGTTTTAGGCTGAAGATCCAAAGAGTCAAACTCAGAGAGAAAAAAAAAAAAAATCAGGAGAGGGAGGATGTGGTAAGCAAAAATATAGCCCACAGAATAAAAAAATTATATCAAATTACATCAGATATTCTTTGTTTCTTTGTAATGTAATAGGGACAATACATTGATTTGACTATTTGAGGGCTCCCCTCATTCAACTACGAATAGCATAGCTTTGTTCCATTTCCTACTTTCATATTGCTCCCCCCACTAGACCTTACTATGCAAATTCAGAGTGGCCAGGTGTTAGGGGGAGAATGAAAGAATGAAAAAAAAAAATTGAAAAGAATTTTAGCAGAAAGGAGTTGGGGCTTAAAAAAAAATTATTAGTCTGGATAATGAAATTGATTCTCCTTAATATTCTCCCAGAGATAAAAGTATTCATGCTTCACGTTCCTGGGCTGGATTTCTTTGGCTGGAAAACTGGACAACTTAGAGTCACTGGGTTACATTCTAGGAGTGGATCTCCAAGTTTTTGGATTTGTGATGTAATACACAACTCCACCTTGAATTAAATTATCCCCTGAGACATCTAGGTCAACTGGCATAACAAAGTGTATGAAGAAAGCGTTCTGCATTCCACTTTGGTAAGTGGTGTTTGGGGTCTTAAAAGCTAACAAGTGGCCATCTAAGATGTATCAATTGGTCTCAACCCACCTGGAGCAAAGAAAAATGAAGAACACCAAAGACACAAGCAAAATATGAGCCCAAGAGAAAGAAAGGGCCACATAAACCAGAGACTTTATCAGCTTGAGACTGGAAAAACTAGATGGTGTGTGGCTACCACCAATGACTGCCCCGACAGGGAACATTAACACATAATCCCTGATGGAGCAGGAGAAAAATGGGATGCAGACCTCAAATTCTGGTAAAAAGACCAGACTTAATGGTCTGAGACTGGCGGGATCCCAGAGGTCATGGCACCTGGACTCTCTGTTAGTGCAAAACTAAAACCATTCTCAAAGCCAACGCTTCAAAGATTAGACTGGACTATAAGACATAAAATGATACTGGTGAGGAGTGTGCTCCTTGGCTCGAGTAGACACACGAGACTATGTGGGCAGCTCCTGTTTGGAGATGAGAAGGCAGAAGAGGACAGAAGCTGGTTGAATGGACATGGGAAATACAGGGTAGAGAGGAGGGGTGTGCTGCCACACTGTAGAAGAGCAACTAGGGTCACATTACAATGTAAGTTTTTGTATGAGAAACTGACTTGAACTGTAAATTTTCACTTAAAACACAATAAAAAAAAAATTATCCCCTTAGCCAATAATATATTTTTGTCATGAAGGTCAGATTCTTGGAATAATGGAATGAAGAAGTGGAGACTGAAGAGGGGGCTCTTGAAATAACTCCAGAAAGCCAAGGCAATGTGGTTGAGGCCATGTTAAAATGAAAACTAAAGGGAAATGACTGGTTCCAATCAGAAAGAAATGTATGTAGTGAATATAACGTAGTAAAATTGAGATTGTCTTTAAAAGAAAAAACAAGCCTCCTTGTGGAATTGCAAACTGAACATTAGCTTTAAGACAGCTTCAACGGTCATCCAATTTTGTATGAAATTACATTCTTCTCTGAACAGAGAAAGGCCTATGTTAACCCTGCTTGGAGCAGTTAAAAGTCGCTCTCCTAGTCCACAGGTGCTGAACTGATTCATTCCATAGAGATCTGGCTGCTGCCATGGAAGTCAAAGTCAAGCAGGCTTTGGAACCACTGGAACAGTCTAATAAATAGCTACCAGAAACCTGAAAAAAAAAGAAAAAAAAACTGCGGGAAGTGTCATGCCAAAGAAGGGCCAAATTAAAAATAAAGTCTTGAGCATTGTTTGAGCATTCCACTGAAATGATACAAAGATGCACAGACACAAAAATAAAGAGATGCTAGCATCTAATAGCCTACACCAGCGGTCACTTGTGAGATTCAAGCCAGAGAAACTGCCATTAATGTTGTGGACGGCTTTGAGAGCATATGCTCTTAAGAAGTGACTGGAAGAATTCCTACAGTGGGCTGCCTGCCAGGGGTGATGGAATGAAAATTGGTAAATCTCCTGTTTGGAGCAGGTGGGAGAATGAACCATGATTTGCTAGGGTTTAATCCTGAAGCAAGAGCCACACGAATTCTCACTATTGGTGAAGTTAACCTAGGTTGAGGAGAAAAATGGGTTTTAATTGACTTCAGGATCACCTAATGGGGCTCACACCAGGGGCCTTGAGCAGATTTAGGGAACTAGAAATGATGACCAGGATACTCTGCCTATTGAAGTCTTCTTGGGCCCTGCAGAGACTTGGAGACTGTGAGCACCAAGTCCACATGAGGATCACCCTTGACCTGCCTGGTCAAACTGAGAGGACTGGATGTGACCAGTGTTTGCTTCAGTTGTGGAGAAGAGGAACACCTAGTGGTAGTCTCCCCACTGAGGGTGTTTATCAACTGAATTCCCTTTAATTGCATGTGGAATGTGGACTGGAGGAATGGAGATTCTCAAGGTTGAGAATTTCCTCATTCTACCATACTAACCAAACCAAACCAGACCCAGTGCCATAGAGTCGATTCCAACTCACATCAACCCTATAGAATAGAGTAGTACTGCCCCATAGAGTTTCCGAGGAGCGCCTGGCAGATTCGAACTGCCGACTCTTTGGTTAGCAGCTGTAGCACTTAAACACTACACCACCAGGGTTTCCTTCTACCATAAATAAAATTTCCTCATTCTCTCCCTTCAATGTTTGTGGAAAGGATGATATGAATTTTGACAGAGGCAGCTAAGCCCAATAGTTCCTCTTGTCAAAAGTGCCTGACAGGACTTTCAATCTGCCCAGAATAAAACAGAGAAGTTCAGGTGGGAGGAGCAGATGAAAGGGACAATAGGCACATAGACGTAATTTCTTTTTGACACATGGGTATCCACGTCCCCCTCCCACCTCAATTTCCAACCAAGGAGAATTCTGGCAACGTTTTTTGGCGTTGAACACTTCTCTGGAGCTCAGTTATCTAATTGTGCAGCAAGAGAGTCTTAAAAGCTAAGACAGGGTATCTGTGTTAGAAAGGATTAAGATTCCCTTTCTCCAAAAAGGGTAAAAGTGGAGATGTAGGAGGTGAGAGGAAAGTGAAGGGTGAAAGACTAGTGCTTATGTTTTGGGCACAACACAGAGAATTGTTCAAGAATAAAGAATAAAAGTGGGGGGATAAGATAGGCCTGAGCGAGGTATAGCATTGGGGACCAAGAGGCAGAGAATAAAAGGAATATGAGGAAAGCAATCTTTACTTTTGGCTGCTCCATTACGGTTCTTTGAATGCAGTGATCCGCAAAGGCAGGGCTACGTGAGCCCCAGGATTTATTAGACCATAGCATCTTACCTCATGACAAACAAACAAACAAAAAAGGGTAGAGAAGCAAAACTGGAACTTTAATATGGACTTTTGAACCAATCTGCCTCTGCCCCACACCAGTCAGAATGCAACTCAACCAAAGGAAAGCTTTTGAGGCAGTATGTTTAATACTAAAGAATATGGAGGAAATGTTTAAGGCATCCATGAAGCTATCGCCCAACTTTAGAACTTAGCCATTACCCATTATCTTCCTCCTAGGATTTACACTTGCTTCCAGGATCACTTATTCTGATTTCAGGAGTTGGATGGATTAAGGCTGAGCTTCAGTCTCCATGGGGACCTGCTTACTTATTCCTAGTGTAAGTCCTTTCAAGAACCTAATCCAAAGCAAGGGGGGTTCCCACAGGCCCTCTCTTCTTTAGCCAATCACTCTCCCTTCAGCCCAACAAGGGTCTCCAAAGCATCTCTGAACATCGCCCCCCTCCTACACACACACACACACACACACACACTCTCCTAGAAGCAGCAAATACTCAGTAGTAAAGCAGTCCCAAATATCATTATATCACATTCTTGACCTTTTGATCTTCCCTAGCAGCTCTGG
Source organism: Elephas maximus indicus (assembly GCF_024166365.1). Lineage (NCBI taxonomy): Eukaryota > Metazoa > Chordata > Mammalia > Proboscidea > Elephantidae > Elephas > Elephas maximus. The sequence goes on from NC_064843.1 coordinate 46,481,281, forward strand.
TGGTGCAATGGTCAAAGCACTTGGCTGGTGACCAAAAAGTCCACCGTTGGAACCCATTGGCAGCTCAAGAGAAAAGACCTGGTGATCTGCTTGCATCAAGGTTTACAGCCTAGGAAAGAAATCCTATGTGGGTAATTCTACTCTGTTCTATAGGGTCACTATGAGTTGGAATCAACTCAATGACATCCAACAACAGATAATAGTCTGAAAATCTTTCATTACCTTATACTTTCTCATGTCTTTAAGCACATTTTATATGTATCATTTAAGTTTCTAATTTTAAAATTTTAAGTTTCTATCTGATAATTCTACTATCTTAAGGATTCACGCCTAATCCTTCTGTCTGATGAATAGTTTCCTTGAGAGATTTGTAATTTTGGATTGTGAGTTCATCTTAAGTAGGGTTTTATCTATGGAAATCTTTAAGGGAGGTTGAGGTTGTTTTCAAGAGCAGTTTTGTCTTTGCTTCTGCTATTAGCCTTTTTGCGAGAAATTTCTTGTTTTGGGGCCTTTTGAGACTATGAAGCTTAGTGTAAATTCAAACTCCAATTTATATAAGGTCAGCCCATGGTTATGATTTCTCAGAGAAGTCTATTGATTTTCAACACAGAGGTCAAGCCAAGACAGATAAGCTTCCTTGTAGCCTCTGCGCAATAGTGATTTTTTTTTTTTTAGTTTCAGGGAGGTTATGGCCAGCATTTTTTATTAAGTCTCAATTCCAGCAACCCACCTTGCCACAATCAAGGCCTATCCACATAGTCTATATCTATGTGGCCAATAAAACACACTCTCTGGTTACCTAGGGCAGCAGGTTTCTATTACCATCCCTACCACCATCACCAGGGCAATGCCCTGCCAGGTCATGTTTATTTTCTTCATGGCTTCTGGCCCCTGTGAATTGTCTTTGCTTTCTTTTGAGCTCAGCTCTGCCTTTTAAAAGATGTCAGTTATAGTTTAGCTAACATTTCTAATTTTTGTAGTGGAAAAGCTTTCAAATTTTCTGTTGCACAATATTGCTTGTCAAATAAGTTTTGGGATGGCTAGAGATTAAACTCCTCTTTGGAAATTTACATCATTAGCTTACTAAAGGCCAATTTAAAATTCCTTTGTTCACAAAATCTTTTTTTTTTTTTTTTTTTTTTTTGCAGTGTATGCTAAGATTTCTCCTGACATGGCTTTGCCCCCAAATCACCATTTTGTTTGCATGTTATGAATGAGGCGGTCCTCCCTGCCCAAGAAAAACCATGGGCCTGTTTCTCCAGGTCACCATTTTAATGTCACTAGGATTGTGTTGCAATCACAGGGAAAGGGGTTTATCTTTCTGCTCTAGCAGGGCAGTAGACCCCTGGTTTTAAATTAAACACCAATAATTTCTATATACAAGTAAAAAAGCATAGAAGGTAAATCTTACTCTCCCAGGGTCAGCAGAATCAAGGTTGTCAAGGGTAGTCAAATGACTTAATGCCTTATTACAATCATATGGCTATGTCAACAGCTAGTTCTCCTCTTGGAGTCAAGGGTATGAAAAACCTTAGAATATTCTGTACAATATAGTTAATTTTGTTTTTATAGTTATTAAAATAGTAAATCAATGGTTAGCCAGTAATTTGTTGGTTTCTGCTATTTACTATATTGAGACTTATGCTTAGAGCTTACTGCACAGAGAGCTGGAGTTTGAAAGACAATCCCAGAGTGACAGCTCTGTAATTTTTGTAAATCTAGCAAGTTGTTCTTTTGGGATGTAAAATGTGCTCTGGTTCTCTCCTATGGTCTCTACTCAAGTAACTATTACCAATACTTTTAGGGAAGGGATGTGCCAGTGACAACAAAACATAAAGATTTCTGATGGCATCAATCTTTCTAAAAGTTAATTTTTAGGTTAACATGAATAATCAGATGTCTCCTAGCCAGAATCCCATTTAGGGAGATTTATAGAATCTCTCTAAAAAGCTCTTGCCAAGATAATTAAATTGTGCCCCATACAAAAAGAAAATGAGACCCGGAATCTACACTGATGCTTTAGCAAAGAACTTCTTGTTGAGATAAATGTTGGTCTTATTTTTCACATGTGCCACTTAAAAGCTCTTTGCATTTATCTGAGAGGTTTCAACTCCATCTCTGCTTCTGAAACCTCTATTCTTACCCTCCTTGGTCACATGTACTATCCAAGCTCTCAGGTTCCTTTTTATATAAACTTTCACAACACTCCTTAATTTTTCAATTTGTAGCTGTTATCCTACTTATTATTGCCATATTTTCTGATAAAACATAAACTCCATGAGAACACACAACACAAACTTTAAAAACTCTGGCATCTTGAAGATCAATAATGGTGAAGTCCAGAAGGAAGACAAGGGTTGCGTCTATGTTAATAAATGCATGCATTCTGCTAACATTTCTCAGAAACTCACTCTTTGCAGCCACTAGGGACACAAAGGAAGGTAAGATAAAGTCATTGGGGCCAAGACTGCAAGCTCTCAAATCTTCCTTTCTTTTAAGCACATGGCAAGATTACATTTCTTAGCCTCTCCTTCAGTTAGGTGTGATCCTGTGATTCGTCTTTTCATTAAAAAAAAAAAAAAAGGAACAGAAGTAATTTGTACCTCTTGCAGGCTTAGCCTTAAAATCTCCACAAGAACGTACCTCCACGTTCTTTTCCATTTTAACTGGCTGGGATGGTAAGGACCACATCAACCTGAGCTGTATTTAGAGACAGAGAATCTTCCTTGACCTGGGTGGGTCCTAGGAAACCCTGCATGGAGCAGAGTCACTACTACCTGGGATGCCTCCCCTGGACTTAGTGAAAGAGTACTGAGATTCTTGTTTTTAATGCCCTGAAGGTTTGGAGGGTCTGCCAGCACAGCCTAGCCTAGCCTAACACAAGTTACCAACCTTAAGGAATTCACATGTTCTAAGAAAGTATTCTTATTACTGTGGAATACATTCTAACAAGCCTTCAACACTGCATTTTGCAATTCAGTGCTGCTGGCTTCAATAACTGAAGGCTTTGTTACCACCAGGGTTGTACGACCAGGTTCAACTGGGCTACATACAGCATAATGGACATATCTGTTTGTATGGGAATATAACATTCTGAGCCAGTTCTTCCGAGGGAGGAACTTAGTGGCATATTTGTTTGATTGTTTTCTTACTACATATCCCCCTACCACCTTCCGTAATAGAGAAATCAAATCTTCATCATTTCAGCCCCTAAAGGTATTTAAGAGTTGCCTCCTTGTGCTCTTCCACTGCTATAGCGATAGGGAAGGTCGGGCATAGACCAGAGTCTTCCACATGCCCTTGGAGACCAGGACAGTCCACGCACAGCGCCTTGGGAGATTAAGCAGCATCCCTTGCCACCTGCTCCAGCCCTGGCCACCCCACACTCAGGACAGAAGAGAGACCTGAGAGGTGAGTGTAATGAGTTTCCACAGGCAACACAATGGGCTGCAACAAGGAGGCACCTTGGGGTTTTTGGATTTGTTCTTGGTTTAGAGCAGAATTTCCAGAAGAGCTAACGGGCAGAGGGGTTGAGTTGCACCAAGCCAGGAAGAAAATGAGAGTGAAAGGAAGAGGAGGGAGAGAAAAGGGCAGTTAAAGGGGAAAAGAAGACAGAGACAGAAAACAGGCTGTGGATGGACAGGAAAATTATTCTTTTAACAAAGTAGTATTTCTTTCACTGCCTAGGCAAATGGCTTTTGTGAAACTGTTCATATGAAAAGAAATGTATCATTTTGTTTGTACTTAGTCATCAGTATCATTAGGTTTTGATACAAATGGAAAATTACAATAAATTGAAAGCATATAGGATCAAGGGTTTGTGTACAATTTTGTGATCAAGTGATTGATAATTCAGTCCAAATGCTGCTTCAAACTGTTATCTTGATACTTCATTGCAGTTGCATCAGATGCTATTTATGGAAGCAAAGAATACATGGATAAAGACAAAAATAATTAAATCTCATTGGGCTAAATAACTATTATGAAGAATATAAATAACAGATTTATAATGCTTTGCAATACAAATGAGCAGTTTTTAATATAAAACTTGCATTTCCATGAAGAAGCTGTTAACAAATATAACACTACATCAGAAACATGTCAAAGTTGTATGAGTCACACATTTACAATGTCATAGTCCACAAGAGACATCACTAAGAGTAAGCCATATGAAGGTCACTTTCTGGCCTGAAGGTATCAGAGGCCTTTAGTCTGAGCCTCCTCTGTGAAAAGCTGCTCAAACAGCTGCCCCACTGGACTTCACCGCACTTGCAGATTTCACCTTTGGCTTTTTCAGGACAAACTATTATTTCTCTAGGCAATTAAAATGTAGGACTGAGATAAAGAGATTTTAACAAGGAACTTCTCTGTTGGCAGAAAACATATACATGAATACTTTCCAAAGCATTGGTATGTTTGACGGGATGGGTCAGCCACACATTTGTAATACTGGCAGAAGTAACACCTCAACACTGAGGTGCAGAAGATACATAAACTATCAATACACATTAGCAAAAGCACCCCCTCCCTCTTCTTTCCCTTGCTTCACGCCAATTTAAGGTTTTATGCTGACATCACAGGTTTACTGTATCTTTTCTGGCTTTTTTTTTGGACTTTTTCATGTTTCCTATCATGTAAAGCAACATATCCCCTCCATTCCTGAAGGACTTAGTTATAAAAAAACCACAGGCTATGTATTCGCCTTCAAAGACATCTTTATCATCGGCACCAAAGGTGTTACAGCATCAGGCTCTGAGGCCTTACATGTGCCCAGATCATGTGGCTGTGCCATAGCTACTGACAAGGTCAAAAAGTCAACGCCGGTTTTCCCCACTGTCAAAGACCAATCTTGCCAAATCCTGGTTTACTTTTTAATAGTTATTTTGACTTTATGTGGGTAAAGGGGCCAATACCTGATCATGAGCACTAGGTCAGGTTGTGAGCGTGCACCCATGCGGTGCCAGGCCCCTCTAGCCACTCAGTGCTCAGACTTCCTAGGGACAGAAACAACGGGACATGTCTGCGGCTTCCGCAGAAGATCTCTAAGCAAGCTGGGATTTAACAAACCTAACGATAGATAAGGAAAGAAACTAATAAAACTAGCAAGAAGTTTCAAACTTCTCATCGATGAAAAGGCACCCTGCTCCACTACTCAAACCACGGCACCCCCATTCCATAACACAGTTACTTTAATTTCCCCACTTAATTTTCATTTGCACAAAATACTATTCTTTAATTAAATAACTGATACTGCAATAGTGGAAAAGGCATGATTATTTTTAAGTCAAAATCATGTTCCCATGCATGTGACCTTGGGATTAAATATCCATAAAATCTTATTGAAATGTTGATCTAACCTTAGATTTAAATTATTTTAGGCTGATTTTTTTTTTTCCTTTAGTTGTATTTTCATTTTTTTTTTTACTAAAAAGAAACCTAAAGGCCTCAAGTGTAAAATAAATTAATTTAGATGTGTGCCGATCAGGTGTTTAGTAAAAAACTCATCTTTTGTCAGGATATTAAAAAAAGGAAAATGAGCTAAAATGGTTCCCATAACCACATACCTGAACTTTTAATGTATCCTTCTCTCCAAAATGTCTTTCTCCCCTCCCTCCAATTTTTAAAGTACTGCTGGGGTAGAAAAGATACTTTTGTTATTCTTCAGTTAGATAGTATTTGGAGTTCAATTGGAAACTGGTCTTAAATTTATAAAAAGCCAAGGTAGATTTTATTGGGCAAGGAGGTGTCAGGGTACTACATGGTGGGAGGGACAGGAAATTGGCACGTCAGAATTCTCCAGTCCATCAGTGCTGCGATGGCTTCAAACTCAATGTCCCACTGCTGTGCTGGGGAGCACAGTGACTGGAGACTCTTAGTGAACCTTACCTTGCCAGGGGTGGAGACTGTCAGGTAACTGACATGAATGAAAAATAACCATCTCTAAAAATCAGATTCTGTCAAAATAAAACCCTCCCTTTTGCTGGGATATTCAAGTGGCAACAGCCTCATTCAACCACACGAGGGCAGGGAGATTCTGGATCCTGCTGTGAGCCCCACTGCACACAGTACAAGGAAAAGGTTATCTAAATAGCCAGACAGGAGCATACAGCATATTCATTTTAAAAAGGACAAGAAACTTTCATAAACCCACATTCCTTATTACTCTGACTCAAGAGGCAGAGATCAACTTTAGGCATCTTTCTTAAGCTTGGAATCTTATTTTCTGAATTTATTCTATGACATAAACCAGGTATGAGAAAAGGAGATACATGAATTTTTTTTTGTTTTGTTTTTAAGAAATTGAATCCCGATACTTTTAGTAGATGGAGTACTGAGAGATTTACAAAGATACAACTATTTCAAAAATGAAGAAAGAAGGAAAAGACACTAAATCTTTCATTTCCAGGTACTGACTTTCATTAATTCTTTCCCCAAAAGCACATCGGCTGAAGGAAAACCAGAAGTGGTTTTGCAATTATTACTAAGGTGGTTCAAGGGCCAGGGAACCTCTTGAGATGGGAGGAAAAACAACACAGTATTCAAGTTTTCTGCAAAAGACTACCTTGTAGTGGCAAGGCACAGAAGACTCCTGGCTGCAAAAACAATACTGCTAAAAGAACACTTTGAAAAAAAATTACTACATTTTGGCAAAAAAAAAAAAAAAAACCTCTTCTATAAGAAACCCACTGCCTTCGGAATGGCTGAAGGTTACAGCATTTCACAGCAGTCATGGCTTCGCAGGCTGTGGTTCCTGATTATCTAACCCTTAAGTCAGAATAAACACAGCTGACGTGAGCCTGACCGCCGGCTCAGCCCTGGCACTAAGCGGGGACTGGGAAGGGTGCCGGGAACCTCCAAGCCCATGCTGGAGAAGCTGGAAAAAATTAAAGATAAGAAATAAAACACAACAAAGGTGATTCAGAGATTGGGATGGCTTCCAAGCTCTTTTCCAAAACACTATCCAGGGCCCTCTCAATTTCAATCTCTAAAAAGAGTGTTCCTAGAATATGCTGCTTGATGTTTCTTATAAAGTCTGACAAAAATGAACACTTAGACAAGCGGAGGATGCTCAGGAGTAGAGACTGCTTTGCTTTCATTTTACGGAGTCTGCAGCCCGCAGCGTCCGGCAGGGACTAGTGAGGACTTGGGAGTGCCTCCTCTCGCCGAGACTCTCCAGCCCCGAGTAAATAAACTTGCTCGCATTCTTAGTCCCCAAACAGGTCCTAACACTGTATTTGTCTGTTTTCTGATTGTCACGCTTGAAAGATTCTCTTTAATATACATGAGGCTTAGTGCCTTGAGACCACGACTTGAGATCCTTTTATGAGAGAAGCACGTTCACTCAGGAAAAAGTAAAGATTTGGTTTAAACTGCAGACCGGAGGGAAAGAGATTTATTCCTTTGGTCTCTATTACTGGAAAAACCTTCATACAGCCTACGGTCCCTTCTCAGTGTGCTGACTTTTACGCTGCCTCAAGGAGTCTCCTGCCACTTCTGTGTCAGCTGAAGAGGGCTGCTCAGGAACCTCCCCTTCGGTCTTCTCTGGTCCCACTTCTTCCTCGGCCACGCTGCCCTCTCTCAGGGGCTCCTGGTCATTGGCCTCACCCCTCTCCCCGTCTACACCTACAGCCAGGTTGTCTTCCTCCTCTTCCTCCTCCACTTCCTCCTCGTCCCCCAGGTCTTCTTTCTCCTCCTCTTCATCATCTACAAGGCTGTCCTTGTTCTCTTCTTCATTTGAATCATCTTTTTCCTCCTCTGCATCCTGCAACTGTTCAGCCCTGTGAGCCTCCTCTGACCTCTGATTCTGCTCTGTGGAGGGAAGAGGAGCAAAAAGAATGTCCTCTGAATAAACAATAATTCAGCAATTAATTAAGTGCTTTTAACCGTGAAGTGCAAAAAAAGCCAAAGGGGAGAACTACTTGACGATTTCTCCTCCCTGAAACTCTGGCTCTCAGATTCTCTGGTTGGCATCCTAGCCCTGTCCAGGGCCTCTCTGTCCCTCACTGGAGATTTCATTGACTGTGTTGACTTTATCAGAGCACATGGGCAGGGAGAGCAAAGGTTCCTTCTCTCTCTGTATTTTGTAGCTTGTAGAAGACTCAGTGACCCCCTGGTCATGGTGACTGGATCAGCAATATGACTTAAGCTGAGCCAATCAGAGTACTCCTCGGGATTTTTTTCAGCAGAGTCTGGAGGAAAAGCCCTTCCTCTGGAGGAAAAGCCCCTCTCCCTCTGCAGAAATTGCTGAGCTGGGAAAACGTGAGTTGGGGCTGTTGGCAATCACTGAGTCAACCACGCAGAATCAGAAACCTAACAGCACTTGGCCTATGTCTGAAAGCAGAACATCCCTGGACTTTTCAGTGACGTGAGCTAATAAACTCTCCTTTTTTCTTAAACTGGTTTGAATTGGGTTTCTGTCACTTTCAAGAATTCTAAGGAACATAGTATATTTTCTAACTACCTATGGAAGGTTCAAAGCGCTGAAAACTTCAAAAACTAAAAAAAAACCTGAGCTTATTTAGCTAAACTACCACATAAATTTTGGTAATTATGAAGTCCCCATAAAGTCTTCATATAAATTCTTAAAAATAACCAGGGGTAAAGACATGAGAATCCAGGGCCACCTGGTCCCAGAAACAGTGTGGGGCAGTACACAGACTTTGGACTTGGACAGAAGTGCATTAAAAACCCAAGTTTCCACTTTCTGACTTTGTACCCTGGGACAAATGACTTCGCCTTTCAGAGCCTCTACTTTCTCATCCATAAGAGCAGTTGGGAGACTGCTTTTCAAGGCCTTAGGACGGTAACTGGTACACAGTGAAGCTCAATAAATGTTAGCTCCCTTCACTCCCTTTTCATCCCAAGCGTGAATAAAGGAAAAGCTAGACAATGACTAATGAAAAACATGCATTTAAAGGGAAAAAAATTCCAAAATGAAACATTCTCTAATTTAATAGAGGGTAAGTAAGAATTTTTGTTCAAATCTACCCAGAGAACCGATTTCAAAGAATTTTGGTTTGGTCACCTAGCAAATCAAGGGTAAAACCCACCATCCATATGAGTAGAAAAGGGCACAGCACAGAGTCCAAGGATACCTTATTCTGTGAGTTTATCATGCTTACCAGAATGGTCAGGTGAATGCCTGGGAAATGACACATGGAAACATTCTGATATTACCACCAGGACCTGGAAAAAAGTGATTTTACAGTTAGTAGGTAGGACATTTATTACCAAAGGGCCTCAAAATTAGGCCTCGCTTCTATACACAGATATTCTTAGACAAATAATTAGCAGTTGGTCAAAAGTCCTCAAAAAAGACAAGGGTATAATTAACAATTTTCTATTTTTCAAATGTAATGTAATATAGAAAAATACTATTAATTTAGAGCAAAGGTCACAAAGTCAATTGTCTGCAGATAGCCTGTTACAAATAAACGTATCAATCAAGTATAAGAAAAAAGACACACTATCAGCCAAGTCTGAAAAAGTCTTTTTAAAGACACTTTTCTGGAAAAACCAAACTATCCTATATATGGGCTGCCTATCACTAGTGGGTAATCCTCAATTGAGCTGGAGTTCTCAAGAGCATCACAAGAAATTTCTATAGAAACAATCTGTGAGGAAACTCCACCAAGGGTGTGAACTAAGTAAATCATATTTTAGACATGATTTATTAGCTCCACCTCTGACCTTGACTGCAATGTGAGTCACATGCCTTGTCCCCTGATAAACTACAAGCTCCTTAAGGACACAATCATTCCAGTCCACCTTCCACGGCCAGGGACCACTAAGAGTTATGGTGATGAAGCTAATGGGCATGTCAAACAGGGCAGAGTCACCTGGAGCTGAAAGAAGCTGGAGCCACTCGCTACATTGTGGCACCACAGAGATACAACACAGGAGGAAGCTGCCCACGCTGCAGCTGTCCCCTAGCAGGAAGGCTTGCACCTAGTTAACTCTCAGGCTACGCCTTCACTTTGAATAACCGCCCAGCCTTTAAAGTAGGAGTACTTCATATTGTATATTGCGTATGTTAAATGGTGCTACGAAATTTTAAAGAACCCACAGTCACAGACTTTTTGATCCTATTTTATAAGCATCAAATTAGTACCCTACTTTGTGTTCAGGATTATTAGTGTCCATATACTCATTATTACTTTAGTCAACATTTGGGTACATTAAGGTCAAGGTACCATAACAATATCTTCAGAGGGGGGTAGGTTGAAAAGGAAAAAGTACAGTCCTGGCTCTTTAGTACAGAGAAAAAAATGGCAGTTTAACTGTAAAGCAATCTGAACCATGAGTCTCATAAGAAAAATGAATAAAGTACTTGGGGACTTGAGATAAAGAGATTACAACCATTTATGAGGTAGGAAGGATAAAGAATGACTGCTTGAATGAGGGGGCATTTAAAGCCTGGGCATAGTCAGGACAGAGGGGCCGCCCCAGCTGTCTGGTTGCCCTAAGCTACGCTAAGAAGGATCGCAGGGGCTCCCAGGATCCAGCAAAAGCCTCAACGCCAGGCTAAGATCCACGTGGGCAAAGGGATACAAGAGGCAACATGCTCTAAGCCATTAACTTGATTTGAGCAGAAAAGAGGAAAACACTTTCATATGAAATGATTGAGATTGAGAACTCAGATTCTCTCCGTTCAAGATCTATTTTCCGATCTAGACTGCCATTTCCTTGGAATGGGGCACCTTCTGAACCACTTAAGAATGACACTGTTACAAACAAGATCTACATGGGAATGATGCCTTCCTCCTCATCCTCCAGTGATCCTTTCAGGGTTATAGTTTCAGGTTTCAGCTTCTACCCAGATAGCCAGGTATCTAAATGTGGAGAGCAGATGAATTTACCATTTTTCACAGAGGGTGATATCAATATCCCATAATACTGGAGCTCCCCCCCGCCCCACCCCCGTGGGAGGCTCTGTGTTAGGCAGTAGTCAGCATCTAGAAAAATAACCTGCCTATGAGGCAAAATGTAGACAACATCTATACATACCAACTGAAATGGAGACCAGATAATAGCCATTACTGAACTATTTGAGCAGAAAAGCTGTTAGAGCTAAGTCCCCTGGACCGCTGCCTGTGTTCTGTACTGCTTTTCTACTTGTCTAGAGCTTCGCTGTCTTCTGTCCCTCAGTGGAGAGTTGCTGACAGCAGGAAACGATGCTGTCAGAGTGACTTGATACACACTATGGGCTTAAGGTTCTTTCCCATATTGGTATAAAATGCAAAGTATTTGCTTGACTCCTAAAACTGAGTCCTCTGTTTACACGTGAGCAACAACATTTAGTAAAACATTTCAACCATCACTAGGTTCAATCAAGAAAAAAACAAAAGTCAAAACTATCAGCTTTTTAACTTCCCATCTTTTAAAACTGGGAAAAAATAGGAAACATAATAGTCAGGCTGGGAAGCAGTGAACGTTAAGAAATCACTTCTTCATGGAAAACCATTCATAGGAAGGAGTATCTTGAAAGTCACCAGGACGAAGCTTTGCATGTCTGCAGGCCTGGGCTCTGCTTTCATCTCCCACTTAATGACAAAGGGGTCACAGAGCACTGAACCACATACCTGAAGACTGTGCCTCCAATCCTGGCTCTGTAAAGGAGAAATGCAAATGCAAAACCTCAATGGGCTGCAGGTTGTCCACAAGGGGACCAAATGGAGCAACGCAAAGGCTCTTTCCTTTGAGTGTTTGGTCAATTCCTAGTACTCCGTTCTGGGAAATTCCGTGTTCAGCAATTTCATCTCAGATTCATTCTATCTGAACTGCTCATTTCATTTAGATTTCAGTTGGTGTTGCTACGAGAGAACCTCTAGAGCCCAGCTTTGTGACAGATGTGTTAAGATAGCTTTTCCCTCTGGGAGTCTGGGCAAGAAACAGGGCTACTCGTCTCCTGGGCCAGTCACTGCCAGCCTCAAACAGCCTTGTCACGCATCTTGTTCCTTTACGGTAGTACACCATGCAAACATCATTCTCTACGTGGCTAAGATATGAAAATGGCTAAGAAACACTTCTCTAGTTATACACCAAGAAGTTAATCAAAGTGCCATTTTGGAATAGTTGACTTAAGTTGGATTAGAATGTGAGCTGTTTCAAATTGAGTAACTAGTTCACAAAAGTAAAAAGTATGTAAGAAATCTAAGATTACTGAAGGCAAAACTCTAGCTATTGTGTGTCTCTTGTTAATACATACTAAACTGTAGAAAAGGCATTTTGAGCAGAGATATGCGTTTACTAATTTTCAGAATTGTATTAACAGAAAATTTATAAGTCTATCATTGCTTTAAATTTTTTTATTATTATTTTGTTAAACAAAGTTCTGTCCCTAGTATCTTATAAAGGAACAATGTTCTAGGTCACTTAATCACTTGAACAGTCTGGAATCAGCTCTACTCTTTCTTTACGATAAGCCTCCTGGCCTCTTTCCTACACTGATTATTTTAACCTAAGTTTCCAAATGAACTTAGGGCATAAGCAGGCCTGACTTAAATACTTGGCCTTACAGTCAACCTCAAAGATAAAATTCTAAAAAGCTTTATATCAAAAGGAATTTTCACTGGTCTTACAATAGGCTCATACTCAATCTACATTCTCCATAACTCTATGAATCACCCTGGACCTCATACTGTTCCCCCTACAAGAGCCTCACATTCCATATGGCTCCAAAATACACTGTCAGTACAGTCTAGTACTAGACAATAGGTAGGAGAAGCAAAGACTATTACATTCTACTTATATCCAGAATCAAATCCCTTTAGGCCAGAACAATGGAGACATGTTAATTAGCAATAAAATTCATGCAACAGAATGGGACAGATCCAGGACTTAACAGATGACATATACAGGTATTTAAGTCCCATGCCCACCCTTGAAGTTAACAGCAGGAGCCCAATTCCAAAGAGAAGCCATAATCTGAATTAATCGTGTTCACAGCAAATTAAAATCAAGCCTCTTTGGCTCCCTGGAGTTAGGACTCTGTCATACCAAGTTATGACTTGCTATAAAAGCAACTGTTAACATTCTGAACTTATTTTTAAAAAGACCTTGCTAAAGAGCCAAAATTCATTATAAAATACAATAAGACTAAAACAATCTGACCTAGGAGTTTTTAACTCATTTTTTAGTAATCATCAACTACATTCCCATCATAGTTTTTAAAAGGCATGTATTAGTAAACACTGTAGTGCCTTTTGAGAACTTCTCCTTATCTTAACTAGAGTTTAAAGCTCAATAAAATTGTTCAATTGTAGGTAAAGGAAAATATAACAAGTTAGTTCACTTATATCAAAGAGGAAAACATGCAAAAACACTGATAGCTGACTACACAGTTAAGTAAGTTTATTATTTCACTCTCATTTAAAACATACCTAGGGACAAAACGTATAGATGCCTACTTGATACTTATTTTCGTGCCCAAAGAGGACAAGATCATAATTTGCTTTGCATCTTACTTTTATTCTCAGTAAGACTGGGTTCCTCTATACACATTCTCTTACATATTCCACCTTGGAAAAAACCAGTGTTCGTACAAGGAGCTGGTCAGGATTAGAGGTATAACTAAGGACAAAAACAAGAAAAAAATTTTCTTATTTACCCTAGGAATAAATTCACAGCTTTGGCCTTACCAACACAGTGTTCTAATCAAGCAGGCCACGTGTGAAATTACAGCTGCCTTGGAAACTGACCATCTGATTCAAGTAGGGGTTCCACTTCTCCTTTCATTGCTGTCTACATTCTGGGGGGCACACAGCCTCAGAATATTTAGGGGATACGATAAGAAGATAGTTTTTTTTTAATTAATTTTTATTGTGCTTTAAGTGAAAGTTTACAAATCAGGTCAGTTTCTCATACAAAAATTTACATACACATTGCTATACACTCCTAATTGCTCTCCCCTAATGAGACAATACAGTCCTTCCCTCCACTCTCACCTCGTGTCCATTCGGGCGGCTTCTGACCCCCTCTATCCTCTCATCTCCCCTGCAGACAAGAGATGCCAACATAGTCTCATGTATCTACCTGATCCAAGAAGCTCGTTCTTTACCAGTATCATTTTCTATCCCCTATTCCAGTCTAATCCCGTCCAAGGAATTGGCTTTGGGAATGGTTCCTGTCTTGGGCTAATAGGAGGTCTGGGGACCATGGCCTTCAGGTCCTTCTAGTCCCAGTCTGACCATTAAGTCTGGTCTTTTTACAAGAACTTGGGGACTACATCCCACTGCTCTCCGGCTCCCTCAGGGGATCTCTGTTGTGTTCCCTGTCAGGGCAGTCATAGGTTGTGGTCCGGCACCATCTAGTTCTTCTGGGCTCAGCCTGATGTAGTCTCTGGTTTATGTGGTCCTTTCTGTCTCTTAGGCTCATAATTACCTTGTGTCTTTGGCATTCTTCATACTTCCTTGCTCCAGGTGGGTTGAGACCACTTGATGCATTTTAGATAGCTGCTTGCTAGCATTCAAGACCCCAGACGTCACTCTCCAAAGTGGGATGCAGAGTGTTTTCTTAATAGATTTTAGTATGCCAATTGACTTAGATGTCCCCTGAAATCACGGTCCCCAAACCCACCCCTGCTACACTGGCCTTCGAAGCATTCAGTTTATTCAAGAAACTGCTTTTGGTTTAGTCCAGTTGTGTTGACCTCTCCTGTATCGTGTGCTGTCTTATCTACTATCTAATTAGTGAATACCCCTCTCCTTCCCTTTCGCCTCTCGTAACCATCAAAGGATATTTTCTTCTCTGTTTAAACTATTTCCCCTGTTCTTATAATAGTGGTCTTATACAATATTTGTCCTTTTGCAACTGACTAATTTCACTTAGCATAATGTCTTCCAGATTTCTCCATGTTATGAAATGTTTCATGGATTCATCATTGTTCTTTATCGATGTGTAGTATTCCATTGTGTGAATATACCATAATTTATTTATACATTCATCCACTGATGGGCACCTTGGTTGCTTCCAACTTTTTACTATTGTAAACAGTGCTGCAATGAACATGGCTGTGCATATCTGTTCATGTAAAGCCTATTATTTCTCTAGGATATATTCCAAGGCGTGGGTTGCTGGATCATATGGTAGTTCTATTCCTAGTTTTTTAAGGAAGCACCAAATCGATTCTAAAGTGGTTGCACCATTTCACATTCCCACCAGCGGTGTGTAAGTGTTCCAGTCTCTCCACAACTTCTCCAACATTTATTTTTTTTTGTTTTTTGGATTAATGCCAGCCTTGTTGGAGTGAGATGGAATCTCATTGTAGTTTTGATTTGCATTTCTCTGATGGCTAATGACCATGAGCACTTCCTCATGTATTTGTTAGCAGCCTGAAAGTCTTCTTTAGTGAAGTGCCTGTTCATATCCTTTGCCCATTTTTCAATTGGGTTATTTGTCTTTTTGCAGTTGAGTTTTTGCGGAATCATGTAGATTTTAGAGATCAGGTGCTGGTCGGAAATGTCATGGCTAAGAACTTTTTCCCAGTCCGTAGGTAGTCTTTTTACTCTTTTGGTGAAATCTTTGGATGAGCACAGATGTTTGATTTTTAGGAACTCCCAGTTATCTCGTTTCTTTTCTGCATTTTTAGTAATGTTTTGTCCACTGTTTATGCCATGTATTAGGGCTCCTAATGTTGTCGCTATTTTTTCTTCCATGATCTTTATCGCTTTAGATTTTACGTTTAGGTCTTTGATCCATTTTGAGTTTGTTTTTGTGGATGATGTGAGGTATGAGTCTTGTTTCATTTTTTTGCAGATGGATATCCACTTATACCAGCACCATTTGTTAAAAAGGCTGTCTTTTCCCCAATTAACTGACTTTGGGCCTTTGTCAAATATCAGCTGCTCATATGTGGATGGATTTATGTCTGGATTCTCAATTGTTCCATTGGTCTATGTATCTGTGCTTGTACCAGTACCAGGCTGTTTTGACTACTGTGGCAGTATAATAGGTTCTAAAATCAGGTAGACTGAGGCGTCCCACTTTGTTCTTCTCTTTCAGTAATGTTTTACTTATCCAGGGTCTCTTGCCCTTCCATGTAAAGTTGGTCATTTGTTTCTCCAACTCATTGAAAAAAATGTCATCGGAATTTGAATCGGAATTGCATTGTATCTATAGATGGCTTTTGGTAGAATAGACATTTTTACAATGTTAAGTTTACCTACCCATGAGCAAGGTATGTTTTTCCACTTATGTAGGTCTCTTTTAGTAGTGTCTTGTAGTTTTCTTTGTGTAGGTCTTTTACATCTCTGGTAAGATTTATTCCTAAGTATTTTATCTTCTTGGGGGCTACTGTAAATGGTATTGATTTGGCGATTCCCTCTTCGGCATTCTTTTTGTTGGTGTAGAGGAATCCAATTGATTTTTGTATGTTTATTTTGTATTTTGATACTCTGCTGAACTGTTCTATTAGTTTCAGTAGTTTTTTCTGAAGATTCTTTATGGTTTTCTGTGTATAAGATCATGTCAAGGGAGGCACTAATTTAATCAATTTCCTATTACATTTCAAATTATCATTGAAAGTGGTATCAAACAAGTAAATATTATTTAAGTTTTTAGGTAACATACTAAAGAATGTTTAAGTGCTATTTATTTTCTGGGGCTTTTTCTAGATTTATGTGAAACCTATTTTGCTTTAAAGACAGTAAAAAATTGCATTATCTCTTACCAGCCCCATGAGAAGGCCAAAAACCAAGGTGGCTACGACGAAAAAGACATAAGAACACCAAACAGGAATTCCAAGGGTCACTGTGAAATAGTTGTGAAGATGCTGTAATCAGAAAAAAAAAAAAGTAAAATATTTACTTATAAGGAGACAAAAGTATTTTACTCTTCCTTTCTAGTTACAAGTTTGCAAACTGCCTCTATATACAAATGTAGGCTTCCACAAAAGCCACCCAATGATTTATGCATTTAATGATGCCTAAAGAACAATTCAAATTTTACATTGAGAAGCTGAAAGAATCCAGTTCATAGCTCAGTACATTTTTTATAACTTTCCTCTAGTAATTATATAAACCTCAATGCTTACTCATAATGTAACATCCATATAAAAAAATCCAACTTTGTGGCCTTTTACCATGTTTAAGTAGAAATAATTACTACTTACAGAACAGCAACCATTTCAAATGTCTCCACATTTTTTTTCTATGGTCAGACTTCTCATTGCTCTACCCTTACCCATCCTTAATAATTTTCTGAACTACCATAAAACATGAAATGTAGTATCAGACAGAAGAAACAGTTTTCCCATTGATTATAAGCAAAAGAGACTTCATCAAAGACTTTAAGTAAAGTGTATATTCCCTCATGTTTACTGTTACATGGAACTCCACTTAATGATAAACACTAAAAAATGAATGAACAGATGCAGTCTTAGCTAGGCTTTTACATCCTAAATTGGGCAAAAATTACAGATATGAATCTCCTAATTTGAAGTCACAGTCCACTTTGATGTGGGCCTGGAGGAGCCATGCTTCCTGGTGAGTGTGAGCCTGGAGAAGCCACGCTTCCTGGTGAGGGCTTAGTGGTCACCAAGACATCACCTGCTTTAGACCTTTATAGCTTCAAAAATATCTATTCCTTACAACTCACTTATTTATTAAGTTAACTAGCAATTACTGGGCACTCATAATGATGAAATGGCTGAGCAGGCAGAGATAATGGCTGAATGACTTGCCTAGAACTGATAATGTTAAAGAAAATGATTCTAATTTTCATATTTCTCAAAATCTAAATCACTCAAGTATCTCCCACTGGTTCTTCAATTTATAAATATCAACGTAACTAATATATTGTATTCCGGCTCAATTCTGAAAGATAGGCAAACAAACAGCTTTTTAACTGACCTAAAATAATCTGAGATCCTTTCTTTCCATTTCCTTGCTCAGCAGAAGAGAAAGATCTCAAGACTCAACAAGCATTTTAAACCTGACATGTGAACTCAAAGTGCACAATAAATATTTGTTGAATAAGGAAAAATACTAACAAATTTTTAAGCCATTTGTTATAGAATGAATTATGTCCCCCCAAAATATGTGCTGTAAATCCTAACCTCTATGCCTGTGGTTATAATCTCACTTGGGAATGGGTTGTCTTTGTTAATGATATACAATTAGTTTAGTTCAGATATAAAAGAGATTAAACAAGTGAGCAGAGCAGAGATGGTGTAAGATAGATACCAAGACACATGGAGATTGCAAAAGAACCAGGAACAAGCAGAAGAGCAAGGACCTTCCTCCAGAACCTACACAGAAGGCCTTACCCTAGGGCCAGCACCCTGAATTTAGACTCCTAGCCTCCTAAATTCTGAGAAAATAAATTTCTGTTTGTTAAAAGACACCCACTTATGGTATTTCTGTTACAGCATCACCAGATAACTAAGATACCATTCTTAGGGAGTGCATTGTAAAACTGCCACCTGTCCTCTGTTGAAGGCACTGGTCATCATTCCGCCCTCAGCCAGGGCAACTGTTTATTAAGAGTAACCGGTAGGCTACAGACCAGCAGATAAAAGAAGGATTTGGGAAAAGGCTGTTTCATTCAAATTCTTCTTGCTGGAATTTCCCTACTTTAGAAAAAAATGTGCACGGCATGTAGTTTCTGCTTTTCTTGATGACTCAGTGCCATCATCAGGATTAAACTCCGAAATGTGCCAAAGCATTAGAAGAGATGGAACGCCAGGCTGCATCTGTGCTGACCTCTGGATTATTGCTTTATAAATACCTGGTCATTTACTTTATTCATATAAGTGGGATAAATTATGTGCAGTCATAAGCCCTTCCGGACAGTATCTTATGCCCTTTCTGAAAAATATGTTACTGGAGCAAGCCTCAAGAAACCTTCTACTATTTTCCAGATTTAAATAAATTACTTGCATCCATTCTCTTCATCACTGCATTCTAAGTCACACACTTCTTAGCACATTCAAAGCATCCTTTTATTTTAATAAGCTCCACTTCAATCTTCTTGTAAGCATCAGCTTACTCTACGGGATTTATCTGAGCTTCTTAGAGAAACCCCGTCATCTTGTGGTCTTTCCGGTGATTATTACTAATGACTCACTAATCGAGCTGTGTTTTCACAACAGCAGACATAAATCTTCACCTGTTTACTTTGTCTGAGTTCACGATGGTTTTAGAGTCCCTAAAGATTGTTTGGGTTCATGACACTAGGTACTTGAAGTTTTGCTGTATATATGTTTCCAAAGTAATGACTGTTTAACACTGATCTAATTTCATTTTAGGTTTTTGTGTTTCTGTTCCTTAATTTCCAGGAAAAGTGATAGTCTCCCTTGTGAAAATACTGATTCGTGCCCAATATTGTGTGTGCTCACCTCAAGGAAACATCCTACTCCATTTATTGAAATGTACTAAAATGTTACCTGATGGGGATAATACCTTCTACTATTTTAACAGATAACTAATTTAGAGCTAATTTTTAGCTGCATACAAATTGTGTGAGAAGACTAAATGCAAACATCGTAACATCAGAGTAAATGAGAAGAAAATTGCAATCAGTGATCAAATGGGTTTAAGGAATGGACAGGCTAAAGCCTCCAGAGATCAGAGCTAGAGCCTTCCTTCCCCAGGGAAGCTAGCACTCCCTCTGGGAGTCTAAATTACTTCAGGTAGGATGAGATGCTGCCCAAGGGCACCCAGCCAGCCAGCTCAGAACTCAGACTCTCATTCAGAGCTGGGCTAGTAGCCCTGAAGAACACAAGGCTTTTTAGATTCAGATTCTACCTGTTTCACAGAATATACTCTGAGGAGTTCTAGGACAAGCCCTGCACCCCCTTCAGACACAGATCAGAGTTATCAAAATATCTCCCCTGCCTGGGAGCAGCTAGGAAGGTTCCCTGGTGGTGGCCAGAGGTTCACTCCTCACCATGTTTTACACTCACGCCACTAGGAGACAGCCTCACAGTCCCTTGTGGGGTTTAGGAGAGGCATCCTGGAAAGGAATAGTAGATGTACACCATCTCACTCTAACACTGTTATTGATTTTTTTTTTTTAAAGAGGAAAAAAAAAAAAAGGTAAGAGAAGAGAAGCCACTACCTATAACAAGGGAATGTTCTGGAGTTCTTAAATTTACTCTTACAGTCTAAACACTCATGGTCTTTAAATCTCACTCTGAGGTATTTATAAGACATTCAATCTTCTGTGATGTCAATTTAATCATAAGCTGCAATAGTATCCATCATACATACTTCCTCCCTCATTTTAGCTAGTATTTTCCATATGCCTGCATCCTTTCATAACAACAGTAACATTTAGGTAAGTTACAGCCTATATTACTACCTCTGTGAATGGCATAGATGCACAAATTCCAATAGAATAATGCTTTAAGTACATTCAAATGCTTAACCTAGTTAGCAAAAACATATACTGTATGACTGCCACAGAGCTCCGTTTTAATCCTGCTCTCATTCTTGGTTAAAAAAATAAGCAAATAAAAAGATAACAGTATTTCTTATTGCCTAGCCAGAAGGGAAAGCTAAAATAACAAAGACAACGATGGTTAATGGCTATAACCAATAAAAAACAATTATCAAGTACATAGTCCAGGCCGGGTTCTGTGCTAACCATTCAAGGTGTTCTAGTAACAACAGTCCACGGCACGGACAACAGATATGTTCGGGACCTACACATGAGGTGGGAAACAATGACTTGTCTCTCGCATAGAGAAGGATAACGGCTCTCCGCATCACTGTAATCAACTGTGAAAATGAGAAGATGGAAGACTGGAAAGTCTGGACACATGTGTCACGGACAAAATCTTAACCCCAGGACTTCTAATCCTGGCTGTGTCATCAGACCAGCAGTAGTGCTTCCCAAAGTTCAATCTTCCGCATACTGCTTTCATGATATTTGCCTCACCTTGTACCATCCTTTATAGCACTAACATTTTTCCTTACCATTCTTTCTAGTATTAACATTTTTCCTTACGTTGAGTCACTTTTTTTAAACTTACATCAATTTTAAAGGGATTTACAGTGCTACTATAAAAGGAAATTCAGTAGCAACTGCATATTTTGAAGTCATCTATTCTTTAAGAAACTGCTAGTTCTACATCACCCAGGCTTCAGTGGCTCCTGTAAATTAGGTAGGTGGAATCTCAATGCTACCAATGAGGATGGGTATTATAGTTAAAATGACTATTACTTCTATGTGGTCATATGAAAATTAAAATACTTAGCTGGATATCAACTATATCAATACTCACAACTAGACTAGAAATACAAATTGAATTTTGGGGGTTGGAAGAACACTTGCCCCACGCTGTGGCACAAATTACCTATCCAAGGATCTCCGGGACCCAAGATGACAGTGGGACACGCACAGGATCTGGCTTATAAGACTATTCAAGAAACTTCCTCACCTTAAACAAAAACACATACCAGGCTGGCACAGAGCTAAGAAGGCCAAAGGCAGGCCTAACAAAGCCCCTGAGTTCACAGCAACTCAACCCAGCAGGCGTCTCATCATCAGGTGATCCCAGCATCCTGAAGATCAGCTTTTATCTCTAGAATGCCAGACCTAGCAAGTTGGCTTTACTCCTACCGCAGAAACTAAGACTTTAAGGAAGCACTAGCTCAGTAGGATCTGATGTTCTAGGTACTGCTCTCGGTTTGGCTTTCCCTTCTCCACTGAAGAAAAATCAGAAATTACAGAAAGGCATACTCAAAAAACCAAACCAAACCTGTTGCAGTTGAGTCGATTCTAACTCAAAACAGCTCTACAGGACTGAGCAGAACTGCCCCATAGGGTTTCCATGGAGCAGCTGGTAGATTCCAACCACTGACCTTTTGGTTAACAGCTCAGATCTTAACCACTGTGCCACTGGGGCTCCAAAAAGCATTAAGCCATAATTCCAATATCAGAATTAATCATTGTTGTTATCTGCTAATGTCTCTCTGGAGCCCCAGTGGCACACTGGTTAAGTGTTCGGCTGCTAACCAAACGGTCAACAGTTGGAATCCATCATCTGCTCCTTGGAAACCCTATGGGGCAGTCCTACTCTGCCTACAGGGTTGCCATGAGTCAATAATGGTTTTTGTTTTTTTTTAATATCTCTCTAGGTCTTTCCTAGTACGCACACAAAAATTCCATATAAGCATAAAACTATACATACTGTTTTGTTCTTTTTCTCCATTTCAAAACATGCATGTCTCCCTATGAAGGTTTTTTACATCTAACCAGCTACCATCCAAAGGAGACTGCTGCTGAAGAAAAGGCGAATTCACATCTGTCCATGTAGCCACAAAAATCTCACTGGGATAAAAGGGATCCTGGATAGGCACCAACAATTTCGCCTTTCTGTTAATAGTCACTCTATGTCTTTTCCTCTTCTGTGTTTTCTTCATCTTCTCTGACACTTTACACTTTTTTGGTTCTAGCCCCCTCACCCTGGGGCCCTCACACCATGTGAAGTGTTTCTTCTGTTCACTGTGTTAATATGGTTGCACTGCAGTTTGTTACTATCTAGAGACAAGCTGAAATAGACTATGTTACCCTCAATTATAGATTCGACATTGATGCAAGGATCCCAGCCAAGGTGAACCAACTAAACCAAACCTGTTTCATTTGATTCCAACTCACAGCAACCCTACAGGACAGAGAAGAACCATCCCAAAGGTTTTCCAAGCAGTGGGTGGTGGATTCAAACTTATTTTCTGGTTAGCAAGTCAACCTCTTAACCACTATACCACCAGGGCTCCAGGCAAGGTGGTAGCTAAATAAGCTAATTAAGCCAGCAGGGTGGTCACCTATAGGGACTAACTCAGTAAATAGTTCTGTAAGGCTAACAAGGCAAAACTATACCTAGAGGGTAAAGTTTGAACCAGAGGCCTGGCAGACAACCAAGGATCAGGTCCCACCAGGCCAGATTTCACACTCCTTATGAATAAGAGGCCAAGGCCTGGATCCTAGAAAACCAGGTGATAAGAGCCCTGTACAATTACCATTATCAAGATGATGAGCACTTCCTTCACCTCAAAAAGCTTCCTTTAACACTGCCCATACAGAGGTTACAATCTACTAAGAAAGAAAGCATTTATGTCATAATATGAGAGACAACACTGTGTGGTACTCAGCAATAACTGTTAAATTATGGTATGGTTGATAAGAGCTGTGGTACAGAAATTCAGGAGGGAGAAATTATTGTGGGCAAATTTAGACTGGCTTCACCATTTCCTAACCCATGTATTTTTTTCTCTCAATGATATTTTATGGTGTTTTCAGTGCCGGTTTACATAGCAATTTAGTTTCCCATTCAACAATTTCTATACAAGTTGCTCAGTGACACTGATTACATTCTTCTCAGTGACGATTCTCATTTCCATTCTGTTTCTTCCATTAAAAATATTTTTCAAAGATAAAAAAAAAGCATATAAATCCTTGAGAAAAAATGAGGTACTGTTAAGAAAAAAAAAAAAAAGAATTGGAAAAAAAATCTGTAAGTCTTCTAAGTGAAAAATATGTATATTCACTGACTTTAAAAACTCAGTGCCAGGTTAAACGACAGATTATCCCCAGTTGGCGTGACCTAGAAGACAGATCTGAAGAATTATTCAGCTGTAACAGAGAGAGAGAGAGAGAGAGAAAGAAAGCACGAAAGGAAGACTAAGACATGGATGACAGAATGACAAAGCTCAACATATATCTAACAAGAGTTGCAGAAGTCACAGATAAAAAGGATACAGATAACAGATGGGCATGTTTCCAAATTGATAAAATAGACTTCTATATTAAAAACCATGAGACATGCACTCTGTGTCCAAACATGGACAAAGAGTGAAATTGCACAATACTGAAAACAAAAAAACTTTTGGCAAATTATCTTTAACAGAACAAATGCAGAAGACAAAGGACAAATTTCCAATTCAGCAACAACAGAGGCCAGAGGGCAACAGCTTCAACTGGATGAGAAAAAATGACTGTCAGCCCTGAATTCTACTCACATCTAAACTCTCATTTGAGAGTTAGGGAAAAATAAAGACATTTTGAGCCAATCAAAGATAACTATTATCAGACTTCAAAGAGACATTAAAAGATAAACTTTGGAAAGAAGGAACTTGAGCCCCACAGGAAGGCAAGAAGCACTGGTGTGGAAACTAATTTGTAAGCACACGGGTAAATCTATACACACTGAACATATAAGACCAAAAATAAGGATAATGAGTGATTTGGGGGGTTTAAAAGATTGAGATAAAATCCTAGATATTAACAACATGCAAACATTAAACCATCCTAAGATCTCTCCATCGTTCAGAAGGGTAGCTTGTAAGGATTAACTTTAGATCTTGTTGGTTAAGCACATAAGTTTAAACGTAAGGGTGGCTTCTAAAGAAAATAATAGAACAACTTCCAAATTACTGAAGGGAGAAAAGGAAAACAAAATATATTCAATAAGTACAATAAACGGTAGTAGGAAAAATAAAATTAAAAGCCTAGCAAACAGAAAAAAAAAAAAAAAAGAATGGCAGAAATATACTAGATGTATTCATGATTCCAATAAATATAAATGGACAAATTTATCAGTTAAAAGATTTACTCCTTGCTATACACTTTTTGCAAGACTCCCTTAAAACATAACAGCAACAAAAAGGTTGAAAGTAAAGAGACAGGTGGAATAAGAAGATATTCTGGAGAAATGCTAAGTAAAATATATATAATATGGCATTAATATTAGACAAAACTGAACTTATAAAATGTAAAACTGTGTGTCAAATTTTAAATTCATCTTATAAAACTTCTCTTTCTAAAATACCTAGAAAGAAAGCATAAATATATGCATAAATGCTATATATACTGTACTTCTCAATCACTAAGAAGAACATCTTAATTGGTTATTCAGAGGTGGGTCCTATTCTATTCGCCAAATGGTTCTTTCTCCGCAGGCCGAAACATCCAAACAGAATTAATCTATGCTGTCCACAGCTGCGCACTGCACGTACAAAGATAAAATACCCACCTCTGGCCTTGATGCGCTCCAAATGACATACACTGTAATCACTTTCAGGATAGAGTGAAAAACTGTTAACTTCTTATCTAAACTCTTGCTCATCTAAGCACTAAATGTCAAGCTGTATAAGGTCAGGGCAATTACTTATCTTCCCTCATACTCTGTCTCTGAAAGTTAATCTCTTTAACAACCAGTGAAGGCCATGATCAACTTTCATTGAGGCTCTTTCTTAAACCACAGAACAAATTAATCTCTTGACCTGCACTTATCTTAGGTTCTGTTTAAGATCATGCTATCAGTGCTTCCTGACAACCATCTATTACAATTTTCCTGTCACATCAAAGATTATAAGGCTGCAAGGCTATCAGCTGGCTATTGACTATGTAGCTCTGTCTACCTTTAGTGGCAATACATTGCAAAAGGCATAATTCCTTACTCTTAATTCCTAGTTTGCCATTCATAATTCCTAGCCCTTGGGAAAAAAAAAGTCTCACTAATGTTAAGTAGCAGAAGGAAACCCATGAATTTCAAACTATGTAGAGGAAGGGAAAATATTTGTTATTGTTTAACTGATATATACCAAAAAAAAAAAAAAGGGTTGAAAGAAGACTGAATCCAAGTCTCCCACTAGCCTCTGTTGTTAAAAACAAAAGATAACCAACAAAAAAAAAACCTAAACTAGCTATTTCTATCTCACAAGGGAGAAAATGTAATACAACTGGGACACAAAGGGTCCTCTTAAACTTCTCTCAATATTTATCAATGTACATGAGAGATAAAAAAGAGCCCTCATGAGTTTCTTGAATACTAAGTTCCAAATACGACAGCATGACCTAAAAAATCAGTTTAGAAAAAATATATGTAGGGACTCACTCTGAAGATTTTTAAAAACATTTTAAGGAGATAATATTTAATTCTAGAATAATCTTGTTAAATCGGGTAGGGATTAGCCCACTTCCACAGATCAAGGGGAACAAAAGGCTATGTGACATAGTCAAGATTATGTAAGTCAACATTTTAACCTGAATAACAGTTCTTAACACTCTGAAACAGTCACTGCAATGACACAATCCCATAAAGCAGAAGTATACAGCTTTTCCTTAAAGGGGCAAATAGTAAATATTTAGGCTTGTGGGTCACACAATCTCTAACGACTCAACTGTGCCACTGTACTGCAAAAAAAAAGTAGACATAAATAATATGTAATGAATGAGCATGGCTGTGTTTCAACAAAACTTTATTTACAAAAACAGGCAGCGGGTCCTCACAGTAGTTTTCTGACCCCTGACATACGGAACCACTTCCAGGTTTCTGCATTCTTTGATCTGTTGGGATCAAAAGAATAGGAAAACAAGATAGAAATAAAACCATATAAGGCCTTCAGCTTTGATAAAGGGTTTCATTACTGACCTAAGAAAATATGACTTCTACACAGTACTTACGGGTCCCCTGTTCAACTTGTGCCTTTCTACACAAAGACACCACAGGAGAACAGCTGTGTGATTTAAGAACAAAAGTGAAAGTATGAAAGTATTTATAAAATGTTTACTTTCCTACTGTTTAGAAGCCACATTATTAGTCTTAAATAAAACTCTCTGGGAATATAATTTCAAAGGGCATATTTAAGATCACTTACCCATATCTTGCCAGAGATGCTAAAAAGACCAGCCATTCCAGACATTCTAAAAATAAATAAATTAGTTAATAAAGAGAGGAGAATCACTGGTCACATATACTACAAAAAAGAAACCAAAATTCAAGTCTAAGGGAGGGCCCCTCTACTGACCCCCCCCCTTGCTATATATTTCCCTCTCTCTTGAACTAATTTCCATTCTTATAGAGCCTACTTATCATCTGAATCACTCCATTGCATATACATTCAAATTCCTGTGGCCCTTTTTCTTTCCATTGCACATACCTAGCTAAAGCCCCAACCCTGAGCAGCTGAATGTCACTGAGGGGGAAAAAAAATCACATGACCCAGCTGACTCGTCTCTCTTCATAATCCTGGAGGAGTGCTCAATACTGCCCACTCCCACTGGATTTCTTTAGGCTCTGAGATGATAGCAAAATTTCTATTTGCTCTCTTCAAACCTTACCCATCCTCCCCTTCCCATGCACTCTCGGTTGCCAAACACTCCTCCTATGAAACCGAGAAATCAGAAGCCAGTATGTGATCTCTCCTATCTCCCCTACCACTAAACCTGAGCCTGACATCCACCTGCATCCACCTTCTCTTGGTCTATTCGCCTTAAAAATCAAAACCCATCACTGTCAAGTCAATTCCGACTCGTAGGACCCTCAAGGACAGAGGAAAACTGCCTCAAAGGGTTTCCAAGGCTATAATCTTTACAGAAGCAGATCACCAGGTCTTTTCTCCTGAGGAGCACCTAGTGGGTTTCGAACTCCAACCTTTCAGTTAGCAGCTGAATGCTTCACCACTGCATCACCAGGGTTATCTGCCCTAAAACCCCATGCCATCGAGTCGATTCGAACTCATAGTGACCCTGTAGGACAAGTAGAACTGCCCCATAGGATTTCCTAGGCTGAAATCTTTACAGAAGCAGATTGCCGCCATCTTTCTCCCAGGGAATGGTTAGTGGTTTCAAACCATTGACCTTTCAGTTAGCAGCCAAGCACATTAACCACTGTGCAACCAGGGCTCCTCCACAATTGTAATTCCTCCACTGTGCTTTGGATCTCATCCTGTTGGTCTTGTTAATGACATGACTCTTTCAGTCATTCCCTCTTCCTACATTAGCAATTTCTCCCTCTCTGGCATGCAAACATGCTCTACTCTCTTCTATGTTTTAAAAATAGCATCCTGGCCCTCCCGTGGCCCTCTAGATTCATTGACAAACTTCTCCAAAAAGTAGTCTATACTTGCTATTTTCTCTTCTTCACTATACATATATACTTCTAACCCATTTAAATCTGGCTTCCATCCTGACTACTGCACTAATGCTACTTATCAAGCCATGATGTCCTCATATTGTTGCATTCAATGTCCACATCTTAGACTTATCTTTCTTCACTTCTTGGTAACATGGGACACAAGCAACTACTCCCTCCTTCTAAGCACTCTTTTCTTGGCTTCTAGGAAACCACACTCCCCTTTCCTCCTGCCTCACTGGTGCTCATTTTCCATTCCCTTTTGCTGTCTCCTACTTTACCTAACCTCTTAATGTTGAAGTCTCTCATGGTTCACTTTCTCTCTTTCCCTGTCTCTAGGTGATTCCACCTTTTTGGAGGCTTTGAACATTGTCTGTATGCTGGTGACTCCCAGATTTGTAACTGTATTCCTGAATTCTCCATGGAGATCCATCTCATGTACCCATGTAAAGAGCTCTACAAAAACGTCTGCATCTCAAACTTGTCCAACACAGAATCCTTCATTTTCTTTTGCTCAAATCAGTAACTGGTATCAAAATCCACCAAGTGCTTAAACCAGAGACCCAGGAGTTTTTATTTGTGAATCCTCTTTTTTCCTTCACCTTGGTCAAGTTTACCTTAAAAGATATCTTATATGGGTCCATTCTCTCCAACCCCACTGATGCCACTCTGATCTAGGCTACCACCATTCCTAGGCTGAGCTACTAAGACACCCTTTTGACTGGTTGCACCTCAACCACTCTTCCTCCCTCCAATCTCTTAAGAGTCAGTTTCTCATCACATGTACTGATAAAATCCAAGTTCCTCACCATAGACACATGGCCCTGAGTGGTCCAGCTTTGGCCTGCCTCTCTTACTCATCTTATGCTAGTACCACATTTCTGCTCCTCACGCACGCCAAGCTTTTTTCTAAATTAGAGCCTATGAACATGCTACATCCTTTCCTGGGAATATTCTTCCCCCTGTTCTTTTCTTTACCTGGCTTGCACCTTCTATATACTTTATCATCACGGCCAAAAGTACACCCAGCATTATTCTGCTTGGAAGCTAAAGATACCATAGATTTTTTTGCATAAGATACAACAGCAATTTCTTCATGAACTACAATTAAAGAAAAAGTTACTCCTCCATTTCATCAATAATGTAAAAAGAAGAAAGAATTGTAAATGTGCTCAATATTAATTTTTTTTTTTTTTCAAGAGAACACAATCAGCATGGCTTATGCAAAAGCTAAAGGAGAAGCCTTCTATAACCCACTCAAATCTGGCTACTTACTTTCCAGTATAATAAGAACTAACTGAAACATATGTGGGTCATAAAACTAAAAATACCGCATGGGATAAGTATGGTCATGTGTGGTCTGGGGAACTGGTGGGGAATACACAGGAAAATGTAGGCTTTGAAGGCCCCAGCGCTGTTAACCTGATACCTCCTGCTTTATTAATAACATTTTGTCATTGAAAAAATAACAAGTTACGTTAGAGAAGCTGGGGATTTCCAGCCAGTCAGAGGCTCGACTGATTGCCATTTCTTCTCTACGATATAATTCTGCAGGTCTTCGAAGATTCCTGGGCCCCGGTAACGGCGGAAAATCCCATCCTTTGCACTATAAATTATAAAAACAAATAGAAAATAAATCCATTAAAATAACAGGTGCTACAGATAATAAAAACCATATTGACTATTAGTTTTACAAGTGAGCTTCACTCTGAATTTTCAACGGCTTAAATCTAGAAAAAAAAATTATAGTCAGACATGAATAATTATAGTCAGACATGCATAAATTTTAATCTATTACAAATGAGAAATTCCAAAGCTGAAAACATTAAACATTTTTTCTTATCACTGTACAATTTGTGACTATAAGCAAAGTTCTTGGCAATGTTTAATCTGCCAAGTTACTTTTTATTATTTTTGCTACTAGTTATTTTAATTTTTCTCTTACAACAGCAAAACAGCAATTGTTATCAAGTTAAAAATAATTGTATCCATATTTCCAAATTTATGTCATTCAAGTTCCTCCCCTCAAAATCAACAAAACACCTCTTAGTCTCACATCCCCCTTGTGCCTTCCCTCCCCCTCACCTTCTTGTCATGGTCAACCTTCTCAGGGGAAGAGTCTTTATTTGCTATTTTTTCCTCTTTATTACTCATTCGCTAGTTGGTATCAATGTGGGCTCTGCTTTCATGACTTTACTGAAACTGCTCATACCGGGGGTCCTCAATAGCTCCTAAGTGCCACATCCGTGGAGTACTTTTCTGCCAATCTTACTTCACCTGTGTTTGGCAATGTCCACTATTGAACAGCCATATCCCTTTTTTCCTCCTTTCCCGTGGATTTTTTGACATGACCATCTGGATTTCTCCCTACTACTCTAACCATCCCTTCTTAGTTCCCTTGTCTTCCTTTGAAGATAAGCTAATGTTGGTCAATCCCAGGTTCTATACTTGACCTGCTTCTCTTCCCATTGTATCTGTTTTCTCTAGATATACTTCAACTGGTATCTGCCTCAATGCCGATGAATTCCCAACACACATCTCCAGTCTAGATTCTTCCTCTGAGCTCTAGATCCCGAACAACAACAACAACAAAAAAGTCACCTGAATTTCTCCATTTAGAATTAGTATGGGCACTTCACACTGAGTCCCTTTTCTATTTTGCCTCTATCTACTAAACCTCGTCATATTCTAATAGTTTCTTAGCTTGAAGAATGGCAATAGGATTCACTGGTTATACATGGTCTGACTGAAGTCATCATTGGTTCTTCCTTCCCTATGGTTAAATCAGTCACCAAATCCCACTGATCCTACCTTTTAAGCATCTCTGGAATCCATCCTTTCTTTGCTCTTTACAACATCACTGCCCTGAGCCTCTCCAGCCTCATCACCCAGGTGACCCAATACCCTATGGGCCAACCATACAAAAATAGTTACAGTTCTCAGAAGGTGCAGCACTTTCTCCTAGGCTTTTACATGCTGCCTCCTCTATCTGGAAAGGCCTTCTCTACCTTGGCTGCGTAACCGATCTCTCCATATCTATTAGGAATCATTCCATCTTTTACATCATCAGAAAAATCTTCTCTGACCCCTTCTCTCCCTCTCGTTCCTGCCTGAAATTAGGTTCTCTTTTTCTAGGCACACCTCTCCTCTGACAGCTATCACTCTGTGCAGATCGTCTTTCTCCCCTCAAATGTTAAGATGAATGAATGTTCGTTGTGGAAAAAACTAAGCATTCCTGATACACATCAATCGTTTCTAATCTTTGTAAGACCAGAATATTATTTAAACTTACTGAAAAAATGCTGGTAGTGTGGTGACAAAGAAGCGGCCACTCAAACCTACAAGATGCATAAACAAGAAATAGTTAAAGTCAAATTCAGGTAACCCAAGCACTTATTTAAGTTCTAGGAACATGCAGCCTTGAGCTTGCTTTCATAATCGTATTATTTAAATCATTATAATTATAATCACATTTGGTATTTATTTTTTGACTTAAATTTGATTTTTAACCATTTCTAATTGCTTAACACTTTCTAGTCACTGACATGCAATTTGCTTATTTTCAATGTGTTACCCTGGAGTTTTTTTGGCCTGAACTCATTTGGGATTGTGTGGTGGTTGAGAGGGTGCATCTGGAGTCATACACCATGGCATAAATACTAACTTCCCCATTTAATACCTCTGTGACTTGAAATAAATTACTGAAGCTCTCTGAGCTTCAGTTACCGAAACAGTAAAATGAGAGTTTTAAAGCCTATTCATAAGACTGTTCTGAGGTTAGATTAGGTCAAGTATACTAAGTGCTTAGCTTAGTGTGTGGTACAATATAAAGAACTCAATAATTTACAGGTATTAATTATTATATCAGGTATAAGTTTAAAAAGAAAAATAAAGAGTATGAAATAAGATTGTGTATAATCTTCGCACATTTACGATTTGTGAGTACTGTCAAGGGAATATATGTACAGTAAACATCTTTTTTTCAGTTTGTCTTAGCAGACCTTTACTAAATACTAACCGCATGTTAAATGCTGTGCTGGATACACACAAATAAAACCCTTAAGTCACTCAGCAAATATTTGCTAAGCATCTTTTTTTGTTCCAGGGATTGTAATAAGTGTTCAAGACACACAGATAAACAAAAACATGTACAGTTTCTGTTCTCTCACAGAGCTTAGAGTCTAGTGGCAGAGAAAAATAAATTTATCAATTAATCACAATCATGACTAAAAACTAAAATAGATGATATGAAGAAAAGGGATATGAACAAAAACCTGAATAAAATGTTTACAAATAAATAAAACATGGGCTCCAAGAGTAAGTAAGCCTGGTTCTGACAAAGAGAAGGCGAGCTAAAGGATTCTCCCGACCACCAGGGAGAAGGTTTCTTTGGGCTATCCCAGCCTGGAAAAATGACAGAGACATCATTTTAAAACTTCTCATCACTTCTGACTTTCCCACCTAAGAACAATCTGGACAAAATCAAACATTATCCATTTAAATCAAGTCACTCAAATTTTACATCTTTCTAGGTCATCAATTTAAATTTGAAGCTTTACTTTCAATAACACAGGAAAGTTGATCTCCTCCCACTTATAAATTAAAACCAAATAAAGTATAATAATATATTAATTGATATGAGTGTTTTTAAAGAAAGATCCTTTATTTTTTCCCATATCAAACAACAACACACACAAAAAAACCATTTGTTGTTGAGTCAATTCCAGATTCAGGGTGACCCCAAGCATGCAGAGAACTGCACTCCACAGGGTTTTCAAGGCCATGGCCTTTTAGAAGCAGATCACCAGGCCTTTTTTCCATGAGTGCAAACTGCGAATCTTCAATTAGTAGTTGAGCACTTAACTGACTGTGCCACCCAGGGACCCCTATGTCAGACAGTGAACTCTAAAACATCCCTATGGCACTTAAAGGGAAGCAGAGTACTCTGAGGATAAAAACACAATGTCAGAAAAACAAACATTTTCTCTATACATTTATCATTGTACATTAAAAAACAAAAGTTGTATTACTGGCAATACAAAAACACAAGTGACCTGGGGAGAAGGTGACTGAGGACTGTAACAAGCACCTCTGTCTACAGGGCATTTTTCACCTTTAACATTGCTAGCAGTTCCACCTTTGCAGGGAACAGATAGATCTTTTAGCATATTTCCAACTCTAAATTCTCAGGGGGAATAAGTATTAGTATTCCTAAGTGAAACCCTGGTGGTATAGTGGTTAAGTGCTATGGCTGCTAACCAAAAGGTTGGCAGTTGAATTGAAATCCACCAGGTGCTCCTTGGAAACTCCACTCTGTCCTACTCAGTTCTACTCTGTCCTATAGGGTCGCTATGAGTTGGAATGGGTTTAAGTGTTTAAAAACTATTATATGCTTTGGTTTAAAAATAATTACTAGAAATAGTTTCATATCTCACCTCTTTCCTAGCTACAGATTCCTACAACCACTCAAAAATCCATCTAAGAAGAGTTATGAAGTTAGGGAATTACACTTTGTTTATATGATCTTTTAAAACAGAATGAACAAATAACTAGTATCCAGTCACTTAAAAGTTATCAATTTAGATTTTATTTTTATCAGAATGATCAGACAGGGTTTCTAATAAATATTATGTATCACTTAAAATAATTTTCAAAAAATTTGTTCTTTTAAATCCTACATAAATTCTTAGTCATTACCAAAAACCCTCTACCATCGAGTCGACTCCAACTCATAGTGACCCTACAGGACAGAGCAGAACTGCCCCACAGAGTTTCCAAGGAGCGCCTGGTGGATTTGAACTGCCAATCTTTTCGTTAACAGCAGTAGCACTTAACCACTATATCACCAGGGTTTCCTGGTCATTACCGGAGATGGCAAAAAATAAAGAAAAAAATTTTTATAAGACACATCGAATTATATACTAGAAAAACTGTATTTCCAAATGTGAACACACCTGGCTGTACTGTTTTCTTTCAAGCATTCCTGTCTACCTATTACATAAAGAGGAAAGGTACAGGGACTCCTCGAGAGAGCCTGACTGGGGTCAAACCCTAGCTGTGTCTTCTTAGTTTTAATCTGGGACAGTCACTTAAATGATTTTAAATTTATAAAGCATACAGACCACAGTGTCTGCCATATAGTAAGTACTCCTTGGACTGTGACACATTGCTAAGGCCCTGAAGATCCAACACCACAGAAAATTCTTAGCAAGATAACAGTGACTTCTGAAAGACTGAAAGAGGTCAGATAGCTCTGGTCCTCATCTCAGTTCTCCAAAAATGTCCTCTACCTTTTATACTGTTGCTATGATGTGTCAGGGAAAACTTTCATGGCCTGGAAATTTGAAACATGACCACCTGGAATAGAGAAGCACCATCTGTAGTTCTGAGGTTGTAGCTTCAGGGTGTAAAAACAAATTAGGTGTGTATCTTAACAAAGAATTATAACAGCACCACAGCAACTCATTTCAAGGTTTGAGTAATGGTTCACGTCAAGGAACTTCAGAGAGTGTGAAAGAATCCAGTGCATTTTTAAACTTTTAAATAAACCACAAGTGTCCCAAAATTTCTGCGTGCCTTTTGTACTTCAAGGGTAACTTCCACTTTAGAATGATGGCTGTATTGCAACACGAAAAAGGCCATAAATCTAGAATGCTGAAAAAATTTTAATATCTTATCAGCAAACTTATCTTAAATGTATACAGCAGAAGAAAAAGAAGAGTTAAAAGGTTAGAGGAAGAAGATAAATTATAATATGAAATCACACGATGTGTAAAAATACAAGAAATTAAAGCTCAATATTAAGAAAATAGGGATGGCTAGCCGCATTTGTTCCACCAGTTTTTAGCTGCGTTGCCTTGGCATGTTCATCTCTCTGAGCCTTAGTTTTGTGAGTAATTTGAAGATGAACAGTTTGTTCTTCATTGAGCTGCTGAGAAGCTAAAAGGCACGTAAGTTCTTAACATGATGACAGGCTGAAGTAAATATTCATTAAATGTTAGTTATTAACACCAAAGACAGTAGCAGAAGGAAAACACAATAAAAAGTAGAACTAACCTTAACTTTGAGATTGAAACAGAGTTGTCCATATAATAGAATACAAAAAGACTAAATTTTATAATTTATAAAATTAAAAATAAAACACTGAAGTACAGTAAACTAAGCTGGCTTCTGTAATAAACTGAAGGTTTTAAGTACAATGCTTATTCTCGGCCTTGTACACTACGAGCAGCTATTTTCCTGTCCTTAACAACGAAGCTCATCTGCATGGAGCAGAAGGTTCAACTACATACACATTAAATCTAATTTCCTAAAGTCAGCTCAACCGAAACGTCACCTGGTTTATGAAGCATGAAGCAGGCAATGTAACACAAACCGACCCATAGGTCTGTGCTTTCCTTGACTTCTACATCTCAGCTGTAAAACTGCAGCATGTTTATAATCCCTAGTTTTATCATTTTAAAAATCTTATCTTCTATTTGCAATACCTAAAAGAACCTCTTATGAGATAAACCAATGAAGAGTTACAGACATAACTAAAGAACATAAAAAATTCTTCCTGAAATGGATCATATGAGGTATGTAATACCAAGAATTTATTACTTTACAACGTCCCCTTAAGCAAAGTGAATGTTTTGAACTTCGGTCTTGCATAGACTGATTATAAACCTCTAAGTCTTGCCCAGCTAAAGTGTGATGTCTTAATATTATGGAAACAAAACTGGCAAAAACTGAACTAAGAATTTTGTCTATAGCTGGGATATACAATGAAGCTGTAATTGGATAACCGGTCTTTAAAAGCTGCACCATGTAACTAGATTAGAGGTTTAAAAAAAAAAAAAAAAAATCCAACCAAGGCTTCACAATGTGCAGAGGTCGCCCAGTTGATGTAGAATCTGATAGGTTTCAAGAGTTTTTTACTTTCACTTTAGGTCATAAATTCCTTATGTGATTGCTGTATATGAGTAGATAACTATTTGTAACATCATTTAGAAATTTGAGATTATTCAAGATACCAACGTCCTGCCAGTTTAAGGGTATGCTGTGGAGATGAACTTTGAGTTACCACGCAAGATTTTTTTTCATGCTGTCATTTGTAATGTGTTTTGTGAGAATCCCTGGTATTAAAGTTTTAGTTATAAATTGTTTAACTTGAAAGCCTGTTTTTCTTTGCAAAACTCAACCTGTGAGCTTGGTACCAAGTCCAGGTGTAACATTCCTATCGGAAGCCATGCTTATATTTTCTTGTGAAGTGCTTTTGAAGAAATAAAATATTAGCATAATTGTGGGAAAAAAAAATTCTTCCTGTCTCCTCTTCTTACATTTTACCTCCTGAGAAAAGAAATGAAATTTTCCCTCTCTAGGCACTTCTGTGACAAGGAAGCCATGAAGAAAGAATATATTAATCGTATCTGTTACCGAACAGAAACGTGTATACAGAAAAATCCAGTGAAGTGTCTGACTGCAGGGAAATACAATATCATTTCAATGGTTTTCCACGGTTTAATCAGGATCTTAGATTTAGTAAAAATGAAGCAAACACTTACTCTGCTTCCAAGAATAGGGACCAACTGCCACAGGGGCTTGCCAGTGAGTTAATACCCCACGAGACACGCTGTCTTCACTTGGCTTCCAGAACCATCCTACTTCTCCATCTCCCTCTTACCGCACTGGCTTCTCCTTTTGCTCTGCTGCAACTTCTTCCTCTTTTTGTCTTCTAAATGTCAGAGTGCCCTAGGTCTCAGTCCTCAGTATACTTCTCTATCACCCACTCTCTAGGTCATTTCAGTGCTTTCCTTGGTTTCAAATACAATCTACACTGATGATCTCCAAATTGATACCTCTAGCTCATTGCTATCCGGCTGTCTCATAAACATCCTGAACTTAACCCCTACCCCAAACCTGATCCTTCCTCAGTATTCTCCATTCCTTCTTTCTACCATATCCTATAACCAATGCATCAGAAAATACTTTTGGATATTCCAGCTAAATGCAGTTATCTCAAATTCAACCACCGTGCATTGCGCTACTGCTGGCACTCTAAGCCACCATCTTCTCAACTCCAGACTACTGTATTAACCTCCCAACTGCTCTTCTGCTTCTACTTCTGATCTCCTGCAATCAATTTCCTACACTGCAGTCAAAGGGACTCTTAAAACACAGATCATATCATGTCACTGCCCGGCTCAAAACTTGCCAGTAGCTTCTTTCCTATCACACTTCAGATAAAATCTAAACTCCCTCCCATAGTCAACAAGACCCTACATGACCAGATCCCTAGTTACCTCACTCGCCCTACTTATCTCTAATATCACACTGGCAATCATACTCTTCCTCAAATAAGCCAAATACACTCCCACCTGCACATGCAGCTGGATCTGCTTGCCAGGCTCCTCCCCTAGAGCTTGTGGACGTTCACTTTCTCAGTGTATCAAAACTTCTGGTCAAACAGTCCTTTCCTCCCCACCCTATTGAAAATAGTGGCCCCCATCATTTTTACTCTGCTTTATTTTGCTTCATAGTTCTTAGCACCATCAAACATTAGGTTTCATTAGGTCACATTTTATTTTTGTGACTGTTTATATACTTCACTGTAATGTAAGCTCAATGAGGGGCCAAAACTTTGTCTTCCTTATTGACCTTAATGCACATAATTTCTAAACTCTATTCAAAGATTAAATTGAAAGCATTAAGTTTATCATTATAACTTAAAACAGTATAATCTGAACTGAGTGAGATATTCTCTGGGCCCCTCAAACAATCACACATGTAGAATTCTGTTTCCGAATTTTTATTTATGAGTTACAGTTCTTAAGTTTTTATCATTTAAAAGAATTCTAGAGCCCAACCACCTTTTGGGAAACCCTGGTGGTATGGTGGTTAAGAACTACGACTGCTAACTGAAAAGGTCAGCAGTTCGAATCCACCAGGCACTCCTTGGAAACTGTATAGGGCAGTTCTACTCTTGCCTAAAAGGGTCACTATGAGTCGGAACTGACTCAACGGCAATGGGTTTGGTTTGGTTTTAGTGTGTGCCTTTTAAAAACTTGTTCTAATACATAAAACAATTGTATTTCTTTTTGGGGTTTTGTTTGTTCTCCTTCCTCCTTGGTATATATTTCAAGTATATACAGCTTATATTACATAAATACTATATATCAATGCTGATTCTGTGTTTAACATATTTCTTCATAATTAATTTCTCTCTCACTTCATTATCGAAAAGCACTTAATCCAGTCACAATGGAAAAATGGCTGTTTAAGTCTACATTTTAGATAGAAAGACTATACTCAATTAGACTTCAGATTTGTGAATCCATCATAACGCTGTTTAATTCTTTTAATTCGAATCATGCTGTGAATTCGGATCAGGTAGAGGAACTCAGATGACTGAAACGCGAGTATGCCAGCTGTACCTCTAACAAACCCCTCACAGAATGTGTCTGGTGCTCACTGACTGACAAGGCTCACACCTGATTTCAAATTACAAAAAGACTGTTCTCAGCAAAAATGTAATTGTAATGACTTGATCTTCAAACAGAATAACTCATTATAACAGCCCAAAAGCCATAAGCTAATGACTATCACGTGTCTGTCTCTAAACAGCAGATGGGCAGAGGGAGCTTTGTTTGAAGGCTTAAACAGACGAAGGATTAAGATGCACAGCTTTTTATGAAAATCTCTCTCCATGGGTTTGCAGACACACGGGTCTTAACAAACGTCATCCCTTTTGTTGCCCAGGGAATTGGTAATTGATTACTTTGTGTTTACTGAACTAACAGTTTATTATCTAAAAGTGAAAGCTAGACTTCCATACCAAACTTTTTTTTTCCTAATAAGGAGATAAAACAGAAATTGAAGTAGATGGG
Organism: Elephas maximus indicus; assembly: GCF_024166365.1. Taxonomy (NCBI): domain Eukaryota; kingdom Metazoa; phylum Chordata; class Mammalia; order Proboscidea; family Elephantidae; genus Elephas; species Elephas maximus. The sequence goes on from NC_064843.1 coordinate 46,520,008, forward strand.
AAGAGATGACAGATAATCTATAGAATAAAAATAAATTTTTCATAAAATTTGCAAATAGCCAAATTTTAGAGATTTGGATCACAATAGCCCAATTTTTCTTCTTAATTTATATACAATATGTAAAGTTTTTTTTAAACTACAAATTTATTGTGCATATCTTTTCAGGATGTAAAAGAGCTTCCTCTCTCTCCCTTCACTTTTTGGGGTAAAAGTGATCCCTTTCTTTCTCTCTCTTTAAAATATTCAGAACTCACAGCTAATAAATGTAGATACCAAAAAAAAAAAAAAAAAATACTGCTGTTGAGTTGATTCTGACTCATAGTGACCCTACAGGACACAGTGGAACTGCCCCACAGGGTTTCCAAGGCTGTAAATCTTTACAGAAGCAGACTGCCATATCTTTCTTCTATGAAGCAGCTGTGTGGGTTCGAACTGCCAACCTTTCAGTTAGCAGCCGAGTGTTTTAACCACTGCACTACCAAGGTTCCAATAAATGTAGACAGAATGACAAAATTAGAAATTCACCATACCAGGGTTCACTGTGAAATATGTGACAAGATCATCATGGATTTTAAAACCCTAAAGTATCACCCCACAGATTACCTGCTAATTACAAAGTGAGGTTGTTTCTCTATGCCTGAGATGTTTGGTGTCACCACCTTAACCAAGGACTCAAACTTAACATCACTAATGGTGACGGGAGGTGCCTTCAGACCCGATGCAATACGAAGTCACAGCAACACGTATGAAGTATTCTTGCCATAAAACACGTATGAAGTATTCTTGCCATAAATGTCTACCCTGAATCTAGTCACGCCTCTTGGCCAAACTTTTACTTTACGGAAAATAGAATAAGATAAATGTCACTACGAGGAAACACTTCGGCACATCCTGGCCTGTTCTCTTCAAAACGTCAATGCCATAAAAAACTAACAAGACATACCAGCCAAATGCAATTTATGAACCTTGATTGGATTGTGGTCCAAAAAACTTTATGAAAACAACTAACTAAAAAAAAAAGCCCAAACCCGTTGCCATCAAGTTGATTCCAACTTGTGGCTACCCCATGTTACAGAGAATTGCTCCATAGGGTTTTCTTGGCTATAATCTTTAAAGAAGCAGATTGCCAGGCCTTTCTTCTGTGGCACTGCTGGGTGGGTTCGAGCTGCTAACCTTTACATTAGCAGCCTACTGCAAACTGCTTGCGTCAGCCAGAGCATGGGATAAACAGGGAGAGTGTAATACCCTGAAGTGATGAAAGTTAAAGTGTCATGATGTCTGCAACCTACTTTCAAATTGGCTCAGCAAAAAGAAAAAAATTAAAAATAAATAATACAAATATATACACACATATACATACATTAGACAGGCCCAGAAATGCTAAAATGTAGCCTGTTAACTCAAGGGGATTCGTTCACAGGTAAATCAATATTCTAGTCTTTCAACTTTTCTGTATGCTTGAAAAATTTCAAAATGAAATACTGGAAACAAACTTTGGCATTTGTTGTCCAACATTTACACTACCTGGTTCTTGAATGACGTCTACCTTCCCCACACTGATGTGAAGTATTTCACCATTCTTGGCAAAAGTCTCCCATTCTGAATCGGTCTGCTGGCAAGATGGACACCAAGGGGCATAACTGTAGGAGAAGAATAGCACAACAAGATAAACATATAAAGAACTGTCCACAGAACCAAAATAGAGTATTTACATTTTTAAAAAGTTCTTAAGTATAAAATCAAACTTTTCCAAAGTCATTTGATGCAGAAATACAAAAGTACATTTTCTAAGATTTAATAATAAAAAAAAAATACATGACTATAAATTCCCCAGAAAAAAATTTAGCCAAAGTTTGAGATGATTTTTATAAATTATTGTAATGCATAAAATATTGTATTTCAATGTTATTCTTACAATGAAATTTTGAAATTTAAAATTTCAACCCAAATTTTTTCACTTTCCAGACAGCTTTTGATCCTTGAGGGAGAATACTGTTTTAAAAGCCCCACTAAAGGAGGCAAATTTCACAAAGGTGTCTCTCAACTAGCCAAAGAGTTTCAGATACATCAAAACTATAGATCTGATGGGCAGAGACCAGACAATCTGTTGCTAGTGGATCCCAAAGAATGTGAGTCAATTTCAAAGACATGTAGCAATTCCAAATCACTCGAAGAAGGAAAGGAGACACTGTAGGCTATATCTCTACCGGACAAGTTTTTAAATAGAAGAGGAGCTAGAAACACCTAGGCCTTTAAGCCAGGAGGCTGTTTTATATACATATATTTTTATTCAGTAAACATTAACTGAGCACCATGCTAGAGTTGAGTCGAACTTGATGGTTCCTCTCCTGTATTATCCAGAGATAAATACAGATGTGCATCAAAACCAAACCCGTTGCTGTAGAGTACGGTAACTAAAATCATGCTCAGCAAATAGTTAGAGAAGCTGGACTATATGAAGAACGTGGCATCTGGATTGAAGTAAGACTCACTAACAACCTGCGTTATGCAGACGACACAACCTTGCTTGCTGAAAGCGAAGAGGACTTGATGCATTTACTGATGAAGATCAAAGACTACAATCTTCAGTATGGATTACATCTCAACATGAGGAAAACAAAAATCCTCACAACTGGACCAATAACCAACATCACGATAAACAGAAAAAAGACTGACTTGTCAAGGATTTCTTTTTATTTGGATCCATAATCAACTCCCATGGAAGCAGCAATCAAGAAATCAAAAGACTATTTCAGAGCACAGAAGAGGACGGAATACTCCCAAACTCATTCCATGAATCCAGCATATTCCTGATACCAAAGCCAGGTAAAGACACCACAAAAAAAGAAAATTAGACACCTATATCCCTCATGAATTTAGATGCAAAAATGCTCAACAAAATTCTAGCCAGTAGAATTCAACAGCATATCAAAAAAAATAATTCACCATGATCAAGTGGGGTTCATACCAGGTATGCAGGGATGGTTCAACATTAGAAAAATAATTAATGTAATCCATCATATAAATAAAACAAAAGGCAAGAATCACATGGTTTTATCAACTGATGCAGAAAAGGCATTTGGCAAAGTTCAACATCCATTCATGATAAAAACTCTCAGCAAAATAGAAGGAAAATTCCTCAACATAATAAAGGGCATTTATACAAAGCCAATAGCCAACATCACCCTAAATGGAGAGAGCCTGAAAAGCATTGCCCTTGAGATCGGGAACCAGACAAGGATGGTGTTTATCACCACTCTTACTTAACATTGTGCTGGAGATCCTAGCCAGGGCAATTAGGCTAGATAAGGAAATAAAGGGCATCCAGATTGGCAAAGAAGAAGTGAAAGTATCTCTATTTGCAGATGACATGATCTTATACACAGAAAACCCTAAGGAATTCTCAAGAAAACTAATGGAACAGTTCAGCAGAGCATCAGGATACAAGATAAACACACAAAAATCAGTTGGATTCCTCTACACCAACAAAAAGAACATCGAAGAGGAAATCACCAAATCAATACCATTTATAGTAGCCCCCAAGAAGATAAAATACTTAGGAATAAATCTTACTGGAGATGTAAAAGACTTATACAAATAAAAGTAAAAAACACTTCTGAAAGAAACCAAAAGAGACCTACAAAAGTGTGAAAACATACCTTGCTCATGGATAGGAACACTTAACATTATAAAAATATCTATTCTACCAAAAGTCATCTATAGATTTAATGCAATTCCAATCCAGATTCCAACTACATCTTTTAACGAGATGGAGAAACAAATCACCTACTTCATATGGAAGGGAAAGAAGCCGCAGATAAGTAAAGCATTACTGAAAAAGAAGGACAGAGTGGAAGGCCTCACTCTACCTGATTTTAAAACTGATTTTGGAACCTATTATACTACCACAGTAGTCAAAACAGCCTGGTACTGGTACAACAACAGACACATAGACCAAAGGAACAGAATTGAGCATCCAGACATAAATACAACCACATATGAACAGCTGATATTTGACAAAGGCCCCAAAGCAGTTAAATGGGGAAAAGACTGTCTTTTTAACAAATGGTGCTCGCATAACTGGATATCCATCTGCAAAAAAATGAAGTAAGGCCCATACCTCACACCATGCACAAAAACTAACTAAAAATGGGTCAAAGACCTAAGTATAAAATCTAAAACAATAAAGATCATGGAAGAAAAAATGCGGACAATGTTAGGAGCCCTAATACATGGCATAAACAGTATACAAAACATTACTAAAAATGCAGAAGAAAAACTAGATAACTGAGAGTTCCTAAAAGCCAAACACCTATGCTCATCCAAAGATTTCATCAAAAGAGTAAAAAGACTACCTACAGACTGGGAAAAAGATTTTAGCTACGACATTTCCAATCAGCACCTCACCTCTAAAATCTACATGACACTGCAAAAACTCAACTACAAAAAGACAACCCAATTTAAAAAATGGGCAAAAGATATGAACAGACACCTCACTAAAGAAAGCATTCAGATAGCTAACAGATACATGAGGAAATGCTCACGATCATTAGCCATTAGAGAAATGCAAACCAAAACTACAATGCGATTTCATCTCTCTCCAACAAGGCTGGCATTTAATCCAAAAAACACAAAATAATAAATGTTGGAGAGGCTGTGGAGAGACTGGAACACTTATACACTGCTGGTGGGAACGTAAAATGGTACAACTACTTTGGAAATGGATTTGGCACTTCCTTAAAAAGCTAGAAATAGAACTACCATACGATCCAGCAATCCCACTCCTTGGAATATATCCTAGAGAAATAAGAGTCTTTACACGAACAGATGTATGCACACCCATGTTCACTGCAGCACTGTTTACAACAGCAAAAAGATGGAAGCAACCAAGGTCCCCATCAACGGATGAATGGATAAATAAATTATGGTATATTCACACAATGGATAAAGAACAGTGATGAATCCGTGAAATGTTTCATAACATGGAGGAATCTGAAGGCATTATGCTGAGTGAAATTAGTCAGTTGCAAAAGGACAAATATTGTATACTACCACTATTATAAGAACTCCAGAAATAGTTTAAACAGAGAAGAAAACATTCTTTGATGGTTACGATAGGGGGAAGGGAGAGAAGGTGGGAGGGGATATTCACTAATTGGATAGTAGATAAGAACTACTTCAGGTGAAGGGAAAGACAACACACAATACAGGCGAGGTCAGCACAACTGGACTAAACAGAAAGCAAAGAAGTTTCCTGAATAAACTGAGTGCTTTGAAGGCCAGCATAGCAGGGGCGGGGGTTTCGGGACCATGGTTTCAGGGGACATCTAAGTCAATTGGCATAATAAAATCTATCAAGAAAACATTCTACATCCCACTTTGGAGAGTGGCATCTGGGGTCTTAGACACTAGCAAGCAGCCATCTAAGATGTATCAAGTGGTCTCAACCCATCTGGAGCAAAGGAGAATAAAGACCAAAGACACAGGGTAATTATGAGCCCAAGAGACAGAAAGGGCCACATAAACCAGAGACTACATTAGCCTGAGACCGGAAGAACTAGATGGTACCCAGCTACAATAGATGACTGCCCTGACAGGGAACACAACAGAGAACCCTTGAGGGAGCAGCAAAGCAGTGGGAGGCAGACCCCAAATTCTCATAAAAAGACCGCACTTAATGGTCTGACCGAGACTAGAAGGACCCCAGTAGTCCTGGCCCCCAGACCTTCTGTTGGCTCAGGACAGGAACCATTCCCAAAGCCAACTCTTCAGACAGGAATTGGACTGGACAATGGGATGGAGAGGGATGCTGGTGAGGAGTGAGCTTCTTGGATCAGGCGGACACTTGAGGCTATGTTGGCACGTTCTGTCTGGAGGGGAGATGAGAGGATAGAGGGGGTTAGAAGCTGGAGGAATGGACACAAAAAGAGAGACTGGAGGGAGGGAGCGGGCTGTCTCATTAGGGGGAGACCAATTGGGAGTATGTAGCAAGGTGTATATAAGTTTTTGTGTGAGAGACTGACTTGGTTTGTAAACTTTCACTTCAAAGCACAATAAAAATTAAAAAAAAAAAATCAAGACACATTGCATTGGGCAAATCTGCTGCAAAGGACCTCTTTAAATTGTTGAAAAGCCAAGGTGTCCCTTTGAGGACTGAGGTGTGCCTGACCCAGGTCACAGTATTTTCAATCTCCTCAGAGGTGTGTGAAAGCTAAACAATGAATAAGGAAAAAAGAAGAACTGATCTCTTTGAATTATGGTGTTGGTGAAGAATACGGCATATACCATGGACTGCCAGAAGAATGAACAAAACTGTCTCAGAAGAAGTACAGCCAGGGTGCTCCTTAAAAGCAAGAATGATGAGACTTTGTCTCATGTACTTTGGACATGTTAGCAGGAGGGACCAGTCCCTGGAGAAAGACATCGTGCTTGGTAGAGGGCTAGCAAAAGAGGCAGTAGGCAAACTTTAAAAAAAAAGAACATTTTATTATCAGATATACTTTAACAGGCAGTTTAGCTTACTGGATAAGAGTTCAGCCAGAGGAATCAGAAAGACCAACCACGTATTACCCATGTAAAGTCACTATGAGTCAGAATCGATCTAATGGCAAGGGGTTTGGTTATTCTTTTTTTCTGAAAAATCTTGGAAAAACTCTTCCATGGCCTAATAGTTGAAAACCTTACGCTAAAATCTTTTTCTCTAGAAGAGCATCCTAAGACATGTCATAAAATGTAGAGAAAAATTAGTAGCATTCTGAAAATCAAGACACCTGCTAGAGAGAGTGGAATTCATCAGAATTCTCTCCTTTCACTAGAATGAATGCTTCACAAAGTCAGCAAGTGCTGTAACCTTTGTGTCCAGAAAGGAGCTGGGCAGGTTCTAGGCCATAATATATATATATTTAATTAATTTTTATTAAGCTTCAAGTGAACATTTACCATTCCAATCATACCATTCCAATCAGTCTGTCACATGTAGGTTTACATACATCATACTCCCTTCTCCCACTTGCTCTCCCCCTATTGAGTCAGCCCTTTCAGTCTCTCGTTTCGTGCCAATTTTGCCATCTTCCCTCTCTCTCTATCTTCCCATCCCCCCTCCAGTCAAGAGTTGCCAACACACTCTCCAGTGTCCATCTAATTTAATTGGCTCAATCTTCATCAGCATCTCTCTCCCCACCGCTGACCAGTCCTTTTCATGCCTGATGATTTGTCTTCGGGGATGGTTCCTGTCCTGTGCCATCAGAAGTTCTGGGGAGCATTGTCTCTGGGATTCCTCTAGTCGCATTCATATCATTAGGTATGGTCTTTTTATGAGAATTTGGGGTCTGTATTCCATTGGCCTCCTGCTCCCTCAGGAGTTGACTGTTGTGCTCCCTAGCAGGGCAGACATCGATTGTGGCCGGGCACCAACTAGTTCTTCTGGTCTCAGGATAATGTAGGTCTCTGGTTCATGTGGCCCTTTCTGTCTCTTGGGTTCTTAGTTGTCGTGTGGCCTTGGTGTTCTTCCTTTGCATTTGCTCCAGGTGAGTTGAGACCAATTGATGTATCTTAGATGGCCGCTTGTTGGCATTTAGGACCCCAGGCGCCACAATTCAAAGTGGGATGCAGAATGTTTTCATAGTAGAATTATTTTGCCCGTTGACTTAGAAGTCTCCTCAAACCATGTTCCCCAGACCCCAGCCCCTGCTCCGCTGACCTTTGAAGCTTTCATTTTATCCCGGAAACCTCTTTGCTTTTAGTCCAGTCCAATTAGGCTGACCTTCCTTGTATTGTGTCTTGTCTTTCCCTTCACCCAAAGCAGTTCTTATCTACTGATTGATCAATAAAAAACCCTTTCCCTCCCTCCCTCCCTTCCCACTTTGTAACCACAAAAGTATGTGTTCTTCTCCGTTTTTTCTATTTCTCAAGATCTTATAATAGTGGTCTTATACAATATTTGTCCTTTTGCCTCTGACTCATTTCGCTCAGCATAATGTCTTCCAGATTCCTCCATGTTATGAAATGTTTCAGAGATTCGTCACTGTTCTTTATCGATGCGTAGTATTCCATTGTGTGAATATACCACAATTTATTTACCCATTCATCCATTGACGGACATCTTGGTTGCTTCCAGCTTTTTGCTATTGTAAACAGAGCTGCAATAAACATGGGTGTGCATATATCTGTTTGTGTGAAGGCTCTTGTATCTCTAGGGTATATTCCGAGGAGTGGGATTTCTGGGTTGTATGGTAGTTCTATTTCTAACTGTTTAAGATAACGCCAGATGCATTTCCAAAGTGGTTGTACCATTTTACAATCCCACCAGCAGTGTATGAGAGTTCCAATCTCTCCGCAGCCTCTCCAACATTTATTATTTTGTGTTTTTTGGATTAAGGCCTGTCTAGTTGGTGTGAGATGGAATTGCATTGTAGTTTTAATTTGCATTTCTCTAATGGCTAATGATCGGGAGCATTTTCTCATGTATCTGTTGGCTGCCTGAATATCTTCTTTAGTGAAATGTGTGTTCATATCCTTTGCCCACTTCTTGATTGGGTTGCTTGTCTTTTTGTGGTTGAGTTTTGACAGAATCATGTAGATTTTAGAGATCAGGCACTGGTCTGAGATGTCATAGCTGAATATTCTTTCCCAGTCTGTAGGTAGTCTTTTTACTCTTTTGGTGAAGTCTTTAGATGAGCATAGGTGTTTGATTTTTAGGAGCTCCCAGTTATCTGGTTTCTCTTCATCATTTTTGGTAATGTTTTGTATTCTGTTTATGCCCTGTATTAGGGCTCCAAGGGTTGATCCTATTTTTTCTTCCATGATCTTTATCGTTTTGGTCTTTATGTTTAGGTCTTTGATCCACTTGGAGTTAGTTTTTGTGCATGGTGTGAGGTATGGGTCCTGTTTCATTTTTTTGCAAATGGATATCCAGTTATGCCAGCACCATTTGTTAAAAAGACTATCATTTCCCCAATTGACTGACACTGGTCCTTCGTCAAATATCAGCTGCTCATACATGGATGGATTTATATCTGGGTTCTCAATTCTGTTCCATTGGTCTATGTGCCTGTTGTTGTACCAGTACCAGGCTGTTTTGACTACTGTAGCTGTATAATAGGTTCTGAAATCAGGTAGAGTGAGGCCTCCCACTTTCTTCTTCTTTTTCAGTAATGCTTTGCTTGTCCGGGGGTTCTTTCCCTTCCATATGAAATTAGTGATTTGTTTCTCTATCCCCTTAAAATATGACATTGGTATTTGGATTGGAAGTGCATTATATGTATAGATGGCTTTTGGTAGAATAGACATTTTTACTATGTTAAGTCTTCCTATCCATGAGCAGGGTATGTTCTTCCACTTAAGTATGTCCTTTTGAATTTCTTGTAGCAGAGTTTTATAGTTTTCTTTGTATAGGTCTTTTACATCCTTGGTAAGATTTATTCCTAAGTATTTTATCTTCTTGGGGGCTACTGTGAATGGTATTGATTTGGTTATTTCCTCTTCGGTGTTCTTTTTGTTGATGTAGAGGAATCCAAGTGATTTTTGTATGTTTATTTTATAACCTGAGACTCTTCCAAACTCTTCTATTAGTTTCAGTAGTTTTCTGGAGGATTCCTTAGGGTTTTCCATGTATACGATCATGTCATCTGCAAATAGTGATAGCTTTACTTCCTCCTTGCCAATCTGGATACCCTTTATTTCTTTGTCTAGCCTAATTGCCCTGGCTAGGACTTCAAGTACAATGTTGAATAAGAGTGGTGATAAAGGGCATCCTTGTCTGGTTCCCGTTCTCAGGGGAAATGCTTTCAGGTGCTCTCCATTTAGAGTGATATTGGCTGTTGGCTTTGCATAGATGCCCTTTATTATGTTAAGGAGTTTTCCTTCAATTCCTATTTTGGTAAGAGTTTTTATCATAAATGGGTTTTGAACTTTGTCAAATGCCTTTTCTACATCTATTGATAAGATCATGTGGTTTTTATCTTTTGTTTTATTTATGTGATGGATTACATTAATGGTTTTTCTGATATTAAACCAGCCTTGCATACCTGGTATAAATCCCACTTGATCAGGGTGAATTATTTTTTTGATGTGTTGTTGGATTCTATTGGCTAGAATTTTGTTGAGGATTTTTGCATCTATGTTCATGAGGGATATAGGTCTAAAATTTTCTTTTTTTGTAATGTCTTTACCTGGTTTTGGTATCAGGGAGATGGTAGCTTCATAGAATGAGTTGGGTAGTATTCCGTCTTCTTCTATGCTTTGAAATACCTTCAGTAGTAGTGGTGTTAAGTCTTCTCTGAAGGTTTGGTAGAACTCTGCAGTGAAGCCGTCCGGGCCAGGACTTTTTTTTGTTGGAAGTTTTTTGATTATCATTTCAATCTCTTTTTTTGTTATGGGTCTATTTAGTTGTTCTACTTCTGAATGTGTTAGTTTAGGTAGGTAGTATTTTTCTAAGAATTTATCCATTTCTTCTAGGTTTTCAAATTTGTTAGAGTACAATTTTTCGTAGTAATCTGAAATGATTCTTTTAATTTCATTTGGCTCTGTTGTGATGTGGTCCTTCTCGTTTCTTATTCAGGTTATTTGTTTCCTTTCCTGTTTTTCTTTAGTCAGTCTAGCCAATGGTTTATCAATTTTGTTAATTTTTTCAAAGAACCAGCTTTTGGCTTTGTTAATTTTTTCAATTGTTGTTCTGTTCTCTTTCTCATTTAGTTCAGCTCTAATTTTTATTATTTGTTTTCTTCTGGTGCCTGATGGGTTCTTTTGTTGCTCACTTTCTATTTGTTCAAGTTGTCGGGACAGTTCTCTGATTTTGGCTCTTTCTTCTTTTTGTATGTGTGCATTTATCGATATAAATTGGCCTCTGAGCATTGCTTTTGCTGTGTCCCAGAGGTTTTGATAGGAAGTATTTTCATTCTCGTTGCTTTCTAAGAATTTCCTTATTCCCTTCTTGATGTCTTGTATAACCCAGTCTTTTTTCAGTAGGGTATTGTTCATTTTCCAAGTATTTGATTTCTTTTCCCCCAGTTTTTCTGTTATTGATTTCTAGCTTCATTGCCTTGTGGTCTGAGAAGATGCTTTGTAATATTTCGATGTTTTGGATTCTGGAAAGATTTGTTTTATGACCTAATATGTGGTCTATTCTAGAGCATGTTCCACGTGCACTAGAAAAAAAAGTATATTTTGCAGCAGTTGGGTGGAGAGTTCTGTATAAGTCTATGAGGTCAAGTTGGTTGATTGTTGTAAGTAGGTCTTCCGTGTCTCTATTGAGCTTCTTACTGGACGTCCTGTCCTTTTCCGAAAGTGGTGTGTCAAAGTCCCCTACTATAAATGTGGAGGTGTCTATCTCGCTTTTCAATTCTGTTAAAATTTGATTTATGTATCTTGCAGCCCTGTCATTGGGTGCGTAAATATTTAATATGGTTATATCTTCCTGATCAATTGTCCCTTTTATCATTATATAGTGTCCTTCTTTATCCTTTGTGGTGGATTTAAGTCTAAAGTCTATTTTGTCAGAAATTAATATTGCTACTCCTCTTCTTTTGTGCTTATTGTTTGCTTGATATATTTTTTTCCATCCTTTGAGTTTTAGTTTGTTTGTGTCTCTAAGTCTAAGGTGTGTCTCTTGTAGGCAGCATATAGATGGGTCATGTTTCTTTATCCAGTCTGTGACTCTCTGTCTCTTTATTGGTGCATTTAGTCCATTTACATTCAGCGTAATTATAGATAAATAAGTTTTTAGTGCTGTCATTTTGATGCCTTTTCATGTGTGTTGTTGGCCTTTTCATTTTTCCACATACTTTTTTGTGCTGAGACTTTTTTCTTAGTAGATTGTGAGATCCCCATTTTCATAATGTTTAACTTTATGTTTGTTGAGTCATTACGTTTTTCTTGAGTTATGGAATTGATATTCCTGTTTGTGGTTACCTTATTATTTACCCCTATTTTTCTAAGTAAAAACCTAACTTGTATCGTTCTATATCGCCTTGTATCACTCTCCATCTGGCAGTTCAATGTCTCCCATATTTAGTCCCTCTTTTTGATTATTGTGATCGTTTATCTATTGATTTCCATGATTTCCTGTTATGTGTATTATTTTGTTTATTTATTTTTTAGAATTAATCTTACTTTGTTTGTTTTTGTGCTTTCCCTATTTGAGTTGCGTTGATATCAGGACCTTCTGTTTTGTGAACTTGTATTGTGCTGGTACCTGATATTATTGGTCATCAGGCCAAACAATCTACTTAAGCATTTCTTGCAGTCTTGGTTTAGTTTTTGCAAATTCTCTAAACTTGTGTTTATCTGTAAATATCTTAATTTCGCCTTCATATTTCAGAGAGAGTTTTGCTGGATATATGATCCTTGGTTGGCAGTTTTTCTCCTTCAGTGCTCTGTATATGTCGTCCCATTCCCTTCTTACTTGCATGGTTTCTGCTGAGTAGTCTGAACTTATTCTTATTGATTCTCCCTTGAAGGAAACCTTTCTTTTCTCCCTGGCTGCTTTTAAAATTTTCTGTTTGTCTTTGGTTTTGGCAAGTTTGATGATGATATGTCTTGGTGTTTTTCTTTTTGGATCAATCTTAAATGGGGTTCGATGAGCATCTTGGATAGATATCCTTTCGTCTTTCATGATGTCAGGGAAGTTTTCTGTCAGGAGTTCTTCAACTATTTTCTCTGTGTTTTCTGTCCCCCTCCCTGTTCTGGGACTCCAGTTACTCGCAAGTTATCCTTCTTGATAGAGTCCCACATGATTCTTAGGGTTTCTTCATTTTTTTTAATTCTTTTATCTGATTTTTTTTCAGCTACGTTGGAGTTGATTCCCTGGTCCTCCAGAAGTCCCAGTCTACATTCTAATTGCTCGACTCTGCTCCTCTGACTTTCTATTGCGTTGTCTAATTCTGCAATTTTATTATTAATGTTTTGGATTTCTACATGCTGTCTCTCTATGGATTCTTGAAACTTATTAATTTTTCCACTATGTTTTTGAATAACCTTTTTGAGTTCTTCAACAGTTTTATCAGTGTGTTCCTTGGCTTTTTCTGCAGTTAGCCTAATTTCATTTGTGATATCTTTAAGCTTTCTGTAAATTAGTTTTTTATATTCTGTATCTGATAATTCCAGGATTGTATCTTCATTTGGGAAAGATTTTGATTCTTTTGTTTGGGGGGTTGGAGAAGCTGTCATGGTCTGTTTCTTTATGTGGTTTGATATGGACTGCTGTCTCCGAGCCATCACTGGGAAACTAGATTTTCCTGGTAATCAGCTAAAAAAAAATGCAGTCAGATCCCTATCTGAAATCTCCTTCTGGCTCAGGGTATTCGGATGTTAATGGAGCGGCCTGGGGAGGGTGGGGGAGGGATCAGAGAGCTAGGCGTGTAGCACCACAGAATATAGAGCTGATCCCCGCGTTCACACTCCGCCCCCGTCCGCCAGAATCCCGGCAGGACGGCTCCCCGGCCGGGACGCTGCTCTCCCCACTCCAAGACCAGTTACTTCCTCCCGGGGATTTCTCCCTCCAGTGCACCACACCACTCGCGCGAACTGGGTGGGCGTGGCCCTCACGAACAGCTGGGCTCGCCCCCGGCGTCTATTCAGGGGAATGCGCTCACACCCCGCCCACTCTCGCCAAGATCCCAGCGGGACAGCTCCCCGGCTGGGACGCTGCTCTCCCCGCTCCAAGACCAGTCACTTCCTCCCAGGGATTTCTCCCTCCGGTGCGCCACACCGCTCGCGCGAACTGGGTGGACGTGGCCCTCACGAACGTCTGGGCGCCCCCCCCGGGGTCGCTTTAGGGAAATATAGGTGATCCCCACGCTCGCGCCTCGCCCGCCTCCCGCCAAACTCCCGGCGGGACGGCTCCCCGGCTGGGACGCTGCTCTCCCCGCTCCAAGATCAGTCACCGCCTCCCGGGTGTTTCTCCCACTGGCTGCGCCGCTACGCCGCCCGCGCCAACCAGCTAGAGTCCCTCCCGGGATGGGTTCGGAGGGGGTAGGGCTGGGCCCGTTGTCTGTGCCGTCTGCCCCCCTGGGCTCTGCCCCAGCCCGGGCTCTGAAGGTCACCTGCCTGGTACGCTGGCTCTTAGTTCTGAAAACGATCGCTGTCTGCCCGTATTTGCTCGTTCTCCGTCTCTAAGTCTGTGTTTGTTGTTCAGAGTTCGTAGATTGTTATATATGTGATCGATTCACTTGTTTTTTCGAGTCTTTGTTGCAAGAGGGATCCGCGGTAGCGTCCACCTAGTCCGCCATCTTGGCCCCGCCTCACTAGGCCATAATATTTATTGCACCAATGAACTAACGGGAGATGCCAGTGGTTACCCTAAGTATCTAAGAAAATATTTACAGATGTTTCCTTCAGTGTTATATTTGAAGAAGCTCTTAATTAAAGAACCAAATAAATCCTATTATTCATTTATTCAAAAAGTATTTATTGAACACCTACTACTTAACAGTTACTGAGGCTCTGGAGATAAACAGGAAGAAGAAAAATCTTGTTTCTCTACTTAAAAGCTTATAGGCTAGTGAGAAACCAGACAAAAACCTAGTACCCAAAAAAGAAATAAATTTATAATTACAAGTTGTGATAACGGTCAAGCTAGATACAAATGGTATGTTCCGCAACTGATCATGGAGATGGGGCAGAACTAGCCAGGCCATTTTTTTTTGTTGTGCTTGAGTCTGGGTCCAACTCGACAACAGCTAAGGACAACAATGGATACAACCAAGGCACAGTGAAAAAGAATTTTCCTGGAGATGTGGGATGCAGGGGTGTAGTGGAGGCAGGGTACCTATTTGGGTGGTGAGGAGTATCGGGAATGAGTATGTACAAATAGTGTACTTCATTAATTAGCAGAAACTACTGCAGTGGTGGACAGGCAGAGTCCATTCCTTCAATGCTTAATACCTCCATCCTTTCCCTCTTACGATGAGTGGAAAAACATAGCTTCCAACCCCTCAGTCCTACGGGCAAGGGGAGCATTTCCCCTTCCCACCTGATCTTCAGGAACAAGACCTCTCTTCAGATGAGTCATGCTGCTGATCAGCTATGAGCTTAAGCAGGAAGAAGCCAGGCTCTGTGTCCTTCCCCCAGTCTCCACCACTACCAAGCTACCCTCCCAAGGCTGCATCCCACACTGCAAGCTCAGGCCTGTGTTCTAGTTCTGGACTTGCCCACCACTTACTAAGGGCTTGGCCTTGGCCAAAACCTTAACTCTTTCAAACTTTCATCTCTAGTTAGACATCAGGTGATGGCAGAAAGCCTCATGAATTTCTCTAGGCCATCTAGGTTTTAGTAATATCTTTGCAGTACTCTTCTTATACCTGGCAACCATTATCTTAACTTGCCAATGTCTGGTAGTTACAATATCTTGCAGTTTAATAGACTGCAGGGATTGTCTCTTACACATAAATTAATCCTTCTTTGATTTAAGAGCCTTTAAGAGGAATTAGCACCTTTACAGTCATGTAAATTATGTTAATAAAAATAATGATAATACTGTACCGACTGCTGGGATGATCAAGTCAGACAGCATCTGGAACAAGCATGACAGCAATTTAAGTCCCTACTGCGGTTGTACTAATGATGATGATGGTGATGATGATGCAGGTGGGGTGAATGCCAAGGTTTCCTCAGGCTTTATACACTTTGAGGAAACATTCTAAAAGCAAATTCTTCTGTGTTGGTTTATAAGCTCCTCTTTTGCAAGTTTTAAATAAGGAGCCCTGGTGGCATAGTAGTTAAGTGCTGGGCTGCTAACTGAAAGGTTGGTGTTTCGAATTCACTAGTCACTTCACTGGAGAAAGATGTAGTAATCTGCTTCCTTAAAAGATTTCAGCCTTGAAAATCATAAGGGGCAGTTCTATTCTGTCGTATAGGGTTGCTAGGAGTCAGAATTAACTCCAAGATACCCAAAAACCCAAGACAATGGGTCGGTTTTTGGACAATACCCAGGGCAGAGGTTCTCAATCAGAGGCATCTGGGAATGTGCATGGCGTGGGGGTGCAGGGAGGCAGGGAAGGGGACCTTTTTTTTTTTTAATGTCACATAACTGAGAATACTAGTAGAACTTAAGGGCAGAGGCCAAGGATGCTAAATATTCTGCAATATGTGGGCCATCTCCACGCACCAAGGAACCATCCAGCCCTACAGCACCCAGTTGTGAACCATTGATGAATGTCTGAAAAAGAGGAAGAATTCAGCAAGCATTTGCTAAATAAATGACTGTTACTTATACTATTCATTTCCTTCAGAAAACAGCAGACTACCAGTCCCTGGAGGTGAAGGGTTGTGGCTTGTTTATTGTCTCCCAGGCCCCTGACATTGAACCTGACACATAAAAAATATTTAATTACTATTCTTTTTTTTTTAACATTCAATCAAGACAATCCATTAAACAGCAAGACAGTATAACTACCTGGCATGGGCAAATTAAGGCAATGCTGTTCAACATGTTCTTTCCAGGTATAAGAAGAATACTAGGAAGACATTATTAGAACCTAAATGCCCTAGGGAAATTCTCGGGGTTTTCTTCCATTACCAAACACCTAATGTCAATTTAGAAATGTGATCATCACAAGAACAAAGTCTGAAAAAAGTGGTGCTTTATAAAGATTTATATGCTTTACAGAAACCAAAAAAACCCATTACCATCAAGTAGATTCCAACCCATAACAACCCTATCTATATGCTTTACAGAAGGCAACTTATTTTAACCCAACAGACATGTTTTTCCTTTGGATATCAGTTTAAAAGTAGGCAGTCCAAAAGTAAGCTACTTGTAGATCTACTTAGTCTTTTGGGAAAGAAAGTCAGTGGAACAGTTCATAAACTGTATCATATTGCATGCTTTTGTGTTCCAAAAGAACAAAAGCAGTATTCTCAAGGATTGATATAATGCAAGCAAAACAAGTTTTTAAACTAGAAAAAGGTTGCAAAGCAACTGAATGAAGGGCAGAGTGAAACATCAGAAAGTGAGAAAGCATCAGAAGGCATTTTAAAAATTAGATTATTTTCCCTAACTCAGACAAAGGTCAAAGTCTGCATCAGAGGTCAAGGGAAAATAACACAGCAAGTCAACTATAGTGACTCGGCAGAATTAGAGGTAAAAATTATAAAACAATATGTGAAAGCAGACAAAAAGAGAAAAACTGAGTATACAATAAGCCCAAAGCATTAAAGAAAATGTAAGCCGGTAACGGATATTTTTCAGATTTTATAAAAGGTATAGGAATGGTGCATTACCACAAATATATTTTAACTGATATTCCTTCATAACAGAGAAGAACTTTTTTTAAAACTGAAAATTCAATTGCATGGATCCAAAAAAATTGACTGACAAAGAATATAAAACAAATGAAATTTTGTAACAGGAGCTTTTTATGTCTCAGAGCCACCAAACGTTGCTAGGTTCTTAAAAACGAATTGAAGTATCAATGCCAGTATAACCAGGAATTGCATTATAGAAGCTTTGTATGAAGTGGAATAGGAAAGAAAAATTCTCAGAAGAAAGGTACCATATAATCAAATGAACAAATAATGAACTTGCATCTGAAAACCCATCGTTCAAAGCAGCATCAAATGTATAATACAGCTCAAGACGACTGGAACAGAAGAGAGACTCTTCAATATGATTCACAGTGTATATGAAAAGCCAACAGCCAACATTATATTTAATGGAGAAAGATTGAGAGCTTTCCCCTAGAAACTAGGAATAAGACAAGGGTACCTGCTCTTGCTACTTCTATTAAATATGTTTTATAAGTCCTAGCCAGAGCAATAAGACAAGAAACAAAAGGTATCCAGATATAAAAAGATGCAATGCATAGATTCAATGCAATCTTAATCAAAATTTCAACAGCCTTCTTTACAGAAATGGAAAAACCAATCCCCCACTTTCTACGGAATGACAAGAGTCTCCAAATAGCGAAAGAAATGTTGAAAGAGAAGAGCAAAGAGGAGGACTCACATTTCCTGATTTTCAAGCATATTATACAGCTATAGTAATCAAAACAGTCTGGTACTGGTATAGTAACAGACACACAGACCAGTGTAATCGAAACAATAATCCAGAAATAAACCCACACATTTATGGTCAACTGATTTTTGACAAGGGTGCTAAGTCCATTTGATGGGGAAAAAAAAGTCTCTTCAATAAATGGTGTTGGGAAAATTAGATCTCCACATTCAGAAAAATAAAACAGGATCCATGCCTCACACCGTATACAAAAACAAATTCAAAATGGATTAAAGACCTAAACGTGAAAACTAAAAACAAAATTCTAAGAAGCAAATGCAAGGACAAGGCTCTGGGGCCTAGCTTTTAGCAATGGATTATCTAATATACTAACAAAAGCACAAATAGCAAAAGACAAAATAAATAAATGGGACCTCATAAAAATTAAAAACTTTCGTTCATCAAAAGACTTCACCAAAATAGTTAAAAGAAGAGCTACTCTCTGGAAGAGTATCTTTGAAACCATATATCCAATAAGAATCTAATAACCAAAATATATATAAATCTTCAACAACTTAACAACAAAAAGACAATCCAATCATAAAATGGGCAACGGACTTGAATAGACATCTCACCAAAGAAGACATTCAAATGGCCACCAAACACATGAAACTATGCTCGGTGTCATTAGCCATCATAGAGATGCAAATCAAAACCACAATGAGATGCCATTTCATTCCTACTAGGCTAGGCTAGCTAAGATCAAAAAAAAAGAAAAAAAAAAAAAAAGTTGGTCAGAATGTGGGGAAACTGCAACTCTTATCCATTGCTGGTGGGAATGCAAAAGGGTACAGCCATTGAGGAAAACTCAGGAGGCAGTCAGTTCATTTTAATGGGGAGGAACAACTTGAAAAAGGAGGGTGAGAATGGTGCACACCTTAAAGAATGTAATCAGCGTTACTGAACTGTACAAGAAGAAATTGTCAAATTGGTGTATGTTCTGCTGTGTATATTCATTCTCAACAACAATAAAATAAATCACTAAAAAAAAAAGTAACGACCATTTTTAGCTCACAGGCCATACAGAAACGGGTAGGGGGTCAGGCTGGGCCACCTGTGAGCTATTAATTTTCCAACCCTAGCCCTAAATATATATTCCTTTTGACACCTATTGTTGGCAATTAGGTAACTTGTACTTCATTATTAAGTAAGGAAAATAATACAGAATTTGCGTAAGGCCTTGTCTAAACTGCTGGTGTACAAATTTCCAGACAAAATTTTAAGAATTACTCATGTCAAAATTAACTATACTGCTAGAGAAAAAAAAATTAACACAGCTATCAGAAAGCCTCCTAATTTAGTACTTCTTTCCAGTTGCTGACAAGTTGATTCCAACTCACGGTGACTCCCTGTGTGTCAGAATAGAACTGCACTCCACAGGGTTCTCCATGGCTGATTTTTCAGAAGCAGATTACCAGGCCTTTCTTCTGAGATGCTGCTGGGTAGACTGGAACCTCCAATCTTTACGTCAGCAGCCAAGTGCATTAATTGTCTGGACCACCCAGGGACTCCAACTTGCTTCTTTAGAGAAATACGCCGAGTGGATCCCTAATAGACTCCACTGATTATGACCATCTCACCTGAACAAAGTATTAGCACGGATGTTAGTATTAATACATTTCTTTTTCTATTACATGCATCAGAAAACAAACAAACTGATGGCCTATTGGCTGCCTGGATGAATTCCTAGAAAGGTACAGCAGGCATATAGTGGCACTAAGGATATAACGAGTTTATATTTTTTACAGTGTTAGATTTTTCCGAGGAAGGAGAGGACATTAGCATCTAATAATACAGAAAACTAAACCACAAGTAGACAGGAGCCACAGTAATCCCTCAGAACGAATACTTAAACTCTGGTATACAAAAGGAAGTTATATTCACTGGCTTCAATCCTATTTCCTTTCCAGGATCACTTCATATTGATCTATTCTGAAATGTACTCCATGAAAACAGAACTTCCACTAAAACGATCTCAAATGTCTACACAACTTACTTTTGGGTCACAAGACTCATCATGCTTCCCAGCCCAAGTATATTGCATACAACTGGACACATGGCAAGCTTAGAACCATTGGTTAGTACATCAAGGCTTGTATGAGGAAGTAAAATTTGAAGGGTTAATATGGCCAAACACAGGAATTGATGGCTGTGGCTCGCTTATATTCATCTGGATTTTAGCAATTTTAGTTCTTCTACTTAAAAAAAAAAAAGCTATTCCAAAAGGAACCATGAAGGAAGTGACACCATTAGGCATGAGGAGTCCATTCTGGCTTTGATCTTCATCATGTATGTACACAAACTCAGCTTTTACCAGAAAAACTGACAACATCTAAAAAAGTCCATTGTGTAAGCATGTACTGAAAAACAGTTTCTATACTATTAGCTGAAAGAACACGTAACTTCTCTAAAGCTCTTACATTATAAACAGTCCTAACATAGGAGTCCTAACATAGAGCTCCATTGACTTTAAAGCTATTTCTCTCTTAAATGAAAAATGGCCTCCTCATCTCCCCCACAGTATAACTGTTTAATAAGTGTTTCCTGATCTCAATAATTTATAATGCTCCCAGGGGTATTCTCCTTTGAGGTCTAAACATCCCCTTCTTTGTAACCAAAATGGTCAATGCATATTTGAGGGGGTGACTGCACTATCTTCTCTGAACAATGTCATCTGCTGGGTGACTTATAACCTCTGGCCCTGATCTCACACTGAGAATTTCACTCCATAAGCCTCTGCTTGCAACCTATTTCCAGGCCATGTTCTTCACCATCTAAACTGAAAGAGTCAAAGTTTGGTTTTGAACAAATAAAGGACATATACAAGTCTGTGTCTATGTTCTCAACATACAATTAACTACCAAATATTAATGATCAACCATGTATACTGCCTGAAACCTCAGGCTAAAGAAATATGGTCTCTGTTATTATTTTTCAAGGAAAATGAAAAATGTCTGTCAAGCCTACTGAGGAAACATTTTCCCACTGTCAACTTCAAGCCTGCTTTCAAATATCATTTCCTTCCTCGAAGAAGTTAATTTTAAGTTACATTTAACAAATTCCTTGCCTTCTCCTTACTCAAAATTATATTTTCTCACCTCCATCAGGCAAAAATACTATCCACCATTTACCTTCTATTAAAGACGCAATTTATTGATGTTTATGACACTGCCACAACTAAGCTATGATAAAAAAAAAAAAAAGGCATTGCTGTTGAGTCGATTCTGATTCATAGCGACCCTACCCAGAAAGTCCTACCTCTAGAAAATATCAACATTTGTATAAAAATCTTGCTGAAAACTTAAGACGCACCCAGCTTTCTGATTCATTCTTACAATGGTTTCTCAGGGTCTTCAAAATGAAGAAGAGCATGGCCCTTTGTACAAACTGGTCTGCCCTTCATCGTGCAGCTGTCCATTATTCGTTGTACAAATACCCTGCCTGGTCCACGCTAGGTATTTACAATCTACATACACGTCACCGAGTAACTGCCCCTTCTCCCCTGCATACACACGTGTATCAAAAGCACACGATTTTTCTTGCAGATTTTCTACCTCCTCGCTCTTGGGAAGGTGCTCACTCCACCCCTGAAACACTCCCACAAAGCTGGGGGAAGGCGGATGTTGCTCTTAACCCCCAGCTGTCAACGCAGAGGGCCGCGCGCATGCGCAGCGCGAGCGGCCCGGCGCCGACGCCACAGGTTGTTTGCGCCGCGGGTTCGAGGACCGAGGTCGATCTTGCAGGCAGTCGCGTATGAGGAGCGGCCCGCGCGCGTTTGGGAGGGTGGCGCCCGGGAGAATGGCGGGGCGTGTGGGCACACTCACAATTTCAGCATCCACTCCCCCTCCATCACCAGCGTCCAGTTGGAGGCGGTCATGGGCTGCACCAGGCTGCGCTCGGCCGGCAGCGCGGCCTGTTCGGGTTCGGCCGCCGCCGCCACCACCGCTGCGGACAGGACGGCCAGGAGCACCGTCGGCAGCGGGCCGCAACGCCCGCCCGCCATGTTGGCTCCTCGACAGGGGGTGTGGGGGAAAGAAAGCAGCGGGGCCGGCAGCTTCGTCCGCCTGCCAGTGCCCAGGCCCTCCCGACCGGGCCTTCCGAGGAGGTCACAGGAGAAGCTAGGCCGGTGCGCCCCGCCTCCGCCCGCTCGCGCTCACAGGACCCGCTCCAGACACCGGCGCCGACACCGCCTCTTATCGGCCCGGGCCCTCCGAGGCCACGCCCCTTCGCGCCTTGCCCTGCCGTTGCCCCGGGTGTCGGTTGCCTGGCAACGGCCGCCCCTCCACTCGCCCCCCCCGCCGCCACGCTGAAAATAAACAGGTGACCCAATGGCATTAGGTTAGAACGTGCGCCACTGCTGCCCAGGCTCCCGTAGAGGGGTTGGCGCATGTGGGTTTTCCTGAAGAGAAACATGGCCGGTAACTAAAAAATTCATGCCCACTTCGGTGGCAGCAAACGTAAGAGCAATGGACAGCAAAGTAGACGATTGAAGAATGGAATGATATGGTGGCATCTCTTGCTGACAGGGAGAGGAAAATTTAAGTGTCCTTTGCATATGTATATTGAAGCATTCCTGCCTAATTTGAGGTAATGGTGAAATTAGACTATGCAATTCTATTTTTTACCAAAAAAAATGAATTTTAATTTCATAAAAACTCTTAAAACCTGGGTACTAACAGGTAAAATTAGTCTGTTAAGAAGAATACAGTCAGTTGCAATAAATTAATCTCAGACTTCTATGGGTATAGTTTGTCAGCTCTAAAATAAGAGTTGCCTTAAATGATTTGCAAATCTCTTTCCAGAAACACATTTGATAATCTGTGCCTTGGGACTGCTGCACCCTTAGTATGCAAGACTGAATTACAACTAGCGGGTGGGTGAGCTGTTTCAAAGTGTGCGTCACAAGCATTTACTAGGTGTTTAAAGCGTAAAACTAGATAATGTGGTCAATATCTCATGAAAAAAAAACGTGATTTCTGACCTGGCCTTAAAACTAAGAGAGCTATACTATTAAAGGCACTGCAGGGCACATGAAATCAATCTCCAGTCAATATTTATAAGCAAAAAAAAATTGATTTGGGCTACACGGAAGATCTTGCCTGATAAGGTATTCATTATCAAACCAAAAAAAAACGTTGCTGTCAATTCCAATTCATAGCAACCCTATAGGATAAAGTAGAACTTTAGTACTAGTTAAAACTTAGGTGGGCCCAACCAAAAACCAAAACCCCCAAACCGTTGCCATCCTGTGTATTCCAACTCATAGCGACCCTATGGGACAGAGTAGAACTGCCCCATAGGATTTCCAAGGAGTGGCTGGTGGATTTGAACTGCCAAACTTTTGTTTAGCAACCATAGTTCTTAACCACTGTGCCTGCATGTGGGCCCAGCCCTTATCAAAATATAACACTCATGTATTTACAAACTATTGTAAGGAAATGTCATTGTAAGAAATGTTACTAAAACTCACAGTCATTGTATACAGATCAATTCTGTAAGCTCAATAAAAACTATTTTACTGTGTTTCTAGAAAGAAATAATTCATGCATAAGAATTCTAAAGTTCTTTTCAGTGCTGCTTTTGTATAGGACATGTTGCTGGTAAAAGTTCTCTAAAAATAGCATCTGACTTTCAGGAGTTAGAATTAACATTGTTGGATGTGATAATGATGTTATGTTTATATTTCTTAAAGTATTAGTTACAGATACTGAAATATTTATGGATGAAATAATATGGTGTCTATGATTTGCTTTAAAATATCTCGGAAGTAAAATGCAGGAGGTGGAGAGGAAATGGATGAAAAAAGAGTAGCCCAGTGTCAGTCAGTGTTGAAGCTACGTTCATCATACATTCATTATGAAAAGCTAGGGAGAGCATTTGAGACACAAAAGAAACGTATTACTGAATTAGTCCCTGTCTGTAACATATCTTGGCCTTCAGACCGAGGACAGTAGGAAGGAATAGAAGAAGAATGTGTGGGAGTGGGCTGCACCGTGGGGAGGCACAGACCCGGGTACCTGGTAAGGGAGTGATTGCTGTCAGACCATGGCCAGTATCTTGGCTCTGACACTCCCTAGCCATGTGATTTGTGGCTAAAATTAGTTAACAAGTTTCTGTTTAATTTCAGATAATAATAGAACCTACTCCATAAAGTAGCTATGAAGATTAAATAAGTGTAATGCCTAGCTCATGGCATGACTCAAAAAAAAAAAAAAAAAGATTATGTTTTATTATTTGGAGGCAGCAGCATGCTATAATGTTTTGAAGACTTTTTCCTAAAGTCAAATTCACTTAGCAGGCTGCCCAAAGTCCTGCACAATCTAGCTTCAGTTTTGTCTACTTACGTTGCACCGTTCTACAGTCCCTTATGCTCCATAACACAAAGCTACTCTCTGTTCCTCAAACACATCATGCACTTTTATGCTGACTTGCCTCTTCCATCTGCTTAGGACACTTCTTTCTAGGTGACTGGTGAATCATTATGCAGCCTCTATGCTATAGCTCTATCTATATATCTGTATCTATATTAAAAAAAATTTTATATCTATTTATATATCTATATCTCTATATCTATCTATCCATCTATCTAGCTATACTATAGGATTGCTATGAGTCAGAATCAACTCAATGGCAACTGGGTAACATGATATAGCTCACGTTTACTTCCAATAGCCTATGGAGAATTAGGTGCTCTCTTCTGGGATCCAATCGCCCTTCCATATTTCTCCACCACAACCCCTTTAGTAAACCAAGAAAACCAAACCCACTGCTATCAAGTCGATTCAACCCCTCTAGTACTGTAGTCTAATTAACCTGTAATTACCACACTCTGTCCCCACTCCTCCAACCCTTGCTAGGAGCTCTTCAAGATCAAGGGCTTCATCTTACTCATGTTTGTGTGTTTTTCTACATAGCAAAATAACATCTCATCACTGTACTCCCTATATGCAGCTTCTGACATGGCCCCCAAGATCCTCACCTCCTGGAATTCAGGGATGTTGTGGGTTGAATTATATCCCCCTCCCCTGCCAAATTATGTTGAAGTCTTAACCCCCAGTACCATAAATATGGCTTTACTTGGACATAGGTTTTTTGCAGATGTAATGTAGTTAAAATGAGTTCATACTGGATTAGGGTGGGCCATAAATCTAATGACTAGTATCCCTATAAGAAGGCCATATAGAGACATAAACACACACAGTGGGAAGATGGTCATGTAAAGGCAGAAACTGGAGTGACGTAGCTCCAAGCCAAAGAATACCAAGGACTGCTGGCACCACCAGAAACTAAGAAGAAGGAAGGAAGCCTTCAGAGGGAGCATAGTCTTTCTGACACATTGTTTTCTGACTTTCAGCCTCCAGAACTGTGTAAAATAAATTTTTGTTGTTTTATGCCCCCAGTTTGTGGCAATTTTTTATGGTAGCCCTGGGAAACTAATACAAGGCCTTTGTGTAATCCTCTCCTTTTGAGCGTAGACTGGACCTGGTGGCCCACTTCTAACAAATAGAATACAACCGAAGAGATGGGATGTCAGACCATGATTAGACTCCAAAAAACTCTGACTTCTGTCTTGCTGGAACTCTCTCACTCTGTTGCATGCTCACATCTCAAAAGTGATTAATTGCATTAACTTCCAATGGTGACACCACAGGGCGGCTAGTAGGAAAAGAAATCCCTTGAACTCTGATGAGGTGACAAAATGGTACGAGAGGAAGAGTGTGGTAGACACATATCCAGTCCCCTTCTCTTTCCCAGCACACAGGTGATTATGCTTCCACACCTCCTTGAAGTGAGACCTACCCATGTAAATAGTTCTGGACAATGGGCTGGGAGCAGAAGGGGTGTGTATGTATCACTCCCAGCATTCAATTGCTAGTGCAAGACACTCCATTGTGCCATTCTCCTGATGTAGAATTTTTGAAGAAAAGATCATGATCTAGGAGTTTGTAAGATCCTGGTAGCTTGAATAGCTGAGCTGCTTCATGGAGAACAGTTATCCTGGAAGATTCCCCGGATCCTCAGTGGGCTTCACATGAGTAAGAAATAAGCTTTTGTTTTGATAAGCTTGTTCTGGTTAGCTATCACTGCATAACCAACCATCCCCGACTCATCTTTTATGGTTCCTGGGGTTGATGGGCTCAGCTGTAATTCATAATGGCAGCCCTAAGAAGCTAATACAAAGCCCTTATACAATAACAATAATAGTAAAGGAACAAAAATCCTTAAAACTGGGCCAATAAACAACATCATGATAAACAATTGAAGTTCTCAAAGGATTTCATTCTTCTTGCACCAATAATCAAGGCTCATGGAAGCATGGAAGCAGCAGTCAAGAAATCAAATGACTTCTTGCCTTAAGCAAATCTGCTGCAAAGTCCTTTTTAAAGTGTCAAAAAGCAAAAGTCACTTTGGTGACTAAGGTGCAGCTGACCCAAGCCATGGTCTTTCCAATCACCACATATGCATGTGAAAGCTGGACAAAGATATCATACTTGGTAAAGTAGAGGATCAGTAAAAAAGAGGCAGACCCTCAATGAGATGGATTGACACAGTGACAACAACAATGGGCTCAAACATAGCAATGATTGTGAAGATGGTGCAGGACCAGAGACTGTTTTGTTCTGTTGTACATAGGGTCACTAAGGGTTGGGGCCAATACCAAGGCACACAACAACAACCACAGTCACAACATGTAATCCTCTCCCTTTGAGTATGGGCTGATCTTTAGAAGTTCTAGAATGTCATTCCCAACACATTCTATCGGTCAGACAAGTCACTAAAGGCCCACTCAGATTGAAGGGGGTAGAAATTAGACTTTATACCTTTACAAGATTAGCAAAATAAATTGTGGCCGTAAACAAGCCACTCTGAAATTTGGAGCTGTGTGTCACTGAAGCGTAATCCAGCCTATTCTGAATAACCCACTCTCCTTCTTTAACAACTTATTCAAGAATAGCTTGGTTTTTGATTGAGCCCACTAAAACTAGCTGGTGCCCGGCTACCATCACTGACTGCTCTGACAGTGATCACAGTAGAGGGTCCTGGACAGAGCTGTAGAAAAATGTACAACAAAATTCTAACTCAAAAAGAAAGATCAGACTTGCTGGCCTGACAGAGACTGGAGAAACCCTGAGAGCATGGCTCCCAGACACACTTTCAGCTCAGTAATGAAGTCACTCCTGAGGTTCACCATTCAGCCAAAGATTGGACAGGCCCATAAAACAAAATGAGACTAAAGGGAGTCACCAGCCCAGAGGCAGGGACTGGGAGGCAGAAGGGAACAGGTAACCTGGTAATAGAGAACCCAAGGTGCAGAAGGGAAAGTGTTGCCATGTCTTGGGGTTGTTAAACAATGTCATATAACATTGTGTGTACTGACTCTTTAATGAGAAACTTGTTTCTTCTGTAAACCTTCATCTAAAGTACAACAAAAAAAAAATTTTTTTTTTTAAAGAAAAGCTTTGTTTTTTGTTTTTATGGGGGAGTGGTATTTTCAGAGAGCAGAATGGGAACTACCTCTCCCCTTTTACCTTTTGAAGTAGATATTGTGTCAGATGCCTGTTTGAGAAAAAGGCATTAGAGAGAATATTTTTTAAGCCCTTGGGTAGTTGGGTGCTTTTCTGCCATGGTGTTTAAGTACTCACAGGATGTTTTAAAACTTGTTCATAAAAGACTGAAAAGAACATAGTAAGGTTTATATAACCAGACTCATAAGCATCAGATATTTGTCTTTTGTGCCCTAATCCTTGGTTGTACACTGAATCATAGATGTAAAAGGACAATTTACCAAACTGCATAAGACTTATATTCTAATGATAGAAACTTTTAATACACAGTAACAAGTAAAGAACTTGATAAAATTGTCAACCCCGGACTTGATATTAAGAAGATAATCAATGAGAGAGAAGGAAATTGGATTCAGATTACAAACTCTGTAATGATAGCTTACAGAAATACTATACAGTGGTTTTCCTACTGAGGATGGTGAAACCGGTATGGAAATATTAAATAAACTAAGCAATGCTGTAAAATTAGTCCATAAAGTAATGATAGTACAGGAATTTAATTACACAAACAGATTTGCTAAATGCCTTACAGGAACAAGAGTTGGAAGAGAGAATTTAAATAGGACACAGTACTACTTCTTAGAACAGATGGTAGAAGAAACCAAGAAAGATGGAAATACATTGAATCATACCCCAGTGGATGATTAGAAATGGATCCAGAAAGAGATCTGATATGCCTCTAAGAAATAGCAACCTTAGGAACACATCTTGGTGAAAGAAAATTAACTACTTTTTTCCCCCAGAACTAATAAGTGAGCTGAGAAAAAGCACTGCATACAATATAAATATACAGAAATCAATTCCCTTTCTGTACACCAGTAAGAATTTTCTAAGAGTCGCTGTGAGTCGGAATAGACTCAATGTCAATGGGTTAATATAAACAAAGGTCTAATTCAATAGTGACAAAAATTGTCAAGGAACTAAACCTAAAAGAACCATAAGACACATATAAAAAAAGCTAGAGAACTTGAATAATTAATATAAAAAAAGATTTGAATTAAAAAACGGACTTACGATGCAGGCAAAGTGTGGCATAGATGTCAATTCTCCCAAATTAATGTATAAATCAAATATCCTGCCACGGTCTTTTATAGAATTCTAAAAATGTATTTTGAAAAATTAAGGCGTATGGTTAGCCAACAGGATTTTTAAAAAAAGAAAATGATTTAAATCTTGCCCTCTCCAGTATTGCAATCTGCTATAAAGTTACAATAAAACAGGGAGGTATTGGTATAAGAAGAAGCAAATAGATAAATGGATTAAAATAAAGACTCCAGAAAAAAACTATATGTTTGTAGGTATCATGTATGTTCCAACCCAAAACCAAACCCACTGCCATCAAGTCGATTCCGACTCATAGCGACCCTATAGGACAGAGTAGAACTGCCCGATAGAGTTTCCAAGGAGCACCTGGCAGATTCGAACTGCCGACCACTTGGTTAACCACTAGGCCACCACGGTTTCCTTATGTATGTTAGAGGTGGTGTATTAGTCAGGATGATGATAGAGCGCAGTAACAAACAACCCCCCAAATCTCAGAGACTTGTAACATTCATTTCTCTGTCATGCCAAATACATCATGGATTTAAGCAACTCTCCAGGGACTCTGCACACCACACAATGTCTACCATCTCATCACAAGGCCTCTTCAATGATCAACGTGCAAGGAAAGAGAAAATTAAAAGGCTGAAAGTAGCTTTTTGCTTCTTCAGGCCACAAGTGACAATTTTCCGTTCAGCCCACATTCCCTTGGCTAAAGCCAATCATAGGGTCCCGCCTAACTGAAAGAGTGACCGTCCATGTGAATTAACTATTGATAAACACGAGTAATATCCATAAATGGCATTTTAGATCAGGAGGGAAAGTTGAACATAATAGTATTTGGACAATTGCCTCTTCATTAAGAAAAATATATATCTCGACCCTAAACCATACCCTAAAATAAATTCCAGACCCGCTAATGAAAAAGCAGAAAATGACAAATATTCTTGGAAGAGATTTTAGAGAATATTTTCATAATCATCTGTTGATCAAAGCTTCCCTCAGTAACACATGCAATGCTGGAGTTATAAATGAGCCGATGGATAAAATTGTTCACACAACTGAAATACATGTTTTTACTAAAATTCAACCTGGGGAAAAATAAACTTCTGAAATATGGAGAACACAAAAAAGTGTAACCTCCCTGAGATATAAGGAGTTCTATAAACTAAGAGAAAGACATACGACCCAATAGGAAAAAGATTAAGAAGCTTATAAACACCTGTAGAAGAAATACAAATGGAAGGAAGACACATATGAAAAGATGCTCACACTGCTGAGCAAGAGCGCATATTTAATACTTGCTGATACAGCTTATTTGATGATTCCCTGTGACTCCCCTTAGGCTTCAACCATCTGTGATCAGGACCAGCCACCCCAATATTGTAAAATCCTCAGCAGACTCTAGTTACATCAGTTCCCCACTTTGGAGTACCTGCACCCCTCACTTTTTTACAGTGTTCTCTGGTTACATGATTTTTGGGGAACCTGCACATGTGTGTCGACTTTAAAATAGATTAAATGAAAACTGGGAAGATGGGAAGCATAAATTTTTTTCTGCAGCAATTGTTTGCCTCAAATCTGGCAAATTGTACACGATGGAAAAGAAACTTGGATGAATCCAAGTATGAAAATTAACGATGCTGCGTGGTCGTCCCTGATAATAACCAGGCCTGGGAGACTGGAGCACAGCAGCTGGTGTCATCATTTCATTCAACAAATTTTATTGAGCATATATTACGTGCAGGCCTTGTGATAGATTCTGTGAGGTCGAGAGAAGTATAAGGCTCTGTTCGTAATGGGACAAGGTATTAACCGATAAGTTAAGTAATAAAAGTTAAATAATGTTTGGAAAACAGTAATACAAGCTGTTCAGCACAGGATATATCAGAAATTGCTAAATGAATTTATCTATATACCAAGTGTTCAATGGTCTAAGGCATTTCAGAATGGGAAGTCTGAGAATAAGTCATGAAAGATAGAGGACTTTAGAACTGCTCTGTAGATTAGATGAAGAAGTAGGTCAACGAAAAATTCCAGATGGGAAGTACGGCATGACAATGAGAAGACGAAAGAATCTCAAATTTAACTCTCAACCTAAAAAAACAAAATGAAATAGCAACAAAAACCCCATATATACTATGAATGAATAATAAACATCTGCTCAGTACATTTGGTCAAGATGTATTATTACTGAAAAGGAGAAACTGGAAATGAACAAAGACACCCACTGAGGTTCCCAGCATCAGTCTTGGTCTGCTCCTAGCTGTACGATGTGTTAACTAAACCCTTAGTCACTGTGTGACTACACAGGAGTCTACTTTACTTTGCAGATCACATTTTAGGAAAGATTTCTTGATATTCAAACCAAGTATTTCTCAAGTTACTTAAATCATGTAGTTTTTAAAACTTTGTTTTGTTTTGCTTACATTCTTAATGAAGATAGAAAAAAAAAGACTTCATCTTTGAATAAACTTAATTTTATACTCCTAATTTATAATCTTGATCCGTATTTCAAGCTCCTCTCCCTTTGTCTTCATATAAAATTTTGAAATCCAAAATACAGAAAGAGGTAAGCATTAAAATCTCAGATAATGAAAGCCAGAAATTCAACATCTTCTGTTTCACTTAATAAAATACTTTGAGGTATTTGTTAGGCAATGATTTATATGGTCTTGATATAAGCTGGAAACCCTGGTGGTGTAGTGGTTAAGAGCTATGGCTGCAAACCAGAAGGTCAACAGTTCAAATCACCAGGCACTCCTTGGAAACTCTGTGGGGCAGTTCTACTCTGTCCTACGGGGTCGCTATGAGTCGGAATCAACTCCATGGCTGTGGATTTTTTTTTTTTTTTGGTTTTTGATATAAGCTGGGAAAATATTTAAGCTATACTCTATAAAAGAAAATGTAACTAAAATGTACCTAAAAGTCCATATTTCACATAAATATGTAATACAATTTACTGCTAAAGCATACACATGATTTAAAATTATAAATAAATACCATTTAACCCAAGCACCAGTGACGTTCCAGTAAATGTTGAACAACCCACATCCCTGAGGCGAGAGAGACCTGATCTGCAGAGTTTGCCAGTTTCTATGATCTAATTACTCTCACCGTGGCTGACTTGAACTACCAACTTGAAGTTCACCAGCTAGCAAAATTTCTGAACATTTTTCCGTTGCCGTTTGCAATCTGGTGCAAGGTGGTTCCAATGGCCCACTGTAAGCACTGATAATAGCATACTACTATTTAATAAACGAAGAGGAGCTCTGGCTGTGCAGTGGTTAAGTGCTTGACTGCTAACAAAAAGGTTGATGGTTCGAGCCCACCAGCAGCTCCGTGGGAGAAAAACGTGGCTCTCAGCTTCCATAAAATTCCCACTCAACTGGCAATGGGTTTGGTTTTGGTTTTTATTTAATAAATTGCATACCCTTTATATATTATTCTAAATATCAGACGAATGGATTTAAAACTACTCTAAGGCGTATTTGCAAAATAGATGACTACAGATATGTGAGTACATGTGTGCGTGCATATTAATGAACTGAAAATACTACCCTTAATTCAATCATTGGCTTTTAGGCATTTATTAAATTTCTTTTATTTAAAGTTGTAAAAATAAAATAACCCAAGAACATGTGTTTTTAAGTGAACTGTCCTATATAGATGTAACTAGCGTTAAGTACTTGCGTGGGAATTGACTTGATGGCCAGGGGGTTGATTTTTTTTAGGTTTGGTGTTAAGTTACTGTTTGTGCGTGTTATGCAAACCCCCTGGCCTCATGCTAAGAGTTTTTAAATGACTCAGTTAAGTCCAGGTGGTTGGGCCGTGGGGCTGACCTCCTTTCCGACATAACTAAATGATGTTCTTCCTATGTTCCATGACAGATTTACAACACTGCCTAAACCCCAATGAATTACATTAATTTTTTTAAATGCACTTACTTATTTAAAAGACAACATGTACTTTAAACACATCTGTTATATAAAGCATGCACTGTGCTGTCAAGTTTTCAGCTCCTACTTTTTTTTTTTCCCCAAGAAAAAAGAAAATAAATCTAGGTAACACTTAAAAACACTTGTTTTTTCCATATCTGAGGACTAGAAATGACGCTAGTTTTATTGCAGCTGTTTAATTTCAAAGCATAAGCCCTTTCTCCATTGATCTTATCCAATGACATGCAATACAAAGATTTTCCTCAAATCATGAAAGGTGATTAAAATTTCCTCATCTATAAATTAACCAAACCCAAACCAAGCTTATTGTCTTTGGGTCAATTCTGACCCACAGTGACCGTATAGGACAGAGTAGAACTTCCCCATAGGGTTTCCAGGAAACAGCTAGTGGATTTGAACTGCCAACCTTTTGGTTAGCAGCCCAGCTTTTAACCACTGCTCCACCAGGGCTCCCTCTATAAAGTAGTGGCCCTTAAAACTCTCACGAAATAAAAGAGTCATGCAACAGACATAACCTCAAACTCAGGATTTGGAGGGGTTGG
Source organism: Elephas maximus indicus (assembly GCF_024166365.1). Classification (NCBI taxonomy): domain Eukaryota; kingdom Metazoa; phylum Chordata; class Mammalia; order Proboscidea; family Elephantidae; genus Elephas; species Elephas maximus. The sequence continues at coordinate 46,553,105 of NC_064843.1, forward strand.
TAGCCAGCAATAAATGTTCCTCCTGTAAAAAAGTAGGCAAATACCTCACCATTTTTTACTTATGTTAGAGGTGGCAGGTTCAAGCAAAAATTGTGTTGGCTATTGTGAAATACTAACGTTCACTTTTGTATTAGTGGGGATTCTCATTAGGAAATTACTATGCCGGTGTTCTCCGTGGAGGTTAAGGGGTGATTTAGCCCCCTACAAGGAACATTTTGCAATGTCTGGAGACAGTTGGTTGCTTCAACTTTGGGGGGAGGGATGGAGAGGTGCTACTCTCATCTGGACAGTAGAGGCCTGGGGTGTTGCTGAATACCCTATGATGCACCGGATAACCCTCCCCCTGCCCCAATGAAGACCCAATAGTGCCACAACTGAGAAACCCTACAGTATATCCAAACATTTACACACATGTAAATCCCCACAGATGAAGAAATGGAACATACCAGCACCACTGAAGCCCTTCAATACCCCTCTCCTGTCACAGCATCCTCCAGCCCCTCTGTGATGAACTCTAGCTCAACTTACACGGGACTGGGCTCTTCCTGAAGAATGAGATGCTGTCCTACTGGCCCTGAAGAAGCAAAGAACTCTGTTGTCAACAGCCTGTAGAGAGGGGTGGCCCTGGGAACTGAGGGCCTCAGTTCTAGAACTGCAAAAAACTGGATTCTGCCAACAATCTGAATGAGCTTGGAAAAAAAAAAAAAAACCCAGACCCCAGATTAGAATACCTGGGTCAACATTTTGATTGTAGCCTATGAAATCCTTAGCGGAGATTGCCACTACACTATGCCCAGACTAATGGTCCATGGGAACAATGAGATCATAAATGTGTATTTTTCAAGGCACTAGCTATGCGATAATTTGTTACACAAACTTCATTTATGTTTCCTACATACATTTAGGGAAACCCTGGTGGCATAGTGGTTAAGTGCTACAGTTGCCAACCAAAGGGTCACCAGGCGCTCCTTGGAAACTCTGTGGGGCAGTTCTATTCTGTCCTATAGGGTCACTATGAGTCGGAATCGACTCAACAGCAATGGGTTAATGGGATTACATACATTTATATTCTAAATTAGTAATGAGAGCTTTATGTCTCCTTTCCAGTCTTTATACCATTTATTTATTTATTTAAATAATTTTTATTGTGCTTTAAGTGAAAGTTTACAAATCAAGTCAGTCTCTCACACAAAAACCCATATACGCCTTGCTACACACTCCCAATTACTCTCCCCCTAATGAGACAGCCTGCTCTCTCCCTCCACTCTGTCTTTTCGTGTCCTTTTCGCCAGCTTTTAAACCCCTCCACCCTCTTATCTCCCCTCCAGACAGGACATGCCAACATAGTCTCAAGTGTCCACCCGATCCAAGAAGCTCACTCCTCACCAGCATCCCTCTCCAACCCATTGTCCAGTCCAATCCATGTCTGAAGAGTCAGCTTCAGGAATGGTTCCTGTCCTGGGCCAGCAGAAGATCTGGGGGCCATGACCACTGGGGTCCTTCTGGTCTCGGTCAGACCATTAAGTCTGGTCTTATGAGAATTTGGTATACCATTTATTTCTTAATTGTCCTTTATGGATCTAATTCAAGGTTGACTAGATAAGGTGGTAGTGGGCAATATAGACCATTTTGTTATATCAATGGGAAAGTTTTCAATATTTCAGTATTAAATATGATATTTACCATAGGTCTTATTTTTTTGTAGATTCCATTTCCCAGTTTAAGCAGTTACTATCTATCCCTAATTTGCTAATATGGATGTGTCATGAGTGGGTGTTGAATTTCACCATGCACTTTGTATGCATCTTTTAAAACATTATGATTCTTTTCCTTTAAACAACTAAGGTATTGAATTATGTAACCTGGCATTCTAATGTTAAAGCAGTCTTTCATTCCCAGAAGGGAACACAGCTTAGTTATGATGCTGTGTCCTTTTTATAATTTTTTGGATTCGATTTGCCAGTATTTGGTCTAGGATTTTTGCATCTATGTTAATGAGTGAAAATTAGCTGTAATTTTCCTTTATTATTCTGTCTTCATTGTGTTTGGCGTCAAAAATAAGCTAGCCTCATACAAGGAGGTATCTGAAAGACTTACGCAACACTGTCATATTATTTCCTTGCATGTGTTTTAGAACTGAGTGGTACAGCATCTATATTTGGAGGTCTACAGAAGGATTGGATATGGTGTCTTCAGGTTGTCAAGATAAACATGTTAAATATGCTTACACTTAAAAAAATGCCCAAATTTGGCAAGGTAAACTTGTTTTCTCAGTTATTGGTTTTGCAGAAATGTATCTGCAGAAATTGAATGAAGCTCTCAGTCAGTGCCTCTTAAGCTTATTTGATCACGGAACTGTTCCTCAAGTGTTATTTGTGACACAGAATGCCATTTGTTACTATAAAGCTTTCGCCTTTCAATCAAAGATCCATGGGAAAGAACTTGTTTAGTATGGTGTTTCATAAACATTAAATCCTGAACGATATTCCAATACATGCTGAATATAAATATTGAATTATCATGCATCAGTTAGTTAGAAAAAGCTAATTTTATGGTAAAGCTTGGATGTATATAAAAGTATAAGCCATATGGTTCACTTTTGGAACAAGAACACAAGCCATACATCAAAGTAATTTCAAAATAACCCTATCCTACTTATATTTCTTAAGTCTTATGAAAGGGACACTTAAACAGCATTGGGCTTCTTAAAAAAAAATCGAATTCTTTTTCCCTCCCACCCACTTCCTCTTACATCCAGGTTGCTCTGCTTTCAAGCCTCTCTCTCTCTTTCTTGCGCTCACTCTTCCTCTCTTTCATGAAAACACACACACACACACACACACACACCACCGAAAACAAATCCTCCATACTTAGCTATTGGCCTCCCGTTCTTTCTTTCTTCAATAACAGCCCCTAAAGCTACAAACTCACCTCAAGGATAGAAGAGGTAAGGAGACTAAGGGAGGCAAGGCTGACTTCACTTCAGAAGGCACATGGAAGGAGAAGCCTGAAAACTCTCTGTTGGGCTTTCTGGACTTCCTGATATACATTGATGTCATTGTTAGTTATCATCGAATCAGCTCTGACCTATAGTGACCCCAAGTACAACAGAACTGAACACCGTCCAGTCCTGGGCAATCTTTGCTATCCTCATATGCTCAAGTCCATTGCTGCAGCCACTGTGTTCTTTGAGTGCCTTCCAACCTACGGCTTATCTTCCAGCACTCTACTGAACAATATTTTGTTCTGCTCCATAGGGTTTTTATGATTAATTGTTGGATGTAGATCACCAGCTCTTTCTTCTGGAAGCTACACTGACACTTATTCACCATGGATGACCCTGACCTTGCCGGTCTTTGAAATAGTGACGTAGCTTTCAGCATCATAGCAACACACAAGCCACCACAGTATGACAAGCTGACACACAGGTGGTACCAAAAAAAACCAAAACCAAACCTAGCACCGTCAAATTGATTTCGACTCATAGCAACCCTATAGGACAGAGTAGAACTGCCCCATAGAGCTTCCAAGGAGCGCCTGGAGGATTCGAACTGCCGACCCTTTGGTTAGCAGCCATAGCACTTAACCACTACACCACCAGGGTTTCCACACAGGTGGTAGATAGGCATTAATAGATCATATCATTCATAAAGGCAAATTATGACATCCTAGTCACTGCAACCATATATACATATTTGGTATCTTTATTTATGTTTGTGAACATTTTCAAAGAAAAAAATTCCCTATGATTATTTTTTTCTTCCAATACAATGGAATGCCTATGAATTTTCTGTGGAATACCATGTTTCCAAGAAACACAATTTCCACAAAACTTAGCATTTTTAAAACACCATTTAATACCTAGGCATCTTTCTTAATCATTTCTTTCAAATCAACATCCTTAAGGTTGCTTCGAAGATGTTCTTGTTGAAAGTGTACTAAATAATAAAATTTGTACACACAGCACATAGCTAGCTGTCAGCCATGTAGAAGACACTCAGAAACTGTTTGTGGAGTTAATACACTAGAGGCCTTTATCACCTTTAGTAATTTGTTTGTGTGAATTACGTCGGCTTCACATACATCATATCGTGAACATCTCACAAGCACATATTTGTAAATGATCAGCTGAGGTTTTCCTAAGAAGAGCACATTAAAACTTGTTTCAGGTGATTTGTTGACAGAAATTAAGGTAATAACTCACCCTATATTGCTGATGGCAGTCCTAAATGGCTAATGGCCATGCAAATAGTTAACATGCTCAGCTGCTAGTTGAAAGGTTGAAAGTTCAAGTCCACCCAGAGGCACCTCAGAAGATAGGCCTGGCAATCTACTGCCAAAAAAATCAGCCATTGAAAACCCTATGGAGCACAGTTCTACTCTAACACACATATGGTTCCTATGAGTTGGAATCAACTCAATGGGAACTGGCAATAACCATATATTGCTAATGGGAAAATTTTGTAGTTTCTAAAATATAAAATTTAGGATATATACGTAAAACCAAGAAACAAGCCCAGTGTCGAGTGGATTTTGACTCACACCAACTCCCTGTGTTACAGAATGGAACTTCCTCATAGGGTTTTCTTGGCTGTAATATTAGTGGAAGTAGATCACAAGGCCTTTATTCTACAGCACTGCTGGGTGTGTTCAAAATACCAACTAATAGGTTAGTAGTCAAGCACAAACCATTCACCACCTCTAGAGCACTTCTATTTGCTGAAATTGGATTTAATCTCAAAGGGGACTGATGATGGATTTGTGCACAAATCAGGAGAGAGTAGGCAGTGATTGAGTGTGGGTATCACTGATATCTGATGTGGGCTTGTTCACTTTTTGACAACTCACTGAATATTTGTGGTTTGTGTACTTTTCTATATGCATGTGTTAGCGTAATTGAAACACTTGAAAATTTCCTTTTAAGTTGGTTGATATATGAAAATGTTGATTATTCTGGGAAATATAAAATAAGTAGGTTGTTAGATACCATGTTTAATATGATATATTATTAGAAAAATGTTGTTGTTGTTCAGTGGCATCAAGTCAGTTCCAAAAACAGAGTGAAACACTACCAGGTCTTGTGTCATCCTCACAATTCTTGTTATGCTTGAGCCCATTGTTGCAGCCGCTGTGTCAATCCATCTAGTTGAGGATCTTCCTCTTTTTTGTTGACCATCTAGTTTACCAAGCATGATCCCTTCTGATAACATGTCCAAAGTATGTGAGATGTAGTCTAGCCATCTTTGCTTCTAAGGAACACCCTGGTTGTACTTCTTGCCCAGATTTGTTTGTTCTTTTGGCAGTCCATGGTATATTCAGTGTTCCTCACCAGCCTCACAATTCGAAGGCGTCAATTCTTCTTCAGCCTTCCTTATTCATCATCCAGCTTTCACATGCATATAAGGTTATTGAAAACACCATGGCTTGGGTCAGGCACACCTTAGTCTTCAAGGTGACATCTTTGCTTTTCAACACTTTTAAAGGGGTGTTTTGCAGCAGATTTGCCTGATGCAATGCTGCTGCTTCTATGGGTGTTCATTGCAGATCCAAGTACAACGAGATCCTTGATAACTTCAATCTTTTCTTTGTCTATCATGATGTTGCTTATTGGTCCAGTTGTGAAGATTTTTGTTTTCTTTATGTTGAGGCTTAATCCATACTGAAGGCTGTGGTCTTTGATTTTCATCAGTAAGTGCTTCAAGTCCTCTTCACTTTCAGCAAGCAAGGTTGTGTTATCAGCATAACACAGGTTGTTAATGAGTCTTCCTCCAATCCTGATGCCCCGTTCTTCTTCATACACTCCAGCTTCTGAGCTTATTTGCTCAACATACAGATTGAATAGGTATGGTGAAAGGATACAACCTGATACACACCTTTCCTGACTTTAAACCATGCAGTATTCCCTTGTGCTTTTCAAATAACTGCCTCTTGATCTACATACAGGTTCCTCATGAGCACAACTAAGTGTTCTGGAATTGACATTCTTTGCTATGTTATCCATAATTTGTTATGATCCACACAATAAAATGCCTTTGCACAGTCAATAAAACACAGATAAACATCTACATATATGCATTTGTGCAGAAAGGGAAAAATCTTAAAGAATTAACAGCAATTTTCTAGCAGTTAATAAAAAGCATTGTAGTAGTAGTTTGATATAACTTGTAAGCAACGTTATATCAGTACATAAAAAGCTTCCTCATTTTTTAATGACTTATTGTGTTTATGCATAAATTAATCAAGTTGCTGTTGATGGTGCTTAGGTTATTTCCAAGCTTTTTCTTTTGTAAACAGTACCGCAGTAAGCAATCTTGTACACACATCATATTGCACGTGAGCAAATACACATGTAGAATAGCTTCCTAGAAGTAGAATTGCTGACACAGAGTAAATATACATTTGTAACTTTGACAGCAGTAACTTTGACAGTGGTGGTCCAATGGTCCTCCACAAATATTGTCTCAATTTATCTTCCCCTAAGCAATGTATGAAAGGGCCTGTTTCCACACACCCTTATCAAGCCAGCGTTATTTCTTTTTTTTTTTTTTTTCCAAAAATTGCTTAAGACACAGAATTTAAAAACCACACAAATGAGCAAATATTTTGGTGGTAGTATAAGTGATCCCCTCCCCTTTTGTCTTTTATCTTTGCTTTTAGTTTTTTTTCAGATTAACAGAGAAAAAAAATCAAATTACAGAATACCATGTATAACATACCACAAATCTGGGTAAAAAAGATGTTGGGAAAAGAATAGATGTATGTCTTTAGGTATATGAAAAGAAGTTCCTTAGAAGTTGAGCTAACACACAGAATTGGACTGTCAAATAAGACTCCATGAATCAGAGAGCTCTTTCCCAGTATCAGGCTTTATGAAGAATCCACAGAATCAAAACGCTCAAATGAACCAGAGAAGCATCTGTGATACCATGGTAGTTTCCCAGGTCCTTTCCATGTTGAATGTGGGCTTCTGGTCCCATTATACAGAGCGGTGAGGTTCACAGGATTACCTCCCACAGTGGGAGCCTTTAATTGTGAAAGATCTCCATTTTATACCCAGGTACATTCCAAGTAAGAGTCTACGGGTGACACAATGATTAAGGGCTTAGTTATTAACCAAAATGTTGGCTGTTAGAGTCCACCCTTAAAAAAAAAAAAAAAAAAAAAACCAAACCCATTGCCATTTAGTAGATTCGGACTCATAGTAACCTTACACGACAGAGCAGAACTGTCCTATTGGGTTTCCAAGGAGCGCCTCATGGATTCAAATTGCCAAACTTTTGGTTAACAGCTGTAGCTCTCAACCACTCCACCACCAGGGTTTCCAGTCCACTTTTTTTTTTGAGATGCCTACAAAAAGTCCACTCTTAGGTACCAAAAAAAAAAAAAAAAAAAAGGCCTGGCAATCTACTTCCAAAAACTCAGCCGTTGAAAATGCCTTGGAGCACTGCTCCACTCTGACTCTATGGGGTCACTATGAATCAGAGTGGACTCCACACACAACTGGTTTCATTTGATTTGGTTTATATCCCAGGTTTGGTTTATATCCCAGGTTGTCCCGAGCCAGGGGCTGCCTGCTAAGAGCATTTCAGATACCATGCCTCGTCCCTCTTACAAATATCAATAATTCTACTTACCTAGAGGTTCTCATCCTTCTGTCTTTTGCTTGGGAGAATCTCTCCTGTAAAGGAAATGAGGGGCGAGCCGGCACCTGCTTTAACTCCTTCCTCCTGGAAAGATACACAAGAGTCTCTCCAGCGAATTTGAATGGCTGGGAACAGGAGGTGATTTCTAACTGAATATCCTTTTGATCCATGTGAAAATGTTAACTATTAAAAAATGATTAAATGAATACAATTAGTAATAATAATAAAGTAGAAGCATGCAGTTTGTAATAATAGAATGAAAGATTCCTATATCCCTATTTTGCCGTATTCATGGAAAAGTACTTCTATGCTGTACTTAAATCATTGCCAATTTAATTTCGGCAATGAAATATTTGGCACGGGAAAGAGGGAACAAGTAAGAGCCTGTGACAAGATTAAAATCCTTTGGCTAAGAACAGTACGGATTCTTGTGTTTGGTTTTGGAGCCCTTCCTAATAAAGGCTTTAAAGGCCTTTTTTTTTTTTCCTCCTGAAATATATTAGTAGATTTTATATCTTTTCCGGATACATTCATGACATTTTCATTCTTAAGTTTGACCTTTGTATCTTATTGTGCTTTCTGAAGTAATGACTAGGCTTTAGAGTATTACCGTAATTGCCTTGTCTTCAGCAAAAAGAATTATCTTTGTTGAAGGTAATTCAAAAGGGGTTACAGCAGTATACGGACAGGAACTGCCAGAAATTCAAGCCGAATTCAGAAGAGGACGTGGAATGACGAATATCATTGCTGATGTCAGATGGATCTTGACTGAAAGCAGAGAATACCAGAAAAGTGTTTATTTGTGTTCTATTGACTAAGCATTTGACTGTGTGAATCATAACAAATTATGGATAACGTTGGAAAGAATGGGAATTCCAGAACACTTCATTGTGCTCATGAGGAACCCATGCATAGGGTAAGAGGGAGTGGTAAGAACAGAACGCGGCATCAGGATTGGAGGAAGACTCATTAACAATCTGCGATATGCAGATGACCGAAACTGAGGAGGACTTGAAGCACTTACTGATGAAGATCAAATACTACTGTCTTCATTATGGATTACACCTCAACATAAAGAAAGCAAAAGTTCTCACAACTGGAACAATAAGCAACATCATGATAAATGGAGAAAAGATTGAAGTTGACAAGGATTTCATTTTACTTGGATCCTCAATCAATGCCCACGGTCTTTGTTACTTTATTGCCTTGAGCAACACAATCTTTGCGTTTCAGGTGCAGATACAGCACAGTGTATTGAAGAAAGCTAGGCTGACCTAAGCTGCAGCTGGGTTTGACCTGCCACTTTCTGTTTGTGACTTCAAAGTTACTCACCATCTCTGAGTTTCACTAACATTATCCCCATCTGTAAAATAATGTTTTTAATGCTAACATTGTTAGTTCTGATTCCCCAGAAAAGAAAGCCTAAGGCCTGGTTGTAAGCACTGATACTTAATTAGCGGGAGGGGATGAAAATCTGAGGCAGCGAGAGTGATGTAAAGAGGGGAAGTTAGGCAGACAGACGTAGAGTGATGTGAGTAGCAAATATTTTCTCCAGTCTGTGTCTTATCCTTTCATTCTCTCAACAGTTTCTTTTTCAAAGCAAAAATGTTTAACTTTGATGAAGTCCAATTTATAAATTTTCCTTTTATGGATTGCATTTTTGGTGTCGTATCAAAAACACTTTGCCCAGCCTAATATCACAAAAATGTTCACCTCTCTTTTCTTCTAAAAGTTTTATTGTTTTAAGTTTTACATTTAGGTCTATGATCAATTTTGAGTCAAGTTTTATAGTTAGAAGTTCATTTTATTGCGTATGGATATACAATTGTTTCAACATTGTTGACAAGACAATCCTTTATTAAATTACCATTGCAACTTGGTAAAAATTCAATTGGCCATATTGGTGTGGGTCTATTTCTGGGTTCCCTATTCTGTTCGATTGATCTACTTATCTATCCTTTCTCCAGTACCTTACTACCTTGAGTACATAGCTTATAATATGTTTTAAAAACAGGTAAAGAGAGATTCACCTGTTTGCTCTTCTTTTTACAAGACTGTTTTGGTTATTTTAGTCCCTTTGCCTTTTCATATAAAGTTTTGAATCAGCTCGCTCTCTACAAAAATCTCTATTGGAATTTTGATTGGGATTGCATTGGATCTATAGGTCAATTTTGGGAGAATTGAAATTTTAGCAATACTGCACCTTGCACACCATGAACACAGTTTATCTCCATTCATTTAGGTCTTTTTTGATTTCTTTCATTGGTGTTTTGTGATTTTCACCATCCAAAAAATAAATAAATAAAATCAAGCCAGACCCACTGCCATTGAGGCAATTCCAACTCATAATGACGCTATAGAACAGTAGAACTGCCCCATAGTGTTTCCAAGGAGTGCCTGGTGGATTCAAACTACTGACCTTTTGATTAGCAGTTGTAGCACTGAACCACTACACCATCAGGGTTTCCTTTCACCACCCAGATCCTGAATACAATCTGACAGATGTAGACCTCAGTATTACTTTTTGTTGATATTATTTTAAATGATACAGTTAATTTTTTTGCTAATCATTCATTAAGGAGCCCTGGTGGTGCAGTGGTTAAGCACTCGACTGCTAACCGAAAGGTTGGCAGTTCGAACCCACCAGCCTGCTCTGCTGGAGAAAGATGTGGCAATGTAGCAGTCTGCTTCCGTAAAGATTACAGAATTGGAAACCCTATGAGGTAGTTCTACTCTGTCCTTTAGGGTCACTATTAGTCGGAATCAGCTCCACAGCAGTGGGTTTCAATCATTTATAGCTAGCATATAGAAATGCAATTGAATTTTATATTAATCTTTTATCTTGTGACCTTGCTAAACTCTTTCATTACTTCCAGGAGTTTTTTTTTTTTTTTTGAGATTCCATGAGATTTTGATGGCCATATTTTAATAGAGACAGTGTGAATTGGTCATATTCTGTGCATGAAGGTAAAACAACGAGATTTTTCTTACCAATTGGATATGTGACATGAGCGAAAGAGAGAAATTAAGAAGGATTCCAAAGTTTCTGGCATGATCAACTGAAAGGAAGAAGTTACCACCAGCTAATGTGAGGAAGGCTGCTAAAAAGGAGGCTATGCGAAGATCTAGAGTTCAGATCTTGGTGTATTAACCTAGATATGCCTTTCATACATCCAAGTAGAGCTACCAAGTTGGATTTGGAGATAAATCAGCCCAGAATTTAGGAGAGAGCCACTTTTGGGATCTCTAGGTTGAATATAGAAATTTGGGAGAAATAAAGCAATAAGCATAATAATAAAACCAAACTAGTTGCTGTCAAATCAATTCCAACTCATAATGACTCTGTAGGTCAGAGTAGAACTGTCCCATAGGGTTTCCAAGGAGCAGCTGGTGGATTTCAACTGCCAACCTTTTGGTTAGCAGCTGAGCTCTTAATGGCTGTGCCACCAGGGTCCCAAGCAGCATATGGAAACCACTAAAGGGTGTTTTAATGTAAGCTATTTTTTTTTATTATTAGAGTAGTCATACATACAGAAAAGCACATAAATTGGTGTACAACCTGGAGAATTTTCACAAAATAAACATACCTTTGCCATCAGCACCCAAGTCAAGAAAGAGAGCATTGAAAGAACCACAGAAGATACCCTTCTGCCTCCTCCACTCAACACTCACCCTTCAGGGGTAATCACTATCTTTACTTCTAACATCAGTGATTCACTTTGAACTTCACATAAATGGTATCATACAACAGAGGAACGATTGTGAGTGTGGTGTGAAACCAGGCAGTGTTTCCTTCTGTTGTACATAGAGTTACTATGAGTCGGAATCGACCTGATGGCACCTAACAACAGCAACAACATTCCCATAGAAAACATTCTTTTCCATTTTGATTGCTGTATTTTTACACAAATAACACATGCCTTCTACTTTTGTTTGCCAACTGAGCCCTCTCCTGTGAGGTATTTTTGTAAGTTTGCTATTTATGCTAAGACCCTATTAATTTCTCCTTTTAATTTTTTTTTTTTTTAGATACTATGTGTTTTCAGTAATGGAAGGCATGCGGAATCAAGAAGTCTTCCTGAGTTTATGTTATGAAATATGGATTTTGATACAAATTTGGGGGGCATACATTTTCCCACAAAACACTGGTGGTAGCCTGATGCCATGCTAATGGACTCCATCTGTCCCGATGATCTTTGGAGGGTGGCATCTTTCATTTGTTACAAATATGACACACACACAAAACAAACCCACGAGGGCTCCTTAACTATTGCACAGGAAACCATACACATTCTGGCTATGCTTCTTCCAAGACAGTGACCAGTCTAAATAGCTACCAGTCCAAAAATGTGACTGGTGACCATTTTCTGAACCACATTCCCTCAATACCTGAAAAGACAAGCCAGTGGTTTTACATTATCCCTTTCCTTGTAAATAAAAGTGTAACCAAACACAGGTTCTTGTCCTGTCCTATTAGCTGATTGAAATAAGACAGACGCCACACCACCAGGTGCAAGGGAAAAAGAAAGTTGAAATTTATTATTTGTGCAAAGAGCAACTGTGGGGCCTAGCAGCTGGAAGACCACAAGCTCCTGTCCCCAAGGGAGCTGGGAGCTTTTGTATCCTCAAATCCACAGAGGGCAGGGATGGATGCCCAAAATTCGAAACCTTGATCCCTTCTATGCCCGTACTTGGAGATCCAGGTGCTGAGTCATGTTGCAAAGGAAGGAACCTCTCCCTTTTCAAATGGGCTTGGGCAACTGTGGTGTGCTGGAAAATATCTTCCTCTCCAGGGATGTTCAAGTCCAGGGTCAAGTGCAGGGCCAGGGGTCCTCAGATCTGGTGCATGAGCCAAGATCCTGGCTCGCCCATGCACAGGATTCTAGCACCAAATTCAAACCACGGTTAGGGCCAAGGCGAGGTCAGACCAAGCCACAGTTAGAAATTGCAGCTTGGTGGGCTGTGAGGGAGGCTGAAACTGCTGTAGAGTGGGAGAAGCCTTGGTGGTGTCTTCAAATCACGTAAAGAAATAATGCCACCATGTAATATATATACATATGTAAATATACTTGTAACTTACCAGAAGGTTATTTTTTTGGGTGATGGAATTATGGGTGCGTTTTAGTTTCTGCCTTATGTGATTCCACTTTTAAAATTTGGTTTTACATATGTAACAAAATATATATGTATACATATGTGTGTGTGTATATAAACATAGATATACATGTATTTTATCATGTATGTAATAAAATACATATATATGCATATTTTGTTATAAATGTGATAAAACATATGTATGTGTATGTGCATGTATGTGTGTGGGTACATAATATATACACATATACATGCATATAACTGTATATTTTATTATATATATAAAACGTAATTTTAAAAACAGAAATGCATAAGGCAAAAATGAAGCCCTGATGGCTCATTATTTAAGCATTCAGCTGCTAATGAAAAGGTCGGCAGTTCAAATCCACCAGCTGTTCTTTGGAAACTCTATGGGGCAGTTCTACTCTGCCCTGTAGGTTCACTATGATTCAGAATCAACTTGAAGGCAACAGAAGGGAAGAAACTAAAACTCATTATTTATTTATGTATATATATATATATATATACACATATCCATCCCTCACCTCTTCTACTTTTAGTATTCCGAATCTCCAGCTGACAATAATGGAAACAACCTAAATGTCCATAAACAAAATATTCAGCCATTAAAAAAACGAAGGCCTGATACGTGTTACAACATGATGAATCTTGAAAACATTAGGTTGGGTGAGATAAGTCAATTACAAAGGGACAAATATTGTATGATCCCACTTATATGAAATAGACAAAGATATAGAGACCAAAGTTTATTAGTGGTGAAGGAGGGGAGTCTTTGCTGTGGGGGCATTAAACTTCTATTAGTGGTGGTGCAATAATTTGGAAATGGATAATGGTAATGGTTGCACATGATGAAAGTAATGAACGTCCCTGAGTTGTATGTGTAAAAACGGTTAAGTTGGCAAATGGTTTGTTATATTTATTTCACTAAAATAAAACAATAAAAAATTGAGATGACTTTAGGAAATTATAAGCTTTTCTCACAGTCTGGTAAGTTTGACTACATTATACTTAAAAAAAATCAAAGGGACAACAGCTTTCTTTTTAACAGTAATCATAATTCCTTTCTTGACTGTTCTCAACGTGGAAAAATCAAAGAGTGAACGTTGTTGGGCCACTTCATAGTAACAAATCTAATTTGGTTTTCTTTTGGTTACTACCAAAAATTTCATTAGATACACAATCCAGGGTCATTAATAGTTTTTTCTATTTAGTTCAAGGGACAATGGTTTTTGAAGGCTGGTTCTGAGAATTAATTCACTTATGCACCCTTGTGCCCTCTTTGCGAGCAAGGATTGCTGCTAAGACTCCTAGATGCATGAGTTTGGATATTACCAGAAAAGATTAATGGGCTCTACCCTGGAATTGCCATAGCATCCTGAGCCAACGTCCTCAAATGGGGTTGTTGTTGTTAGGTGCTGTCAAGTCCGCTCCGACTCTTAGCAACCTTATGTATAACAGAACAAAATGTTGCCTGGTCGTGTGCCATCTTCGTGATCGTTGCTATGTTTGAGTCCCTTGTTTTGGCTATTGGGTCCTTCCTTCTCATGGAGGGTTTCCTTCATTTTCCATGATCCTCTACTTTACAAAACATAATGCCCTTTTCCAGTGATTGGTCTTTCTTGACGATGTGCCCAAAGTAAGCAAGCCGAATTCTCACCATCTTAGCTTCTAAGGAGCATTCTGATTGTATTTCTTCAAAGACTAATTTGTTTGTTCTTCTGGAAGTCCATGGTATAGTCAATATTCTTCACCAGCATAACAATACAAATGCGTCAACTCTTCTTTGAGCTTCCTTTTTCATTGCCCAGGTTTTGTGTGCATATGAGGTGATTGAAAAAACAGTGGCTTGGGTGAGGCACACCTAAGTCATCACAGTGACATCTTTGCTTTTTAACACTTCTAAGAGGTTGTTTGCAGCAGATTTTTCCAGTGCAGTGTTGTTTGATTCCTTGACTGCTGCTTCCAGGGTTATTGATTGTTGATCCAAGAAGAATGAAATCCTTGACAACTTCAGTTTCTTTGCGATTTATCTGATGTTGTTTATTGGTCCGGTTGTAAGGATTTTGGTTTTATTTATGTTCAGGCGTAACCCATACTGAAGGCTTTACTGTCATCTTTTACTGTTACCAGTAAGTGCTTCAGGTCATCTTCATTTTTGGCAAGCAAGGTTGTGTCATCTGCATGTCTCATCTTCATATCATGAGTATTCCTTCAATCCCAATACTCTGTTCTTCTTCATATAGCCCAGCTTCTTGGGTTATTCAGCATATAGAATGAATAAGTAAGGTGAAAGAATATAACCCCACTGCAAATCTTTTCAAATTTTAAATCAAGCCATATTCTCCTGTTCTGCTTAAACGACTGTCTTTTGATCCCCTGTACAGGTTCCACATGAGTATAATTAAGTGTTCTGGAATTCCCATTCTTCACAATGTTATCCATAAATTTGTTATGAGTCACAGAGTCAAATGCCTTCACATAATTGATAAAACACAGGTAACCATCTTTCTGGTATTCTCTGCTTTCAGGCCAAGATCCATCTGACATCAGCAATGGTATTCCTCATTCCATGTACTCTTCTGAATCCAGTTTCAACTTCTGGCAGTTTCCTGTTGATGTACAGCTGCGGCCATTTTTTAAAAAAGTAATATTTTATTGAGTCTTTGGTGAAAGTTTACACAGCAAGTTAGGTTCCCATTTGATAATTAATGCAAAAATTTTTCAGTGACATTAGTTACATTTATTACAATGTATCAACATTCCCTTTAATTGTATTCTGTTTGTTCCATTTCCAGTACTCTAGTTTCCCTGCCCCCCTTACCTTCCCATCTTCGCTTTTGAGCAATTGTTGACCTTTTGGTCTCACACTGAGGGTTTTTAAGTAGAGCACTGATCTTATGAGTAGTATCCTTTCTTTTGTGTGCTGTCCTGCTATTTTGCTAAAAGGCGATTTTAGGGAATAAGTTCAGTTCTAGATTTGAAGAGTGTCTCAGGGCGATAGTTTCAGGGAGTTCCAGTTTGTCTGGCTTTTTTTTTTTTTTTTTAATAATAATTTATGTTCTGCTCCACATTTTCCTCCCCTTCAACCCCGGACCATCTCTTGTGACCCCAGTCAGAACAGTCAGTGGTGGTATCTGGGCACCATCTCGGATGCAGATCATGATTTTTGCAAACTATGTTATCCCAATTGATTGAGTTGTCCCATGAGCTATGGTCCTAAGCTTCCAAACCCAGGAAACCAATCTTGGAAGGTATTTGGTTATGCTTGTGGAGCATCTGTATTTGTGTCTTCAATGAATATATGTGCCTGTATCCACATATTTATATTTACACATATACTTATAGATACTTCAGAAACTGGAGCCCTGCTGGCACAGTGGTTAAGAGCTATGGCTGTTAACCAAAAAGTTTGGCAATTCGAACTCACCAGCCACTCAGTAGGACAAAGATGTGGCAGTCTGCTTCTGTAAAGATTTACAGCCTTGGAAACCCTATGGGACAGTCCCACTCTGTCCTATAGGGTCACCATGAGTCAGAATCAATGGCAATGGGTTGGTTTAGGGGATATACGGGAGTCCTTGTGGTGCACTGGTTAAAGCGCTCAGCTACTAACCAAAAATCAGCAGTTTGAACCCATCAGTGGCTTCACAGGAGAAAGATGTGGCAGTCTACTTCCATAAAGGTTATAGATAGCCTCAAAAACCCCATGGAGTAGTTCTACTCTGTCCTTTTTATTTATTTTATTTTAAGGTATATACTTAGGAGTAAAAAAAGAGTAGGATTGCTAAATCAGAGAATAGTTCTATTTCCAGCTTTTTTGAGAAAGCACCATACCATTTTCGACAGTGGTTGTACCATTTTGCAGTCCCACCATCCATGGATAAGGCTTCCAATTGCCACACTTCCTCACCAGCATTTATTAGCTTTTTTTTTTTTTTAATCAGTGCCATTTTAGCTGCGGTAAGGTGATATCCATTGTAGTTTTGATTTGCGTCTGTCTCTCTAATGGCTAATGAGGAGCCCTGGTGGCACAGTGGTTAAGAACTTGGCTGCTAACCAAAAGGGCTGAAGTTTGAATCCACAAGCCACTCCTTGGAAACTCTTTAGGGCAGCTCTATCCTATGGGGTCACTATAAGTCTGAATTGACTCAATGGCAACAGGTTTGGTTTTTAATGGCTAAGGATAAATTGAGAAAATATTGAAAATATGTGAAGGGTTTCATTTTACTTGGATCCACAGTCAACACCCATGGAAGCAGCAGTCAAGAAATCAAATGACGTATTGCATTGGAGAAATTTGCTGCAAAAGACTTCTTTAAAGTGTTAAAAAGCAAAGATGTCACTTTGAGGACTAAGGTGCACCTGACCCAAGCCGTGGTATTTTCAATCGCGTCATATGCATGTGAAAGCTGGACAATGAATAAGGAAGACCAAAGAAGAATTGATGCATTTGAATTACGGTGCTGGCAAAGAATATTGAATGTACCATGGACTGCCAGAAGAACGAACAAGTATGTCTTGGAAGAAGTACAGCCAGAATGCTCCTCAGAAGTAAGGATAGCAAGACTTTGTCTCAAGTACTTTGGACATGTGAGTAGGAGGGACCAGTCCCTGGAGGACATCATGCTTGGTAAAGTCGAGGGTCAGCAAAAAAAAGGAAGACCCTCACTGAGATGGATTGACACAGTGGCTGCAACAATGGGCTCAAACACAGCAACAATTGTGAGGATGACTCAGGACTGGTTTTGTTTTGCTGTACACAGGGTCTCTACAAGTCAGAACTGACTCTGTGGGACCAACAATAACACTGGCTAATGATCATGAACATCTTTTCGTATGTTCATTGGCTGCTTGGATGTCCTCTTTTGTGAAAGTTCTGTCCATGTCCTTTGCTCATTTTGTAATTGGGTTGTTTGTTTTTTTGTTGTTGAGTTGTTATGCTTTTCTTAGATTTTAGAGATTAGACCCTTATTGGATAAGTAGTTTCCAAAGATTTTTTCCCCAGTCTGTAGATTGTCTTTTTACTCTCTTAATATAGTATTTTGATGACATAAGTTTTTAATTTTTATAAGATCTCATCTATTTTGTCTTCTTCCTTCCATTGCTCTATTTATGTTTGTTATCCTATTTTTACAAAAGATTACTGCATTTTTATGCAAATAACATGCACATTCTGTGTTTGTTTGCCAATCGCTCCCTCCCTCCGTGAGGTATTTTTGTAAGTGCCGCTATGCCAATTTTTTTTTACATGTCCTACAGTTTTCTCCCAGAAACTTCATGGTTTTGGGTTTCACACTTAGGTCTTTTATCCATTTTGAGTTAGTTTTTGTGTATATTGTAAAGTAGGGGTCCTGTTCATTTTTCTGCAGGTAGATGCCCAATTTTACCAGCACCATTTATTAAAGAGATTGTTTCAGCCTGTTGAATGGACTTTGACTCCTTGTCAAAAATCAGTTGTCCATAGATAAAAATTTTTTTTTTTTTTTTTTAATCTGGCAAGGTTTAATTCGTAGTTCTTAATTCTGTTCCACTGGTCTGTGTGTCTATTCTTGAACCAAAACCAGGCTGTTTTGATTACAGTGGCTGTATAGTACGTTTTGATATCGGGGATTGTGAGGGCTCCTTTTTTGTTCTTTTTCTTCAATATTGCTTTGGCTCTTCAGGGTTTCTTTCCTGTCCATATGAAGTTCGTCATTAGTTTTTCCATTTCAGTAGAGAATGTTGTTGGAATTTGTATCGGGATTGCATTGTATCTGTAGATTGCTTTAGGTAGAATTGACGTTTTCACTATATTAAGCCTTTCAATCCATGAGCACCAAAAGTCTTTCTGTTTTTGTAGGTCTCATTTAGTCTCTTGTAGTAGTGCTTTATAATTTTAATTGCATAAGTTTTTTCTGTCCCTGGTTAGGGTAATTTCTAGGTATTTCATTGATTTGGGGACTATTGTAAATGGTAGGAAACCCTGGTGGCCAGAATCGACTCTACGGCACTGGGGTGCTTGGGGCTGGGGGGGTAAATGGTATTGTTTTCTTGATTTCTTTCTTGGAGTAGTCTTTGTTATGTGGAGCCCTAGTGGTGCAGTGGTTAAGAGTTTGGCTATTAACCAAAATGCTGGCAGTTTGAATCCACCAGTTGCCCCTTGGAAACCCTATGGGACAGTTCTACTCTGCCCTATAGAGTCACTGTGAGTTGGAATAGACTCGATGGCAATGAGTTTGATTTTTTCTCTTTCTTGTTAGTGTAGAGGAACCTAACTGATTTTTCTGTGTTGATCTTGTACCCTGCAGGGTTGCTAAATTCTTCTATTAGTTCCAGCAGTTTTCTTATGGAATTTTTAGGGTCTTCTATTTATAGAATCTTGTCATCTGCAAATAGAGATAGTTTTACTTCTTCCTTTCTGATTTGGATACATTTCATTTCTCTGTCTTGTCTTATTGCTCTGGCTAGAACTTCCAGTACAATGTTGAATAAGAGTGGTCACAGTGGGGATCCTTGTCTCGTTCCTGATTTCAAAGGGAAGGGTCTCAGCCTTTCTCCACTGAGTGTAATGCTGGCTTTTGGTTTTGCATATATGCCCTTAATTATGTTGAGAAATTTCCCTTCAAGTCCTATTTTGCTGAGAGTTTTTATGAGAAAATGGTGTTGAATTTCATCAAATGTCTTTTCTGCATCAATTGATATGATTGTATTTTTTTTCCTTTGTTTTATTTATATGGTAGATTACATTTCTAATGTACCACCCTTGTAGCACAGGTATGAATCTAACTTGATCATGGTGTATGAATTTTTTAATATGTTGCTGAAGTCTGTTGGCTAGAATTTTGTTGAAAATTTTTGCATCTGTGTTCATAAGGGATGTTGGTCTATGATTTTCTTTTTTTGTGACATCTTTGCCTGGTTATGTATCAAGGTTATACTCGATTCATAGAAAGAGTTTACTAGTGTTCCTTCCTCTTTTGTGTTTTTGAAGAGATTGAGTAGGATTGGTAGCAGCTCTTCTCTTAATGTGTGCTAGAATTCTCCAGTGTAGCCATCTGGTCTTGGACTTTTTTTTGTTGGTAGTTTTTCTTTCTTTTTTTTTTTAATGACATCTTCAATCTTTTCTTTTGTAATGGATCTGTTTACATTTTCTATCTCTGTTTGTGTTAGTCTGGGTAGGTATTGTGTTTCTAGAAATGGGTCCATTTCATCTAAGTTTTCAAATTTGTTGGGGAATAATTTTCCATGGTAATCAGTTATGATCTTCTATGTATCTATGGAATTGGTTGTAGTGTCACAATTCCATTTCTGAATTTGGTTATTTGCCTCTTTTTTTTTCTTTTGCCAAACTAGCCAGTGGTTTGTCTATTTTGTTGATCCTTTCAAAGAACCAACTTCTGATTTTGCTGATTCTTTCTATTGTTTTTCTATTTCATTTCTTTCTGCCCTGATCTTTATTATTTCATTTTTTTCTGGTGACTTTTGGCTTCTTTGCTCTTCCTTTTCTATTTGTTCAAGTTGTTGGTTTAAATTAATCATTTTGGGTCTTTCTTCTTTTCTAATGTAGGCATTTATTGCTATGAATTTCCCTCTAAGTATTGCTTTTGCTATGTCCCAAATGTTTTGATACATTGTGCCTTCATTTCATTTGATTCAGGAATTTTTAAATTTCACTTTTGATTTCTTTTACCACCCAATAATTTTTTCATAATGTATTATTTAGTTACCATGTATTTATTTATTTTTTTCCTTGTTTTTCTTTTTATTGATTTTTTAGCTTCATGCCCTTATGGTCAGAGAAGATGATATGTATGATTCTAGTCTTTTTAAGTTTGTTGAGACTTGTTTTTTGTCTTAGCATATGGCCTATTCTGGAAAATGATCCCTGTGCACTGGAGAAGAATGTGTATTCTTCTGAACCTGAGTGGAGTGTTCTATATATGTCTGTTAGTCCAGTTGGCTCATGGTTTTATTTAAGTTCTCAATGTTCTTGGTGATCTTTTTAGATCTCCTGTCTGTAATTAAAAGTGTGTGTTGAAGTTACCTACTATTATTGTACAGTTGTCTATTTCTCTTTCATATTAGTCAATATTTATTCCATGTATTTTGGTGTATTGCTGTTAGGTGCATATATACTTACAATTGTTATGTATTCTTCCTGAATTGACCCTTTTATGATTATGTAAGGTCCTTCTTTATCTCTTGTAATAAATTTTGAGTTAAAGTTTGTTTTGTCTAATATCAGATGACCACCCCTGCTTTTTTTGTTTACTTTTTGAATGGAATATTTTTCTCCGTGCCTTTAGTGTCAGTCTGTTTATGTCCTTATGTCTAAGGGGTGTTTCTTATAGACAGCAAAAGAATGGATCATTTCTTTTATCCATCCTGCCACTCTCTGCCTTTTTCTTGTGATGAGTCTTTTTGCTGTCTTCTTCTGAATGTTTTTATTTTGTGATTTCTTAGTGGTCATCACATATATTACATCACACAACTTACAATTGCAACAATGTTTAACATCTGAACAACAACAGTTTACATATGACCTTAACATAATAACTATTCCTGATATGCTCCTCCCTCATTTCTATTGGTGTGTCTCCATTACCTTCAATATATACAAACTATATTTGATAAGTTTACTTGGCGCTTATTTCTAACATATTCGATGTCGTATTGTTTGAAGATTTAATTACAGAGTTTATTCCCTGAAAATATCATATACTTGGTCTTTATGCTTGACCGTGTTGTTGCGTTTTTTTGTAGCTCTCTCTCTCTTACCATGCATTTATTTTTTTCCTCATGTATAGTTGAGAATATTTATTTAATGCTCTTGCCTTTCTGTTTGGACTACTCCCTTGAGTAATACTTGCAAATTTGACCTGGTAATTGGCTGATTACCAGAGCTTCTGTTTGTTTGAGAATGTATTAATTTCCCCCTCATTTTCGAATGATAACTTTACTGGGCAAAAATCCTTGGTTGGCAATTATTTTCGTTCAGTATTTTTATACGTCCCTCCATCATCTTCCGGTGCCTATAGTTTCTGGGGAGAAATCCACACTATCTTCTATGAAAGATCCTTGGTATGTTATATTGAGTTTTTCTCTTGCAGCTTTCTAAATTTTCTCCTTGTCTTTGGTTTTCAAGAATTTTATTAGGATATGGCATGGAGCTGATCATTTTGTGTGTCTTCTGATTGTTGTTTGTGTAGCTTCCTGTATTTGCAGCCTTGCTTCTCTGTTCAGGTCTGGGAAATTCTCTCTGATTGTCTCTTGGAATGTTGCTTCTATGCCTTTATTGTTGTCGTGGCGCTCTGGAATGCCAATAATTCTGAGGTTAGATTTCTTAATTGAATCCCATATGTCCTTTTGGGTTTGTTTGCTTTTCTTCTCTTCTCTTGAGGTTTGATAAGTTCAGTTATTTTGTCTTCTAGTTCATTTATTATTTTTTTCTGTCTGTTTGACTCTGTTGTTATTTCTCTTGTTTTTTTAATTAAATTGTTTTATTCTTCAGTTCCAGTACTTCTCTCTCTCTCTCTTTTTTTTAGTGTTTTCAATTTCCTTGTTGAGTCTCTCATTTTGTTCCTTCATGTATTTTCTGATCTCCATTAGTTTGCTTTCTTTAAACATATTTAGCACCATAGTCTGAAAATGCTCACGTCTTTGCATGAGTTTTGCTTCCATAGTAGGATTTTCTTCCTCTTCATGTTTTTTGATTGATCCTTTTTCTCTGGTGATTTTGCATGTTTTATTATTTTTCATTGATCTTGGGCCATTTTGTTGTCTTTTTTTTTTTTTTTTTTTTACTTTAAATTGTGTATTCTGTTTTTTTGTGACAAATTTTTCTGATTGGGTACCATGGTAGCACAGCGGCCAAGTGTCCAGCTGCCAACCAAAAGGCTGAGGTCTGCACCCACAAACCATTCTGTGGTAGAAAGCTGCAGCAGCCCACCTCCAAAAAGACTCACAGACCTGGGAACCCCACAGATAGCTCCACTCTGCCCCATAGGGTCTCTGTGAGTCAGAATCGGGCCAGCAGGAGTAGGCTTGGTATCTTCTCCTGAAAACCACTAGAGGGCACTATTATCCTTACGGTTTTTTTTTTTTTTTCAGTGCTGATTCAGGAGTTCTGGATGCTTGATCCCTGGAATTCAATACACATGCATGGGAGAGGGATTTTAGCTGGTCACAGACACTGAGTTAAGTGGTGGTGTTTGACTTTCCTTTGGTGAAGGTGGGGGGCTCTCTATGTCTTTCCCTCACAGGCGCACTTGCACAGACTTTCCCACAATATCCTGCTGTGGGCAGGGAACTAGCTGTTTCCCTCTGTGTTGCCTGTCAGTCTGCAGTATTCCCCTCACCCTGCTGCCCTTGCAGTTCCTCCCAGTCCTAGTGCCCTTCTCTCTCAGGTCTCAGCAGGATTCAACAGCACTCTCTGTCAGTACCATAACCTCCCTTTGTCCCCTCCCTTGATCTCCCAAGGCCAAGTTGTGTCATCTTAAAAAATTAGGCTCCAGCGTCCTGAGATTAGTTCTCTTTCTGTGTTCTCAGTTTGGGGTGTTGCCCACCCCTGTCCCAAAATGGCTGCAATAAGCAAGTGCTCTTAACACTAGGTTAGAGGATAGGTTTTCCAAGCTTTCTGTCCCATCCCTGCTCCTCACTTCTGCACTTACACTGAACACCTCAGCTGCTGTCTGGAGTTCTGAGATCTCAGTGTGTGCTTTGTTTTTATTTGTTGTTCAGTGGGTTGGTTGCAGGGGGAGTAAATGGGAGTGTTCATTCACTTGGCCATCTTGCTCTGCTTCTCTGCAGCCATTTTTGAATTATGTTTACCAAAATTTTGCTGTCGTGTGATATTAATAATATTGTTTGATAATTTCCACATTCTGTTTTTGCCTTTTTTGTAATGGGCATGAATATGGATCTTTTCCAGTTGGTTGGTCAGGTAGCTATCTCCCAAATTTCTTGACATAGACAATGAAGTGCTTCCAGTGTTGCATCTTTTTGTTGAAGCATCTAACTTGGTATTCCATCGGTTCCTCAGGCCATGTTTTTCACTAAATGCCTTTAGCATGGCTTATACTACTTCCTTCAGTACCAGTGGTTCTTGATCACATGCTATCTCCTGAAATGGTTGAATGTTGATGAATTCTTGTTGTGCAGTGACTCTGTGCATTCCTTCCATCTTCTTTTGATTTTTTTTTTTTTCATCCAGTTTTTTGCCCATAAAATTCTTCAGTATTGCAACTCAAGACTTGGATTTTCTCTTTAGCTTTTTCAGCTTGAGCAATGCCATATGTGTTCTTCCCTTTTGGTTTTTCTAACTTCACGTCTTTGTACACTTTATTGTAACAGTTTACCTTGTCTTCTCGAGGTGTCCTTTGAAATCTTCTGTTCAACTCTTTTACTTCATCATTTTTTCTGTTCTCTTTAGGTACTCTGTACTAAAGTGCAAGTTTAAGAGTTTCTCCTGGCACACATTTTGGTCTTTTCTTTTTTTCCTGTCTTTTTAATGACCTTTTGCTTTCTTCATGTATGATGTCCTTGATGTCATCCCACAACTCCCCTGGTTTTCAGTTATTAGTGTTCGGTGCATCAAATCTATACTCGAAATCGTCCCTAAATTCGGGAAGGATGTATTCAAGGTCATATTCTGGCAGTCTTGGACTAGCTTTGATTTTCTTTAGATTCAACCTGATCTTGCATATGAGCAATAATTGGTCTGCTCAGCAGTTGGCCCCTGGCATTATACTGACTGATAGCATTTTCTGTAGTCTATTTCCATGGATATAGTTGATTTAATTCCTGTGTAAACCATCTGGTGAGGTCCACATGTATAGCTGTTGTTTATGTAGTTGAAAAAAAAAAGTATTCCCAATGAATAAGTCTTGGGCAGAACTCTACCATGTGACCTCTGGCATCATTCCTACCACCAAGGGCACATTTTCTAACTACTGATTCTTCCTTTTTTGTTTCCAGCTTTCACATTCCAATCACCAGTAATTATCAATGCATCTTGATTGCATGTTTGATCAATTTCAGACTGCAGCAGTTCATAAAAATCTTCAATTTCTTCATCTTTGGATTCGTGGTTGGTTAGTAAATTTGAATAATAGTCATATTAACTGGTCTTCCTTGTAGGAATATGGATAACAACTTATCACTGACACCATTGTACTTCAGGATAAATCTTGAAATGTTCTTTTTGACAATGAATGCTACACCGTTCCTCTTCAATTTGTTTTTTCTGGCATAGTAGACCATATGATTGTCGGGTTCAAAATGACCAACACCAGTCCATTTCAGTTCACTAATGCCTAGAATATTGATCTTCAAGCATTCACTTTCATTTTTGACAACTTTCAATTTTTCTTGATTCATACTTTATACATTTTATGTTCTGATTATCTGTGGATATTTACAACTGTTGCCTCATATTTTGAGTCATGCAACATCAGCAAATGAAGATTCAGAAAGCTTTGCTCCATCCATGTCATTAAGGTCAACTCTACTCTGAGAAGGTGCTCCTGCCTGGTCATAGTTCAAGTGCCTTCCAACCTGAGGAGCATATCTTCTAGCACTAGACCAGACTGGGTTCTGTGGTTATCCATAATGCTCGTATTGGCTAATTTTTGGAAGCAGATTGCCAGGGTTTTGTCTTAGTCTGACGTAGTCTGGATGCTGTACTGAAACCTGTTCACCATGGGCGACCCTATTGGTGTTTGAGATACTCGTGACTTAGCTTCTAGCATCATAGCAATAATGTGAAAATCTTGATATCATTTAAAGGTCTATGTGTTATCATTATTTATTATTATCACTATTATTTTTTTTTAATAGTAAAACAGAGTTGGGTCAGTGGGTCAGTTCATGTCATTAGCACAAACATGTTAAAAGGGAAGTTTAACAGTGGGATGACTTTTTCCTCCCTATACTACCTAGTTTCCCTAAGGTAATTCTAGAGTATTCTGGTATAGTGCCTTAACTAGTTCATGGAAAAAAAAAAAAACCTGTTTAGTGTATTCAAGATTTCTCAGTCTCTGCATTATTGACATTTTGGACAGGATAAATCTTTTTGTGAGGAGGCTGTCCTGTGTATTGCAAGATATTTAGCATCATCCCTGTTTCCTTCTATTTTATTAATTAAAATTCTTCTCTAGGTAGAGCTTTCCATTCTCCCCCATCTTTTAATTTACTCAACAATTTTATCAGCATGTACTAATGGGTATTGACTTTACTTTATTAGTTCTAACCCAATACTATCATTATCTCATCACTAAAATTTTCCTAGCTTTGGCCTTTTGGAGCCTGTTTAAGTTGGTGCTTGTGTCCTTTGACACTCCTTTTTCTGAACATTTTATCATTTTTCTAAGCATATGCTTACTCTTTGGTACCATGAGATATTCCAGCCTCATCCTGTATTTTTTTTAAATCTTCTCATTTTTAAATATAGGATGAAAAGGGCTTTTCATGCAGTTAAAAAAGGACTAGGATTTACAAAATCAAATAATTATCCTAAAAGAAAAAAAAACTTAATTTCTAAAGAGAAGGGAGATGGTAGAATTTGAGGAGAAAATTTGAAAGGAACATACAAAAAAGCAAATGCAAACACCATGTAAATGAAACAGGTGAGTTTGGAAAAAGAAAGTAAGTGGGGGCAGAGAACAAGACTTTTTTTTAAAAAAGACTTTTAAATGACACTAAAGGACAGCAGATTTTTAAAATAGGATATTGGAAAAAGGAAGGGCAATATGAATATTTTAACATAAATTAATTTATACCTGAGAATATTAGGCATTTTGGTAACATAATTTTAAAATAAAATACTTTTTTTGTGCTATGAAAATGTTTATGTGAATTTTGGAAAGTGTAAAAATTTCCAATCTTTCATTGCTCAGATTCTTTTGGGTTTAGAATTTGTTAAATTTGGAGATGACTTCCTTCTCTGAGATATAATGTGCTTTGATTATTTGCTTTTCCCAAAGCAATGAAATGGAGGAGGCAAATGATCATAGGATTTCACAAGTCTTTTCTTTAAAGCACTTGGCTACTAAGCAAAAGATTGGCAGTTCGAATCCACTAACTCCTGTTCTAGACAAGAGCTTTCCTTTGGATAAGAACTGTGGGTAAATTCTAAATTGATCTTCATTCTGCATCACTTGAAATACAAAAGAACTGGGTTCTCTCTGCTCAGAAAACATATAAGAAAAAGTGCCAAACTAACAAGATATGCCGACTCAGTTCCCCATCCCAAATCTGGACATAGCACAAGACAACGCCAATAGATCTGAAAAACTAACCTGAAATCTGAGAGATCCTGAGATACACATGGTATATCAGTCATGTTTTGGTGTGTAACAGACAACATTTTACTACTGCTCATGAGTGTGTCTCCCACGTGTCTGTCAGTTTGCCGTACTGTGGGGGCTTGTGTGTTGCTGCTATGCTGGAAGCTATGCCACCAGTATTCAGATACCAGCAGGGTCACCCGTGGAGGACAGGTTTCAGCTGAGCTTCCAGACTAAGACAGACTAGAAGGACCTGGCAGTCTATTTCTGAAAAGCATTAGCCAGTGAAAACCTTAAGAATAGCAGCAGAACACTGTCTGATATAGTGCTGGAAGATGAGCCCCCCAGGTTGGAAGGCACTCAAAAGATGACTGGGGAAGAGCTGCCTCCTCAAAGTAGAGTCGACCTTAATGACATGGATGGAGTAAAGCTTTCAGGACCTTCATTTGCTGATGTGGCATGACTCAAAATGAGAACAGCTGCAAACATCCATTAATAATCAAACCTGGAATGTAAGAAGTATGAATCTAGGAAAATTGGGAACCGTCAAAAATGAAATGGATGGCATAAACATCAATATCCTAGGCCTTAGTGAGCTGAAATGGACTGTTATTGGCCATTTTGAATGGAGCAATCATATAGTCTACTATGCTGGGAATGACAACTCAAAGAGGAATGGTGTTGCATTCATAGTCAAAAAGAATATTTCAAGATGTATCCTGAAGTACAACGCTGTCATTGATAGGATAATATCCATACACCTACAAGGAAGACCAGTTAAGACAATTATTATTCAAATTTACGCGCCAATCACTAGGACCAAAGATGAAGAAATAGAAGATTTTTATCAGCTGCTGCAGTCTCAAATTGATCGAACATGCAATCAAGATGCATTGATAATTACTGGTGATTGGAATGTAAAAGTTGGAAATAAAGAAGGATCGGTAGTTGGAAAATATGGCCTTAGTGATAGAAACAATGCCAGAGATAGAATGATAGAATTCTGCAAGACCAACGACTTCTTCGTTGCAAATACTTTTTCACCAACATAAATGGTAACTATACACATGGACCTCGCCAGACGGAACACACAGAAATCAAATTGACTACATCTGTGGAAAGAGACAATGGAAAAGCTCAATATCATCAGTCAGAACAAGGCGAGGGGCCGACTGTGGAACATCAATTGCTCATATGCAAGTTCAAGCTGAAACTGAAGAAAATCAGAGCAAGTCCACGAGAGCCAAAATATGACCTTGAGGATATTCCACCTGAATTTAGAGACCATCTGAGGAATAGATTTGATGCATTGAACACTAGTGACCGAAGACCAGATGAGTTGTGGAATGACATCAAGACATCATCCATAAAGAAAGCAAGAGGTCATTGAAAAGACAGGAAAGAAAGAAAAGACCAGGAAGGATGTCAGAGGAGACTCTGAAACTTCCTCTCAAGCATCGAGCAGCTAAAGCAAAAGGAAGAACTGATGAAGTAAAAGAACGGAACAGAAAATCTCAAAGGGCATTTTGAGAAGACAACGTATTATACTGACATGTGCAAAGAGCTGGAGATGGAAAACCAAAAGGGAAGAAGATGCTCAGCGTTTCTCAAGCTGAAAGAACTGAAGAAAAAATTCAAGCCTCAAGTTGCAATATTGAAGGATTCCATGAGAAAATATTAAACAACGCAGGAAGCATCAAAAGAAGATGGAAGGAATACACAGAGTCATTATACCAAAAAGAATTAGTCGATATTCAACCATTTCAAGAGGTGACATATAATCAGGAACTGATGGTACTGAAGGAAGAAATCCAAGCTGCTCTGAAGACATTGGCAAAAAATAAGGCTCCATGAATTGATGGAATATCAATCGAGATGTTTCAACAAACAGATGCAGCGCTGGAGGTGCTCACTCGTTTATGCCAAGAAATATGGAAGACGGCTTCCTGGCCAACTGACTGGAATAGATCCATATTTATGCCTATTCCCAAGAAAGATGATCCAACCGATTGTGGAAATTATAAACAATATCATTAATATCACATGCAAGCAAAATTTTGCTGAAGATCATTCAAAAATGGCTGTAGCAGTATATTGGCAGGGAACTGCCAGAAATTCAGGCCAGTTTCAGGAGAGGACGTGGAACCAAGGATATCATTGCTGATGTCAGATGGATCCTGGCTGAAAGCAGAGAATACCAGAAGGATGTTTACCTGTGTTTTATTGACTGTGCAAAGGCATTTGACTGTTTGGATCATAGCAAATTATGGATACCATTGCGAAGAATGGGAATTCCAGAACACTTCATTGTGCTCATGAGGAACCTTTACATAGATCAAGAGGCAGTTGTTCAGACAGAACAAGGGGATACTGTTTGGTTTAAATTCAGGAAAGGTGTGCTTCAGGGTTGTATTCTTTCACCATACGTATTCAATCTGTATGCGGAGCAAATAATCCGAGAAACTGGACTATATGAAGAAGAATGGGGCATCAGGATTGGAGGAAGACTCATTAACAACCTGCGTTATGCAGATGACACAACCTTGCTTGCTGAAAGTGCAGAGGACTTGAAGTACTTACTAATGAAGACCAGAGACCACAGCCTTCAGTATGGATCGCACCTCAACATAACCCACTGCCTTTGAGTTGATTCCGACTCATAGCGAACCTATAGCACCTCAACATAAAGATAACAAAAATCCTCACAACTGGACAAATGAGGAACATCATGACAAACAGAGAAACATTGAAGTCAAGGATTTCATTTTACTTGGATCCACAATCAACAGCCATGGAAGCAGCAGTCAAGAAATCAAAAGACTCATTGCATTAGGTAAATCTGCTGCAAAGGACCTCTTCAAAGTGTTGAAGGGCAAAGATGTCACCTAGAAGACTAAGGTGTGCCTGACCGAACCCATGGTATTTTCAATTGCATCATATGCATGTGAAAGCTGGACAATGAATAAGGAAGACCGAAGAAGAATTTATGCCTTTGAATCATGGTGGTGGCAAAGAATATTGAATATACCATGGACTGCCAAAAGAACAAACCTGTCTTACAAGAAGTACAACCAGAATGCTCCTTAGAGGCAAGGATGGCAAGACTGGGTCTTACATACTTTGGACATGTTGTCAGGAGGGATCAGTCCCTGGAGAAGGACATCATGCTTGGCAGAGTACAGAGTCAGTGGAAAAGAGGCAGACCCTCAACGAGGTGGATTGACACAGTGGCTGCAACAATGAGCTCAAGCATAACAACGATTGTAAGGATGGCTCAGGACCAGGCAGTGTTTCGTTCTGTTGTGCATAGGGTCGCTATGAGTTGGAACTGACTTGACGGCACCTAACAACAACAACATGAGTATGTGGGTCAATGGGGCAGTTCTGCAATCATTGGTTGGTAAATTGGGTTTGGCCCAGCATGGCCTCACCATATGTCTGACCATTGATGTTAGCATTTTTTTCCCCAGGGCAGAAATGCACTCTTTCTTATTTAACCTATCTTTTTGCTCAGGGTCTTCATGATGGATGATCATTAAAATTAAAACCAAGCCAAACAAAATAAAACAAAAGTTTACATCTCCTGTTTTATAAACAGCAACTGAAAAAGTAAATCTTTTTTTTTGCTGTAATGATCAACCTATATGCTTATAAAAGAAGCCCTGGTGGTATAATGGTTGAGTGCTCAGCTGCTAACTGAAAGGTCCGAGGTCTGAACCCACCAGCCACTTGCAGGAGAAAGATGTGGAAATCCGCTTCCATTGGAAACCCTATGGGGCTGTTCTACCCTGTCTCCTATAGGGTCACTCTGAGTTGGAATTGACTGGATGGTACACAAAAACAGCACATGCTTGCAGTTTTAGCATAAATTAGGAAAGCCTAATAGAAAAAATGTATTCACTTATGCACATGGCCTTCCCACAAGGCTGCCATGTCTTCCAAAGTTTAATTTGTATGTCTTATTAATAGTGTGCAAAAATAACCTTAAATCCAGGAATCAATTCTTATTTTAATTTTTCCAGTTCAGAATTTTCACTGAATCTAATGGTCACTTTTCTGATTACTGTAAAAACAAAGAATAGAAAAAAATTTCTTATTCCTTCAAATGGTTTAAATAAAAATAACTGATATTTTTTATCTTTTTATTTAAAAGAAAGCATTATAAATATTATGCCTGAAGCAACAAATACATTTGATATATTAAAAGGAAAATCAGAGTTGTTCCTAAAATGATTATAAATTAATTTTTTAACCAAGTGAAAGATGCATAAACACAGTTTGTATCCCACTGACATAATTTCATTCCATGCTTTTCTTTTTAGATTTGAAATAAGGAAGACTATAGCTAATATGGAGCCCTGGTGGTGCAGTGACTAAGAGCTACAGCTGCTAACCGAAAGTTTAGCACTTTGAATCTACCACCTGGTCCTTAGAAACCCTATGGGGCAGTTCTACTCTGTCCATAGGGTCACTATTAGTCAGAATTGACTCCAATGGCAACGGGTTTGGGTTTTTGGTTTGGTGTAGCTAATATAGGTCCCCACATGTCTGTCATGTGAAAGCTGGACAATGAATAACCAAGACCGAAGAAGAATTGATGCCTTGGAATTGTGGTGGTGGCAAAGAATATTGAATATACCATGGACTGCCGAAAGAACAAACCTGTCTTAGAAGCAGTACAACCAGAATGCTCCTTGAAGCAAGGATGGCAAGATCAGGTCTCACATACTTTGCACATATTGTTGGGAAGGATCAGTCCCTGGAGAAGGACATCGTGCTTGGTGGAGTGAGGGTCAGTGAAAAAGAGGAATACCCACAATGAGATAGATTTGCACAGTGGCCGCAAAATGGGCTTAAGCATAGCAACACCTGTGAGGATGGGGCAGTGTTTCCCTCTGTTGCACACAGGGTCATCATGAGTTGGAACCCACTCCTAGGCACCTAACAACAACAACAATATGGAATCCTGGGTTGTGCAAATGCTTAACACACTTGGGTGCAAACAAAAAATTGGAGGTTTGAGTTCACCTAAAAGTGCCTCGGGAGAAAGACCTGGTGATCTGCTTCCAAAAAATCGGCCGTGGAAAACCCTGTGGAGCACAGCTCTGCTCTGACACGTGTGGGTTCGCTATGAGTCACAACTGACCCCACAGCAGCTCTTCATCTCTGTAAACCTGTTGCCGTCCAGTCAATTCCGACTCATAGTGACCATATAGGACAGAGGAGAACTGCCCCATAGGGTTTCCAAGGAGTGTGCCTGGTGGATTCGAACTCTTAACCACTGTGCCACCAGGGTTTCTATAGAGAAAGAGCTAATACGTTAACTTCCCACACCCACTCTCTCTCCTGCATATTGACCAACGACGAAAAGGAAACTTCATTCTACGACATTTGGTCCCTGAAAATAAGGCCGAATGCTTTCAAGTTGGTGGGGTTTTAAAACGGTTCTTGCTAATTGGCTCTGTTGTTAGGTGCCTAGGAGTCAGGTCCAACAGCAGAGGGCAACGCCGCCGGGTCCTGCGCCATTCTCACAATCCTTGCTATGTTTGAGCCCATTGTTGCAGCTACCGAGCCAAGACATTTCCCCCAGGATCTTCCTTTTTCCGCTTACCTTAACTGTCGCTTAAGATTTGTGCCACTAGATGGCGATACGCGCCACCAGGGCTCCATAGAGTTTATACCTATACGGTCAATTCCTGCATGCTGTGGGATCCTTACGATGGCTCATTAATCATGCCTTTTATTTATTTATTTTTAATTATTCATTATTATAAAATATAATTATAACTCAGATAACTGTAAGGTATTATGAATCCTCAATGGACGGAAGCCTTGTCTCTATTTCTTTGTGTTCTTCTTAATACCTCACATACCCACCCACTGGCATGAGTCCATTCAGACTCATGGTGACCCCCTAGCGTTTCCAAGGCTGTAAGTCTTTATGGAAGCCGACTGCCACAGTTTTCTGCCATGGAGCCGCTGGTGGTTTCCAACCACCCATCTTCTGGTGAGCAGTCAATCGCTTTAACCACTGAACCACCAGGGCTCCTTAATACCTTACAAAATGTTATCTCTCTCTCTCTCTCTCTCTCTCTCTCTCTATACACACACACACACATATATATATATACACATACGAGCCCTGGTGGCACAGTAGTTAAGAGCTCAGCTGCTAACCAAAAGTTCTGCAGTTCGAATCCACCAGCCTCTCCTTGGAAACCCTATGTCACTATGAGTCGGAATTGACACGAGGGCAATGGGATTGGTTTTTTAGCTTTAATTTTTGGTTTTTATATATGTAAATATATAGGTATATATACATATACACATGTCTCTATTTAAATAAAAATATATATTTAAAAGAACATGAAAGGCAAGTGTTAAGCAAACAGCAACAGACACATTTTCATTTTCTGTCTTATTTAGGTTAATCCCGGTAGTTGTTGACCTTCACAGTTGAAGATGCAATTTTTCATGTACCCATCTCGCAGAGTCTAACAAACGGTATGAACTCAATAAATACTTGTCAAATGAATGAATGCAGTCACTTGGCTCTGATCTTCTACTCCACTCCGCTTTCCCTGCATGACTATAAGGTTGCAGACCGGAGAGTGAAATCTTCAATTTGTCATACTGCAGCTATTCATCATAAATAGCCTTTTTCTTTAATATCTCAATAAAATGACTATGGTGTTTGACAGTTGTAGCACAGTATCCAATTCAGCTATCAAATAGAGTCGAGCCTTCGTTGCACCTCCTAAAAGAATTACATTTTCCTACACTTTAAAAATGTTTTCCTGAGCTAGTGATAAAACACACAGGGAGAAGAAAAAGCATACATTCTTCAAGTGTCTAATAACATAAAGCTTAAATGGATTGTGTGATTACTAAATAAGAGTCAGAGAAATTCCACATCTGCTCTGCTCTTTCAACTTCCTGTGTAACTTGGAAAAGTCACTCAAAATTACTTATTTTTTTTTCTTGTTTTGTTGAATTCAATAGAGTCTCCAAAGTAAAGCTGAATAATAGTGAAAACAGTAGGCGTCTTTGTCTTATGGTTGATTTTAATGGGGATGGGTTTAGAGTTTTATTAACCAGAATGTTAGCCATTCATCAAGAATATTAAGTGGTTTCTTTTTCTCCCTATTTGATATAGATTTTTACTGTGAATGACTGTTGAATTTTATCAAATCCCTTTTTAATATCTGAGTGGTTTGTTTTTGTTTTCTCTTTAATTTGTTGACTTATGTGTGTTGACAGATTTTCTGATATAGTGCTTTCCAAGTGTTCCTGGAACTCACCTGTATTTTCATGGTGTATAATTTTTGGTATACTGAATTCATAAGACAAAGAAAGGAATTTTTTCCTCTAGTGTGTGCTTAGCATTGAGATCACCTATTCTGAAAACACAGCTATCATTCATGGGGTTTTAGCACCATTTTTATGTTTTTACCATCTTTTTTAATAATGGTGTTTTCACTATCTTCTTAGGCAATTGATCTCTTCGTGTTTACTACTAATTCTGGGTCAAGTTTGATAATTTCTGTTTTGCATTCTTATACTGAATATTTTTACTCTCTTGGATCTGCTAAGCATGTTTTATCTATTTCAGATCTAGGATTTGTTTTTCCTTTCTGTTCTATTTTCTGGTTTTTTATTTTTGTAATTTTAGTTTTTATCTTTATCCATTCCCTCTTCCTGTTTTAATCTGTGTTTGTGTTTTTCCAGTTTCTTAAGACTAGTTTTAACACAGTGGTTAAGGAACCGAAACCAGATTTCTCTGTCTTTGAAGTCTGTCGCTTGCTAGCTACAAGGTGTTTAAATTGGTCAAGCTAATTAATCTCTTTGTGCCTCAGTTTCTTAATTACATGGTTAGCAGTCAAGCACTTAACCACTGTGCAACCAGGGCTCCTTATATAATTATGTATTATATACTAAATATATTAATATAACTAATTATATGTTATATAATAAGGATAATAATATCTCCCTCATAAGATATTTGTGAGAATTAAATAATTTAATGTAAGTAAGGGACACAGAAAAGTACCTAGTACAGAGTGAGTACTTGGAAGTATCTGAATTTTTTCTTTAAGATGTCTTCCTCTTTTGATAATAAAGACATTCCAGACTATATGTTTTCCTCTGATTATGGCATTAGCTATGTCTCAATTTAAGTGTTTTTCTTTACAAGGAGCCTTGGGTGCACAGTGGTTAAGTGCTCAGCTGCTAGCCAAAAGGTCAGTGGTTTGAAGTCACCAGCCACTCTGCAGGAGATGGGTGTGGCAGTCTGCTTCTGTAAAGATTACAGCCTTGGGAACCCTCTGGGGCAGTTCTACCCCGTCCTATAGGGTCACTGTGAGTTGGAATCGACTTGATGTCAATGGGTTTGGTTTTTGGTTTTTCTTTATATCCCTTTCTATGTAGATTTTCCTTAACTATCTTCCCAAATTAATCCAAAGGTCATTTGATATTATGTTTTATAATTTCCACGTGTTGTTTTTGAATTTCTTTTATAGGTTCTGATCAAAAGATATGGCTTATAAGATCTGTGTTTTTTCAGTTAGAGATCAATTATATTATCAATTTTTATAAATTTTTCATATCTATAAGAAAACTGCATATTCTCTACATATAAATATTTACTATATCAATTAAATAACTTCTTTATTATGTTACGTGTTTCTTCTTCAGAATGTTACTGATTCTTACAGTAGCGTATTAAAATATCCCACTATAGTTGTCTTAGTCATCTAGTGCTGCTATAACAGAAATACCACAAGTGGATGGCTTTAGCAAAGAGAAATTTATTCTCCCACAGTCTAGTAGGTTAGAAGTCTAAATTCAGGGTACCAGCTCCAGGGGAAGGCTTTCTCTCTCTGTTGGTTCTGGGGGAAGGTCCTTGTCATCAATCTTCCCTCAGCCTAGGAGCTTCTCTGAGCAGGAAACTCAGGTCCAAAGGATGTGCTCTGCTCCTGGTGCTGCTTTCTCGGTGGTGTGAGATCTCCATGTCTCTGCTCATCACTCTCTTTTATATCTCAAAAGAGATTGGCTCAAGATGCAATCCAGTCTTGTAGATTGAGTCCTGCCTCATTAACACAACTGCCACTAATCCCATCTCATCAACATCATAGAGCTAGAATTTACATTACATAGTAAAATCACATCAGATGAAAAAATGGTCGACAATCACACAATACTTGGAATCATGGCCTAGCCAAATTGATACACATATTTTTTGGGGACACAATTCAATCCATAACAATAGTTGTGTTTTTTATTAAGTTCTTTGTCTTAGTTATGCAGTGCTGCTATAACAGAAATACTAAAAGTGAAGGGCTTTAACGAACAGACATTTATTATCTCACAGTCCAGTAGGCTAGAAGTCCAAATTTAGGGGGCCAGCTCCAGGCGAAGGCTTTCTTTCCTTGTTGACTCTGGAGGAAGGTCCATGTCATCAATCTTCCTGTGGTTTAAGGGCTTCTCTGCACAAGGACCTCAAGTCCAAAGGACACACTGTGCTCCCAGTGCTGCTTTCTTGCTGGTATGAGGTCCCCATGTCTCTCTGCTTGCTTCTGTCTTTTATATCTCAAAAGAGGTTTGCTTAAGACACTATCTAATCTTGTAGATTTCATTAACATAACTGCCGCTAATCCATCTCATTTCATCATAGTGACAGGATTTATAACACACAGGGAAATCACAACAAGTGACAAAATTGTAGACAATCACGCAATACTGGGAATCATGGCCTAACCAAGTTGACACACAATTTGGGGGACACAGTTCAATCCATGACAGTCATTCCTGCAATTTTAATGGTTTTCTTTTTCGTATTTTCTGCCATATTCATTCGTTTATAATACCTATATCTTTTTCATTAATTATGTCTTTCATCTTACATAGCGTCCCTTTATCCTGTTAATGTTTTCAATCTTAAATTCAACATAATTTACTATTTTAGTATTGTATAACTTACTTAATTTTTATATTTGTTTGCCTTGGACTTACAGTGCCAGTGTGACTATGTCTCCCTTTCTTAAAGAAGAAAATTTTTTCTTAAATCTTGTAAGAACGTCTATTTAATCTTTTTTTTTAAATTGTGCTTTAGATGAAGGTTTACAGAACAAACTTCTGATTAAACAGTTAGCACACGTATTTTACTATGACACTGGTTAACAACCCCACGACATGTCAACACTCTCCCCTTCTCAACCTTGGGTTCCTTATTACCAGTTTTCCTGTTCCCTCCTACCTTCTGTTCCTTACCCCTGGGCTGGTGTGCCCCTTTAGTCTCTCTCTCTTTTTTTTCTTAATAAGCCTGTCTAATCTTTGGATGAAGGGTGAACCTCAGGAATGACTTCATTACTGAGCTAAAAGGGTGTCCAGGGGCCATATTCTTGGGGTTTCTCCAGTCTCTGTTAGGCCAGTAAGTCTGGTCTTTTTTGTGAGTTGGAATTTTGTTCTACATTTTTCTCCAGCTCTGTCCTGAACCCTCTGTTGTGATCCCTGTCCCAGCAGTCAGTGGTGGTAGCCAGGCACTATCTAGTTGTGCTGGACTCAGCCTGGTAGAGGCCGTGGTAGCTGTGGTGATTGATGTCTATTTATTCTTGAAGTTAAAGCATTTTAACAGGGTCTACCAAGTCTCATTTCACCAATTCTGCCAGAAACTCATTTAGTCCTTTACCTATGGAGAATCTATTTTTCTTCAACTCAGCATAAACTTCTTCTATTATTTAATTATTGCTTCACCTCCATATATTCCTTTTTCTTTTTTTGGATCTCTTATTTTTGCATATTAAGGTGGCTGGAATTGTACTCCAAATTGCTTTTGGTTTCTCTCATAATATCCAAATCTTTTAAATTTTATTTTGTGTTTTGCGGTAGTTGTTACCCAGGCATTTCTCCCCAATGTATCTGTGTGTATTTATTACACAGTATTCCTGTCTGAAGTTTTTGTATGCTTCAGAAGTAATCAATCAGGATACTTCTGAAGCATATGACAGATGCCATTCAATGAATATAACAAATATCATAAAATAGCTAGAAATGAACTTATGAAAACATAATTGTAAGATATACAAGAAGAAAGCTACAAAACTACC
Organism: Elephas maximus indicus; assembly: GCF_024166365.1. Classification (NCBI taxonomy): domain Eukaryota; kingdom Metazoa; phylum Chordata; class Mammalia; order Proboscidea; family Elephantidae; genus Elephas; species Elephas maximus. Next base: position 46,591,232 of record NC_064843.1, read on the forward strand.
AAAGAGGGGAAGGTCTTGGTATGTGTAGAAATACACAAAAATCTTGGATAAGGAAACTCAATTTTGTAAATATTTTAATTCTTCACACTTTATTTTCCAAATTTAATGTATAGGAATGCCTCATTTTATTGTGCTTCAAAGATATTGCACTTTTTACAAATTGAAGGCTTGTGGCAGCCTTGCATCAAGAAAGTCTATTGGTACCATTTTCCCGACAGCATGTGCTCACTTCATGTCACATTTTGGTAATTCTCACAATATTTCAAACTTTTTCATTGTTATTATATCTGTTACGGTGATCAGTGATCTTTGACCTTACTATTGTAATTGTTTTGGGGCTCCACAAACCACGCCCACATAAAACTGCAAACTTCATCGATAGATGTCGTGTGTGTTCTGACCACTCCACCGACCAGCCCTTCCCCCATCTCTCTCCCGCTTCTCAGGCCTCCCTATTCCCTGAGACACAACAATATTGAAATTAGGCCAATTAATAACTTTACAATGGTTTCTAAGTGTTCAAGTGAAGGGAAGAGTAGCAGATCTCTCACTTTAAATCAAAAGCTAGAAATGGTTAAGCTTAGTGAGGAAGACATGTGGAAAGCCAAGACAGGCCGAAATCTAGGCCTATTGCACCAAACGGTAAAGTTGTAAATGCAAAGGAAGAGTTCTTAAAGGAAATTAAAAGCGCTACTCCAGTGAACACACAAATGATAAGAAAACGAAACAGCTGTATTGCTGATTTGGAGAAAGTTTTAGTGATCTGGATAGAAGGTTAAAACGGCCCCAACATACCCTTGAGCCAAAGCGTAATCCAGAGCAAGGCCCTAACTCTTTTCAATTTCATGAAGGCTGAGAGAGGTGAGGAAGCTGCAGAAGGAAAGTTTGAAGCTAGCAGAGGTCGGTTCATGAAGTTTAAGGAAAGAAGCGGTCTCTATAACATAAAATTGCAAGGTAAAGCAGCAGGTGTTGACTTAGAAGGTACAGCGAGTTATCCAGAGGAACTAGCTAAGATAACTGATGAAGGCGGTTACGCCAAAAACCCATTTTCAGTGTAGATCCAACAGCCTTATATTGGAAGAAGATGCCATCTAGGACTTTCATAGCTAGAGAGAAGAAGTCAATGCCTGGCTTCAAAGCTTCAAAGGACAGGCTGTTAGGGGCTAATGGAACTGGTGACGTTGAGTTGAAACCAATGTTCTCTCACTGTTCCAAAAATCCTAGGGCCTTTAAGAATTATGCTAAGTCTACTCTGCCTGTGCTACGTAAATGGAGTAACAAAGCCGGGATGACAGCAGATCTGTTTACAACATGATTTACTGGATATTTTAAGTCCACTTTTGAGACCTATTGCTCAGAAAAAAAGATTCCTTTCAAAATATTACTGCTCATTGGCAATGCACCTGGTCACCCAAGAGCTCTAATGGAGATATACAAGGAGATTAATGTTGTTTTCATGCCTGCTAACACAACATCCATTCTGAAGCCCATGGATCAGGGAGTAATTTCAACTTTCAAGTCTTATTACTTAGGAAATAAATTTCATAAAGGTATAGCTGCCATAGGTAGTGATTCCTCTGATGGATCTGGGCAAAGTAAATTGAAAACCTTCTGGAAAGGCTTCACTATTCTAGATGCCATTAAGAACATTCAGGATTCATGGGAGGAGGTCAAAATATCAACATTAAGAGGAGTTTGAAAGAAGTTGATTCAAACCCACATGAATGACTTTGAGGGGTTGAAGACTTCAGTGGAGGAGGTACCAGCAGATGTGGTAGAAAGAGCCAGAGAACTAGAATTAGAAGTGGAACCTGAAGATGGGACTGAATTGCTGCAATCTTATGATAAAACGTCAATGGATGAGGAGTTGCTTCTTATGGATGAACAATGAAAGTGGCTTCTTGAGATGGAATCTACTCCTGGTGAATGAACATTGTTGAAATGACATCAAAGGATTTAGAATATTACATAAGCTTAGTTGATAAAACAGCAGCAGGTTTTGAGAAGAATGATTCCAATTGTGAACAGAGTTCTACTGTGGGTAAAACGCTGTCAAACAGCATCGCATGCTACAGATGAATCTTTCATGAAAGGAAAGGTAAATCAATGCAACAAACTTCATTGTTGTCAACCTTCAACAACCACCACCCTGATCGGTCAGGAGTCAACATCAAGGCAACACCCTCCACCAGCAAAAAGATTATGACTCACTGAAGGCTCAGATGATGGTTTGCCTTTTTTAGCAATAAAGTATTTTTTAATTAAGGTATGTACATTGTTTTTTAAGACATAACGCTGTTGCACATTTAATAGACTACAGTATAGTGTAAAATAACTGGGAAACCAAATAATTCTTGTGACTCACTTTATCATGATATTTGTTTTATTGTGGTGGTCTAGAACTAAACCTGTAATATCTCTGAGTTGTGCTTGTAATGCCAAATAAATTGTTTGTATTAACTTGAGAAACTATTTAATTTTCATCTAGAGGAGGAAAAAAAAAAACCCACACATGTTAAAGTAGCCAATATACTTATGATAAAACACAAAAATAACGAGGGGTAAATTGCCTGGCCAGACATAAAAAAGTAGTCTAATTTTACAGTAATTAAAGAAATTTATGAATAGTTTTGGGAAAGATAAACAGAGGAGAGGGAAGGATGAGAAAGGCCAAAAACAAATCTATGTTCAATCTAGAATACAGTGCGTGATAAAGGTGGTTTTATCAGAAGGGAAAAGATGCATTGTTCAGTAAAATGCATGGAAATTAAGAACTGTCCATTTGGAAGAAAAATACACAAACTATTTCAAAATTGTTCCAGATGAGGACCCCTAGGAAGCAGTTTTTGAGACAGATATTTGTTGGCAAGAAGTTTACTGGGGAGTTACTCTTGGGATCGACCCCTGTGGAGGATGGGGAGAAGCAGCCATGTGTAGAAGGAGATGTTGGCCTGAAATTTAGTTGCAGTGAAATCTCAATCAACTCTAAGGGGAATTCTGATCCTGAGGCATCCCTTTAAAACTGTCCAGTCTTGGGGTAATGGACCTGCCACCTTATATTCCCAAAGAAATTGGTCATTAAATGTGGGTTGCCCCCAGAAAGTGGGTGCGACCTTGGATGAGGCAGGTCTCACTAGCTGAGGGCAATTTTCCAGAGAGTTGACACTACAGCATTTACTAAAACGAATTCCAGATGTATCCAAAATCCAACTATAGAAAACAAAAATACGGGTAGTGAGCTAAAAATATATTTATGTTTTTCTAATCTTAGGATAAGTCCTTTTGAATGATGCATGAATTTGATGACCTAAAAACTGAGAACTTCTATGAACTTGAAGGAGTCTCTGGGTGGTGCAAAATGGCTAATGTGCAAAGCTGTAAACTAAAAAGTTGGAAGTTCAAGGCCACCCAGAGGCAACTTCAAAGAAAGGCCTGGTGATCTACTTCCAAAGAATCAGCCATTGAAAACCCTATGGAGCACAATTCTACTCTGGCACATGGGGGTCACCACAGCTGGAGTGGACTTGACAGCAACTGGTCTGTTTGTTTCATTTTATTAACTTGAAAACTTCTTCTATAACATAAAGAAAACAAAAGGATGAAGGCAAATAAAAAAAAAATGCAGCCTATGTTAACCAATGCATGACGTATGAGATGCAACAGAATGTCTCCCAACTGTATCTTAAAAATTATTCAAGTAGGAGACGTGGGGCCAAGTTGGTGGACTAGGTAGATGCTACCTCGGATCCCTCTTGCAACAAAGACTCGGAAAAACAAGTGAACCGATCACATACATAACAATCTACGAACCCTGAACAACAAACACAGATTTAGAGATGGAAAACAAACAAATACGGGGAAGCAGCGACTGTTTTCAGAGCCTGGAGCCAGTGTACCAGTCAGCGGATTTTCTGGAAAAACCAGTTTCCCAGTGATGGCTCGGAGACAGCAGTTCATATCAAACCACATAAAGAAGCAGACCATGACAGCTTCTCCAACCCCCCAAACAAAAGAATCAAAATCTTTCCCAAATGAAGATACAATCCTGGAATTATCAGATACAGAATATAAAAAACTAATTTACAGAATGCTTCAAGACATCAGAAATGAAATAAGGCAAACTGCAGAAAAAGCCAAGGAACACACTGATAAAACTGTTGAAGAACTCAAAAAGATTATTCAAGAACATAGTGGAAAAATTAATAAGTTGCAAGAATCCATAGAGAGACAGCATGTAGAAATCCAAAAGATTAACAATAAAATTACAGAATTAGACAACGCAATAGGAAGTCAGAGGAGCAGACTCGAGCAATTAGAATGCAGACTGGGACATCTGGAGGACCAGGGAATTAACACCAACATAGCTGAAAAAATATCAGAGAAAAGAATTAAAAAAAATGAAGAAACCCTAAGAATCATGTGGGACTCTATCAAGAAGGATAACTTGCGTGTGATTGGAGTCCCAGAACAGGGAGGGATAACAGAAAATACAGAGAGAATAGTTGAAGATCTGTTGGCAGAAAACTTCCCTGACATCATGAAAGACGAAAGGATATCTATCCAAGATGCTCATCGAACCCCATTTAAGATTGATCCAAAAAGAAAAACACCAAGACATATTATCATCAAACTCGCCAAAAACAAAGATAAAGAGAAAATTTTAAAAGCAGCCAGGGAGAAAAGAAAGGTTTCCTTCAAGGGAGAATCAATAAGAATAAGTTCAGACTACTCAGCAGAAACCATGCAGGCAAGAAGGGAATGGGACGACATATACAGAGCACTGAAGGAGAAAAACTGCCAACCAAGGATCATATACCCAGCAAAACTCTCTGAAACATGAAGGCGAAATTAAGATATTTACAGATAAACATAAGTTTAGAGAATTTGCAAAAACCAAACCAAAGCTACAAGAAATACTAAAGGATATTGTTTGGTCAGAAAACCAATAATATCAGATACCAGCACAACACAAGGTCACAAAACAGAACATCCTGATATCAACTCAAATAGGGAAATCACAAAAACAAATTAAGATTAATTAAAAAAAAAATGCTCATAACAGGGAATCACTGAAGTCAATATGTAAAAGATCACAATAATCAAAAAGAGGGACTAAATACAGGTGGCATAGAACTGCCATACGGAGAGTGATACAAGGCGATATAAAACAATACAAATTAGGTTTTTACTTAGAAAAATAGGGGTAAATATTAAGGTAACCACAAAGAGGTATAACAACTCCATAACTCAAGATAAAAGCCAAGAAAAATGTAACGACTCAGCAAAGATGAAGTCAAACACTACGAAAACGAGGATCTCACAATTTACTAAGAAAAACGTCTCAGCACAAAAAAGTATGTGGAAAAATGAAAATGTCAAACACACATAAAAATGCATCAAAATGACAACACTAAACACTCATTTATCTATAATTACGCTGAATGTAAATGGACTAAATGCACCAATAAAGAGACAGAGAGTCTCGGACTGGATAAAGAAACACGATCCGTCTATATGCTGCCTACAAGAGACACACCTTAGACTTAGAGACACAAACAAACTAAAACTCAAAGGATGGAAAAAAATGTATCAAGCAAACAATAAGCAAAAAAGAAGAGGAGTAGCAATATTAATTTCTGACAAAAAAGACTTTAGACTTAAATCCACCACAAAGGATAAAGAAGGACACTACATAATGATAAAAGGGACAATTGATCAGGAAGACATAACCATATTAAATACTTATGCACCCAATGACAGGGCTGCAAGATACATAAATCAAATTTTAACAGAGCTGAAAAGTGAGATAGACACCTCCACAATTATAGTAGGAGACTTCAACACACCACTTTCGGAGAAGGACAGGACATCCAGTAAGAAGCTCAGTAGAGACACGGAAGATCTAATTACAACAATCAACCAACTTGACCTCATTGACTTATACAGAACTCTCCACCCAACTGCTGCAAAGTATACTTTTTTTCTAGCGCACATGGAACATGCTCTAGAATAGACCACATATTAGGTCATAAAACAAACCTTTGCAGAGTCCAAAACATCGAAATATTACAAAGCATCTTCTCAGACCACAAGGCAATTAAACTAGAAATCAATAACAGAAAAACTAGGGAAAAGAAATCAAATACTTGGAAAATGAACAATACCCTTCTGAAAAAAGACTGGGTTATAGAAGACATCAAGGAGGGAATAAGGAAATTCTTAGAATGCAACGAGAATGAAAATACTTCCTATCAAAACCTCTGGGACACAGCAAAAGCAGTGTTCAGAGGCCAATTTATATCGATAAATGCACACATACAAAAAGAAGAAAGAGCCCAAATCAGAGAACTGTCCCTACAACTTGAACAAATAGAAAGTGAGCAACAAAAGAATCCATCAGGCACCAGAAGAAAACAAATAATAAAAATTAGTGCTGAACTAAATGAATTAGAGAACAGAAAAACAATTGAAAGAATTAACAAAGCCAAAAGCTGGTTCTTTGAAAAAATTAACAAAATTGATAAACCATTGGCTAGACTGACTAAAGAAATACAGGAAAGGAAACAAATAACCCGAATAAGAAACGAGAAGGGCCACATCACAACGGACCCAACTGAAATTAAAAGAATCATATCAGATTATTACGAAAAATTGTACTCTAACAAATTTGCAAACCTAGAAGAAATGGATGAATTCCTGGAAAAAGACTACCTACCTAAACTAACACATTCAGAAGTAGAACAACTAAATAGACCCATAACAAAAAAAGAGATTGAAACGGTAATCAAAAAACCCCCCCAAAAAAAAGCCCTGGCCCGGACTGCTTCACTGCAGAGTTCTACCAAACTTTCAGAGAAGAGTTAACACCACTACTACTAAAGGTATTTCAAAGCATAGAAAATGACGGAATACTACCCAACTCATTCTATGAAGCCACCATCTCCCTGATACCAAAACCAGGTAAAGACATTACCAAAAAAGAAAATTACAGACCTATATCCCTCATGAACATAGATGCAAAAATCCTCAACAAAATTCTAGCCAATAGAATTCAACAACGTATCAAAAAAATAATTCACCACGATCAAGTGGGATTTATACCAGGTATATGCAAGGCTGGTTTAATATCAGAAAAACCATTAATGTAATCCACCACATAAATAAAACAAAAGAACACCAAGGTCACAAGACAACTAAGAGCCTAAGAGACAGAAAGGGCCACATGAACCAGAGACCTACATTATCCTGAGACCAGAAGAACTAGTTGGTGCCCGGCCACAATCGATGACTGCCTTCACAAGGAGCACAATAGAGAACCCCTGAGGGAGCAGCAGATCAGTGGGATAAAAAAAGTGGGATGCAGACCCCAAATTCTCATAAAAAGACCATACTTAATGGTCTGGCTGTGACTAGAGGAATCCAGGTGGTCATGGTCCCCAAACCTTCTGCTGGCACAGGACAGGAACCATCCCCGAAGACAATTCATCAGACATGAAAGGGACTGGACAGTGGGTGGGAGAGAGATGCTGATGAAGAGTGAGCTAATTATATCAGGTGGACACTTGAGACTGTGTTGGCATCTCCTGTCTGGAGAGGGGATGGGAGGATAGAGAGAGTTGGAGGCTGGCAAAGTTTTCACGAAAGGAGAGACTGGAAGGGCTGACTCATTAGGGGGAGAGCAAGTGGGAGTAAGGAGTAAGATGTATATTAACTTATATGTGACAGACTGACTTGATTTGTAAAAGTTCACTTGAAGCTCAATAAAACTTAATAATAATAATAAATTATTCAAGCAGGGGAAGCCTCAGTTGCCCTGTGACTTTCCTGTGCTATGTTCACATTAAATCCAAAAACACACTTTCACTTCAGTCCAAGATATTAATCGGGGCTTCCAACTTCATTCTGAGATAGGATTTCTTGTCTTCCTCTCCAGCTCTGTGCTGCATTTAGTGGGGCCTGCAGCCTCTGGGGCAGGAGATGTAGTTGGCTTCTGCTAATTATCTCTTCTCACCTCATACTCCACTTGCTATTGTGGTTTTGGACCCCACCTGGTGGAAAAGGGTGGATGGCTGAAGGAGAAATAAGGGGCCAAAGGAGGAAAGTTTCTACTTGGTTGGGGTCTTACCTGGGCCTGGCTGATGTTTAAAGGGGACTCTCTTTACTGAGAAATTTGGTGGGGTCTTTAGAGACCCTGAGCTTCCACCTGCCCAGCAATAATAACATGGCTGCTGTTTATTATGCCTTTGTCTCTAGTTCCCTGGTAGGTCATTCCTCAGACTCTTGTTTCTAGAGTCCTTCACCCGTTCAGGTGGTTTGGGGCACAATTGGAAAAGACTCCCACATTCCTAGCCCCACTATGAGTGGAGTAATAGTCACTTCTCAAACACAATCCTTTACGTTCTCTCTCACTAGTCCATATGTCACCATCTAGGTATCTTGAGTAAGAAGCAGACGACAGTCTACATCCCCTCAACTGCAAGTCCATGGGCAACGTTGCTCACTAGGTATAAGGTGAAAGGAGAGGCCTTTCTGTTTACATGGGACAAGGCATGGAGACAGGGAAGGACAGGGATGGAAAGGATAATATTGCATTTTCCAATTATGAGTTGAAGTGGATGCTCAGAGATCTGTGAAATATGCACAGTTGTAGGCTAGAGACTTATTTTTACACATCTGATTTTGACTGTCAAAGTTATATTTGCTACATATATTCTTAAAGTAAATTTAAGAAATCATTCCAGTTCATTATTGTTTTGTAATAACTTAGTTTCACAAATACATTTGTTTCACAGGACTTAAAATGGTTTCACCAACATGCTCTTTTGCACTTTTCCAGGCTACTAGCTTCAGAGAAGGTAAGCAATACATTTTTAACAAGAATTTTATTGCAGGCAAATAATTTTCAAATGGTATAAATAGAAGGGTTTGTCATTGCTAAATAAAAAGGCTATGACCTCCACTCTTCTATCACCAAATCAGAGGATCACGTAAGAGCTGTAACTCAGAAGGAACACTGAACCACAGCACCTTGCAACACGCATCACAGCACATCACAGGAAGAAAGACAAGAGTGGTGTGTTGTGTTTTTGTTTTGGGGGTGTTTTGCCAAAAATTAGAAGGAAATGCAATTTTCAACCAGAACATTTTTTATTCAAGTAAGATTTATTGATGAATAACTTATATGTAGTAAAATTCGCCCTTTTTTAGTATATCATTCTATGAATTTCAGCTAACGTATTCTTCACAGCCAGGTAACCACAACCACAATTAAGATCTAGAACAATTTCAGTTCTTCAAATGATTCCTTCCTGTGTCTTTATGGTCGGTCTCCTTCATCCACCCCTATCTCCTAGCAACTACTGATCTTATTTCTCTCCCCATAGTTTAGATTTTTCTGGAAGTTTATATGTTTGGAATCGTACAGTACACTGCTGTGTGTGTTTGTCATCTTTCACTTAACATAATGCATTTGAGATTCATTCATGTTGTTGTAGTTATCAGTAGTTCAGTCACTTTTATTGCCAAGTAGTATTCAATAACATGTAATAGCTGCAACAATGGGTTCTAACCTATCAACAATTGGGAGGACAGCATAGGACCAGGCAACCTTTTGTTCTGTTATACACGAGGTCACTAAGAATCAGAGCCAAATGGATGGCAACTAATAACAACAGCATTTCATTGTTTGACTGTATTGCAATTTGTTTATCTACTCACCAGAAAAGGGAAATTTGGGTTGATTTCAACACAGCACACTGTTAACATAGTACAAAAGGGTAAAAATACAACTTGTCATAGATGTTTAATCTCTACACTATCTTCTTAAAAAAAAAAAACCAAACCCACGGCCGTTGAGTCGATTCCGACTCATAGCGACCCCTATAGGACAGAGCAGAGCTGCCCGGTAGAGTTTCCAAGGAGCGCCTAGCAGATTCGAACTGCTGACCTTTTGGTCAGCAGCCTAGCACTATGCCATCAGGGTTATGTACATATAATTCTGAGTTTCTTATAGGCAAAAGTTAGAAATCATCAATCTGAGGGAATCATGCAAGTTTTTGTGGAGAAGTGGTCTCTTTCTAAGACATCATTTTCCCTCTGAATTCCTTCTGGCTTGGTGCAATTGCTTCTTTTTCTTACCCAGCATGTTTGTGGAGAGTGTTGAAAGAGGATTGGGTTCCAAGTGGTGACAGCTGGTGCCATAACAATTGGATGGCCAAAGGGTCATCCAACTGTATAACTTAAAATTGGGCCAGGATCTGGGTCAGAGAATGAAACCACCTTCTTCAGCTGACTTTTTAACCTCAGATTGTCAACGCTGCTGTCAATTATGGGACTAATTGTGCAATCATGGACTTTGTGCAGGATGGAGCGTGAACAGGCAAAGGCAGAGGGAGGCACCATGGAGAAAGAACACAGATATTTCTGATTTTTCAATTATCCAGCTCCCTCTCGGGAACAGCTAACACTTAGAGCGAGTTGTTTCATACGCTTTGCAAGGTGACAATAGGTTAGAAACTAATTTTAAATCCATTAAAAATGAGCACGTGTCAGCATTGTCTCCATGACCTTGTACCTTTAAAACAAGGGGAACTATGCTGCCTCGTGGATTTTCTCGGGTTATTGTATCATTTGGCCTAAAACAGGTGTGCCACACACATTTCACTGCCAACTCAATCAACATAATGTGCCTACGCAGTTCTCTAATTTCCCTGTCAACGCAGCAATCTTTTCTCCTTTGTTAAAAGGCTCTCAAAATCACTGTAAGTAATACCAAGGCATACTGAATTTAAGTCAAATAGTACATTCGCCATTTCCACGAACTTTGAATCTTTAAAAAGCTAGGCTGAAAAATCAGAGCTGGACACTGACGTGAGGCTTTGTGTCAGCCACTGTTTCTGAAAAGAAGAGAAAGAAGGTGGAAAGAAAAAAAGTTCTCCATCACGCTTAAAGCCCCAAGCTGTATGTATTATTTTGTTTTTATTTCTACCCCTTTTCATTTTGCGATAGTCTTTTCCTTACAGGAGTTTCCATTAAAAGATGAAGTGAATGTCAGTTTGGATTCACAAACTATCTTTTTTCCTTCTCTCTCATTCTCTCTCTCTCACACACACACACACACACACACACACACACCCCTCAAATTTTTGCCATCAAGTTGATTCTGGCTCATGACAACCCCCTATGTGGCAAAGTAGAACTGCTCCATAAGGTTTTCTAGGTTTTTTTTTTAATCTTTATAGAAGCAGATTGCCAGGCATCTCTTTCACGGTGCCACTTCGAACCACAAACATTTTGGTCAGTGGTCTAGCGCAAACCATTTACGCCCCCAAGGAAACTCGTTTCCCACAGAGCTCCCACTAATGCTGCTTTCTGGGTAAGTACCATCAACAGAGTCATCTGGAGATAACTTCAGTCAGGATCACAAAATGCACACTTAATTATCTACGCTGACCACTTCTGCTCAATGGCTGGGAATGAGAACAGATTACACTATTTTCACGACCTGTGAAATTGGTGTGTGCAAATAAATGCATAAATAAATAAAACCAGTTGCCTTAGCGTCTATCCGTAGAGTCACCCTGTGTGTGTCAGAGAGCTGAACTCCACAGGGTTTTTAAAGGTTGATATTTTGGAAGGAGATTTCCAGGCCTTTCCTACAAGGCATCTCTGGGTGGACTAGAGCCTCCATCCTTTCAGTTAACAGCCAAGCACGTTAACTATTTGGGCCACTCAGGGGCTCCACCTAAATAAATAAGTGAACTGCCCCTATAGGGTTTCCAAGGAGTGGCTGGTGGATTCAAACTGCCGACATTTTGGTTAGCAGCTGAGTTCTTAACTGCTGCACCACCATATGTAATGTATACCTAATAAATACACACACACATACAGACACATATACATGTGTATATATAGCACACATTTAGTTCTTAAAATGTAAATCAAATCATGTATTTCCCATGATTAAAACCTCAATGGCTTCCCACCAATGGCCACACTTAACCCAGCCACTGTACCTCTCTGGGCACATGCCTTACCTTCCCTACCTTGCTTCCTTCACCCCAGTCCTCCAGGTATTTGCTTAGCTTCTTAAACACGTAGAAATAATTCTTCTTCCTGGTCTTTACCCTAGCTGTTGTCTTGGTCCTGGAAAGTTCTTCCCTGATGTTAGCAGGAGCAAGGCTCTCTTGTCGTACACATTTCAGCATAATATTGCACAATTAAAGTGATCTTTGGCCAACTTAGCATAGCTACCCAGTCATTCTAATTCCCTGAAGTGTTTCCCGGCTTTTCCTTTGTCGATATCTAACAAACTGTCTGTCTCCCTGTAGCAGAGGCTGAAGGTGCCTTTCTGACAGCCCCTCGTTTCTCACAGTTCCCTCTCAGTCCTATGGCTTCCCATGTAAGCACAGCTCCTCTCTTCTGAGGGCTTTCTTTGTCTGCTAAAGCATATTTAGCCGCACAAGGGATCAAGCCAAATTTCCAGGGAGTTCATGTCCAAGGAGTATCCCTCAACTAGTGATGACCAGAATTGGTGGATCCTTGGATGGGACAACTCTCAGGTGTGCTTTGTGAAAAACCCAGAGGTCCCCAGAAGTGGTGATCCCCAGTTGTCCATAGCAGTAACTGTTCTTTGGCATTGTTAGGTGCCATCAATTCAGCTCCCACTCGTTGTGACCTTAGGTATGACAGAACGAAACTCTGCCCAGCCCTGTGCCATTCCCACAATTGTTGCTATGTTTGAGTCTATTATTGCAGCCATTGTGTTAATCCATTTCATTAAGGGCCTTCTTCTTTTTTGCTGACCCCCTACTTTCCCAAGTATGATGTCCTTCTCCAGGGACTGGACCCTCCTGATTACATGTCAGTCATGAATTGAATTATGTCCCCCCAAAAATATGTGCATCAATTTGACTGGGCCATGATTCCCCAGTATAGTGTGATTTTTCTATATATTGTAAATCCTTCCTCTATGATGTTAATGAGGGAGGATGGGTGGCAGTTGTGTTAGTGAGGTAGGACTCAGTCTACAAGATTGGATTGTGTCTTGAAGCAATCTCTTTTGAGATACAAAAAAGAGAAGCGAGAAGAGAGACAGGGGACCTCATAGCACTAAGAAAGCAATGCTGGGAGTATAACCCGTCCTTTGGACCCAGAGTCCCTGTGTGGAGAAGCTCCTAGTTCAGGGGAAGATTGATGAGAAGGCCCTCAGAGAGAGAAAGTCTTCCCCTTGAGCGACACCCTGAATTTGGACTTGTAGCCTACTTTACTGTGAAGAAATAAATTTCTCTTTGTTAAAGTGTTCCACTTGTGGTATTTCTGTTATAGCAGCACTAGATAACTAAGAAAATCTCCAAAGTACTTGAGACCAAGTCTCATCATTCTTCCTTCTACGAGGATTCTGCCTGTATTTCTTCCAAGAGAGATTTGTTCATTCTTCTAGCCAAACCCACTTTTGCCGAGTCAATTTCAACTCATTAGCAGCCCATAGGGTTTCCAAAGCTGTAAATCTCTGCTGAAGCAGATGGCCACATCTTTCTCCTGTGGAGCCGCTGGTGGTTTTGAACCACCAACCTGTCGGTTAACAGTCGATTGCTTTCACCACTGCACCACCAGAGCTCTTCATTCTTCTGGCAGTCAGTGGTATAATCAATATTCCTTGCCAACACCATAATTCGAATGCATGGATTCTTCTTTGGTCTTCCTTATTCATTGTCCAACTTTCACATGCATATGAGGTGATTGAAACTACGACAACTTGGGTCAGGTGCACCTTAATCCTCAAAGCAATGTCTTGCTTGTTAACACTCTAAAAAGTTCTCTTGCAGCAGGTTTCATTATCCAAGTAAAATGAAACCCTCAACAACTTCAATACTTTATTTATCATGATGTTGCTTATTGGTCGAGTTGTGAGAATTTTTGTTTTCTTTATGTTGAGGTATGAGAAGCCTTGGTTAGACACTTAGCTGCTGCCCAAAAGGTCAGCTGTTTGAAAACACCAGCTACTTCATGGGAGAAGGATGTGGCGCTCTGTTCCCTTAAGAATTATAGGCTTGTAAACCCTATAGGGCAGTTCTAATATGGCCTGTAGGGTTGGAATCAACTCCATGGCAACAGGATTTTTAAATATGGCCACCAAATTCTCTGACATTCTTCCCATTGAGCAGTGGAATATATATCTGCCCCTTTTATCTGGGCAGTTCTATTGGTTGCAGCTACTTCAGCCTATAAAATCACCATGTAAGAAATCCAGTTACCCAGAAGCTGCCCTACTGTGAGGAAGACAAACCACAGGTAGAGGCCACATGTGAATGTGCCAGTCAGCAGGCCTGGCCTTCAAGCCATCCCAGCCCATAGGGTGAGCAAGCCCTCAGGGAAACCAGCCTCAGACATTGAGCCATCCTCTGCCTTCCAGCCTTCCCAGCTGAGGCCCCAGATATCATGGGGTAGAGATGTGTCTTGCCTTCTCTGCCTAGTCTGAACTCCACATCCATGGAATCCATGAATATAATAAATAGTTGTTTCAAGCCAGTAAGTAATGAAGTAATTTGTTACACAGCAATAGTAACTGGAACAGACTCATAGCACTGTGAGTCTTCTAGGCTATCTGTAAGGACGTTAAATTTTATTTTGGACCAAATGGGAAGGGATAATTCTAAAGGGAATACTCTGAGCACTGAGTGGAGGATAGACTGTGGGTAAGCAAAGGTGGAAGCAGGGAGACCAGTGTGGAGGTCATGGCAGTGAAGTGAACCAGAAAAGAGGAAATGCTGACTTGGAGTAAGTGTAGCCGTGCTGGTGGTGAGCAGTGGTCAGATTGCAGTACATTCTGTCAAGGTTTGCTGGTGATTGGTATGGTGTGTAAGAAGAGAAAGAGAGGACTCCAGGGAATGATAACTGGACCATTCCTGTCAATAGCTTGTCTTGGGACCTTTGTAAGTGCCACACCTCCTGCTTTATTTCATTAATCAAGCAATTAAAAAATTTTAAATAAACACCTACTTTGATTTTTTTCTACAATAAAATAGTAATATGATTTATCGAGCTATTATCATGTGCTACGTACTACTCTTGATGACTGACACTTAATCCTTTCAATAATCTTAAGAGTTGGGGACAAATGTTAGGCCCATTTCAAAAGTGAGAAAACTGAGACCTAGAGAAGTCAAGTAATTTGTCCAAGGTCACTTTGCTCATGTGGCAAAACTGGGGCCTTCTGACTCCAAAACCTGTGTTCTTAACCACCTTGCAATTCTGCTACACTCTCATGCTTCTGCTGTAATTTTAACTTTCTTGCATCCATATTTCTATTTTGAACTTTAAAAAATATAATTTCACAAGTCTGTTAAGTATGAAATTGCATAGAACTCCATGACTCGGTGGCAATGGGTTAATGGGTCCATGTAACAGAACTAACCCTAATTACCTTTAACAAGAATCTTCTAATGTAACAAGCCTAAAGGTAAAAAGTCACTGTCCCCAGTGTCCCGGGCTCCTCTCTTCCCTCCGCTGTGCCATGTTGAGCATATGGCGTTTGACTTCATGCTAGTTACTTCACCGTAGCAAGATGAATGCTTTCCCCAGCTTCAAGTTGCAGCTCCAAGAAGATGGGACAAAGAAGAGGGATCAGCAGTTTTATCAAGAAGGCATACACATTTACAGAAAGGCCCTAACGAACTCCCTGAATCTCATTGACCCAAGTTGTATCAGACGTCCACTCAAAATAGCAAAGGAGTCTGGGAAGATAAGAATTTTAGATGGACAGTTTGTCCATCAACCCAAACTGACACTCTTTTCGTAAAGAAAGGTAGAAATGTATTTATGGGAGGCAATTCATTACAAAATATTCCAACAACATAGAAAAGTACACAACAAGCTACAAAAGTCTCCCATCATTGCCATCTTCATTCTTACATCATCCCCAGATGTAACCTTTGCCGCTAATTTCCTTGCATGCCTCTTGCCTTTCTTGCTCATATCCATTGATCTACACACACGCTTAGAACTTTTTTACATGAATGTTAATATACTGTACCTATTTCTCTCCAATGTACTTTTTTCACTCATTCATGTGTCTTGGCGATTTTCCCACACATGCCATAAAGATACACCTTCCTTTCTTTAACTGCTGCATAATATTCTATTTAAATTATTCAACTATTCCCAATATATAGACATGACTGCTTCCACATCAATGCTAATAGGAATAATATTGCCATCCCATTGCCGTCGAGTTGATTCCAACTCATAGTGACCCTATAGGACAAAGCAGAACTGCCCCTTAGAGTTTTCAGGGAGCGCCTGGTGAATTTGAACTGCTGACCTTTTCGTTAGCAGCTGTAGCTCTTAACCACTACGCCACCAGGGTTTCCAATATTGCCATGAATGCCTTTATATAAGTCTGTGTGCTCATACAGAAGCATTTCTATACAATAGGATATAAAGCCGGTCATTGTTGACTTAACAAATTTGGGACATTATAAATCTGGAAAGATACTTCCAATTTTTGACTCCCAAGTGGCCTAATTCTCATGTCCAATAATAGTTTATGAGAGTATCTAATTTTCCTTTACAAGCTAAAGCCTATTTTTTTCTATGCAACAATCCAAGCTACTAAAAAGACAGCCTAAAATAGTACACACTGATTGGTTAGAAACCCATATCTGAAAGCTAATTATCTTTCTCTTGTGACATTCCTTTGGAACAACAGTAGATCAGGGGTTATCTTGGCTATAACCACAAGTACATGGCTTGGAAAAGTTTTGTCCTGTGGGTCACCATGACGCTCGCACCAAGAATTAGCATGCTGAGGTTGTAAATCAGACAGGTTTCTCTCTTGTTCTATAACTTTACACAATGCCCACCTCATGCTTTATTGAAGTACAACTGAAAAAATACTTTGATGGTAATGACCTCAGGCCACTTAGAATGCACAGTTCTTATGAAATCCAATCCCTGAACTCTCTCCACCATCCCTAGCTCTTCAGACCGCTCCTATTTAATCCCTCTCTTCTGTCAATTTTAACAAGACAGTGGTTATATTTTTAAAAACTTTTAAAGTTCCAACTTTACCTCAAAGGCAGTTCAGGGTGGATGCGGTTTGATTGACCTTTTCTGTCTCTTACTTATGTGTTCATCTTCATTGCTGAAACCTATAAATTTCTTCTCTAATTATGAATATGACTGTTGTTGCATATCCACTAAGCTGTAGTAGACTCCTTTGGTGATTAGAAAACAAATCATACTACTTTTAGACCTAAGATGGATATTAGAGTTTATGTTGAAACTTTTTATTGTACAGATGACATTGTATAGCCCAGACAGGTTGACTGACTTGCCCAAAGTCATCCAAGGAAGAGCAGTAGAAGTGAAAACTAAAACTTTTTTTCATAGTTTCAACTCTTTCCTGAGGCTTCTGCTCTTTAGATATTATGCAAAATGTCAACTAACAAGATCAGTATATACACAAATTGAATTCAGTGGGCTCCTCTCTTTCTCTTGCTTCACAAAGTGATTTACTTAGCTCAGGGAGACACAGACACAGGCAGTTCCTCTTAACAGTCTTGTAGTCTAACCCTCTCCATGCCCATTCCTGCCCGGCAACACTTAAACCAATTTTTACAAAGCCATCTTCTTTTCTAACTTTCTTCATGGTCCTCTTTTGAGGTTGTCTCAGTATCTCCCAACATTTACACTCCCAGAGAAACTAACTTTCTACAGTTTAAGCTCTTGATTACTTCCAAATTCTCTTTGATATTGTCAATTAAATTTAAAAAAATCATGCATTAATTGAAGAGCTCCTTTATGATGAAGTGCTTCATGGTGACAAAATGGCTGCTGTCCTCCAGCTTCAAGTCCCCATGTTGGGTAAAACAGCAAATATTTACCTTTATATGTAAAATTTTGATCAAAGTATAACATGTATATTGAAAAGCATAAAAAAACCTAAGTGTGCAGCTTGATACATTTTCACAAATTGAACACACCCAGATAAAAAAATTATTCTACCTCCCAAAAGTAACCACTATTCTGACTTCTACCACCATATGTATAACTTTTGAATGTTATATAAATGGAACCAGGCAGTGTGTGTTCCTTACCATCTAACTTCTTTTGATGAACATTATAAGAGTGAATGATGTTGCTGCACACAGTGGTATTTTGTTTATTCTCTTTGCTTCCTAATATTACATTGTGTGAATTACCTTTACTCATTCATACCTTCAGGGCATTAAGTAGTTTTTAGGTTGGAAGTAGGGGCAGATTATCCAATAAGCAAGGTAAATGTGGTGCTTACTTTGCTCACCAGATCATCTGTAGTGAACAATTTCAGTACAGATTAGTAAGTAAGCCCAGGTGATGAAGCCATCAACTAATAGGTTCTTGTCAAGCAGACTAGTGAACTTAGCCAGACAGACACAGGGTTGGTTTATTCCCAGTTTGCAAACTGGGAGGCAGGCAGGGTCTCGTGACCTAAGGCTGTCAGCTCCCTGAACCAGGGCAGGTTTACTCCTTTTATAGGGAGTGACATACATAGGCATGAACAGTGAGGGGACGATCTTCAGTCTTGTGATGTGTACACAGTATGCATAATTTTAGTGAATGAATTTTTGCATGGCTCTAAGAATACTGTGCACAGCCTTTAAAAAGTGGTGGCAGCTCACTACTGCCACCCCAGGAAGGTCATATAGCAGGTAGGTTTGGAGTAAGTGTGCTTGCACCTCAGCCTTCTGCCAGGAGAAGAGAAGAAACCTGCGGATTTGCCCAATCATGGTAAAGTGCTGTAAAAATTGTAAACATCCATCCCTGTCAGGGACTAGAAAAGCAAATAGAAGCTTTGATTCTGCAGGAAGGTGCTGTGGGGTTGGGAGAGAGACAGATGCCAGCCATACCTAGAAACAGAATCTTTGACGTGGTGAAAAAATGTGAAATTGTTCACTACAGATGATCTGGTAAACAAGCACTGTGTGTATTTTGCCTATGGGATAATCCACCCCTGTTGGGACTACTAAAAATACTGCTGCTATGAACATTTTTGCCCATATTGTTTGGTGAATATATGTGCACATTTCTGTGCATATTTAACTTAGAATTAAGTTGCTAAGTTAAAGGACATCAATCTCTTTATCGTTAGTAGATTCTTCCAGTGTTCCTGAGTGGCTTCCCAATCTTTCTGCCTTCAGCAGTGTATGAAATTTCAGTTGATTCGTCTTATGGATGGAGTTGTATCACCCCAAAAGATATGTTGAAGTCTAACTCCAGTACCAGTGAATGTGACCTTAATGGAAATAAGATTTTTCTTTGAACATGTTACCAGTTAGTGAGGTAATATTAGAGTAGTGTGCATCCTAATTCTGTATGACTGGCGTGTTAAAAGAGAGGAGGACACACATGGAGACAGAGTCACACACAAGGAAGACACCACAGGAAGATACATCTACAAGCAGTATGGGAAGGCCAAGGATTGCTGGTGAAACCAGAAGCTAGGAGAGAATCCTAAAACCGTTTCTCTTTCAGAGCCATCGGAAGGAATCAACATGGCCAATACCCTAAATTAGGATGCCTAGCTTCCAAAACTGAGAGACAATAAGCTCCTGTTCTTTAAAGCCAGTCACTTTGTGGTATTTTGTTATTGCAGCCTTAGGAAGCTAAGACAGTTCATATCATTGTCAACACTTGGAATTGTCTTTTTATTTTATACTTTCTATATAGAAAAAAAAAATTTTTTTTTTTATATAGATATATTGCATTCTGATTTCCTTAAGGATTAGTAAAGTTTATTCACCTTGTATTTTTACTGACAATTAAAAATTCATATTTTAAAAATTTCTTGCAAGTCCTTTCAAAATACTTATGGGTATTATAAAAGGGAATAATAATAACGCCTACATCATAGGGTAGGAAAGAATTACATTAAATGGTCCATGTAAAAAGCTCACTATGCTCTCTAACAGTAAGAGCTCAGTTGATATTACATGTTATTATCATTATTTTTATGTGATAAACAGAGCATATCTTCAAAATTATCTTTGGTTCTGAAAATTCCATTGGAAGCTGAAATACAGCAGCACTGCTGAGTGAAAACAAAGTATGAATCACTTTGAAAGAATCAATAGAGAAAAATGGCATTGTAACAGAAATAAACTAATGAAAGTAAACTCAGAGGCTGTACTATTTTCATGTCAAATGAATAATACAACCTTAAAATAAATGTCAAAATAATAACATTAAAATCAAGCTTCATCTTTAATAACTTGCGCGCACTTTTACGTTTGATTATCGACACATTTCATTGAGCTAGATATTTTTATCCTTTAGCCTGTAATCAATGTTCTTTGAAGACGTGTAAAATGCATTTGATTATATTCAGTGCAATTCATTTGAAATGTATTTTCTCAGTTGTCACCAGTGGATATCAGTTGAATCATTAACAGGAGTCTGGCCTGAATTAGGGCCAACCTAATGCATAAGTAAGTAGAAGAAGCAGACACCAACATGGTGGGATGTTACACAAGAAATTAGTGTCTGATTTAAGCCTTAAAAGACGAGTAGGATTTATTAGAAGCAAAAACAAGGAGGACATATCAAGTCGTAAAAAAAAAAATAGTAACAAAAGAAATGGCAAAATATTGTGCATGTCATGCCACAAGCTGTTAGTCGCCGTGGAGTCACTGCCAGCTTACAGAGACCTTGTCTGTAACAGAATAAATATTGCCCAGTCCTGAGCCATTCTTGTAATTTTTGATATGTTTGAGCCCAGTGTTGCAGCCAAGGTGTCAATCTATCTCACTAAAGATCTCCCTCTTTTTTGATGAATCTCTACTGATCATGATGTCCTTCTTCAGGGATTGATTTCTCCTGATGTGTCCAAAGTAAGCAAGATGAAGTCTCACTCTTCTTATTTTTAAGGACCATTCTGGCTGTACTTCCTTGAAGGCTTAATGGTTCATTCTTCTGGTGGTTCTGTGGTATAGTCAATATTCTTCACCAACACCACAATTTGAATATTTTAATTCTCCTTATGTCTTTCTTTTCTATTGTCCATTATTCACATGTATATGAGGCAATAGAAAATAGCACACCTTGAGCCAGGCACGCTTTTGTCATCAAAGTGACATCTTTGCTTTTTAAGTTTTTAAAGAGGTCTTTTGCTGTGGATTGTCCCAATGCAATAGGTCATTTGATTTCTTACCTGCTGCTTCCATGAGCAATGAATGTTGATTGGGCCGCACAAAGGGTTTGCATTTGTCTACTGACACACACGGGGGTAAGAATCAACTTGACAGCAACAATTTTTTTTTTTTAAAGAAATATGGACATACACTAGATAAATAGAAGGATATAGGCTTCAAAGATGTAAGGGGGCTTGATTATGATGAACCTTGACTATCATGATAAATTTATTTCTGCAGCCTTTGGAAATTTGTGGAATGATTCTGAACTGAGAAATGACAGGTCTGTGTTCAGGGAAGGTAACTTTAGAAATCTTGAAAAGAATGAATGAGTGGCATTACAAGTGGGAGAGATAGGTCCCTGAAGAATTTTGCAAGAAAGAAATTGGTATATGATGAATGGCTGACCATAACCAATAACCGAGAAAATGCCAAAAAGGTAAATGATTTGAAATATATCTTTGAAATAGACTCAACAAGACTTGAGGAGACTTGAAGAGTGGTCAAAGATAGTATTAAGGATTCTAAACTATTTCTGGTGCTTTCTAACTGTAGAAAGTATCAACAGATCAAAATGGTGGCCAAATTTGGGTAGAAGATAACGAGTTTGGTTTTGGACCTTTTGATGTTTAAAGTTGAATTAATTTGTTAACATACTGGTAATAGTAACAAAAACTAATGGAAAATCAAAGGTGGAAGCAATTTTGACTATGCCAGAAGCATTTGCGGGGGAAAAGATAAATTAAAGGAAGGGGTAGAAAGATAAACAATGACAACTGTGGAGTTAATTTATGAGACAAACAAGTTTGGAAAATGAACGATTAATTGAGATTCTATGTGGATGATATGATTTATAGTAAAAGACCAAAACATAGCTTTATACCTAGACTTTTCAACCTAGAATTCTCCTTCTCAAAATCTTCATTCAAACCTAATCTGACTGCAGAATCATCAGCACCATAATAAAAGAGCAATTAAGAGAAATCGTAGTAATTAACCTACACCCAGTTTTTTTTTAAATACTCTTAAAATTGGAAAGAACGTTCTTTTTTTGTTGTATCTTTAAGCAACTCTTTTATCAACTCTTTATGTTATTATAATTCATTCACTCAAAACATATTTAATAAGTTCTTACTGTGTTTCAGGCGCTATTCAGATACTGGGATATGGTAATATACAAAGTGAACCCCAATCCCAGTCCTCCTTAAGACTCTCTTAATGGTTATCCAAAAAGTAAGGTTTTCCCCCCAAAATCCACAGCAACTTCTCTGTTTATTTGCTTCCCCAATCTCCTCATCCAAAGCAGCTACAGCTAAACATTCCCGTGAGTGAAGCCTGCAGCCTGCATTAGTCTTGGTATTCGCAGTGTGCCAAGAGGCACCTGTCTCTAATAGAGGTAAGTGGATATTGTGATATCAGCGCAACTCTGCTAACTGTAAAATGCTGGATAAGCATTTAATGTGCCTGCTGTAATTCAGTAAGTGAAGCCCATGTTTTACGAATAGATATTAATCCACGTTCAAGACTGTTCTAATTTTTCACATCATGAGAGCTTTTGACATTGCACAGTTCACATTCCCAGAAAGGACAGTGAGTCCTTAAAATAATTATTTAATTAGCCTCTGAGTGAACTAGCTCTGCTGTCACTACTCAAATTTGGATGTACTCATTGTATTAATAGGTGTTGGCTCATTTTTTCATCATTACTTCCAACTTTTAAGAATGGATCTTGTTCTCAATGCTCCATTTTGTGAAAAGACAAAACATGTGTTTTAAATAAATCCTATCGATGCCTTTTTACTGTTATTTCTGCTTAGAATTGATTCCATAATTTCACATCATTAAATGATAAAATAGAAGGCACTGAGAATACTTCATCATCGCAAAAACTCTCTTATGTAACATTGGCTTACGCTGTTAAAATTGGCTGATATTTTTATTGTAGTCCCAGAAAAGTTCCCAGGATTTCAAATGTAAATATATCCTTTTCCTCAATTGGTCATTAAAAGCCAAAATGTTTGCTACCAACATACCAACATGTTATAGTAAATACTTATTTGAAAATCACTTTCAGGCATGTTTTTATCCTATTTGAACTATGGCTTCTGTGGGTAGTTTTTATTACTTAATTTTTGCCGCTTTGATTAACACAATTCTTCACTTAAATGAGATAAATTTTTGCAAGAATATCAAGACTCACAGATGTACAAGCTGCCTGAAATACTAAAATTTCACTGAAATAAACCAAAAAAATTTCAAAATAGCCATCTGGGAGAAACCCAGAATTTAGGAAAATATTCTCACCTTGAATGACCTTCATTTCTTTACAACAAGGTTTGATTTCACTGTGTTTATAGTTTTTATAGATGTCTAGATATATGTGTTTTTCCCCTGAGAACATAAGGAAGGCTAAATATCTATAGGAATTCCTGAGGAATCATGTTTTAAATGAAACAGTCCATGTGGAGAGAAAAATAAGAAAAGGAAAGAATAGATTTTCATATTTTTCAACCCTGACTTGTTTCTCTTGAAAAGCATCCAGTAAGGAAATCATAAAATAAAATTAAAAATAAGGGAGCTTGCTAAAATTATCATGCACGAAAAGCTTCCTCTACAGTGTGTTCCAGGATGAAAGGAATTTATATCCATATTTCATTGTTGGTCATACATTCACTACATAATTTGTTCCATTCCTCTATGCAGTCTACAGCTTTCAGATTAGATCTTGAATCCCTTTATACACTTGAATCTCCTTATATACTATGCCTCCAAGATTTTATTTGCAGTATTGGCTTAATTTTTCAAAACATATGATTAAAATGGTATGTATACCTTTTTATTTCTTTATAGGCACATAATGTCTATGTGTGATCATTCCAGAAAAAAACATTGCATGGTCTTGGTTAAAGAAATGACACACAGAGTTGATTTTTCACTCTATTGAAGGTCAAAGTTGACTTCTCACTCTATTGAAGTCAAAGTTAACTTCTCACTCTACTGAAGGTCAAAGTTGACTTCTCACTGTACTGAAGGTCAAAGTTGACTTCTCACTCTACTAAAGGTCAAAGTCGATTTCTCGCTTTGCTGAAGTTCTAAATTTATTTCACACTTGACTGAAAACTGCAAGCTATAAACAGACCTCTTTAAAAATAAACCAGCAAGATTGTAGTGGAGATGAGCAGCACTGTGGGATCTCATCAAAAGAAATTCAATCACATGACTAGAGCTTCCACAGTCCTTAAAAACAAGTTATTGGCATGCATTTTTTACAATATCTGAATAATAGTGATGCTTGTACAATTTGACAATGCCTTTGAATTTTAAGAGCGAGTTAAAACCAGCCTGGTCATATAAACAATCACATTGGTTGACTGAAGCTGTTGGCAAGGTGTTTGACAGTTTACGGCTCCTGGGAGGCCAACATATTTCCAGGCTGGGAAGCACAGGTCAGCAGCAATCCAGTTATTTGTTTCAGCAGCACGCATCATTGCAGAAGGTTGCAGGCTTTCAGCTGGGTGAAGAAGATGGAGGGAGGCTCTTATGTTACCTTTCTTTTGAAATCTAAAATGTCGCACTTGGCTTGTGTTGTTTAAAATTCTGAATTCTGTTGTTAATAGTCTGAAACTTTCAGACTTGCTGTTTTTTGAGAGCGTGGAAGCCAGAGCAGGAAAACCATAAAATTAAACTGTAACTAAAGAGAATTCTTTGGAGCAAATGATTTTCTTCCAACAGGATGTAAAATTTTAAAGGAAAAAAATGAGATTTATGTACAGACAATATCTTCAGTTTTCAACAAACTGTATAAAGAGGTAAAATTTAGCAAGTAGATTGTACATGCACTATTTTCAAAGCTTTACGTAAATAATTCACGATATACTTGTACATTCTTAGTTTTTGAAAACTCCTTTGTTTCTTACAGAAAATTTTATAATGCCACTTGAAGCTGTTTATATTGGCTTCCTTCTTATATTCTAAAGGCTGAAACTCTATAAAAATTAGAGACAAGTAAGTGTGTAATCATTATGTGTTAAAATCTAGGAAGCAACTTTTTTCTTTATTTACTATAAGATAGGCAAAATGTTTTTGCATGTCCACTAAGTGCTAAGGAATGAGTTGTAAAAATACATGTCAGAATTTCTTCCTTAGGGTCATGTGAGACAATGGGTGCATAAAAATACAAATAATATTACAAGGTAGGATGTAGTTGTTGCAAATAACTGGTACAGAATTAATTGCTACGCAAATGTAAAGAAGGGAGTTTCCCAACGTTGGGCAGTCAAAGTTTTCACAGGAAGGTAGAGAAGGAGATGAGAGGCAGGGGTGGTTCAGTGCTAGAATTCTTACATTACATTCAGGAGACTTGGGTTTGATTCCTGGCCAATACACCACCTGTGCAGCGGCTGCCCATCTGTCGATGGAGGCCTGTGTGTTGCTATGACGTTGAAGAGGTTTTAGCAGAGCTTCTAGACTAAGATGGACTAGGAGGAAAAGCCTGTTGGTCTGCTTCCAAACACCAGCCAAAGAAAGCTTTATGGATCACAAGGGTCTGATGTGCAACCCATCATGGAAGGAGGAGGCCAACTAGATGACAGCTAACAATACTTAAAGAGGAAGAAGTGGTCTTCTAAAGTGGAAAAGAAGTCGTTCATTCACTCAACAAACCTTTTTGTAGTACCTTGTATATCCAAGGAAATCCACAACATGCTGTAGGAACAATGGAAAACAACCATGGCATAAAGTTTGGTAGGTTCATCAGTTATATATTGTCATAATAATGCTGCGTCACAATAATCATAAATTTTCAGTCACATGCAAGAGTAAACATTCATTTAGTTCACTGTTTATAGTTTCAGCTCACCTGGACTGGGCTCAGTTGCTCTTAGCTGAATGTGTTCAAATGTTTGATGTCAGCTATGGGTTGGCAAAACCACTCTGCTGATCTTGGCAGGATTCACTCATATGGATGGCCATTGGTTGGCAATTGGTCGATGACCTTAGCTGAGATGAATGGGGCATATTTCATTTTTCAGGCACCCAGTCATATTCTCGTGGCCCTGAGAGGAGCAAGACTGAGAGCAAGCCAAATTATGCAAGAGCTTAGCAGGTTTGTGCTTAAGTCACTTTTACTAACATGTCAAATAAATCACGTAGTCAAGCCCAGAGTCAGAATATAGCACTCAGAGATACCTCTGAAGAAAAGCCTGAAGATCTGCTTCTGAAAGTTAATAGCCATGAAAACTTCATGGAGCTCCGCTCCACTCTGACACACATGGGGTCACCATGAGTTGGAATGGACTCACAGGACACCAGACAGGATGACATTACAAAGCAAGGGTCATGGATACTGAAAATGTAGGCAATCAATGTAATCATGTTACCAAACTGAGTGAAATAAGAACTACTAGATTCAAATACAAAAGGAAGGGGGCACATTCCCTTGGGAAGTAAGAGCACAACCAGGATGAATTTAAGGTGTGGTGGGCTCATGAAAAAAAAAAAAAATTGAAATAATAGAATTTGAATAGCCTTTTAAAGAAAAAGTTAGATGAGAGAATTTCTATATGAGAAATAATGGAGCAAAGACACAGAGCTAGAAAAGCAATAAGCTGAGCTAGGAGATAAAGTGGGCACCAATCTGACCCCAGCACTAGTCTTGGGTAGGAAAGTACTCAGAAGCAAGATTTGCAACAAGGCTCAGGTGGACGTCTGAAATGCTTTGACTACTTAACTGAAGAGTTTAGAACTTATCCTTAGGCACTAAGAAGCCTTAACATTTGCAAGCAGAGGTACGCCATTCCTCAGGACAGCTGACATCCAATGTGGAACTTGTGTTCTCCCTACGGATTTGCTGGGAACTATGACTAAAGTGGAGCCTTGGGGCACAGTGGTTAAGAGCTACAGCTGCTAACCAAAAGAGTTCCAGTTTGAATCCACCAGTCGTTCCTTGGAAACCCTATGGGGCAGTTCTACTCAGTTCTATGGGGTTGCTGTGAGTCAGAATCAACTCGACAGCAATGGGGTTTATGCCTAAAGTAGAAGCCCTGGATATGCAGTGATTAAGCGCTCAACTGCTAGCCAAAAGGTTGGTGATTCAAACCCACTAACTGCTCTGTGAGAGAAAGATGTGGCAGCCTGCTTCCATAAAGATTACAGCCTTGGAAAACCTATGGAGCAGTTCTGCTCTGTCCTATAGAGTCACTATGAGTTAGAATCAACTAAATGGCAATTTTCTTTCTTTCTTTTAATGCCTAAAGTAGCAGAGTCTCTAGGTGGTGCAATTGGTCAACCACTTGACTACCATATTTTTACACAAATAATGCACACAGTCTACATTTGTTTGCCAATGTGCCCTCCCCTGTAAGCTATTTTCATAAGTGTGCTAATGCTAGTTTTTTTTTTTTACAGCAACATGTAAAAAGAAATTGGCATAATAGTGCTTATGAAAATACCTCACAGGGGAGGTCACAGTTGGCAAACAAATGTAGAAGGCACACGTTATTCGTGTAAAAATACATACTAGGTTTGGTTAGCAGAGCCAAAGTTTGGTGGTTCAAATCCACCAAGGCGTGCCTTGAAAGACAGGCCTGGTGATCTGTTTCTGAAGGTGACAGCATTGGAAACACTTTGGAACAGTTCTACTCTGCACACAACAGAACCAACAACAACATGCCCAAAGTAGCACATGCTCTCATATGGTAACTGAATGGTTGGAGGTTTGAATGTACCCCCAGGTGCCTGGGAAGAAAGGCCTAGTGATCTAAAAAAAAAAAATCAGCCATTGAAAGCCCTATAGAGCATGCTTTTACTCTGACACAAATGGGTGGGAGTCAGCTCAGCGGTAACTGGCTTTACCTGGTATTGCTCAAAGTATTTATTACACCTAACAAGAGCACCATCAATGGAGTAAAAAGTATTAAGGAGTGTCTCAGTCATCTAGTGCTGCTATAACAGAAATACCACAAGTGGATGGCTTTAACAAAGAGAAATTTATTCTTTCACAGTCCCGGAGGCTAGAAGTCCGAATTCAGAGTGCCAGCTCCAGCTGAAAGCTTTCTCTCTCTGTCGGCCCTTGGGGAAGGTCCTTGTCATCAATCTTCCCCCGTTGCGGAACTTCTCAGCCCTGGGTCCCTGGGTCTGAAGGACATGCTGTTCTCCTGGATCTCGCTTCTTGGTGGTATGAGGTACCCCGTCTCTCTGCTTGCTTCTCTCTCTTGTATCTCAAAAGTGATTGCTTAAGATACAACCTAATCTTGTAGATTGAGTACTGCCTCATCAACATAACTGCCGATAATCCCATCTCATTAACATCGTAGAGGTAGGATTACAATACATAGGAAAATCATATCAGATGAAAAAATGGGGGACAATCACACAATATTGGGAATCATGGACTAGTCAAGTTGACACATTTTGGGGGGATACAATTCAATCCATAACAAGGAGTAAATGGAAACTCATGCTTGCAGTTTTATTAAAAACTGAAAATAACTTCTCTAGTAAGCTGTGGTTCATTTGTGGTTTCAGATACTGACTTTGTAAAGAAGTATGTATTTTTCTTTTGGACAAATGATAAAAATAAAGGATATTCCAAATAAATAGGAATTGTGTTTAATATTTAGAAAGTAAAAACTAGAATAAAACGCAAAGGGGTTTTAGTATAAGGCAATCTTTCTCTTAGGAAGTGTACAGTCTAGTGTGTGGGTGGAACTACAGAGGAGGAAATAATTGAAATATGTTGTGATAATTTTGCTTGGTAGTAGTATAGGTAGAGTTTGGGGAATAAAAGAGGTCTTACGAGATTGAAGTTTTAGTTAACCATATTCTAATGTTATTTGTAGTTTTTCCAGGACATAACTCTGTAGTCACTTCTCGGCCTCCTAGCCTACTTTCAACTCTAAGTGACTCCATCACTTTGTCAACGAGCTCTCTCCAAAGCTGCTAATGTCTTCTCTGTTCCCTGTCCTTGTACATGGCAGTCCGGAAATGACAGGCAGTTTTCACAACCTTTCCAGCAGCCCTCACCAATGCCTGAGGGGGTTGGTGTATAAATACCCGTGCTCCTTTGTCTGCCCCTCGAGTGGAATAACTCAGGCGTGTGTTCTTCCAGAGCTCCCTCAAGAATTGAGCTCCAATAACTCACAGCGGTAGCTGGAGTGATATCACACTCTTTGGTGGCTTCTTTTTCTCTTTGTCTCATTTCCCCACTTCCTCACTGATACTTCTTGGGCTCACCTCCCAAATAAACTGCTTGCACTGTAATCCTTGTCTTAGATTAGAGTCAGCTAATGTGGGAACCTAAACGAAAACAAATGGGGTACATTTAATTGATTTAGTGTTGACCTATGGACCCACGTTTGACTGAGTGCTGAAACCATGCATGTGTGCATATGTAAGTGGTAAAAACGCCAGAGAACAGCCTGCTGAGATATAAAAGTCCTATTGCTATACAGGTTTATGGATTTTCTCTCAAGACTTTTAGGTCCCTGATTTATCTTCACCAACAAATTCAGAATAATATCATGTTATGGTCAGCAGTATTCAATTCCAGCCCATTCTAATAAAATTGAAGCCTACTCAAAGTGATTAAAGATTTATTCTGAAAAAAATACAATTCACTTTTTATTGCTTTTGCTGTCCAGACATGTCTGAGCGTAAAGAGGGATATGATGACTGAGGGAGAGACATTAAATACTTGGTGATGAGACAGAGCCATTAGCATGAGTGAAAGACCATTTTCCATGCATTTGATTTGTTTTTTATTCTTTCTCTTTCAGCCACTGGATTTCCAGGGAGAATCACAAATTTAATTTTACAAGGATGGTCTCAGATTCCATTTAGTAACACCATTATTTTCATATACTTTTTGTGACATGATAGTAATTTCCTCGTATCACATCACAATTAGGCAAAAGGAAATTAAATTAAAGGCAGGTCCTACTATATGGGCAGATATGAGAAGGTATATTCACTGGTCAGTTAATTATAACTTGTGGATCCCAGATTACATAGCTGGCAGAAAATAGCCTTCTGGTCTGAGAATGAAGAGTTTGTTAATGGTTTTCTCAAGCTGAGCTATCTTATTAAGAAGAAGTAGAATGAATTACAAGCTTTTCCTATTTTGACCTTATAAAATTACATTATCAGATTATATTTTTTTACTGAATAGAATCCTACCCTCCTTTCAAGTCACTTTATTATGTTATTACTAGCATAATGAACAGAACTATTAAGCTGTGGACAATGAACCAGTCACTGAGATGACCAAGATAAATTAAAAATATGACTCCTGTCTACAATACAAGCTGAGTATGATCCATAAAAATGTAATAACTTCCTTCCTGTCTCAGAACATACCAGAGTACTCTTGTCCTCCTTAAGTATAAAATGCAGTGCCTACATTAAATTTTATTGTGAAGAAACAATTTTCAGATATGAGTGGTTGTTATAAAAAACCCATTGCTATCAAGTTAATTCCAACTCATAGAGACCCTATAGGACAGGGTATAACTGTCCCATAGAGTTTCCAAGGAGCAGCTGGTGGATTCAAACTGTAGACCTTTTGGTTAGCTGCTAAACTCTTAACCACTACACCACCAGGACTCCGATTCTCATAAAGTGTAGCCTAATTAAACAAAGGCCCTTTAAAAGTAAGCGGCGTCACAAAAAGAAACAATCTGATGGTTAAGAGGGAGGGGAGGGGGTGGGGATGGAAAAACACTAAATAGATGATAGATAAGTCGTAACTGTGGTGAAGGGTAAGACAGTACACAATACTGGGGAAACCAGCACAACTTGTCCAAGGCAAGGTCATGGAAGCTCCATAGACACATCCAAACTCACTGAGGGACTGAATTACTGGGCTGAGGGCTGTGGAGACTGTGGTCTCTGGGAACATCTAGCTCAATTGGCATAATGTAGTTTATAAAGAAAATGTTCTACATTCTACTTTGGCGAGTAGCATCTGGGGCTTAAAAGTTTGCAAGTGGCCATCTAAGATACTCCACTGGTCTCACCCCATCTGGAGCAAGAGAGAATGAAGAAAACCAAAGACACAAGGGAAAGATTAGTCCAAAGGACTAATGGACCACAACTACCACAGCCTCCACCAGACTGAGTCCAGCACAACTAGACGGTGCCCGGCTACCACGGCCAGCTGCTCCTACAGGGATTGCAATAGAGGGTCCCGGACAGAGCTGGAGAAAATGTAGAACAAAATTCTAACTCACACAAAAAAAGACCAGACTTACTAGCCTGACAGAGACTGGAGAAACCTCGAAAGTATGGCCCCAGACACGCTTTTAGCTCAGTAATGAAGTCACTCCCAAGGCTGACCTTCAGCCAAAGATTAGACAGGTCCATAAAACAAAACGAGACTAAAGGGGCACACCAGTCCAGGGGCAAGGACTAGAAGGCAGGAGGGGGCAAGAAAGCTGGTAATGGGGAGCCCAAGGTCAAGAACGGAGAGTGATGACATGTCATGGGGTTGGCAACCAATGTCACAAAACAATACGTGTGCTAACTGTTTAATGAGAAGCTGGTTTGTTCTGTAAACCTTCATCTAAAGTCCAAAAAAAAAAAAAAAGTAGTCTGGCTAGAAATTTTTCTTAAAATTGTCTTTGCATAAAAAGTATATGGTTTTCACTTGGATTGTGTTATAAGGCAATAAAAAAACAATTTTTTTTGGTAAAAAAAATAAAAGTCTGGCAAAGATCCATTTTTTAAGTTGCTGTTAGAACCGGTTGTGGGTGAGTCGACTGACTCATGGTGACCCCATGCGTGTCAGAGGAGAACTGTGTTCTATACGGATTTTGATGGCTGATTTTTTCCAAAGTAGATTGCCAGACCTTCCTTCTGAGGCACCTCTGGGTGAACCTGAACCTCCAACCTCTTGGTTAGCAGCCAATTGTGTTAACCGTTCGCACCATGCAGGGACTCCAAAGTCGCTATTTCTGAGAAGTTAAGGAGCTCGCCCAAGGTCTTAAAACTAGTATACCTGACTTTAGAATCAGTGTCCTTTGCCATTCTGCTAAACCTGAGGAGAATCAGGGCCCAGGGTGACTGTGACACAAGGTCTGTTCATCTGAAAAGGAGATGCGGAAATTGGGAGCACAAGGCACTGCCCTTGTGGGCTTCTGCCACTCTTTCGAACAGAGAAGAAACCAGTCTTAATTTATTAGGTTAACTTTAATTATTCAAAATTTATAATGATTCTCAAATTTATGAAAAGCATAAAAACTCAAAACAGACACTGCCTTTTAAAATAGAAGAAGTACTTCTTTTTCATTTGTTGTGTCTTTGTTCTCTGGCCAATTTTATGTATTTAGAGGCAAACACAAACAAGTAAAGGAACTTTCTATTCCAGAAACTCTGCTCATTTTCAACCTTTCATTACTTAAGGTCAACTTGAAAGTAAAATCTCCTCTGGTCATATGGGAGTTTTCATGTTAAGGAAATCATTGTTGAGATAATATCTAACTGGTCTCCAAAAGGGACAGTAGTTCATAATTTTATAGAGTTCCATAATTATTCTGTGTCCTTTGTTTACTTGACTATGGCTTTGATAGATAAATAAGTGGGAAGAAACATAAGCCATGAGCTCACTGTAAATTTTTTTAGTGACGTTAATTAGTTCCTATTAAGGAGCAGGAAACTGGTCAAGTTGTGTCAATTCTATTGACTATGTTATATCAAAATTTTAATGAATTCAGATAACTTTGTTTTCTTTGCCATCAGGTCAGCTCTGGCTCATGGTGCCCTTTTATATAGCGGAAGGAAATGTTGCCCATGCTGCGCCATCTTCATTATCGTTGGTATGTTTGAGCCCATCGTTGTGACAATTGTTTCACTTCATCTCATTGAGGGTTTCCTTCCTTTTTGCTGGCCCTCTGCTTTACCAAACATGATGCCCTCTTCTAGCAATTGTTCTTTCCTGATGACTTGTTAAAATAAGCAAGGATCCTATGGATCACAACTTTGTCTAGCAGTACATGCAACAAAAACAGTAGCTGAACACTTATTAAAGAATACAAAATTTAAAGTATGTCCTTTCTCCTGGTACCATTTTTTTTTTTCTCCTAGTGATAGGAAGATCAGTCACAAAAATTCTCATATTTGTGTCCTGAAAAGGAGTACATCTAAGATGAAGATGAAGCTGTATAGAGTCAACAAATGATAGAGAGCCAAACCAGGCACTGAGATGGAATCCTATCAGTTAGTGACGCTTGACAAATGTCATGGTGCCTTTGATTATGTTCTCAAAAGTAGACCCTAAGGCCAGGTGCATGTGCACACGCTTTATTAAGTAAGTGTCCCCAGGGAAAAGCAGTAAGGGAGTGGGGGGAATAGAATAGGGAGTGGGAGGAAGCCAAGCAAAGGTATTATTTCAAGTGAAGTCTCAGCCTTGGCCTGATCTTGTAGGGAGCTCTGGAGTGTAAATTACACCTCCAAGTTGGTCCCACCTCAAGACCAAGGAACTAGCCTTTTATACTCCTGCATCACACAGTTGTTGGCTAGTGGTCATATCTAGGTGGCCCTGAACATCCAAATACTTCTGACACTCCTAGAACCTGAGGAAATAGCCCAAGTGTGGCCCTCTGAAGAAGGTCACATGTGTGAGGTATTAGAAATGAAGTTCAGAGAAGCAGGGACATGGAGGCACAGATCCTGTAAATGGAATCTGAAGGATTCTCGAGGTGGGGACGGTAATAGCATCTACTATATATGCAAGGGAACATGATAGTACCTGTCATTGTGCAAATTAGCTCATATTGGACTTAGTTATTCTGCATTAGCCAGCTGTCTTGGTTCAATAAGAAACCCAGTGTGGCTACTTGATTGCATAAAATGGATTTTATTGAAAAGATGGTGGGTTGCTCTTCTAAACCATGAGAAAGGCTAAAAAACTAGAACTGAGGAAAGACAGGGAGGCTGGCATGGAAATAATATGACCAAGGATCTGCTACGAGCACTGTCACCTCGGTATACCCAACACTGTCTTGATAAATGACTTTTTAATGATCACTGTGAACCTGTATCACTAACTGAAGATCCTCAGCCCCAGGAGGAGGGCCAAAGTTTAATTCTTTCAGTAACGATGTGTAAGAAGGCATACAAATTATTGCCATCCTGGAAGTTCATTGAGCCTTGGTGTCCAGGGTTTTTATTGGGTGTCAGTCACATAAACATGGTTTGCCCCAGTGACTGACCTTAGCTATTCAGACTCCATCTTCCACTGCCAGAGGCCACACTGATATAGCATAGCCCAAGACCCCAGAAAAGCACAAGCAGGCATCCATCATAAACCAAATTGATAGCATAAATTATCTGGCATGAGCCAAGGTCCCAGGTATACAAAGACATCCTCATCAATCGGGATATCCAAGGGTTTGTAGATTGTCTCCCAGGAGATATTCAGTGGTCAATCCTTCATCAGGAATGCTCAGGGTTCGAACATCTCAGGCCGGCTGAGTTAACCTTTTTCTACATAAATAGTGTAATCACACTTTGAAATTATATATAGCATTTAAAATGAATGAACTAGATGTATAATGTTTAGCTAGATCACAAAGTGGGACATTGAAGGAAAGAAGCAAGTTGAAGAACATGATGTATGTAGTGGTAGTTTGAAAAATGGCCCACCAAACGATATTTACATCCTAATCACCGGTACCTTTGAATATTACCTTATATGTCAAAAATGAATTTTGTAGATGTGATTAAGTTAAGGACATTGAGATGGGGAGATTGCTTCATATTATCTGACTGTGCCTTAAATGCAATCACATAATGTCCTTATACGAGAGAAATAGAGGGAAATTGGATACCCAGTTCGAAAAGGGGAGAAGGCAATGTGACCACAGAGGTAAAGATTGGAGTAATGTGACCACAAACCAAGAAATGCCAGCAGCCACCAGAAGATGGAAAAGGCAAGGAATGGATTCTCCCCTAAATCTCTAGAAGGAGTACCGTCCTGCTGACAGCATGATTTCAGCTCAATAAAAATGATTTCAGACTTTTTGCCTCCAGAACTGTGAGAGAATAAATTCTGTTGTTTTAAGGAACCAGGTTTGTGGTAATTTGTTATAGGAACCAGTGAAAACTAATACATGTGGTGCTAATTACGGTATGATACATAAGATAATGTAATATAATGTATTATATTTATATGGTAAAAAAAAATTTTTATTATTATTTATGTAATTGTTAAAAACCATTCAAAACTACATATTAATAATTACATATAATTATTTTTATTTAAAAACAGATTAAGTGTGCATCAAATTCCTGATAGCCACTACTTCTGGAAAGGAGAGAGTATAATGGTCTAGGGAGGAAAACAAAGAGCATTTTAATTGTATTATTTCCTTTTTAATATTTTATTCCTTCAAACAAATTATACATAATTATATATATATATAAGCATGTTCAGATTTTGGGTGGTGGGTACAAAGATGTTTATTATCTGTTCTTTTTTTATTATTTTCAAAAATTTAAAAACTAGGATTAAAAAAAAATTTTGTGTGTGGCATTGTTTCTTCATGGTATCGGTGATGCCCAAGAGAGTCACTGAAAAGAGATTCCTAGCTAATTGCCTAAATGGATACACAGCATTTGTGACTGCTGTCTATGGGAAAATCTCCTTGCTGGAAGGTCTCGTCCTATGTCACATGTCAGACTGGAGAGGTGTTGTATGAGGTTTTGTGCTATTTTAACATTAATGAAGTCATTTTCTTCCCATATAAATGTACTAACAGACCCAAACACAAGTAACCCTTACTGTCATCTCTATTTAACTCTCAGTTTTTCATATTTCATTGCTGTAATCTAATCATATGTAGCTGTATCTATTAGCTACTACTATGTAGCAAACCAGTCCGTATCACAGTGTCTTAAAACAACAACCATTTGTTTTTACTCACAAGGTCTATGGACCAGCTGGGCAGTTCTTCTGATCTTGGATGGATTTTTTCATGTGTCCTCTGTTAGTTTTTGGGTAGTTTGGGGACTGGCTGGTCTAACATGGCTTCAGCAGGACAACTGGGATTCATCCAATACACACATCTCTCACCTTCCAGCAGGTAATCCAAATATGTTCTTGTGGCAGTGGTAGGAATCCAGCAAAGAAAGTGGAAACAGCCAAGTGTTTTTTCATTGCTCTGCTTAAGCCAAGTCACATGGCCAAGGCCAGAGTCAGTACAGGAGAGGACTACCAAAGTGTGTGGATTCCAGGAAGCGTGAAAAATGGGGGACAGTAATGCAGCCAATCTATCATACATACTTAAAAGCAATCATGTTTTTCTTGTAAGAACTGGCAAGCTTTGCAAACTATCCTATCATTGTTAAATAGATACAAATAACATTCTTCAGTCAGTCCCAGAACGTTATGTTTTATTTCCCACTTGCCAGTAATAGAAGTTCTGAAGGTGAGTTTACTCCCCTCTATGGTACCAGTCCACTCCAGTAGAGAACAAGGATCTATGAATACTCTGCTAAGAAGTATAAGAGGGAGGGGTCCAGTCCATTCTGGGCTTACAGCATTGGAGGAGTGCTGGCTACTATAAAAAGCTACCATCTCCTATTTTAATGTAACCATGAGTGGTATGGTAACACCTTGTCTAGTAATAGATTTTCCTCAAGGTTGTACTGACACCATGAGGGGAGATAGGCACACTTTTAGCCCCTTACCAAGACACTAACAGGTGCTATTAGACCTCAGATTATAGAGAAGAGACACATTTGCTGTTGATTGCTCCTTGGATATAAATTGTTGGAGATTAAGACTACAATGAAACGGAGCCTCTGCAGGCTACCATGCCTTTAGTTGGTACCCTTGTGCAGAAAGATATCCTACAGGAAGTTTACGTATAGCCACACTGGTGAAGATTCTTGATAATTGGAGAGAAACATAATGAGGGGGGACCCCTGTTCTGCTGCTACCATCAAAGTCATTGCTGAAACCACTCTAGGCTTGTTAGGATAAATTGAGAAGAAACATAAGCCCTGTCAACTAGAATTCTCAGTGACTAGCCCTTTCAGGCCACACGAAGTGACTTCTCAGGCTTGAGGCAGGCTTATATCAACTCTTTAAATAACTCTTAACCCATTGCCAATGAGTTGATTCCAACTCATAGTTACCCTATAGGACAGAGTAGAACTGCCCCATTGGGTTTCCAAGGAGTGGCTGGTGAATTCGAACTGCCAACCTTTTTTGGTTAGTAGCTGAGCTCTTAACCACTGCTAGTCTCCTCCAAAAAATTCCCTCTACACTGGCGTAGTGGTTAAGAGCTCGGTTGCTAACCAAAATGTCGGCAGTTCAAATTCACCAGTTGCTCCTTTGAAATTCAACAGAGCAGTTCTACTTTGTCTTATAGGGTTGCTATGAGTTGGAACTGACTCAATGGCACCTAGTAGCAACACCAACAATGTTCAGTATTGGAGTTGGCCTTTGAACCCATCTTTCTCTGGACTATAGCTTTATTGTAACTAATCTGTAGCGTTTACCACCTACTGGGTCCTAGTGTTTTCCACTTTAGTTCAGCTTACAGATCTCTCTGTTTTGAATTTCACCCAGCCAGAGATGTTTGGGTTCTGTCTTCCCAGGAGATCCAGGGCTGCTTATACAAATCTGCTTACCTCTTCCATCAGAGACTAGCTCTGACAAACAGGTGATTCCTTTCTTGTAGCACCTTCCTTTGGCTGATCATTGAAAATTATCCCAAATTATGAGTACATAACATATCTTTTAAAAAAAAAACTATTTTTATCACTGCGGTCATTGGACAGGCTGAGAAAACCAAGAAGCAGGATCTTTGAGGTGAAGTATCTAACCTGTAGAGGACTCAAAGTGCTTGATTCAGGGTTCAAAGTTTGTCCTGTCATACCTGTGGTGTCACATTTCCATACATAAATCCCAGTCTGTACTACATTCACTAAAATACACACATGGTTGACAATAATGCATGTTCAGCATTTTTTCATTCATAAGCAGCCTTTTACTCAGTACCCGCTTTGTGCCAGGCACAGTGCCAGGTCCTGGGGACAGGCAGACAAAGATGACGTGTTGTTTTCCTTGAGCATCTATAACATTGAACTAGGAATAGCTATAGCATAATACAAGCATTTCACCAACAGCATCTTTCTTCTAATTTGGCATAAATATAAACACACATTGTTCATTATCAGAATTCAGAGTACAAACATGAATAATTGGTGTGCGATTTACAAAGCTAACACCGTTTTTCAGCCTACAGAGCTTCTTTAAATAAAAGTGTCAGGACAGAGTTTATCTGAAGCAGGCTTATTGCATATTTGGAAGAGATAATGAAGGTTAGTCAGCTCCTGGCTTTTCCTTTTGATACAACTCAGATGACTATGATTTTGCCAAAGTTACAAGTGGCCAACAGGCTCTTTGCAGGAACATATTTTCTTTATCATGAGGTGCATGCTTTATGTCTTCTTCTTTGGTAAATCTTAGAAATGATGACTAGAAGTAGCCATTTTGGAGAAAAGGGATAGACCCATATTTCGAAGTTTTCTCTCTTTGGATTTTAATTGATTATGCCTTTTCTAAATTATATTTTTGGAAATTACTCATAGCAATAATTATTAATTGGTTGAGTGCCCTTTCAACTCATGTTTATATTCAGGGCTAACAGGATTACTAAACAATCTCTCCTTTTTCTCCATCATTTCGCTTAAAGCCAGTCTTGACAACTACGGAAACAATGGACATTAGGGCATCATTTGAATTGCAGTAATTTAAAACGGGGTGATATCAATTTTTGTGATTCAGACTCAGACGTAGAGTAGGAAAGAAAGAGAGAGAGAGCAGAGAGAAAAGAGATGAATTTCTAACCCAGGGTTTGAAAGGGACTGAATTATTTGATGATATCTGAAGTAAATAACTTGCCCCCACCCCCCCCGTGACTCCTGAAGTATGAAAAGAATTCATTGTCACAACTTTAAAGGTCTGAAGCGAACAGTATAGTTGAAATCTTTTACCTGACATGTTTAGAAAGTGTGAGACTCTACAGAAGAATGCAAGTTGTAAAACAGAATCAGTTTCCAACATTTAAGGAATCGATTTCCAGCATTTAAGGAATTGGAGACCGGTATAAATCAGTCTCCAATAATTGATAATACACTTAGCGTAAGTGATAGAGACAACGCCTGACGTCGGCCAACCATGGGCAATGGTATATAGCCAGAAAGAGCAGTAACCTTTAAGATGGCAGTCAGGGGGTCTGGTCTAGAGTTTTAGAGGGGCTTTGAGCACGTTGTTTAATATTTCATGTAAAACTCTTTGAAAAATTAACATGGTCATTTTCCATGATGGTCATAAAGTTAATCACTGACTCTGTGAACTTTAGTTTTTATATGTTTATTCTAGCAAGCAATAGGAATAATACTAATGGATTCATTATTTTATATGTTTATTCTAGCAAACAATAGGAATACTACTAATGGATTCATTATTCAGAATTTTTGTCATTGATTAAAAGATCATTATTATACAAAGTTTTTTTTTTGTTTGTTTTAATAGATCATCAACTGACATAATGGCATTTCCAGTCTATTTCTGAATATGGTCAATTTTCTAGTTAATTACTGGGCAAGATGTGTTCTGCTGAAGTATACTGGTCATGAGCTCCCTTTGACCCATGGAGAATTCAAGCAGCTGCATACCTGTATCTGTCTCTCCTCAGGAAATTCTGACTGGAGTCAGAATTCATGAACAGTTGGTTATCGAGGGTCTTAAAAAATCTGATGTCCCAAGCACCCATATCTTTCTTACTTCTTGAAAACGGACTGGCCTGGGAAGAAAAGAAGCAATAAGGGATTTTAAAATTCCTTTGGCAAAAATAAAAGGAGCCATTGTGGCAGGGTGGTTAAAGCATTAGCCTATGAACAGAAAGGCTGGCGGTTCAAATGCATCAGCTGTCTGCTTCCGAAAAGATTTACAGACTTGGAAATCCTATGCGGCAGTTCTACCCTGGCCTGTAGGGTTGCTGTGAGTCAGAATCCACAGCGATGGGTTTTGGCAAAAATAACACCTCCAATTAATTATTCATTTAGATATTCCCCCATGGCTTTTACATTCTTTTGATTTTATTTATTTTATTACCCAATTAATACATGAGTTCTATTGCCAAATTTTATTTTTAAAATAGCAAACGAAGTCAAACCCAAACCAAAAACCAAACCCATTGCCATCAAGTTGATTATGACTCAGAACAACCCAACAGGACAGAGCAGAACTGCCCCATAAAGCCCTTTCGAATACCCCATCAAGCCTAGCCCTTCGGTGTATACTGTCACCTCTTTTGCTAAGTGTATATGCATGTATGAGTGGTGTGTGTGCGTGTATGTATGAATGCACGCATGTACTTACAGAAATACAGACTGAGATTTTGAAACATGAAATGGTTTCATATGATTGTATCACTGTATAAGTCATTTAGAAATGTTTTAGAAATCTTTGCTTGTCAGCATATAGCGAACTATCAATTTCTTTTTAACCGATGCATAGTTACTCCCTAGAAGAAATTTAACAGGCTTTATTTAACTATTGCTCTGCTGATGGAAGCTCTTGTTGGTGCCTCTCTGGACATGAGTCAGGTCTCTCTTAACAGAAGCATCATTGTTTAGTCAAATGTGTTACTTACTCTAACTTTCATTTTTAGGCAATTCTGCCAAATTCTCCTTCAAAATGGCTGTGCTAAATTACTATCACTGGTCATACATGAAAGTTAATGTAACTCCCCTCCTTAACCAACACTTGAGGTTCACAAGCTTTTAAATTTCTTTTTTAAATAATTTTTATTTTGCTTTAAGTGAAAGTTCACAAATCAAGTCAGTCTGTCAGATATAAACTTACATATACCTTACTACATACTCCCACTTACTCTCCCCCTAATGAGTCAGCCCGCTCCCTCCTTCTAGTCTCTCCTTCTGTGACTGTTTTGCCAGTTTCTAACCCCCTCTACCCTCCAATCTCCCCTCCAGACAGGAAATGCCAACATAGTCTCAAGTGTCCACCTGATGCAAGTAGCTCACTCCTCATCAGCATCTCTCTCCAACCCATCGTCCACTCCAATCCATGTCTGCTGAGTTGGCTTCAGAAATGGTTCCTGTCCTGGGCCAACAGAAGGTTTGAGGACTATGACTGCCAGGATTCTTCTAGTCTTAGTCAGACCATTAAGTCTGGTCTTTTTGTGAGAATTTGGGGTCTGCATCCCACTGTTCTCCTGCTCCCTCAGGGGTTCTCTGTTATGCTCCCTGTCAGGGCAGTCATCGGTTGTGGCCAGGCACCATCTAGTTCTTCTGGTCTCAGGATGATATAGTCTCTAGTTCGTGTGGCCCTTTCTGTTTCTCGGGCTCATAATTACCTTGTGACCTTGGTGTTCTTCACTCTCCTTTGATCCAGGTGGGTTGAGATCAATTGATGCATCTTAGATGGGCGCTCGATAGCTTTTAAGACCCCAGAACTTTTAAATTTTTGCCAGGCTGATACAAAGTTATTGCATCAACTTTGTTAGGATTTTTAGTTCACCTGGTTAAAAAGTGCAGTTGAGCACATGTTTCCATATAGTTACTAGCCATTGGCATTTCCTCCACCATGAACTTCGTATATATAAACTTTAAACGAAGAAATGCAATGATTGTGTTGACATTTAATTAAAAAAAAAACTCATTGCCACTGGGTCAATTCTGACTCATGGTAACCCTACAGGACAGAGTAGAACTGCCCCATAGGGTTTCTAGGGAGTGACTGGTGGATTTGAACTGCCGACATTTTGGTTAGCAGCCTGAGCTCTTAACCACTGCACCACCAGGGCTCCACGTTGACATATAGTATTGTTTTTATCTATCTTTTAGCTATGTTTTTCAGAAGTATTTTCTTATTGAATTGAGGAGGTATTTATATATTCTGGATCTATATTTAATTTGTGTTATAAAGCTTTGCCTTGTTTTATGACTTTTAACTTTTTTAGTGGTATATTTTATAAGATGAAACTTTTAAATTATGATATGATTTAAGTATATTGAACTTTTTCTTTATAGCATTCTCATGCCTTTCCCAAAGTCATAAATATATCTTATTTTTTAAATAACATTTTGTTGTGTTTTTGGTGAAGGTTTACACAGCATTTCGGTTCCCATTTAACAATTTCTAAACAAGTTGTTCAGTGACATTGGTTACATTCTTCACAATGTGTGAAAATTCTCATTATTTCTGTCCTAGTTGTTCTATTTCCATTTTAGTAGTTTCCCTGTCCCCTTACATTCTCATCTTTGTTTTAAAGTAATTGCTGACCATTTGATCTCATACAGGTGGCTTTTTAAAGGAGCACAGTACTTATGAGTGATATTCATTATTTTTTGAAACAATATGTTATGTAGCTACAAGGTGACCTCAGGGGCTAGTTTTGGTTTAAGTTTTAAAGAGTATCTCAGGGCAGTAGTCTTGAGGTGTCCTCCAGTCTCAACCAGTCCAGTAGGTGTGCTTTTTTCTTTTTTTAGTAATTTGAGTTTTTATTCCATATTTTTCTCCTGTCCTATCAGGGTCCATCTATTGCGGCCCTGATTAGAAACATTTGGTACTGGTAGCCAGGCACCATCTAGTTCTTCTGGTCTCATGGGAGATGAGGCCACGGTTCATGTAAACTATTTGTCCTTTAGACTAGTTTCTTCTTTGAGTCTTTGGCTTCCTTCTTTCTCTTTTCCTCCAGGTAAGTGGAGACCAACAGTTGTATCTGAGATGCCCCTCACTCTATCATATTTTTATTATAGTTTTGTTTATATATTTAGATTTTAATCCATCTGGAATTAATTTTTGTAACTAGTGAGTGGGAGGTAAAGTTTTGACATTCTCTTTTTTCCACATGGAAAATCTCTTGCCCTAGTATTATTTAGCGAATACTTCATTCCCTCACTTATGGGAATGCCACCTGATTTATACATGAAATTCTCATAGATACACATGTGTTTTTGACTCTCTAGTTTGTTCCACCTATTTTTTTTTTGTTTAAAAACATGAAGAGTTTAACTATTATTGGCAATGATTAAATATAATCTTCATTCATTTGGGAATGTTTATTGAGTACTGACTATGTGCCAGTCAGTATTCTAAGCCTTGGAGGTAGAGCAGAGCCCTAGTGGTGCAGTGGTTAAGAGCTTGGCTGCTAACCTTTTGCTTAGCAGTTAGAATCTACCAGCTGCTCCTTGGAAATGCCATGGGGCAGTTCTATTCTGTCCTGCATGCCACTCTGAGTCGGAATCGACTCAGCCGCAGTGGGTTTTGTTTTGGAGGCACAGCAGTGAACAAAAGAGACCCGCTCCCTGCCCCCACGGCTCCTATATACTGTATGTGTGGAATAGGGGGTGAATAACTCCACGTAACCAACGGGTATGATAAAGCTGATCTGTAAAATGTCAAGCTCTAAACACTTTCAACTTTTTTATGTAGTGTTAAATAATTTATATGCATTTTAATTACTCCAAATTCTATGCGAAGTTTTTATTTTATTTTCTTCTATGTGTGTGGTTTTAACTGATGTATTTCTACACTTCATGCCATAGCCAATCAACATGCAATACTCTGTAATTACAGAAAAAGTGTATGGCAAGGCTTTTTCTCTCAAGACACTTAAAATCTATCTGCAAAAATGAGACGTAAACAATATAACTATGTAAGTAGAGAAAAGCAATAACAAATGAGAAGCTCAAAGATAGTACAGCATTGATTTTCAAATTAAGAGGATAAACCATAATTACCATGACCGTTTGAGGGACAAGAACATTGAGATTTCAAAAGATTGAGTTAGAGCCTAAATGTAGCTATGGAAACGCAGATAAAGGGCATGAC
Organism: Elephas maximus indicus; assembly: GCF_024166365.1. NCBI lineage: Eukaryota > Metazoa > Chordata > Mammalia > Proboscidea > Elephantidae > Elephas > Elephas maximus. Next base: position 46,635,269 of record NC_064843.1, read on the forward strand.
ATTCTTTTTTTTTAATGATTTTGGAAAATATAGTTGGCAAAAAACTACTGTTTCAATGATTTTAACAATTCAGTGACATTAATTATATTTACTACATTGTATAACCATTACCACTATTTGTTTCCAAAAATTTTCATTACCCCAAACAGAAATTCAGCATTCCTTAAGCAATAACTTCCCATTTCCCCCTTCCTCAGCCCTTGGTAACCTCAAATAAGCTTTTCCTCTATGTATTTGCCAATTATAAATATTTCATATAAGTAGGATCATATAATTTTTGTCTTTTTGTGTATGAATGATTTCACTTATGCCAAGGTTCATCCATGCCATAGCATGTATTAGAATTTCATTTCTATTTTAGAATAAATTATAATTCACTGTATGAACATGCTCTATTTTGCATATCCATTCATGTGTTAATGAACACTTTAGGTTGTTTTCACCTGTTGGCAGTTGTGATAATGCTGCAATGAACATGTATGTTCAAACATCTGTTTAAGTCCCTGCTCTCCAGTCTTTTAGCTATATGCCCAGAAGTAGAATTGCTAGGTCATATGGTAATTCTATATTAACTTTTTGAGGAACCACCAAACTGTTTCCCACAGTGGAGTGGCTTTATCATTTCATATTTCTATCACCAGAGCATGAGCGTTCCAATTTCTCTGCATCCTTGCCAACATTTGTTATTTTTTAATTTTTCTGATAATAGCCATCCTAGTGGGTGTGAAGTGGTATCTCATCGTGGTTTTGATTTGCATTTCCCTAATAGCTAATAGGGGAGCCCTGGTAGCCCAGTGGTTATGCTTTCAGCTGCTAACCAAAAGGTCAGTGGTTCAAACCCACCAGTCACTCCATGGGAGAAAGATGTGGCAGTGTGCTTCTGTAAAGTTTTCATCCCTGGAAACCCTACGGGGCAGTTTTACTCTGTCCTATAGGGTCACTATGAGTTAGAATTGACTCTACAACAAAGAGTTTGGATTTTTTCAGGGTTTAATAGCTAATAACTTTGAGGGTCTTTTTATGTGATTATTGACCATTTGTGTATTTTTTTGTGAAAATGTCTATTCAAGTCCTTTACCCATTTTTTAAATTATATTGTTCATCTTCTAGCTATTGAATTATATGAGTTCTTTATAAATTCTGAATATTAAACTCTTATCGGGTATATGATTACCAAATATTCTCTCCCATTCTGAAGATTGTATCTTCATTTTCTTGATAAAGTCCTTTGAAGCACAATATTTTTTTTTAAATTTAGACAAAATTTAATTTATCTATTTTTCTTTTGTTGCTTGTGATTTTAGTGTCATATCCAAGAATCTATTATCCAATCAAGATCTTGAAAATTTACCTCTGTTTGCATCTAAGGGCTTTAGGGTTTTAGTTCTTATATTTTGACCCTTGATCCATTTTACTTAGTTTTTATACACGGTTTGAGGTATGGCCCCAACCTCATGCTTTTGAATGTGCTCCAGGCCCAGATGTTCTAGCACCATTAGTCAAAGAAACTGTTCTTTCCCCATTGGACAGACTTGACATCCTTGTAAAAAATCAATTGGCTATAGATGTACGGATTTATTTCTGGATTTTCAATTCTATTACACTGGTCTATATGTCTATCCTTATACCAGTGTCACATTGTTTTGATTACTGTAGCTTTATAGTACATTTTAAAATAAGGAAGTGTGGCCCTCTCCTACTTTGTTCTTCTCTTTCAAACTCGAGTCGCTACTTAGGACCTCTTTCAATTTCATATGAGTTTGAGGATCAGTTTTTCCACTTCAGAAAGACAAACAAAAGCTGTTTTGTTTTTGATAGGGATTGCATTGAATCTGATCACTTTGGGTAGTATTGACATCTTAGCAATATTAAGTCTTCCAACCCTTGAACACAGGATGTCTTTCTATTTATTTAGTTCTTCTTTCATCAGTTTTTTATGGTTTTCATCATACAAGTCTTTTGCCTATCTGGTTAAATTATTTCTAGGTCTTTTATTCTTTTAGATGCTATTATAAATGAAACTGTTTCCTTAATTTCCTTTTCAGCTCGTTTACTGCTGGTATGTGGAAACACAATGATTTTTGCATGTTGATCTTGTACTGGGTGATCTTGCTAAACTCATTTAGTAGCTCTACTAGCTTTCTTGTGGACTCTTAGAGATAGTCTATATAGGATCATGTAATCGGCAAATCGTTCCATTTCTTTTTTTCTGATTTGAATGTCTTTTATTTTTCTTGCCTAATTGCTCTGGCTAGAACTTCCAGTACAATGATGAAAAGCTGTGGTAAGCGTAGGCATCTTATCTTGTCCCTAATCTCAAGGGGATGTTTTCAATCTTTCCCCATTGAGCATAATGTTAGCTACGGGTTTTTCATAAGTGCCTTTATTCTGTTAAGAAATTTGCTGAGTGGCTTTATAATGGAAAGGTGGCAACTTCCATGTTATGAGCTGCTCTGTGGAGGTGACAAGGAAGGTGGCCTCAGTCCCACAGCCTGTGAGGAGCTGAATCCTGCTGACCAACACGTAAGTGAATTCTCCTTCAGTTGAGCCTTGAGATGATGGCAGCATTGGCTAAAATCTTGCTTGCAGCCTTGTCAAAAACATTGAGACAGAATGTCCAGCTAAGCCACATCAGGATTCCTGGCCCATAGACTCTCTGAGATAATAAATGCTTGCTGTTTTAAGCCACTAAATTTTAGGTAATTTGTTACATGGCATAGATAGTGAATGCAGGCCCCCTCACAAAAAACATTCTGTGAGTGTTTAAGGAATCATAGAATCTTGGGTTAAGAATGGATATTAAAATCAATGAGCTACATGCCACATTAGATGTTTGAGACCCTCAGAATTTTCCTGCTAATAATGATTAAGTCACACTTGAGCACTTTCATCTTCCAAACATTATAATACAGTTAATCTGCAGTTGGGTTTGGGAATTCCCCTTTTAATAAATGAACTTTTATGTCTCTGTGATTAACTATCATTAATGTTGGTTTCTTGCAGGGGTGGATTCACCTGTAAGCATGGTACGCACTGGCTTACATTAAGGTTGGCACAGGCTTACTTGTGTTTACGTACTAATCTGTAGTGAACAATCTTTGATGTGATGAAAAACAGGTGAAATAGTTCACTACAGATTAGTAAATATGCAAAAGTAAGCCCATGAATACCTTGCTCATTGGCAATCCAGCCCTGGTTTCTCATTTGGGATAAAGAAAATTACATTATTGGTTAAGACTAATGGTGTGCTAACTAGAAGAAAGTCATACATACTTGGTCTAATGAATCTTTCTCTAGTGAAGTTTCCCATATAAAACATGTCATCTCAGAAAATTGAAATGGAAAATATCAACATGATGGTGCTCTGAGACCATGATAAAGAGTGAAAAATAAAGCATCATCAAAATAATAATAAATACTTATTACTATTTTTTAAAAAAAAAAGACAAAAAATCTGAAAAATTGCATAGACATTGCAGTTATTTGGCTTCTTTAGGAAGAAAACCTGAACAATGACAGCACAGTTCATAAAACTGCTCTATGAACAACTCTTCATTAATAACAAGCATGGGACAGCTGCAGTGCATCTTGTAATCCCACAGCATTTCTCAGCTCTATTGCTAACAAATTGAAGTCATACACCCAGATGTAGTGAAGCAATCCATTCAACGGCAGCTGTGAAAGACTGGTCTGCCTAAGTAGATTCTGAAGATAATTTAACCTAGCAAACACAATTGAAACAAATACTGCATTCTTGGATGATTTATGTAGTTGAGGCTGTTGTTGTCCTGCTCTTATCCCTTTGGAACTCACCCCTGCACTCTGAAGGCTGTTTATTGCAAACACCTGCTGCTCCCTGCCTGTGAACTTTCATTCTGGCCCATGCTCAGGGCAAACCGGAAACGCCTGAGGGAGGGCTCTGAACCCTGCTTCAGCCAATGTGGGAGCAGCAGTTGGAAAATACATATACCATTTCCTTTGCAGCTCTTTTCAGAGAACTGATTCATACTCTACACTGTCTCCCAGAGATCCTGTCTTAGTCATCTAGTGCTGCTATGACAAATATACTGCAAGTGGATGGCTTTAACAAACAAAAGTTTATTCTCTTACAGTCCAGGAGGCTTGAAGTCCAAATTCAGGGTGCCAGCTCCAGGGGAAGGGTTTCTGTGCTGGCTATGGAGGAATTCTTTGTCATCAATCTTCCCCTGGTCTAGAAGCTTCTCAGTGCTGGATACTAAGTCCAAAGGTCATGTTCCATTCCTGGTTCTTCTTGCTTGGTGGTAGTGAGTTCCCCCTCCTCTCTGCTTGATTCTTTCTTTTATATCTCAAAAGAGATTGACTCAAGATACCATCTAATCCTGTGGATTGAGTCCTGCCTCAGTAACATAAGTGCCTGTAATCTTACCTCATTAGCATCATAGAGGTTAGGATTTACAACACAGGATAATCACATCAGGTCACAAAATCTTGGACAAGCACACAATACTGGGAATCATGGCCTAGCCAAGTTGATACACATTTTTGGGGGACACAATTCAATCCATAACAATATTCTGTACTGTCTTCTAGAGATCCCCAGCAGGATCAGACAGTAATTGCCAACAGCAGTAACTTACTTTAAAATGTAAACTTTCTTGGCTGACTTTCCTTCCCCATCTGATCTGCCTGTATTTCCTGAGATCACTTCTACTAGCTATCAGTGTCTCCTGAGATCTCCAAGGCAGGGACAGATTATCCAGTAGGCAAGGTAAGCATAATGCTTACCTTGCTTACCAGATCATCTGTTGTGAATATTTTGTCATCGCATCAAAGATTCTGCTTAGACATGGCTGGTATCTCTCTCCTAACCACACAACACCTCCCTACAGAATCAAAGCCTCTTTTCAAATCTACAGTCCCTGACAGGGACAGTTGACTGTAAGCAAGGTAGGCATGGGTTTATTTGTGCTTACTTAGTATTCTGTAGTGAACAATTTCACATGTTCACTACAGATGATCTAGGAAGCAAGGTAAGCACATGAGGCAGTTTTAGAACCAGAGAAGTGCTTAACAAGACAGCACACAAAATGCAGCAAGTTTTCTTGATTTAGGAGAGAAAATTAGACTTGGGATGTTACCTTAATATTCTATTGTTACATTTTTTTCTTTTCTGTCTTCAATTTTGAAGTGGTGCCAGAAGTCCACCTGCTTGTATCACAATCGAATTTTCCAACTTGGTGTTCAAATTTTCATGAAATAGAGGATAAAATGTAGCATCCCTCAAACACAAAAAACTGTGAATTCCTAAAGATAGATTCTCTCAGCACTGGCAATAACCATAGTTTATTAAATGCTTATTATGGGCTAGGAAATGTAATAAAATCTTTATATGTATTTACCCAATGTTCAAAATGACCTTAAGTATAAGTGTTGTTTGTATTGTATTTTTTCTCTTTTGTAACAGGTTTATTGAAGTAAAATTGACCTAGATACTGCTCTATTAAATTGTACAATTTGATAAGTCTAGACACACATATAGGTGTCCTGTTGGTGCAATGGTTAAGCTCTGAGCTGCTAAGTAGAAGGCTGGCGGGTTGAATCCACCCAGACCCTCCATGGAAGAAAGACATCGCAATTTGCTCCTGTAAAGTTATAGCCAAGAAAACTTATGGAGCAGTTCTACTTTGTCATATGTGGTTGCTATGAGTCGGAAATGACTCAATGGCACTTAACAACAACAGACATATATCTGAAACCATTATACACCAGGATAGTGGAGAAATCCATAACCCCAGAAGTGTCCTCATGCTTCTTTGTAATATCTCCACATTTCTTACACCTTCCGACCCCATCTCCTCAGACAAGTGTCAATATAGTTGGCATTTTCTAGCACCTTGCATAAATGAAATTGTATAGAATGTACTTTTTTTCTGGGGAGGCATTCTGGCTTCTTTGACTCAACATAATTATTTTGGGATGCATCCATGTTACTGTGTATATCTACAATTCATTCTTTTTATTGTCAAATCTATTTTATTCCATTGTATGGATATATCAAAATTTGCTTTTCCATTCACCTATTGGAGAACACTTGGGTTCTTTCCAGGTTTTGGGCATTACAAATGTGAGCATTCATGTACAAGATATTTCGTATACAAGTTATATCTGCATTTCTGCTGTGTAAATATCTAGAAGTTGATTGTTTGGAAAGCGTATGCTAAACATCTTAAGAAATCGCCATTGTATCATTTTATATTCCAGCCAGTAATGTATAAGAATTCCAAATCTCCCATATTATTAACAACACTTGGTATAATTAGGCTTTTATTTTTAGCAATTCATATGGATATACATAGTGGTATCTCATTGTGGTTTTAATTAGTATTTCACTAATGACTAATGATGTTGAACATCTTTTGTGTTCTGTGTACCTTCTTTGTTGAAGCATCTGTTCAGATAATTTTCCCTTTTTTGGTTGTTTTTTTTCTTATTTGGGTTTGAGAGTTATTTACTTATTCTAGATGCAAACCCTTTATCAGATATGCTGTTGTTAGCTGCCATCGAGTTGGCTCCGACTAATAGAGACCCTGTGCACAACAGAACAAAACATTCTCCAGTCTTGCAGCATCCTCACAGTCATGCTGTTTGAGACAATTGTTGCAGTCACTGTGTCAATCCATCTCATTGAGGATCTCCCCCTTTTTTGCTGACCCTCTACCATACCAAGCTTGATGTCCTTCTCCAGGGATTGATCCCTCCTGATAACATGTCCAAAGTATGTGAGACAAAGACTCACCATCCTTGCTTCCAAGTAGCGATCTGGCTGCACTTCTTCCAAGACAGACTTGTTAGTTCTTCTGGGAGTCCACGGTATATTCAATATTCTTTCCCAACACCATAATTCAAAGCCATCAATTCTTCAGCTTCCTTATTTATTGTCCAGCTTTCTTATGTGTATGAGGCAATTGAAAATATCATGGCTTGGGTCAGGCACATCTTAGCCCTCCAAAATGACATCTTTGGTTTTCAACACTTTAAAGAGGTTTTTTTTGAAGCAGATATGCCCAATGCAATATGTCATTTGAGTTCTTGACTGTTGCTTCTGTGGGCGTTGATCATGTATCCACATAAAGTGAAATCCATGACAACTTCAATGTTTTCTCCATTTATCATGATATTTCTTATTGGTTCAGTTGTGAGGATTTTTGTTTCCCTTATGTTGAGTTGTAATCCATATTCAAGGCTGTAGCACTTCATTAGCAAGTGCTTCAAGTCCTCTTCACTTTCAGCAAGCAAAATTGTGTCATCTGCATATCACAGGTTGTTAATGAGACTTCCACCAATCCTGACACCAAGTTCTTCTTTGTATAGTCTAGTTTCTTGAATTATTTGCTCAGCATACAGATTGAACAAGTATGGTGAAAGGATACAACCCTGATGCACAACTTTCCTGATTTTAAATCATGCAGTATCCCCTTGCTCTGTTTGAAGGACTGTCTGTCTCTTGGTCTATGTATAGGTATCGCATGAGTACAATTAACTGTTCTGAAATTCCCATTCTTCACAATGTTACCCATATTTATTGCGATTCACACAGTCGAATGCCTTTCCATAGTCAGTAAAATGCAGGTAAACATCTTTCTGTCATATATATTTTTTCAGTGTGAGCTTTGTCTTTTTATTTTCTTAACATTATCTTTTGAAGAGCATATTTTTAAAATATTTTGATGAAGTTCAATTTATCAATTTTTTATGGATCATGATTTAAGTGTCATATTTAAGAACTCTTTGACTAAGCCAAGATCATAAAGATTTTATCCTGTGTTTTCTTTTAGAAGTGTCAAAATGTTAAGTTTTATATCGAGGTCTATGATATATGTTGAGTTAATTTTTATACATGGTGAGAGAAATAGATTTAACTTTACTTTTCGTTTTTGGATACCCAGTTGATCCAGCATCATTTGTTGAAAAGACTAAGCTCTCTCTACTGATTGTTTTTTCACCTTGTCCTAAAATCAGTTGTCCATATGTGCTTGCATTTCTTTATGGACATTTTATTCTGGCCCGTTGATTTGTTTGTGTATTTTCACACAAATCCACACTGTCTTGATTACTGTAGCTTTTTAAGTTTTGAGATTAGGTAGTGTTAATCTTTCAACTTCGCTCTTGTTTTTCGTGTCCATATGGCTTTAGGATCATTTTGTCAATTTCTGTGAAAAAGCCACTGAGAATTCACCAGTTAAGCCTCCAGGCCTGGAGGTTTTTTTTTTTTTTAGTGGAAATGTTTTCAACTACGAATTCAATTTATTTAAGAGGTATTAGTCTATTCAGCTTATCTGTTTCTTCTTACACAAATTGTGATTGGCACTGAATTTAATCTACTAATCAAATTGGAAAAAAATGCCATTTTAACAATAATGAGTCTTCCCACCACTGAACGTGGTACATCTCTCCATTTATTTAGGTCTTCCTTAATTACTTTCAGCAATATTTTGTATTTTGCTACATATAAGCCTTCCACAAGCCTACAAGGGAGACCAGTTAATATGACTATTATTTAAATTTACTCACTAACAACTAATGCCAAAGATGAGGAAATTGAAGATTTTTACCACTTCTGCAGTCCGAAATTGATCAAACATGCAATCAAGATGCATTGATAATTACTGGTGATTGTAATGCAAAAATTGGAAACAAAGAAGGATCTGTAGTTGGAAAATATGGCCTTGGTGATCGAAACAAAGCCAGAGATTCTATGACAGAATTTTGGAAGACCAAGGACTTATTCATTGTAAATACCTTTTTTCAACAACATAGGCTGTGACTGTACACGTAGACCTCTTCAGGTAGAAAACACAGGTATCATATTGACTACATCTGTGTACAGAAACAATGGAAAAGCTCGATATCATTGGTCAGAACAAGTCCAGGGACTGACTGCAAAACAGACCATCAGTTGTTCATATGCAAGTTTAAGTTGAAGCTGAAGAAAATTAAAACAAGTTCACAAGAACCAAAACATGAACTTGAATATATCCCACCTGATTTTGGAGACAAGCACAAGAACAGATTTGGTGCATTGAACATGAATGAACAAGGCTAGAAAAATTGTGGGATCACATCAAGGACATCATACTTGAAGAAAGCAAAAGATCAATAAAAAGACAGAAAAGACCAAAATGGATGTCAGAAGAGACTGAAACTTGCTCTTGAATGTAGAGTAGCTAAAGCCAGTGGAAGAAATGATGAAGTGAAAGAGCCAAACAGGAGATTTCAAAAGGTGGCTGAAGAAGACAAACTTATTGTAAAGCATTATAATGAAATATGCAATGAACTGGAATTAGAAAACCAAAATGGAAGAACATGCACGGAATTTCTCAAGCTGAAAGAACTGAAGAAAAAATTCAAGCCTCAAATTTGACATTGGCAACAAGCAAGTTTCCGGGAATTGACAGAATACCAATTGAGATGTTTCAACAAATGGATGCAGTGCTGTAGGTGCTCACTTATCTATGCCAAGAAATTTGGAAGACAGCTACCCAGCCAACCAACAGGAAGAGATCCATATTTTTGCCCATTCCAAAGGAAGGTGATCAAACAGAATGCAGAAATTATCAAATGATATCATTAATATCACACAAAAGTAAAATTTTGCTGAAGATGATTCAAAAATGGCTGCAGCAGTACATCGACAGGGATGTTCCAGAAATTCAAGCCAGGTTCAGAAGAGGATATGTGACGAAGGATATCACTGCTGATGTTAGATGAACCCTGGCTGAAAGCACAGAATATCAGAAAGAAGTTTACTTGTGTTTTATTGAATATGCAAAAGCATTCAACTGTGTGGGTTATAACAAATTATGGATAGCCTTGCAAAGAATGGGAATTCCAGAACAGTTAATTGTACTCGTGCAATACCATAGACCAAGAGGCAGCCGTTTGAACAGAACAGGGGGATACCGGGCGGTTTAAAATCAGGAAGGGTGTGTGTTAGGGTTGTATTCTTTCACCCTACTTGTTCAATCTGTATGCTGAGCAGATAATTCGAGAAGCTAAACTATGTGAAGACGAACATGGCATCAGAATTGGAGGAAGTCTCATTAAGAACCTGTGATATGCAGATGACACAATTTTGCTTGCTGAAAGTGAAGAGTTCTTGAAGCACCTGCTAATGAAGATCAAAGACTACAGCCTTCAATATGAATTGTACCTCAACATAAAAGAAACAAAAATCCTCACAACTGGACCAATAAGCAACATCATGATAAATGGAGAAAGAATTGAAGTTGTCAAAGGTTCCATTTTACTTGGTTACAAGATCAACGCCCATGGAAGCAACAGTCAAGAAATCAAACGGCATACTGCATTAGGCAAATCTGCTGCAAAAGACCTGTTTAAAGTGTTGAAAAGCAAAGATGTCATCTTGAGGACTAAGATGTGCTTGACCCAAGCCATGATATTTTCGATTGTCTCATCTGCATGTGAAAGCTGAACAATGAATAAGGAAGACCAAAGAAGAATTGGTGGCTTTGAATTATGCTGTTGGCAAAGAATGTCGAATATACCATGGACTACCAGAAGAACTACCAAGCCTGTCTTGGAAGAAGTACAGCCAAAGTGCTCCTTGTCAGGGAGGATGGTAAGACTTCATCTCACATACTTTGGACATTGTTTTAGAGTGGGTTGTCTAGAGAAGCAAAACCAGAAAAGTGTATAAATATGTATAGAAAGTGTATATCTATATATAGAGAGAGAGAGATTTATATCACGGAAACAGCTCACATGATTGTAGGGGTTGGAGTGTCCCAAGTCCTTGGATCAGGATAGGGTCCTTTCACAATTCATGGAGCTGCAGAAGCTGGTGAACCCAAGATGAGCAGGTCAGAGAGCAGGGCTCCCGCTCACAGGTTGTGACTGTTGAGGAATCCTCAAGGCCGGCAGGCAAGACTGCAAAGTTTCTCCTTAGTCATGTAGCTGCAGGGGCTGGTGAACCCAAGATAGGCAGGCCAGGGACCAGGACTCTTGCTCACAGGCTGTAAAGATTGGGGAATCCCTAGATGGACAGGTAAGCTGCTAGCTCAAGTCCCAAGAACCAGAGGTCAGACAAGAGATAGCTGCTAGATCCAGAGCAAGTCAACAACTTTTGCAAGGGGAGCAGGAAGGAAGTAGGTGGTGGAAGCCGGAGAGATGAAGGCTGAGTGGGTGGTGAGCTGCCACAGGCCCCACCGCCACTGATACCACTCAGCAGATTACATCATGGGGGTGATCACATACTAAATTTTGACGTGGAAGTGATCACAACATTACACAACTGCCAAAACACTAAGAATCATGGGCCAGCCAAGTTGATACAGAATCTAAACCATCACAGACATGTTATCAGGAGGGACCAATCTCTAGAGAAGAACGTCGTGCTTGGCAAGGTAGAAGGTCAGCGAAAAGGAGGGTGATCCTTGAAAAGATGGATTGGCACAGTGGCTGCAATGATCGGCTCAAATATATCAATGATAGTGAGGATGGAGAAGGAATAGAAATGTAACCAACTTGTTCTCCTCAATCTCAGCTCCCCCTCCTCAGAGCAAGAAGTCTGCTGGGTTCTCTCTGGATTTCTCTTTCCCTGTGCCATGACCTGGAAATTTTGTGAAGGCCATAAGCTTGGGCCATGATAGGGTTCTCTTCTTTTGTTTCATGTCTCTTGGGGATCACCATTTTTGTATGTTTGATGCCCAGTGTTTTGAAAACCATTGTTCATACACTTTGTTTCATTGATTTCAGATGGGAAAATAAGTCTAGTCCTTATTTTTCCGTCTTTTTTGGAGGCAGAACTTCCCTCTAATTCCTTATTGTAATGTAATAAATGAATAAAATACAGAAAGTAGACTGCTCAAGTTGTCACAACTAGTAAGTGGTGAAGTTAGGATTTAAATCTAGATTTTCAGATTCTAGATCATTTGCTTTTTACTACTACTGTCTGCAGTTTATATGAATCATATTCCAGTCCTGGTCACATATGTCTCATTTTTTAAAAAGGGACATTTTTATCTTTTTATTTCTGATACAGATGTACTGAATACACACTTCTTTCCTCAGTATACAAAAGGCTGATAAACCTAGAAGTGACATATTACAAGTTCTTCCAGCCTATGATTCTTTCTAATTAATTCTATTTCTCATGGATTTCAGTAGCTGGCAGGTAATATTCTGTATTTGGCAGATGATAAAGTAATGTTTATTGCAAACCTTGAAGTGGGAAAAAAAAATACTGAAATAGTATTTTCTCCTTCCCCCTATCTGCCTCCATGCAGCTAGAGATTATAATTAATTTATGTAAAATACCTGGCAAACTACCTGGTACAGGGTAGGTGCCTAATAACTGTCACCTGACATTTGTATGAATGGCTGGTTTTAGGGGATAAAAATATTATTAAAAGGAGAGAATAAAAATGGATTTAGAGCAACAGAAAAAGGAAAGATGGAGGAGGAGGGAGAGGCATAGCACTAGGAATAATTTCCCATCCACTTAGAAATGAGAAGATCTCTTTCAGATCAAGGTTAAATTAGCAACTTACGCAAACGTGCTCAATAAGTATGGTCAACTGCCATCTCAACCAACCCTTTATTTTCAAAAGGTTTGAGAGTATCGAATCAAAACGTAAAATGCAAAACAGGCATCAACACGATTAAGGGGAGGAAGGAGAGGGAAGTTATATATTAAAGGTAGAAGTTTCAGGATAAGCGATAAATCTGTCTTGGAGGACAAATGGCTCCCGGAAGGTAGTCTTGTCCCATCTTTGGTGACTCCATGCTGAGTCTAGTGGATGAATTCTAATTTGCTTATTAGTGCTACAAATTCTAAAAATGTATTGCCTATCTAATTCATTGAAACTGAAATTGAGTATATACAATACTTCAAATATTTAATGAAACATTTGCACACTTAAATACCAGACAACTGTATGTGGGAAATATAATTTTCCTATTACTCATTTCTTTAAAAAAAAAAATGTCATCACCTCCCATGAAATTTTTCAGCGAAGATTTGTTCTTTTGCAATTTATTAGTAGTTTTGTTGTGAAGCCCACTGTAATGAGTTGATTTTTACCTACATCTTGTCCCCTTATGTTTTTTTTCTTTACCTTCTCAAACAAAAGAAAAATAATCATTACAGGTGATGAGTTGTTATCTGCAGCTCTCAGGGGACACAATTCCTTTGGCTATTGTAATCCTTTCATTGCAAGCTATAGCAATGTACATTTGAGAAAGAATTAAGTGTCCACTTCTGCAAGGTATCTCTGTGGCTGCAAAAATTATTCTGGAGAAATTAAATTTTTCCTCCTCATTCTTATCATTTAATAGCATGCTTTGAAGTGTCTACACCCTGAGGGGAGATATGCACTCTGTCCAATGGAGTTATTGCTAAGAGATGGCCCTCACAACCCTTTTTATCAAATCCACACTGACTCTTTTTCTAGACCCATTTTTTTTAATCATATATGTATTTAGCTCTGAATTGAAAAATAAATGGTATCCAGGGCTGAGTGACTTAGCAAACAAATGACACGTGGAAATTGCATAACCATCTACTCTCTTGAATTGTATCACAAAAATTGGGGTAATGAGATGGAGATGACAATTAACTTTTTCCAGTTATCATTTCTCTAATTCAACATTCTGTTGCTGAATGTTATAAAGAGCTCCATAAATCATTCAGGGATCAACGATTTAGCATCCTGACCAGAGTTTTAATGATCTTACTTTCTCTTTTTTAAATGAATTTCAATATTCCTTTAAACATGCTGTCCTCCATTCGAAAATGTTAGACTTGTGGGCTATGCCTCTCCTTTCTTCAAAAACACTGGGAAAAAATATATACAGCTTTTAGAAACCTGAGATCTTCCAAAATCTTCTTTATCTTTACCTAGATGGGAAGGACCACAGTCTAGGAACATGGCATTTAGGGTTAAGAGAAACTGGATTTGAACCTTAGCTCCTTCCTTCCTAGCTGCAGGGCATTAGGCAAATTTCGGAGTCTCTGGTTTCTTTCCCATATAACGGAATAATATTAACTATCCTTAACAGAGCTGTAAAAACAAAACCAAACCAAACCCAGTGCCGTCAAGTCAATTCCGACTCATAGCGACCCTACAGGACAGAGTAGAACTGCCCCACAGAGTTTCCAAGGAGCGCCTGGCGGATTCAAACTGCTGACCCTTTGGTTAGCAGCTATAGCACTTAAGCACTACACCACCAGGGTTTCCAACAGAGCTGTAGTGAAGGTTAAACTGAGTCCCTTGGTGGCGCAAATAGTTAAGTATGTGCCTACTGTTGAAAGGTTGGTGGATTGAACCCACTCAGCGGCACCTCTGAAGAAAGGCCTCGTAGTCTCCTTCTGAAAAGTCATAGCCATGACACTTCTAGTCTGCATGCTCATGAGTTAGAATCATCTCAAAGGCAACTGGTTTGGTTTAATGAGGCTCAAGGGGGTTAACGTACGTAAAGTGCCTCACAATAAAAATCAATTTCTTCCATTTTTGAATAAGATGAAATACTGTGAATCTGAATCTTATTAACTGCTGATGGTAGAGGAATCAGGGAAGATCTGTATTTACCTCCTAGGATTTATGGCTTGCATTGACATGGAGGTCGGTTTACTACTGTAAGGAACCTTGTCTTCTCTGAGAAGAATTTTTCCTAGAGACTTTCAAATTCATCTTAGTGTTTCTCAGTCCATCACAATCCTGAAGTCCACAAACTACCATTGGACATACAGAAAAAAATGGAGGGAAATCTTGACGGCTCCCCAGAGCCCAGCAGACCTTTGACTCTGCTAGCCTGTGCTTGTGGAACCCTCAGGTTGAACTCTAACCTCTAGATCTTTGAAATCCAAGCATGATGATCCTCAAGTGCTTACCAGTAAAAATAATTTTAGTTCATTACATCTTTTTTTTCCCCCAATTTTTTTTATTGTGGTAAATATAGAGGCAACAAAACATTTGTCATTTCAACAATCTTCACAAGTAGAATTCAGTAACATTACTTGTGTGTATCATGTTTTTCAATCATTACCCTTAACCATTACCAAATTTTTCCACCACCCTTAACAGAAGCTCAGTGTCCGCTAAACATTAAGCCCTCTTTTCCTCCCTCCCTCCCTCCGTGCCACCCCTGGAAAAAAAAAAAAAATTTTTTTATCTCTATACACTTTTTTTTTTTTTAATACACTTGCCTAATTTAGATATTTCTCATAAGTGGGATTGTACAACATTTGTCCTTTTGTGACTGACTTATTTCACTCAACATAATATTATCAAGGCTCTTTCATGTCATAGTATGTATCGGGACATCGTTTCTCTTTAGCATATAACATATTTAAAATATGCTGATTTTTAAAAGCATAGAAAATGACGGAATACTACCTAACTCATTCTATGAAGCCACCATATCCCTGATACCAAAACCAGGTAAAGACACCACGAAAAAAGAAAATTACAGATCTATACCCCTCATGAACATAGATGCAAAAATCCTCAACAAAATTCTAGCCAATAGAATTCAACAACATATCAAAAAAATAATCCACCACGATCAAGTGGGATTTATACCAGGTATGCAAGGCTGGTTTAATATTAGAAAAACCATTAATGCAATCCACCATATAAATAAAACAAAAGAAAAACCACATGACCTTAACAATTGATGCAGAAAAGGCATTTGACAAGTCCAACACCCACTCATGATAAAAACTCTCACCAAAATAGGAATTGAAGGAAAATTCCTCAACATAATAAAGGGCATCTGTACCCACCACACAAAGCCAACATCACTCTAAATGGAGAGAGCCTGAAAACATTTCCCTTGAGAACGGGAACCAGACAAGGATGCCCTTTATCACCACTCTTATTCGACATTGTGCTAGAGGTCCTAGCCAGAGCAATTAGGCTAGACAAAGAAATAAAGGGCATCCGGATTGGCAAGGAGGAAGTAAAATTATCTCTATGTGCAGATGACATGATCTTATACACAGAAAACCCTAAGGAATCCTCCAGAAAACTACTGAGACTAATAGAAGAGTTTGGCAGAGTCTCAGGTTATAAGATAAACATACAAAAATCACTTGGATTCCTCTACATCAACAAAAAGAACATCAAAGAGGAAATCACCAAATCAATACCATTCCCAGTAGCCTTCAAGAAGATAAAATACTTAGGAATAAATCTTACCAAAGATCTAAAAGACCTATACAAAGAAAACTACAAAGTACTAATGCAAGAAACTAAAAGGGACCTACATAATTGGGAAAACATGCCTTGCTCATGGATAGGAAGACTTAACATAGTAAAAATGTCTATTCTACCAAAAGCCATCTATACATACAATGCACTTCCGATCCAAATTCCAATGACATTTTTTAATGTGATGGAAAAACAAATCACCAACTTCATATGGAAGGGAAAGAAGCCCTGGATAAGTAAAGCATTACTGAAAAAGAAGAAGAAAGTAGGAGGCCTCACTCTACCTAATTTTAGAACATATTATACAGCCACAGTAGTCAAAACAGCCTGGTACTGGTACAACAACAGGCACATAGACCAATGGAACAGAATTGAGAACCCAGATATAAATCCATCCACATATGAGCAGCTGATATTTGACAAAGGCCCAGTGTCAGTTAATTGGGGAAAAGATAGTCTTTTTAACAAATGGTGCTGGCATAACTGGATATCCGTTTGCAAAAAAATGAAACAGGACCCATACCTCACACCATGCACAAAAACTAACTCCAAGTGGATCAAAGACCTAAACATAAAGACTAAAACGATAAAGATCATGGAAGAAAAAATAGGGACAACCTTAGGAGCCCTAATACAAGGCATAAACAGAATACAAAACATTACTAAAAATGACAAAGAGAAACCAGATAACTGGGAGCTCCTAAAAATCAAACACCTATGCTCATCTAAAGACTTCACCAAAAGAATAAAAAGACCACCTACAGATTGGGAAACAATATTCAGCTATGACATCTCAGACCAGCGCCTGATCTCTAAAATGTATATGATTCTGTTAAAACTCAACCACAAAACGACAAACAACCCAATCAAAAGTGGGCAAAGGATATGAACACGCACTTCACTAAAGAAAATATTCAGGCAGCTAACAGATACGTGAGAAAATGCTCTTGATCATTAGCCATTAGAGAAATGCAAATTAAAACTATGATGAGATTCCATCTCACTCCAACAAGGCTGGCATTAATCCAAAAAACACAAAATAATAAATGTTGGGGAGGCTGTGGAGAGATTGGAACTCTTATACACTGCTGATGGGAATGTCAAATGGTACAACCACTTTGGAAATCTATCTGGCATTTTCTTAAAAAGTTAGAAATAGAACTACCATACAACCCAGAAATCTCACTCCTTGGAATATACCCTAGAGAAATAAAAGCCTTTACACAAACAGATATATGCACACCCATGTTTATTGCAGCACTGTTTACAATAGCAAAAAGCTGGAAGCAACCAAGGTGTCCATCAACAGATGAATGGTTAAATAAATTATGGTATATTCACACAATGGAATACTACGCATCGATAAAGAACAGTGACGAATCTGTGAAACATTTCATAACATGGAGGAACCTGGAAGGCATTATGCTGAGTGAAATTAGTCAGATGCAAAAGGACAAATATTGTATAGGACCACTATTATAAGATCTTGAGAAACAGTATAAACTGAGAAGAACATATACTTTTGTGGTTATCGGAGGGGGGGAGGGAGGGCGGGTGGGAGAGGGTTATTTACTGATTAGTTAGTAGATAAGAACTACTTTAGGTGAAGGGAAGGACAAAACACAGGGAAGGTCAGCTCAACTGGACTGGACCAAAAGCAAAGAAGTTTCCAGGATAAACTGAATGCTTCAAAGGTCAGCAGAGCAAGGGCGGGGGTTTGGGGACTATGGCTTAAGGGGACTACTAAGTCAATCGACAAACTAATTCTATTATGAAAACATTCTGCATCCCACTTTGAAGTGTGGCGTCTGGGGTCTTAAATGCTAACAAGCAACCATCTAAGATGCATCAGTCGGTCTCAACCCACCTGGATCGAAGGAGAATGAAGAACACCAAGGTCACACGATAACTAAGAGCCTAAGAGACAGAAAGGGCCACATGAACCAGAGACTTACATCATCCTGAGACCAGAAGAACTAGATGGTGCCTGGCCACAACCTATGACTGCCCTGACAGGGAGCACAACAAAGAACCCCTGAGGGAGCAGGAGAACAGTGGGATGCAGACCCCAAATTCTCATAAAAAGACCAAACTTAATGGTCTGACTGAGACTAGAAGAATCATGGCGGTCATGGTCCCCAAACCTTCTGTTGGCCCAGGACAGGAACCATTCCAGAAGCCAACTCATCAGACATGGAAGGGACTGGACAATGGGTCGGAGAGAGATGCTGATGAAGAGAGAGCTACTTGTATCAGGTGGACATTTGAGACTGTGTTGGCATCTCCTGTCTGGAGGGGAGATGGGAGGGTAGAGAGGGTTAGAAACTGGCAAAAGGGTCACGAAAGGAGAGACTGGAAGGAGGGAGCGGGTTGACTCATTAGGGGGAGAGTAAGTGGGAGTATGGAGTAAGGTGTATATAAGCTTATATGTGACAGACTGACTTAACTTGTAAACTTTCACTTAAAGCACAATAAAAATTATTAAAAATATGCTTATTTGTAAATGATATGTATGCACTTCTATCCTAAAATACTACACATATTTTAAAGCATAGATTATCTATACACACACACACGTGTGTATGTGTGTGTGTGTAGATAGATGTATACATATATATGTTGTTGCTGTTGTTAGATGCCATCAAGTCTATCCTGACTCATAGCGACCCTATGTACAACAGAAAAAAACGCTGCAAGCCCTTCACCATCACAATCGTTGGTATGTTAGAGCTGATCATTGCAGCCACTAAGCCAATTCATCTTCTCAACGATCATCCTCTTTTTTGCTGAACTTCTGCTTTACCAAGCATGATGTCCTTCTCCAGGGACTGAACCCTGTTGATAACTTGTCCAAAGTATGTGAGGCCAAGTCTCACCATCCTTGCTTCTAAGGAGCATTCTGGCTGTACTTCCAAGGTAGATTTGCTTGTTCTTCTGGTAGTACATGGTATGTTCAATATTCCTTACCAACATCATAATTCAAATGCATCAATTCATCTTTGGTTTTCCTTATTCATTGTCCAATACCATGGCTTGGGTCAGGTGCACATTATATAGCAGTTGTTAGTTGCTGTTGAGTCAATTCTGACATGTGTATGTGTGTGTGTATATGTGTGTGTGTGTGTGTGTGTATATGGAAATCCTGGTGGCATAGTGATTAAGTGCTACTGCTGCTAACCAAGAGGTCGGCAGTTCAAATCCGCCAGGCGCTCCTTGGAAACTCTATGGGGCAGTTCTACTCTGTCCTATAGGGTCGCTATGAGTTGGAATTGACTTGAAGGCAGTGGGTTTGGTTTGGTTTATATATATATATATATATATATATATATATATATATATATATGTATACACACACACACAGGGTTGCTGTGAGTCAGAACCAACTCAATGGCAGCTAACAACATATACATATATGTTTATATATGTATATACATATATAAAACCCATTGTACATATATATTCTAATATATATGTGTAATTATCTTGCACATCCCTTGGTGTGAATTTCATTTGATGCCAAGTGTTTCTCCTTTTCAGACCTGGGTGATAGTAGGAAATGAATGAGGCAGAGAGCAGTGGATGGTAGAGATGAACGTTGCTTTGTGTGTCTATAAATTGGCCTTACTGATGGTGCGGTGGATTCTCCTGATTTCATTTTACAGGCAGCTGGGTCAAGCTTCTTTACTTTGCCAGCAAAGACTAGAGGAAATTGGACTTTTGGCTTAGTGCCAGCCAAGCCTTTTCTAGTTTTATGCTTTTGTAACCAAATATTACATCGTGTCCTTTGAGATTTACAAAATTGGCTTGAATCCCCACCCTGAGTTCTGTGGTTTTCTTTGCTAGAGATGCAATTTTTTTTTCAAGCTTCAATGAAAATGAGCAAGAGAAAACCACCATTTAAATTTCTTTGTAAATGTCTTACAAAAGTAATGTACACCTAAAATATGAAATAAAATGAAACAATACAAATTAAAAATGATTTTCTCCTCCTTTCTGACTCCCTAAAAACTCTCTTGATTCCCCTCAGAGAGAACCATTTTGGACCATTTTTAAAACTCTTCTAGTGCTTATTCTGTAATTCTAAATAATTATGTGAATTCTTCTATTTCCATTTATAAATTTTAATCTATTTGCTTTGCATTAAGAAAACTAATTTAGTGCTTTTCTACCACTTCCTTATTTATTTGTCATCTTTTTTATTTTTGTCAGTTTTGATTTAATTTTTAATTCTTTCATTGGTTACTTTTATGATATCAAATAATGTACTTATTCCCAGTTTTTAGTATTTTCTTGCTTTCCCTGTCCTCACCTTTCTTGAGTTACTTCAGTATTTGGCTGATGTACTTTCTAAAGTAGAATTTTCAGAATTTCAATTGGAATTCTTTCATTACAAAAAGGTGTTTATTTTTCCACTACACTTACATCATCAATAGTTGCACTGTGTACAGAATTCTTAGTTCAAACCAGTTTCTCTCCAAACTTGGGCAGCATTGTTATATGATCTTCTGACATCTGTTGTTACTGATGAAAAGTCTGATGCCATTCTGATTCGAATTACTTGCGAAATCACTTAATAGGCTTTTCCTCTTCGAAAACTTCTAGGCTCCTTTTTATTTTTCATCTTTTTTTTTTTTTTATTCCAGAAATGAATCTTTTTCATTTGTTCAGATATCATTGAGCCTTTCAGATAGAGACTTTTTAGTTTTAATTTGGCAAGATGAAATTTGTTGCTATGATTTCTGTGATGATGTCCATCACCTCCCAACTCCCCACACCAATTCCTTTTTTCTATTTCTGGAAATTTTACATGGATGTTATACTTCCTAGACTTACCCTTGATGATTTTTTTTTTTTAATAATTTTTCTCTCTATATATGTTCATGCTTTTGTTTTGTCGTTTCATAGTTTCTTCTCAACACATCAGCCAGAGTAAGCTTTGTTCAACATAAATCAAATTATGCCTTTCTTCTCATAAAACCCTGCAGCTGCTTCCTATTTCTACCAGAACAAAACCCAAGGTCCTTGAGGTGTCCTACAAAACCCTACATGATCGTTCCATGACCAGCCTCTTTGATTTCATCTTCCACTATTTTCTCCCTCACTCATTCCACTCCAGGCCAGGCATACTCCTGACTTAGGGATTTTTGCACTAGCTGTTCCCTTTGCCTAGAAAACGCTTTCTCAAGATGCTGTCTTGGCCCACTCCCTCATAACTTCACAGTCTTTTTTATATCTTAATTTCATGACGAAATTCCAGGGTGGTGCAAACAGTTAAGCACTGAACTACTAGCTGAAAGTTTAAGTGGTTTGAATTCACCCAAATCTACCTTAGAATACAGGCCTGATGATCTGCTTCTGAAGTGGCACAGCCTTGAAAACCCTACGGACTAGTTCTACTGTTTACACATGGGGTTTCCGTGAATTGGAATCAACTCGACAGCAACTAACAATGACAACAATTTCATGAGGGAGCTAACTCTGACAGTCCCATTTGCTTTCAATATCTGTCCTCCCTTCCAATATTCCCGATGTTCATTTCCATTTATCTAAAATACTCTGATTTTCACTTGCTTATTATGTTTTTGGAAACCCTGGTGGTATAGTGGTTAAGTGCTATGGCTGCTAATCAAAAGGTCGGCAGTTGAAATCCACCAGGTGCTCCTTGGAAACTCTATGGGGCAGTTCTACTCTGTCCTATAGGGTCGCTATGAGTCTGAATTGACTCGATGGCAGTGGGTTTTTATTATGTTTTTATTTATTGTCTGTCTTCTGTAAGAAAGGATTGTTTTATTTCCTGGTATAACCCAAACACCTAGAACAGGCTAGGCACATAACCCATTGCTGTTAAGTCGATTCCAACTCATAGCAACCCTATAGGACAGAGTAGAACTGCCCCACAGGGTTTCCAAGGAATGGTTGATGGATTCAAACTGCTGACCTTTTGGTTAGTAGCCAAACACTTAATAACTGTGCCAGCAGGGCTCCACATAGTAGGCATTTAATTAGTATTTATTGAATGAATAAGTTTATATCCTGGAAAACTAGATTATTGCTTTTTATTCCAGTTCTCCTATTAAATATTTTATTTCAGTAATTTTATTTTTAATTTACACTAACTCTTTTTCTCTAATTGCTCCTTCCTGTTCTTGTTTTATAGATGCAAACCTTCTTATATTGCTCTGAGAATACTAATTAGTGTATTTCTAAGTTCTTTTTTTCTTCCTGAACGTTCTTAAGATAAAAGGTGAGACCTCCAGGTTGGAAGGTTCTCAAAATATACAAAGGCACACAACAGTGGAAGTGGACATACCAACAATTGTGAAGACAGCACAGGATTGGGGAACATTACATTTTGTTGTACGTAGAGTTGCCATCAATCAATGTTGACTCAACAACAACTAACAATAACCACAAATTTCTTCTGCATTCAGCCATTTTCATGTTAAGTAATACGACAAGATATAATAATCAGCACTCTTGATTGTCAATGTCATAAAGAGAAGTCAAATTAGCTTAAGCAAATATGTTGTTTTTCCTGTAAGGTGCTGTTGAGTCAGTTCCAACTCACAGTGACCATATGTACAACAGAACAAACCCTGCCCAGTCCTGCACCATCCTCACAATAGTTGTTATACTTGAGACCATTGTTACAGCCACTGTGTCAATCCGACTCGTTGAAGGTCTTCCTCTTTTTCGCTGACCCTTTACTTTACCAAGCATGACGTCCTTCCCCAGGGACTGATCCCTCCTGATAATATCTCCAAAGTATGTGAGGTGTGGTCTCGTCATCCTTGCTTCCAAGGAGCATTCTGGTTGTACTTCTTCCTACACAGATTTGTTCGTTCTTTTGGCAGTTCACAGTATATTCTATATTCTTCAAGAACAACTCAATTCAAAGGCCTTAATTCTTCTTCAGTCTTCCTTATTAATCATCCAGCTTTCACATGTATATGGGGCGATTGAAAACACCTTGGCTTGGGTCAGGCGCACCTTAGTCTTTGCTTTTCTTCACTTTAAAGAGGTCTTTTGCAGCAGATTTGCCCAATGCAATGAGTCTTTTGATCTCTTGACTGCTTCTTCCATGGTATTGATTGTGGATGCAAGTAAAATGAAATCCTTCACAGATTCAATCTTTTCTCCATTTATCATGATGTGGCTTATTGGTCCAGTTGTGAGGATTTTTGTTTTCTTTATTTTGAGGTGCAGTCCATACTTCATCAGTAAGTGTTTCAAGTCCTCTTCACTTTCAGCAAGAAAAGTTGTGTCATCTGCATAATGCAGGTTGTTAATGAGCCTTCCTTCAATCCTGATGTCTCACTCGCCTTCATATAGTTCAGCTTCTCGTATTATTTGCTCAGCGTAAAGACTGAATAGGTATGGTGAAAGGATACAACCCTGATGCACACCTTACCTGACTTTAAACCACCCAGTATCCCCTCGTTCTGTCCGAAAAACTGCCCATTGATCTATGTACAGGTTCCTCATGAGCACAATTAAGTGTTCTGGAATTCCATTTCTTTACAATGTTATCCATAATTTGTTAGGATCCACATAGTTGAATGCCTTTGCATGGTCACTAAAACACAGGTAAATATCTTTCTGGTATTCTCTGCTTTCATCCAGGATTCATCTGATGTCAGCTATGATATCTCTGGTTCCAAGTCCTCTTTTGATTCCAGCTTGACTTTCTGGCAGTTCACTGTTGATATACTGCTGCAGCCGCTTTTGAATGATCTTCAGCAAAATTTTGCTCGCATGTGATGTTAATGATATTGTTCAATGATTTCTGCATTCAGTTATATCACCTTTCTTGGGAATAGGCATAAATATTGATCTCTTCCAGTTGGTTGGCCAGGTGGCTGTCTTCCAGATTTCTTGGCATAGATAAGTGAATACTTCCAGTGCTGCACCCATTTGTTGAAACATCTCAATCGCTGTTCTGTCAGTTCCTGAAGCTTTGTTTTTTTGCCAATGTCTTCAGTACAGCTTGGACTACTTCCTTCAGTACCATCGGTTCCTGATCATATGCTACCTCCTGAAAGGGTTGAATGTTGACCAATTCTTTTTGGTATAGTGACTAGGTATTCCTTCTATCTTCTTTTGATGCATCTTGTGTCATTTACTATTTTCCCTGTATAATCCTTCAATATTGCATCTCAAGGCTTGAATTTTTTTTCTTCAGTTCTTTCAGCTTAAGAAATGCTGAGCGTGTTCTTCCTTTTTGGTTTTCTACCTCCAGGTCTTTGCACACGTCGTTATAATACTTTGGCTTCTCAAGTAGCCCTTTGAAATCTTCTGTTCAGTTCTTTTACTTCATCATTTCTTCCTTTTTCTTTAGCTACTTGACATTCAGGAGCAAGTTTCAGAGTTTCTTCTGACATCCATTTTGGCCTTTTCTTTCTTTGCTATCTTTTTAATGACCTGTTGCTTTCTTCATGTATGATGTCATTCTACAACTAATCTGGTCTTTGGTCATTAGTATTCAATGTGTCAAATCTATTCTTGAGGTGGTCTCTAAATTCAGATGTAGTATACTCAAGGTGGCACTTTGGCTCTCGTGGACATGTTCTAATTTTCTTCAGTTTCAACTTGAACTTGCATAGGAGCAATTAATGTTCTGTTCTGCAGTTGGCCCCTGGCCTTGTTCTGACTGATGATACTGAGTTTTCCCTCACCTCTTTCCACAGATATAATGAATTTGATTCCTGTGTATTCCATGTGGTGAGGTTCTCATGTATACGTAGCCATTTATGTTGGTGAAAAAAGGTATTTGCAATGAAGAAGTCGTTGGACTTGCAAAATTCTATCATGCAATCTCCGGCATCATTTTTATCATCAAGGCCGTATTTTCCAACTACTGATCCTTCTTCTTTGTCTCCAACTTTCTCATTCCAACCACCAGTAATTATCAATGCATCCTGATTGCATGTTTGATCAATTTCAGACTGCAGAAGTTGATGAAAATCTTCAATTTCATCATCTTTGGCCTTAGTGGTTGGTGTGTAAATTTGAATAATAGTCATATTAATAATATAGATTTATTATTATTGTTTTGCTAATGTAATAGAAATTTCCATAAGTTTATCTTAATTTATAGCTGTATCTCACTTTCCATGTATTAGATAGACCCTCTCCCCATGGTGGGTAAGACGGCTAACAGCTAAGCCTCGGGTATCCATTCTGCCAGCTTACCAGCCCCAGAGGTACATGAGAATCTTTTCTGATAGTTCTGGTAGAGAAGTTTGAGTGAAGATTCTGATTGGCCTAAATTTGGTCACATGACTAACCTTCAGACATACATTATGGGCAGGTGGTAGATATTCTAAGATTTTCCAGATCTGAGTCTAGTGTCTGCAAGGGAGAAAGAAGCAAAAGTTGAGAAGCTCTACTAAACTACATGTATTAATTTCCCCAAAAGAAGAAGAGGTTTTTATTGCTCTAAGAAGGGAGAAGGCAAAAATTGTGCACCAGACATAATCTCCACATATTTTTAAGAGAACAATTAATTCTTATTTATTGACTAAACAAATTCAGCTACTATGTTAGAGAAAGATATGGGAGATAATTTATTTTTAGAGATAGTCAATTGAGTACAATCTGCCAAGTGTTTTATTAATTGCTTTTTAAACTGGTAGAAGGAGTACCTTCAAACTCCCAAGGGCAGAGTTATTTATGGCTCAATGGAATTATCAGGACTTTGTGACTTAATTTTTAAAGTGTATTATAAATACCTCTTGCTGAATAAGAGATTATCAAAACCAAACCCAGTGCCGTTGAGTCGATTCCGACTCATAGCGACCCTATAGGACAAAGTAGAACTGCCCCATAGAGTTTCCAAGGAGCACCTGGAGGACTCAAACTGCTGACCCTTTGGTTACCAGCTGTAGCACTTAACCACTATGCCACCAGGGTTTCCAAATAAGAGATTGGACACATATAATTAGATATTTTCGAGATTTTTCTTCTCATTTCTTAAACCCATGTTAGGCAACATTTTTCCTGGAGAAGAGTGATACCTAACAATCATTGATAATACCAAAAGGAATAAACACTGTAATTAATTCAAGTTAAAGGATAAGGAATAAAGCAAATAACATAATAACAACATAATACTTATACTACTAGTACTACTACTAATAATAGGAAACTCTGGTGCCATACTGGTTAAGAGCTATGGCTGCTAACCAAAAGGTCTGCAGTTTGAATCTAACAGGCGGTCCTTAGAAGCTCGATGGGGTAGTTGTACTCTGTCCTACAGGGTCACTATGAGGCAGAATTGACTCAACAGCAATGGGTGTGTGTGTTTTTAATAATAATAATAAATTTCATGTTGAATATTCTTAAATATTTAAAAATATTTTCATTTATATTATTGAAACACCTAGTACTCATCTTGTGAAATTATCAGAGCAGATATATTGAGCCCATTTACCAAACAAGAAAACTGAAGTTTGCTGAAGGTAAACATAGCATTTATGGAAACTGCCATTTGGCTTTTATCATACCATACTGTATTAGAGATTTTTGTTTATGCTTCTACCTCATCTGTTAGGATTATAAGCTACGTGAGTACCGATATCTTTTATTATTTATTTTTGTATTCCCAGATCTTGGCCAATGCCTGGCATATAGCAGATGAACAACATCAAAAAGTTTGCAAAGTAGATTTTAGTTGCCTGTGGTCACAAGCTAAGACACACATGGATGGGATGAAAATCAAGTTCTCATGCTTTTCAATACAGCATGTAACCTACTCACTAAAATGCAATCAATATGTCAATGAACACAATGGATGTTGAGTGGGTCTCGTGAGATGGCATCCAACAAAATATGAGTCAGGGGGCCCAGAAGGTAGCAGAAGATGCATTCAAACTGGGTAATTGAGGAGATTTAATAGAGGGACTGTTTATAAAAGTAAATGTGCAAAACAATGGATAGTGCAGGATTCTGGGCCTGCTAATAGCAGTAGGGAGTTGCTATCACATCTGGAACTGAAGAAATAAGAAGTGATTCTCATGGAGAGAGCTATAAAGGTAACTTGACAGGAGCTAAGGTCCTCAGTAGATGAAATCAGCTATGTTAAAGGGACCCAGCAGTGAGGGAGCCAAGAGAATAAGAACTTTACCCTCTTTTCTCCTTCCCATCTCAACGTGGTGTATCCCATGACTGAAACCAGCCAGAAAACAGACAACAAGGTACCCTGTTGATAAATCCATCTAGGTCAGAACTTGAGGGACAAGGGCAGAGAGTAAGGTGGAGAAGGATGAAGAGTAGATAGGAGGGGCCAATAGAAGACATTCAACATGGAGAGTTTGCTAGCCAAGCCTTAGATAAGACAAGTGAAAACTCACTTGACAGTTCAGCTTACGCTTGATTGGAGACTGAGGAAGCTGATGTATTTGGAAGGACTTGGTGTACTAACAGGGCTGCTGCAATCTTTGGAAGAGTAACTTGTTCTTGTCAAGAAGCATAAACAGATGGAGCCTATGGTTAAACTCACCACTTGTACTGTGTGCAGCTGTCAGTTGTAGCTACTACAGTCCTGGGTTCCAGAGGGTTGCCGGCTATAATTTGTATCCAAGATTTTCCAGAAAACAACTGGCATACTCTTTGTACAGTAAATACGGGCTCAGTCTATCCACACTGCTAGTATCAAAGGATACTCTTCATTAATTGAATCTGACAGTGAATTTACCCCTCCTTTTTCAGAGAACAAATTACTGATTCAAAGACTGTTCTGACTATGAACTCCAAACGACACACACAACAGAAGCCGATGAATCAGTTTGCTCTATTTCTTCATGAATAGATTCTTCTGTGTGATGTGTCAGAGTGTCCTAACTTGCAAAGTCTGAACACTGCTCACCCTGGTGAAGCCAGCAGTAGTCTCCCCTTTAACTTACTTGGCATGACTTTTCCTCTTGGGCCATAATGAGCTGAGCTGTATTGCTGTGCAACTTGTATACACAGAATATTAAGCAAATAACCTGAATAAGCCTCTTTCAAGTAAATGGTCAGACTCAAGTGTCTAGTATTGGTGTCTAAATAATAGATGAACCACCTGTGGGTCCATCACCTTGGTGAACTCATTAACCTTTTTGAACTTCGATGTTTCCATCTGTGAAGAGAGAAGTTTAATTTCCCTTCTTATATTCCTGGAGTTTTAAAATCTCTAAAGTCCCTTTGCGAGTGACTTATTCCACTCAGCATAATGTTTTCAAGGTTCATTCGTATCATAGCATTTATCAGGACTTCATTTCTCTGTATGGCTGAGTAATATTCCATTGTATGCATGTACCATGTTTTGTTTATCCATTCATCTGTTGATGGACACTTGGGTTCTTTGCCTCTTTTTGGCTACGGTAAATAACGCAGCAATGAACATTGGTGTACAAATATTTGTTTGGGTTCCTGCTTTCAAGTCTTTTGTGTCTATACCTAAAAGTGGAATTGCTGGATCACTTATTGATTTTAAGACTCAGATTTCCTATGTAAGAAATGGGGGCAATAAAAATATTTACCTTGTAAATTTTCTCTGGAACTAATTAAGAGAATAAACACTTAAAAAAATCAAATGTCATAAAAATGAGAGTTACTCCTGAGGTTAGTGTGGGTGATGAGTCGTAACAGCTGATACACCAGTTTATTTTCATGTTACATAAATAATGTTTTGTTACCCTTGACTAATATTAGACTCACCGTCCTAATCTGTGATAATGGAATTTTTCAGGATTTCTATAAAGAACATGTGAAGGTCATGACCTGAGTGACTTTGGCAAAATTGAAGTAAACCTCTGGATTTGAAAAGAGAAAGAACACTAAAGAGTTGTTTATTATTGTTTAAGTTTTTTTAAAGTTGAATAAGATTTTGGTTTAACAGAGATATCCATACTCACATCATGTACTTATTGTCACAAAAAATGCTATTACAAATCATCTCAAAACTCAGTGGCTTGAAACAATAGATATTTACTACTGCTTATGAGTATGGTATTGGCTGGACACACTCATGCGTCCTGTGGCCAGCTGTGGGTTGGGTAGAAAGCTCTGCTGACCTTGGGTGTACTGTCTGACATGTTTGGGGATGGGCTGGCTCTAAGATGGTCTAGGATAGGTTCAGATGGGATGACTAAGCTCTTCTCTATCGGTTTCTCACATTCTTCCAGCAAGCTAGCTGGGACTTCTTCTCATGCGGCTGGGCAGGGTTGAGGCTTAAGTTTGGAGCCAGCACATTGTCACCTTCACACCATTCTCCTGGACAGAGTTTCAAGGCGAGCCCAGAATTGAGAAGCAAGCAAAGAGACGCCACTGCTTGACGGGAGAGGCTGCAAGCTCACATTGCAATGGGGATGGACACAAAGAGAGGTGCAAAATTGGGGCCATTTTTATGTTCAATCTACCATACAATGCTACTTGGATTTCCTGATGAGCAATAGTCAAAGGCTTGTAAACATCTGTAAGGCTTCAAAAGTTTGGACATTGCCACCACAACAGTCAGCCTGTATTGGGCTAGCCAAATTTGTACTTAGAGGGATCTATAAGACAGGCCAACTATTTTTATGAATGCACAAGCTTGGCTGGCATACATTTCCTAATATTTGAAACATCCCGTTTGTCCTATTTAAGTGGTCAAATCAGATGCAGGAGCTAGGGAGTGTGCCATCCTTACAACAGGATTATTTTTAAGTTGCTATTTATTTTACATATTGGATTTAGTTTACAGAATAAACATGCCATTTTCTGAGAAGTCTTGGACCCCACTTATTTGCATTTTTAGATGAAGGAAATTTATCTTTATTTAATCATATTCGGAAATATAGGTCCTAATAAAAGGGTCATTTTTATAGCATATTTATTCATATCTTTAAATGTCAAAAAATGGTGGAGACGTATTTACATTTCTTTGGTTCTGAAGCTATAGATGATTTTTTTTTTCATTCAAACATGGAACTCGAGAGGAATTTACATCAGTGATACTAACATTACTCATTTCACCTTTGTTAATAAAAGTTTTTTGCTTGTATAAATACAGAATATAGAGAAAGTAGAATTAAGGAATATTTTTGGAAAAGTAATATCAAGTAATTACAATGTGGTTGTTTAAATCACTCAAAAAAATGAAAAATTATATAATTAAAAAACAGTGACTATAACCTTAGTGATAGTTTTAGATATTTTGGAATACAGCAAAGGCAACTACTTGACAAAGCCAATCCTAAGAGAAGCTCTGAAATTAGAAAAGATAGTGGTAACACATTTAGAGGGGCGGAAACTTTCTAACCAGTCATGAAGTGGGTAAATAATCTTACATGTTATGCTTATTGTAAGTAGCAGGAGAGGTATATGGGAAAACACTGTATTGTTTCAGCAGTTCATTGTCTAAAGTTCTAATTAGAATTCTTGCTACTCCAAATTTTCATTCTTTTTAACCTGTCGAATTGTTTTTGAACCCAAAGTCCTGTGTGTGTAGAGATTCTTGTTTGAGCGTTGAATTTAGGAATTCAGCTTTATTTACCCTGATTATGCATCATAATTTCTTATTCATTGAACTCATGTATTCATTTAAGTGGACTATTTATAACATTTTACATTTATTTTTTAATCTTACATTGGAGAATGCTGAGTTTTTTTGGTTTTGTTTTCTTTTTTATTGTCCTTTAAGTGAACGTTCACAATTCAGGTCAGCTTCTCATACAAAAACCCATACATACATTGTTATGTGACCCTATTTGCTCTTCCTACAATGTGACAGCACAATCCTTCTCTCCACCCTGTATTTCCTGTGTCTATTCGACCATCTCCTGTCTCCCTCTGCCTTATCATCTTGTCTCCAGGCAGAAGCTGCCCGCATAGTCTAGTGTCTAGAGCTAAGAAGCACACTTCTCACTAGTATCATTTTATGTCTTATAGTCTGGTCTAATCTTTTTCTAAAGAGTTGGCTTCAGGAATGGTTTTAGTTTTGGGCTAACAGAGAGTCCAAGGGCCGTGACCTCTGGGGTCCCTTCAGTCTCAGTCAGACCATTAAGTCTGGTTTTTTTACTAGAATTTGAGGTCTGCATCCCACTTTTCTCCTGCACCATCAGGGATTCTCTGTTGTGTTCCCTGTCAGGGCAGTCATTGGTGGTAGCCGGGCACCGTCTAGTTCTTCTGGTCTCAGGCCTGTAGAGTCTCTGGTTTATGTGGTCCTTTCTGTCTCTTGGGCTCATATTTTCCTTGTGTCTTTGTTGTTCTTCGTTCTCCTTTGCTCCAGGTGGGTTGAGACCAATTGATGCATCTTAGATGGCCACTTGCTAGCTTTTAAGATCCCAGATGCCACTCACAAAAGTAGGATGAGAATGCTGAGTTTTGAATTCAAATCCTGATTTCTATGGTACTAATTATATGACATTGGTAAGGGATAGTTCATCTGCCTAAGCCTCATTTTCCTCACCTTTGAACTGGGGATAACAATGCTGATTTTCTCATAGGTGTGTTGTAAGGGTATAGGGAGATAATGTGCATAAAGTAAGCCTTTAGTAAGCATTCTATAAATAACGTAAGCCACAGACCACACTTACTCAAATATCCTAACCCATGGAGGAATCATTGGTTATGAATATTAGCAAACTAGGAGAAAATGCTAAAATACTGATACTGAACTTACATCAATAAAATAGCCCAGTGTAATTACCCTACAGTGTAGTCACATTTAAGAAGCCTGGCTCATGCCCTTAGATCTTTCGATCAACTTTCTTCTTGTCCCACTCTTTAAAATGAACTGGCAGCCAAAGATCTTCAGATGTTTTTGAAAAGTGTCTGATGTGGAAGATGGAGACAAAACAAGCATAAGAAAACAAGCAGGTGGAAAAAAAGACAGGACTAGCTGTTAAAAGACATTAAAAACAAACAAACAAACAACAAAAGTGAAGTAATATTACAGAGAGAATTGGGGAGGACACCAGAATAGTATAAAAATGACCATTCAGAGAACAAAAGATAGCTCTTCACTATTAAAAACTTGAAACAAAAGGAAAATTGAAACACAAACATTGGGAGACGAAGTTAGAAAGTGCCACAGAAAGTAGAGTAAAAAGATAAAGACATGAAAGCTAGGAAAGAAAAGGTAAGAAAATCAGGGAAGCAAGCTAGGATGTTCCAACATCTAAAACACTAGGTGTTCCATAAAGAGAAAAAACCAGACAGAGGAAGTAATAATAAAATAATTCTAGAATACTTTCCAGAATTTTAAGACATGATTTTCTAAATTAAAAAAGCCCAATGAGTGCCCAGTATTGTGAATGAAAATAGGCCCAAACCAAAGTCCGAAATTTATATAGTCTCAGAACATCGAATACAAAGAGAAGCCCTAGGAAATTTCTACAGAAAAAACAGTTTTCATACGGAAGCTCAACAATCAGAATGGCATCAATTTTCTCAATAGCAACACAGGAAGATAAAAGACAATGGGAGAATGATTTCCAAATTCATATGGAGAATGATTTCTTAACTAGGATTCATGTTTTCTGCCAATCTATCAGTTCATCACAAAGGGCAGCATAAAACCACTACCAGACATTTCAGTGCATAAGTAATTTTTCTCCTTTGCACACTTTCTTAGGAAGCCATATAAAAATGGAATAGTAAAACAAGGGGGTTAAACAAAAATGAGGAAGTTACAAGATTAAGAAATGGGAGTTCCAGCACAGCAAGGAGGGAAAGGAAACTCACCCCAATATGGAAGGGAAATCTCCAGAAGACTGTGGTACAGCAGACCAGAAGGCAGCAAATCCAAACTGGAGAGGGCTAGAAGTCTCCAGGGAAGATCTCATCAAGAAGAAGAGATTGAGAGAATACTCAGTATATTTGCAGATATCACAAGATTTCAAAAACTGAAGCTGTATCTGTCTAAAATTAATGGTAAGTGCATAATAAGTAGACCAAATGATAGAGATCCATAGTTGTGCCCATTCTAAAGAAAAGTGATCCAATAGAATGTGGAAATTATTGAACAATACCGTTAATATCACATGCAAGCAAAAGTATGATGAAGATCATTCAAAAACAGTTGCAGCAGTACATTGACAGGAAACTGCCAGAAATTCAGGCCGGATTCAGAAGAGGATGTGGAAGGAGGGATATCATTGCTGATGTCAGATGGATCTTGGCTGAAAATACAGAACACCAGAAAGATGTTTACCTGTGTTTTATTGACTATGCAAAGACATTCGACTGTGTGAATCATAACAAATATGGATAACATTGTGAAGAATGGGAATTCCAGAACACAAATTGTGCTCATGATGAACCAGTACATAGACCAAGAGGCAGTCATTCTCACAGAACAAGGGAATACCCTGTGGTTTAAAGTCAAGAAAGGTGAGTGTTTTGACTTTAAGAGTAGAACTGCCCCACAGCTATTCCAAGGAGTGGCTGGTGGGTTCAAACTGCTGACCTTCTGGTTAGCAGCCAAGCTCTTAACCATTATGTCAACAGGGCTCCATTCAATCTGTATGCTAAGCAAATAATCCAAGAAGCTGGACTGTATGAAGAAGAAAATGCCATTGGGATTGTGGAAAACTAATTAACAACCTGTGATATGCGGATGAAACAACCTTGCTTGCTGAAAGTGTAGAGGCATTGAAGCACTTACTGATGAAGATCAAAGACTACAGCTTTCAGTATAGATTACACCTTGACATGAGGAAAACAAAAATCCTCACAACTAGACCAACAAGCAACATCATGATAAATGGAGAAAATACTGAATTTGTCAAGGATTTCATTTTACTTGGGTCCATAACCGACACCCATGGACCAGCAGTCAAGAAATCAAACAACATATTGCATTGGGCAAATAAGCTGCAAAAGACCTCTTTAAAGTGTTAAAAAGCATAGATGTCACCTTGAGGACTAAGGTGAGTCTGACCCAAGCCATGGTATTTTCAATCATGAAGTATTTTCATGGTATTTCCATATTCATGTGAAAGCTGGACGATGAATAAGGAAGACCAAAGGAGAAATGATGCATTTGAATTATGGTGTTGGTGAAGAATATTTACTATACTGTGGACTGACAAAAGAATGAACAAATCTGTCTTGGAAGAAGCACAGCCAAAACGCTCCTTAGAAGTGAGAATGGCAAAACTTACATCTTACGTACTCTGGACATGTTAACAGAAGGGACTGATCCCTGGAGAAGGACATCATGCTTGGTAAAGTAGAGGATCAGTGAAAAAGAGGAAGGCCCTCAAGGAGATGGGCTGACACAGTGTTTGCAATAATGGGCTCAAATATAGCAATACTGTGAGGATGGCAAAGGGCAGGGCAGTGCTTCTTTCTGTTGTATATAGGGTGGTTATGAGTTGGAACTGACTTCACAGTACCTAACAGCAACATATATATACTGTATCTATAAATACCATAAATATTAATACTATGTATACAAAGTAATACTATATATACACATGTATACACACTCACACACATATATATACACAGAGAGAGAGAGTGTTAGTCTCTGGGTAGCTCAAACAACTAAGTGCTATGATCTGAGCCCCTAGTGGTGCAAACAGTTAAGCACTGGGTTACTAACCAAAAGGGCGGTGGTTTGATCCTACCCAGAGGCACCTCGAAAGAAAGGCTTGGCTATCGACTTCTGAAAGTCCACAGCCATGAAAACCCTATGAAGCACAATCCTACTCTGCAGCAATGAGTTGTAATTAACTTGCAGACAATTAGTTTTATATATATAAAAACAAAACCCAGTGCTGTCGAGTCGATTCTGACTCATAGCGAC
Source organism: Elephas maximus indicus (assembly GCF_024166365.1). Classification (NCBI taxonomy): domain Eukaryota; kingdom Metazoa; phylum Chordata; class Mammalia; order Proboscidea; family Elephantidae; genus Elephas; species Elephas maximus. The sequence continues at coordinate 46,670,255 of NC_064843.1, forward strand.
CGTATAGGACAGAGTAGAACTGCTATACATAGTAATAACAAAGTAAACATGAAATTCCTAACTAACCAAAATCATGATAGACCTGTGATGGTATGTGACAGCAGGATTTGAAAGATGGGGAGAGAATGGTGGAAAAACAGCAAACTCTTCATCTTCCATATTGCTTGAGAAGTCAACAGGTAGAGAATAGAACGAATCAGCACCTCATAATATAAATATCTTATTTAAAGATATGGAGCTGAATGCCAAAAGAATCAGCTAAAAATATCTGAAAAAGGAGTCCCTGGGTGGTACAAATAATAAATGCTTTTGGCTGCTATGTAAAAGGTTGGAGGTTCAAGTTTCACCCAGAGGTGCCTTGGATTGAAAGGCCTGGTGATCTATTTCCTAAATAGAATCAGCCATTGAAAACCCTATGAAGCACAGTTCTACTTTGCAAAACATGGGGTTGCCGTAGTTCAAATCAACTCAAGCGCAACTGGTGTATCTGAAAATGGGGAACCTGGGAGGGGTTGGGCACAGGTTTCTACTTATTTATTAGGGATTTTGTAGATTTATATGACTGTTCAAGTCTTTGTACATTTGATGAAAATAATATCTAAATGTCAAAAAAAAAAAACCAAAACCAAGGTATATACGACATTACTCTTAGGGGTTAAGAATTTTGAAAATTGAAGACAAATATTTTTTAAATAAAGAGATTGGTGAGAACGTTTAAATATTAACACATTCACACACACACACACACAAATGTACGTACATAAGCACTCACACTATCAAGAAGCAACTACTTTCTAGATGTGAAACATATTTTTTCCTGCACGTACTGCAGTTCTTTGTCTAACTTTTATCTGAAGATTTTATCTCATATTTTAGAGAACTCAAACCTGTTAAGCAACTTTACAACAAGAAAGCCATGACCAATCTTCTCTTTCTGCCCCCTTCCACTGGAATAAGCTATGCAGTACAAATATAGGATACGACTTTACGACTAAAAACAAAATACGCTCCCAGTAATGGACGAAGATAACAACTGGTCTCAAAATTTATAAAAACTTTGATTAAATGAGAGACCAAAAGTTAAATACATACAAAGGGGCAAATAATTCTATAAATAGTTAGTTACACAAGAAAGATATTGAACTGGCAAATGTTGTCTTTTCTATATTTTTATAACAATAAAAAAATTAAACATTTAAAATAAAATGACAACAAAAGCAAAAAAGATTACAAATATGCATTAGGCAAACAAAATTAATGCAGGGATGGCAAAAAAGTTCAGACCTCAAAAATTGGCAACTTATAATCATGTTATGCTTTTTTTTAGGAATAACTTTGTACTATTGTGCTGTTGTTGTTAGGTGCCGTCGAGTCGGTTCCAACTCATAGCGGCCCTATGCACAACAGAACAAAACACTGCCTGGTCCTGAACCATCCTTACAATCATTGTTATGCTTGAGCTCATTGTTGCAGCCACTGTGTCAATCCACTTCATTGAGGGTCTTCCTCTTTTCCGCTGACCCTGTACTTTGCGAAGCATGATGTCCTTCTCCAGGGACTGATCCCTCCTGACAACATGTCCAAAGTATGTAAGACGCAGTCTCGCCATTGTTGCTTCTAATGAGCATTCTGGTTGTACTTCTTCCAAGACAGACTTGTTCGTTTTTTGGCAGTCTGTGGTATATTCAATATTCTTCGCCAACACCACAATTCAAAGGCATCAATTCTTCTTCGATCTTCCTTATTCATTGTCCCGCTTTCACATGCATATGATGCGATAGAAAAATACCATGGCTTGGGTCAGGCACACCTTAGTCTTCAAGGTGACGTCTTTGCTCTTCAACAATTTAAAGAGGTCCTTTGCAGCAGATTTACCCAATGCAATGCGTCTTTTGATTTCTTGACTACTGCTTCCATGGCTGTTGATTGTGGACCCAAGTAAAATGAAATCCTTGACAATGTCAATATTTTCTCCGTTAATCATGATGTTTCTCGTTGGTCCAGTTGTGAGAATTTTTGTTTTCTTTATGTTGAGGTGCAATCCATACTGAAGGCAGTGGTCTTCGATCTTCATCAGTAAGTGCTTCAAGTCCTCTGCACTTTCAGCAAGCAAGGTTGTGTCATCTGCATAACGCAGGTTGTTAATGAGTCTTCCTCCAATCCTGATGCCCCATTCTTCTTCATATAGTCCAGCTTCTCGGATTATTTGCTCCGCATACAGATTGAATAGGTATGGTGAAAGAATACAAACCTGACACGCACCTATCCTGACTTTAAACCAATCAGTATCCTCTTGTTCTGTCCGAACAATTTCCTCTTAACCTATGTGCAGGTTCCTCATGAGCACAATTAAGTGTTCTGGAATTCCCATTCTTTGCAATGTTATCCATAATTTGCTATGATCCAAACAGTCGAATGCCTTTGCACAGTCAATAAAACGCAGGTAAACATCCTTCTGGTATTCTCTGCTTTCAGCCAGGATCCATCTGACATCAGCAATGATATCGCTGGTCCCACATCCTCTTCTGAAACCGGCCTGAATTTTTGGCAGTTCTCTGTCAATATACTGCTACAGCTGGTTTTGAATGTTCTTCAGCAAAATTTTGCTTGCATGTGATATTAATGATACTGTTCTGTAATTTCCACATTCAGTTGGATCACCTTTCTTGGGAATTAGGCATAAATATGGATCTCTTCCAGTCAGTTGGCCAGGAAGCTGTCTTCCATATTTCTTGGCGTAGACGAGTGAGCACCTCCAGTGCTGCATCTGTTTGTTGAAACAACTCGATATTTCATCAGTTCCTGGAGCCTTGTTTTTCGCCAATGCCTTCAGAGCAGCTTGGACTTCTTCCTTCAGTACCATCGGTTCCTGATCATATGCTATCTCTTAAAATGGTTGAACATCGACTAATTCTTTTTGGTATAATGACTCTGTGTATTCCTTCCATCTTCTTTTGATACTTCCTGTGTCATTTAATATTTTCCCCACGGAATCCTTCACTATTGCAACTCAAGGCTTGAATTTTTCTTCAGTTCTTTCAGCTTGAGAAGCGCTGAGCCTGTTCTTCGCTTTTGGTTTTCCATCTCCAGCTCTTTGCACATGTCATTATAATACTTTGTCTTCTTGAGACGTCCTTTGAAATCTTCTCTTCAGTTCGTTTACTTCATCAATTCTCCCCTTTGGTTTAGCTGCTCAACGTTCGAGAGCAAATTTCAGAGTCTCCTCTGACATCCGTCTTGGTGTTTTCTTTCTTTCCTGTCTTTTCAATGACCTCTTGCTTTCCTCATATATGATGTCCTTGATGTCATTCCACAACTTGCCTGGTCTTCGGTCACTAGTGTTCAATGCTTCAAATCTATTCTTCAGATGGTCTCTAAGTTCAGGTGGGATGTACTCAAGGTCATATTTTGCTTCTCGTGGACTTGCTCTGATTTTCTTCAGTTTCAGCTTGAACTTGCATATGAGTTCCACAGTCGGCCCCGGCCTTGTTCTGACTGTTGACATTGAGCTTTTCCATCGTCTCTTTCCACAGATGTAGTCAATTTGATTTCTGTGTGTTCCATCTGGCAAGGTCCAAGTGTATAGTTGCTGTTTATGTTGGTGAAAGAAGGTATTTGCAATGAAGAAGTCGTTGGTCTTGCAAAATTCTCTCATTCCATCTCCCGCATTGTTTCTATCACCAAGGCCATATTTTCCAACTACTGGTCTTTCTTCTTTGTTTCCAACTTTCACATTCCAATCGCCAGTAATTATCAATGCATCTTGATTGCATGTTCAATCAATTTGAGACTGCAGCAGCTGATAAAAATCTTCTATTTCTCCATATTTGGCCCTAGTGGTTGGTGCATAAATTTGAATAATAGTCGTATTAACTGGTCTTCCTTGTAGGTGTATGGATATTATCCTATCACTGACAGTGTTGTACTTCAGAGTAGATCTTGAAAAGTTCTTTTTGACAATGAATGCAACACCATTCCTCTTCGAGTTGTCATTCCCAGCATAGTAGACTATATGATTGTCTGGTTCAAAATGGCCAGTACCAGTCCATTTCAGCTCATTAATGCCTAGGATATCAGTGTTTATGCATTCCATTTCCTTTTTGATGATTTCCAATTTTCCTAGATTCATACTTTGTACATTCCAGCTTCTGATTATTAATGGATGTTTGCAGCTGTTTCTTCTCATTTTGAGTCGTGCCACATCAGCAAATGAAGGTCCCGAAAGCTTTACTGCACCCAGATCATTAAGGTCGACTCTGCTTTGAAGAGGCAGCTCTTCTCCAGTCATCTTTTGAGTGCCTTCCAACCTGGGGGGCTCTTCTTCCAGCACTGTATCAGACAATGTTCCACTGCTATTCATAAGGTTTTCACTGGCTAATGCTTTTCAGAAGTAGACTGCCAGGTCCTTCTTCCTAGTCTGTCTTAGTCTGGAAGGTCAGCTGAAACCTGTCCTCCATGGGTGACCTTGCTGGTATCTGAATACCTGTGGCATAGCTTCCAGCATCACAGCAACATGCAAGCCCCCACAGTACGACAAACTGACAGGCATGTGGGGGAATCATTGTGCTATGAGGATACAAATGAACTCTCTCAATACTCAGGGATGAAAAAGAAGGATGGCTTTAGCACCAATTAATTTTCTTTTTTTTTTTTAGAAGTTAAAGAGTGTGTTAGCTTTCTCATGTGTTTCAATGTTAGTTTTCCACCCTGGCATATAAGAACATATTCTAATGTGGATGATTAGATGATCAGTATGATACCCATGCAGTCAACATGGTTTTAGTGCCTGTGATGGTTAAGATTATGTGTCAACTTGGCTTGGCCATGATTCTCTGTGTTTTGGCAGTTGTATAATGTTGTGATCACTTCCCTATTGAGATTTGATATGTGATCACCCCCATGATGGGATCTGTTGTGAGTAGCCAGTCAGTTGAAGTGGAGTTTCCTTGGGCTTGTGGCCTGCATCGAGTGTGCGTAGATGTTCAATCAGGGCTTGAGGGGCTTTTGCTCTTCAGGATCTTACAACTGGCTCCTGTTCATCTGACCGCTGGTTCTTGGGACTCGAGCTAGCAGCTCTACCTGCAGTCTTGCCTACCAATCTTGGGATTCATAAATCTTCACAGCTTGTGCACAACAACCCTGCTTTCTGGCCTGCCACTCTCAGGTTCGCCAGCCCCTGTGGCTATGTGAATCAGGAGAAGCCTCTATCCTGACCCATGGACTTGCAATGTTACAGCCTCTACAACCTTGTGAGTCATTTCCTTGATATAAATCTCTCTATATATATATCTATATGCCTTTACTGATTTTGCTTCCCTGGAGAAACCAGCCTAAGACAATGCCCATCTTCAAAAGTCCACCAAAATACAGACTGGTACTTCAACATATGGAGCTGAATTCAGCAACTCTGTAAAGCATGCGTATATAAGAAAATGTGGCTTAAGATACATACTAAGATACTAGAAAGTACTGTGGTTATTTCATGTATGTGTGGAACAAAGAACTTGGTTTGGCCTTTGCCATGGATTGAGTTGTGTCCCCTGTAAATATGTGTATCAATTTGGCTGGGCCATGATTCTCAGTATTGTGAGATTGTCCACCATTTTGTCATTTGATATGATTTTCATTTGTGTTGTAAATACAATCGCTATGATGTTAATGAGATGGATTAGTGGTAGTTATATTGATGAGATCTACAAGATTAGATTGTGTCTTAAGCCAATCTCTTTTGAGATATAAAAGACACGAGCAAGCAGAGAGACAGGGGACCTCGTACCGCCCAGAAAGTAGTGCCAGGAGCAGAGTGCACCCTTTGTACCTGGGATTCCTGCTCAGAGAAACTCCTAGTCCAGAGAAAGATAGATGACAAGGACATTCCTCCAGAGCCGACAGAGAGAGAAAGCCTTCCCTTGGAGCTGATGCCCTGAATTCAGACTTCTAGCCTACTAGACTGTGAGAGAATACATTTCTCTTTGTTAAAGCCATCTGCTGGTGGTACTTCTGTTATAGCAGCCCTAGATGACTAAGAAAGAATTTGTCTTCAGTTTCTGAAAATAACCCTTGGAATTCTATAGCCATCAAGGTGCCCCTTTGTTTTCTAAAGCAGCCAAGCTGCCCTTAAACATGTATAAATGACTGGCAACAGACTTCAGAAAGGGAGAGGGCATGATATAGTCAATCATGCATGTTCATTAAACCATGAATATGCATTAGGTCCCAATGACTAAGGGACCCTGAACCTTGACGTTGTCTCTTTTGGGGCTTCCTGGATGGTGAGAACCTCTCCTATGTAGGGGGAGAGGGTGGCACATCCCTGGGAACAATGGGGAGGCAGTAATTCTCCCAGACCTTTCTTGATGTGTCTCTTCAAGTGTATACTTTCCGGTTATAGTAAACGAGTAACTGCAAGTATAGGTAATAGTCTGTGTGAATTTTGTGAGCCATTATAGAGAATTAATCAACCCATAAGGGGAAATGGGACTCTGACTTAGCTCAGGATGGCTGATTTCTGAGAAACACCGTGAAGGCAGTTGATTTGTGAGGACCCAGCTCTGGGTAGCTGGGTGACAGAAAAAGCCTACATGGGCCATCAATGAAGGATAGAGTCCTTCTAGCTTGTGACTTAGCTCTGGGGGCTAGAGAGAGAGAGGGTTGGAGCAGTTGGTCTGAAGTACAGGAGTTGTGCAGACTCCTAAAACTATGGTACCCAGGTGGCTAAGGATGTTTTGACCTAACTCTGGGTGGCTAGGGTGAGAGAAGTGCCACGGAAGAAGTGGATGGCAGTGAGCTTCAAGAGATGGAGGAAGGTAAAACCTGGGTCCAATTCCAGGTGGAAATTGGATTTAGGGTGATCTTTGAGATGCAGTTAACGATAAAGGTAGAGTTTGTCTACCTTGCTCCTACAGCAGCACAGTTAGTGGTGTCACGATATGTAATAAAAGAGTTAGAGTCTCCTACATGCCAAGATGTGCCTTGATAGGTAAGTAATTAGTTCCTAAGGACGTCGGAACCAGGACTCTAGGATACTAGAGAATCACTTACTTGGCTATAGCACTAGTACGCTACATGGGTACTTCTCAAGTTCAGTGTTACGCCTTAATCCCCTGGGTATCTGGCTAAAATGTACCACTGAAGTGGGTCTGAGGTGGAGCCTAAGAGTCTGTATCTCTAACAGGCTCCCAAGCGATGCACAAACTGCTGGTCTGTGGCCCACACACTGAGTAGCAAGGTGCTAGGTGATACCGTAATTTTCACCTTTACTAGGTTACTAGGTTTCTTATGTTGGCATGAAAGGAAGAAAACTAACTATAGAGTTCAAAAGATTGCCTGGCACAGAGTAGGAACTCAATTAACAACCTTGGGGTGACTATGCTGTCCTTAGACAGTGCAGGTTGAAAAGAAACCCCAGAGAACAAGTCTTAGCCACATTTAATGAGAGCTAGGTAATTATGTATATATGCTTGGTACAGATATTATATTTCATTTATACAAATAATGCCAACGGGAAATATATTTTTAAAACAGCGTTTCTCAAATACTTATAGGAAGATTTATCTGCGTAGTTATAAGACAGACAACATCCCAAACATTATTTTATGGGGAACATACATTTTGCAAGATAATTTCTTTTGATCTTTATTGCAGGTTTTATTGTTGTCAAGCAGTGTCTTGGTTGCTGTGAGGTTTTTATCTATATGTATAAAACATAACCTGCTTCAGATCTGTTGTATTGTGTAGGCTTGCTTGTTTATAGTACACTGTAGATTTATAATCTACACTGTAGATTTAATTAAGTCTACATATTTCATACCAGAAGTCCCTCGGTGGCAAGGAAGTTTAAGCTCTCAACTACTAGCTCTAAGGTTGGCGTTTCAAACCCAGCCAGAGGCACCTCAGGAAACAGGCTTGGCGATCTGCTTCTGCAAGGTCACAGCCTTGAAAATCCTATGAAGCAATTCTACTGTGCACACATGGGTTGCTATGAGTTGGAATCAGCTTGATGATGGCAACAAACAACATTCCATACCACAGAGAAACAAAGAAATACTAGTCTAATGAGGTAATATATGCTCATTTATTTTAAGTGAGGAAGTTCAAACAATTTTGAACTGTTTTCTTCCTGTAAAACAGGGAAAGCAAACTATAGCCCCTTGGCCAAATCTGGCTTGCCATCTGTTTTTGTAAATAAAGTTTAATTGGAACGTAGGCACAACTATCCATTTACATATTGCCTATAGCCATTTTCACTCTACAAGGGTGGAGTTGAGTAGTTGCAACGAAGACCATATAGCCTGCAAAGCCTAAAATATTAACTCTCTGGTCTTTACAGAAAAAGTTTGCCCATCCCTGCCATATGACTAAATAATGTTTTCTTCTTAATAAGTTAATTTGAAAAGGTAACAGGAGATGATAGCATTATAATCTTCACTTGGTAAGATCTGAATTATACTGTAGGATATTTGCAATTTTATCTTGCACCCCCTGCCCCCCCCACACCCCGCCTTAGGAAGATGCAGTGGTGATATTGTTCAAACAGTAGTATAGAATTTGTTAGGGGGCAGGTTCTCTCCATTGTCGTTGTTTGCAGCTCAATTTTTCTTTTTTTAACTACCACCCCAAAACAAAAGTGACTACTTCCTTTCAAGGCATTTCCTTTTATTTTTTCTCTTTAGTCAAGAAAATCAAGAAAAAGGATGTTTTGTGCATTTTCACACCGATGGTTTGAGTTTTATGTTTTTTTACTGTGATTTTAAGTAAACCATTTTCCAAGTTCTTTTTCTTTTTCAATTTGTAACATAATCAGTGCCATCTGTTGCTTGGCTTAGCTGTTCTTTCCTGCTCTTTGTACATGTTTGCATATGTGAATCTGATATTTAACATGTACCAATGGAGGTAATATATAGTAGGGAAGTACATATATGTTTATAAAATTTACCCAACATACATACGTACAAATTGATTCAAATTTTGATTTGCCTTAAAGTTCTAACCTGGCACCTTTTTTTGTGAGTGTAAAATCCTTGCTCAACTTTCTTCTTCTTCTATATGATTCTCTCTGGCATTACAAAACTGGATCAACAATGAAGTGCTGTTTTTATTTATTTTGGTCTTCAAAATTTGAGGGAAACTGGCATATAATTCCTTTCTTTGAGTCATGCTATTTAGTTAGAGGAAACCCTGGTGGCATAGTGGGTAAGTGCTACAGCTGCCCACCAAAACATCAGCAGTTCGAACCCACCAGCCACCACTTGGAAACTCTATGGGGCAGTGATTCTCTGTCCTATAGGGTCGCTATGAGTCGGAATTGGCTTGACGGCAATGGGTTGGTTTTTTTGGGTTTATTTAGTTAGATGAAGAATGAAGGTGTTCAAAGTCTTGTTCTCTTAATCCCCTAGCGTATTATAATGTCAACGTGGACATAAAAGACAGTATTCAAGTGCGTGTGAGCGAAGCTACATACTCCTGTTGCAATGGAATAGATTCCGCCTCACAGCAATCCTACAGGACAGAGTAGAATTGCCCCATAGGGTTTCCAAGGCTGTAAATCTTTAGGATGCAGACTGCCACATCTTTCTACTGTGTAACAGCATGACTGGTGGGTTGCAACTGCCGACTTTTTGGTTAGCAGCTGAGCTTTTCACCACTGTGCCACCAGAGCTCCTTGGAACCTGCTTAGTAAGTGTAAATTGTCATAGATTGACATACACAGCAAATCTGTGTCTAATGATATAGCTGCTGCAGTAGCATTGAGACTAATTTTTAATAAAATCAATCGCTGTGCTAGCTCCCTCATCACCTCCCCACACAAATATCTTGAGTACAATTCTTCTCCATAAAAAAAAAAACACGTCTATACTGATCCTGGGGAGGCCAGAGCAAAAAAAAAAAAAAAATTTTTTTCCCCAAATTTTGGTGGAATGACTGAGAACCAGCAATTTCTTCAGGTATAGAAACTCTGGGGAAATTCATGGGAAAAGTAAAAGACATTTTTCCTAACCTGCTGGCATAGAGCATCCAAAGGCAATTAGAAAACTGCTGTGGAACAAAAAGGTAGCACTAGATGCCACCCAAGTATTTGGTGTTTGCTTCTGTATTAGATAGGGTTTACTTTGTTTGCATAAAGCTGAAGAACTCCGAATTAAAGAGGTTTAAAGAAGATAGAAAATGATTGTTGGGACAGAGAAGGAGTGAAGGAGGGAGGGAGGAGAGAAGAAAGGAGGGAGGTTATAAGGGAGATACGGAAAGGAGGGAAAGAAGGGAAGGAGAGGAAGTGGGAGGGTGGAAAAAGAAAGAAGGAGAGAAGGAGATAGGGAGGGAGAGAAGGAGGAAGGGAGTTGAGAAAGAGGAAGAGAGGGAGGAATTCATTTGTTCATTCATTTACTCATTCAATTAAAAATATAAAAATCTATGGGGTTCAAGTCAACGTATGGAACACTTTGGAGACAACTCAAAAATTAATTGGGGCAATGACTTGGTACAAAGACAGGACACCTGGATTATCTGGGCCTCTCCATCCTCTCAGACAAAACCTGCCTTCAGGAAAGCAGTGAATATTGGTCACTTATTTAAAAAAAGAAAGAAAATTATTGTTTCCTTCATTTAAAATGTCGGTGGTCCAGGTGATCTAGTGGTTGGGAGACCCAATCTTTCTGCTCTATGAGCCTAGCTCCTGCTTCCAATCTCAAGGTCGTCTCTTGGCTGGAGCTTCAGCCATCACTCCGGTCTGCATTCCCAGCAGCAGGAAGGAAGAGGCGGGGTGATGAACACAGCACATTGCTACTGCAAATTAAATTGGAGTCCTGCTACTAGGGGATACAATGAGAATGGATACTGGAGAGGCAACTAGAATTCTCTAACAAAGCCTCTTTGAAAATCACCTTTTTTTTCCCCCATCTCCTTTGTATATTTTAAAGAATGATATGAATGGTTATAACCATTAATACAGTCAAAATATTTGCTTTTAAAACTGTAAGGTAAAAACACACACACACAAAAACGTTGCCATCAAGTCGGTTCCAACTCGCAGAGACTCGATAGGACAGAGTAGAACTGCCCCATAGAGTTTCCAAGGAGGTGTTGTTCGATTCCAATGGCCGACCTTCCGGTTAGCAGCCAAACTCTTAACCACTACACTACTAGAATTTCCAAACTATAAGGTGGGGCAACCATAATGCAATGAGAGAATGCCAGAAAGGGAAGAAGCCCTGAACTGCCCTGGAAAAATGGAGAAGAATGGTTGTCTCTATTTCATACCAGTAATGGTGATGGAAATCTGTGTATAAGAAGGGAAGGGGCAGAGAGAGAGAATTTAACTTTGGTTTAATTTGGAAAAGGATCATTACCTCCAACCAACCAATAGATAAAAGGATTTTTTTTTTTAAGTGAATCCATTCACAGTGTTTAAAAGCTTCAAAATAGGAAGGAATTCCTCTTAAATTCTGTCACCTACAACCATAGATACCACTAGAGAGCCAAAGCTTTGTGGTTTTATTTAAAGCGATAGAGAATTAGAGGCGTGTTGACGTTTATTTTATTAGAACAAGGAAGAGACATGCCTTGAAGATAAACTGACTCATGAAGATTCTTCTAGCTTGGCACTTGTGTGGTCTCTATCACTGTGTCTGAGGTTCCCGAGATGGCGGAGAGGGGCCAGGAGAGGTGGAGGAGAGGGGAAGCCGAAGGGGTTTTCTCTAAATACTCCTTATCAGTCCTGAGTCCTTGTTTCTGTGGTCTTCACTCCCAAACACCTGCATTTTCTGTGAAATCCAGATTTCGCTAAGAGTATCTCTCCTTAAACATTTTTGGGTCTGAGTTTCCATATTCTTTCTTTCAAAAGTATGTTTAAAGCCAGAAGCCAAATTTCAGTAAAAGCCTTTGCCTTAAATGAAGTGTAAAGTAGAGCTTACATGAATATAAGGTCATTTCTCTTATTTTTCAAGAAAAAAATCATTTTTGTAACATAACTAAAGCATTCTGAAAGCTTTCTTTTTTCTCTTGTGTGATAGAATTTAGAGAAATGTATTGGGCTTTTAAGGAAAGGTTCAAATGAGAGCCTCTGGGAGGGAAAAGCACGGCTATTTTCCATGTGCCGGAGATAACGTTAAGTTGTCTTCTTCTGATTCTCTGCCTGTCTCAGTGTTTTTCTTGATAGTAGATCTCACTGAGTCAGAACTTGGCAATTTACCCAGGATGCATTTCCTTATTTGCCACCTAAGATGCATAACCCTTATGTCTTATATTGATGTGAAATGCAATGAGAATAATGATGCTAACAACATTTATTTCTTAGTTCAAATACTATAAAATTGTGTTTCTTGTTCACATAACTGGGTTGGGCAAGTGAACAGGCCACCAGGGTAACCTTCCTCCATGCAATCATTCTTCCTCCTTCAGCACATCACCCAAGGTCACTGTCAGGGTCATCTCTATCCTAGCCAGCCAGGCAGGGAAACAGTATGGAGCTGCACGTGTGATTGAGTTTCACGTGCCAAAGACTATTTAATGCAACCCAGATGTGGTTATCATAAAGCTGATTCTGGGCCGTATCTCTCAGTTATTTCCTTTAAAACAGTGTTAGAAGAACCCTGACGCTTAGATGCAATTAGAACTCATTTTTTTCGTGATGGAAAAGAGCTCTTCAAATCTAGAAGGTTAGAGATGAAAATGGATATGATTAAAGTTTATAGAATCAGTTTAGGCGAAAAGAAGTTGACTAAATCATGGGCCACAGAATTTAGGATGCTGTTTTTGAAGACGGGTATAGTTATTTTAAGACACATACAGGCAATCTTATATAATTTTAGAATAATCGTAAACGCATTAGCTACTATTGAGTAACACTAACTGTGTGACGGGGACATACATACATAATTTCGTTTGATTTTTACAGTAACTTCTCGAGATAGCATCGTGTAGTGGTTAGGTATGCTGGCTCTAGGGCTGAAAACCTGGGTTTGAATCCTGGTTCTGCCACTCACTAGCTGGAAAACCTTCAAAAAGAGACTTAACGCTTCCTCGCTTCAGTTTCAACTGTAAAATGGAGATAATAATAGTAACACACTTCATGGGGTTAATGTGAAGATTAATTAATTAAAACATGTAGAACATTTAAGACAGTGTTTCGCACATGCTTTTGTCATCACTATTATTTCTCCATTTACTTGTTATGCACGAGGTTTTATTTCAGAAGGGTTAAAAACTTTCCCAAGGCCATACAGCTAATAATTGGTAGAACCGGCTGTTAAAACTTCTGTCTGTTTAAATCAAAACATCTGCCTTTCCCACTGGGGCAGGCCTCGAGTGAATTATGAACTAACAAGAGACTGGGCTACATACCACAATCTAATTTCTAGGGGATTTGAGAATACTTGTATTATATTGTGGTTAAAAGTATGGGTAAACTACTCAGATCTGAGTTGTAAATTCTACAGGTGCCAAGCCTGGTAATTAAGAGTCGAGGCTCTAAAGTCAGAATTCCTAGGTCACAATTCCAGTCTCAAATTACATGAACTTAAGCAGGTTAATTCAGTTCTCTAAGCCTCAGTATCACAAACAGTAAGATAGAGTAGTCCCCCACTTACGACGACATATTTGACTCATGACAAACTGCACTTACAACCACCTGTTTTAGTTTTTTTTTGGTACATTTTATCATTAGTAATATGTTTTACATACAATGTTGCAGCATGTAATTTTCTGATGTTATTCTCAGGTGTTCACTTGCAGATGTTCAATTTTATGATTTACTGTTTAAAACACTGCCATAGAGATTTAGTTTCCTAAAGCAAATCAGGAAACCTGGGTGGCTTAGTGGTTAAGTGCAATGGCTGCTAACCAAGAGGTCGGCAGTTCGAATCTACCAGGCGCTTCTCGGAAACTCTATCGGGCAGTCCTACTCTGTCCTATATTGTTGCCATGAGTCGGAGTCGACTCGATGGCAGTAGGTTTGGTTTTTTGGAAAGTAAATCAGGGGCTTCAGTTGCTTGAAAACACGGACCCAAATGCTGATCACTTTCCTGAAGCCAACAGGCAAATCCAGGAAGCAGTGATGTGTTACCGGGAAATACATGAAGGCAAAAAGAAAAGGTCCATACAGATAACTCTCACTAATTTTCTGACTAGTCATGCCATTCCCATTTCCAGGGATAATCCAGATGGTCCAGAACCTTCCACAAGTAAAATTATTACTGCAACTGACAAAATGCCAGAGCCGTACAACTCTTCATCACTGGAGTAAATGTTTATGATTTGTGTGTTTTTTTATGTATGTATGTATTAAAATGTATCTTTAAGTTTACATGTAATGTTTCCAACCCCCAAAGACAAGTAAAGCTTGAATTTATAAAGATATTGTTAATAAAAGGTAATATTAATGAAAAAGAGGTATTCAAGTTAAGTCAGAGCCTACCCAGGACGGAGTTGCTGGAATGGAACCCTGTCCTAAGTCAGGAACTATCCAAGATAATATTGTCCACAGGATCAGTTGAGAGTAACAATAAGACTTACACCGTAAGGGCATGTATCACAGCACTCATTTGGAAGTCTCGGAATGAATGGTTCAGAGGGTTAATGATCTAGTGAAAGAGTTCTTGGCACCTTTCTACTCTGCTGTTGAATAGCAAGGGTAATGCCAATGGTCAAGATATAGCTACGAAGGCAACGTAAATGACTTCTTCACACACCCATTTATACAACAGTAAAAATAAAAAAAAAAAGGAAGAGAAATGTTTCCCTGAAGGCCCACCCGCCTCAACCATTGGCCACATCTGGGCCTCTTATCCATCCTCTAAGCCAACCACAGAAAAAGCAGAATGGAATTATTATAATTGGTTTAGACTAGCTATGTTCTTCCCTGGGAAGAGGAAGGGCTGCCTTCCCTAAACATGTTGCCACCTGAGCCAAATCAGAATTTGCTTACAAGGAAAAAAAAAAAACAGAAAGTATGGACAGTGGCAGGGGTGTTGTCGAATAGCAAGGGCTATGCTATTAAATGCCTGGGAAGTGCTAAGCTTAGTGCCCTGGTTTATAGAGAGTGCTCAATAAAGGTTAGCTTCACCAGCTCTCTGAGGCTGACATCCCAGAGGGCAATTCTGTGCTCTCACAAAAAAACAGACCTTCCTATTGTTTCAAAAACAGAACAGAACACTGAACTTGATGGATCAGAGGCCTGGCTCACAGAGTTTCACATGTTCTTTGGGTCCCTTTGCATGGCAAAAATCCCCACATTTAAAAGATTTTCCTATCTAGTGTTGTTGCAAAACCTGCGGAAAATGAGGATGTTGAAGCAAGCTGTTTCAAGCCTCATCCTACGTGTAGAAAGGGTTTATCCTCCAGCCTTCTTGTATCAAACTGTACCATTTTGCTGGCAGAAGAAGCACCGGAAGGCCATGTTTGTCTCGAAGACAAAACGTGACCAACTGTTCGGAATGCTGCAGCTTTATTCCCCTTCTTACATACACAACAATAGCAACAGCTGGGCAGGATCAAGAAGGTTAGATGAATGACTCAGCCAGCTGTTGTCACAATAATGGTGCCCCTAACTCAGTGGCACGTGACAATGAGCATTTATTGCCTTGCTGTTGAGTCTGCAGGTTGGCTGGCTTCAGACAGATCTAGGATGGATTCTGTTGGGCTTGCCTCAGCTGGGCCCAGGTCTGCCCCATATAAGGAGAGAGTGGTGGCTCAGTGGTAGGATTCTTGCCTTCTATGCGGGAGACCTGGGTTTGATTCCTGGCCAGTGTACCTTATATGCAGTCACCACCTGTCAGTGAGGCTTGCATGTTGCTATGATGCAGAACAGGTTTAGTGGAACTTCCAGACTTAAGATGAACTAGGAAGAAAGGCCTGGTGATCTACTTTGGAAAATCAGCCAATGAAAACCCTGTGGATCACAAGGGTCAGATCTGCAACTGATCATGGGGAAGGTGCAGGACCATTCTCTAGGGTATAAGGTCGCTATGAGTCCAGGCAGCTCGTGGGCAGCTGATAACAAGCCAGACCTCACAATCACGTCAAACCTTTGTTCCTATCATGCCACTGGCCAGATAAGTCGCATAGTCCAGTGTCACTGTAGTGGCTGAATACACAGAGTGTCTAGTTGGAAACTGTGAGCTCACATGGTAAACTATGTGGATATAAAACCAAAATAAATAAACGATTGCTGTCAAGTGGATTCCGATTCATAGCAACCCTATAGGATAGAGAACTGCCCCACAGAGCTTCCAAAGAGCACCTGGTGGATTCAAAGTGCCGACCTTTTGGTTAGCAGTCACAGCACTTAACCACTACTCCACCAGGAGTTCCATTTGGCAAAGATGGAGAACCACAGCACAATAAAAAAAAAGAAAGAAAGAATGAAGACCCATAAATCAGTCAGTCACAATGAGCAGGCTCAGTCTCCCTTCTCATATATCTTAGAATCCATTTCCAACCTTCCAAATTCCTGAGGGCACAGTTTTGGTCTTTCTTGCCTTCCTAAGCCACTCTGGGGGTTAAAACCTACTGCAACCAATAATCTTTATCATGAGTAACAGAGAAATTGTGATAACAAGGAAAAAAGAAAGAGAGAAAAAACAGAAGAAGTCTGGGAAGAATCATTTATAAGGGTAACTAAGAAGGCCCCGGAGACTTCTGAGCTCTGGAAGCAGAACTTTGCTGTCATACTCTAACAAAAATCACTGCAGAAACAAGATGGTACTTTCCATGAGGTAATTAGCAAGCCAAGGCAGGCTGCTAGTTTGAGAGATTATGGACACCATACACAGGTTTCAGTTGAAGGTTATGTGATTAAATAAAACAAGTCATTCTTTAAAGAGATTCTTCGTAGCAAGAGTCTTACAAAGACAAGGGAAGAAACGTAAAAGACAGCTGGGTGCGGGGAGGGTCAAAGGTATTGTTTGTCTTGTTCACCAGGTTATCCACAGTGAATATACTTCTTCTAATATAGCTGCTGATCTAAAAATATTTTTTGAATGTGTTGAAATATTTAATTGCAGATTTTCATTGGATTTTGGGAATTTTTTTTTAAATTTATTTATTGTGCTTAAGTGAAAGTTCAGAAATCAAGTCAGTCTCTCCTACAAAAAGTTACACACACCTTGCTATGTACTCCTAGCTCCTCTGCCCCTAAATAGACGGCATGCTCCTCCTCTATACCCTGTATTCCCCTGTCCATTCAACCAGCTCCTATCCTACTCTGCCTTCTCATCTCACCTCCAGACAGGAGTTGCCCATACGTTCTCATGTGTCTAGCTGAGCCAAGAAGCTCACTGATTTTGGGAATCTTTTGACTAAGTTTACAAATATTGGGCCTTGGAAGCTCTGGAGGCAGAGGACAGGAAGAACAAAGATTTAAAGAACAACAACAACAAAAGTTTCTCTTTTGTTTTCTTCATGTTTTGTTTCTTTTCTTTTAATCAACGTTATTGAGGTATAATTTACATACAATAAAATGCACTCATTTTAAGCGCACAGTTCTATAAGTTTTGTCAAACGTAACAACACATCCAACCATCACTATGATAATGATATAGAACGTCTCCATCACCACAAAAAGTTTCCCAGTGCCCCTTTTCCAGTCAATTTCTGCCCACTCCTTGCCACAGGCAACCACTGATCTGCCTTCTGTCAACATAGATTAGTTTGCCAATTTTAGAATTTCATATAAATGGAATCATCACTACGCAGCTGATTGTGTCTGCCTTCTTTCACTCAGCTTAGAGTCAGTATGATTCATCCGCATCCCGTGTATCAGAAGTCCGTTCTTTATGTTGCTAAAAAGTATTAAATTGTATACAACAATTTGTTTATTAATTTATCTGTTGATTCACACACGGATATTTCTAATTTGTGGCTACTTTGAAGAAACCTATGAACATCCTGTACAAGTCTTTGTGGAAGTATGTTTTCATTTCTTTTGGCCAAATACCTAGGAGTGGAATTTCTGGGCTATATGATAAGCAAATATTTTAGCTTTATAAGATACTGTTCTCCAAAGTGGCTGTACCATTTTATACCCCCTCCAGCAGTGGATCAGAGTTCCACTTGCTTCATATCCTCTTCAACAGCTGGTATTATCAGGCTTTTCGATTCTAGCCGTTCTGGTGGTGGTGGTGTGTGTGTGTGTGTTAGAAATATTTGTTGAATGAATAAAGAAAAATATTCCTAGACCTGTGTTCCTAAATGCTCAGATTTCTAAATCTCTCTGTCTCAGTCTCTCTCCCTCTCTTTCTCTTCTTCCTTCCCTTCTCTGTCCCCGAAACACACACTCACACACGCATACATAACCATTCACACACACAACCACACACTCACACACACAACCACACACACACACAGACACGGAGAGAATCGAGCACTCTATCTCTCTGGGAAATAAAACCATCGCTTCTCTTAGAATACATTTTCTATCTCAAAAACACAACTTCTTTTTCTTTTTTTTTTCTTCTGTTTTTCATGGTTGTAAAAAAAGTATATAACACAGCATTTGTCAATTTAACACTTTTTACGTGTGCTATTCGGTGACGGGTTTGGTTTTTTGTTTTGTATTCGGTGACACGGTAACCACAAGCCCAACTTCAAGACCAGCGCGCTGAAAACTCTCAGGCGCGTCGAGGTTTCCCCAAAGAGCTCTCACTCCAAGCCTCTCAAATGCTCTCTTGTCTGATAATAAAAAATAATTGTCTGCTCAAAAAGCTGGTTTGGGGCCGGCGCTGGAGAGCTCCAGCTAGAGGGAAAACCGGCTGCCGCTTGCCTCTCTGATCCCTTCTCGATGGCCCTGTTCCCACCCGGTTCAGATCCAAAGACGCTCGCGGGCTCCCCCAAGTTCCCCCGAAAACCCCAAGCAACACAAGGCTCCGGGGCACCTCTGGCACCCCTGCAACCAGGGCACCGGGCATGCTCAGAGGGCGTGCGGGAGGCGCAGGCGTTGGCTGCAGTGGGCTCCAGGAGCCAGGAGGTGCCGCTGCGTCCCCGCTTGCCGGCGCCTGACCCAGCGCGCGAAGTTGGGCTCGGAGCCGCCGAGGGAAGGAGGGACGGAGCGAGCGAGGGTGGCGGGAGAGGGGGGGAGGAGGAGGGAGGAGGGGAAGGAGGGGGGGCGCCGCGCGTGTGTCACTCGCTCTCTCCCTCTGTGTTTAGAGATGTGCTGAATGGTGCGCTTTGAGGCGGCGGCGGAGGAGGAGCAGGATCCGGCGGCAGCTGACAGCCTTGGCTGCCGAGCTCGGTTTCTCTTCGCCCTCAGAGGCTCCGCATCCACCGCGGGCTCCCGACCCGGCGTCCCACCCGGGGCATGGCCCGGCGCTGCGCCCCAGCGCGCCCCGCCTGCTAAGCCGCGCCAGAGGGAGGTGCGGAGGCCAGGAGGCCAGGGGAGGCCGGCTGGGAGCACAGTCGAGTGTCTCCGGAGCCGAGGAAGAAGCCCGCGCCCGGCGCCCCGCGCCCCACGCCGGTCGTTGCCGCGCTTGCCCGGGCCGCCCGGAGCCCCGATGAGCCCAGATGGCCGGAGCCCAACCCGGAGTGCACGCCTTGCAACTCAAGCCCGTGTGCGTGTCCGACAGCCTGAAGAAGGGCACCAAATTCGTCAAGTGGGATGATGTAAGTGTTGGGGCAGCCCGGCTCGGGGCACTGGCCCGGGGACGGGGCAGGGCGGCAGGGCGAGCGGCGTGGGGGTGGGGCGAGGGGCGCGTTATGCAATGGACGCACCCGGCTTTGGCAGGGGCGGCCTCAGGGCGCGGAGGTTGGCATCTGCCGAGACCAGTGGCAAAGGGTAGGGGCATTGCGCGCGCTCCGGTGTCCTTGGGGTTTAGTAGTTAACATCCTGGATAGGTCTGGGAAGCGTCCCTTGAGGAGCCTTAATCTTTTGGGTGAATGCAGTAGGAGGGACGGCTTTAGCTAATGACCGATCCTGAGAGTTTGGAAAGTAGGCAGTGTGAAGTTGGGACCAGCTGAAAAGCACTGGAGCATGAACAAGACGCGCCCTTCTCCGCCCTCAGACGCACCCCCTTATTACCAGCCTTGCTCTCTTTCAAGAAGGAACGGACCCGAAGTCCGAAACTGTTTCGTGATTTCTGACCCTTTTAGCGCTTTTATGGGAGTCCACACGGCAGACGACACAGCAGTCCAGCCGACAGGTGGTCTCTGATGCCAAACTTCAGCTCCTGGCTGGGAGTGAGGGACCCTGAGAAGGACGGGGCAGGATACACTTGAGGAGGGCTAGGGAGCAGAAGGGGAAATGTTGAGGGGTCTGGGAGGGCTCAGTGGGCCAGCAGGCAAGTGGGGAGGGCTAATTTTTTTTGGAGAACTAAGCTAACTGGAGTCTTTAGCTTGAAAATAGATCTATCAAGACGTTCCCCTATAATTTACTTGAACCTTTTGCTAGGTAGGGCAGAGTCTAGCTCAGTTGGGGTCTCCAGTGGTCTCCGATGGATGCTTCACCTGAGCTCTAGGTTAGACCCCAGGACCTCAAGTGATCCTCTCCCCACCCCATTGCCTTCAAAGAGATGTAAATTAGGAATCCTGCTGAAAACATGCAAATCTTGAGATGGAGGGCTTCATTGCATCGATTTTATGTCCTGGGTGTCATTCAAAAGGTTTGATAAGAATAAACCACTGGAACAAACCCGAGCTGCCAGCATCTAAGAAAATTTAGGTCCAAATAACTAAGACACCTCTTAATCAGGAGGAATTATAGGAGAATGAGGCGTTCTTCTTGCTGAAAAGATTTTCCACCTAGTAAATTATAGCCTGTTATCCTCCAGGGTATTTTTCTTTAATCTTCTTAAGCCATTTTCCAGTGTCTGAAAACAATTTAAATATTCCAGGTAGCGAATTCAATTACTTAGCTGAGTGCGTCCGTGTCTATATTTTGTCCAGTTGGAAGCTCAAACAGTACTTGGAGTATGAGCCACAGCTTCCTTGAAAGCTAATGCCAATTATTAAATGCTGTAGGCAAGGATGTAAACACGCGTTCTTCTACCGTGGAATTCATGTGTTTCTCCCTTCTTCCCGGGTCTAATTGGACCAGATGTTTTCATAAATGGAATAGAATCAAAACAATAATTTCAGACACAGATTAAATGCATTGTTTGTGTCAAGGAAAAAAAAAGTGCAATTCAACAACAGATAAAACAGTCTTGTCCATCTTGTGTCCCTACAGCAGAGAGCTAACGTGTTGATAGATTTACCGAGAAAGAGAGAAGGAGAGGGAAGCACTTCGCAGGATGAAAAAGGAAGTTTCAGCATAAGTTCTAGATTTCTTTATCGTGAAGATTTAACAACTTTATTTTAAATAACTCTCCAGAGTTTCTTGTTTGGAAAACAATATCCGATGTTGCTTTGAAAATAAAGGTCTCCTGTGCAAATACATTTTGTTGCATCCAGGTAGGTGACTTTTATTATGCAAGTATTTCCTACTCACCTACTAGTGCCAGGCCTTGGACTAGATCCTGGGGTGGTAAAGGAAGTAGACAAAATCTCGATCCCATGGATGGTACAGGTGAAGACAAAAAATCATCAAGAACACCAATGAGATAGAGACTTTGAGCTCTGAATGACATATATCAACAGAGTAATGCAGTGGGAGAAATGGAGAGGCCCCTAGTGAAACACCACCACCTGTAGAAGGAGGAGGTGAAAATAATTCCCTCAGAGCATTCGCAGAAGAGTTTCTGGGGAAGCCCTACAGGAAGGATGTAGGCCCGAAGGAGATCCCAGTAGAATCTGAAGTCTTTTTTAGGGGAGAACCCAGACCATAGCCAGGGGTCGAGTAACGTGGACTATGATTAACGATCCTGGAGGTTCTTTAGCTCACTTGGTTTCCATGGTGTTCTGTGGACTAAGAGGGACCCGGACTTTCTTAGGTTTGCCTTTATCCTCCCCATGCATCATCCCCTCTGCTCTTCCCAACTCATACTTGCACCTGTAGAGTTTTATATCTAGGTAGAATCTTTTATTTAGCCAGTTAAAAAAAAAAAAAATCAGCTGCCATCAATTTGATTCCAACTCATGGTGACACCGTATGTGTCCGAATAGAGCTACTCATAGGGTTTTCAAGGCTGTGACCTTTCAGAAACAGATTCTTGGGCCTTTCTTCCAAGGTGCTTCTGACTGTGCTCGAATCACCAACTGTCAGTAGCCCAGCGCTTAAGCATTTGTGCCAGCCAGGGACTCCCTCTAGCCGTTACAGGTTACAGTTATCTGGCTATTTATATTGCATCTTATTGAGACTGTGTGTTGAAGACACAGACCTGTTGTGTCTTCTGGAAGGCATAAGTTCCATGTGGAATGGAAGATGTCACTCAGAGCATGCAGTGCTGTGCATAATTTGTTGGGTTCCTAACAAAGTCACGAGTCTGTGGCTAAGACCAAGGCTAAGGGTGATAGTCAAAAGCTTTAAGTAGGAATTCAGCAGTCACATTAGGCAGCAGGTAGGTTGTGGAGCTGCAGCAGGATCATAGAGAAACCTGTTGTGCCAGGACCAGATATTAACTGTCTAGTTGCCTGATCGTGGAGAGCCCTGGGGTTCCTCAGGGTCTGTGGGTGGTGGGAGGTATGGAAGTATTTCAGTGTTTCAATAGCTGGCGATGGTTTATACAAGGAGGCCTGTTGGCATAGTGGTTAAAATGCTCGGCTGCTAACCAAAAGGTCGGTGTTTCAAACCCGCCAGCCGTTCTGGGGGAGATAGATGTGGCAGTCTGCTTCTGTGAAGATTTACAGCCTTGGAAACCCTCTGGGGGCACTTCTACTCTGTCCTATAGGGTCGCTATGAGTTGGAATCAACTCGACGACAGCAAGTTTGGTTTTGAATGATGTGTACTGTCTGAGCACCAAGGCCAGAGCTCATACTCCAAAACTTGTCAAGCAGATAAAGGACTGACATGTCATGTCTACCTGTTTGACCGATAATATCAACGCACGCAACTTTATCCTTAATTTTATTTAGCATTTGGGCATTATCAGACCCTGGTGGTGGGAAGTGGGGGTCCTGGGGGCATTATAGGAGAACTTTGGTGTTTTTTTTTTTCTTTGGTGAGGGTGGGCAACGGAGGAGGAGTTACTTTCTCCATCTCAGTTAGGAAGCTCAGGAAACTGAGCCTAGCCTTCCTCTCTTCTGAACTTTGACCATGCCCTGTACTGTACAGACGTGGAGAGAAAGCGGAAGGATGAAAAGGTCTACAGTAGGCCCTCCAATTCCTGATTCATCCCTCTTTTCCACACCCAGGAGCCTACCTTTTTTTTCTGCAGACATCTGAGGGATGGAAGGGTTTTCATTTTTGTTGTCCTTTCTTTGTCTCCACTGGCACCCTCCAGATTCAGGTCTCACTTTGGGCAAGCTCATAATGCATCTCTACCTCAGTTTCCTCATTGCACCATGAAGGTTTGAATAGCTCCTACCTCACAGAACAGCTGAGGATGTGTATGCATTGCCTTGCATAGTGCCTGGCACACAGGGCAACACTCCGTCAAACATACCTTTAAAAGTTATTTCCCCCCAGTATTGAGAAAGACATGAATTTTATCACGGTTGTCAGTATGTGTTAGATTAATCTATTACACATGTCAGAAGATCCAGACCTTACTTCCATTCCCTTTAAGCCGTGTTTTGATTTTATATTTTATGATTTAAAGAGGAAAAAAATCAGATTTCTAGCCTTTTTTTTTTTTGACTTTAGGTGTCCTAGAGAAAATGAATCTCCATAATCCAAAGCCAGACCTACTCTCTTTCAAGCAAGGAAGTTTACAAATCATCTTAAAGTTTCGTTTCTCCTTAAACTTCCTGTACCTCCCACCCCACGAGCATAATCTAACACCCAAAAGTCATAATTTCTAGATTAGCTAAATCTGGGGGGGAAGCAGACTGAGTAAACTCAGACATTGGGCTTCGCCTTAAGCCCTGTGGATTTGAAACAAGTTACGCCCCTCCTCCTCCCACACCTGGACACAACTAAAACCAATTTAAAAAAGAAAAAAAAGAACATGCTGGTATTTAGCAGAGTTCGCAGCAGCCTACACAGAAGCTCAGTTAGAACTTCTGCATTACATGAAATCTGCAGTTGCAGTTTCCAAAATGACAGAGAACGGTGACAAGATGACACTGATGAGATTAATGAGGGAGCCGAGGGAAAGGGTTCATGAGGTGAGAATTCAGCAGGATTCACTTCACAAAGGATTATGGGGTACAGGGAAGACAAAACTCACATTGGTAGCTGGGAGATCCAGCGTGGGGTACCCACACTGCATAAGGCGTGCAGGTGCCTTCTCAATCGCCACTTAAAAACATCCAGAGATCCTAGTGAATTTTCCTCATGACAGTAATTACTGTACATACTTTAAGAGGAAGAATATAACTTTTTCCAGCTACGCCAATCAAGCTATTTTAAGCTTCTTATCAGTGTAACATACATACAGAAGACTGCACAGATCCCGTGTCCGGTTGGAGCAGTGCTCACATTACCGGCACCAGCTCAAGAAACAGGTTCACCACCCAGCCCTGGAAACCCCGTATGCTCCCTTCTGGTGACTACACCCTCTCCCAAGGGTAACCCCTATCCTGACTTCTAACTCCAAAGATCAGTTTTGCCTGGTTTAGATCTCATAAAGCTATTGTTATTTTGAATGAAAACAAAAGCAACCGCTTCAGCCTGAATGCAGTTTGATTATGGTTGATTTTTGATCCACTTAAACAAGAACAAAAGTAACTTATCTTTGGCGTTGACGATCCTTGATCAGGGCCTTCCTTCTCTCTCCCAAGGTGAAGCCTGGGAGTGCAGCAGGTGTGATAAATGCTGGAAGGAGGAAACGTTTAAACAAAACTATAGTAATTTGGTGAGGAAATGCAATGCCTACAGGGTGTTATGGGCATAGCAAAGCAGACTAGTACAGCGCTGCTGCTGCGGAAATACACTTTTCCTCCAAAAAGCTTTCTTTCTTGTCTTGCCTGATATTGATATTCACTACCTATGGAGCCCTGGTGGCTCTGTGGTTAAGAGCTCTGCTGCTGACCAAAAGGTGAGCAGTTCGAATCCACCACCCTCTTCTTGGAAATCCTATGGAGCAGTTCTACTCTTTCCTATAGGGTCTCTGTGAGTCAGAATTGACTGGACGACAACTGGTCGGTTTTGGGTTTTATTAGCATATATAGAAGCTTCCTTTGAAAGTTTCGTCTATCAGTTTAGCCTATCAGTAAACACGTTCAAATTATATTTACCTGCGGTAACGTTTGTGTGGGACAGAAACATTTTGCTTTTTTATGTCAAACCTGGTAACCTGTAGGTAAATGTTTCCTTATCACATTGCTTCATGTTATCATGAACAAGAGGTGCCGGCATAAAATGGAATGGGATTGATTGTGAATTGTTCACTATGCTATGGGAGAATAGCAAATCCTCGATAACTTTAAACGTTAATTTTCCTGTTACCAGAGATAATGTCAGGTTCATACTGCCTTTCAGAACTTAACATAAACTGCATCTGCTCAAATTTTACAATTTCTTGCCTTTCCCCTTCTACTCCATGTCTGAGCCCCCAGTCAGACCAGGCACCTCTGTGGAAGGGTAATGGGGCTGGAGCAGGATCCCAGAGACACCCTTTTGCACCAGGGACAGGTGATATTGGCCAAATAGGTCAAGGAGCTAGGTCAGTTAGGTCTGACCTAATTGACCTCAGCTTTTTTTTTTTTTTTTTTTAGGCCTAAGGTCAGTTACACACATTGTCCAAACAAAGACATCAATTTCAATTAAAAAAAAAAAAAAAGTAACTGAAATAGGATATAAAGAAAGGTCAGACTTTTTAACTTCTTTCTGGTTTCCCTCTGATTTCTTTAAGGTCTGGCATTTGATTTTATTATCTCCCGTACATGTTCATTCAATTTTGGAAATGTGTATTTTACTTTATATTCTGAAAAAGTGCCCAGGTATAGGTATTCACTGATGTTGACTAAATACTCACATTTATTAAGAAAATAAATTCTTTCTTATAAATGGTGAAAACAGACTATTACAGAAAATATGAAAAAAAAATAGGTTAAAACATCCAACATTTGTTTTTCATTTTAAGGGCTCTTTTAGTTCACAATGTTTGGTTAATTTTTTTTTTTAATTGCTTTAAAGTTTTATGAGCAAGTTCAGGAAAAAAAAAAAGGATTAGTTAACAAAGGAAACACTTTCACTCGAACTAGTTATGGTAGCTGTCAATGTAAAGCATTTATATCTATAATATTAAGAAACAACAGTATTTTACCATTTAAAAAAATCAATTAAACTTATCTTTGGAAGTTATCTATGAAATAGATAAGAGAAAGTTAATTTGGATTCATTTTATAGATGAGATCATCTTCTATTTGCCATCAAGTTGATTCCAACTCATAGCGACCCTATAGGACAGAGTAGAACTGCCCCATAGAATATCCGAGGAATAACTGGTGGATTTGAATTGCTGACCTTTTGGTTAGCAGCTGAGCTCTTAGCCACTGTGCCACCAGGGATCCAGATGAGGTCATAGGAGCTCAAAAAGGAGCTGGAAGACCACAGAGCAAGTCAGCAACTGGTCTGATAGCTTTTCGGGGGAAAAAAATAAGGATGCTAACCTTGATCCTTTCTCAGGTGTGCTGCCTTTGATATGGTTGTGTTTGACTCAACATCCATTCCCAAATTCTCTCAGCAGAACTTTCTATAACATAGAGTCTGGAAATCTAAAGCTGCATTCGTCAGACTCCCTTGCAGCTAAGGTTCTGGCTACAGTTAAGTTGTATCAAATAGATGCACTTGCATAAGATTTGAAAGGCAGAAATGTATGTTTTGTTTGTTTCTACAGACATGTGAGATGTAGAAGTGCCATCTTTTCTAAAAGTTCTCCAGTGTCCTGTTTCCAGGTTCACAGGTGTAAAGAGGCAATGCCGAAAGAGGCTGTTCCCTGTTCTCTGCTTACAGTTAAAGGGATTAATTAAATACCAGTAGTAAATCCCATTTTCTCACGTGTCTGTCAGTTTGTGATACTGTGGGGGCTTGAGTGTTGCTGTGATGCTAGAAGCTATGCCACTGGTATTCAGATACCAGCAGTCAGGGTACCCATGGCAGACAGGTTTCAGCTGAGCTTCCAGACTAAGATGGACTAGGAAGAAGGACCCAGCAGTCTACTTCTGGAAAGAATTAGCCAGTAAAAACCTTATGAATAACAGCAGAACACTGTCTGATACAGTACTAGGAGATAGCCCCCCAGGTTGGAAGGCACTCAAAACAACTGGGAAGAGCTGCCTTCTCTAAGTAGAGTCAAACTTAATGACCTGAATGGAGTCACGCTTTGGGGACCTTTATTTGACTCGAAATGAGAAGAAACAGCTGCAAACATCCATTAATGATTGGAGCATGGAATGTACGAAGTATGAATCTAGGAAAACTGGAAATCATTGAAAATGAAATGGAATGCATAAACATTGATAGCCTAGGCATTAGTAAGCTGAAATGGACTGGTACTGACCATTTTGTATCAGACAATCATATGAACTACTATGCCGGGAATGACAACTTGAAGAGGAATGGCATTGCATTCACCATCAGAAAGAACACTTCAGGATCTATCCTGAAGTACAGTGCTGTCAGTGATAGGATAATATCTATATGCCTACAAGAAGGACCAGTTAATGTGACCATTACTCAAATTTATGCACCAACCACTAAGGCCAAAGATGAAGAAACTGAAGATTTTTACCAGCTTCTGCAACCTGAAATTGATCAAACAGGCAATCAGGATGCATTGATAATTACTGGTGATTAGAATGTGAAAGTTAGAAACAAAGAAGTAGGATTGGTAATTGGACAACGTGGCCTTGGTGATAGAAATGATACCAGAGATTTTGTAAGACCAGTGACTTCTTCATTGCAAATACCTTTTTTCACCAACGTAAATGGCAACTATAATCATGGACCTTGCCAGATGGAATACACAGGAATCAAATCGACTACACCTGTGGGAAAAGACTATGGAAAAACTCTATCATCAGTCAGAACAAGGACAGGGGATGACTGTTGAACAGACCATCAATTGCTCATATGCAACTTCAAGCTGAAACTGAAGAAAATTAGAATAAGTCCACGAGAGCCAAAGTACAACCTTGTGTGTATTCCACCTGAATTTAGAGACCATTTTGAGAACAGATTTGACACTTTGAACACTAACGGCTGAATACCAGATGAGTTGTGGAGTGACATCAACGACGTCATACACGAAGAAAGCAAGAGATCAGAAAGAAAGCAAGAGGAAAGAAAGAAAAGACCAAAATGGATGTCAGAAGAGACTTTGGAACATGCTCTTGAACATTGAGCAGCTAAAGCAAAAGGAAGAAATGATGAAGTAAAAGAACCGAACAGATTTCAAAGGGTGGCTGGAGAAGACAAAGTAACGTATTATAATGACATATCAAAAGAGCTGGAGATAGAACACCAAAAGGGAAGAACACGTTTGGCATTTCTCAAACTGAAAGAACTGAAGAAAAAATCCAAGCCTCAAGTTGCAATAGTGAAGGATTCTATGGAGAAAATATTAAACAACACAGGGAGCATCAAAAGAAGATGGAAAGAATACACAGAGTCATTATACTAAAAAGAATTGGTCAACGTTCAGCCATTTCAAGAGGTAGCATATGATCAGCAATCGATGGTAGTGAAGGAAGAAGTCCCAGCTGCACTGAAGACATTGGCGAAAAACAAGATTCCAGGAATTGAGAAAATATCAATTCAGATGTTTCAACAAGTGGATATAGCGCTGTAGGTGCTCACTTGTCTATGGCAAAAAATTCGGAAGACAGCTACCTGGCCAACTGACTGGAAGAGATCTATATTTATGCCTATTCCCAAGAAAGATGATCCCACCAAATGCAGAAATTACCGAGCAATATCATTAATATCACATGGAAGCAAAATTTTGCTGAAGATCATTCAAAAACGGCTGCAGCAGTACTTCGACAGGGAACTGCCAGAAATTCAAGCCAGATTCAGAAGAGGATGTGGAACCAGGGATATCATTGCTGATGTCAGGTGGATTCTGGCTGAAAGTGGAGAATACCAGAAGGATGTTTACCTGTGTTTCATTGACTATGCAAAGGTTTTTGACTGTGTGGATCATAAAAAATTATGGATAACATTGCAAAGAATGGGAATTCCGGAACAGTTAATTGTGCTCATGAGGAACCTGTACATAGATCAAGAGGCGGTCCTTTGGACAGAACAAGGGGCTACTGCGTGGTTTAAAATCAGGAAGGCTGTGCATCAGGTTTGTATCCTTTCATTATACCTATTCCGTCTGTATGCTGAGCAAAGAATCCAAGAAACTGGACTGTATGAAGAAGAATGGGGCATCAGAATTGCAGGAAGACTCATTAACACTGTGTGTTATGCAGATGACACAATTTTGCTTGCTGAAAGTGTAGAGGACTTGAAGCACTTACTGATGAAGATCAAAGACCACAGGCTTCAGTATGAATTACACCTCAGTAAAGAAAACAAAAATCCTCACAACTGGACCAATAAGCAACATCGTGATTAAACGGAGAAAAGATTGAAGTTGTCAAGGATTTCCCTTTACTTGGATCCATAATCAGTAGCCATGGAAGTAGCAGTCAAGACATCAAAAGACACATTGCACTGGGAAATCTGCTGCAAAAGACCTCTTTAAAGTGTTGAAAAGCGAAGATGTCACCTTGAAGACTAAGGTGCACCTGACCCAAGCCGTGGTATTTTCAGTCTCATCATATGCATGCAAAAGCTGGACAATGAATAAGGAAGACCGAAGAAGATGAATTGATTCCTTTGAATTGTGGCGTTGGTGAAGAATATTGAATATACCATGGACTGCCAAAAGAATGAACAAATTTGTCTTGGCAGAAGTACAACCAGAATGCTCTTTAGAAGCAAGGGTGATGAGACTGAATCTTACATACTTTGGGTATGTTGTCAGGAGGGATCAGTCCCTGGAGAAGGACATCATGCTTGGTAGAGGGTCAGTGGAAAAGAGGAAGACCCTCAACAAGATGGATTGACACAGTGGCTTCAATGAGCTCAAGCATAATGATTGTGAGCATGACTCAGTACCGGGCAGTGTTTTATTCTGTGATGCATAGGACCGCTATGAATTGGAACTGTCTCAACAGCACCTAACAACAACAACAACAAATTCTATTACTTTCAAAATTCCTAAAGAGGTTTTTGTTTTCTGCATTAAACACTGTCAGATATGGCTCTTGCATTTCATGAGTTTCAGTCTTAATATGCAACGACTATCCAGATATTCTATGTAATTTCTCCTTCAATACTACATTAGTGTAAAATCGAGTTTTGCTATAATGATGCTTCTGGAATTCAGTACTGAGAGTGGATCCTAGTAACAGGCACTTACGGGGAAACCCTGGTGGTGTAGTGGTTAAGACCTATGGCTGCTAACCATAAGGTCAGCAGTTTGATTCCATCAGGTGCTCCTTGGAAACCATATGGGGCAGTTCTGTTCTGTCCTGTAGGATCACTATGTGTCGGAATCGACTCAATGGCAAGGATGACGATGTAATACTTGTAAAGTGCTATTTTGAAGGAATCACGTAATTATTTTAAATTATTCACATTTGCCTCTATTCAGTCATCAAAACAACCTTGAGGTAATAAGAAAAGAACAAGTATTATTCCCATTTTACACAGAAGGAAACTGAGACTTGCCTTAGGACATGCAACTATTTACAACTGCAGTCAGAATTTAAAACTAGGTCTTCTGTTATATTCAGGGTCCTTTCCAGTCTTCCATGGTGTCTTCAAACAGGATCAGTCCTTTTAGTAACAAAAGACTTGAGAAGCCAAATGAATCCAGGTTGAAAAGACATCCATTAAAGTTTCCAGAGAATCTCCTTGGCTTTAGCATTCATAAAAATGAAGCCTAAAACCAAAACCAAACTCATTGCCATTGGGTCGATTCTGAGTCATAGTGACCCTGTAGGACAGAGTAGAACTGCCCCCAAGGGTTTCTAAGGCAATAATTTTTTTTTCTTTTTTAAAATTTTATTATACTTTAGGTGAAAGCTTACAGCGCAAATTACTCATTCAGAAATTTAGACACAAATTGTTTTGCGACATTGGTTACAATCCCTGTAATGTGTCAACACTCTCTACCTTTCCACCCTGAGCTCCCCATGTCCATTTGTCTAGTTTTCCTATTCCTTCCTGCCATTTAGTCTTTGCATTTGGACAGTTTTTGCCCATTTGGTCTTGTGTACTGATTGAACTAAGAAGCCCTTTCCTTATGTGTGTTGTTTGTTTTATAGGTCTTTCTAATCTTTGGCTGAAAGGTGGACTTGGGGAGTGGCTTCAGTTCTGAGTTAGCGGGGTGTCTGGAGGGAGGCCATAGTCTTGGTGGTTCCTCCAGTCTCTGTCAAACCAGTAAGTCTGGTCTTCTTCTGTGAGTTCAAATTTTGTTCTACATTTTTCTCCCACCCTGCCTGAGACCCTCTGTTGTGATCCCTGTCAGAGTGTTCAGTGGTGGTAGCTGGGCACCATCTAGTTATTATGGGCTCAGGTGGTGGGGGCTGTGGTTCATGAGGTCCATTTGCCCTTTGGACTAATATTTTCCTTGTTTCTTTGTCTTCATTCTCCTTTGCTCCAGATGGGATGAGACCAACAGATGTATCTCAGATGGCCTCTCACAAGCTTATAAGACCCTAGATGCTACTCACTAAAGTAGGATGTAGAACATTTTCTTTATGAACTATGTTATGCCAGTTGACCTAGATGTCTCCAGACCATGGTCCCCAGCCCTCAGCCCCAGTAATTTGATCCTTCAAGGTGTTTGGATGTGTCTAGGAAGCTTCTATGACTTTGTCTTGGTCAAGTTGTGCTGACTTCCCCTACATAAGGCTGTAAATCCTTATGCAAGCAGAATGACACGTTTCTCCCACAGAGCAGCTCATGGGTGTGAACCACCAACCTTTTGGTTAGCAGCCGAATGTTTAACCACTGCACCGTCAGGGCTCCACAAGCTCATCTCTTTTGGTTAGGGTCTTAAAATAGCAATCTTTATGGTGACTATACAAAGCCCATTGTTTTGTCTATACCTTGTAGGAAATGGGAATATAGGAAAACTTCCTTGCTGCCTTGTAGGAAACACATCTCTTAGGCGTAGAGGCCAGTGTGTGCTCTGGAGTCTTTACAAATGTTCTACATCAGTCAGCCAGTGTGGAAATGGTGTTAAAACATTATTTTTCACTGCATAATAAGTGACACTTTTGTGTCCAGCAAAACTCTATGATGTGCTTCTCCCCTTTTTTCTTTTCCCAACATACTTGCAAATATTGTCTTTTGCTGGATTTAAGGCTGGCCCTGTGGCTTCTCAGTGAAATTGCTGATTGTGGGAGATTAAAGATATTGTAGTCATGAAGAAGGTGAAGAGGATGGATGAGTCACCTGCCCCAAGCAAGACTTAGAATGGCTTAGATTTCAAGGTACTGTCAATTGAGAGGCCAAATGTAGATTACAGAGAGGGCAGAGAGGTGGATACAGATTTCCCTTGTCTGTATTACAGCGAGAGTCCTGGGTGGTACAAACATTAACACACTTGGTTGCAAACTGGAAGGTTGGTAGTTTGAGTCCACACAGAGGCACCTTAGCAGAAGGGCCTGGTGATTTACTTCCAAAAATATCAGTCACTGAAAACTCTATGGAACACAGTTCTACTCTGACACACGAGGTCAGCATCAGTTGGAATTGATTCGACAGCAACTGGCTTCTATTACAACTGGACTATGACTCCTTGAAGGTCGTAGTTTGTTATTTGTGTTCTTTTCCTAGTACACAGCGTAGGTCTGGCACTCAGTAGGTGCTCAGTGGAAAATTCTGACTCGGAGGGAAGCATGCAGGCCTGAGGCATACCTGGATTGCAGGCATGCTCCCCTGAGACCTTGGTGACACACCATTTCTGGTGTTGGTTGGACAGCCCTGTCCCAAGTCTTAACATTCCATGGGAAATCTCCCAGACTCCCAAGATAGTTTATGGCTTTCTTAAATAGGTTTTCTCCATGTAAGTTTGCGAACAAAATGTTTGTTGGGAATACAGAGCTGACTGTTGGTATGGCAGCTCTGATTTCCTGTAAGGTCAATATGGCTTAAGGTTGAGTATGTACTCAATTGTGATTCAATATTGGCTGAGAATTATGATGTCTCATGTATTTAGATCTCTTATTCTGAACGTTACCAGTGGCTTCTCTTTTCTGAAAAGGTGCTCATCCGTATACCCAAATATAGCCATGTAAATTGCTGTTAGGAGGCGAAGGATGAATAGGTGAAGCACAGGGCACTTGAAGAATCATGAAAATATTCTGCATGACACTGTAATAGTGGATACATGACATTATGCATTTGTCAAAACTCACAGAGTGAATTCTGAAGTCAGCTATGGACTTAAAAATAATGTTAGTAATAATGTATCGGTATTGGTTCATGAGTGTGACAAATGTAGCACACTAATGTAAGATGTTCATAGTTAATAGTAATAGTAAATATAAAAATGTACTTAATAATAGGAGAAACTGTGCTGGGGTGGAGGGCACTGTGTATGGGAATTTTGTACTTCCTGCTCAATTTTTCTGTAAACCTAAGTATGTTCTAAAAGTGTAAATAAAATGCATTAAATGTTTGCAAAAAATCTATAAAGAATAAGTAGAAATTACTGTTAAAGGAATTTAGAAGTTTTGAAAAGATCGGTCATCATGAAAATAATGGTTCACAAACAGTAAAATGATATATAATAATATAACATTATATCACTGAAAAATCATATATGTCATCCATGAGCTTATTACTAAGATGAGAAAAATATCAAATAAAAAGCATATAGTTTAAAAATATTATTTATAAGAAAACTTCCACCTATATTCTTTCGTCTCTGCAGAGGAAATTGCGGCCAATGAGACAATACTATGAGCTTCCAGCCCGCGACATTCCTAGCTGGATGTACTTAGGCCATCTTCACTCTCCCACCTTCCCTACCGTCCCTGGATACTTACCTCACCTCCTCCATCTCCTCCATTTATGTCCCGGAGCCCATCCTTCTTGGCTTCTCTGAACCCTGACTTCACTGTTATCCCCTCATCTCTTACAGCATCTGTGAAGGTTTCCCCTTTGTTGGAGCTCTTCTAAGAACTTATCAGTATGCTTTTTAGTCATGAAAACCCAGACAAAACCGACACAATCCCCTCCCTCCATCCTTCTTCAGTTACTGCCCTCTCATCATCATCTCCCTCTATAACAAAAGTGTGGCTTATACTGGCAGTCTCCTCCCTTTTCTCACCCTACTCCCCCCTTCTTGGCCCTCCAAAGCCTTATTCTGCCCCCAGCACCATTTTGAAACTTCTTTTACCAAGGCTACTGACAGCCTGCTATGTGCCAAACCGAACTGATATTTTTTCAGAACTATCTTGATTTTCCTTTGGTATCCATCTGTTATGGATTGAGTTGTAGTCCTCAAAAATGTGTGACAGCTAACCGAGGCCATGATGCTAGTATTGTGTGATTGTCCACCATTTTGTCATCTAATGTGATTATTCTGTGTGTTGTAAATCCTATCTCTATAATGTTAATGAGGCAGGATTTGAGGTAGTTATGTTAATGAGGCGGGACTCAGTCTACAAGATTAGGTTGTATCTTGAGTCAATCACTTTTAAGATATAAAAGAGAGAAGTGAGCAGAGAGACAGGGGGACCTCATGCCACCAAGAATAAAGAACCAGGAGGGGAGTGTGTGCTTTGGACCCAGGGTCCTTGTGCTGAGAAGCTCCTAGATAAGGGGAGGTTTGATGACAAGGACCTTCCCCCAGAGCTGACAGAGAGAGAAAGCCTTCCCTTGGAGCTGGCATCCTGAATTCAGACCTCTAGCCTCCTAGACTGTGAGAGAATAAATTTCTCTTTGTTAAAGCCATCCATTTGTGGTATTCTGTCATAGAAGCACTAGATAACCAAGATACCACCCCTCCACCCATTCGCCCATACATGAAAATATTATTAATACCTATTATAAGCTAGACATTTTGCTAGTGTTGTAAACTTAATGATGGCGGGTGATTTGGTCCTGCCCTCATGGAGTTTCTGTTCTACTGGAGGATATGGATTCTAAATAAATAGAGGTATACTTATTTTATTATAATTGTAATGAGTGCTGCCAAAAAAATGTACAAGTGAGTATAAACAAGTATGGAAATTCTTCCTAGGGAGATCTTCATAATGGAAAGATATGAGTATACTCACTTCTCACGTATTGACATGGCTAGGTTCTGAAGACCAGGTATCTATGTAAAAATAGGCATGTGAAAATGGAGGATGACTACATCATTACATAAATGCCAAGTCACATTATTATATAACTGCCAAATTACATCATTATGTAACTGCCAAACCACTGAGAATCATGGCCCAGCCAAGCTGACACATAGGCTTAACCATTACAGCTATTATTATTCTCGCCTTGCCTCTCTGCGTTTGTTACTGCCAGACGTATGTCATTAATGCACAAATTAGTTGGACAGTAGATTTTTTTTACTGTGGTCGTGAGTACGAAATGTCAGATAATGAGATAGTCAATAAGTGAGGAAGAGGTATAATTAGTAGGACTTACTCAGGCCAACATGAGGGAGAAGGAGTGTTCCAGGCAGAGGGAATGTTACTTATCGGTGCTCTGAGGAGGGAAGGTCCATGGTGATTTTGAAAGACTGAGTGAAATCCAGAAAGAAGGAGCAGAAGCAAGTGAGGAGTGTGGCTCAGATAATGCTGTCAGGATGTCAAGGGCCTGAGTACACACTGCTCAGGTCACTGCCACAATTTAGACTTATCATAAAGTCCATGAGAAGCCATTAAAGCCACATTTATCAACCTCGGCCATTGTTGATGTATTGGGCTGGATAATTCTTTGTTGTGAGGGGCTGACTCATGCAACCCCTGGCCTCTACCAACTGGATTACAGTAGCAAAGCCCTAGTTGTGACAACCGGAATTGTTATGGGACAGTGCGAAGTCTCCCTTGGAGTACAAAACTGCTCCTGGCTGAGAGCCACTGCGTTAAAAGGATTTTAAGCAGAGAAATGCTATATTCTCAACTGATTTTAAAAGTTATCAGGCCACTTCACTCTCTTTCTCACCCCACCCCCCACACAGCCAGTAAATACATAAAAGATGTTCAACATCACCCATAGCAGAGAAATGCAGATTAAAACCCCAGTGAGAGACCACTTTCCTCCCACCGGAGCTATACCTTATTGAGATTATCGGTTGGTTCATTTGATGCCCTCACTAAGCGATGAGGCCTCAGAGATTCGAGTCTGAAATTTTGTTTGAATTCCTAGCACAGCATCTGAAGTAACTTACATGGTATTTGAAGAACCATTCTTCCAACGTTACTCTTTATTGTGTTAAAAGGGATTTTTATATTTGACAGTAAAAGGCAAGAATATTAATGGTACTTCTCTCTACCTTTTTGCCTTCTCTTCTCTGAACTCTCTTACCTCCACTGCTTTCCTTTATTTTGGAAAATGTCACTCCCGGGAGAAAAATCTCATCACTGCTTATTCACAGGGAACTTTTCTGTCCAACACTCTGGGTTTTGCATCCCCGACTGCCTTTACTGTCTTTTTATTTCATGGTCAAGGCTGCATTGCTGACATTTGATGGTCCTTGCGTCTGATTTTCTGTGATCCTTAGAATTCTTTCTCTTTTCACATAGCTGTTTTCCCCCAATGTATGTGTTTGCTATATTTGGCCCTACTGCTTCCTGATGCAAGCCTTGTGCAGTCTCTGCTGAACATCACTGGTTATTTCTCCTTGTTGACTGTAATATTGATTACTTTCTGTGTGCATGTGTGTTCTCCGGTTATAGTTAAAGAACAAGAGAATCATTGTGGGGTCAGGCTCATGGTCAGCCTCAGCCAGTAGACTTTCTGATAGTGGTACTAGGAATGTGCTGTGGGCTGTGGACCGGCCTTGACATTAGTGTTGAGGTTTAAGATTCTACCTCAAGTGGTTGAAGGACTGGTAAAGTGTAGCTTAGAGGGTGGCAACATGGTGGCTCTAATCTGAAGTTTGAAGGAATGGTACTTAGAGAAGAAACTGGCCTTAATCTGTCCCACTTAGATGTTAAGATGAGAACCCTGGGAGATGCTGGCTGCTTACATGAAACAAAAAAGCTTTCTCACTGGCATTGTCTGATGAGAGAACCTGGCTTGCTTTATGAGGAAGCGCTGGCTGTTCAGGAGTGTTCCCATAAAGTTTTAAAGCTCTACTGCCCAGTAGAAATTCAATGTGAGCTGCGTATAAAATTTAAAATTTTCCAGTTGCTGTTTTTGTTAGTTGCCGTTAAGTCGGCTCCAACTCATGGTGACCCCGTGTACTGCATAACAGAACAAAACATTGCCTGGTCCTGTGTCATATTCATTATCACTGGCACGTTTTAGTTCATTGTTGGGGCCGTTGTGTACTGCCTTCCAATCTGGGGGATCATCTTTCAGCACTGTGTTGGACAATATTCTGTTGGTTTTCACTGGTTACTTTTTGAAAGTAGATCACTAGGCCTTTCTTCCTAGTCTGTCTTAGTCTGAAAGCTCCCCTGAAACCTGTGCACCATGGATGACCCTGCTGGCATTTGAAATACTGATGGATGGCTTCCAGCATCACAGCAACATGCAAGCCACCATAGTGTGACAGACTGACAGATGGGTGACGGGTTTGTTTATTAGTGATCTCTTGTATTGTTATTGAAAAATATCTTCTAAATTCAAATGAGTAGATTGCAATTGAATTCTTAGAGGCTTTGCACTTAGTATTCACAGGTTTGCCTAGATCTTAAGCTTGCTGGCGTTCCTTAGCTCTTTACATCATTGTATACCTGACTCAGAGCCTTGCCTGCTGTGGGTCTATGTCAGTGTTTCTCAAACTGTGGTCCCCAGACCAGCAGCACCAGCATCACTGGTAGCTTTTTTCAGAAATGCAGAATCTCAGTTCCCAGCCCAGACTCCGGCTTCTGCAGCCTTTGGGGGAGATGTCATGGTATCTGTGTTTTAACAAGCCCTCCCAAAGAATCTGATGTGTCTTAAAGTTTGAAAACCATTGGCTTGTGGAGTACACATAGATAATGATGGAGGGGGAGGAACAAACAGGCCCCCTGTGAGTTGTGTCTATTATTCGGAAGTAAAGTACTGCAAGAGACACAATCCATCTGGAAATGAAGGATAACCATATTTTCCAAATGCTAAATCATGACATATGTGCTGACAGTGAACAATAGTTTAGGTCTGGATTGAGTACTGCTTTGGTATCGGAAAAATAAAGACATTTGGAGTTATGTGGGAGATGGGAAAAAAAGCAGGTGGAACTCAAAATGGATATTCATGTATTTCTGGGTCAGATTCTGCCACGCTTGGCAAGAATGCCAAGTTCCAGCTGATCTTGGAATGTTAGAGGTGATTATGGAGGAAGCAAGCAAGGAGCCAAGATAAATGATCAGTTAACAGAGGGACTGTAACCGG
Source organism: Elephas maximus indicus (assembly GCF_024166365.1). Classification (NCBI taxonomy): domain Eukaryota; kingdom Metazoa; phylum Chordata; class Mammalia; order Proboscidea; family Elephantidae; genus Elephas; species Elephas maximus. The sequence goes on from NC_064843.1 coordinate 46,708,777, forward strand.
AAGAGCGGGGTCAAGAAAATATTGAGCAAAGGAGCTTTAATTTTGAGGAAGGAGAAGGGATAAGCTAGCAATAGCTGCAGCTGAAACATGTGAGGCTGCCTAGGAGAATATTCCACAATATAAATTTGAGTATTCCTTTTAACTTAAATATTTGATGGTGTGTGATCCTATAAAAAAAAAAAAAAAAAACTTTTTTTTTTTTTTGATCCTTGCAGTAAATTGCCATCAAGATTTCAATTAGAATCTTGTCATACATTCTGATTAGGAAAGGAGCTGGCCTGAGAAGGATGAGTTGCACCTACAGGTTAATTCCAATTCACCTGGAGGTGAGAATGTGTGCTGGGGGAGCCTGTCTGAAGCTTCTGTTTTGCCCCCCTCTAGAATGGGGAGCCTTGGTGGCTCCATGGTAGAATTCTTGTTTGCACGTTGCTATGATGCTGAACTGGTGTCAGTCGGATCCCCAGCTGATCATGAGGGTGGTGCAGGACCAGAAAGCGTTTCGATGAGTTGGGGTCTTACTCCACAGCAGCCAACAGTAAGAAGAGAAGCAGACAGAATGGGATGGAAAATATGGTTATGATTTTATCGAAAATATTATTATGAACTTTTATGCATGTCATCTCATGGAAATCTAAAGTCTTTAAAAATCACTGTCTTTCATTATAATATTGAATTTTTTCTAGGTGTCTTTTTTTTTTTTTTTTTTTACATTTAAAAGTAATTTTGAAATTTTAAAATGCCAGCCAGATTTCCATGAAACAGCACCATCCTTGTAAAAGATATTTTTTAAAAACTGCATGCTAACTAAGAAAATCAGGATGAACTTTAATTTTTTTATTTTATTTTATTGTGCTCTAGGTGAAAGTTGACAGCACAGGTTAGTTTCTCATTCAAAAATTTACACACAAATTGTTTTCTGCCCTTGGTTGCAATCCCCTCAAAGTATCAACACTCTCCCCCTTTCCACCTCAGGTTCCCTGTGTCCATTTGGTCAGTTTTCCTGTCCCTTCCTGACTTCTTTTTGTTACTTTCATTTTTTAATAAATGAGTTTTTAACCTAATCTACTCTGATAATAATAAATGTTTATTGATTTCTTATTATATGCTAAGCGTCATTCCAGGCACTTTACCCAAATTATCCTGTTTAATTCTCACAACAACCCTGTGACATAGATATTATTATTATTCCACTTTTTTTTTTTTTTTTTTTCTGTTGTGGACAGTGAGGCACCAAGAGAGAGCAGGCAGGGGTTTGAACCCAAGCGGAAGGCCTCCAGAGCCCGGGTCTCACTGTGAAGTTAATGTGTAGACTACAACCATGTTTGCTGCATTTATCAGGGAAAACAAAACAACAAATCCCCAAATTATCTCTGTAGGTCCTAATTTTCATTGCAAGTCCTCTTGATCAGATGGAGGATATGACACACCGTAGTTACAACGTGTATGAAAAAGCCGACATAAACTGGTAATTTATGTCTCCTTAAAAATACCATTCCTGCAAAGGCCTAACTATTTCAGTATACAAATCCGTATGCAGTCATATGTGTTTTCTTGTGCAGATGGTCTGCCTTTCTGCAAATTGCCAAAAGGAAAGAACACATATTTTAGAAATTTGAATATTATCATTATAATACCTGCAGTTTTTGCTTTATAATATGTATGCTTTCACTTTGAAGGTTTTCATCCATGATGTTTTAGTGTGTGAAATTTAAACCTGAAGTGATTTTAGGTGCCTCTTTCCAAAATATATAGAAGACAGCCTTATTTATAGTTACCTTGGAAACAACAATGCCCAAATGCAGTGCTAACTCTTTTTAGTACAATTAAAAATCATTTTATGGAGCAAATGAAATTTTAAAATATTCTCCTCCAGCATGGATTTTAATTAATTTCTGTCATATAAAATATATAATGATAATTAGAGTTAAAAAAATTGATTTGGATAACTAAATATATCAGTTTTGTAATAGGAACCCAATCAGTGGCTTTAAAAATTGGTCTTGTTCCATAAATGTACGTATCACCGGCCTTTTCCTTTACAAGGTATGTACAGATATTCCCATTATTGGTGAATATCTCAGTGATACAGTTAATAATCCTATGAAGTTAAAGTTCCCATGTCTAATTTTGGGGGGTAATTTTTCTTAATGATTGACCAGCCTTGGGGGTAACACAATGATTACTTATTAAGTAACTCCAAGATAGGACTTTCTACAGTGACACATATTGATATACATTTTTTTCTTACTTTTCTAGGATTCCACTATTGTTACTCCAATTATTTTGAGGACTGACCCTCAGGGATTTTTCTTTTACTGGACAGATCAAAATAAGGTAAGAAAGGGGATATGTTTTTCTTAATATTTTCCAGTTGGTTGCTGCCTCACAACGTGTTTATTTGTCTTTCCTACATAAATATACCAGTTTCATGGATGGCCCTTTGTAATTGACTTCAAGATTCTTCTTTAAAAAGAACATGTAAGGCAAAAATGTCTTGGGATTTTTCAAGGCCCCTGGTTTGAAATGTTAGATTCACTAAATCCTAGAACAATTAGGGTTTTGCAGTTCTCCGTCTATTTATTAGCATCAGAACATGGAAACGTAAATTACACTTGGTTTAGAAGAAAACTGGTCAATGTTACTAATTTAACCCCCCACACAGCTCTCCATAAAGAATGGAGAAAAACGGTGAAGAAATCGCTTCTGGCCCCAGTGATCGTAATCTTGGCCTTTCCTTTCCCTCCTGTCTCCCCTTGCTGTTCATTAAGGGTTTTCCCAGCATCAGGACGAATTTGACCTTGGTGATTTTTCCTTTAGCCTATATCTGCAGTCTTTCAAGAATTTCTTCCCAAATTAGCCTTCCACCCACAATGCCATGAATTTAGGATCTCATTTATTACAAAACCGGTTGAGATGATTCCATATTGAATTCTTAAAAAAATAGAATGTCTGCAGATTATGAGATTTCTTTGGAGTTTAGTGGGCAGTTAGACAAGAATATTCATAGAAAGTGGTTATTATATTAAGAGACATTAGCACAGTTCTACACTTGAACCTAAGAGACCGCAGAATACAGACATTGTTGGACCTCAGAGTTCTGTGATTTGGTGAGGTGGTATAGGGTCACAGAGAGTGCTAAATACTCATTGAAACCAATAGAATACCTGGGGCCTCCATGGTTACTGCTGAAAAAAAGGGGCATCAAATTGTGAGGTCCTTAGCTCTTTCACAACTCTACTTTTTGTTGCTATATGCAGAGTTACTGGAGTTGACATTCTCACCTTTGCCCTCAGGGCAACTTTGATTTCACAAGTGAGAAGTGGGATAGAGTTAGTCCAATGGCACAGTGGGGATGGGGTGCAGCCTAGGGGAACCTCTTAGGGTGCTGGCCCAGGAGCCAGCCCTGAATGAGCCTGTTTATACCCTCTGAAAGGCAAATATCAGGCTTTTGGTTACTTTGTGAATATGTGTCTCCTAGAACCATCAGTGGCCACAGATGTGGGGGTAAAACGTAGGGGATATTACTGTATAGATTTTAAAATAGCATTAAAATCTGAGACCTCAAAGCTAATATCCAAACTTGCATTTGAGTAAGATTTCATTCTTAATGTTCGTGTTTATTACTGGGTGTGTTAATCATTTTGGCTTCGACATTTTGTTTGGTTTCCTGCTGTTATGTATAAAACAATGGCTTAAAAGAGGTTGTTTTTTTTTCCCTTCCTAAAGGCTATTTTTAGAACTGTTGAAGCTATATTCCTGAAAGATGTATTTATAATGCTTAGCGCATTTTTAAAGGTTGGGTATTTGTACAAGAGACCAAACTGTCAGTTTGATTTTTCAACTTGTAAATCAAGCTTCTATAAAAGCAACGGAAGGTATTTTGGGGTTTTTAAATAATTCATGGCAACTCAGTTAAGCTGCCCTCTAAGACTAATCATAAATGATTCTTTGCTTAAGAAAGAGAAAGGGTTTAGGACCAAAGGCTTTTTGATGTGTTTCAGCTGTTTTGTGGATCCAGTATTTTGACCCATGCTTACTTATTTTCAAACGTAGGAAAGTTTCTTTCAATTTTTTACACCAGCCATTTTCTCTCTAGAATCTTATAATGCTGTTTATGAGCAATTGAAGTAAATAATTTGGTAGTAATTCCTTTTATCTCTTATGACTTTACTTTTCATGGATGTTAATCTCACAAGCCTAGCCAAGAGATGGTAAGTTTCACTTTTTAAAAACCTCAGTCATTCTTTAGCCATATTTCAGAGTTTGGAGGTTTATTTTTTAGTCAATGATCATCTATCTTAGACGCCAAAAGATGAGAGTATTTAAGAAAAAAAAAATTAAACCTTCCATGTTTCCAAGTTTGTCATTTTCTTCTGGCTTTAAGCCCAGCTCTGGAACCAGAAAGAGTGATGTATTTGCTTCAAGGAGATGGACGCCTGTGAGTGATGTATTAGCATAAATGGATGCTAGAAGAAGTGGTACACATAAATGAAGGATGCAGGACAAGCTTTTAGCTGGTGGTTTTGCATAAGATCATTTGAAAGTACCCAGCTGAACAGCGCAATCATGATACTCCTTTCTTGAAAATATTTTTTTTTTTTCTGACAACTAGTCCTAAGAATCTATGACATGTATCATATAGGTCTTATATATGTATTATATATCACACGTATGTATCTCTCAGAGAAAAAATAATGGCACTTTTAATTGGATCCTTTGATAACATACTATGTTTTCAACCGCTTTGGAAGCTTGCTTTGGTATTTTGTAACATTCTTTTTGTCATTCTCCTCCTCTTGGTCTTGTTTGCAGCATGCTCCTCTTTGGATCCATGAAGCTTATGCTGAAGTACTTGGCTTAGCAATCGCTTGAAGCCAAAAACTGCCCGTTGGTGATGTGAGAGGCATTAAAAAGCCCTTTGTAGAGTATTTGTTACAAGAGCTTTCTTTTTATAGCACTGGAGGAAAACCCTCGCATTTCACACTGTGTGGAACTCTCTTCTGTCATGGCTACATTATAGCTTGTACCAGAGCCTCCAACAAAAATCCAGTGATATATTTATTGCCTTCCCAAAACCCTCCTTTAATTTGTCACCATAGAAACGATAGGTGGCAAAGCAGACAGACAGCACAGATGGTGGAGTTAGGAGTTAATAGCCAGAACCCCTGGGTGGTGCAAATAGTTAATGCCCTCAGCTGATAACCAAAAGGTTGGCGGTTCTAGTCCACTCAGAGGTATTTTGGAAGAAAGGCCTGGTGACCTACTTCCAAAAAATTAGTCACTGAAAACCCTATGGAACCAAGTTCTACACTGACACATACATGATCGCCATGGGTCGGCATTGACTCGACAGTGACTGTGTTTTGTTTTGTTTTTTAAACAAGAACTAGCTAATAATTTTCAGGCAGCAGAAATGTGTTTTGATAAAATATTAAAAAAAGTTTGGGGTTGATGGAAGCAGATAAAATATGAACATATTTAGGGATAAATGTTCATAGTTTGTGTCAGCTCTGGGCTTTTTAAAAATAATTCTTTCCTTTTTACTGTTGAGTCTATAAATCTTACTATCATTAGCAAAAATGAGCTTCTGAATATGGCTATTCTAATTATTCTTATGTAAATGCATATTGCATAAGAATAGTTTTTCTTATGTAATATGTAAAGGGTAAAGAAGGTGATTTTTCTTATTTAAGTGGGTATTCCACGAGAAGATAAGCTGATTTGTAGTGTTGGGTGAAAAGGAGCTCCTGTACTGCCTGAATATTTAAGAGGTGGCCCGAGTTAGGCTCTGACTTTTCTTTGAAACTATGCCATGTTGGCACCAGATACCAACACAGGGAGTGTTAGCCATGAAAACCATGATAACTACTAGAAGAATCTGCATCACAATTTCGGAGGAAAAGCTAAAGAAGAAAAAGGGTCAGAGAAAGAAGAAAAAGGGTCAGAGTTAAAGAGGGGACAAAAACTGATCCTGCGAGAATATGAAACAAAGTAGACTTTTGCCTTGCAACTTGATACTCTGCTGCAGTACTAAGGCTGGTGTAAAAATAAAACCACGAGCTGCTAGTTCAAATTGGAGCAGTTCAATACAGTTCAGTAAACCCTTCCTTCCATGTTTTGCTAAAGCAGAAGCTGAGGAGAGGGCTTCATAATTAAAATAAAGGAATGAGAGGAAAGACACACTTTTTAAGTGAAGGAATCCCACTATGTCCTTTCTTTGTTAACAGATAGTATTTATTTTTAAGTTTTGGTATACAAATATGTTTTTGATGTGAGCAAGTAAGAAAATATAAACTAACCTTGAACTCTTCATTGATTCCAATCCTAGTCCTCTCTCCAGAGTTCACTACTGGCAACAGTTTCATGATATCTTTCTAGGCCTTTTAAAACATGCATTTATACATGCCTTTTTTTTTTTAACTGTAGAAATATTTAATTTTGCTTTGTGTATGTGCATTTTCATGCTAAATGGCCTCATATTATACTTAGTGAGCCATAACTTCCTTTTTACCTTTGCAGGGTGTCTTTGAGAACTTTTTGTTGGGTTCAGTTTTGGTTTTTATGTAGATCTAACTTGCTGTGTTTAATTGCTCTATCATTTCCCACAGATTACTAAGTTTTATTTAATAATAATAATAAATTCTTTTTGGTGGGCAATTTTTGTTTCCAATTTTGGGCAAAGGTACACAATCCTTTCATATAACGTAATAACCATCTGTGTTTACGTTTCTCTGGGTGTATGTGTCAGGGGCTTCAAGGTAAATTCTCAGAGCAATAATTTCTGATTGAAGAGAATCATACCCTAATTTTTATTTAATGGCTGGGCCAATTTATATTCTTATCAGTTTTGTTTGAGAACAAAGGCTTCCTCAGCCACAACAAGACTGTTAGGAAACATTGTAATTTTTGTCAGTCTGATACAACCATTGTATCTCTTTAATTTGTGGTTGCCTCATTAGTTTGTAAGGCTGTGCATATGGCTCCACAGGAGAAAAGACCTGGCAATCTGCTCCCATAAAGATTACAGCCTAGGAAACCCTGTAGGGCAGTTTTCTGCTCTCTTGCATAGGATTACTATGAGTCAGAATCGACTCCATGGCACACCACAACAACACTGGGAATTTCTGTTTTCTCTTACTTGCAGTTACCTACACGTACACCATGTATGTGTGTTGCAAGTTCTCTAGATATTGTAATGTTAATCATTTATCTGTTATAGATGTCGCAAATGCTTTCTGACTGCCCATGGCTTGTCTATGTGTACCAGAAGATGACTCAAAACTGTAAACTTTGACATGGTCACATTTTGACCTTTTTTTTTCTTTTTGCTTTAAGGTCTTTTTAATTCATCATCTTCATCATCACCACTATTCCTAGTTTAGATTGTTAATCCATTTGCAGTGTATTTTGAGAATTAGTGTGAGGTGGGGCTTTAAATTTAATTTCTTTAAATGTGTCGTCCTGTGTGTTTGCAGTGGAAACCCTGGTGGTGTAGTGGTTAAGAGCTGTGGCTGTTAACCAAAAGATCAGCAGTTTGAATCCACCAGGATCGCCTCGAAAGCTTTATGGAGCAGCTCTACTCTGTCCTATACGGTTGCTATGAGTTGGAATCTACTCAATGGCAATGGGTTTAGTTTTTGGGTTGGCGTGTTTGCAGATCCCCGCTCTTTCTAGTTGTAGCCACGGTAGCCCATCTCTCCTGTCACTTTCTTCGTGGCTCTGGGTGTGGAGGGCTTGGGAGGTGGGAGCTGAAATGCAGATCAATCTCTCTTGATGCTTCCGTATCACTCCTAGTGGTGGCACCTTCACCTCCTGGTGTGGAAAGATACACTCCTTGTTTTATGCCTGTGGACTTCTGGACTGTCACTTCCTGCTTTGCTCTATCTATCCATTTAACTTCTGACTTTCCTACATTCTAGTTCAACCTGTGCAATCCTTTTTGTTTACCCATGGTTCTAGATTATAAATATAAATTTATACCTGCATAGTCTGTCATTTCTAGGGACCTAGGGCAGGAGGGGTTGGCTCTACCATCTACTCCATCTACCATCTTGTTATGGCCTATGATTTTGCATTTGGGATCCTTGTACAGAGTGATGATTACGTTTCTATTAATGGCAACTACAGACAACATTCTCTTTTGATTACCTTAACTTTCAATACAGAGTTCAAAAGCAAGGTGTAAAAATTAAATATTTACATAAGCCACAGTGACATTTTTTAGCATAAGAATCTAGAGTTCAAAAATATTTTGAATGACACATCATAAGCTTCAATAAGAAAATGAAGAACTTTCTTGTGTAAAAATAAATAGTCTGTAGTCACTGGTGACTACATATTCCATTAATGATCATTTGGCAATCGTGCTGTCTCTTTGGACACACTTCTCTAGTGTATCTCAGAAACATCAATTTTGGCTTGTGTTGTATATGGCACCTGAGGCAGGACACAGTCCATGCAGTGATTTAGTATGGTGTTGTGTTTATAAATTAAGAAGAAGAAATCTGTTTTTCTTGGTAGCTTCCCCCAAAGACTGAACAATAACTGAAATTACTTTAGAAAACAGCAGAAGGCATGTGACCACCCCAGTCATAACCCACTGACGAACAGCATCTATGGACGGAGGTATTTCCTTCACCTTCTGAATTTCCTTCACCATTATTGAAGATATAGCAGCTAGAGCAGGCAGGGTGCCTTGCTCTTACCCTCACCCTCCCCATTCCAGAGGACATGGGCAGGACCCCAGTGCTCTGCACCTGCATTCCTTTGCTTTCTCTGGCCGCTAGAACCCGCTTGGAGTCCCTGGGTGATGCAGACGGTTAACACTCTTGGCTGCTAACTGAAAGGCTGGAGGTTCAAGTCCACGCAGAGACACCTTGGAAGAAAGGCCCAGGCGATCTACTTCTGAACAATCGGCCATTGAAAACTCTGTGGAGCACAGTTCTACCCTGACACACATGAGGTCACCATGAGTTGGTGTCAACTAGATGGCAACTGGTACTGGTACTTTGTCACCTCCCCACATTGACTGCCTGAAATGCCTGGGAATTTGTGCTCACCCTGACTAAGGGGATTTGAGGAATAAATACCACAGCTCCCTCATCTCTTGGGTGGGATAACTCAAAGGAGCATGGCTTATTTATCTCCCAGTAGTCCCCAGTGGAATTGGCACAGTACGGGGCAGCATTTCGTTCCGTGTGCAGGGGGTCACCAGGAGTCGGGGGCCACCTTGTCAACAACCCATAGTGGTAACTAGCTTGAAAACACACCCTTTATGGGCTTCCATCCCTTCCTGTCTTTCACCTCCACTCCTAGTGTGTCCTGTCCTGGAAACCCCTCTAAAACTTTTATTAGAATCCTTATCTAGGAATTGCTTAATATAGATGCTTAATGTGTAATAACTTAATATAGATGTTTCCTAATGAAGGGTTGGGATTCTGGTTAAGGGACCGTGGAATATCTTAGGTGAATACTTTGTTTGAAGTGAGGGCTGATTTTTCTAGAGGGTCCTAATTTGGGAGGCCAGAAGCTGGTTAAGCAAAGCAGACAGATGTGGGTTTGAGCTCGGGCTCTGCCACTTATTTAATGAGTCACCTCAAGCAAATGTCTTCAATAACCTAAGCCTCAGTTTCCTCATCTGTAAGATGGGGCACTGCTTTCTCAGTAATTGTAAAGGCTAAATGTGATACATGTGATCCTTAGTTAGCACAATGCCAAACACTTTGTGAACTCTCAATCCTTTGTGATGGTTCTTATTATTGTTCTATAAATAACAATTAGTCTTTTACTAAACAATTACTCCTTAACTGTTAGGGGCCACAGATGCTTTTGAAAGCCAAGTGACCACCAATTTATGTACAGTAGTTTATTCCTTTTTTTCTTCTTCAAGGCAGTAGACTTTTCTGTTTAAGATTCTACCGTGGTCTTTTGATCTAAAGCATTGAAGCTTAGATCTGTTTAGGCAAGCGAGATGTTTATTTATGTATTTCATGTTTTGTGAAAAGAGCCATGGAAGGCAAAAGAAGGGATTTATTGTCTAGAAGACTTTTCCTCAGAGGATAATTTGTTAATAAATACTCCATCATAGGTGAAAGTTCCTTGGACCACTGAAGATTTATAGCAGCTTATGGAATAAGCTTTAAAATGATTTAAAGGAATTGGATAGGAGAAAATGGTATTATTCACAAGAAAAATTGGACCCCACCGTGGCTATCTTGTCTTTTTTTCCTAAGATAATCAGTGAACATAGCTTCATATCAATTCCAGGCAGCTTCTCCTCTGTACTGACCAGATTCTTAGAGATAAACTTTGAGTGTTTTTGAGCATAGTTTAGACAGTCAGCGGGTCAGATTGCTGCGGAACAAATCTCTTCACACCAAATCAATTTTCAGATTAAACTCCCATTTATTCTCAACACTGTCTTCTTTTCAATGCCATGAACTCCAGTGTTTTTGCCTCAGTGAACTCTGAGGAATGTTCTGAGCTCTGATTTAATACAAAACTATCCAAGTAGCAAAGGTATTATGATATTCTTTATGGAGATCCAATTACTGACAGATTTTATTTGTTTTCATTTCTGGGAGTCTATTTGAGTGGCAGAATCCCTGTGGAAAACTGGCTAGTTATAGGATAGCCAAGTGTTATGATGGATTAGCCTGCGTGGATGCTACATAAGAATAAATGCTATTTGAATGGAGTCTTTTACAAGTTGTTCTTGATGAGTGTGATTCATGGTTTTTAGTGGAATTTCTAATTGAAGCACAGCTTCTTGAAATGTATTTTAAAATCAAGCTGGTCATTTTGAAATGGCATCTTTGCATTTTCTTTGGAAGCATTTTTATGGTGCAAATGCCTGAAGAAGGATTTTCATGTCACCGTCTCCGCACTTCGCCATGAGAATAACAATAGCAAAGCTCATTCTAATACGTTGGAACCAGAGTTTAGAAACATATAACAACACCCTGGCTTCAATTCAAAATTCTTTACTGCTAATATAATTTAGTTACAAAATTATGCTTCAGTTTTATGAGTTGCTTAAATATAAAAAAATATATATTTATTTATTTATTTTTTTTATATTTAGCTCTTCTCCATCTTGTAGGAGAAATTAAATTGCATATTTCCCAGGCTATGAAGCAATTATAATGGGATATTTATACCTTCGATACCAAAAATAGTTTCAGACACTGAATCAGAGGAGTTTTCTAGGGAAATATATTTTGTATATTGCTCATAATTTTATTTCCTGTTATGTGGGAAATCCATTTGCCTTTGTTGTGAAAAGAATTCCCAGATACTTGGTATTGACATAAAGTCTCGACCCTTTGTTTGAGATATAAATGCTGTAGATAGTGTGAACATGTTCAGTCATTCTCTAGTTTATTTTCTCACCAGTCCAAGAGTTTTGATCCTCTTGACGGCATCCTTGTCAAGCCCTTGCTATATTTAATCAGCAAGACCAGCCCCTTTTTTCCTTTTTGTAAAATAAATTTAGACCGACAGTTGGGTTATTTAAGCCTTTACCACAATGAACTTGTTGCCGTTGAGGGGATTCTGACTCTTAGCAACCCTATAGGACAGAGTAGAACTGCCCCATGGGGTTTCCAAGGAGCGCCTAGTGGAGTCGAACTGCCAACGTTTTGGTTAGCTGAACTCTTAACTACTGCGCCACCAGGATTTCCATTTACCACAATAAAAAGAGACAAATCAAATAATATAATTTTTTTTCCATTTTTCGTATTTTATCAGTGCTCAAAAGAAATAGCTTAAAATACTTAAATAATTGAAAAGGCAAAAATGCAAACTTTGAACAACTGATTAATTACGAAGCTGATACTCGTATTTATTATAAATAAGTTTCCCAAGTCTAGAGAAATATATGGTATACTCCAATTCGATTTGCACATAGCTTTTCATTATTATTGTCATCATCATCACCGGTAACAACAAACACATACATGGTGTTTTCCACATGCCCCTTGCTATTCTAAATGGCTTAGATGTGTGAATATAAATACTCGTTTAGTCATTTCCACAAGCCTTTTTATGAGGACAGTGCTATTATTATCCCCATTCACAGGGGAGTAAATTGAGACACCAGGGGTTAAGGGACTGGCCCCCAGTCACCCAGTTGTTTAGGGGCAGAGTCAGGAGCGGAATGCAGGCAGGCACTTTGGCTGTAATACTTGGCTCTTAACTTTTTGCTCTTTCAAGAACCTGTTTAAGGTGTAAAGTGAGGCTTGCCTGAGGGATTTTTTTCCCCTTAAATTTGTTAAAAAAAGAAACCTCAGTAGGCATTTACATCTGAGAGAAAGAGGCAAATAGTATGAAGAAGTGATTCTCAACTTTGGTTGCTTACTGAAATCATCTGGGAACTTCAAAAATTTCCTGGTGCCTGGACCCTCACCCCTAGAGGGTCTGGCTTAATTGGTCTGGGGCCATTGATTGGGCCATGGGTTTTTTTTTTTTTTTGGTGGGGATGTCCCTTGTTTGATTCTAATGTACAGCCGGTGACCATGGATAGAAAACCAGCTGACATCACAAGTTCATGCAGTAAACTCCCGGAGAGGATGTGTTCCCGCTACCTTTCCTGTCCGTGGCCCAATTTATATCAGGAATAATTCTCAGTGTGAACACCCAGAGGCCCTATAAGGATCTGAATTACTTGACTCTGTTTGAATAATATTCCCAATACCATACTTAGTAAGACGGGAAATTACTAGCATGTTTTAGAGTGATTCTCAGTATCCAAGAATGAATCAAAATAGATTTATTTGTTACATTCAGTTGATTAAAATTCATTTACTTCCCATCCCCTGAACATTCTAGGTCTTTGCCATTTGTTTTATCTTTACCAAACATGTCCTTAGCATTCACGCCTTGACTATTAACCATGTTAATAACTATAAGTAGATCAAGTTTCTGTTTAAATTCCATATTTAATTGAATTAGCGATGCCTTTCAATTTTTTTTTTCAATTAGTGAAGGCGGTTTTAAGAAAGTCCTTATATAATTACTTCAATTTATATCTAAATTTTTAATAATATGGATACAAAGGCAGATGTTATCTTGTTAAATTACAACATCATGTCATTTCTTCTTTATTCGTAGGAATCCTTCCTTTATTGACACATAAAGCCACCAGAGAAAACACAGAGAACCAGATAATATGCAGTTGTGACAGGAAGCTCGTCATCTAATCACCTGGACATAATTTGCTTGAGAGTAGTAAAATTCACATTTCTCCCACTAGGATGTTCGGAGTTCGCTCTGCCTTATGTTGGCATTGTGGATTGTGAGGAAAATGGTTTTGCGTGAGATTTCTCTTCAGCATTATGCAAAACTCCCCACTTAATTAGGCCCTGTGGTCTGGAAAGTGTATTGCATCATGGCAAAGGGGCACCTGTTTGAAGTGAACGCCTCAATGAAAAACTTAATGGACCAGAACTGGTTGTTATGTGTCATAGTTGTCTAGTGCTGGCACACCAGATAAATGGTGAAACCCATGTGAAATTGTTCACTACAGATTAGTAATTAACCGTAAGTAAGTAAGCCATCTGCCCGTGTCAGGGATTCCAATTTTGAAAAGAGGCTTTGATTCTGTAGGAACGTGCCGCGGGATTGGGAGAGAGACAGATGCCAGCCATACCTTGAAGCAGAACCTTTGATGTGGTGAAAAAAATTCACCACAGATTAGTAAGTAAACACAAGTAAGCCCGTGTTTACCTCGCTTATTGGCTAACCCATCCCTGAGTGCTGCTGTAGCAGAAATACCACAAGCGGATGGCTTTAACAAACAGAAATTTATTTTCTCATAGTGTAGGAGGCTAGACGACCGAACTCAGCGCGCCGGCTCTAGGGGAAGGCTTTCTTTCTCTGTCAGCTCTGGAGGAAGGTCCTTGTCTCTTCAGCTTCTGTTCCCTGGTTCCATGACTCGACGGCACTGGGTTTGGTTGTGGTTTTTAGTTAAGTTTTGTTTTTATCTTGCAGTTCATTTTTAACCGTCTCTTTCTTTTCACATTTTGCTATAAGCCACAAGGAGAAACCACATGGCCCCCTTAAGATTTTGCTTAGAAATCTCATCAGACAGCTATCCAAGTTCATTACAAGTTCTACCTTCCATCAAACACTTGAACATAATTCAGACAATTGCTTTGCCACTGCATAAAAAGCATTGCACTTCCTCCATTGTCCAGTCATGTTCATCATTTTCTTTTAAAGCCTCACCAGAAGCACATTTCGCCACCACATTTCTAGCAACATTCTGTTGCTGGTACCATATGTATTCTCTAAGTAGTTCTCCTCACTTCCTTCTGAGCCCTTACCACCTACCAACAGTCCCTTGAAGGCAATCTAGGCTTTACTATTAAGGACCTTAAAACTCTACCCATTACCCATTTCCAAAACCACTTCCACATTTTAGGTATCTGTTACAGCAGCACCCCCACTTCTTGGTACCAAATTCTTAGCTCTCTATACTGCTAGGACAGAAATACCACAAGGGATTGGCTTTAACAAGCAGAAATTTATTTTCTTAGGATTTAGGAGATAAGTCCGCACTCAGGGTGCCAACTCCAGAGAGAGGCTTTCTCTCTCTGTAGGCTCTGGGGGAAGGCCCTTGTCTCTTCAGCTTCTGTTTTCTGGTTCTTTGGAGATCTCCATGTGGCTTGGCATCTATCTCTTCCCTCCCCCCATCTCTGCTGCTTTTGCCTGCTTGTTTTATTTCCTTTATATCCTAAAAGAATTCAACTCAAGACTCGCCAGGGTACACTAATCCTGCCTCATTAACATAACAAGGACAATCCATTCCCACATGGGTTATAACCACAGGCATAGAGGTTAGAATTTATAGCACATATTTTTGGAGGACACAATTCAATCCGTAACACCATGATAAGAAACTAAAGACTGTGCTGGTATGCATAATGGAGTCTATTTTTATATGACCATTTGTTCCTATAGCATGGCTTCGAATGCAAGAGAGGGGAGTTTCAGCACAGCATTGTGAATATTGAGATATTAGGTAACTAGAGTAGAAGAGAACTTAGACTGTGTTGTGACTTTCTCAGATATATATCTTACCCAATACCCATTATATATATCTTAGCCATTATATATATCTTAGTACTAACATTCCATTACGAGAGGAAAAAAAATAAAAAATAAAAAGCAAAGCAAAACAAAAACAAGCAAAATACCAAAACAATTTCAGTTTCTGGTTTTTGTAGGTTGATTTCTTCCAGAGGTTGACCTTATGACAAGGATTCAAGCTCTTATAGTTTATTTGAGAGGTGACCTCAGGAGTCATGGGCCAGGCCATGGGGAAGTGAGACAGGTGAGAGAAGGCAGCCGATAACCAATGGGCAAATGAATGTTGATCCCACTGGGGAGCTCTGGGAGGTAGTGTGGAACACACTTCAGAATTATTCCAACTGAGGGGTGAGGGAGCTGGGGTATTTACTAGTTCCCATCAGTCAGTGATTGAAGGGAGCTCTCTGGGGGTGTTATCTCCTCAGCACTTCTGCCAGCCCCTCTGGGTGGCTGAGTGGGCTCAGGCAAGTAGGCTCCAGGCTTCAGAGGACCCCTCAGACATAGCTGCTGGTCTTGCAGTTGGAAGCTATCAGGTTGGCACGCATGGGAATATGTGGGCACTGCCAGCAGCAGTTACTCTGGTGGTTTTAGTTATCAGTAGGTCAGACCTTATAAGTGTATACCACAGGGTGAAAACCTGTGCCTGAACTTGGTTCCCAGACAGGACTTACTTAGTCTGCACAGTGGGTTAAAAACAGAAGTATGCCAGCATTTAGAAATCAGGAATTCATACACAAATCTGGATTTCTCAAAAAAAAATTGAAGGCATAAATACTAGCTCACATACCCTAATGGCCATGTTTGCCAAAACAGTGCAGTGTCTGTCCTCTTTAGACAGGGCATATGTTATCTACTTCGCCACAGTCCCCACCAAGCCAGTTTACCTCATTTACATGATCTCTTAGACTCCATTAGACATATGAGTGTAAAATATCAGTCTATGAAAACATCCTTTACTTGACTTGTCAGTAAGCTAACGATGGCATGAAGCTAATGCCATCACAGTGGGCCTATTGGAGTACTGCAGCATAAAGAAGACTAGATTTTATAGTAGAAAAGTATCTAAAGATCCTGCTCATAGTTGCCATGGGCAAATCACTTGATGCTCCAAGGATGTATCTTGTCTATAAAATATGGATTAGAAATGTGAGAGCCCGCAGGTCCCTCTCAGCTTTAAAGGGCTATTATTCCCAAGTGACTTTCACATGGCATTGTGCTAGATAACATTTATAAACATGACTCCTTGTTGAATTGGGCCATAAATCTCTGGGAAATAAGAATGGTGGGCCCCTCCAGTATACCAGGCGGAATGACTTTCATTTGTGGAATGATTGGGTGTCTTAGTCATCTACTGCTCCTGTAACAGAAATACCACAAGTGGATGGCTTTAACAAAGAGAAATTTATTTTCTCACAGTCTAGGAGGCCAGAAGTATGAATTCAGGGTGCCAGCTCCAGGGGAAGGATTTGTCTGTCTGTTGGCTCCAGGGAAAGGTCCTTGTCATCAGTCTTCCCCTGGTCAAGGAGCTTCTCAGCACAGGAACCCTGGGTCTGAAGGATGCACTATGCTCTTGGCCCTTGTTTCTTGGTGGTATGATGTCCCTGTGTCTCTTTGCTACCTTCTCTCTTTTATATCTCAACATATAATCTAATATTGTAATTGTAATTGAGTCCTGCCTCATTAACATAATTGCTTCTGATCCTTCCTCTTAGTATCATAGAGGCAGGATTTACAATACAAAGGAAAATCACATCAGATGACAACATGGTGGACAATCACACAGTACTGGCAATCTTGGCCTAGCCAAATTGACACACATTTTTCTGGAATACAATTCAATCTATAACATTGGTATTAACTTCACCTCTGGCTCAAGGCAGTAGATACTGACTGGTTTAAATCAACCAGTGTAGTCTACTCTTCCTACACTGTAGAGCTATGCTGTTCAATAAAGTAGCCTCTATCTACATGTGTCTCTTTATATTTATATGTAATTAATTGAAATAAAAAAAAAATTCAGTTCCTCAACCATTCAAGCCGCATTTCAAGTGGTTAGTAGGCACCTGTGGACAGGTGCAGTTATAGAACCTTGTTATGATTGCAGAAAGCTGTATTAGATATCCCTGCATAGAGATCGGGTCAGGAACAGGCTATTCAGAGCCAATGCAAAATGAGGGAAAGTTTTCTCGAACTTGTAGGGAAAAGAGCTTTTTCTCTTTTGCTGGATCATGTGTGGCAAGGCTATGCTAGCTGGATCTGCTTTTGGTATTTTGTTCTCATGAAAGAAAAAATTGGGGTAGTTCAGACATCACCTGAAGAGTGCATGGGGACTACCCTGTGGAAGACAGAATGTTGAAGAACAAAGTCCCTGGTGATATGCTTTGAGATGCCGGATCAGGCCATTTCAATTCCATGACTTAATAAATCCCCTCATTGTCTAAGCCAGTTTAAGATGGGGTCCTGTCACTTTGCAATCAAGATTCCTGATACATTTTACAGTCATTTGTTTGAAGAAAGGCAAGGACTTAAGGATCTTCCTGCATCTGGTCCATGAACAAGACAGAGAGTTAAAAGAGGGAATAGAATTTGTGAAATTTTCTTAAGCTCTGTGACTACAATTCCCTGTATAAGACATTATGGTTATCCTTTTGCTTCCCTGTGTCATCAATATTTCCCCTTTAATCAGATTCATACCATCAGTATCAAGCTTTTTCCATGTTAAAAGAAAGCCCTATACCCTGCCTTGACCCTTACCTGCTACTTCCTCCTCTTCTTTCTTTTCCTTCACATCCAGCTGCTTATATGGTCTGACTCAGTTTCTTACCTTTCACCAGGTCCTTGATCCATACCAGCCTGGATCCTGTATCCATCATGCCTCCGAACTAGTGTTTCTAAAGCCACCAATGACCTTCACATTTTAAAACATAATGGCCTTTTTAGCTGTCTTGGAGCTTGATCATTTATCATCATTTTACATTGTTGATCATCTCATTTTCCTTGAAACATTTCCTCTTCTTGACTTCATTGCACTCATATTTTTCTCCATCTCCCTGGCCATTCATTCTTAGTCTACTAGGTCCAAGTTGTAGTCCTTTTCTTTTCTCTTTTTAGAGAATCTTGTCTGCACTTAAGCTCAATTATCATCTGGACACACGGTTCCCAGTTTTAAATAGCCATCCAATACTCTGCCCCTGAGATTCTTGACACCCAGCATTTCCAAAACAGACATCATGCTGTTCACTTCTTCACCACTGATCTGGTCCTGATACTTAGTTAAAAGCATCAGTCTTCACCAAGCTTCACAGCCCTGAACCTCAAAAGTCTTCATTAATACCTCCATCTCTCCCTTCACCTCAGGCTCTTGACCCCTCATCTTTTGTGCTCTAGCTGTATTAGTCACACTAATGTACTTCCATTTCCTTCAGAATGCTCCCCCTCTGCTTGGAATATGTATTGTCTACCTATGCATTCTCTCCCCACCCTCCGACCCCCCACTATGTCACAATTTTCTCAGTTGTAATCGAATACTTTTTACGTAGTAATGTAATGTCTAGCTCCCCTATTAGATTGTTGGCCCAATGAGGGCAGAGCCCAGTGTTGTCCTGGCAAATGTTTAACAACTGGCTCTCTTGGGGGAAAAAATAAATGTAGCATTTGCCAATTTCCATAGTGTAAATAGTCCCACCGTGGCTGGTTTCAGGCTACAAACAAGATGTCACTGAACACAGGTTTGGGATGAGAATGGCACGATCATCTCTCATAAACTATATGAACAAGCTATACCATGGGATAGCTGTATATTTATCCTCTTCACTGCTCTATCCTTACGACTTGGGGCAGTGCTCAGCACATTGCAGGTCCTCAGTGATTACTAGCTGGAAGAGTAAATGCAGCGTTTTAATTCCATCACAGAAATGTAGTGGTTAAATATAATGCTAATGCTTCAGACAAAAGTGACTTAAAACTCTTCCTTTTAGAAATGGGCCAACTCCTTAAAGGTTAGCACATCCAATCCCTCCATTTTTCTGTTAGAACTGAGAGCCAGGGTGGGATTTGCACAATCACATCGCTAGCTGGTGAAAGAGCCAAAGTTAGAACGCACATCTCTTAATTGCCGACCAACACTCCATCCACTATATCACGTTGTCATTTCTAAATAAGCATATTTTGATTCCAGTGATTTAATCAAGGTTGTGTCATTAGATAGCGGCGTAATCGAACACATCGTAGGTAGATCTGCCTTACAGAGAAAAAGCAATGTTTGATTGTTGTCTTTGGAATTATGAAGTGTCTAATGAGAGGGCTTTCTCCTTTACCTTCTTCCCCTTTAATTATCTTCTGTAGTTCTTTTATAGAAAAAATCTATTAGTCAGGTTTTACTGTGTAACAAACCACCCCAAAAGTTAGTGCCTTAAAACAACAACTGCTTTAGATCACTCTTTTATGAGTTAACAATCTGGTGTGGCCCTAGACTTTGGGGTCCCTGATTGACATTTTGGGGGGAAGATGTCCTTGTGAGGCATTAGAGAATTGTAGCCACAGTCATGGTAGTACTCAGACAGCATCTGCATAGCAGTAACTCTTAGAACCAGGTAGTGTCTTATGATTTCTCAGGAATCATGTCGGATGGGGCAATTGCAAGAAGAAATCAAAACATTTGGTAATCTTTTCAGTGCTGTTAGAGTTTGTTTTATGTATTTTGGAGTCCTGTCATTGAAAAAAAGAGTAATTTTTCTGGTCTTAGCTGGGCTTCCTCTTACATCTGTGAGTAGCTGTGGGATGGATGTGTAGCTCTGCTCATCATCATTGGTCTCTCTCATGTGTCAGGTCTCGATGGCTAGGCTGACTTGAACCTGGCACATGAGTTTTCTCATCCTCCAATAGGTTTGTCTAACTTGTTCATATAGTAGACTGGAAGAGTCCTGAGAGAGGGTAGAAGCTGCAAGGCTCTAGAATCAACACTTCCATTGGGCCCTTTGCCACATTTTATAGGCCAAAGTAAATGACAAGGTCAATGTAGATTCATGGGACAGGGATATGAACACCACTTATTGAAGGGAGGGGCTGCAGAGTCACATTGCAGAGAGGTATGGGTACACATAGGAGAATAATCTATGGCTGTTTTTGCAGTCAAACAGAAAAGGAATTTTTTTTTTCCTGCAAATTCTTAGAAGATTCTGTAATAGTGGAGTGTTTCAATGGGGCAGAACTGACTGATACCTTCCTCATTGTCTTAGTCATCTAGTGCTGCTATAACAGAAATACCACAAGTGAGTGGCTTTAAGAAAGAGAAATTTATTTCTTCACAGTAAAGTAGGCTAAAAGTCCAAATGCAGGGTGTCAGCTCCGGGGGAAAGCTTTCTCTCTCTGTTGGCCTTCTCATCAATCTTCTGCCAGACTCGGAGCTTCTCCGGGCAGGGACCCCAGTTCAAAGGACATGCTCTGGTCCCAGCAGTGCTTTCTTGGTGGTATGAGGTCCTTCTTCTCTGCTGGCTTCCCTTTCCTTTTTATCTCTTGAGAGATAAAAGGTGGTACAGGCCACACGCCAGGGAAACTCCCTCTACATTGGATCAGGGATGTAACCTGGGTAAGAGTAGGACACCCAGTTCCACGCTAATCCTTTCTAACACTAAAATTATAATCACAAAATGGAGGACAACCACACAATACTGGAAATCATGGCCTAACCAAGTTGGCATGTATTTTGGGGGGATATAATTCAATCCATGACACTCATCTTCCTGATATATAGAGAAAATGCTAAATACCCCGTCCAGGCAATTGTGCTAGTTGCCTTCACATTACACTAGAGGCAGTATATACTGTGAGGTAGGGGTCTCTCTCCACACCCTAGACTTTGGGGTTCCAGATTGACATTTTGGAGGGAAGATATCCTTGTGAGGCATTAGAGAATTGTAGCCACATTCATCCTAGCACTCACGCAGCATGTGCATAGCAATAACTCTTAGAACTAGATAGTGTTTTATGATTTCTCAGGAATCATGTAGGATGGGGCAATTGCAAGAAGAAATCAAAACATTTGGTAATCTTTTCAGTGCTGTTAAGAGTTTGTTTTATGTATTTTGGAGCCCTGTCATTGAGTGTGTAGATCTTCATTATGGTTATGTCTTCATGATGGATTGTCCCTTTAATCATTATAGAATGCCTTTCTTTGCCTTTTATGGTAGATTTTGTTTTAAAGTCTGTTTTATCTGAGATTAGTGTTGCCACTTCTACTCTTTTTTGGTAGCTGATTGCTTGCTGTATTTTTTTTCCATCCTTTGATTTTTAATAAATTTATGTTTTTGTTTATAAGGTATCCCCTTGTAGACAGCATATTGATGGACCCTGTTTTTTTTTTTTTTTTAATCCATTCTGCCACTCTCTGTCACTTTATGGGTGCGTTTAGACCATTTACATTCAGTGTGATTATTGATAGGTGTGAGTTTATTGCTGTCATCTTGTAGTACAGTAATAATAATAAAAATTTAGTAATCTTTGAGGATACAAGTTTGTTGTTGTTAATTTCTTACTTTGTCATGCTGTTTTTTTTCTTTGTCTCTTCCTAAATTATTTTAAAGTAATTTATTTGTGTCTGACATAGCTTTTTTTTTTCCATTATTTTTTAATCATCCCTGTGTTGGAAACATAGACATCATTCCAAATCTGTAAGGGCACTGGGAAATGTGGAAATTAAATCTCAGTATTCTTCACTGTTGGAATATGATCATGGGGAATTTTCCATAGTGAAGAGGTAGAAATCACTCCAGGCTTCTTCCAGCCTGGGCCCATAACATGCATTTTTCTGGAATGAGAAACACATGAGTTTGACCAAGGCAGAGTTTGTAGGTTTTGACAATGAAGCCAGAGGAAGGAAGCAGTACTTACTCTGGGCTCATCTTTTTTTCTATGCTGAGTGTGTTCTGGGAAGTTGCAGGTGGCAGCAAATTTCTACTGACTGAGCCAACAGGGCATGTGGTGAAACGGAAAAATTGCTGTTATCTGGTGAATATGTTGGTTTGGGGAACCACTAGCTTTAAAAAAAAAAAAATCAGTTTATTGCCATCTCTTCACTTTGAGTTTTGTAGAATTAGTTTTGTGACTTCCATAATCATTTTTTTTTTTTTTTATGAGAACTTGTGTAAGGTCATGGGCTGAGAAATCCAACTCCCTGAGTTCAAAACTTGGCTCAGCTAGTGGCTCTTTGTGTGACCTTGAGCAGTCAGTTAGTCACTCTTGGCCTCAGTCTCCTGTTCTGTAAAATGGGAATGATAAATCTGCTTCATAGGAATGTTGTAAGGATTAAATGAGAGAATGCTTCTGAGCACTTGGCATAGCATGCATACTAAGTGCCCCACACCTGCTAGCTGTGTTGAGTAGAAATTTTAGTAAATTTGAATGTATGTAGTGTGAATTTCAACTATGACAGGTGTTCAGGTACTTCTGGTTCATTACTTCTGGTTCATATTTTAACTCTATACCCAATTTTATTGCAAAAATTGAGGTCCCCAAAGAATGTTGATGTGTCAGGGTACAGATGTACTCATGCTTGAGCTCCGATTGGTGGAATATCAAAGTTGTATGTAAACTCAGATTCCAGAAGCTCTAGGACACAGTTCAAGCTGCCTGAACTCAGAGGACATAGTGCATGTGACCTAACTCTTCAATTACTTATTGACCAAACATCCCCGAGAATGGAAGGCTGAGGGAGAAAGGTCTTGGACAAAGTTGAAGGGTCCTCTTGCTGTTCTGGCCCTGAGAATGAGATTAAGTTCTCCACCTGTTTGAAAGCAGATAGCATGTCTGAATTCTCTTTGTGTCTCTGGTAGCTTTCAGCAAACCTATTAAAAGAATAGTATTAGGGTCTCAATCCAGATGGCCTGAGGCAATCAGTTAGAGGAGCACCGATTTAGTTTCTTGAACAGTCACTCTCATTGTTGCACCTAGATGTCTTTGGATCCCTCTGCCCTGATCACCTACTGTGTACTGCATATTGTAGTACCTGAGAAATCTAGAGAGGGATGCTGGTTCAGATTAATAAATTATTCTGTCTGCCTTAAGGACAAATGGAAAATCTTATTGGCTTTGGGAAAAAAAGGTATATGTTTCCTTTTTTTCAAAGAGGATCTCAAAGCCCAAAGTAACTACACTTGGATACTTTCAGAACATCTGTAATAAACTCAATTTAAAAATAGAGGGAAGAAGAGGGAAACATTTGAAGGTATAACTTTGGAGTAAATTATGGCTTTGTTCAAAATTGGAATAGAAAATAATGCCATTTGAAGATATATTTAAAATTGTATTTAATTTTTTAGTTTTGCAAGGTCTAGGTATAAGAAGGCATAATTACATACAAGTTCTGTAGAAAACAAATCAAATCACTTGGAAATAGGTTATAAATAAGTGGACATTATTCTGGTTTCTGCTTTTTGACCTGAAAGAATCATATTATATTGAAAGGATATGCTTGGTACATAGACTCAAGGCTGACCTTTAATCTTTGACTTTATATAAACATAAAAATCATGAATAGGAAAAAAATCATTCTAAGGGGGGAAAAAGGAGTCCTCAATCTGTTAGGTTGAACCGTATGGAATTGACATAATTGTAGGTCAAAAGTGATGACATACGGCAATTTCATAAAGTTCAACAACATATCATTCTGAAAGAGCGAGAGTGTTACTTTTCTAAATTGACCGTTTAATGATGACATTTTAGAGCTCAGCATTGATGTGACAAACATGAATTCATTTCCTTTAGTATAATGGATATGAGTTTATTCTGGTACATTAATATATAGTACACCTTTCATGAATAATAGGAAAAATAGCTGCGGCTGCTAACCAAAAGGTTGGCAGATTGAATCCACCGTGGGTTCCCTGGGAACCATATGCAGCAGTTCTACTCTGTCCTATAGGGTCGCTGTGAGTCAGAACTGACTCAACAGCAATGGGTTAAGTTTGGTTTTGGTTTTTGAGAATAGATATATGCTTCTTATAATGTTTACTTATAAACATTCTAGTGAGCGCAGATACAGCTTTTGCTTAAGACTTCAGCTTCAAATTGCAATTTGGGGGAAGTAATCTTGAAATTGCATTAATTTCATCTAATGTGTTCAGGCCAATGCTTGCCAGGTTGGAAGCACTGCTTAAATGTTTACTGTTATGCTTATTATTCGCATTGTAGAATCTTTATGAAACTTGTGTACATAGGCTAACGTCTGAAAAGTGGTGCCTTATCTTTCAAAGTGAGGAGCTGTGCTAATTCTCCTATAGTACCAGTATCTGTGAGGAGTGCCTCCTTATCAACATAAAGTCTACACAAGCAAGGTCAACCTACAGGGTGAGGCATCTTAATCAGGAATAAACTACCTCTGGCTGTTCACTTGGCTGTGAACTCTTCCACCTGCTGCTGCCTTTCATGAGCTCCAGTGTCATTTCTTTCCAGGTGTGTTCTTTCCCACAAAGCAGTTTGGCGTAACCATTCTATAGCACAGTAAGTGATGGCTGGGCCTACGTATATTAAATGTTCATGCTGTGATTCATTAATTTATCCAGTACAGTTTTATTTAGCACCTACTGTCAGGCACTCTTCTAGACATACATCACAGATAACAAACAAGCAAATAAAGGTAGAGTAAGCCAGATGGTGATATGTGCTACTGAGAGTGATAAAAGTGATGGGAAGAGCTGAGGGATGAAGTGCGGTGGCTATTTTATATAGGTGCTCACAGAGGCCATCTCTGACAATGTGATGTTTGAGCAGAGATTTAAAGGAGCTGGCAGGCAAGACTTGTAGCGATCTGAAGGAAAAATAGTCCAGGCAAAGGAATTAGTAGATGTGAAGGTGGGTGATGAACAGCAAAGAGACCAGTTGACTGAAGTAGAGCAAGTGCGTGGAGGTGCAGTAATAGGTGAGGTCAGAGAGGTTACTGTGAGACATGGCCAAATTATGTCATGTTTTTAGACTATGTTAAGGACTTTGGCTTTTCTCTGAATGAAATTAGAAGCCATTGAAGGGATTTGAACAAAGGTGTGATGTGAGCGGACTGGTGTTTCAAAAGGATCATCTAGACTTTGATCTGGACGTGGCATACATTTGTTTCTCTCTGCTCTTTCCTCCTAAGTACAAGCCATAGAAAAAATGCAAGAGGTATCATGCAGAACTCTGAAACATACTAAGAGAAAGGCAAATTGGTTTGTGAGTCAAGACTAGAGGAACAACGGAATGGCAGGGCATCTTACATCTCTCAGCCAACAGAACAGGGCAAACAAGACCTAGCATTCCTTGATGTCCAACCTAGCAACAGAAAGTGGCTCAGATTGCTTCCACAGATTGAAAAGGAGACTGTTGAATGTTACCCGGAGAGCCTGGCACAACTGGTAAGGGAGAGTGATCCAGAGCTCAGCTAACAATAAGCAGCCAGACCTGAGACTTCCTTTCTCCACCGAGAGAGACAACACGAGGGTTGCATGGTAGCTACAGCAAAAGGGACCCTGTCACAATAAGTGACCCAACCCAGGAAACCTTTGTATCCCTTTGGGCTTGAGAATCCCGTCTTCTGCCCAGAGACACTGGGACTGCTGGTAGGCATCATGAGAGGTATTCCACAGCAATTATTGCTTGGTCCATGAAGCCAATTTGTCCCCATAGGTCTGAGAGATACTGGTGGCCTGGCCAGAAGAAACACCTTCTTCCCCTAAGGCAGTGTCCACAGGGACTAGTGGGAGCAACATTGGCACCCAGTAAACCAAAGAGATCAAAATAATATTGTAAAATCTCTAAAAAATTAAACTTTCATTGGAGCCATAGTGCACAAAAGTAGACCAGGACACACATGATAAACCTCAACAGGTGACTCCTTACTAGAGTAGAAGATTTAAATAGGACTCAGAGTATTCTAACATAATAGACAAAATGTCCAGGATACAATAGAAAATCACCCATTAAACCAACAACCAGGAAAATCACAACCTGAATGAGAAAAAGTAATCAATTGAGGCTAAAACCAAGATAAATCAGATGTTGGAATTATCTGACTAGGATTTTAAAGTAGCTGTCATAAACATGCTTTAACTATTCATTAAAAATTCTCTTGAAAAGAATGAAAAAGTAGAAAATCTCAGCAAAGAAATAAAATTTATAAAGAAGAACCAATTTGAAACAATGGAAAAATACAATAGCTAAAATAAAAAACAAACACCTAACAATAACAAGCAATTCAGTGGATAGGCTCAGTAACAGGGTGGAGATGATGGAAGGTAGAATCAGTGAAGTTGAGGATGATTGATAGAATTTACCCAGTCTGAACATTAGAGAGAAAATAGTCTGGGGGGAAGAAAACCCCAAGAGCCTCTTGGACCTGTGTGACAATAACAAAAGATCCAACACATGTAATATTGGAATCCCAGAAGAAGAGGAAAAAGAGTTGTGCTGCAGAATACTCAAATATATGTTGTTATTGTTGTTAGTTTCTGTCAAGTTGATTCTGACTCTTGGTGGCTCCCTGTGTTATAGAGTAGATCTGCTCCATAGGGTTTTCTTGGCTGTAATCTTATTGGAAGCAGATTGCCAGGCTTTTCTTCCACAGTAATGCTAGGTGAGTTCAAACTGCCAGTATTTAAGTTAGTTGTCAAGTGCAAACCATTTGTACCACCCATGAAAGAATTAATGGATTAAAACTTCCCAAATTCGGTGAAAGACAGAAACCTAAGTGAATCCTAAACCTCATGAATTCAAATCAGTCTGCACCAAGACACATCGTAATTAAACTTCTGAAAATGAAGGCAAAAAAAAAAAAAAAATCCTGAAAGCACCCACAGAGAAATGATAACGTTAACTATAGGGAAACACGAACTTAAATGACTTTCTGGTGTAAAAGATCTTTCTGGAATGAAGGGGAAATAAAGGTATTCACAAATGAAAGACAACTAAAAGATTTTGTGACTATCAGACCTACCCTCAGACAGAGAGGAAATGATAAAAGAAGGAACCTTGGCATATAAGGAAGAACGATGGAACAAGCAGAAATTGGAATACATTCAATAGACTATCCTTGCCTCATGAGTTTTATTAATTGTATTTGATGGGTTAAACAAAATTATACTACCATCTATACCCATCAAAATATTATTTAAAAATAGGGGAGGGTAAAGTTACCTAAATGGAAGTAAAGTTTCACACTTCACTTGAAGTGTTAAAATGTTGATAGCAGTAGACTGAGATAAGTAACTATGTATATTAGAATAGCCAGAAAAACCACTAAGAAAACTATGCAAAGACATATGCTCAAAAACAAAACAAAACAGAAACAAATCAATGTGTAACCTTAACAAATGTTTGAGTAACCTGTAAGAAGACAAGAAAAGAAAAAACAGAGGAATGAGAACAAGAGGAGTCAGATAGAAACAGAATAATGAAATGGCAGCATTAATCTCTGACATATTAATAATTACCTTAAATGCAACACCATGGAGAACCCAGAAATAGACACACACAAATATGCTCAATTAGTTTTTGACAAAAGTGCAAAATCAATTCAATGGACAAAATATTGTTTTAGAGCCACTGGACATCCATAAGCAAAGAAATAAAGTGAACCTCGGCCTAAACCTTGTATTTTATATAAAAATTAACTCAAATGGATCATACATTTAAATATAAAACTATAAAAGTTTTAGAAAATAGTATAAAAAAATCTTTGGGATATGAGGATAGGCAAAGAATTCTTAGGCTTGATACCAAAAGCATGATCCATAAAAAGAAAAATTGATAAATTGTATCTTATTAAAATTAAAACCTTTTTCTCTGTGAAAGACCCCTTGAAGGGGATGAAATGTCAAGCTACAGATTTGAGGATGTATTCGGAAACCACACATCTGACGGAGGGCTTGCATCTAGAATCCTAACCTGTTAAAACCTACTGCAGTCAAGTTGATTCTGACTCATAGTGACTCCATAGGGCAGAGTGGAACTGCCTCATCGGGTTTCCAAGGAGTGGCTGGTGGATTCCAACTGACAACCTTTTGATTAGCAGCTGGGCACTTAACCACTACACCACCAGGGCTCCATCTAGAATACAAAAGAATTCTCAAAATACAACAGTAAAACAAAAACAAACAAACAAACAAAAACAAAATAATCCAATTAGAAAATGAGCAAACGACATAAGCTGACAACCCACAAAAGAGGATATACAGATGGCACATATGAAAAGATGTTTAGCATCATTAGCTATTAAGGAATGGCAAAATAAAACCCGGCACGAAAGGCAAACAAAAGCAGAAAGTATGGGTTATTTGCATAAAAATATAGTAGTTCCAACATGAAATGTAACTGGGTCACTCACACATTGTTGGTGGGAATGTAAAACGGTACTCTTGATCATTTATCCCAAAGAAACGAAAACGTTAAATTCAGGCAAGAACCTGTACACAGATACTGATAGCAGCTTTATTCTTGGTAGCCAAAAACTAGAAAAAGCCCAAATGTCTTTCATTCAGGTGAACTGTTAAACTGTGGTACATTATATTATGGGATACAACTAAGCAATACAAAAGAAATAACTAATGATACACGCAATAGCCTGGATGGATCCTATTATGCTGAGTTACAAAAAAAAATTCCAGTCCCAAAAGATAATATACTATATGATTCTATTTGTATAACAGTTTTGAAATGACAACATTTTAGATGAGGGGAATGTATCTGTGGTTGCTGGAGGTTAGGTGAAGAAAGAGGAGGGAGGGAAGCCAAGAGGAGGGAGGGATGTAGTGTGGTATAAAAGGGCAACGGGAGCAGTCCTTGTGGTGATGGAGATGTTCTGTATCTGGACTATGGTGGTGGGTATGTGAACCTACATGTGATAATATTGCACAGAGTTAAATGCACACACACACAAATACACCCACCCACAGTGATTGTATCGATGTCAGTATCCTGGTTGTGATGTTTAGTTTTGCTATATGTTACCATTAGGGGGAACTGGGTCAAGGGTAATAGGAATATCTCTGTATTATTTCTTAGACTTGCCTGTGAATCTAAAATTATTCCAGTAAAAATTTTCAATTAAAAAAAAAAGGACCACCCAAAGTAGCACCTGAGGCTCCTCAGTGACAGCCTTCATCTCAGAACAGCTCTCAACAGCTCTCAAATAGCTGGAACAAGCTTCCCTTTAAGAGGTGTGTATCATAACATGATATTATCAGCACCGCCTTCTTAAAAATCTGTATTCTGTTCTTAGGCAAATATTTCATGGTAGATTAGTAAATGTTAGTTGCTATTATAATCAAATAATTTCGCACAAAGGTACAAACGACTAACATATTTAACTTTTGGGGGGATGTTTCTGGTGGTGTAGTGGTTAAGAGCTATGACCACTAACCAAAAGGTTGGCAGTTCGAATCTACCAGGCCCTCCTTGGAAGCCCTATTGGACACTTCTGCTCTGTTCTATAAGGTCGCTGAGTAGGAATTGACTCGATGGCAGCGGGTTTTAGACTTTAAAAAGGGAATGATGTGAATTGAACTAAATATGACTGCTATAGGAGGGATGTTTTTGAAAAATATGGCTTTATTGTAGCTCATTTCTACCTTGGGCTACTATTCCCTCTTATTAAATATGAGGGCAGGGACCAGCAGCTCCATCATCAGCTAATGACAGGTACCCTGTAGTCCCCAAGTATGATTATTATCATATTTTATCTTTAATAGGAAGATGAATTCAGGGCATCAAAATTTTGGCAAGTACTAAATGATACTTAAACACATATTCCCAGGGCTACATCAGAAACTGGGGGTTTGGTTGAATTTGGAAATAGAGAATTAAAATAGTAGGCCCAAAGTAAAAAAAAAAAAGGAGTGTATGCTAAACTTTCTGAAGTCCTAACACCAGCTCATTTAAAAAAAAAAAAAAAAGTTCATTTGGTAATTCCCTTTTTTATTCCAAGTAAGGATTTGAGATAGCTCACAACAATACGTAGTATGCAGGATCACAATAAATGAGGCTGAAAATCTCTAATTTCCCATAGTTGTGGAGTCAGTTGAGTACATCTAAACATTGGAGCCCTAAAAACTCATGTTTTAGGTTAATAATTAGTGTCATGGAAAATGTTTCATGATAAATTAAAAAAAGAAGTGGCATTTTTTTATGTATAATGCATCATAAAAGAAAGGAGACAGGAAGTATATATGCCAGAATGTTAAGAGTGCTTGGTTCTGGGTGTTGGTGGGAATGTGGGTGGAATTTATTTTCTTCCTTATGCTATTCTGTATGTTCAGATTTTCGTATGATGACTTTATATTATTTTTGAAACCAGACAGCCATCCAATAAATGTTTACTTTTTTAAAAAGGAAGAAATTAGAGCAAAGGGAAAACTAGGATATTGAGAAAAAAGATGAAACCAGGGACAGAGCTGGTATACCGAAAGGCCAAAAGGACCTGCGCAGTTACTCAAAAAGATTGACAGTTTGGCTCTGAGTTTCCTAGCAGCACACACAAAGTTTCACAGCGTTCATTAGAACAAGAGACTAGTTGTTCAGGAGACTCATGGCTACCGTGTCTACCAATAGCTACCACTGATACTGATACCTGAGAGATTTCTCCTGTGTGTCCCTATAAAGAAGACAAGGCCATATCTTAGTGAGTGATGACCTCAGTGGCATCTCTATAAGACACAGAAGCAAAAACATTCACAGGATTTTCTCTCGTAAGATTCCGAAATGTTGTGGTTGTTGTTAGGTGCCTTCGAGTCCGTTGTGACTCACAGTGACCCTATGTACAACAGAACGAAACACTGCTTGGTTCTATGCCATCCCCACAACCATTGCTATGTTTGAGCCCATTGTTGCAACCACTGTATCAGTGCATCTTGTCGAAGGTCTTCCTCTTTTTCGCTGACCCTTTACGTTATGAGCATGATGTCCTTGTCCAGGGACTGGTCCCCCAAAGTATGCGAGGTGAAGTCTCGCCATTTTCCCTTTTACGGAGCATTCTGGCTGTGCTTTTTCCAAGACAGATTTGTTTGTTCTTCTGGCAGTCCATGGTATATTCCATATTCTTCACCAACACCGTAATTGAAAGACATCACTTCTTCTTTGGTGATCTTCCTTATTCATTGTTCAGCTTTCGCACGCATATGAAAAACAAAAAAAATTTTTTTTTTTTTTTCTGAGGAGATTGAAAATACCATGGCTTGGGTCAGGTGCGCCGTAGTCCTCAAGGTGACATCTTTACTTGTTAATGCTTTAAAGAGATCTTTTGCAGAAGATTTGCCCAATGCAATATGTTGTTTGATTTTTTGACTACTGCTTCCATGGGTGTTGATTGTGGATCCAAGTAAAATGAAACCCTTAACAACCTCAATCTTTTCTCCATTTATCATGATGTTGCTTATTGGTCCAGTTGTGAGGATTTTTGTTTTCTTTATGATGAGGTATAATCCATACTGAAGGCTGTGGTCTTTGATCTTCATCAGTAAGTGCTTCAAGTCCTCTTCACTTTCAGCAAACAAGGTTGTGTCATCTGCATATGGCAGACTGTTAATGAATCTTCCTCCCACTCTGATGCTTTATTCTTCTTCATATAGTCCTGTGTTTTGGATTATTTGCTCAGCATATAAATTGAATAGGTTTGGTGAAAGAATACAACCCTGATGCACACCTTTTCTGACTTTCAACCACGCAGTATCCACTTGTTATGTTCGAATGACTGCCTTTTGGTCTTATGTACAGGTTCTTCATGAGCACAATTAAGCATTTTGGAATTCCCATTCTTCGTAAGGTTATCCATAATTTGTTATGATTCTCACAGTTAAATACTTTTGCATAGCCGATAAAACACAGGTAAACATATTCTCTGCTTTGAAGATCCATCTGACATTAGCAATGATATCCCTCCTTCCACGTGCTCTTCTGAATCCGGCTTGAATTTCTGGCAGCTCTCTGTTGATGTACTGCTGCAACCATTTTTGAATTACTTTCAGCAAAATTTGATTTATGTGTGATATTAATGATATTTATTCAGTACTAGCAGTTCTAGAAGAAATAAACCCATGTGAACTAGATGTGCAGCTGCTACCTGTTGTCTGGTGTGGAGAGCTGATGTTCCCAATTTTCCCTTCCTTGTGTCCATGCCTCTTTGTAATTTGACTTTGTAGAACCCCCCCATCAAGAGGTGGAGAGTATCTCCTCATTCCTTGTGTCTGTCTGGGTGGGCATTGTGACTTTATCTGTCCAATAGAATGTGGTAGAATGTGTGATATTTCATATCTGAGCCTAGACCTAAAGAGGCATTTGTGCTTCTCCTTCATGCGATGGACCACTGCCTCTAATAAGAGAATGAGATCAGGCAAGTGTGATAGAAGATGAAAGACCATGTGGAGCAGAGACAAGTCAGCCTATACTGTCCAGCTCCCAGTTGATCTGCCAATTATAGCATGTGCCTGAGCCAGCCAAGCTAGGTCTGGCTGAGCCTGGCCCAGATCTGCAGAGCCAATGATCTGGCCCCTGCACTCATGAGCAAAGATAAATATTTGTTATATACTCCTGAGGCTTTGTGGTGGTTACATGGCATTACTGTGAAAATAGATATCTGATATACCTGGTTTCATCTATCAAGAGGAGGAAATGGCCTATAGAGCCTCCAACTGGTCCCTGGGTGGTGCAAATGGTTTGTACTCAACTACTACCCTAAAGATTGAAGGTTCAAATCCATCAGTGGCACCACATAATAAAGGCCTGGCAATCTGCTTTTGTAAAGATTACAGTAAAGAGGGTCACCATGAGTCAGAATTGACTCAATCCCAACTGTTTTTTGTTTGTTTGTTTTTTGTTTGTATAGCTTCCAGGGTTCCAGTCCTGGTCCTTCATTTAACTACCTGTGAGACTTCATGCAATTATTTTAACCTCACTGAATGGCACATACGAAGCAGAAAAAAAAAAAAAATTCTTTTCTACCTAACTCACAACATTGCTAGAGTGAAAGGAGATGTTTGTGAAGACATTTCTTAGCTGTGAAGTGCGATGCAAATTTAGGTTGATTTAGAACTCTCTGTTGTACAGTAACATACCGTGTTTGTTGTTGGATGGTGCAATGGAGTCGGTTCCAACCCTGTGTACAGCAGAATGAAACACTGCCTGGTCCTGTGTCCTCTTCATGATCATTGTTACGCTGGAGCCACTGTGTCAGTCCATCTCATTGAGGGTCTTCCTCTTTTTCTGTGACCCTCTACTTTACTAAGCATGATGTCCTTCTCCAGGGACAGATCCCTCTTCATAACATGTCCAAGGTATGTGAGACTAAGTCTCGCTATCCTTGCTTCTAAGGAGCATTCTGGCTGTACTTCTTCCAAGACAGAATTTTGACTTTATCATACCTCGTTGAAGGTTTCTTTAATGAAGTTGACCTGTCAGTATTTTAATGACATGCAGGCCTGTTTTGATATGTTCTTGTTGTTGTTGCTGGGTGCCATTGAGTTGATCTCAACCCACAGAGACTCCATGTGATGGAGTAGATCTTTTTCACAGGGTTTTCTAGGCTTTAATCTTTTTGGGGACAGATTTCCAGATCTTTCTCCCGTGGAGCTGCTGAGTGGGTTTGAATCACAGCTTTTTGGTTAGCAGCCAGACATTTAACTGTGGTACCAGAGAAGTTGAAATTAACTAGAGAAGAAAAGTTTTATGGTTTGTGTAAATATGGCTTACAGAGAGGTCTTCAAGTAAAAGAAAGGCAAACAAGCTTTGATTTATTCAAGGAAAAATTTTAGTTAAGAATGTCAAATATGAATGTCAGTCTCCAGCACATTAAGGTGTGAGCCTGGTGCACCCTCCAAGGAAAATTCACATGCTCTAATCTGGTAATGCCATGTACAAAGAGATAATTATGAATTGCCTGTATC
Source organism: Elephas maximus indicus (assembly GCF_024166365.1). NCBI lineage: Eukaryota > Metazoa > Chordata > Mammalia > Proboscidea > Elephantidae > Elephas > Elephas maximus. The sequence continues at coordinate 46,742,763 of NC_064843.1, forward strand.
TAAATGCATTTGCACTTTTTTGTTTCACCGTCCATAGGTTCCTGTATGATTTTGAAATCTAGCAAAGGATTTTTCTAATTAAATCTCGTCAGCATTCAGAGTTGTCTTGTTTGCAACCACAGAAATAAACACTGACTCTTGATATCCTTAACTAGCCCCTTCATTAGAATAACTAAGAACATTGCTGTTTTACCCTTATCTTTCGAAAAAAGGGAAATGGTTTTCTTGGTTTGGCTGTAAATTGCATCCTATGTATATGTCCTCTTGAAAATTTAGAATATTCCTAGTTTTTAAGAATGGCTTTATTGTTGTAATAGTGATACATAATCATCATGAAATTTGAAGCAATAAAGTATAAACGACAAAAATAAAAGTAACTCCAGACACACCTTTACCCCAAAACACACACTGTTAACAGTAAGAAAACATAACTTCAGATGTCTGTCTCAGCATACATACATACAGGAAGATAATACATAAATAGGAATACTTGGACAACAACTGGAACGTATGATACATACTAATTTAATGAAAAACCTTAGATTCTAGATCTTTAGAATCTAATCTAAAGAAAGATCTGAATGTTAGATGATAGATTCACCATGAGGTAAGTTAATTTCTAAAGGATCCCTCTAAAGTTAAGAAAAATAGTTCTGAAGAACTTGAAATTCAAGTTATTATTTATATAACTAAAATTTTGCTCTTTAATCTCATCTAATTCTTACTATGAAAAATGAAGAAACTGGATTATATTGGCTTCTTTTTCATTTTATTCTCTCAGCCCCTTAACTTATTAGTTCTAATATTAGTTTTACATTTTTAAGGCTCATGCAATTAACATTGACATCCTGCAATATGCAGATGATACAACCTTACTTGCTGAAAGAGAAGAGGGCTTAAAGCACTTACTGATGAAGATCAGAGACCACAGCCTTCAGTATGGATTGCACCTCAACATAAAGAAAACTAAAATCCTCACAGCTGGACCCATGAGCAACATCATGATAAATGGAGAAAAGATCGAAGTTGTCAAGGATTTCATTTTACTTGGATCCACAATCAACACCCATGGAAGCAGCAGTCAAGAAATCAAACCATGTATTGCATTGGGCAAATCTGCTGCAAAAGTCCTCTTTAAAGTGTTAAAAAGTGAAGATATCACTTTGAGGATTAATGTGCACCTGACCCAAGCCATGGGATTTTCAATCACCTCATATGCAAGCGAAAGCTGAACAATGAGTAAGGAAGACTGAAGAAGTGATGCCTTTGAATTATGGTGTTGGCAAAGAACATCAAATATGCCATAAAAAAAAAGATTGCCAGAAATCTGTCTTGGAAGAAGTACAGCCAGAATACCCCTTAGAAGCAAGGATGGAGAGACTTCGTCTCACATACATTGGACATGTTTATCAGGAGGGATCAGTCCTTGGAGAAGGACATCATACTTGGTAAAGCAGAGGGTCCTCGAAAAAGAGGAAGATCCTCAATGAGATAGATTAACACAGTGGCTGTAACAATGGACTCAACAAAGCAGTGATTGTGAGGATGCTGCGGGACTGGGCGGTGTTTCGCTCTGTTGTACATAGGGTCGCTATAAGTCAGAACTGACTTGATGGCACCTAACAACACCAAGAGCTACTAGGCCATGATGCTTTGTTATAATAACTCCCAAAGTTGCTTAAAATTAATTCTATGAGAAAACCAACAATCCAATTAAAATGGGAAATACAGAAGGTCCTAAAAAAAAAAAAAAAGGCAACCAAAGCACACTGATAATAATAGAAATGGTAACACATTATAACCACATTGTGTTACCATTTCTTACCTATCAAATTGTCAGCGAGCTAAAAGTTAGGATGGAGTAGAACTGCCCCATAGTTTCCAAGGAGCCTCTGGAGGATTTGAACTGCTGATCTTTTGGTAGGCAGCCATAGCTCTTAACCACGATGACACCAGGGTTTCCAAAAGTTAGACAACCCCTTCTAATAGTGAGGGTGTAGAGAAATAGACCTTATTCCAAATTGCTGGGAAAACTACAGTTAGCACTGTTCTTAAGGTGGGCAATTTGGTAATATCTACTGGAACTATAAATGCATTTATCTTTTGACCCAGTAATTTTCCTTTTGGGTATTTATCTTTTTATATATGTATCTGAACATTTTCAAAATGATAAATATGTACAAGGTTATTCACCTCAATGATGTTTATAATAGCAGAACTTAGAAACAACCTGTGTCTATCAATAGGGGACTGGTTGAATAAACTATAGAATAGTCATACAGTTAAATACCTTGAAACTAAGGAGGAGTGGGGAAAGAGGAGGGGATTGGAGAAAAGTGAGTTCTCTGTATTGATGCAGAAAGATCTCTAAGACATATCAAACATATGTTGGACCCACTGCAGTTGAGTCAATCCCAACTCATAGTGACCCCATGGGGTTTCCAAGGCTGTCAGTTCTACTGAAGCAGATTGGCACATCTTTCTCCTGCAGAACCACTGATGGTTTCAAACCACTGATCTTTCGGTTGGCAGCCGAGTGCTTTAACCACTGCGACACCAGAGCTCTTAAAAGCTGTATCCAAAACTCGTTGCCAGCTGAGTTGATTCCAACTCATAGCCACCCTATAGGACAGGGTAGAAGTGCCCCACAGAGTTTCCAAGGAGCAGCTGGTGTGTTCGAACTGCTGACCTTTTGGTTAGCAGATCACCTTTTAACCACTGTGCCACCAGGGCTCCAAAAAATATATCAGTCAGTAAAATATGTAGGTTTTTTTTTTTTTAGTATATGTGTAATAAAAGGGGATTAATGAGAATGTATGTTTGTGTTTGCGTATAGAAAGGTGTGTATGACATTAATAAAAATCTTTACCTGGTGGTATGGGAGAGAGGACGAAATGGAAGAGGGCATTGGTATACTGGTCATTCTAGTTCTTTAAATTGATTTATTTAGATTATCTTTTAATGTTGTCTTATTTTGTGGATGTTAGCTTTATCTGTAACTTTTTGTTATGGAATGCATTTAGGGCGGGATTTTAGCCCTTGAGCTATTTAACTCAATTTTTTTTTTCTGTGAAATTATTTGTATATGCTTCATAAGTGCATGAATAAAATAGAAGAAGAATCTGAAATTTTGTGTTTGTTTTAATTGCATGTATCACGAAACTGATGCTATCTTTAATTCTGTCTATTTTGTTTAGGATTTGAATTGCATGAGTGTTCTTTAACAGGGTGGTAGGCTTCTTAATAGCTTAATCCTTTACTGATTGGGATGTAAGCTTTGTAACAAGGGCAAATTATCCAATAGGCAAGGTAAGCACAGTGCTTATCTTGCTTACCAGCTCATCTGTAGTGAACAGTTTCACATTTTTTCACCACATCAAAGATTTTGCTTTGAGGTATGGCTGATGTCTGTCTTTCTCCCAACCCCACAGCAACCTTCCCACAGAATGAAAGCCTCTTTTTAAATTTACAGTCCCTGACAGGGGCGGATGACTCAATAAGCAAGGTAAGCACAGGCTTACTTATGCTTACTTACTAATCACCACATCTTCGATGTGAAATTGTTCAGTACAGATGATCTGGTAATCTGACCCTGCTTGGTAAACAACATTTTTATATGTACAGAAGATACAAAATATCTTGCAAATTTTGGTGGCTTTGCCACCATAATACTAAACCATCTGGCTGAAACAATAAGGGGGAAAAAATCACCAAATTTCCTCTGTGTGCTTATGATAGTTCAGACCCTCTGAGAAGCGCATACCAAGACCCCATTAAATGTTCGGGGATTTTATTAGGGGAAACACCTGTGTGAGAGAAAATGGGAAGGAATCTAGAAAGGCTGAAAAAGCCTTCAGACTGGAGTGTAACTTTCACCCTTACTGAAAGAGAGAGGGACAGAAGGTTGGTTGGAAGTATCTTAGATTGGCTTGAAGCCTAAGAAGGGCACAGCAAAACTGTGGGAGAATCCCTGAGTTCATCCAGTTTGATTATCAGAGAAGTTCCATGTCTCCCGTGAACCTGTCTGCCCCGAAATCCCTGTCGGGGTCAGTCATTGGCTGGGCACACCAGTAGGGGGCGAGGCCTCAGCATAAATGTGTGATGGATATCAGAGCCAAAGTACTGCTGCCCTTGGTCTTTTCCATAGGGCCTCTTAAAAGAGTGTCTTCCAGGACTTACACTGGGCCTCTCCTTACTTTATGTCTGTTCTAGGTGACCTCATCCACTCCTATAACATGGACTGTCACCTAGTCCCAGTTTGTAGTCCTAATCGCTGTCCTATCCCACTTGCCACACTTATTTTCTCAATGCCTTCTCAACATTTCTACTTCGTGCCCCTGCAGACCTCCAAACTAAACACTCCCCAATGAACCCATGATTCTTCATACTCCCCCACTCCCACCCTCTATTCTTGTCATAGTTCACGTCATCTTCCTTCCCCTTCCCAACTTAAGCTTGGGAGTCATCTGTAATCTCTTCCTGCCCTTCACCTCCAATATCTAAACAGCCACCGAGTCCTTTGCTTGTGTCTACAATTCTAGTCTGTCCTCGTATTTCCAGTGTGAAGAGCCTAAAATACTCTAGGATGGAGCCTGCCGCTCTAAGTCCATCCTTCATTTCCTAATGGTAATGACTGGCAGGCATCTCTCCTCTTCCTACAATTCTCATTGCTGACTGCCTCCTGCTCTGCAGTTCTTTAGCACTTAATGTTGTAGAAAAGGACAAAGTGTGCAATGGTGGATGCTTGCAGAATACTGGTGATTTTTCCACCTCTGCTTGCCACACTGGTACTAAGAGTAATAATTTTTTACACTGGGCCAGTTCCAGATATCAGAGTGTTGCTAACAATGCCTACTTCCCCTGCAGTAAGACACAAAGGATCAAAAGTAGATAACTAAATTGGTAAATGTATGGGGCTGTTTCATATTTTATGGTGTGGTTTCTGTGTATGTGTGTTATGACTGTGTTTGCATATGTGTATATTAAAACTAGATACAATAAAGCCTTAGATACTTGGTTACTGTATCAATCAGTTAATTCCACATTATACTTTGTTACAAACAACCACAGAATCTCTGTGACGTCCCCTAATACTCATGTATTTCTCTCTGGTCTGTGGGTTGGCTGTAGTTTGGCTGATCTAGGCTGGGCTTGATTGGGTTTGACTTAAAGCTGTGTTTTAGGCCCAGTCAACTCTAGTCTGTAACTGTGGGTTAGGCTCTGGTCTTCCCCATGTTTGTTCATTGTGGGGTCCAGACTGAAGAGGCAGCAGCCACCGGGAGGAAGCTCTTCTCATGGTAATGACAAAAGTAAAAGAAAGGAAGCCCAAGTGCACAAGCGCATATGAAGGCTTTCCTTATGTCCTTTTCACTAACATTTCTTTAGTCAAAGCAAGTTACGTGAATAAACTCAACATCAAAGGGTCAATGGAATATACTTCACCTCTAGTGGGAGGAACTGCAAAGGAAGTAGACTCAGGACGAGGTGAAGTATTGGGAACAATAATGTAATCTAACAGCATTACCCTGATTGCTTTCCATAAAAAGAAAACATATATAAACCTGGTTCAATTGTATATGTGTGCTTTTCAGAAGAAAATACATTTTTCTGGTAAAATTAAGTTAAATTGAAAACTGAAAGAAATGTAATGCGGATTATCAGACAAAAGGAGATTTTATGGTGTTATTGCATACTAATCCTCTGATTAGCAACAACTTATAAACAACTTTCACAGTTCTTTTGGAAGCTTCCCAGGAATTGTCCTTTTTCATTCCTGTTTGTAATGCGTCCTTGACCCATTTAAAGAGGGAAGTATAGTGTGATGGTTTGCACTTTCAAGACTACTTTTAATTAACCATGTTACAGTCTTGTGAAGTGAGCTAACTAGTCAAACGTTTTTGTTGTGCCCAGTCTCACACCATCCTCACAATTGTTGTTATGCTGGAGCCCATTGTTGTAGCCACTGTGTCAATCTATCACATTGAGATTCTTCCTGTTTTTCACTGATCCAGTTCTTTACCAAACGTGGTGTCCTTCTCCAGGGACTGATCTCTCCTGATAACATGTCCAAAGTATATGAGACATAGTCTTGCCATCTTTGCTTCTAAGGAGCGTTCTGGTTGTACTTCTTCCAAGACAGATGTTTCTTTCTTTTTGCAGTCCATGGTATGTTCAATATTCTTTGCCAACACCACTATTCAAAGGCATCAGTTCTTCAGTCTCCCTTATTCATTGTCAAGTTTTTGCATGCATATGAGGTGATTGAAAACACCATGGCTTGGGTCAGGTGCACCTTAGTCATCAAAGTGACATATATGCTTTTTAACACCTTCAGGTGGTCTTTTGCAGCAGATTTGCCCAATGCAATGTGTTGTTTGATTTCTTGACTTGCTTCCATGGATATTGGTTGTGGATCCAAGTAAAATGAAATCCTTGACAAATTCAAACCATTAACACACACTTTTTGAGTACATCAAAAAATGGAATCACAGAAGGTTGTCATTCATAAAATACTGTGTAGTTGGTATATAGCTGGTGCCATTGTGGTGTGATTGGTAATTCAGATATTTTTCAAGATTTCAGAGGAGGAGAATTCTGTAAAGCAAGTGATTTATAAATTAAAATGAGGAGTGTTCCAAGTTTGAGTAGTTGAAATATTTGAAAATAATTTTGTGTAAATGAACATGATATAAAAATTCCCTTTATTAAAATTAGGATAAATTTAATTGGACAGATAGATACACAGATGGGTGGGTAGGCAAGTAGATAGCTGCCATCGAGTTGACCCTGACTTGTGGCCACTTTATGTATAACAGAATGAAACGTTGCCAGGTGGTGTGTCATCTTCCCAATTGCCAGCATGTTTGAGTCCATTATTGTGGCCAGTGCATCTCACTGAGGGTCTCCCTTGCCCTCACTGGCCCTCTACTTCACCAAACATGATGCATTTCTCCAGCAATTGATCCCTCCTGATGATGTGTCCAAAATGAGTCAGACAATGTTCAGTTGATCCATAAAGTTTTCATGGGCTAATTTTTATAAATAGGCCATCAGGCCTTTCTTCCTAGTCTGGAAGCTCCTCTGAAACCTGTGCACCATGGGCGACCCTGTTGTAATTTGAAATACTGGTGGCATTGTCTCCAGTGTCACAGCAATATGCAAGCCACCACATAATGACAAATAGGTGATGGAATTGTATATGTAGGCACAAGATACTTTCTTTTGATTTTATACGGAAGCAAAAATATACCTTAAGGAAAATAGGTCTCTCTCCCTCTATACCCAAAATGTTGCCAGGCACTCTTTTATCCAGCTGTACGAAATGCAATGAACTTGTAATTGAATGTATTAGAATTTCCTATCTAATTGTAAAATTTGTCAGAACTGCTATACATTATCATGTGTATCTTCTTAAGATGCCTGGATATGACAGTGTCTTTAATCTTCAGTCACCCAGATTCTCTACAGTCATCTTATTCATGATGAGATTCATCTAACAAATTTGTCTGTTTCGACTTGGAAGAATTCAAGAAGTGACAACTTCTCAACTTCTTGATATTTGTCGTGCTCAGAATCCCTCAGAAAGCTCAACACTTAACCACTTACCATGTGTCAAGGGAATGTTTTGCTCGGAAAAAAAAATTTGCATAAGTGTAGAAGAGAAGCAGACTCCAGTTTTTCAAAATATTAAAAAGGTCATGATGTAGAAACTAGGTAGTATGTTTCTAGCATGTTCTGAGTTGCAGTGAACATGTGGCTTCACTGATTTTCTCTTTCTTTTGTGTACTGATAAATCAACATATGAGAAACACAGACCCTTTCCTGGCATTGAACTCAAGAGTTCTTCAGTAAGCTACAAGGTTGGAAAAACTAAAATCTAAAAGCCGGTGATAACAACACTGGTGTGTAATTGAAGTAAGGTCTGCATTCCCTATTTCGTTCATAGTATATACATCCCTAATCCCCTTTTTGTGAAACCTGGTTAATTATTAAACAGGTCAGAGTGAAGGCACCACCTGAAATTCTAAGTGGTTTCTATTCGTGCTTGTTGTTAAAAGAGTTAGCATTATTTCGCTTCATTAGGGAAAACCATTCAATTTTACACTTTCTTTTCAAACTAATTGTTACTAAGTACTAATACCGTGAGTTTGAAGTTCGAAATGCCCTAGCCTTCTTCAGTCAGGGACAAGCTATATTTTGCAGTTAGTTAGCGAGATGCCCACATGCAGCTCCATGTTTATGATGGCAGAACAAAGTGAAGATTTCAGACAACTACCTTGACTGCCAGGCCCCTGGGTCAGCTGGCTGCTGTGTTTACAGGGAAGCAAGCCAGAGGTTGGGATGTCTACAGACAACCCGTAAAGTACATAGTGGTCCAGATTGCCTTCTCTTCTCACTGGCCAAGTTTCTCTCTGGTGTAAGTTGGGTATTTAAAGAGCGAGCATTTACTCTCACGGGTCACCAGGGAACCATTTAATAAGTAACTAGAGGCCTGGAGATGGTCATGTATTTCTCTAAATGCCCTGGTTTTGTAACTGGTACGGTTCACTAAACGTTACGCCATAGTTTCAGATATTTAATGTCCTTTCCCAAGTGCTGACCTTTGAAGTGAGTGACCCGGGATGGGTGGAGAAACTGGCTGATTTGTTAGTTGTAGCCAGCTGGTACGTAGTAAAGTGATCAAGTTCATAGTAAGTATACTCTGCAAGGAAAGGCTGATCAATACACGTGATAGGAATTAAAAATGGCTAAAATAAATCTGTTATGATACAACAGCCTCATCAGATCAAAGAGTACATATATACATAAGGATTTTGAGCTGAATACCTTTGTGGGTTTTTTTTTTTTTAAATACATAAGTTTTGTCTTGGTATAAGTTCATACTTACAGATAAACTACAAGACTAAAATGAGGAACAACTGCACATCCTTCACACAGATTCACCAATTGATTATATTTTTCCCCACTTGCTTTATCATTCCATCTGCCAAGCTATCAATCTGCATAAAACCATTCGAGGATAAGTAGCAGACATGATATACATTTATTTTGAAATAATTCCATGTATGTTTTCTAAGAACAAGGACATTCTGTATATAGCCATTGTACGTAACTATCAAAATCAGGAAATTTAATGCCATAATACTATTATCTAATTGTAGTTGTGTTTTAAATAAGCTGTGTTATATAGAGAGAAACAGGAAAAGGAGAATGGGTGACAAAAGTCCCCAAATGCCACTGCATTAGTTGTACTGGACAATTTGGCTCTGCAGCTGTGAAACAAAGCTGACAATGATTTAACAGTCACATATTCAGTTAAATTTCAATTATAAAGTTATTAGATGATCCAAAAGCAGCTGAGATGAGGGTCACTTATTAATTCACTTACATACACATTTTAGTCACTTTGCAGGTTTTCTCTTTTCCAGTGACTTCCTGTCTTAGCTATCTAGTGCTGCTATAACAGAAATTCTACAAGTGGATGGCTTTAACGAACAGAAGCTTATTCTCTGACAGGTTAGGAATCTAGAAGTCCGAATTCAGGGTGCCAGCTCCAGGGGGAGGCTTTCTTTCTCTGTTGGCTCTGTGGGAAGGTCCTTGTCATCAATCTTTCCCCTGGTCTAGGGGATTCTCAGCACAGGGACACTGGGTCCGAAGGACACACATGCTCCTGGCTCTCCTTGCTTGGTGGTAATGAGGTCCCTCCATTTCTCTTCCACTTCTCCCTTTTATATCTCAAAGGAGATTGACTCAAGATACAACCTAATCTTGTAGATCGAGTCCTACCACATTAACGTAATTGCCTCTAATCTTGCTCCATTAACATCACAGAGAGAGGCTTTACAACACATGGGAAAAAATCACATCAGATGACAAAATGGTGGATAATCACACAATATTGGGAATCATGGCCTAGCCAAATTGACACACATTTCTGGGGGACACCATTCCATCCATAACACTTACCAAGTGTGATAGTTAAGGTTGTGTGTCAACTTGGCTGGACCATGATTCTCAGTGGTTTGGCAGTTATGATGTAGTTTGGCAGCTATGTAATGATGTAATCACCTCCATAATGAGATCTGATTTAATGTAATTACCTCCATGATGAGATCTGTTATGAACAGCCAATCAGTTGAAAGGGATTTTCCTTGGGGGTTGGGCCTGCATCCGTTATAGGTGGACTTTCTGGAAAAGCTCATTCGTTGGCTTTCGCTCACTCTGGATCCTGCAGCTGGCTCCTGTTCATCTGATCTCTGGTTCTTGGAACTTGAACTAGCAGCTTATCTGCCAATTTTAGGTTCGCTAGCCCCTGTGGCTATGTGAGCCAGGGGAAGCCTCTAACCTGACCTATGGATTTGGGACTTTTCAGCCTCTACAATTGCATGAGCTATTTCCTTGATATAAATCTCTGTATATATAGATATTTATATGCTCCACTGGTTTTGCATCTCTAGAGAACCCAGATTAAGACACCAAAGAAATGATTATTGGAATTTACTCAAGCCCAGTTTTCACCCTGAATTTGTAAAGTATGTTTGAATTAAAGATGCAAGGAGGGTTGACTTCGGTGTCAATGTTCACTCATAACTACACCTCTTTCGAGTTGAATATTTAGGTGCACGTCCTAGTAGGCCTCCTTGAACTTGATCATGATATCTAGTAAGTACTATCATATCAGATTTCTGGTTTTGCATACAAATATAATTAAGATGCAATAAGAGGTAGACAAAATATATCTAAAATAAAGGGAGCCGTTAGGAGAATCAGTGTAACAATGATCCTGCTTGGATTTTGGTGGCTTTTTTTTTTTTTTATTGTACTTTAGATGAAGTTTTACAGAGCAAACTATTTTCTCGTTAAACAATTAATACACATAATGTTTTGTGATATTGGCTGTGAACCCCACAACACGTCGATACTTTCCCCTTCTCGATCATGGGTTCCCTATTACCACCTTCCCTGCCTCCTTTTCCTTGCCCCTGGGCTTGTGTGCCCATTTAGCCTCATTTTATTTTATGGGCCTATCTAATCTTTGGCTGAAGGATGAACCTCAGGAATGACTTCATTACTGAGCTATAAGGGTGTCTGAGGGCCATATCCTTGGGGTTTCTCCAGTCGCTGTGAGGCCAGTAAGTCTGTTTTTTTTTTTTTTTTTTTTCTTTTGTGAGTTAGAATTTGTTCTACATTTTTCTCCAGCTCTGTCCAGGATCCTCTATTGTGATCCCTGTCAGTTGGATTTTGGATTTTCAAAAAAAGTTTCCAGTTTATTCAGACTTTATACTGTAGTACTGTTGTAGCAATGATTAAGAAGGTGAAATCCCTCTTCCAGAAAACTTTAGAGAGATGCCTGTCCTTTGGGAGTATCTTTCCCCTTCTGAGTATCTTGTGTTCATTTTCAGTATGTTTCAAGAGGACTTTAGAGAGATGCCTGCCCTTTAGGGGCATCTTTTCCCTTCTGAGTATCTCGTGTTTATTTTCAGTATGTTTCAAGAGAACTTTAGAGAGATGCCTGCACTTTGGGGGCATCTTTTCCCTTCTGAGTATCTTGTGTTCATTTTCAGTATATTCCAAGAGAACTTTAGAGAAATGCCTGCCCTTTAGGGGCATCTTTTCCCTACTGAGTATCTTGTGTTTATTTTCAGTAGGTTTCAAGAGACAGTATTAAGCCTGGGGCTGTTCTGTTGCCTTGGTGGCCAGTTGAAGATCATACTCACTGGCTGAACTACAGGCTGCTAAATGGTGGGGTTAAGATGACCACCGAAAGGCAACAAAAAGCTCAAGTGAGCCAGTAGCTTCCCCCACCTGTGAGGATGAGTTAGAGGTGTGGAAGGAGAGCCCTCCCTCAGCTAACTTACACCTGCTGAGTATCTGTGGCATCTAAGCCTTTTTGATGGCATTGGGAGTTTTTAAAAATGAGTAAAGCATTACCTGTACTCTCCACCAGTCGTGGAGGCAGGCTATGCATCATTCCTAAGCCAGTTATACAGGCAGGACTGTGCTCACCTTCCGTACAAGGCGGTGAATGCCGCAGAGGTGGCACCAGTATAAGTATCTACAGATTCAGGTGATGAAGAGAATATTTTATAGGCAAATAGAGAAAACGATGAGCCTTTAAGCATTTGGATATGTAGAAAGGAGGGAAGAGAACGTTCTAAGAAAATGGTGTAAGTAAAAATATCTAGCTGTGAAGAAGCAGATAGCCACTGAGTCATGGCCGACTAGGATGGTGGAAGGGAGGAACGAGAAAATGTGTGTCAGGGATCATCAGATTGTTGCCACATCTCAACCAAATAAGATGTGTGCTAAGAAAATGGTCTCTAGCATCCAGTTAGAACAAACTGTCCCTAATGGACGGAAGTCTTTCAAATGCCCAGTTGCATCCAGAACTCTGCCAAGACATTTGTTCACACACGTCGTACCACAGTGAAGTCCAGCCTGGAAATTTCTGCCTTTATATATAGAAATATGACATATGTAATAGGTTACAATAAGAGGCTCACAAAGAATATCCAAAATAAAGAGGACTGTTAATTTGTCACACGTTTTGTAGGACAAGCTGTGGGAAGGCAAGCACATTCACACATTGCTGGTGGGAGTGTCAATGGTGACAACACCCATGGAGGACAGCTTGGTGATACCTACCAAATTACAAATATGCCCTTTGCCTGAGCAGCCCAGGGTCTGCAGTTTATCTTACAGATACACTTATGCATAGCGCAGAATAACTTACCCATTACTTGTAACAGGAAAAGATTGGAAACCTGCTGGTTGAAAACAGGCACTGGTCGAATAAACCCTGGTAGATCCAGCCCTGTAATAACATGCAGCTGTTTTTAAAAAAAAAAAAAAAAGACAACGAGGATGCACTCCATGGACTGACTTGGAAATAGCTCCTAGAGGGAAGGCAAGAATAATATTCTCATTTGCATGTATTTCTATAAAGGAACTCAGAGAAGAAATAAAAAAAAAAATGAATACAAGTGTTGTGTGGTGGGTGGAAACTGGCAGATGAAGACAGGGGTGGGTGTGAAAGTCTTCACTGTGTAAACCTTTTTATACTTTAAAATTTTTGAACTATGTTCATGTACTAGCTAATGAAAGAAGACTTAAAAGCAGACTATTGTGTTCTTATAGGAATGACAGGATGTGCTAATTTTCCACCCCAACATCTAGTCTACCAATTGTTTTGATTTTAAGCTCAGCACTTTGCCCTCTACACTGTAAGAATACCTTCCCAGCTCCGTTGCAGCTAAGTATGACTCTAAGACTGAGTTCTGGCCAATGAGATGGAATGAGAAGAGTTGTATGGGACATTTCAATATTTTTTAAATGAATCCACTGAGCCATGAGGGCCTTTTCTGTCTTGCCTTCTCTTCCTGAACATGGATTTGATGTCCAGAGCCCCAGCAGATATCGTGGACAATGAGGTGACCTGGATATTGAAAACCATATGCTAAGACAGCAGTGTAGAAAGCTAGAAACATGAGTCCCTGATGACACTATGGAGCCACCCTACTGGCTGCTTCCCAGTTTCTCTTACATGAAAGACAAATAGCTCATATCTTGTGTGTACTCCTCTATTTTGATTATTATGTTACTGATGATACTTTTGAATCTAATCAGATATTTGCCCCCAACATAGGAGAGTCATGTTTTCCTTTAATTTTTTTTCTTTTTTGATCCTTGCTGGAGAGTTCTAAGCCTGTACCCTTGCATCTTCTAATCCAGTCCCTCTCTGGGTTGATAGAACTATGGATTGTTGACATAATTATGGTAAGTGTTTCTGGAGAATCATGAGATGTCACAATTATTTGTCACTTCATTTTTGCAGTCCAAAGTGCCAGTGTTGGAGAAGGTTCCCATAAGTGCATCCTGCCATCTTTCTTTTTAATGTAAATATACAGCAAAGATTTTAATATTTCATGCACAGTTAAAATAACCCCACTTTTCCTGTCAAAATAAATGTTCGGATCCTCCATCATGGGTTTAAGGATGTGGAAATACATCGATTTTGGGAAAGGTACATGTCTTTTTTGTTATCACCGCTATAATTCAGGTGAAAAAGTATAAGTAATAGGGAAAAAGAGATGGAGATGTGGACAAAGTTTATTTTTTAGATTCACAGAATGTTTGTTAAAGTGGTGGTGGGAAGGACTATGTATTTTCAGCCAAGACATCTATTAATGTGGCTATAATAAACAACCCCCTTACCGGCATTTCCACTTTCTGCGGTTTCAGTTACCCATTTTCAGGTCCGAAAATGTTAAATGAGTAGCGTGATGAAATCTCTAGCCATCCCTGGGGACGACATTCACATAACTTTTATTACAGTATATTGTTATAATTGTTCTATTTTATTATCAGCTATTGTTGCAGTGTTTTTTTTTTTTGTTGTTGTTAATCTCTTACTGTGCCTAATTTATAAATTAAAGCTTATCATAGGTATATATGTATAGGATAAAACAGAATATATGGTATTTGGTACTATCTGTGGTTTCTGTCATCCACAGGATGAGGGGAGGGTGTCTTGGTATGTATCTGCTACAGATAACGGGGGTGGGGAACTACTGTATAGGTAAGCATTAATCCTTTTAATTAAAATATTTCATAGTAAAAAGTATAGTTTTCTCATTACTGGAAGACTGATTTTTTTCTTATTGAAAGGGGGAGGGAATTGCATCAGTGTTCATGTGGTACCATTTGTCTCAACCAGCTCTTAATCACTGGAAGGCAATGTAAAAACGTCATTGAAGGGCAATCTTCATAGACTGAAGAAATGAAGAAATTCAACTGGCATTCCACAATATCTAATTTCTTTTAGCCCTGGGATACCTTCCTTGGGGTTCCTTACACTGATGTTAATTCGCATACCAGATTTCAGCCTCTTTCTCTGCTTTAAGTAGAAATAATATGATAAATTTTTACATCATTTTTCTACATTACTGGGATGAGACTTCCTACTGGCTATTAATAGAAACTCTTTTGTAAAAGTAAAGAAGTAACTATGAAAATATAAGAAAAATAATCTTTTGAAAGCGGCTTAGAAGATATATCAGTAATTTGTCTTTATGTTATTTGAAGATCAGACTCAATCTTCTAGTCATAGGTCTAACACAATCATTATAATATACATATTTATATTATATACTATTCTTATTATAACAAGTATTATAATAATACAATAATAATTATAGTCTACTAATTGACACAGATATAGGAGATAATGGCCTTTATACTAAGTATATCATTTATAGAGAGTTTATTTGCAATGTGAGGCTGACGTAAATGGGGTTAGAAAGCAAGAGGAGGAGAGATGGAGGTTGAAGGAGAACAGGAAAGCAGGCTAAGACCACTTAAGGCCTTAAGAATTTTGTTCTTTATCCTCCAGTCAATGGGAAGCCATTGAAAGGTTGTAGAGAGAGAGGGGCATGGGAAAGTGAGTTGGCAGCAGGCACAGTGGATGCCAGCAGCTAGTAGAGAGAATAGGCAGTGAAAGATTGAACCAGAGTGGTGGCAGGTGGAAAGAAATAACATATTTGAGAAATATTTAGGAGAACAAAATTGATAGGAATAGATACTGGGTTGGGTAAGGATATTGTGGTCATTATTATAAAGGATTAGAAAACAGTATTAACATCTTATTTTGAAATAGTTTCAGATTTACAAAAAAGTTGCAAAAATAGTACAGTATACCCTTCACCCAGCTTCCCTTAATGTTAACATCTTGCATGACCATGTTCTAGTAACAATTTTAAGATATTTACAGGAAAATAATATCGATATGATGCTATTAACTAAACTACTGACCTACTTTGAGTATCACCAGTTTTTCAACTGATGTCTTTTTTTTTTTCGTGTTCCAGGATCCAGTCCAGCATCCCACATTGTGTTTAGTTGTCATGTTTTCTTAGTCTCCTCAAATGTGTGATAGTTCCTCAAATCTTTCGTTATCTTTCATGATCTTGATACTTTTGAAGCCCCCGAAATTATCAGTTATTTCTTTTTTTCTCTTTTTTACTGTACTTTCGATGAAGGTTTACAGAACAAACTAGTTTCTTGTTAAACAGTGCACATATTGTTTTATGACATTGGTTAACAACCCCACAACATGTCAACGCTCCCTTCTCAACCTCGGGTTCCCTCTTACCAGCTTTTCTGTCCCCTCCTGACTTCTAGTCAGGGTTTCTCCAGACTTTGTCAGGCCAGCAAGTCTGGTCTTTCTTTCTGAGTTAGAATTTTGTTCTACGTTTTTCTCCAGCTCTGTCTGGGACCCTGTATTGTGATCCCTTTAAGAGCAGTCAGTGGTGATAGCCGGGCACCGCCTAGTTGTACTGGGCCCAGTCTGGTGGAGACCATGGTAGATGTGGTCTATTAGTCCTTTGGACTAATCTTTCCCTTGTATCTTTAGTTTTCTTCATTCTTCCTTGCTCCTGAAGGGGTGAGACCAGTGGAGTAACCCAGATGGCCGCTCACAGGCTTTTAAGACCCCAGAGGCTACTCACCAAAGTGGAATGTAGAACACTTTATTTATAAACTATGTTATGACAGTTGAGCTAGATGATCCCCAAGACCATGGTCCCTGCAGGCCTCAGCCCAGCAATGTGGTCCCTCAGGGAGTTTGGATGTGTCTATGGAGCTTCCATGACCTTTCCTTGTGCAAGTTGTGCTGGCTTCCCCAGTATTGTGTACTGTCTTACCCTTCACCAAAGTTACCACTTACCTATTGTCTATTTAGTGTTTTTCTATCCCCACCCCTCCTCTCCCTTGTAACCATCAAAAATTGTTTCTTTTTGTGTATAAACCTTTTCAGTACAGTAGTGAACTCATTCAATGTTTGTGCTTTCGTGACTGACTTATTTCACTCAGCCCTCCAGATTCCTCCATGTTATGAGATGCTTCACAGATTCATAGTTGCTCTTTATCGTTGTGGTCAGTTATTTTGTAGAATATTTCAACTTGCGTTGTTTTCATGTTTTCTCTAGATTAGGTTGAGTTTATGCATTTTTGGCAGGAACACCACTGAAGCGATACACACTCTTCTCAGTGCATCTTATTAGGGAGAAAATGATATTTTGAAGTACCATTTGGCTATTGGCTTTTTGAATAATTTGCTTCACTTCTAGCTCTGCTCACTTATGGAGCAAACATTTGGTGGCTTGGAATATTAACTGTCTATTCTCCATTTTACTCAAAAGTGATAGAACAAAAAGGGAAAGACAGAATTACTTTTACCATTTAGTATGATTTTTTTCCTGTATATGTAGAAAAGGAAAATTAAAGTCCCACATCTGAATGTTGTAGGTGGACTGAAAACCTGGGTTAGGGTGAGAAGCAAAGACAATTGCACTGCAGTGGGGGTGGAAGGGTGAAGTTTAACCTTCAACTGGCCTCAGGGAGTTCCTTTCAAGCTTACTCTAGGTTAGTTCCTTTGCTCCTTTTCTGGGGAAACTCTTCCTTGCCCCCGGTGGAAGGCTGTGCTACCAAAGGGGAAACAATGGCAACAGGTTTCTCTACTTGTGCCTAGGGAGAGCCTTAGCTGGTGATCTCTTCTTCTGGGAGAGAAAAGACATGGAGGGTGAATGATCTTGCTTTTTGAACTTTCTCCAGCCATCAAGGAAAATGTTCTCATTACCACAAACCATATAGTATACTTTTCTTTTTCTTTTTTTTTTGCTTGCTTTCTCTCCCTCTCTCTCTCTCTCCCTCCCCTCCTTCCTTCCTCCCTTCCCCTTTATTGCCTCAGAAAGAGAATGTCTGGAAGTACTGCCTCAGAAGAACCCAGATATTTACAGTGATCCTAACAGATGGTGCCTCAGCTGATCCACCTGTCCAAAAAAAATGATTGACAGTCTCTTTTTGTTTTCCAAGTACAATTACAATTTACATTGGAGGAGGGCAACAGTTTTTTATTTTATGGCTGCGTGAGTAGTATGTGAGTGTTGTTAGCTGCCATGGAATCTCTTCTGACTCATGGCTACCCCATGTGTGCAGAGTAGAACTACTCCATACGGTTTTCAAGGCTGTGACCTTTTGGAAGCAGAGCACCAGGCCTCACTTCCGAGGTGCCTCTTGGTGGGTTTGAACCGCCAGCCTTTCAGCTAGTAGTCAGTCGCTTACCCGTCTGTGCCACTCAGGAGCTCTGTGAGTCAGAATCCACTCGACGGCAGTGGGTTTGGGTTTGGTTTGGTTTATGTAAGTGTTGCACAGAGTTTGTGAAGGGGGAAAGTGTGAAAGAGAGACGTAGACAGGGAGACAGGCAGACAAACACACTGGGATACCCACTATCTGGATAGAAACATGTTAACTTTTGGCATATACTTTTCAAGATCTTTTTCTGTGTACCTATATGTAATTATTTATAAAGATACAGAATTATTTATCATAAGTGAGAGGATAATATATATTGTGTTTACTTACTTTTAATAATATAAACTAATTTCCTTGACAATGAATTCAACGCTATATTGTCTTTAAAGGCTAAACAGTATTCCCTTCTGTGGATGATTCTTGATTTAACTAGTCCCAAACTGATGGAAATTTCCCCGCTCTCAACAGTGTTGCAGTGGACAGTCTTGCATGTTGATTTTGCATTCTGCTTAGATGTTTCTCTTTGTGGATAAAATTCTGGAATTGAAATTATTAAATCAAGTATATGAACTTTAGTTTTTTTTTGTCACATGTAGTTACATTGACCTCCAGAATAATTGCTCTGATTTTAACTCCCACCAATTATATACGAAAATGTCTATTTCTGTGAATGTTTGCCAACTAAATTTTTGATGATATGAAAATATCTCTTTTTTGCCTCATTTTTATGTCTGATTATTTTGAAATTCAATATCCTAGTGTATGTTATTTCCTCTTTTATTTAATCACTTTTTTATGACTGGTTGTTATATTTTACCTATTTTCCATTAGGTTGTTAGTCTTGTTCTTATTGGTTTATTAGAGCTTTTTATATATTAATGATATTGTTCAGTTATATTGAAAATAATTCTAGTTGGCAATTTATCTTTTAACATAATTACTTAAATTTTTTTGTATGAAATAAATATGAGCATAAATAGCATAATGGACATCTTTGTACCTACCACTTGTATTTAATATATAATAATAATGACAATAAATACTTGAAAAGTGATTATTGTGCTGGGTACTGCTCCAATAATTTACAAGGATTAATGTCCTTAATCTCCAGCAAAATTATTTAAGGTAGGTTCTGATATTATCTTCATTCTACAAATGATCATGGGGGTCCCTGGGGGGTGCAAATAGTTTACATGCTCTGTTGCTAACTGAAACATTGGAGTCCACTCAGAGGTGCCTTGGAGGAAAGGCCTGGCTACCTATTTCTGAAAAATCAGCCATTGAAAACCCTCTGGATTGCAGTTCTACTCTGACACACAAGGCAGCGTCTCTATATTTCTATACGGCAGAGTTGGCTCTATGGCAACTTTTTTTTTTGACTTAAACAAGTGAGCAGACTCAAGCATAGTGAGGTCACATAGGTATTGAATGGAGAGTCTTCAGAGCTCATGCTTTTACCACTGCGGTTTTGTATTGATTACGGAAATCTTCATTTATTATTCTGGCTACTAATTCCAGGTCAAGCTATTTGCATTACACAACTCTTCTCCCAATTGGTAGTCTTTGAACTCTGCTTATGGTATCTTTTGACATACAGAAGTATGTCAGAATCATAAAACCTCTTACCTTCGAGTTGATTCTGACTCATAGAGACCCTATAGGACAGAGTAGAACTGCCCTATAGGGTTTCCAAGGCTGTGATGTTTACGGAAGCAGACTGCCATCTTTCTACCGTGGAGTAGCTGGTGGGTTTGAACTGCTGACCTTTAGGTTAGCAGCTGAGCTCTTAACCATTGTGCCACCAGGGCTCCTGTCATAATCATTAGGTGACTATACAAATGAGGTCAGTTTTATCCTTCGTGGATTATGCTTTTTTGTAACATGTTTAAGATATGCATTCCTACCCTTACGTCATAAGGATAAGCTCCAATATTTTCTTTCAAAAGTGTCATATCTGTATAATTTTCACATTCAGGGCTTTAATCCACATGGAATTGATTTTTATGTTTGTATGATGTAGAGACTTACTTATATCTATTTTATTTTAGAAAGCTAATAGGATCAGCAATAATTATTAGTATGATTTTCTTTATAAAGGTCTTAAACCTCATTTTTTACATTTATTCCTAGATGCTTTGTTATTTTTCTTGTTACGGAAAGTGAAATCCTTTTGTTTACCACCTTTTCAAATTGATTATTTTAGTGTAGAGTAGTGCTACTGGGTCTTAGTATATTGATCTCTTAACCAGTAGTCATGCTTAACTACCCGTTGTTCTAATGATCTGTTTTCTTGGATTTTTTTTTTTTTTTGTGTGGGGTAAATAAAAAGTATATGATCTGTACATCATCACATTTTTTGTTCTTTTTCCAAACCTCTTTTACTGCTGAATTATTTTTCTCGTCTTTTTAAATTATCTAGGACCTCTGTAATAATAATACTGAATAAAGGCAGAGCTATCTGGAGCTGTGTTTTTTCCCTGACCTTAAAGTGCCTCTAATGTTTTACCTTTGTACACGATGACCATTTTAAGTTTTTCGAAGATACTCTTTAACAGGTTAAAGAAATCCCCTTCTATACCTGAATTGCTAAGAGCTTTAGAAAAATCATGAATATGTATTCAGTTTTATTTTTCTCTTCTCATGTGTTCATGTGATTAATTAAATTGATAGATTTTTACATTGTTAAATGGTAGCTACGTTTCTTGGACAAGCCCTACTGTTCATTGCTGATATCTGCTTGTGAATGTTTTATTTTGCTTCTGTATTCACAAGTGCACAGAAGTGAGGTAGGCCTAAAATGATCTTTCCTTGTAAATTCCTTGAAGGAGCCCTGGTGGCACAGTGGTTAAGCTCAGTTGCTAATTGAAAGACCGACTTTTGGAACTCACCAGCTGCTCTTTGAGAAAAAGATGTGGCAGTCTGCTTCTGTAAAGATTACAGCCTTGGAAACCCTATTGGGCAGTTCTACCCTGGCCTATAGGGCTGCTTATGAGTTGGAATTGACTAGACGACAATTTTTTTTTTTTAATGGGTACTTTCATTGTTCAATTTTAATACGGAGAGAATATGTTGTTGTTGTTAGGTGCCACCATTGAGTTAGTTCTGACTCATAGCGACCCTATGTACAACAGAATGAAGCACTGCCCAGTCCTGTGTTATCCTCACAAGTTTTGCTACGCTTGAGCCCATTGTTGCAGCCACTAGGTCAGTCTATCTCATTGAACGTCTTCCTCTTTTTCACTGACCCTCTACCAACCATGATGTCCTTCTCCAGGGACTGATCCCTCCTGGCAACATGTCCAAAATATGTGAGATGCAGTCTCACCATCTTGCTTCCAAGGAGCATTCTGATTGTACTTCTTCTAAGACAGATTTGTTTGTTCTTTTGGTGGCCCATGATGTACAGGAGAATATAGCATTATAAAATAGCTAGAGAAATTTTCTTACTTATTTGTTTTCTTTATTAGCTATATAATTTTTTTGTTCCTAAATCTCAGATATTTAATTTTAGTTTGTGGCATCTATGTCATACTAATTAAGAAAGGGATTTCCCTCCAACATTACTATTTATAGTCCCCCTTCTTTTTTTCTTTTAGATATTATATTTTATTTTTTACTGTCAAATTTTAAAGAGATTCCATAGAGTTTGGTCCTGTATATAACAGACCAAGATGGGGTCATGCAATTCTTTTTTTTTTTTTTTAATCAGAGGAAAAAAGATCCAAAGGCATTTTAAGCAGAAGCCTCGGATATATTCTTCATAGTCCTTGCTGGAGTGCCTAAGAGAATTGCCATAGGTTTCAGGCTTAAAATAAACCTGGAGTTTCTACCTGATTCAATAATATGATTCCCTACTTAATGCAGAAATAAGCCTTCATCTTGAAATATAACTAGGGAAAAAAATTTTGATTCTGGTATCTCTCGAACTCATATGTATTCTTGTTAACCTAGATCTAAGAATTTGCCTTAGCAAGCAGTTGGGATTCCGCAGCATATTGAAGCAAGGTACAGATAGCTCAAAAAGGAATCTGTGATGTTTTAAAGCATCCATCTCTGGAGCAAAATTGCCTCTTTCTGCCATGCGATCAATGATACTATCAATGACATGATTTTTAAAATTAATGTTGAATAAGCTTAAAGAATGTTGATTTTTGTAAACCCAGAAGAAACATAAAGAAAATTGTTTACCTACAGCATGAATGAAGAAGCATTAAGAATTTTTTTTGCTTGTTTTGGGTTAAGTAAGTCCTCCTTGACTCCTGCTCATATTTATTACATATATTAGAATGAAAGTTTCTATCATGGCTAATCTTTTTAAAAAATTTTTTATTGTACTTTATTTTTTTTTAATTTTTATTGTGCTTTAAATGTTCACACTTAAAAGTTTACAAACCAAGTCAGTCTCTCGTATTAAAATTTATATACACCTTCTTGTATATGCTCCTAGTTGCTCTCCCTCTAACGAGGCAGCACACTCCTTCTGTCCACCCTGTATTTCCATGTCCATTCAGCCAGCTTCTGTCCCCCTCTGCCTTCTCATCTGCCCTCCAGACAGGAGCTGCCCACGTGGTTTCCTGTGTCTACTTTATCGTGGCTAATCTTAATGTTAATTCTATTCCTTAGCTAGTACATTCAGGAAGGCAGTATTTTGGGATGTTCTTCCTTTCTTCTTGGCATTTTGGTACATATCTTTTTATTCTTATTCATGTAAATATCATACTCTTTGGAACTCCAGCCATTGTATGTGTTGTGTGTGTGCATGCATTTGCTCACACATAGTCTCTTTCTACAGTGGTAGATAAGCAGACATTCAGATGCAGAAGAATCCAGGGTATTTGTTGGACCAGATAAATTCCAGTATCACACATGTTTGCCTATTTAATTCATTACCAAATATTGAGAGTAGGGGGCGTACCAGGCAATGCTTATGCTCTGGCATCACATACAGATAAAGACCTCATAATAGATACTAAGTAGAGGGAGATGAAAAGTCTACACAATCACATCCAATATATGGGTGATATTCTAGTATCATAAATAATGTATTCAGGGAGCATAAGGGGAAACATCAATCTGTTTTGCAGGGGTTTGGAGGTGAAGGTGGAGCTAAGATGAGGAAGGACACAGAGAAAAAGTGAGATTTGGTCTCGACCTTAAAGAAAGGCATGTTTCAGGCAGAAGGGGACTAACTTAGTGAATCACAGGGGCACTTTGCGTCTTGGGTTAGTGGCAAATACTGTAGGATGTACTTGGCAAGCAGTGAGATAGTGATTACGGGGCAGCAAGGGTTAGGCTGGAAAGGTTCATCTGATGTGTTTTAAATGGATTAGTCTGGCTACTGCGTGAAGGATCATTCGGAATCTGGAGAAAGTAAACATCATTACAAGCTTGAGGATGCAGTTCAGAATCTGAAAAATGATAGTAACAATAGGCACTTGTGGGACAGATGCAAAGGGTCAGCAGAATTGATAGCATAGATGAGAAATTTAATACGGAAATGAAGAAAGAGAACACATAAAAGATGATTTGGAGTTGCCTCGTTTGGGTAACCAGATGGTGGAGAATTAGGAAGGGGAAATCTTTTTTGTAACTTTTTTGTTTTCTTTCTCAATGCTATCCAGATGTGATGATGAAGAGAAAACACAGTTAACTCGGTTTTGAGCATGCTGAGTTTGAAGAGCCTAAATATTCTGCAGGATATTTAGATGGAGATGTCAGTACACGTGGTGAAAATGAGTTGGGAGCTCAGGAGAGAAAAGTACATACCACCAGAATGTGGGTGATGGTTCAGGACAAAGGAGAGAATAAGCTTGTTCAGAGAGAGATGTACAAATAAACCAGGCTCCTGATACGAAGAAACTCTAAGAGGTATGTTGGGAAGAAGCCAGCTTTTTGCTGAAGAATGTTGAGTGAGATGTAGGGAAAAAAACTTAGAGATTATTTTATTGAAAATTGAGGGACAAGTGTTCCAGAGCGAAGAGTGAGCAAGATAACAGTGGGCATTAAAATTTTTTTTTTTATTATGCATTGGGTGCAAGTATACAGAGCAATTTAGTTTCTCATTCGATCATTTGTTCATAAAGTGTTCTATGACATTGGTTTCATTCCCACAGTATGTCAGCACTCTCCCCATTTCCGCCCCAGGTTCCCTGTTTCCTTTCGTCCTGATTTTCGACCCCTTTCTGCCTTCTCATCTTTGCTTTTGGGCAAGTGTTGCCCTTTTGATCTCGTATAAATTGATTTTTCTAAGGAGCACATTCCTGTCAGGTGTTATTGTCTATTTTATGGGCCCGTCTATGGTTTTGGAGCCCTGGTGGTGGCGCAGTGGTTAAGATCCTGGCTAACCAAGAGGTCAGCAGTTCGAATCCACCAACCACTCCTTGGAAACCCTATGGGCCAGTTTTACCCCGTCCTGTAGGGTTGCTATGAGTTGGAATCAACTCAACGGCAACGGGTTTGGTTTGGTTTTGGTTTTGTCTGTGATTTGGTTGAAAGGTGGACTCCAGGAATGGCTTCAGTTCCAGTTTAGAAGGGTGTCCATAGTCTCGGGGGTTCTTCCAGTCCCTGTCAGACCAGTAAGTCTGGTCTTTTTTGTGAATTTCATTTTTTCAGTTTTCCTCCCACTCTGTCGGGGACCCTTTTTTGTGATTCCAGCAAGAGATGTCAGTAGGAGTAGCTGGGCACCATGTAGTTCTTCTGGT
This sequence comes from Elephas maximus indicus, assembly GCF_024166365.1. Classification (NCBI taxonomy): domain Eukaryota; kingdom Metazoa; phylum Chordata; class Mammalia; order Proboscidea; family Elephantidae; genus Elephas; species Elephas maximus. The sequence goes on from NC_064843.1 coordinate 46,767,554, forward strand.
CTCTGCGTCATATAGGCTGTGGTTCATGTGGTACATTGGTCCTTGGGACTAATTGCTCCCTTGAGTCTTTGGTTTTCTTCACTCTCCTTTACTCTGGATGGTAATCCAATAGTTGTATCTTAGGTGGCCACTGGCAAGCTTTTAAGACCCCAGGTGCTACTTACCAAAGTAGGACGCTGAACTTTGTCTTTATGAAATATTTTGTCCCAATTGACCTCGATGTCCCCGAGTCTATGGTCCTTCGTTTTTGAGCCTAGGAATTCATCCTGCAAGGTGTTTGGTTATGTCTAAGAAGTTGCCCTGGCTGTGGCCCTTGTGTGCTCTATTGTCTATATTAATATATAAGCAGCACCTATAATTATTTATGGAGAAATATTCGCCACCAAACCTATACCTGCAGGTGCGTGTATTTCCTTATACCCTCCCACACTTCTTGGCATACCTATCTACCTATATATTCATTCGTTAATTATTGTTTGTTAATACTGTTATTGTAGGATCATCTCTGCTTTCCATTGTGGCTCTTTGTTCTTGCAGTCGTTTCGGTGTCCGTCATTGCCATGGTCATGTTTTTCTGACCTCCTCCACATTGTGTATTTCCTTTCCCTTCACCAATATTAACACATGTCTTCCACGTATTTGGTAATGTTCCTGCCCTCCCCCTCCCATCCCTGGTAACCATCAAAGAATTTGTATGTGCGTGTGTGTGAGAGAGAGAGAGAGTAAACTTTTTTTCTTTCTTTGTAATAGTGATCTCACACAATATTTGTCCTTTTGTGACTGGCTTATTTCACTCAGCATAACGTCCTCCATGTTCATCCATGTTGTGATATGTTTTATGGATTTGTCATTATTCTTTACTGTTATGTAGTATTTCATTATGCGTATGTACTGGGAGTTGTTTTTAAATGTTGTAACATCATTGGCTTTTAATTGGTAAAACTCTGAAGGAAGTTCCACATAGTCTTCCAGAGTTCCCCTGAAGGACTGAGCCCCAGGTGCCCACGATGAGTAACCTGTTCATTGGAGCACCCTCCTCTGCCTTCATTTCTTTCCCTGTCTCGCTTCTCCACTCCCCTAAGAGCATTTCCTGGGACTCCCTTGTAAACTTACTTGGAATCAAAACCTTGCAGCAGGGTCTGTTTCTGTAGGAAACAAGCCAAAGACAAAATTGAGGTTTTTCTTTTCTTCCTAAGAATTTACTACTGGGATGTGTTTGAAGCAGTATAAAGTTGGATATGGTGGGAAGGAGAAAAAAATCGAAGCAGTCCGTATGGGAGGACTAGCGGCTCTTCATCCCCTGAGCCCCAGATGAAGGAGCTGCAGTGAATGTACATAGTTCTGTGGCGTGGCCATTCTTGATGACCTAACATTTCTCACAGGAGACAGTCCTTTATAGATCAAATGGCTCTTCATAAGCGCACTAGGATGGTCCATTCGTCCTCAGTCTGTTGTCATTATTTATCCAACAAACATTTATAAAGCGCATATGATTTCTCTCACTTAGGATTTTTTTTTTTGCCTTTTCAACTGTTGGGTCTCCTTCCATCATTTTTTTTTTCTTTCTGTGCAACTTATTTGTTGACAAAATTGGCTGCTCCCAGTTTCATGACATTGAACTCAGTTAATTTTACTCTTCCTTTGCCATCTATGTCAAGAAATTATTATCCTAAAAATGTATCTTTTTTTTAACTGTAGTTTAGGTGTAGGTTTACAGAACAAACTAGCTTCTCATTAAACAGTTAGTACACACATTGTTACATGACATTGGTTAACAACCCCACGACATGTCAGCACTCTCCCTTCTTGACCTTGTGTTCCCTATTACCAGCTTTCCTGTCCCCTTCTGCCTTCTAGTCCTTGCCCTGAGCTGGTGTGCCCCTTTAGTCTCATTTTGTTTTATGGGCCTGTCTAATCTTTGGCTGAAGGGTGAACCCCAAGAGTGACTTCATTGCTGAGCTAAAAGGGTGTCCGGGGGCCATACTCTCATGGTTTCTCCAGTCTCTGTTAGGCCAGTAAGTCTGGTCTTTTTTTTTTGGGGGGGGGTTAGAATTGCGTTCTTCATTTTTCTTCAGCTCTGTCTGGGACCCTTTATTGTGATCCCTGTCAGAGCAATCAATGGTGGTAGCTGGGCACCATCTAGTTGTACTGGACTCAGTCTGATGGGGGCTGTGGTAATTGTGGTCAATTAGTTCTTTGGACTTATCTGTCCCTTGTATATTTAGTTTTCTTCATTCTTCCTTGTTCCCAGAGGGGTGAGACCAGTGGAGTATCTTAGATGGCCACTCACAGGCTTTTAAGTCCCCAGACACTACTCACCAAAGTAGAATGTAAAACGTTTTCTTTATAATATATGTTACGCCAATTGAGGTAGATGTTCCCTGAGACCATGGTCCTCAGCCCAGTGCTTCGGTCCGTCAGGGAGTTCGGATGTGTCTATGGAGCTTCCATGATGTTGCCTTGTACAAGTTGTGCTGGCTTCCCCAGTGCTAGAAATATATCTTGAGTTTAAATTAAATATCCATCTTGAGGTTGCTTTAAATTATCTCTGGTAAAATCTATTATGCGTACTCATCAGGAAAGACAAAATAAACAAAAATTAAATTATTAAATATTGTCAGTTTAATAATACTGCTATGAAATATAGCAGGACTCTTGAGAAGGCAATTAATGCTGTAAACCTTGCTGAAATAGAGCAAAATGAGTATTTTCTGTTAAATTTTCTAAGCTGGTTCTTCTTTGGCTTTTAACTTTATTTCCGTGCACATATTGCATGTATATAGTTAAAAGTCTTGTTGATACACCACCTATGAAGTAGTCTTGCCAAAAAAAAATCAATCCCAAAATTTATCAGGCCTCTAGATTCAACTACTGATTTATTGGAAATACTGAGAATAATTAAACAAGTTATGCTACACCATGGGGATGCACTAGGCACAGAACATGCTACAGGAAACTCTTCGTGAAAATCAGTCTTTTTTCCAACAAATAAGTTACAAGGAAAACAATCCAAAACAAAAAGACAGAAGGAGAAACTATAGTTTAAAATATAAATCATTTTAACCCATTGCAATGTACAGTTTTTTGTCAGATCGTTGTTGTTATTAGGTGCCATCGAGTTTGTTCTAACTCATACCGGCCCTAGGTACAACAGAATAAAACACTGCCCAGCCCTGCGCCATCCTCACAGTCTTTGTTATGCTTGAGCCCATCACTGCAACCACGTGTCAGTGCATCTCATTGGGGGTCTTCTTATTTTTCACTGACCCTGTACTTTACCAAGCATGATGTCCTTCTCTAGGGACTAGTCCCTCCTGATAACATGTCCAAAGTACATGAGACAAGTCTCGTGATCCTCGATTCTAAGGAGCATTCTGGCTGTACTTCTTCCAAGACAGATTTGTTCATTTTTCTGGCAGCCCATGGTATATTCAATGCTCTTCGCCAACACTATAGTTCAAATGCATTGATTCTTCGTAGATCTTCCTTATTCAATGTCTGGCTTTCCCAAGCACATGAGGCATTGAAAATACCAGGGCTTGGGTCAGATGCACCTTAGTCATCAAGATGACATTTTTGCTTTTTAACACTTTAAAGAGGTCTTTTGTAATAGATTTGTCCAATGCAATATGTTATTTGATTTTCTGCCTAGTGCTTCCATACGCATTGGTTGTGGAACCAAGTAAAATGAAAGCCTCGACAACTTCAATCTTCTCTCCATTTATCATGATGTTGCTTACTGGTCCAGATGTGAGGATTTTTGTTTTCTTTATGTTGTGGTGTAATCCATCAGTAAGTGCTTCAGGTCTTTTCTTTCAGTAAGCAAGGTTGTCACCTGTGTATTGCAGGTTATTAATGAGTCCTACTCCAATTCTGATGCTGCGTTCTTCTTCATATAGTCCAGTTTCTGGGGTTATTTGTTCAGCATACAGATTAAATGAGTATGATGAAAAGATACAACCCTGATGCACACCTTTCCTGATTTAAAACCATGCAGTAGTCCCTTGTTCTGTTCAAACAACTGCCTCTTGGTCTATGTACAGATTCCCCATGAGCACACTTAACTGTTCTGGAATTCCCATTCTTTGCAACGTTGTCCATAACTCGTTATGATCCACACAGTCGAATACTTTTGCATAGTCAATATAACACAGGTAAAGATCTTTCTGGTATTCACTGCTTTCAGCCAAGATCCATCTGACATCAGCAATGATATCCCACCTTCCATGTGGTCTTCTGAATCCACACTGAATTTTCGGCAGTTCCCTGTTGATGTACTGCTGCAAGTGCTTTCAAATGATCTCCAGCATTTTTCTTGCCTGTGACATTAGTGGAAGCCCTGATGGCACAGTGCTTAAGAGCTGCAGCTGCTAACCAAAAGGTCAGCTCCTCAGAAACCCTATGGGGCAGTTCTACTCTGTCCTATAGGGTTGCTCTGAGTCGGAATCAACTCGATGACAGTGGGAACAGGTGATATTAATGATGCTGTTTTATGATTTCCACATTCTGTTGGATCACTTTTCTTTGGAATGGGCACAAATATGGATCTCTTCCAGTTGGTTGGCCAGGTAGCTCTCTTCCAAATTTCTTGGCATGGTTGAGTGAGCACTTCCAGTGTTGCATTCATTGTTGAAACATCTCAATTGGTATTCCGTCAGTTCCTGGAGCTTTGTTTTTTACCAATACCTTCAGTGCAGCTTGGACTTCTTCCTTCAATAACGTTGGTTCATGATCATATGCTGCCTCCTGAAATGGTTGAACGTAGACCAGCTGTTTTTGATTTAGTGACTCTTTCATCTTCCTTCGATGCTTCCTGCATCGTTCAATACTTTGCCCATATAATCCTTCACTATTACAACTCGAGGCTTGAAATTTTTCTTCAGTTCTTTCAGCTTGAGAAGTGCGTGTGTGTGCTCCCCTTTTGGTTTTCTAACTCCAGGTCTTTGCACATTTTGTTATAATACTTTGCTTCTTGAGTTGCCCTTTGAAATCTTCTGTTCAACTCTTTTCCTTCATCACTTCTTCCATTCGTGTTAGCTGCTCCATGTTCAAGGGCAAATTTCAGAGTCTCTTCTGACATCCATTTTGATCTTTTCTTTCTTTTAAATGAGCTTTGCTTTCTTCATGTATGATGCCTGGATGTCATCCCATGACTCGTCTGGTCTTCGGTCATTAGTGTTCAATGTGTCAAATCTATTCTTGAGATGATCTGTAAATTCAGGTTGTGTGTATTTAAGGTTGTGCCTTGACTTTAGTGGACTTGTTTTAATTTTCTTCAGCGTCACCTTCAACTTTTACATGAGCAATTGATGGTTGGTTCCACCCTCATCCCCTGGCCTTGTTCTGACCGGTGATATTGAGCTTCTCCACCGTCTCTTTCCACAGATGTTGTCGGTTAGATTCCTGCGCGTTCTGTCTGGTGAGGTCCATGTGTACAGTTGCCGTTTATATTGTTGAAAAAAGATATTTACAGTGAATAAGTCATTGACAGTGCAAAAATCCATTATTTAGGTTATGATTAAAAAAAGATTTATGACATTTTATGAGACAATTTGAACACTGGATATTTGATGATAACTAGAAACTAGTGTTAAATTTTAAGGTATGATAATAGTATTTTGATTCTTTTCAGTGAAGGAGTTCACGCTTTCAGAGATACCTTCTGAATTATTAAAAATTAAATTATATGATATCTGGGATTTGATTTAAAAAGAATATAGGAGTAGAGGAAGGGAATTTGGTTAGGGAGGATGGGGCAGGTTTATGGCTCTGGGTGTTTCTTATATTTACTTTGTGTAAGTTTGAAATTATCCATAAAAACATAAAAATTAAATAAGTAACACATATAGGTAGATCTCATTCAGTATGTGAACAGATCACGTTCAGTATGTGAACAGATCACAGCCTATTTTTCTATTAAAGTGTTTTATTATGTAATATCATGGCTTCTTAAATTCATCTGTTTGGTAGAAATAAGTTTAAGCAATTTCAAGAATTATTAAAATAATCCTGTGATAAGCTTCATTGCAAATCTAGCTTTGACCTTTAATTATAGAAAAAGGGCCTGAAAAAAAAAAATTGTCCTTGCTCTTTTCCGTACCTATCACTTGTCTAGATGCTAGCACAGTAGAGTTTTGTATTTTTTCAGGAAGATTCTTCTAGCATTTTCTGTCCTGTTCTCATCCTCATGTTATCCTTCTTTGTGTTTTAATCATTAACATATATTGACTGACCTCATTTTGTATAAGATTTCCAAATCTAGTACATTAAGTTTGCTTAGTTTCAGATCTGCAGATTTAATAAAATGAGATAGGAATGATGAGTAGCCTAATAAAGTTATATGAAGACGTTATCATTATTACACTTTTAAAGGAAATGTTCTTAATCTGACTTGGGAATCATTACACTGTCTTGTGTAATATAGTAATTTAGTAAAATTAATAATAAAATTCATTTTTGGAGCTGCATCTAGACTTTGGTTCTGCCAAAAATAATATGAAATGAAAAATACCTTGTATTTTTATTTTTCACTCATCTACTGAGTTTTTAAGTATTTTTATTCCTAAAAATGGGTAGTATAAATTTTATAGATGTATCCCAAGAAAATAGAACAAAAGCAGAAAAAAGTCAGCGTGCACAAAGACATTGACTATAACATTTTCAAGACTAAAACAATTGAGCATAAATTGAAAGATTAAAGAGTTGCAAAAAGTAAAAGTAAATAAGTAAACCCTTGCATTTCAGCAAAATGAATTACTGAACTACCATGAGAAATAGATTAAAAATAAAGTGGTATGAATTGAAGTATAGTCATGTTTCCCACATAATATCCCTTCCTGCAGTGTCCGGCTACATGTACGTCTGTGGTTCCATAAGGTTTTTTTTTTTTTTTTAAGAGAAAGCATCTCTTCTTTTGTTTATTCTTTCGCCCTAATGGTTTTAAAGACCCAAACCCCCAGAGTGAAAGAGCAGCGGGACTCCATGGTGCATCCCAGTCGCCGCTGTACCGCCTCCTCAGCCTCCTCCTCTTTTCCTTCCTCCTGGCTTCATTCACCTGCCCAGCAGCCTTGGGCCCTGGGCGTTCATGGGCTCTGGGTTCCTGGTGGCCGTGGTGGCTGCACATGATCAGGAAGCAGCTGCACCAACAGGTCAGCGACAGCCACGGCTGCCACCACCACTCCTGGCCCAGTCCCCGCGGTCACCTCTTCAGGCCCCACCAACGTGTGCCAAGTCCTGATCCGGCTGCCGGCACAGTCCTCATCTCGCTCGCAGCCGCACACCTGTCAAGGCCGACCTTCTCTATCCAGAGGATACAGCTCTCGGGACTTGTCCAGTGGGCAGGCGGTGGCGGGTGCTGCTGGGCCTGGGCTGCTCCTGGTCCTCAGGCGGGCGGGACAGCTGGCGGGGCTGGGCGCATAACCCGGTGACTGCCTGTGTATAGTAGGGTGTTTACATAACGGTCCAGATTGCATAATGTCTTATTTCACGTGTTAAGTGAAGCGTGACTGTATTTAGACATAAAATTAGGGGAAAATATCAAGAGAATTAAAAAATTGCATCTTTATTCTAATAATGAATATGTAAAATATGTTAGTTTATCAATAAACCCTGGAGGAGAATATTCAGACATGAAACCAGCTGTTCCATTATAGTGGTGGTATTAAGAGTGATTTATTTTTTCTTTAAAATTCCATTCGGCTGTTATGGTAATATTTATAAAACATTAAAAAATCTAAAAAAAAGAATTCTGCCATGAAAAGTTCCAATTAGAGTGAAGAAAATGCAAGATTAATTTTAAATTAACTGTAAGAAGTACAGTGCCTAAATTATAATCAACTGCCACATATTTTAAAATTCAGTTTCCATTATGTGAGACAGTGCTGTGAAACTCATGATTGTATCCTCAGCAAACAGAAACGGAACACAGTGCTGTAAACCCAACACCCTTAATGAATCATTGCACCTATAAGAAGGTGTGTTTGATCCATTTTACTCTCAGTGGTGACCCTGTGTCCAGTACAGTGCCTGACCTTTGGTGGGCACTCAGTTAGTAAACACTCATTTTAAAAAAAGATGACTGAAGGGATTCTGTTGGTTCTCTTTATCTCATATTCATTGTTTCCCAGAAATGATATTTTCTTTTACAGTGTCAGCTTTTATTTCTCTTAAATATCAAGTTACTTTTTCAATAATTGTCTTACTTTGTGTAAGTTCAAAGTAGTCCATAAAAAACATGAAAATTAATCTGTCTTACAATTTTTGAATTTCAGATGAATGTTTGAAGTTTCTAACACTGAGTCATATTCTTCCTATATTTGTGTGGGGTGTGTGCCTGGTGGTAAAAGGTGGAGATTGGGGAGGCAGTTGGCTTTTTGTTAGAAGTTTGACTGGGACATATTTTCAGAACATCTGGATGTTCGCATCCTAATTGTCAGAATTCCAGACAGTAGAGAAGTGTTTGAACCAAACTGTAGATAGGCAGATGGACAGCTGCCATCAAGTGAGCTCTGACTTATGGCAACTTTATGTTCAACAGAATAAAATATTGCTGGGTCCTGCGCCGTCCACATGATAGAGTGTTCAAGTCCATACTTAACAGCTATCGCCGCCCCAGTCCATGTCACCGAGGGTCTCCCTTGTCCTTGCTGGCCCTATACTTCACCAAACATGATGTCATCCTTCAGCTATTAATCCCTCCTTATGACATGTCCAAAGCAACCTAGTCAAACAATGTTCTCTGCTGTGGACCTGTAAGGTTTTCACTGGTTAATTTTCAAAAGTTGATTTCCAGGCCTTTCTTCCTATTCTGTCATAGTCTGGGAAGCACCACCAAAACCTGTCCACCATGGGTATTTCAAATACCTCCTGGTATTTGAAATACTGGTGGCATAGCTTCCAGCATCATAGCAACATGCAAGCCACCCAAGACAAACTGACAGATGGGTGGTGGAACCGAACCTTTAATAACTGTTTTTTTGTTTTTTCAGAGACACTGTAGGGCCTATTCTAGAGTCTTAATGATTTTTGTTTTATAGACTTAAAAAATTCTTGGGATGTGGAGTCAGAAGGCAGAATCGTGTGACGCGATGAAGTATTTCTTCAGCTAGTTCCTCTTTACTGTTAAAATTAGAAACTCTGAAGAACTGGCTGCTTTTAAAAGGATATTATGGACATGACCTTTGATAAATGCTGGCCATGGAAGAGGAAGGGAGGAGGTGGTAATTTTTCTGTGTATCAGTACAGCAGAGACATGCCCGGGTCATTCAACCACTAGGATGTTGCTGCTGGGTGGCAAACATTACCCTGCCTATTGTTTCTGTAGCACTTTTTTTTTTTTTTAAGTTAATTAAAGGGTTTAACAGACATTATCTCACATAACACACCAAAACAAAAAAAAAAAAACAAAAAAAAAAAACCAAACCCCTTACTGTCGAGTCAATTCTGACTCATAGCGACCCTACAGGATAGAGTTTAGAGGTCTTAATAAAAAGCAAACCTGTTTTTTTCAATGTTGTGTGAAGGGCTCTTGGAATATTAAAAATATGGTCCCTGTCCCAGGGAGTTTATATGCAATTTTGATGCACATGTTGTATGGAAATTAATAATAGGTCTTTTGCAAATCATATTACCCATGAGGACTAAAGAGAAGTCCTTTAATTTTTCAATTGCTTTCACGGGATTATTGAAAATAATTTAATTAAAAAAATGAGAATAATATTGTATCAGACCAAACTAGTGTGCAAAATTTATTGACAGATGGAAGTTTCTTTTGAGTCAAAGCCACATATTTATTAGTTGATTAGAGAATAAAAGAAATTTTGATCCTGAATAATCTTAAACTTTTTCTTGCGTTCTTTCTTGGTTTTTTAGTGAAAATTATGATCAGGTAGTCAACATTTTACTGATGAATTGGTTTCTAAAAATGCCTTCCTGCAGTTGTCTTTGGAGAGCCGGATTGTGGAGGCACAGATGACATTAAAGAAAAATTGCTTTCTCTAGTCTGTGCAGATGGTCTTGAAGGGTGCTGCTCTGACCATGGGAACTTGGGCCGGTATGTTAGTTAAAATGGAAGGAGGAAGAAAAATGACTTTTTCTTTCTTTTTTGAAATAAGTATTGAGGTTACATAATGTGTTTAACCTTGGGCTTTGTCAACAGTTTTAGAATAAAATGAAAAGTTCACAGGAACAAACCAGTGTAGTTTTCAGTTCAGCAACCTTAAATGACTTTTTCATTGTAAGTGAAAGTAGGAATTAACTTTCCTGATCAAATGTAGAATTTGTTTCCAGAGGTCGTCATTATCGTTTTAAAAAATGGGTATGTGTAAAATGTAATTTAGGAAAAGAAAAGAAAAGGAGTGTGTAACTTACGGTAATTGAACTTCAGTATGCTATATCTTTTAAAATGGTGATTGTATTTGCCTAAACTTTTTTCTTTTTTTTTTTAAATGATGAAAGTAGTATTTGCTTGTTAGATGTATTTAATGATCTTCAAATTCCAGAGTCATAATATCTGTTGGAAAAGAAAAATGAAACAATAGAGAAATATATGAAATACAAAGGAGAGCCCTCCCTGTAGTCCCTGACCTTGGAGTTGCCATTCTGATCTGTTTCATGTGTTAGTGTTTTGTTGTCTTGTTATCCAGAATATTTTCTAAGCAAAGGAAAACATACCTACCCAGATAATCATCATATCCAACGTTCAGGGGCCGGCCACCATTTTAAGTGCACATTAGCAATTTAAATTTTATGACAACCTTGTAAGACAGCTTCTGTTAGCAATTCTCATTTTATAGATGAGGAAATGGAGGCAGGGAGAAGTTAAAAGTGTTATGTATACACTATATATAATAAAAGAATTATATATATAAAATTGCACAAAGACACAGTTAGGGATGGGGTTCAAATCCAGGCATATCTACTCTAAGACAAAACCTTAATTACCACACATATGCCTAAATAAAAGAACTGAGAATCTATGTATGTCTAGAATTACAATTTTTGTTGTTAAAAAAAATAGGTTCATTCTATGCATATTTCTACATTTTACTTTTGAATTAACAATAACTCAAGCCCGCCTTTCCATATCCATGTATGTAGCTCTATCTTATACTAACTAAAAGCTTTATGACTTTTAATCATTCTGTAATGTGTACACACAATCATTTGTTTTAGAGAGCTTCTCTTTTTTGGAAGATTTAGGTTACTTTTCTCTTATTCCTGGGTACACAGTGCGGCAATGGACTTCCTTTCACATATATCTTTGTGCTCAGGTTGGGTCATTGCTGGCAGATAGATTCTTAGAAGTGGACTTTTTGAGTCAAAAACTGTTGATCTACAGTTTCGAAAGGTACCGCTAAATACCGACCGTACCAGTTTACACTCCAAAAGGACATTTTATCATAGAACAGGATGACACAAGAGAAATGCAGCCATTTCTTCAATAAGCAGTTGAGTTATATGGTGTGCACTCAGGAGTACCGTAAAAGAACCAAACACGTGGCTTCTAGTGCACTTATGTTAGGGCAGAAATACAAACAGTCAAACCGGCACAGGCAATTTCCAGAAGAAAGCAGATCGGTGGTTGCCGATGTGTCCTGATCCATTAGCTTTGCTCCTCTTCTTCTAGGAGACCTGAACCCCGTTTAGGTAGATCTTTTAGATCCAAGGGGTTCAAATGTTTTTGCTAAAGTCCCTTCAAAAATAATTTCAAAAAACAGTGTTCACAAATGTTTAACATACACATTTTTTTCATCTGAAGTTTAGACACAAAAGACAAACTTCTGAGTGTATTATAAATATAAACATCAGAAAATAACTATTTTATCACCCTTCATTATCCAGTGTAATCCAACCACCGCACCTGCTTTATACTAACATTATCCAGTTAGAAAACACGTAAGTGAATTCTTCTTTAGAAAGAGATTTATGATATTTTTTTTGCATACACTTGAATTTCTATACTACTTGCACCGTAGAATTTTAATCTAATGTAATATATTTTACATTTTGTATGTTAGATATGAAATTCTTATGTTGATTATCTTATATTTTACTGCAAGAAAAGTATGTATGTATGTGTTTTTACAAAAGAATTTAAAAAAATTCTGTGACCATTGTTGTTGTTAGGTGCCATCCAGTTGATTCCAACTCATAGAGACCCCATGTACAACAGAACGAAACACCGTCGGGTCCTGCACCATCCTCACAATTGTATTATGCTTGAGCCCATTGTTGCCACTTTTTTGCTGACCTTCTATTTTATCAAGCTTGATGTCCTGCTCCAAGAGCTGATCCCTCCTGATAATGTGTCCAAAGTACGTGAGACAAAGCCTCGCCGTCCTCACTTCTAAGGAAGGAGCAATCTGGCTGTACTTCTTCCGAGACAGATCTGTTCATTCTTCTGGCAGTCCATGGTGTATTCAATAATCTTCGCCAGTACCATAATTCAAAGGTGTCAATTCTTCTTCGGTCTTCCTTATTTGTTGTCTAGCTTTTTCATGCATATGAGACGATTGAAAACACTACACCTTGGGTCAGGCCCATCTTAATCCTGAAAGTGACATCTTTGTTTTTTAACCCTTTAAAGAGGTCTTTTGCAGCAGATTTACCCAATGCAATGCGTCTTTTGATTTCTTGACTGCTGCTTCCACGGTTGTTGGTTGTGGGTTCAAGTAAAATGAAATCCTTGACAACTTCAATCTTTTCTCTGTTTATCGTAGTGTTGCTTATTCATCCAGTTGTGGGGATTTTTGTTTTCTTTATGTTGAGGTGTAATCCATACCGAAGGCTGTGGTCTTTGATCTTCATTAGTAAGTGCTTCAAGTCCCCTTGACCATAAGACCCATTAATCTGGGTAAAGTATTTCAATTATTTTTCATTCACAATTGACCAAAGCAATTGTTTCTTGATAATCATTAAATATTGTCTAATTTACTTATCGATAAATCGTTTTAAAATAATTTTTAACATAAAAATTAAAATTTTATTGGAAATAGATCCCAACGGGATGGGTGAAAATTATTATTTCTAAACGGAAATAACCTTCAACATCAGTTATTCCCGTTTTCTCTTTTGATAAAAGTAAACGTTGAAAAATATGCCCACATAAATAAATAGAAGGGAATGGAAGTAATTTTATTATAGCAATGCTTCTCAATTCCTTCAACTAAAAAAAATCATGAGTGAACACTTGCCAAAAGTTGTTTTTATTAATATCTTGGACAACAACTTATTTAAACTTTTCTCAAATTTTATTAAACCTAAAAAATATTGGAAACATTCTGCCTTACAAAGGATTTGTTTACCGCATTGAGGTCTTTACTTTCTTAGTTTCTGGGAAGAGGTATCACCAAGATTCATAAATAACCATTCATTATACGAGTTGTTGTTCAAATAGAGGCATTGCGTGTAGCATAGGAAGGCCTGGGAAAATCACAGTATTATAAATTTCAATATACTTTTGTCCATGTAATACTTTTTGAGAAAAGCTTTTATGGTAAATTTATGTCGATCAAACCTTGGAGCTGCAGTTTTAACTCACTGAATTTGTGGAAAATGTTCACCATATAATCTAATTGGAAAATCCAGTCCTCGTCAGAAAAAGTCTGATTTCATCTTTCAATTCAAAGAAACATGCTAAGACAGCTCACCGTGACGGGCATCTCATTTCTGAATTTTGAATCTGAGATTGAAGAGGCACAAAGCTTTGCTGTGAGTTTTTGCTTCGATGAAATAACACTCCGCTGTTGTCAAGATTTCTTCCTAATCTTTTTTCTATTCGTTCTTATGGGACTCTTGCTCAGGATTACTGTGCTCATTGACAATAGTAGAGGGTGGAAGAGGCAAGATTTTTAAATGAAATTTGTTGACCCACCACTGCCTTACTCTTCAATATATCTGAAGTCAGAGCATACATATGAGCCAAAAAGGACCCAGAGCCCCCTTGCAAGCTTATGGTGACTTGGATGAAGATGGCTTAATATTACACCTTCGTTTGGTACCCTGGAGGTTTTTATCCCCTGGGATAATGCCTCTTAGTGACATTCTGGTTAGGAGTCCGTGGGTGGTGTAAATGGTTAATAGTTAATGTGTTTGAAGGTTGGAGATTCAAATCCACCTAGCAGCACATCGGAAGAAAGGCCTGGAGATCTGCTTTCAAAAAACTTTCATTGAAAACCCTGTGGAGCACTGTTCTCCTCTGACACGGATGGGGTTGCCATGAGTCAGAACTGACTCCGTGGCAACTGGTTTAGGTTCTGGTTGGGTGAGGGTCTTGACTTCTCTTTTTAACCTGTGAGAAGGGCGACATTAAAAGGCTGACAAGAAGGGGAAAGGAGCAGACAGCACCACTCCAGGTGGGGTCCTGGTGGGATCTTGTTCCCTTAAAACTTTCCAGGTTGCTCTGCATCGGAATTGGATTGATGGCACACAGTAACAGCAACAGCAACAGCATTCAGGTCGTTGTAGTGGACGAGTTAGTGATTGTAAGAAAAAATACCTTAATGAGCATTTACATTCGTTACTGAATCTGATCTTTTAGAATCTCTGCGTATAATTATATTCAGATGACGTTGTAAGGAGGTATGGAATGGTCCATAAAAGTCTTGAAAAGGGAAAAGTTGCAGAACTATAGGTTTTAATGTTGAAGTAAAATAAGAAAATATTAGCCATGTTGTTTTTGGTGGCTGAGAACCTCTAAATTTTACTGAGTGTATTTTACGCAAATAACACGTGTTTTTCTATGTTCGTTCGTTCCTGTGCCAACCAGTCCCTCCCCCACCCCGGAGGTATTTTCACAAGTACCTGCTGCGCCAATTTTTTTTTTTTTTTTTACGTGTTGCTGTAAAAAAATTAGCATAGAGTGCTGACAAAAATACCTCACAGGGAGGGAGCAGTTGGCAAACAAAGGTAGAAGGCCTGTGTTATTTGCATAAAATACAGTAATTTTGTATTTTAGAGTGGAAACAAATAAATTTTTAAAAAGTAGATCCTGATGCATGGCAGCCCCTGTGTAACAGAATAGTACTGCCCCATGGTGTTCCCTTGGCTACAATCTTTATGGAAGCAGTTCGCCAGGCCTTTCTTCCTTGGAGCTGCTGGGTGGGTTCGAACTGCAAGCCTTTAAGCTAGCAACTGATTGCAAACAGCTCTATTGCAATTCTCCCATGAATCGTTTGGAAACGATTGCAAATTCTCTCAGTATATCAGTTTCCCTAAAATAAAGCATTAAAAGTACTTCATTATCCGTAATTCCATGTTGAGTTAAAATCAAAATCTGCTTTCTAGGTCAACCTTCATTAAGCTATTAATATCCTGTTCACATTATAAGGCTTTTTAATTTCCTGTATTAGCAACTGCCAGTAGCTGAGTATGAATGTCATTGTTTTGAGTATTAATTGCTACTTGAATTCTCTTCAGCAGTTTTGCTCTCATGTCAGCAACCTTCAGGATAGCACACACAGGTACGAGGAACTTCCCTAACTTGTCTGTATTTATTGAACCTTACTTATGTTGTATTTTAGTTCTGGTGACGGATGTGCCTGTTTTTTTTTATGATTTGCGTGAGTGCAAATGTCAAAAATTCTCAAAGGGACACTCCGTTAAGTGGTACATTTAGAAAAGCCTGAATTTCATTTCGGCTTTGTTTTCAAGAAAATAAAAGCCTCTTGGCTATTCAAAAAAATAAATAAATAAAAGAGAACTCAATGTACTAAGCCCAGACAGCATCTGATTGTTCATTAATTATTTTAATTGGTATATAGTTTCTTCATGGTGATTCATGGTGCCCCCACGTGTGCTGAGTAGAACTGCACTCCAGTGGGAATTGAATGGACAGCAACTAACAACAATGTTGTTTCTTCCAAAACAATAAGGATTTTACATATATTATATCCTTCTAAAAACAAAAAAAAGAAACATCAAGGAAATATGATTGGGTGGCAAGCGCACGAGAGTGAAAGACGTTTTGAGTCTGGGCTCTGCTCTGTGACTTTTACCATAAACCTGTCTCTCAGCCTCGTTTTTTTCCAGTTATTTACATGAGTGGTTGAATCATGGTATTTATTCTTATTCCAAACTCTGTATCTTATGGCTTCACAGAACAGTAATCCTGTTTTCGTGTTTCACGATTATAAAAGTAATAAAAACAGTAGAGAACACAAACCGTTTAGATATACAGAACCCAAAATGCAGAATAGCCCTGCCGATTGAAACCTCAGCTAAAAGGATCCTTTACTGTTCGCTGATGGCTGAGTGATACGCCCTTGCCTAAGTTTGCCATTGTTTGTTTACCTACTAAAGGGCATTTGGAGCACTTTCAAGTTTCAGTTCTACCAGCAGACCCTCCCAAAAAACATTCTTATACATATTTTAGATTGCATACACGAAAATGCTGCATCTAAGTGTATGAACATTTCAGTTTTAATCTTTGTTACCAGAGATGCTATAGCAATTTACAATTACACACCTATCTCCAAAATGGACCTCAGAGATTTTTTTCATTCTTTGCCAATTTGGAAGTTGAAATAAACAAGGTCTGTCCCTTCTTGGGTCCCCTCCCTCTTCCCAGGTCTTTGTGAATCACCCCTTCATTAAAGTCTCTCCAGGTACCCCTGAGATTATTCCTCATGTTTCTTCATGTTTGAGACTCTGTTGTTTCAACACTTGATGGTGGTAAAAAGTCTATTCACTAATGCACCTAAGAATCTGTTGGGCCTGGTGCTTCACTGGAAACTGAAGCTATAGTGGTGAGCAAAAGTGGTATCATTCATAGTTGCTTTCATGGAATTTACGATTCCATGAGTCAGGGAGTGTGTATAATTTTCCAAATTTTGGAGAGGGCCCTGTGAATGCAAAGGGACCTGACCCAGTCTGATGGGTGGTGGCTGGTGGGGAGAGGAGACTTGGGAAGGGCTCCCTGAAGTGATCTTAGCTCTAAAGATGAGTAAGAGAGAATTGCCCAAAGTGAAGGGTGTAGTAAGAGGGCTGGGAAAAAGAGCTTTGTAATCACAGCAGACTGAACATGCAAACGCCCTGTGGGAGGAGGCAGCAAGGCAAGTTTGAGGAGCTGAGAGAAGGCCATGTGGCTGGAGCTCAGAACACAAGGTGAAGTTTGGTGAAAGGTAAAGCCAGAACAGAGCAAGGGCTAGAATAAAGCCTGCCCTATCAGCCAGATTCAATTTTATCTTAAATGCCACAGAAAGCCAGTGAAAAAATTTAAGTGAAGGTGGAAGTAGGGACGGTGATGCAATGTGTGTGACATGATTAGATTTTTATTAACATAAATTCTAATAAAAATATGAAATGAATGCTTAGATTTTAAAAGTAACACTCTTGATCATCTTGTACCCGTTACCCATGTAAGCAGAGAGCTCATAATTCTTTTGGAAGTAGCTTTCTTCAACAGTGCAGTTATTTTCCAGACTTCAACAGGGGTGTACTAATAAAGTCATTTTCCTACAGGGCGGAAAGTCTCAGTCCAATTTAGCATCCACAAGTAGCAGTTTTGTTATAAGTTAATCCTTAACTGCTTGACCAAAACAGGGACAATAGTGAATGTGTATGAACCATTCAATGCAAAAAACCCTTTAGTGTTTTAAACATCCTCCTGATTAAGGCTGTTAAAAAACAAAAGTTAAACAAAGGGGGTTGAAATCAAGAGCAGTTTTAGATGTACGGTTTCAGCATTGGGACCGATGTACAAAAAATAGCTTAGTAGAGAAGGGTCCAGTTTGCTCAGATGGAAGTAGTCACACCTCTATTCTTTAAATAGAGGCCATTGAAATAGGCCTACTTTTTGCAACCTTGTGTTCCCCTCTGGTAGGATTAATGTCTTTTGTTTTCAAGGCTTAAGGCAGCCTCATTTGTTTTTCATGTGATAATATCCTCTGTTGTGGCCTTGAGTTACCCATTAAGCAATAATGGGGGTTTGGAATGGTAGTATTTGGAGGGATGCTATTTAACGTTACTTTTTTTAGCTCTCAGATATAGAAAGGGTCTAGGAACTATTCCTGAGTTATTTGGAGGGCCGTTTGCGTTTTCATGCTTTTAAGAAGTGAGTTTGTGGAATTGCTAAGACTAGAGAAAAGCCCAAGCTAACTTAAAAATGGTGCAGCTGGTGCTGAACTATGCCTCCCACCGTCTAAATTCTTTATGTATTAAAAAAAAAAAAATTACTGGCTAAGAAAGTCTCTTTCCTTCACTGTTTCACAGCAGCTTCATCAGGGCTGAGACTGATTAACGTAGCTAGACCAGAGACAAAAGCATTGTGCTTGCCATGTGCATTTGAGGTCACTTAGAAAATGATTTTGTTTTTCTGATTTCTTGGCACCCGGAAAGCTCCCACCAGCCCTTTCTCCTCCCACCTACCACCACACTGTAAATAAAAACCAACTCATAGGCACCAATGGGATATATCTGCTTCTTAAATTTCTCAATTGACCTATTATCTCAGAAGGCCGTAAAACTTGAAAACTGAAAAGGCTTACAGAGCAAAAAGTTTAAACAAATTCCTGGATGACTTTGAAGGTAGGATGTGTGGGGAGAATCTCCGTTGTTTGTTTAGGGATCAGGATGGTAAGACCACTTGATCGCTCTGAATTACAGCCAATCACAAATCCTGGTAGGTTGTCAAAAAGCGGGGAAAGCCTGTTTTTGCTTTCAGAAGCTGACGGTTCAGTCTCCTCTCCCTCCACCTGGCCCCTTGGAGCACTACAGCCAGAGATTCTTGAATCCATTTGGAATTCTCACTCAACAGCCCTAGTTTGAGGCTAAGGATAAGTTGTGAATTTGGAGACCGTCTTGCCTGTCTTGACAAACTTGAATTCACTGGATAATTCTGTGACCAACTGCATTGTTTCATTATATAGACCAGGTATTCTGGGCTCCAATCCAAAACGTGTGCAAATAGATCAGCCCCAGAAGGTAACCTGAACATCTTTGGAAAGTGCGTAAACTGGGCAAAATACTAGATAATCTGTTATATTTTAAGTCTTACACATGTGTGTATCTTTATGTATAAATATGTGTGTGTGTGTATATTTGTAGGAGTTCCTGGGTGATGCTAATCGTTAAGTGCTCGACTACTCACCAAAAGGTTGGCAGTTCGAACCCACTCAAAGTTGCCTCAGGAGATAGCCCTGTTAATCTGCTTCCAAAAGGTCGAAGTGTTGAAAACACAATGGGGCAGTTCTGCTGGGCACACACGGGTTTACCATGAGTCAGAATTAACTCGATGGCAACTAACAACAACGTACATATATATATATATCTTTGTATGTGTACATATATGTATGTATATACGTATATAGGAAACCGTGGTTGCGTAGGGTTTCCTTTCAGCTGCTGACCAAAAGGCCAACAGTTTGAATCCACCAGGTGCTCCTTAGAAACTCTGTGGGGCAGTTCTACTCTGCCCTACAGGATCAGTATGAGTCAGAATTGACTCGATGGCAATGGGCTTTATACATAGAAATGTATATATATATATCGACTCGACGGCGTGGGTTATGTGTATATATATAAAAAAATATATATATATATGTATATATATATACACACACATACCTGTGTGTGGATATACATGTGTGTGTGTATATATATGTAAATTATATATATAAATTCACAGAAAGGGGCAGCGCACATACCATGAATAAGAGGAAGTCTACTTTATGCAGTTAATTTGGTGATATCTACACCCACTCAGTAATTCAATGTTGGCCTTTATTTCTTTTTATTTTGAAAGAAAACTATTTATATGATTTTGAGGAGCCTGTTAAAATTAGCTGATATTTTAAGATTCTTTAGACATTTTACATGATTATAGAACATGGGGACATAAGTTCAGAAAAACTGGAAGGCTCTCAAGGCAGAAGAACTGCCATATTTGGGAGTTCTTGGCAAAGTTTTATGTAAACTGTATGCTTTTCACTTGGGGAGTCTTTACAGTGAAATTAAAAGCACCCACCATACTTTATCCATGGTCTTTTATTCACAGAATTAATCTAGCAAAGCTATTGATCTATATGGAATTTATGGATAGACAAAGCATTGAGAGCTCAGACAGAGCACAAAGCTGCAGAATTGGCTCCTGAAGCTAAAAACCAGCATGAATTTGGGAAGAATTTTGGTTTATAAATACAATTCTGAGTAAAGATAGAAACCGGGTATATTTCAGTAGAAATAGAAACCTGGTGATGATTAATGGTACCCACTTAACTGAAGGTAGTTTCCTGGGAAGTAGAAGATCCTTGCCCTCTAAGAAGTCAGAAAATGGGCCCACAGAGGCATGTATTTAAACACACAATACAAAACCATGCATGAAAACGATGGCATAAAAGGGAGAAATTCAGAATATTGCCCTCACTACACATGAACACAAACACATTCGCCACCAACTATGACTATAAAATCCAGGAATTTAGAGCTCTGAAGTCTACTCACGGAGCATTTAGCAGCCTGAACAAACCAAAACTGTGATGTCAACCAGCTTCCCCGATGTGACACAACAGCTTCCCGTCCTCCATTGCTCTAAAGACCATATGTGCCCTCTGGTGCTTGGCTGCCTACTGAACTGCCTTGACTCTGTGACTTGACTCACTCACCTCTCCATAGAATAACAGTCTTGCTGAGGTTGAGAGCAACTGTGAAGCTGTTGTCACTTTCTCCTAAGCCTTGCTTTAAATCTGCTTCACTGAAGGTGACATTATTGCCACGCATTCCCAGAACACATCCCTTATCCATATCTCCTTTCCAAAGCAGCTGGCAAGTTGACACAGAAGCTGAAGTTTGTTAGGCAATTCAGAGTAAAGACCTTTTCAGATATTGCGGGTCTATGTCTAGTGTCAGAAGAGGGTCTCCAGAACAAATGTGGGTGAAAAACCCACAGCAGAAATTCAGGAGATGGTGGAGTTGAGGATACGTTCATCTGATTGACTAACTGACAGAAAAGATGCGCAGAGCAGAGGGAGGAATTGAGTCAAGAAGAAAGAAAAGGGACAGGAGATGGACCATCCCCTCTCTGTCTGAAAATGGAAGGGGAGTAGCACAGAGGAACGTTGAGGTGGAGAGAGGGGTGAAGCTTTGCAGTAATCTGATGGAGAGAGGACAGAATTTGTGCGAACTTGATATCAATGACCTTGAACCTCTTACCACTGTAAGAAATGAAGTCATCTGCCAATAGCATGATGCATAGAGCTGGATTTTGAGGAGAGTTAGAAAGGGCTGGGCTAATTATTGAAGTGAATTTTTAAACCACATTGATTCACTCATTTATCTAGGCACGGCATTTATATTTTTGCTCTTCATTGTGTATCTGATGCCCCGTTAGGGACATGTACAGTGACAAGGGAGCTGAGGTTCCTCTTTCCATCAAGAGGCAGTGTAGCATGGTGCCTTTTTCTTCTAAGCCTGATGCATGTACATACAGTGTCTGGATCCCCTGGGAAATGGTAGAAATGCAGAGTCCCAGGCTCCAGTCAGTCCTCCTGAATCAGAATCTGCATCTTAGCAAGACACTCTGGTGAATGTATGTATGTTAAGGGCCAGAAGCATTGGTATGATGTAGACCGTTCTTTCTGGAGCCATACGCTTGGGTTCAAATTGTAGCTTTTACCATTTGCTCTCTGTAGCCTTGGGGAAGTTATTTAATCTCTCAGATTTCTCTAATGTAAACTGGGAATAATAATAATACCTATCCATAGGGTTTTTTTTTTTTTTTAAGAGTAAGGAACTTAATACTTATAAAATTTCTAGACACATAGTAAAGAGTGTATGTTATTAGGTATGGCAAGTCGGTTCCAACTCATAGTGATCCTATATACAACAGAACAAAGTGCTGCCTGGTCATGCCTCATTCTCACAATCATTGCTTTGTTTGAGCCCACTGTTGCAGCCACTGTGTCAGTCCGTCTCGTTGAAGGTCTTTCTCTTTTTTGCCTACCCTCTACTAAGCATTATGTCCTTCTCCAGGGAATGGCCCCTCCTAATAACTTGTCCAAAGTGAGTGAGACAAAGTCTTGCCATCCTCGCTTCTAAGGAGCATTCTGGCTGTACTTCTTCCAAGACAGATTTGTTTGTTCTTCTGGCGGTCCATGGTACATTCAGTATTCTTTGCCAACATCATAATTCAAAGGCATCAATTCTTTTTCGGTTTTCCTTATTCATTGTCCAGCTTTTGTATGCATATGAACCAAAAAAAAAAAAAAAAAAAGTTGCCATCGAGTTGATTCCATAGAACAGAGAAGAACTGCCCCATGGGATTTCCAAGCAGTGGCTGGAGCATTCAAACTACTGACTTGTTGGTTAGCAGCCAAGCTCTTAACCACTGTCCAGACCAGGGCTCCATGGCTTGGGACAGGCACACCTTAGTGCTCAGTGTATAAAGTAATAAAAATAGGCAGTTAGACAAAATCCAGAATGTAATAGGAACAGAGAGCATGAGCTAGTGTGTCTCAAGGAGGTAACGCCACTCCCTAGAGCACATTTTAGAAATTTGGGGGAGATTTTGGTTGTCCTAATGATTGAGGACTTTGGTGGGCAGTGGCCAGCCACATGGTGCACAAGTTTCAAATTTCCCAGTAGGCATTTCATGTAGGTGAAAAAAGACTTTATAATGATTTGAGGCTACATATAACTCTGTCTTACATGTAATTGCAAGAGTATGTGTTTTTGCAGTTTAATATAAACTGAATTTTCCAGGAATGCAACTGCCTTGTAAATTGAGGGATGATTGTACTTTGTTTGGCTCAGAACATTACCAAGAATCATTCACCATTTCAGAGTGTCACGGGTACAGCACCAATTGCAGCATTTCAATCGTGGGTGAAGTGCACCCCCTTCGGTGTGTGGCACTCTCCGTGGCTCTGCTTATCTGTACAGACATCGGAAGACTTCACCAGGCCTTCTAGTGAAGCTACCCAAGCACTGATATATTGAAATACATGTGCTTTTCAGAATAATTGAGTTTTCTTTTTTTCTTTATTTTAAAGTTAGGTAATTATGTTGATTTTTAAGAAATTATATGGGTAGATGGAGAGGCTACATTATCTGTGTGTCATATTTCATTACAAATATTTACTGGACAGTGGCAGAGTCGAGATTGCTATGGACGGCCATAGCAGGAGTTTGTCAGAGGTGTGGGAAAAACAAAACAAAACAGCAGGTGCCATAGAGTGGATTACAGCTCATGGTAACCTCATGTGCTCCACAAGGTTTTCAATGGCTGCTTTTTTGGAAATGGATGTAGAGTGCCAGGCCTTTCTTCCGAGGCACCTCTGGGTAGACTTGAACTGCCATCCTTATGGTTAGCAGCTACTCCTTTACATGTTTGATAAATTGTTGTTCATAGTAAGTATATATCACCCCTTTAAACAATTAGAGGTTTTCACAAGTGATTTGTTTTCTTTCTAGGTCCCAAACTATTTGCAGACTGGAAGTCAATTTTGAATATCTTTGTGCCCCAGTAACTAAAATAGTGCATGGCATAGAATAAGAACTCAAAATCCCTTTGATGAATGAACGCTTGTATGTTTGGGGAAGTAAATTGAGTTGAAGTCATACTTCTTAAGTCCAGCTTCCAAATCTGTCACTCACTGAGTGTTTCAACTTGGATGTTGTTGTTGTTAGTTGTCACTCTATGTATACATAGCACCCTACGTATAACAGAACAAAATGTTGCCTGGTCCTGCGCCATTCTCACAACCACTATGTTTGAGCCCATTGTTGCAGTTAGTGTGTCAGCCCATCTCATTAGAGGGTCTTCCTGTTTCTTGTTTACCCTCTACTTTACCAGGCATGATGTCATTCTTCAGGGATTGGTCCTTCCTGATAACATGTCCAAAGTAAGTGAGACAAAGTCTCTCCATCCTAGCTTCTGAGGAGTATTCTGGCTGTACTTCCTCCAAGACAGATTTGTTTGTTCTTCTGGCCATCCACGGTACATTCAATATTCTTTGTTAACACCTTAATTCAAAGGCATCAATCAATTCTTCTTCAGACTTCCTTGTTCATTGTCCAACCTTTGCATTCATATGAGGCAATTGAAAAGACCATGGCTTGAGTCAGGCGCGACTTAGTCATCAGAATGACATCTTTGCCAGATAAGTGACTTAAAATCTTGGCTTCATCATCCAAAATCTGGGCTAATAACACATACCCAGTTTATGGATGACCTTGCTCTTAAAATCAAAAGAGAGAAGTCCGATAAAACCATTTAGAAACCACAGAGCCTTAACCAAATGGAAGGTTTAAGAATTCCCAGAAAAAGTGTGGGATCAGATTTGCGTTTATTTCAAGATGAATGGTGCGTTCACTGAGGGTACTCATTTTTTCCTCTTGTGAAGAAAGGAACAGGGTCAGAGGTGAAATAATGGTTCTGAAGATATTCCTGGTGTTCTGGCATTACTAACATTGTCTAGGCCGTTTTGTTTGGAAAGGTTTAGAACCACTGGTTTCTGAGACAAACTTAGATCAGATCCCAGTTCCATCATTCCCAACGCTCTATGAGCTTGGCAAACTGCACTTTGCACCCTTATGGTGGACATGATAATAGCTATATCCTTGTTATTAGTTGATCTGAAAATTAAATGAGGTAATATATTGAGGATACTTGGAAAAAAACCTAAATATCAATGGTTATTACTATAGACTAGGTAACCTGAGCATCCAGTTCTGGGTAGTTCAGTTTTACAAGCCTATGAGCCAAACCAGCTGCTGTTGAATCAGTTTCGACTTACGGTGACCCCACGCGTGTCAGAGTAGAACTGTGCTCCAGTGGCTGAATTTTGGGAAGTGATCACCAGGCCTTTCTTTCGAGGCAGCTCTGGGTAGACTCCAGTCTTTCAGTTAGCAGATGAATACATCGGTTGTTTGTACCAACCAAGAGCTGGGAAAAAAAAAAAAAAAAAAGATGTTTTCCATTTTGATTCATGACTGAGGCAAACAAACAAACCAATCATTGATCGCCTCTCTATTGGAGTGTCTGAATTCACCTTTTTCATGATGTGGATAGCCAGAACTTGTCAGTTGACCTCACATAGATGACTTGCATTCTAATATAAATGTCTTTTCATAAATATTTTTTTAAGTAACTGCAACTTTTTGGCACTATTTAACAAGAACCCAGAAATGGAAACTTACAAGAAGCTTGAAAAAGTCCTTGAGTCCTGTGATTGCTTTATAGAATCTGTTTATGTTTCCAAACAAAGCCAAGGTTGTGTCAGTTATCATAGGAAGGCGCTAGATTGTCTCTTTGCCAATGTGCTTGTTTGAGAGGTGAGCACATTAGGCTGTCTTCACACATGATGGCTGCCCGCTATGAGCCCAGGAGTAGCTTTCCTGTATGCCATCAATGAGTGGCTCTTCATTAGGGTAAGATCTCAAGCAGCAACCAAATGCATTAATGCAATAGGTATTAGGAAAGACTTTCAGAGAGGAAAAGTTCAAGGTCAAACTTAGAATGCACAGAGTTTTCAATATTTAATATTTATTTACTATTTAAAGAGATCTGAAAGTTCCATATTTCATAGGATTAGCTATACTTCTGAAATATTTGACTGCATGTTTTCTTGAATGCAACTGAAGCAAAAAGATAAAAATTTCAGAAAATTTTAGCTTAGCTTTCTGTTATTTTTTCCAACATTTTATGAAACTTTTCAAACCACGTTAATACTATGGTATGTCATGTAGAAATCAGGCATTTACCTGACCCACGCCCCTTTACCTGGTCCCTGGTTCTATCCTTTTTTTTTTTTTTCTATCCTAGTCCTATGTTAATTGTATCTGTATACATCCTGAATCTCACAACACAATGCTATCATTTTTACTTCTGACAGTAGTATATATTTTAAAGAAATTAAGAGGAAAACTTGTCTATTTCACATACCCACTTATTTACCATTTCTCATGCTCCTTATTCATTCCTGAAGATCCAAATTTCCACCTCATATCATTTTTCTTCAGCCTGAAGAATATCTTTTAGCATTTTCTCTAGTACAGGTCTGCTAATATCTTTATTTCATCTTTATTCATGGAGGATTTTTTTTTTTCAATTTTTATTGTGTTTTAAGTGAAAGTTTACAAATCAATTTGGTCTCTCATACAAAAATTTATATACACCTCGCTATTTTTTTATATACTCCTAGTTGCTCCTCCCCTAATGAGACAGCACACTCCTTCTCTCCAGCCTCTCTTTTCATGTCCGTTCAGCCAGCTTCTGACCCCCTCTGCCCTCTCATCTCCCCTCCAGACGGGAGCTGCCCACATAGTCTCATGTGTCTACTTGATCTGAGAAGCTCACTCCTCACCAGTATCATTTTCTATCCCATAGTCCAATCCAATTCTTGCCTGAAGAGTTGGTTTTGAGAATGGTTCCCGTCTTGGGCTAACAGAAGGTCTGGGGACCATGACCTCCGGGGGTCCTTCCAGTCTCAGTCAGACCATTAAGTCTGGTCTTTTTACGAGAATTTGAAGTCTGCATCCCACTGCTCTCCTGCTCCCTCAGGGGTTCTCTGTTGTGTTCCCTGTCAGGGCAGTCATTGGTTGTAGCCAGGCACCATCTAGTTTTTCTGGTCTCAGGCTGATGTAGTCCCTGGTTTATGTGGCCCTTTCTGTTTCTTGAGCTCATAATTACCTTGTGTCTTTGGTGTTCTTCATTCTCCTTTGCTCTTGGAGGATATTTTTCTGAATATAGAATTATGGATTGACAGGATTTTTTTTTCCTTCTCTTTCAACACTTAATGCATGTTTGCCCACTTTCTTCTTGTGCCTATTGTCAGTTCAAGCCATTTAAACCATTGTTCTGTTCCCCTGTATCTTTGAAGATTTTATCTTCGGTTTTATCACTTTCATTATGAGTCTAGGCATGCTTTTCTTTACATTCATTTTACTTGGGTTTTGCTGAGCTTCTTCAGTCTTTTACAAAATTTGACAAAATTTTGGCCATTATTTCTTCAAATACTTTTTCTGCCCCATCTTCTTTTCTCATTTTGGGACTCCAGTTGTTGTTGTTGTTAGATACCATCAAGTCAGTTCCAACTCAAAGCGACCCTGTGTACCATAGAATGAAACACTGCCAGATCCTGCAGCATTCTCACAATCATTGTTATGCTTGAGCTCGTTGTTGTAGCCACTGTGTCAATCCGTCTCATTGAGGGTCTTCCTCTTTTCTGCTGACCCTGTACTTTACCAAGCACCATGTCCTTCTCCAGGGACTGATTCCTCCTGACAACACGTCCAAAGTATGTAAGACTCAGTCTCGTCATCCTTGTTTCTAAGGAATATTGTGATTGTACTTCTTCCAAGACGGATTTGTTCGTTCCTTTGCAGTCCATGTTCTTTCCCAGCACCACAATTCAAAGGTGCCAGTTCCTCTTCAGTCTTCCTTATTCATTGTCCAGCTTTCATATGTGTATGACGCAACTGAAAATACCATGGCTTTGGTCAGCACGCCTTAATCTTCAAGGTCACGTCTCTAGTTTTCAACACTTTAAAGAGGCCCTTTGGAGCAGATTTGCCCAGTGCAATGCATCTATTGATTTCTTGACTGCTGCTTCCATGGGTGTTGATCGTGGGTCCAAGTAAAATGAAACCCTTGACAACTTCAATCTTTTCTCCGTTTATCATGATGTTGCTCACTGGTCCAGTTATGAGGATTTTTGCTTTCTTTATGTTGTGTAATCCATACTGAAGGCTGTGGTCTTTGATCTTCATCAGTAAGTGCTTCAAATCCTCTTCACTTTCAGCAAGTAAGGTTGTGTCGTCTGCGTGTCACAGATTGTTAATGAGTCTTCCACCAATCCTCCAAATACATGTATGTTAAACTTTTTAATATTTTACCATCTTATATTATTTTAATCATTTTATTCAACATAATTTCTAAGTGTTGTAAAGAGATGCAAATAATACGGTTTTCTCAAACTCGAATATTTCAGGATTCTTTGAAAAAGTAAAACCTTTTCAAATGGATAATTACTTGTTTCTTAAAAAGAATACTGTTCAACTTTCCAACAAATATATGTGCCCAGCCCTTTATGTAAATCCACCATGGCTATAGTGTTTGATTAGCTAAATTACCATCTTACTCATGATGTACATGTTTCTACATATTGACAACCCAAACCAAACAGCTTTGTCCAGTTGTGATGACCAAACTTCCACTGATAGGCAAATGCTCCAACCTTACTTAGTTCTTGGCAGTGCTTCTTTTAAGTGGAACTCCCTTTCTGCTCCAGCATCACTAAGCTTTTTTGTTTATGTCTTATATAAAGACTTAGTTGCATTTCTGTTATAGAGACCATAGTGCAATTCTAAGTAGACTTGCCCTTTTAGGAAATTTGTGCTTCAAAATCTAGGTCTTCGTTTAGAACAAGCTATAAGGCCTCTCTGTCCTGAGCAAGACTTAAAGACTCCTTCTTAGCATCACATTGGCAAATACCTTGGACGCCAGCCGTTTGGAGGAACCCAATTGACCAATGAAGCCTGGAGGCTTGGTGAAGACCCAACTCTGACCTTTTAGTTTTAGACTTTTTTTTTCTTCTTTTTAGGAAAATAGAAGCAAAAACTGCTTACTGTTGATTGTAATGTGTATCAACTTTTGAAATTCGGCAGTTGAGCATTAAACTTGTTTTACTCTGCACATTTGCTTTTGTTGAATTAAGTCCAGGTCTCTTCATTTCCCAGGGCATCAAATCTTGGTTAAATTCCATGGGAAAGGATTGTGTTCCGGGTATATAAACATCCAGCCAAATACTTGTAGAATTTGGGAAGAGCATACATTCTTAACAGTGACTCAATTCAAATACACGCATGTAGATTAAACTTCTTTTTCGAGGAAGCATATTGTGTTAGTAGTCTTGAAATTGATTTTCCCAGCCTGATTCAAAGAATTCCCTTCTTCCAGAATGAAATACACCTTAAGTTCAGGTGGGAGGATTCACATCACCCTAAAGTACTTGCTTGGGGAGAGGCATGTACCTTCTAGAAAGCACAAGAAAGATAGAATCAGGAGGTGAATTTTAGCTGAATTTGGCATGTCTGAAGTTAATTGAATTTCTCTAAACAAACCATTGCTTACAGTTTTAAGTTGTTTTCATTTTGAGTTATTTTGGTTTAAAACAGAACAAAATTTAAACAAACAGCCTGCTTAATGTAAAATAAACTTGTAACTTAATTTGCACATTTGTTGGATGCTTGTTTTGAAATTTTTGTGGTGAAGTGGAGCTAGACACATAGGATTACAAGCCAGGTATATGTGGGTTTGAATCCTGGCTGACTAGCTCTGTGGCTTTGGGGAAGTCACTTAACTCCGCTGAGCCATAGTTTTTTTTTCTCTTTGAATTAGAAACGATAATATCTACCCTTCAGGGTGGTTAGATAATTAGAGATTTTATAGAGAGAACAACCATCCTTGGTGAGTCTTCAATAAATGCTATTGTTTTGGGGAATAGATATGACCAAAAAAAGTGAAAGCAAATGTTGATGAGTAATAATGTGCGGTTATGCTGTTTTCATAGTGGTGGTATGGGGTTGGGAAAATTAAAAGACTGTATTTAAAAACTTATTGTGAAATGCATACCACACATACCATGCATAAACCATGAATGTGTACTAGAATGAATTTAATAATAATAAACACCTGTGGAGCCCCCTGGAGGTGCAGTGGTTAAGAGCTTGGCTGCTAACCAAAAGGTCAGCAGTTCGAATCCACGAGCTGCTCTTTGGAAACCCTATGAGGCAGTTCTCCTTTGTCCTATAGGGTCTCTATGAGTCAGAATCGACTCAATGGCAATGGGTTGGATTTGGTAACCATCACCTGATACATCAGCTTTTTAAAAAATACTTAAAAAAAAACTTTTTATGGAATTATACATCCAGAAAAGTGCTCCAGTTATAAGTGTACAATTCAAAACAGTTTTCACATACTGAGCAAACTTAATATAACTGTTGTCCAGAAGAAGAAATAAGACATTTCCAGCATCCCCCAGAATCCTCTTTTGCCCCCTACTCATCCCCAACGAAGGTAATGTTACCGGTCTCCTGGCTTCCCATGTAGTGCATGAGTTTGCCTGCTTTTGAGCCTTATACACAGGGAACCACAGTCTTCTTCAGCTCAGTATTATGCTTGTGGTGTTCGTTTTTAAAAGCCTGTTTATTATGGAAAATTTCAAATGTACACAAAGGAAGAAAAAGTACAATGCATCGTAGTATTTCCATCACCCTGGTTAAAACCATCCTTAACTCATAGTCACTTTGTTCCATCTGAATTCCCAGGGAAGAGTATTTCTCCGCTGTGTCTCATAGGTGATCTTTCGTAGTTGGATTATTCACAGAAGGATCTGAATAAAATACACATCTTTTCTTAAATACCCAGTTGTAAGAATGGGGTCTGTGCTTTCTATGTGCTGGCTAAAAACTAGCTCAGTGGAATTGCAATTATGATACATATGAAAGAGAGAAAAAGTCTATATATTTTCAGATTAGACCTGTCGTTGGGGCTTCTAACACCAATTCCTTTTGTGCTGTGGAAGTGAACTTCTAGCTGATCTTTTTTTTATGTCTTTGGTTTTATGAAGTACAGCTTTTGGTATTTTGCCTCTGATTTACCTGCAAAGTAACCAGCACAGTAGACAATGTTAGCTCAGCTTCCTGAAGAAATATCTCAGGGAGACCCAAGATAGTTACCTGAAAGGAGCTATGTACAGAAAGCCAGAGTTCTCTGACCTTCAAGTTCTCACTTCTGTCAGGTGGGGCTGGAGAGAGAGAGTGACTTTAAGGATATAGATGTAACAGGACAGGAAGGCACAATCAGATGGGTCTTTAAATGATTTTTTCTATAGCTATTTCATGTTGCTTTCAAACTGTTATTTTCCTGACCACAGAAAATATCTGATGGCGCCAATTAAATATCTCTGTCATTTCCAGTTTAAAACGTTTCAGGTAATGTTGGTCTTCTTGAGTTTCTGCTTCCTTACCCGTCTTCTGTGAAAGTTTTCCTCTTTGACCGCCTCCACCGCAGCGTGGTACCTGGGCACAGGCGGAGAGGCAGCTAGTCCTTGCGATGGTCTCTGCTTGATCCCGGGATTTCTTAGTGCTTGATGTCAAGCCATGTCTTCTGTGGCGTAGTTGGCATTCATGGTCATTGAGAGTTCTGTGTCTTTTGGAGGATATCCAGCCTCTCTCCAGTGGATGACCTTGACTGTTTGACTCTAGTCGTAAGCTTACCTCCCACTGTGGACTCCTCGCCCCAACCCCAGACGTTCTTATGTCCACTGACCTTATAGCTTCCCTTGGAACTTGTACACTCTTGGAACTCTCTGGGGAGTAGCAGACTCAGAGAGGCTATTCTTAGGTCTGGTCACCTCCCTCACCTTTGCCATTCTACTGTGCCTGGGTCAAACTGGGCATGCTGTAATAGGGGTGGTTGAGCTTAGACTACTTAGACTCCTTTACATCATAACCACCTACTTCTTTCTCCATGGCTTGTTGTAAAACTTTATGCTTTCCAGTCTTCCAGGACTGATTCAATGCCTTCTTTTAATAACATAAACCAAACCAGCTGCTGTCCAGTTGACTCACTCACGGAGCTCCCGTATGTGTCAGGTAGAACTGTGTTCCACAGTGCTTTCAGTAGCCGATTTTTTTGCAATTAGATCACTGGGCCTTTCTTCCGAGGTGCTTCTGGGTGGATTTGAGCTTCCGTCAACCTTTAGTTTAGCAGCTGAGCATGACATATTCTAGTTGCTACATTTAAAAAAAAAGAAAAAAAGTGAAATTAATTTTTAAATTATTTATTTAATCCAATATATCAAAAACATTATAATTTTAACATATAATCAATATAAAGATTATTGAGATTTTTTTTACTTTTTTTTTTTTTTTTGTACAAAGTCTTCAAAACCTGGTAAGTATTGTATACTCATCGCACATCTCAGTTTGGACCAGCCGCATTTAAAGATTAGTGGCTGCCATATTATGTAGCACCCAAACCAAGAAACCAAACCCATTGCTGTCGATTCACTTCTAACTCATAGCGACCCTATAGCAACCTTATAGGGCAGATCAGAATTGCCCCATAGGGTTTCCAAGGAGTGACTGGTGGATTCGAACTGCCGACTTTTTGGTTAGCATTTGTAGATCTTAACCACTGTGCCACCAAGGTGCCACTGTATAGCACAGTTGTAGAAAATTCAAGGTTATAAATGAGAAAACCTCCAGATGATTTTAAAATAAAAACAGAAACAATGATACAAACTAAACTCTTAGAATGGTGCAGCTTTGGCTGCCTACCTTAAAATTTCATTAGCTCCAGAAGCCTGCTGATGTATGTGAATTTTGACTTCCAACAAAATGGTCAGGTATTTTTCCCAGGAAGCAAGCCTCTGTTTTTTTCTCAGTTCACCCAAACACCTCGCACAGTGCCGGCCTCACAGCGGATACTCAGCCAGTCAAGGCTTGATTTAAGAAGTGATTACAGGGGAGACCACCTTGGCTTCTTTGCGGTTTTCACTTTCAGAGCACAATTTCATTGTCTCACAGCAAATCCCGAATTCTGCCTGCCCTTCCTCCCACACGCATTTTCACTTTGCTTTATAGTTTCAAGTAGATTCAGCCACACTGTAAGAACATCATTTCATTATGTAGAGTTTTGGAGTTAGGAAAGAAAACTGGCATCTGTGTATTCAAAAGTGGAAACTGTAGGACCTGTGTGAGGCATATCCCAAAGATTTAGTAATGAAGGTCAAAAATGGCCACTCTGACTTTAAGGCTCACAACAATCCACATAAAATATATGAGATTAGAAAACTTCCCGGGAAAGAACCCATTCAAAAAAATAAGTTCTCACTAGCAATAAGGCCACTCTCAAATCTTATTTTTTTTTTTTTAAATATATCTAACGATATGTGATAACGATATTTGACAATGATAATTAAATATATTCCAATCATTTGGACAAATCTCAGCAAGTCAGCTATATCTCTCATGTTGTATTGTACTAATGACAAACTTTTGGAAACTTAAAAAACATGAGAAATAAAAGAACAGATGTATAACAGTTGGTCCACATTTCTCTCCCAGCAAGGGCATGTTTGATTTAATGACCCCACACTACATACACACACACACACACACACATCCACTCAATTACCAAATCTTTTAGATTAAAAAAAAAAAAACTCTGCTGTCAAGCTGATTCCAATTCATGGTGACCCTATAGGACAGATTAGAGCTGCTCCATATGGTTTCCAAGGAGCAGCTGGTAGATTTGAACTGCCGACTTTTAGGTTAGCAGCCAAGCTCCTAACCACTGTGCCACAGGGCTCCATCTTGTAGATTATACCCCTTTACTTTTGCTCAGGGCTGCACTTTCCCCTCCATCCCTGCTTTCTACCTGGATGGCTGGAATGGCCTCCTAAGGGGTCCCCTTGCCTTCTATTTGCATCCTCACTCCCATACCTGTCCTCTAAACCTGTCAAGCTCTCTGTAGAGAACACTAGTTTTTTTTTTTTTTTTTCTCCTCACTCAGTCACAAATGTATTTATAAACTGTAACAAAAATGAATGGCTAAAAAAAATTAAATAGGGGGAAAAAAATCCCAGACATGCAAAGTATAAAAGCCATTTAAAAATTAGGTTAAATAGACTTAAAATTGCTCTCTCAGCTTGCTGTGAAAGTTTCTAGCTCCTCTCTGTTTTGTACTCCTCTCTTTGTGAACTGGTGAAATAGCTTGGTTTGCTGCCCATATTTTGCATAGCAATGCTCCAGATCTGCACAGTCTAATACTAAAGACACTGGCTACAGGTGGCTTTTGAAGTTTGCATTTATATTAATTAAAATTAAATTCCTCAGTTGCATTAGCCACATTCAGGTGCTCAGGAGCCACATGTGGTTAGTAGCTACCGTATTAGACATCACAGATATAGAACATTTTCATCATCAGAGACATTTCTATTGGACAGCGGTGTTCTAGAGCCTGGCTACTCAAAGTATGGTCCGTGGGCTAGCAACACTGGCTGCACATGGGAGCTTGTTAGAAATGTAGAATCCAGGGTGTCCAACTGGTTTGTTCCAGTTGGAACCCCAGCTGAGAATTTGCATTTCTAACAAGTTCCCTGCTGAGAATTTGCATTTCTACCCCAAATATACTGAATCAAAATCTATGGTTTAACAAGATTACCAGGTGATTCTTATGTATCACTTCCAGGAAACTTGTTAGAAATGCAAGTTCTCAGCAGGGAGTTCGAAACAGACAAAACCAGGTGGAACCAGTTTGAAGTCCTTGTAGAATCTTAGGCCCAAACCTACTGTGTCAGAACCTACATTTTAGCAGGTTTCCCAGGTGATCGCTGTGTACTTTAAACTTAGGCTTGCTCTAGAATGCTTCCAGAACAATCTAAAATCCAAATTTTTCTAGACCATCCCTCTAATCTTTCTATAGCTGTCTAGACCAGCTCTGTCCAATATGGTAGCCACTAGCCACATTGTAGCCACTAGCCACATGTGGCTAGTGGCTACCATATTGGACAATACAGATATAGAATATTTTCTCCATTGCAAAAAGTTTGATTGGACAGTGCTGACATAGATTCCTGCATCATCTAGCCCCTGCCTACCTCTCAACAGCCTTAAACACCCATGCCCTATGTTAACCCTTCTCTCTAACATGAACGAGCCATGTAATTAGTTCCCATATGGTTTTACACCTGCTGTTCCTTTGAAAACCATTCATCCCTTCTCTACTCCCTACCCAGCTCCCCATAGTCTTCAACTAACCTGTATGTCAAAATTCATCTCATGGATTAGTTCCTCCAAGAAGATTTTCTGGAACCCATCTCATACACCACTCACACATACACACGTAAACTTTAGATTGTTTCCATTCACTTCTTATGTATGTATGTGTCACTTTTTTTTTCTTTAAATTGTTGAGTTATTCTCCCCGTTTAGTTCAGCTTTCTCAACTTCAGTGCTATTGACATTTTGAACCAAATAATTCCTTGGGAGGAAGGAGCTGTCCAGTGTATCATAAGATGTTTACCAGCATTCTTGGCCACTACTCACTAGATGTCAATAATACCCCCCAGTTGTGATAACCAAAAATATCTCCAGACATTGGCAAATGTCCTCTCAGTGACAGAAGCACCATGGTTGAGAATGACTATTTTACTCATAAACTCTATAAGGGCAGAATCTCTCAAAGTCTATAGGACACTTTGAATCAATCACACTTGGCCAAGTTTCTGCACATGTTTGGCACTCCCTATATGTTGAATGAATGATTGATTAGAAAATTTGTCCTCATCAGGGATTTCGCTCCTACCCTCCTTCCTTCCTTCCTTTTTTAGTTCTGCTTCTTTGCATGGTAGGTAATATGTTCTCTTGTCTAATTTGATTTCCTGAGTGAACTTACTGACCAGAATATAGGGCAACACACAAAAGACAGTTACAGGTCAGATGTATCTCCCTAGGTCAATTGGTTTGGTGGGCTGATCACATTCGATGGACTGACAAAACCATGAACCTCCTAAACTGAAGACTGGGGCTGGAAATGCATCAGAGGTGAACATCTCCCTGTGGTGCTTGGTTTTATGATTTTAACTGTGAGCCAGAATTGCTTTCCAACTACCTATCAGCACAGGAGTTTAGAATTTGGAGGAAACCTGAGGGATCATGCAGTCCAGCCTCCCTATTTTATTCACATGTGAATCCCTTCTATTAGATCTTACTCCAGTCATCAATAGCATCCTGGGTGAACAAAGAGTTTTGAGATTCCATTATTTACAGCCAATCAAGTGAAAGTTACAGGACAGTGAAGCTCTAGACCCACAAGCCTAAATTTTGTAATCTGCTGTTGTCCTGTCCTCTAAGGTGTCCCCGGGAACTGTTGTTATTGTTAGTTGCTGTCAAGTTGATTCCAACTCATGATGCTCCATGTGTGCAGAGTAGAACTGCTCCATAGGGTTTCAAGGCTGTGACCTTTCAGAAGCAGATCACCAGACCTGTCTTCAGAGGTGCCTCTAGGTGGGTTCAAACGATCAACCTTTGGGCTAGTAGAGTGCTTAACTGTTTGCACCACCCAGGGACTCCTACCCTGGCACTTATTGTAATGTTATGAATGATGGCCCAGCTTATATCTGTAGAATTCCCCTAAAACAAACAAAAAAACAAACCTGTTGCACTCAAGTTGATTCGGACTCATAGCGACCCTATATGGCAGAGTAGAACACCCCCATAGGGTTTCCAAGGAACGCATGGTGGATTTGAACGGCTGACCTTTTGGTTAGCAGCCCAACGCTTAACCGCTACACCACCAGAGTTTCCAGAATTCCTCTAGCCAAGTTATCTGCCCTTGGGTCTGCAGCAGCTTTGGGGTTGGCTTTTCTGCTCTGGTCTTTTCTAGAATCCTCTCAGAAATCTGGTACCCCACTTTCTACATTATGAAAATCTGGACCTTATAATGTTTGTCCTTCACCCTGGGCACCATTTCTACCCAGGGTTCGCCATGTGTCTTTGTGCCGGGCTTGAATTGTCAAGGCATTGCCATTGTCTTGTTTTGGAGTAGAGTTAAGATGGTCAAGTCTTGCACCTTGTCTTGGCTCCACTTTCTCCAGTGCCTTTGCTAGAGCTTGATTCACCTTTGATCTCAGCAGACAAGCTCTGAATTCCTTTGGGCAGCTGGTGCTGACTGCTTGATGTGACACTTCCAGTAAGCTATGGGCTGGTCTCTCAATGGATATCTGTATAAATCTCTTCACCACAAAGGGTCAGCTCCCTCCTCCACTCCTGGGATGCCTGCCCAGCCCTTCTGCACTCTTGGCCCTGAGCAACTCCTTTTAGCTTCATTTCTAACTCAACCAAATGGTCACTTAAGTGGACTGGGAGAATGACAACCAACTCACCTGGGATGCTACTAATTGCAGTCATGAAGCTTTGTTACATTTTTCAGTCACATCAAATATTTATCAAGTACCCACTGTGGACTAGCCCCTGTGGATACAAATAAGATGCTGTTGTGTTCTTCACGCTGCTTGTTGTCTAATGGGAATGGAAATGAAGTAAAAATGTGATTATAGTAGAGTGAGGAACGATTATACAAAGTGGTATCATAAGACAGATAAGGTGGGTGTCAGAGAATGATAAGAAGAAGTACTTTTTTATAACAGCCTATTTTGGGTTTTTATTTTTATAAAGGAGCTCTGCTGGCACAGTGGTTAAGTGCTTGGCTTCAAACTAAGAGGTCAGCAGTTCAAATCCACCAGCTGCTCTTTGGAAACCCTACAGGGACATTTGAGGTAGAGCCAAGATGGCTGAATAGACAGATGCTTCTGGTGAGCCCTCTTTACAACAAACCCAGTGCCCTTGAGTCAATTCCGACTCAAACTTTACAACAAAGACCCCCAAAAACAAGTGAAACGAGTATATTTGTGACAAGCTGGGAGCCCTGAGCTTCAAAGGCAAGCTTAGAAAATGAACTGAGGGGCAGGGGGAGGAAGAGACTGTCCAGAAGTGGAGAGGAGTTACCGCACCTGAATCACGGAGAGCCCTCAGGCACCATTCCCGGAGCTGCGGCGGCGGGCTGGTAGTAGTGTTCGTCGCAGTTTCCTCAGGGAGAAGCAGCCAGCCACACAGCCCACTCACACCTGCGGAACCGGAGGAGAATGGCGCTCTCGGCAAAAGCTAAGTACTTGCGTATATTTTAATGCATGCCCCCACCTGCAAACTGGCCTGAGCCGCTGAATTCCCTGGGCCTGAGATAGGCACTGTTGAGCACCTGGAGCGATCCTCCCAGCCTTGGGGAAGGAAAAAATTTGCAACTGGGGGAAAAGATAATTTGCTAGCTCCACTAACCGGGGGAGCTCAGGACAGAACCAGCTCCTGTCCAGGCATAAACCATCTGTGGACTTTGAGAACCTTTCCCTTCTGGATAGACCTGTGTGGGCCTATTTTGGGAGAGTAGGCCCTTTTTGGCAGATGCCAACCATTTCAATTGTGCGGTGGAGTGGTGGGTGTTTGATATTTGACATTGCTTTGCCTATTAAACAAGGTCTTCATCTACCCACACCAGGGACCTAAGGACTGGTAGGTGCACTCAGGTCACCCAGCCACCCATGATAGGGGTCCAGAGATAACTGGTACCTCCCAGTCCTTACAGCCAAAAACATTGGCCGCCCATGGTCTGTCTCAAGAGCCCCACCCACCTGCTCTCTCTAGGGAACGGGGATGTACTTTCCTCAGAGACCCTCAGGGGTTGGTTCTCAGCCCCTTGCCTTGTTCAGAGCATGACTCCCTGCTGAAATCAGATACTGGTATATATGCCAATCACCCCTGCCCCTCTAAGACTGTAGGACAGAGCCTGTACCACACACTTGATGATCAGCTACCTGGACACCTGAGCTGAATTCATACAAGAAAACTGAATGGACTGCTAGACTGATATACCTGATAACAGCTCTAGCCATCTGGGGACAGGATGTCAGAGCTCCAAAGGTGAAAATAATCAAGCTAGCTCACTCAAGCAACCCATAGGGGTATACCAAAACAAAACAAAACAAGAAGCTATGACACAGTAAGCAAGCATAAAATAATACAGTAACTTATAGATGGCTGGGAGACAACAGTAAATATCAAGTCACATGAAGAAACAGACCATGATCACCTCAACAGGCTCTCAAAACAAAGAATTCAGGGATCTTTTAGATGAAAGTGCATTCCTGGAATTACCAGATGCAGAATACAAAAGTTTAATATACAGAACCCTTCAAGTCATCAGGAAGGAAATGAGGCAATACACAGAACAAGCCAAGGAACACACAGATAAAGCAATTGAAGAAATTGGAAAGATTATTCAGGAACATAATGAAAAGTTTAATAAGCTGGAAAAATCCATAGAGAGGCAGCAATCAGAAATTCAGAAGATTAACAATAAAATTACAGAATTAAATAACTCAGTAGAAAGTCAGAGGAGCAGAATTGAGCAAGTAGAAGCTACAATTTCTGAACTCAAAGATAAATCACTTGGCTCTAATATATTTGAAGAAAAAGCAGATAAAAGAATAAAAAAATGAAGAAAGCTTAAGAATCATGTGGGACTCTATCAAGAGAAATAACCTATGAGTGATTGGAGTACCAGAACAGGGAGGGATAACAGAAAATACAGAGAGAATTGTTGAAGATTTGTTGGCAGAAAACTTCCCTGATATCGTGAAAGATGAGAAGATATCTATCCAAGATGCTCATTGAACTCCACATAAGGTAGATCTTAAAAGAAAGTCACCAAGACATATTATAGTCAAACTTGCCAAAACCAAAGATAAAGAGAGAATTATAAGAGCAGCGAGGGATAAACAAAAAGTCACCTGCAAAGGAGAGCCAATAAGGATAAGCACAGACTACTCGGCAGAAATCATGCAGGCAAGAAGGCAATGGGTTGATATATTTAAAAAATGAAGGAAAAAAATAGCCCGCCAAGAATCATATACCCAGCAAAACCGTCCCTTAAGTATGAAGGTGAAATTAAGACATTTCCAGATAAACACAAGTTTAGGGCATTCGTAAAAACCAAACCAAAACTACAAGAAATACTAAAGGGAGTTCTTTGGTTAGAAAATCAATAATATCAGGTATCAACCCAAGACTAGAACGTGGGCAGAGCAACCAGAAGTCAACCCAGACAGGGAAATCCAAAAAAACAAAGCAAGATTATTAAAAAAAAAAAAAAGCTCAAAACAAGGTAACAATGATGTTAAAATATAAAAGAAGACAACATTAAAATAATAAAGAGGGACTAAGAAATATAATCATACACCTTCCATATGAAGAGGAAGATTCGGAGATACAAAGAAATAAAAGTTAGGTTTAAATTTAGAAAAATAGGGGTAAATAATAAGGTAACCACAAAGGAGACAAACTATCCTACTCATCAAAGTAAAATACAAGAAAAAAATAGATGCTCGGCAGAAACAAAATCAACAACAAATATGAGGAAAGGACAATATATAAAGATAATCCACTCAACACATAAAATTAAGTGGGAAAAAGAAACTCAACAACACACAAAGACATCAAAATGATAGCACTAAATTCATACCTATCCATAATTACCCTGAATGTAAATGGACTAAATGGAAACCCTATGGGGCAGTTCTGTTCTGTCCTATAGGGTCGCTATGAGTTGAAACCAACTTGATGGCACCTAACAACAGGATTAAAAAAAAATTTTTTTTTATTCTTTATAAGGTACCATGTATATATATATATATTTAATAATATGGTATATACTTCTATTTACAGTCTCACAACGATTTGGTGAGGTGGGCAGGTATCTGAGAGAAATAGATAGGCTGAGGTTTTTTTTTTTCAACTTTTTATTGATATATAAAATGCAGTTAGAAAAGTACACAGTTCCTAAGTGTACTCCTCTG
The DNA here is from genome assembly GCF_024166365.1 of Elephas maximus indicus. NCBI lineage: Eukaryota > Metazoa > Chordata > Mammalia > Proboscidea > Elephantidae > Elephas > Elephas maximus. Next base: position 46,807,966 of record NC_064843.1, read on the forward strand.
TGCGCTGTCATAACCTGAGCACACACGTGTAACCAGCATTCTAACACCCAGATTAAGAAAGAGGACATTACCAAGTATCAGAAGTCTTCACACCCCCTCTGTGCACCCTCCTTCTAGTCATTACTGCTCCTCTCCCCAAGGATAATCTCCCAATATTAACAGCATAGATTAGCTGTGGCCGTTTTGTACTTTTTTATCAAGGGAAATGTACAACCTGCATTCTTTTGTGTCTTGGTTCTCTCACTCAACGTTGTGTGTGTTTTTAAGAGTCATACATATTTCCCATACAATTGTAATTCTCCTTGCTGTATGATATTCCATTGTATGAATATTCTAAAATTTATTTATCAGTTTTACTTTAGGGGTATTTTTAGTTTCCAGTTTAGGGCTATTATTAATAGTGTCACCATGGGTATTAAAAAGCAAAGATGTCACTTTGATAGCTTAGATACGCCTGACCCAAGCCATGATGTTTTCAGTCGCCTCATGTGCATGTGAAAGCTGGATGGTGAATGAGGAAGACCGAAGAAGGTTGACGCCTTTGAATTATGATGTTGGTGAAGAATATTGAGTATACCATGGATGGCCAGAATAACAAACAAATCTGTCTTGGAAAAAGTACAGCCAGAATGCTCCTTAGAGGCAAGGATGGTGAGACTTTGTTTCACATATTTTAGACATGTTGTCAGGAGAGACCAGTCCCTGGAGAGGGACATCATGCTTGACAAGGTAGAGGGTCAGCGAAAGAGAGGAAGACCCTCAGCGAGATGGATTGACACAGTGACTACAATAGTGGGCTCCAGCATGGCAACAATAGTGAGGATGGCACAGAACCGGGCAGTGTTTGGTTCTGTTGTACATAGAGTCGCTATGAGTCAGAACCGACTCTATGGCACCTAACACTAACAGCGACAACAACAATAACATTGCTATTCTAGTATACATCCTTTGTTGCACGTTAGTATGCATGTCTGGTGAGAGTGTACCTCAGGGTGAAACTGTTGACTTACAGTCAGTGATGTGCTTGAACCTGGAGTTGGAAAGAGATGCAGCAAGAGGGGCACACCACTGGTTACAGGGAGTACGTATGTTAAGCTTCAATACTTACTGCCAAACAATTTTCCTAAACATTTTTGCCCTGAACTGAGTTTTGAAGAGCAGGCAGGAGTTAGCCCCGACCCATTGCCAGAGGGTTAAAAAAAAAAGAGGAAGCAGGGAAGGGTGTGTACCAGAAACACATAGTGTAATGGTTGTAACAATTGGTTGTGTGTAGTTGTAATGATTGTAACAGTTGGTTGTGTGTAGTGTAATGACTGTAACGGTTGTTACTGGTTCAGCCGTGTACATGAACTTGAAATCCTGTCGTGAGTTCGTCTTGCTTATTCTTGCCTGAAATTTCCAGCCCCTAATGGAATGTAACACTTTACCCTTTTTGAACTTACTCCTTCTCAACACAGAACCACATAAAAGGTCAACTGTAAAATTTCCACATTCCTAGAGCCGGATACAATACTTCAAAGTGCCACTCCTGTTTGAAGACATACACATACTAGTTGTCATGAAAGGGTCTAGTGAACATGAATTTTTTTGTTTGAAAATCTAGTTTTTTTTTTTTATTGTTGTTTTTTTGCCTGAATTGCCTTTGCTTTGACTTTGTGAATCTGGCAACAGTTAGTAATTTGTTTTGGAGTAGAGAGTTACTAGATTAAAAACAGTATTTTACTAAAAATAGAGGTCTTGGCTCATTATTATCAATGTCTCCACAGACAATGTGAGTGTGTGTCTGTTTCTATTTACTGAGGTATTAAGTATCACCCAGAACTTAATGTTGTCTGGCTTAACCCCTTTTGTATGGCTAGAATTCATTCTTCCCTTTGTGAGATATTTCACATGGGGATATGCCTGACAAGTAGTGATCCTGAGGTAATCATTTTTAAAAAGTTGTTTTCCCTACAAGGTAGCAAAGGAGTGCCGTTTTGCTAATCCAAATTGTGTATCTTCTTTTGGGTTATGGGGTTGCTTACTGGACATTTCTGAACATATGTGGTTTTCTTGGAAAGTATGTGCCTGAGATAGTTTTTGGAGTCTTTATTTTCAACAATGTAAAAATGTGCATACAACTTCGATATAATAAAAATAGTACATACATAATTTCTTATTAATTCACATAATACATTCTATTTCTAAAGCTTGCTGCAGAATTATTCTGTTGAGTGATTAAGATTGTAGGTATCTATAGATAAAATCTAGCAATCTATTAAAAATAGAACATAATAAAGTGGAGATTGGTCCTGGAATGCAAGAATATTTTAATATTAGAAAATATATAATCATCACCTCAACGGATAAAAGGAGAAAAACACCATTATCTTACTGTTAAGTGACAAATAGACATTTGATAAAATTCAGCATATATTTCTAATACTTTTAAAAAAACTCTTAAAAATTAGGAACCAACAGCCAGGATCATATATGTTATCAACACTCTGGAGGTATTTCCATTTAATTCTGAAGAAGCCAAGATTATTCATTGTCATTCTTATTACTGAACACTGCTCAATAAATTGAAATAAGCACTGTAAATATTAGAAAAGGGAGATCATTTCGTAATTTGCAGATAACATGATTGTTACTCTGAAAACACAAGATCAACTAAAAAATAATCCTAATGAAGAGTTAAATATGAAAATTATTTCTAAAATAAATTTCTGAAGTGAGGTTTTCTCTATGTTCGGTTAACAAAAGTTAGATGACATTCAAAACAGCAACCCAAAATATAAAACACTTACATTTTTAAAAACTTTAAGGAGTTTAAAAAAAAAAAAAAAAGCCTAAAATAGTATCTAGGGAAAGAAAATTAGTTTTAAATAAATAGAGATAGCTTATTTCTGGGTGGGATCATGATATTTTAAAGATACACATTCTTCCCAGATTAAATTTATACAAATCCATTCGAAATTAAAAAGGCACTTTCAAAATTTGAAAACTGATTCTTAGATTAATTTGAAGTTTTTTGGTGAAACTTGATGAGAAACAATAAAAGAGGGAATTTTGCCTACCACAATTTTAAGCATAGTGTAAAGCAACTGGGGTCCCTGGGTGTTGCAGACGCCTAATGTGCTGGGCTGCTAACCAAAACGTTGGATGTCCAAAGAAAGGCCTGGTGATCTCCTTCCAAAACATCAGCCATTGAAAACCCTGTAGAGCACTGTTCTACTCTGAAACACATCGAGTTGCCGTGTGTTGGAATTGACTCCACAGTGACTGTTCTGTTTTTCTTTTTTAATAAAGCCAATAATATTGTGTCTTATTGATACAGTAACCAAAATATCAATAAAACTGAATAGTAGTTCATAAACAGACCTCGCTACAATAAAAAATTAGTATATAATAAAGGCACCAAATCAGTTGGGTAATAGTGGATTACTTGAGAAGTGGTAGGTTCTATGTAAAGAAATTAAAGATAAATTTAAAAGTATTACTAAGAAAATGCTTCTACATAAGAATTTATAAATTAAAAGTCAAAATGCAAAGACAGAACAAAAACAAAGCAAAAAAAAAAATGAACTAGGGATTTTTTTGCAAAATAGATGCCATTTAGAAGCTTTGAATTCTTATTCTGTAACTAGTCTTTGTATGTCAAATATAATAAGAACAGTAAAGGATATGAAAGATATGAATGGGAAACAGCAAAACAAAACGAAAAAGATGGGGAAAGAAGAAAATAAATGCAAACATATAAGTACAGGAAAATTAGCAACATACCAAAAAATACAAACTAAAGCAATTATTACGCTCACCTATGAAATTTTCTCTTTAAAGAAACTAAGAGATCCACTGGTTGACAATAGTGACAGTAAATACTGCTCTATGCTCTTTCACAGGGAATTTAAATGGGCTCAGTTTTCTGGGTAGCCTTTGGCAGTATTTGTCAAAACATTAAAAATTCTCATACCATTCGATTCAAGAATTTTGTTTTTAATGTATTATCCCAAGGATATTATGGTGAAAATGGGGTAACGCTACAAGGAGATTTATCATGGCACTGATCAACAATACCACAAACTGGAAAACAGAGCCTAAATATTCAACAATAGGTAATCAGATAAATAACCATGATATATGTCTCTGGTGGAATATTATGAGGCTGTCAGATTAAATAACACATAAAAATGTTCATGCTTTACTGTCAAGGGAGAAATATAGACTACAAAGGAATGCGAAAAGCAAGATCTTATTTTTTACAAAAGAGTAAATGCCTGGAAGCTGTATGAACAAGCACAAAAATAACAGTGGTTTTCTCTGGCTATTTGGATAATGAATGATTTTAATTTACTTATTCGTACTTGTCTTTCATTTGCAGTTTTTTCCTACAGTGGGCATACATTAGTTTCATAATCATAATAAAATCATATTTTATTGTCCGAGACATGTGTTTTGTTTTTGTAAAAAAGAGAGATCAGAAACCAAATGATTAGAACTATTTATTAATTCAAAATTTGAAGAAGGAATCTCTGTTCACTGATTTCTTCACTACTACTTAATTGGATAATCTAGTTTTTCATTAACCCTGATATAGACGCAAATAGAATCTACAAAATAGTGTAGGCACCAATCATGGGATTAATTAGCGAACTAATTACATAAATCAGATCTCTGTTTTACCAATCATACCTATGCAAAGGATGTCCTTTTCTTTACAAAAAGTACTGACTTCACAAAATTAACACCGTTAACTTGTAAAAATCTTGTGTAAGGTTCTGAAGAAAGATTTGGAATGTGTAAATTAAAGGGGATGTTTGAAAGATGGACAAATTTGATTTAATGTTTAACTCTTCTGTAAGGTTTTACAGTTGTTCTCAAAGAAGAAAATGAATAGTCCAGAGTCACAAAATACAAGATACAAAATCTCTTACATGTGCCAAGACGCGTGGTGACCCATGTAGGAATTAGAGAGACAAAGAAGTAATGATTTGTTCTTCCAAGAAATTTACTTGAAGGAGAGGTGACTTGGAATGTTGGTGGGAATGGACAAGGTAAGACTGATTTTAGGTAGGGTGTTTTGAGAAGGTGGCTAGCTACCTAGGTGGAAATATCCAGCAGGCATTTGGGAATATGGAATTTGCCCTTTGAATCAGACATATCATTGGGGTGATATTGATATGGGAGTCAGTCGTCTAAGAGTGGCAGCTGAAGTCCTGTGAAGGCATGAATTGGGGTGAGTTCAGAGCCCTGTGGTTTCAAAGTCTAACTCCAAGGGATGTTCTTCTCATTCCATTCTTTGGAGTTGTGCTCCAGGACAAATCACTCACACTGTAGTATGAACAATGCCCCCTCCAACCCTTCATCATAGGAAAAATTGTGTGGGGTGGAATTTCATCAAGTGTTTGACCCGTGATGTCAAATGATACGATAGACCTAAAGCCATGAGAGAACTGAGACAGGTCACTGGACTTTGAAGTAGAAAGAAATGGGTAATCTTGGAGATGGTGGAATCCATAGAGTAAGTGGGAAAGAAGACAGCAAGCAAAGCTTCTGCAAGTAGAAGCCAGTGCATGGGACGGAAATGGAGGACTGTGGGTGGATTGAAGGACTTTTATTTCGGTATAGGGAAACCTGAGCACTTACGGATGTAGAGCAAAAGGAATCAGATGAGAGTGGAGAAAAATTAAAAATACAAGAAAAAGAGGGCACGATTGATTGAACAGAGTACTGAGGACTGCAGGACGGTTGATCAACATGCTAGAGACAGAATTGCCCCCAGAAAAGAGAAGGAACACTCATTTCTCTGGATAAAATGAGATTGAGGGGGACAAGGAACTGATTTCCTTCCAGAAGAGAAATGAGCGTTCTGAGGCGTTAGCATTCATAGCATCCTGTTTAAAGTATGGTTGAATGTGAAGTGAAGGAAGAGGACTAAAGTCACCAAGCAGCTCACTAATGAGCTTTGAGAGTAACTAAACTTCATATGGTAAATATGGGACATTGGAGGTTCAGTGGTAGAATTCTAGTCATCTTTGCAGGAAAGGAGACCAACAGCAGCCAACAACAATGGTAAAAAAGTCATTTAAAGCCAGAGGCTTGTGCATGGCAGTACTAACCAGACCCTTTAGTAAAGTTACTATCAGATATAGGACATTAAGTACTGACTTAGAGATTTTTTTGCAAATAGACCAATGATGAGCATGGATAAACTGGAGATACCAAGTTCGATTTGCAAAAGCGTTAAGTTACTATCTTTAAAATTTGTATTTTGTTGTACCAAACAGTGCTTTGATATTTTCTAGAACAGTGTTCCTCTTTATAATACTTGAAAAATATGTATATAAAGTTGGTTCTGTATACTCTGAAATAACTGTTGGGAGAAGAGTACTGAATACCGAGTTTATTGGTTAATGCTTATTATAGATTGAATTGTGTCTCCCCAAAATGTGTTGTAAATCCTAACCTCTATGCCTTTGGTTATAATTTCACTTGGGAATGGATTATCTTAAGTTAATGAAGCAGGATTAGTGTAGGATGTATCTTGAGTCAATAGCTTTTGAGATAGAGATTAAACTCAAGCCAGCAAGGAGAGATGGCGGAAAGAGATGCCAAGCCACATGAAGATGGCCCAGGAGCAGAAGATCAAAGAGACAAAGAACTCCCTTCAGAGCTGACAGAGAAAGAAAGCCTTCCTTTAGAGCTGGCACCCTGAATTCAGACTTCTAGCCTTTAAGAAATAAATTTGTTTGTTAAAACCATCCACTTGTGGTGTTTCTGTTACAGCAGCACTCGATAACTAAGGCAATGGTTTAGAAAGGTATGGTGCCTGATAGGAGATGTTTTTTTATTCTAGGCTTTAGAATTTTGTGATAGAATTGACATCAACAGTATATTTTCCACTTTTCAAGAACTCCAGCACTGGAGCCACAAATGCACTGTAAAAATGGTTCTTTGTTGTTGCTGACTAGGGGCTCGCCCATAGCTCTAAGGATGTGTTATAAATTTATAAAGCTATTTTACATTTATATTACTTCCTTTTTAGATAATAAATAATTCCCAATGATTTTTTTTTATAAATAAGATGATTTTATGAAATAGGAGACTAAGTTATATTTGAGAATTCAGATTTATAAATAGTGAATCAACCATGTTTCTCAATGCACCATAGAACTGGGAAGGGACTTAGAGGTTATCTAGGCCATGCCTCTAACTTTTTAAAGATAATAGTAATTACACAAATAATTCGTGAATACCTTCTTCTTGTAAAAAACAAAAGCAAAACTGATGAGTTCAGTGTCCCCTTTGACACCTCTTAGACCTCCAAACAGGCACACAGATTAACCATGCTATCAATTTGCTGTGCAATCTTCAAAACTTTTCATGAACATTGACACACACATATATGTATCTGCAGACAATATGCAATATTGCTTAGGATGTGTTCAAAAATAAGAACATGTTTTATGCAACTTGATTTTTATAATTAATTATATATCTTAGGGACTTTTGCATGTAAATATACATAGAACTACTTCACAATTTTTATCTGATGCAGAGTATTTCATCATATGGATGCCCCACAATTTGTTCCATGACATTCCCTACTGATGGACATTTGACTTATTTAAAAAAATTGCCTATTACAAATTATGCTGAAATACATGTACTGAATTTCAAATGTGCTGGATTTCTTTGGGATGCATAGAGAAGGGCAATACTATGTCAGAAGGTATATGCATTTTACACATTAATAACAACAACAACAAACTAGTTGCCACAGAGTCGGTTTCCACTCATGGTGACCCTGTGCATGTCAGAGTAGAACTATGCTCCATAGGGTTTTCAGTGGCTGATTTTTCTAAAGTAGACTGTCAATACTTTCTTCTGAGGCACCTCTATGTGGACTTGAACTTACAGCCAGCCATTTGGTTAGCAGCTAAGTGTGTTAACCATTTGTACCACCCAGGGAGTCCATACAAATTAATTAAAAAAAAAAAAAACGTTGCTGTGAAGTTGATTCCAACTCATAGTGACCCTATAGGACAGAGTAGAACTGCCCTATAGGGTTTCCAAGGAGCAAGCGACTGGTAGATTTGACCTTTTGGTTGGCAGCCAAATGCTATCCACTGCGCCATGTTAATAGGCATTGCCAAGTTACTGTCACAGAGAAATGATATAGCTTGTCAAATATAAAAATCCAAGGACTAGAAATCAGGTATCGTGTCTCCTTAATGGAAGAAAGGCCTGGCAATCCACTTCTGAAAATCAGCCAATACAAATTCCATGGAGCAGTGTGATCCATAACCGATATGACAATGTTGCAGGATCGGGCAATATTTTGTTCAGTTGTGCATGGGGTCACCATGGGTCTGGGCGACTGAATGGCAGCTAACAGCATCTCCCTGATAGATTTCTAGTGCCTATACCAAATTTGGAAACCCTGGTGGCTGTAGTGGTTAATTGCTACAGCTGCTAACCAACAGGTCGGCAGTTCAAATCTGCCAGACGCTCCTTGGAAACTCTATAGGGCAGTTCTACTCTGTCCTATAGGGTCGCTATGTGTTGGAATCGACTCAACGGCAGTGAGTTTGGTTTGGTTTTTTGATACCAAATTTATAAAAGAAGAAAAGGATATATCTTAAGAAAATCCCCCATGAAACTTTGCTTGTTACTTTTACTATCCTTTAACAACTTTGCAAAACTAGTTCTGATTGGTCATTAGAATCAACGTATTGAAAAGAAGTTATTGATATATGGGTGTGGGAAGCTATTATAAAAACAAGTTTCTTTGTCTGTTCTAAGTTAGTTTGTCCTGGTTGTGTGATCCTGTGATCTTACATCTGCTAAATTTTTCATGGTTGGTATATTTCCTAATATAACTGGAATTCTCCAGGCTTAGAAATGTAATTTTCATGACTTATCAACAGAATCATCTTTATTTCTTTGCTTGATGCATTTGCAAATGTAAGAAAATATGCACAGTGAGTTGATAAAAAATACAAGAAATTTATTTGGAAAATTAAGCGTTTACTTTGCAGAAAAAGTATTTTTAATGGAGCTCTATTTTACTCTCTGTGAATTCTGGGGTCCAGTTGGGTCACAAACATCTGGTGGTCGGTGTTAGGCATTCAGTTAACCTCATTTTGGTCGTCTTTCCCTCTTGACCCAGAAGAACGTATCACTTGAATGCTTCTGTGTTGGAGAGAAATGAGCCCACATCATTTGCATCTCTGCAAAACCAAAGCATCTTTGTAGCCACCTGATGTCAGCTTGGTGTTGAAGCAAAATTCTGTAGGAATCTAAGAATAGAAGACATGCAATGAAATATTGAGTGGGCACTTGTTAGAGGCAAGAAGCTGAGCTGGGTATTTTCATTTATGTTACCTAAATAACGTACGCTCGCAAGACACCCACATGGTAGGTTTTATTTTATGTGTTTTCCATATCAGGAAATGGAGGCTGAAAGAAGTTATTTAATTTGGGGAGGGTCAAATGACTAGTAAGCTTTCCCTCTCTCCTTCCAACATCCTGCCTCCCACCTTTGCTGAAATCAGTGAAAGCTGGAGCAATCAAAGAGAGCCTCTTGGAAGAAGGGAAGTTTTAGCTAAGTCCCAAAGGATGACTGATATTAGACCCAGAGGGAGAGGTGCCAGCGCTGAAGGAGGAAGAGGAGTTTCTACATAGGCACAGAGATGAAGACAGACCTGGTGCTCAGATGCAGTTTAGTTAGATTACTTACAAGGACTAGAGCCTTGTCCAGCGGGCTTTGGCAAGAAGCTCAGTAGGGTTTCATGAAGGACAGCAGCCAGGAGCAGGAGCTAAGATGACTCTCAGTGTCTCTCTAGAGAACTTAGTGTCTCTTTATCTCCTTCTCCAGACCTTCCTGTTACATGTGCTTTGTCTTCTGACCACAGGCATTTTTGCTTTGCCAGAGCATAGTTACACCAGCTGTAGGTTCATGTGGCCTCACCATTGAGGGCTTTACAGAGATGCATTTAAAGAGTCTTGAATCCCAGTGCCAGATTCCAAGGGCCAGATATCCATCCCTCATCCAATCAGTTGTAACCAGGAGGATGGCTTTACATGCTAACTTATCTTAGCCTGGGGGAGCACTTCTGTGATAATATGGCACAGGCAGCTTCTCTGAGAAGAAAATGCCATTGAACTATAAGGAGAAAGAGAAGTGGGAGGTCAATGTGGTAAGACTTACTGGGGAGTACCCTAAAGGCCTAGAAACACATGCACTTTAGTCTATAATTAAGATAGAGGGTTTCCTAGAAGAAAGGGTTTGGTGCAGGACACATTGAAAGGGTGGAGAGACTGAGGCTCTGGGTCAGCTAAGAGATGACAATGATATAGTCACAGAGGCGTAAGGGCTAGACTTAGAGGGGTGGGAGAGGAGTGGGGATTACAGAGGACGGGAGCTCCCTTGAAAGAATAGCAAGCCAGATTTATTGACCGGTTATAAAGAAAGACAGCTTTTATCTTAAGGAGTAAGGATGAGGTCATGTGCCTTTGGGAGGAGGAACCTGTTTGTCAAAGTGGGAGGAAATGCATCTGGTGTGGTCAGTGTTGTTTAGGGGTCAATTGTGGTATGTAAATGCCAGTCCTAGCTTACAAATGGGGTGTGCAAAGTGAATTGGGTAAGAAATGAGGCCATGTTAATTTGGAGCTAGTAAGATAAGAAGAGGGTGGGCTTTGGAGGAAAATGGGGAGTCACTGGCCAAAAGCCTTATATCTGAATTTGCATCTTCATGAGACCTGCTATTTCTGGGTTTGTGGCAGAGTTTCACTGAACTTTCAGGTGATAGGTCCTGTCATCAGTTGGTGACTGAAATATCTGAAAAATACAATGACCTAAGATGTGGTTTGGAGACTTGCTGATGCCTGGTGATAATGGATGAGTTCCCTCCAGCAGGGAAAACTTTCAGGGAGAGAACCACACTTAATGTAGATCAGACTGATGAAGGAACCTGTTTAAGAGCCGGAACTGGGTTGAGGGCCATTGATTCCTAAAACCTGCCTTAGACCACAAAAGCAAATGGGAAAATGTTAAATTTTCAAACACAGGGCTAAATATTTCTTCCTCTTGTACTAATGAGACATAGCCATTCCCTAATGCAGACAACACTGGCCTGAAAGAATGATTGCATTTTGGCCAAACCATGAACTTTTTTTGAGACTTTGCCAGTTCCTGGTGGAAGCCAGGAAAAATATTTTTAGGCTAATGCAGGCTAAGGGAACTATATACCTCTTAATGGTTGTCATCCAAATGGATATAAATAGAACCTTTAAAGAGACAAGCCATATGCTTTGTAGTGGTTATTTTATTTAATTTCAGATCTGATTTAGATGCATTTTAATTCCTAAAACCCACTCTATTTTATTCATTAAGAATATGCAATGCACAGAAGAATGCTCTGGAAGTTGGCTGTGTACTCAGAAACTAAGAATATTTTCCTCCCCCAAACTTGTAATAAGGTCAGATGCTAAAGGCATATAATAATTGCTTTTAGCTGTTCTTTTATAATTGAAAACAAATGTTATCTAGCACTCAAAAAGGATTGTGTTGTTAATCACGTATTTGTATAGTATCATTTCAGTTTTCTCATCATTTTTAGGTATTACCTCAAAATTAAATGTAGCAAGGGCTTTATTCTCAATTTTTGAAGAATTAAAGCAAGTGGTTTTCTACTAATTAAAATCATATTATGCTGTTTTGTATCAGGTAATTCTTATGGTAAAAATCAGTATAACAAACTTATAATTATAGACTTTAAACCAGTGTGAAGATGTGTTGCATGCCCACAATGGCGAATATTGGAAGGACTGACAATACCAAGTTTTGGCAAGGATGTAGATAACTGGAACTCTCGTGCATTGCAGGTGTGAGTGTAAATTGGTTACGACCACTTTGGAAAACTGTTTATTAGCATTTATTAAAGCTAAACCTGTGCCTACTGTATGACCCTGAGAGAAATGAGTGTTGTAAACCCCTCTGGAGACAGTAATAAGAATGGTCTAAGCGCTTTATTTGCAATAATCTACAATTGCAAACAACCCAATTCTCCATCAACAAGAGGGTGGATAAATTGTAGTATATTCTCAAAGCAGAATACTAGTTGTTAAAAAAAAGAATGTAGTAATGATACATGCAACAATATGGATCTGCCTCTTACATGTCATGTTGAATGAAATGAAGCTGGACACAAAAGTTGTAAATACGTATCGTTTTATGTGAAGCTCAAGAAAAGGCAAAACTAATCAATGGTGATTACAGGTCAGAATGCTAATCCACTCTCTTCCCAGGAAGGGTGATGATGGAAAAGAGGCACCTGGGAGTTTTGCAGGGACTCTGGAAATGTTCTTGATCTTGGTCTAGGTGGTGGTTCCATAGATGTATATGTATGTAAACATTCATCTAACTGTGGTCTTAAGGTATATGTATATTCTACCTCACTACAAAGTATGAAACAAGTTGCCTGCCTCAAAACGGTTCATGACAAATTTTTCTTTTCTTTCCAATTCTGCAGAGAAGGGAGAGGCTAAGTCCAAAAGGATGATCCAAGGCCAAAGTAGGGAGCAGATGATGCAATTTAATTTTCAAGACAAATGCAAAGGGGCTGTAACTTCCCTACATTTACTGCAAAAAGGCAGATTTGCTCTACTTGTGACAGTAGTAAAATATTTTGGCTTAGGAGAGGTCCTATTTTTTTGACCTGTAGAAAAAAGCTATATTTTTTATTCTATACCAAATGATTTCAGATACATTGAAAGGGAAAAAAAAGATAATTCAGTTCTTAAGCAGATTTTTGATATCACGCTATCATTTTTGAAGTTTTATATCTATACGGAACGCTTCACACATTTGCATGCCCTGGTGGCACAGTAGTTAAGAGCTCAGTTCTTAACCAAAAGGTTGGCAGTTCGAATCCACCAGTCGCTCCTTGGAAACTCTACGGGGCAATTCTACTGTGTCCTGTAGGGTCGCTATGAATTGAAATTGACTTGACAGCAATGAGTTTGGTTTTGTGGTTTGTGTTTATATATAGTCATAAACCCACTCAGGTAAGTGAGATCATGTGCACACCTGTGGGATTTTTAGTGCCGGTTTTTTTTTTTCCTTTTTCTTTTGCTTGCTTTCTGTGTTTATTCTACACTTTTACTTCCTCTTACCCATTGCCCATGTTACCAACTCTTGGCTGCTAATCAAAAGGTTAGCAGTTCAAATCCACTAGCTGCTCTGTGGGAGAAAGATGTGGCAGTCTGCGTCTGTAAAGATTTACAGCCTTGGAAACCTTATGAGACAGTTCTACTCTGTCCTGTAGTGTTGCTATGAATCAGAATTGACTCAACAGCAATGAGTGTGGTTATGTGTCATATAATTTTCCAAACTCATTTAATAAAGCACAGTTATTTGTATGTATACATACACACAGGGGACCTGATGGTACAGTGGTTAAAGTGCTCAGCTGCTAACCAAAAGACCAGCAGTTTGAACCCACCAACTGCTCCACAGGAGAAAGGTGTGGCAGTGTGCTTCAGTAAAGATTTATAGCCTTGAAAACCTTCTGGGACAGTTCTACTCTGTCGTGTAGGGTTGCTGTGAGTTGGAATTGACTCAACAGCAGTGGGTTTGGTTTTTGGGTACACACACACATATACAGAAATCCATGGGTGAGTACCCATGTGCCGTCATCATGGGTGAGTACATAGTGTTTAATCTTTGAGCTACAAAAATTGTATTATATATACTTTTTTTTTTTTCTCACTATAACTTCGTGGTAATCCCTGCAAGTCAACTGATATATTATGGCAGCATAATAGTCCATGGTGTGGAAATACTATAATTCACTCAACCAACCCTTTGTTTCTGGGCTTTGTTTGGATAGTGTCTTTCACCTGCTGTACGGACTTTGGACTGAGGAACAGCAATAAGGGCTTGAGACCCTCTTCTTGTCATTTGGATATGTCACTTAAATTGTCTGACCCAGGTCTCCTTATCTGTCAAAGGAAGATACATTTATACCTGCCTACCCATATCACTGGTGGCGTAGTGGTTAAGAGCTATGGCTGCTAACCAAAAGGTCAGCAGTTGGAATCCATCAGGTGCTCCTTGGAAACTGTGTGGGGCAGTTCTACTCAGTCTTGTAAGGCCGCTATGAGTCAGAATCGACTAGATGGCAACAGTTTTGGTTTGCTTTTTGTTTTACCCATGTCACATGGTGTCTGTGAGAGTCAAAAAGATGTCATATATGAGTATATGTGTTTGGTATGATGGGAAGAACTTCCCATTGGTAATCAACACCGCTTACTTGTGCTTAATGCTTGTTGTTTGCCAGGCACTGTTCTAAGGCCTTTAAGTGTATTCATTTAATCATCACAATAACCAAAGTACTGTCTGTTCCCCCCGCCCCCGCCATTTTCCAGGAAAGGAAATTGAGAAGAGTATGGTAATTTTCACAATGTCAGTAGGCAACTGCAAATTCAAACCCTAGATATCCCAGTTTATTTTATACATGATATTCATAGATGACATAAAATAAAATTATTCTTAAGATAATAAAGTAATTTACTAGATGATACCCAGCTACCACTGACTGCTCTGACAGGGATCACAATAGAGGGTACCAGACAGAGCTGTAGAAAAATATAGAACAAAATTCTAACTCACAAAAAAAGACCAGACTTACTGGCCTGACAGAGACTGGAGAAACCCTGAGAGTATGGCCCCCGGATACCCTTTTAGCTCAGTAATGAAGTCATTCCTGAGGTTCACCCTTCATCTGAAGATTAAACAGGCCCATAAAATAAAATGAGACTTAAGGGGCCTACCAACCCAGAGACAAAGACCAGAAGGCAGAAGGGAACAAGAAACCTGGTAATGGGGAACCCAAGGTCAAAAAGGAAGAGTGTTGACATATGGTGAGGTTGTTAACCAGTGTCATAAAACAATATGTGTACTATTTGACGAGAAGCTAGTTTGTTCTGTAAACCTACAATTAAAAAAGAAAATAATGTAATTACATTGTCAATCATAAACAATATTAAAATCTAAAAACAGTAGAGACATGTATATCAGCTATTGCTGTGTAACAAACCATCTCAAAGCTTAGTGACTTAGAACAGCAATCACGTATTTAGGTCATGATTCTGCAGGTCAGCCATTTTGGCTGAGCTCAGTTGGGGCGGTTATCTTGGTTTTGTCTAGGTTCACCACTCAAGCATTTGTGGTTAGCTGCTAGGTCAGCTAAGCAGCTCTGATCTGGAGAGTGACTGTCAGAAAAAACAATGGGAGCAGTTGGACCACAAGTCTCTCATTCTCCCAGAGGTTAGTTCAGACATGTTCAAGTGGCAGTGATAAAATTTCAAAGGGAAAGTGGGATGAGGCTTAGGCTTGTAACTGGGATAGTGTGGCTTCAATCACAGTATACTAGGCAAGGCAAATCACAAGGCTAGCTGAGATTCAATCACTTGAGGGAAATTGTTGCCAAGTCACATTGCACAGGGACAAAGATACAGGGCCATGGATAATTGCAGCCATCTAATTCACACATACACACACAGAGTCACATTTCTTATACTTTAGCTCACTCCGTAGAGCCTGACATTGATTTCTTGTTAGTACCCTGTGCGTGTATGCACGTGCCTGTGCATTTTCTGCTCAGAATGTCTGCTGTATATTTATCCTTCAGTTTGAAAACAGCTGGTTTTCTCTTCCAGAGGCATTTGAAGCACCCTTATTCCTGAGATAGCTGCTCACTTGCCCTGCATGTCTGAGCAGAATCAAATCTTTCCACACTTTTAGAGCCGCCCTCATGCTCTTGGAGTCTCACTGCCTCAGATGATTTTAATCTCTATTTCTCAGGCATCCAGAGGGCATGACACTATGCTGTGACTCTTTAAAGGGGCAGGCTTGTTTGGATACATAGTCAGGTATCAAAAACGAGTTCCCTAACTCAGATGGCCTATAATATGTGTAAACACACATTTTCTGAGGACTGCTGTCATCCTTGCTTTCTAAGACCAGTACCCTTCCTATGCTCACAGTATCTTCTCTGAATATTACCAATGACCAGCATCCTTGCCCCATCCTGCAAAAGAATACACTTTTAGCAGATGAGTAAACTGAGGCAATGAAAATTTCAGTTTCATGCAGGATTCATAGGTTTCTCATTTCTTGGTCTTCAGCCATATCAATTATCCGATTTGACTTTCAGTGGTTTTGGGTTTGTCTAGGCACCATCGCTTTTCCCTGCTTTGGTAGGTTTAAAATGATGTATTCTTTTGCCTTACCCTTTCAGTGTGACATTTCTTCTAGGAGGCCTAATCACACAGAAATAATGGTGTCTGTCTAAGGAGTCTTGAGAAAACCACATTAAATTAGATGCTTAGTGAAGGTTACTTTTTTGTTTGTTTTTAGACACAAGGCGTAGGGGAGTCACACACTTAGAAGATGTGTGATCTTAGCCAATTTAATATTAACACTCTAACCTTACTTTTTTGTTCCTGTATAAAGAGGTTAATACAAGTTGCTGTGACAATTTAAACACACACACACACACAAACACACACACATATTCAGTTTCTTGATGGGAGTTGCTGCCATGTCACATTTCAGAGGGGTGAGGAAGTTCTCTTTCTCTCTCTATGCAGTGTATATACATAGATGTATGTACATTTTATGTATATGTATGGCTTAGCCTAATGCCTGGCACATGATAAATGCCAAGTGCATGTTCGTTGTTACTACTATTACTGAAGCACCTGGATGTCATATTCCTACTGTCCTAGGGAACCTGAGAAGTTTCTGCAGAAAACAAAGGGAAGGATAGGAAATGCCTTGCTTAAGTACGATCGGGAATGGCAACTACAGGACAGAGGGTCACTTGTTCAGACTCTTGTGTTTCTCTGCATTTGGCTTTAGGGTTTCTTTGAAGTGTCCAGATGACACACGCATTACCTTTGGGTGAGATCTAATAAGGTAATGCAGGTAATGTGCTTAGAGCAGTGACTGGAAAGAGTAAATGTTTAGTAAACACTAGCTTCTTCCTCTCCCACTCCCTCCCCTAGTGACTGGACAGCTCTTAAACTAGCTCTCTATCTTGGAATGGGTTCCCCAGAAGCAGATCCTGAGAGGGGGATTTGTGTACAAGTGATTTATCAAGGAAGGACTCTCAGGAGAGACTGGCAAAGGAGTGGTAGAAGCAGGACAGGAAAAAGCCAGACAAGGACTCAATTTCAGGTAAAGTCCCAGCCCCTGCATGACGCCAAGGGGAGTTCTGGAGCATAAATTACACCTTAGAATATACCCTGCCTTGAGGCACGGGAGCATGCCTTTCATACTCCTGCACCATCAGTCATTGGCTATGGGCTGTTCTCCAGGTACTTCCAGCTCTCCATATTGCGAGGGCAGCTCCAATTGCCCTGGGAAAATCCCTGAAGAAGGATGCGGGTGTAGGCAGTTAGAAACCAAATACATGGAAGCTGGGCATAGGTGCACAGAACCTGAAAAAGTGATGGAGCTGGGGGATCTGGGTGGGCAACAGCAGGGTCCTGCACCCTCTCGGGGTTTGTGGGAGTTGGGTAAAGAAATCTGTTATTTAGAATGGTGGCCTTCTGATGGGAAGGAAAGGTCACTGTTCAGATCAAAGTCATGGTTGATTCTGTGAGCAGTGACTGGAACAATAGCCATCAATAGAAACGAATCCATCTTTGAAGACCAAATATCCACAAAATCTGTTTCAAGCTTCAGCCTCCCCAGTTAGTCTTCTGCCAGATACGATCTGAATGTGACTATGGAACTTAGTTTAACACATTTGTGGGTGATGTACAAGAATCAGCTTCAGTATTACCCCATGTAGAAGGAAACAACTGGTGACCGATTATCCGTCTGTATAGGATTGTTCTTCGTAAAAGCGTGGTTAAACTGAGAGATTGACTTCTACAGCGGCATAGTCTTTTATTTGCGACAAGCTTTTACGAACGAGAAGTTTAGAAAGTAAGAAAATAAAATTTCCGGAAAATCCTGGTATCTGATTAGCACAGAGGATGAAAATACTGTTATATAGATTTAGAAATTTTTTAATCTTCCTTTGGGAAATATAATACCAAGAGTTTCATGGATATTTGTGAAAATCAAAATGAAATATTTTGATTGCATATACCTTCACCTGTAGTCTTTTAGTTGAGGAGATACAATAACAAAAACATTCTGATGGCTCAATATAAATGAGAAACTGGTATTGGAAATAGCCAATTTCTAAAAAAGATGTTAAGGATTTTTGACACATTAAAAATGCATTCATATTTGCTAGAGGATGATCTATTTTAAGGTGGAATTATTTCGGATGTACCTTATTGCAAGTAGAAATTACTGAGACGTAATTTTGAATATTTCGTAGATAAGTTACTAAAACTCTTTATCAGTGATTCATGGCGTTTTATCATTCTTGTCTGGGATAAAGACCCTGTCCATTCTTAGAGGCAAATGGGAAAGAAAACTTTGCCTGAAGCCACATGGCTTGAAGGAGAACTGGACGCAGAAACTTAAATGGTGAATAGTGGCAAGGTTCCAAAATTAATTAGGAAGGCTATGAAACGATACAGCCTTTCAGTACTTCTTATGATTGACAGAGAATATCATAAATGGAGAGCTCGTTGCCTCTTTGCCCTGTGCTTCCCTGTGATTTCGGTTCACATTCATGCTGAAATCTGAGCCTCCATCAAAGTCTTGTCTTTACATATGTCAATAGGAGGCAGCAGCGACAAGACAGCCTGTCTTTGAGTGTGACTCCAGTGAGTCCCATCAGTAGAAGGCCCTGAGCCGCAATTTGTTTCTTTTGATTCTTGGCAGATTACTGTCTGTGCCATCTCTCTGATGTGACTGTTTGAGCATATTAGTTATGTCCGCTCCTAATTATTCATACTTTCAGTGTTACCCATTCAGAATTTATGACCATAAGGACAGTGAATTAGAAGCTTGAAGAATTGAGGCTTAAGTCTGCTGCCAGAGATTTACTGTTATTGTTTTAGGTGCGAAGTATTAACAGGCGGACCGTGCCACTTCAGTTCCTGGCTTAGTCCATTTAAAGGAGAATTATCTGAGAGTGAGTACATTTTCCCTGACGACAGCTGGGAAATCAAACACACAGCGAGTTGTTGAAAACTGAGATTTAAGCTTAAGCCTGTCATTCCATATCTGATGGGCATCACCCCATATCTGTGAAAATCTGATGCTCGGGATGTGAAATGCAGGCTTATGAGAATACTTTCAAAGTGTGTAGCCAAGACAGTCTTACTCTTTGAGTATTTCCCAGTTAATACTCTTTAATTTTTAATTAGTCGCTTAAAGAGAATATCATCTACTCATCATATAGCATCGGTTCCTGTTATAAAATCCTGTATCTTCTCTGTTACACTGTCACATTTCTTTTGCTTTATTATTTGTGACCTGTATGCTGGAAGCTATGCCACTGGTATTTCAATACCAACAGGGTTGCCCATGGTGGACAGGTTTCAGCAGAGCTTCCAGACTAAGACAGACCAGGAAGAAAGGCCCAGTGATCTAATTCTGAAAGTCAGCTGATGAAAATCTTATGTGTCACAATGGAACACTCTTCGATATAGTGCTGGAATATGCAAACATACCATCCATCATGAAGATGGCGCAGGACCAGGTAGCATTTTTTTCTCTTGTACATAAAGTTACTATGAGTCAGAGCCAACTCAAAGTCAACTATCAACACGAATAATTCTAAGGCAGAGGCAGGCCAGATACCATGCTACCCTTAGGGAAGAAGGCCTTAAATCTGCCAGGACCTTGGACCTGAGGCTTGACGCATGGAGGGGAGTTTGCCAGGTGGATGCAAATAGGGAGGGGACCTTCCAGGCATGGGAAATAACATGGTAAGAACCACAAAGGCCTGCCAGAGCTTCCAGGATCAATCAACGCTTTTGTGTTATTGGAGTAAGTTATTGTGTAAGGCAAGGAGTGGCTAAAGCTGAGAGGCAATGCTGGATGGGGTCAGGTCTTTAGGAAACCCTAGTGACGTAGTGGTTAAGTGCTATGGCTGCTAACCAAGAGGTCGGCAGTTTGAATCCGCCAGGTGCTCCTTGGGAACTCTTAAGGGCAGTTCTACCCTGTCCCATAGGGTTGCTATGAGTCAGAATCGACTCTACGGCAGTGGGTTTGGTTTTGGTTTTTTATATATCCTTCAAAGTAGTTCGTATTTTTCCTGTTGGCCAGTTATGAGAAGGGTAGGTCCCCTTCTAGGAGACATCTATTATGGTTAAAAGAACAGGAAAAAGAATTTTCCAGCAACACAGATAATATAGTTGTGAGACTCAAACCCAGGTCTGCATGCCCCCAAATTGTTCAGAATTGGAGCAGATGCCGTGATGGTTAAATTTGAATTGACATCACTTGTTTGCTGCCATGAAGATCATAGAAACTGAGAATGCCATGGATGAAAGATACTTAGTACCATAGACTTAGGACTCTAGGTGTGAGTAGTTTTCCTTGGGTGGGTTGTGTTGTTGTTGTGTGCCACTGAGTAGGTTCCAACTCCAAGTGACCCTATAGGACAGAATAGAACTCTCCCAATGGATTTCCTAGGCTATAACCTGAAAATTGCCCTTAGCAAGCTCCTCGTATAGTCAGAAAGTTCTGAAGTTCTGATGTTATTACTTGAAGGTACAAGCAGAGCTCCAGATAGTCAAGACTCCAAAGAAAGGAAGAAAATGTGAGGGAAACTTGGGGGCCTCCAGATGTAGCTTCCCAAATGCCCTAAATGGCATTGCTGGACATCAAACAGCTGCTGGTTTCCAGTGTCCAGTGGGTCGATGGGTGAGTAGCTCATTCAGTCCAGGATGAATGATTACTCCCTGGTCTCTCAGATGGTGTGAAATTTTTGACTTCACTTGGAAAAATTATGCTGAACTTTTAGTGAGTTCTGTGTTGGAGCTACGCAGGCTCACTATCGCCAAAAAAGCTGGATAACATTTCCTTTCTCTTAAGCCTGCAAGAGTTTGGGATGAAGGAAAAAAGAAGGAAAGCAGGTCTCATAGTTGGTAATGTTTAATTTTGAACCAGTGATCTTATATAGTATTAGAATATTGTGAAATTCATTTCGAAGCAAATTTCAACGCACAGCCAACGCAGCTGGACGGTGCTAATCCTAATATTGTTTTTAATATTACCTCCTTAGCACACCAGGGCAAATTTAATTCTCCCTTGATTAACCCTTCCACTGTCTCTCATTTGACTCTGCTTTTTAGAGAGTTGGGTATAGAATGTCACTGGCTTGTTCACTCACTATTTGACTGAGAATTGTATGAAGAAAATTCCATGTCTCCCTCTCATGGCTAAAATTAGTATCAATTTGATAGGCTTGAGATAAAACAGTTTCTACGGTGACATTATAGTTTTGTTTTGCCTTACTTACATTTAGGTGACCACACATCCAGGTTTCTCTGTTTATTTTCTTAATATAATTATTAATAGTATCTCTTTCACTCTCTAAAGTATCCTGGTTTGGACAAAAAATATGTATATATGATATCCTATAGCCGATACTGTGAGTGTCCTGTTCATATCCCTCAGATCCAACTATTCCAGCATATTCCGGATGATATTACCTACATCTTTGTGCCAGGGAGCTTTTCCTGAAACCACGGAAACTCCTGGCCCACTCACCTGGCACACTGGAATTCTGGGGTATAACCCTCTAAGAGCAACCCTCAACTAATAACTAGTAGGAGTTGCTGTACAAATACTCCAACTCCCTCACCCTCAGGTGCAATAATTTGGAGGTCTGTGTTTTACATTTCCCAGAGCAGTACCTGCTGGCTTTGTAGCCCTTCCTTTATTGTCCCCCTTCACCTCCTTGTATCACTTCCCACGTCCCCTGCAGGTGTCCCCTGCACTTCCCTCTTTTTTGCTGACCCTCTGTTTTACCAAACGTATCCTTCTCTAGGGACTGTTCCCTCCTGATAACGTGTCCAAAGTAAGTGACGGGTAGTCCTGCCACCCTTGCAACTAAGAACATTCTGGCTATACTTCTTCCAAGACAGATTTATTCATTTTTTCTGGTGGTCCGTGGTATATTCAGTATTCTTCGCCAACACCGTAATTCAAAAGCGACAATTCTTCTTTGGTCTTTCAAATTCATCATCCAGCTTTCACATGCATATGAGGCTATTGAAAACACCATGGCTTGGGTCAAGCGCACCTTAGTCTTCAAGGCGACATCTTTGCTTTTCAACACTTTAAAGAGGTCTTTTGCAGCAGATTTGTCCAATGCAATGTGTCTTTTGATTTCTTGACTGCTGCTTCCATGGGCGTTGATTCAAGTAAGATGAAATCCTTGACAACTTCGGTCTTTTCTCCACTTATTATGATGTTGCTTATTGGCCCAGTTGTGAGGATTTTTGTTTTCTTTATGTTGAGGTGCAATCCATACTGAAAGCTGTGGTCTTTGATCTTCATTAATAAGTGGTTCAACCCCTCTTCACTTTCAGCAAGCAAAGTTGTGTCATTTGCATAACACAGGTTGTTAATGAGTCTTCCTCCAATCCTGATGCCCCGTTCTTCATCATATAGTCCAGCTTCTCAGATTGTTTGCTCAGCATGCGGATTGAGTACACATGGTGAAAGGGTACAACCCTGAAGCACACCTTTCCTGACTTTTCTGTGTGTATTAGTGATCCTTTAAAGGGCACTTTAAATTACAGTATATATAACATTTGTAATGTCATTGCCTACCTGGGAATAATTACTAAGTCTTTGTTAAATATTTCTACTCTCCATTATACTAGTTTTCTTTAAGTAACCTGTAAAACTATCCAAACTGGGATTAAAACCAGTTGCCATCGAGTTGATTTTGACTCATGATGTCCTGTGTGTAGAGCACAGAGTAGAACTGTGCTCGACAGGGTTTTCAGTGGCTGATTTTTTGGAAGTAGTCAGGCATTTTTTTTGAGGCACCCATGGGTGGACTTGGATCCCCAACCTTTCCGTTACCAGCTAAGCGTATAAACTGCACCATCCAGGGACTCCAAACTAGGATATTATTTCAGGCTAACATGTTTTCCCCAAATATTGTTCCGTTGTTTAAAATAAAGAAATTAAAAAAAAAAAAAAACACTGGCAATGAGTGACTTTGTTAGAACTTGATTATAAATCAGATCCTTCTTTTTAGAGTGATATTTATCAAGAAAAATAGTATCCACTTATATACAGGCTTGTATGCTAATTGTTTTCTGACTACAGATCTTTGGCTTTGTAATTCCTTTTGACCTTGGTTCAAAATGGTACATTTTAAACAATTTGAAAACTTTAATCTAATAGGTTGGCTTATTTCATATGACTTTGAAAAGCTTTTTTTGGTTCAAATAATGAGTATCTTTTCCAGAATGTTCCTGCATATCACACATTTAAAGCTAACTAAATTAGCAGGACATGGGAAAATGGTGTGAAGTGTCTTAGTTGCTGAAGCTCCACCTTAACTTGAGTAATAACATTACAGATCTACCTAGAATTGAACTTAATTGCACAGTATTGTATTTCCCTTACCAATTAACCCAATAGAGGTTTGAAGTAATATATATGAAAAATGCTTTGTAATCTGAAAAGCAGTAGGCAGTTGTTAATCGCTGTCATTACTATATTGGGAAAACTACCTGTGGCAGCTCAGAAGGGAAAAAAAGTCTAAACAGTGAGCAAAGAACAGCTCAACCCTTAGGCAAGTAATTTATCATCAAAACATTTTTCAATGACTGTGATTCATAGCAGATAAAAACTAACTCTTAAGCCAGTGTTTTTCAAACTAGAGATCTTGACCCATGAGTAGGTTGTGAAATTAGTTTATTGGGGTACCAGCATTTATAAAAAATGAACAGTAGAATAGAATTTAATGGAATATACTAGAAAATATCAGAGCTAGTAAATATAAATATTGTTTTGAGAAGATTTCCAGGTATACATACATATAAATAAGGAGCCCTTATGGTGCAATGGCTACGTGCTCAGCTACTAACTGGAAGGTTAGCGGTTCAAACCCGCCCAGCGGCTCTGTGATTTGTCCCCCTCAAGATTAAACCAAAAACTCATTGCCATTGAGCTGTTTTTTTTTTTTTTTTTTTGTGAGCTGTAAAGATTATAGCCTAGAAAACCCTATGTGGCAGTTCCACTCTGTCACATTGGGTCAACATGAGTCAAAAATCGACTGGATGGTACCTAACAAACAAACACCAGCATATATATAAATACACAGAGCCACACTGAGTGGAAATATAAGTGTTCTTATTGTGTGAATCATTGCTCAAAAATAAAAGAGTGAATTCAATAACAATGCCATGGTTTTGATCCTTGTTAAAAAATGTTAAGAATGTTATTGTTGTTCTTAGTTTTAGCAGTTGTTATATTGATCTAAATTCAGACACAAAACCATAAGGATTTTATACATTGTGTGATTATCATGGCATCCCTGGGTGGTGCACACAGTTAACATGCTTGGCTGCTAACCAAATGGTTGGAGGTTTGAATCTACCCAGAAGAGCCTTGGAAGAAAAGCCTGGCAATCTACTTCTGAAAACTCAGCCATTGAAAACCTTATAGAGCACAGTTCTACTCTGACACACATGGGGTCACCTTGAGTGGAAATCGACTTGATGACAGTTGGACAAGGAAGACGTTTATCATTCCTGAGTCCACATAGAGCCTAAAGTTATTAAAGCCTAGTTACCTTTAATAACTCGATGTTGTTCTTTTTAATAAAACATCAAGTTATTAAAGGTAACTAGATATTGAATTCAATTTAACACATATTTAATGAGAATTAGGAGTATATGAAAATGTATCAAGGAAAATAAAGACTATACACTTATACTTTATGTTAAATGACAGTTAATGTCTTCTGAAGTATATGTTTCATGAATAAATGATTTTTTAAAAGCAGGTGCAATTTTTAAAATATTATTTGAATCATTTTTTACATACATTTCTAATAACAGAGGCTGCATCAGTTACCCATTGCTTATAACAAGCTGTCAGAAAAATGTAGTTATTTATACACATGTCATTGACTTAATGTCAGTTCTATGGTTCAGCTATCTATCGGGTGCTACCCAGGTGGCTCTTCTGGTCTTGGTTGGCTCCCTGTGTGTATTGTCAGCCCTGAGTCGGCTAAGCAGCTCTAGTTCTGAGGGTTGGTTGGCTGTTGGCTGAAGTACTTCAGCTTTCCACTACCCCCATGGCCTCTCGTCCTCCAACAGGCTAGCCCAGGCTTGTGCAGAAGGCAGAGACACAGCTGAGAGAAAAAGAGTGAGAGAGAGAGAGAAACAGAGAAGGAGGGAGGGAGAGAGAGAGAGAGAGAGAAACAGAGAAGGAAGGAGGGAGGAGGAGAGAGAGAGAGAAACAGAGAAGGAAGGAGGGAGGAGGAGAGAGAGAGAGAAACAGAGAAGGAAGGAGGGAGGAGGGAGGGAGAGAGAGAGAGAGAAACAGAGAAGGAAGGAGGGAGGAGGGAGGGAGAGAGAGAGAGAGAGAGAAACAGAGAAGGAAGGAGGGAGGAGGGAGAGAGAGAGAGAAACAGAGAAGGAAGGAGGGAGGAGGAGAGAGAGAGAGAAACAGAGAAGGAAGGAGGGAGGAGGGAGAGAGAGAGAAACAGAGAAGGAAGGAGGGAGGAGGGAGAGAGAGAGAGAGAGAAACAGAGAAGGAAGGAGGGAGGAGGGAGGGAGAGAGAGAGAGAGAGAGAGAAACAGAGAAGGAAGGAGGGAGGAGGGAGAGAGAGAGAGAGAGAGAGAGAAACAGAGAAGGAAGGAGGGAGGAGGGAGAGAGAGAGAAACAGAGAAGGAAGGAGGGAGGAGGAGAGAGAGAGAGAAACAGAGAAGGAAGGAGGGAGGGAGAGAGAGAGAAACAGAGAAGGAAGGAGGGAGGAGGAGAGAGAGAGAGAGAAACAGAGAAGGAAGGAGGGAGGGAGAGAGAGAGAAATACAGAAGTCATACTGAAGCCTAAATAAGAACTGGCACAATACCACTTCTGCTGCATTCTGATGGCCAAATCAGGTCACAATGTCAGTCCAGAATAAGGAGAAGGGAAATAGACTTTCCATCTTGATGGGAGAAGTGGCAGTCTTAGGGCAAAGGGGAGAAATACAAGGAGAACATTATTTGGGGCCATGAATTCAATCCATCTACCAGTTGCTCTTTTCCTCTCTACCTTTTCTATGGAGCAGTGAAATCCTTTAGGCCACTGTCCATAAAGACCCTATTTTCTGCTTCTCTCTGAGTTTCTAGTAAAAAGGAGATTAATGTGGAAGTTAATCTAATCCATGTATTAATAAATAGGACAGCTACTTAAACTGGTCAGTTTTTTCTCAGTTTGATTATAATGAATATCAGGCTTCTAAAAGTCTAGTATTTCCCACAAAAGGAATGTTTTTGCTCTGAGAACATTGTGAAGCTTGCCTTACTGAATAAATGCTTCCCTAAAAGGGTGTGAATAAACAGGATTGTAAATCAAGTCGGATTTTGTACTTGAGCCACAATATAAAGGCATCCTTTTTCATGTGTTCCCTTTCCACAGATGCCTCTTAAAGTCCTAGGTTTTAGATGTTGTTGTGTGCCCTCAAGTCGATTCTGACTCATAGCAACCGTGTAAGACAGAGTAGAACTGCCCCATAGGGTTTCCGAGGCTGTAATCTCCCCTGGAGCAGATCGCCGGGACTTTTCTTCCTTGGAGCTGCTGGTGAATTTGAGCCCCTGACCTTTGGGTTAGCAGATGAGTGTGGTTCACAGACAAGTCCTTAAACACTGCATCATCAGGGCTCCTTAATTTTTAGATTGAGTTCCCCACAGCAAGCTTCGTCTGTAAAACATAATTACTATATTAGGCTAAAACTTAGGTGAGAAAGGCTAGTATGTCATTTAAAGCGTGTGGATGAAATGAACATAATCTGCTGAGAATAGTTTCATCAGCTAAGTCTAGAAATAGCCAGGTACTCAAGTGGTTTTACATAATCATTTGTTCCTTTTTTAGGAAATTAGAAAGGACAACACTCACTATCTACTCATATAGTAATAATTTTTGTAAGGACAGATTGGACGTAATATGGCATTTGTGTATACCTGCCTTGCCTCTGAGTTTCTAATATACTTAACCCATTGCCATGGAGTCAATTCTGACTCATAGAGACCCAATAGTACAGGGTAGAACTGCCCCATAGGGTTTCGGAGGAGTACCTGGTGGATTCAAACTGCCTACCTTTTGGTTAGCAGCTGTACCACTTAACCACTATTCCACCAGGATTTCCCTAAAAAAAAAAAAATACACATACTGAGGTGTTATTACTAAGTAGTTATTTTTTTTTAAGGTGGCTGACTCCAAAGACAAACTGCTTGAATTTGAATTTAAGCTCCTTTGTGTGTGTGTGTGTGTGTGTGTGTGTGTGTTTATTTGTGTGTTACCTGTGTGCCCTTGGGCACATGACTTAACCATTTTACACCTCTTTCCTAATCAGTAAAATGGAAATAATAGTGGTACTAACCTCTTAAGGATGTTGTTAGAATTTAGTAAAATATGTGTGAAATATCTAGGACTCAGTGAATGTTAACTTTCACCATCGTTACTATGGGTGGTTTTATTCCAACCTTAATGCATTTCCACTGATTGATCCCACAGTTGTTTTCCTCCTGTGTTGTGTTACTCTGCTGGGGGCCAGGGAGACAAAGCCAAAGGTATTGTCCTTAGGCAGCTGGGAGTACTGGATGAATACCTCCCACCATATGCATGTGCTCAGGTGGTGGCTATCAGACTTGAATGTCATTTAGGAAGTCCACAAGGTGTTGTTTTTTAAAGAAATGATTTCGCGTACACACTTCCCTAAACTAAGTTGCATGCTTTTTGAGCTGTTATCTAAAATATATTGAATTAACCCATTATTCAAGTTTATACTCAGCATCTATATTATTATTTTAAGCGTGCTTTTTAAAAGGATCTTTTCGTATATAGAGAGTACATGAAACCTAAGAAACACAGCCCACTCTTCACACTGGCACTACACAAGCATTTTAATCTTTATTTGGCGTTTCCTGATTGTCGCCTTAAAAAGATCCCTTCACGCCAAC
This sequence comes from Elephas maximus indicus, assembly GCF_024166365.1. Taxonomy (NCBI): domain Eukaryota; kingdom Metazoa; phylum Chordata; class Mammalia; order Proboscidea; family Elephantidae; genus Elephas; species Elephas maximus. The sequence goes on from NC_064843.1 coordinate 46,836,076, forward strand.
CTTAATATTGACTGAACTCTGCCACAAAGAAAAGGAAGTGGTTATAATTGTCTTCATAGATCCTTGGACCTCAGGAAAAGCATCGATTCATTGTGCAAATTGCCTGGAGAACTGGCTATGTCAATACTATAAAATCTCTACTGTCTGGGTGGCTACTCTTGATACAGCGCTGTCCTTTTTCCTGCCGTGGATTTATATTTGCTTTCAAAATGTTGAGTTGTACGTTACGAAAAGTTTCGGAATATGAATTTCATTCACTCACTGGAGAAATAGATATAGAGTTCTGCCTTTTTCTACTGAGTGTCAGACCCTATTATCAATCCCGGAGATACAGAGTTGACTACTAGTTGCCAGCAAATCTCCTCCGATTCGTGGGGACCCCATGTGTGTTGGAGTAGAACTGCCCCATAAGGTTTTCAATGGCTGATTTTTCAGAAGTAGATTGCCAGGCTTTTCTTCTGAGGTGCCTCTGGGTGGAACCTTTCTGTTAGCAGACAAGCACATTAACTGTACCACCCAGGGACTCCTCAGAGTTGAAAAGGACCTCCCATCACTGTGGGTCTATAGAGAAACTAAAACCCAACACCAGTGCCGTCAAGTCGATTCCGACTCATAGGGTCGCTAATAGAGAAACTAGAATATGATGAACAGTGTGACTTTCAAACTGCCCCTTTCCCCGTCTGGCTGGGTGACTACTTAGATGATTAGAATGGCTGCAGCACAGTGTCTGCACTGATTTCTTTGTAAAAGAATCAGTTGCTGTAGTTCGTTGTCAGTGAGTCAGTTAGGATCTATTAAAACCGGTATTTACTTGGGACTGATGTTTTTGGATGGCTACTTAAAATGGGTTTTCAAAAAACACTAACAATCTTATCTGCATGGACTGGAATTAATTGATTATTAAGAGGAATTTATCGTGGATTAAAATTAATTATTTTCAAAGCAGAAATATTTTAAAATTTCCTTTAAACTTTAGGATCCTGATTCTTATACTTTAAGAATGGACAGGGAATTTACACTTATTATTAAATATATATATTTTTTAACTCGAATGTTATTTTTGGCTTACAGAACAGTAGCTTTATTGTTGTTGTTGTTGGTCGTTGTTGTGCAGTCAACTCCGATTCATGGCGACCCCACGTGTCAGAGTAGAACTGGTGCACAGGATTTTCAAGGCTGTGACCTTTGGAAGCAAATCACCAAGCCCGTCTTCTGAGGTGCCTCTGGGTGGTTTGAACCGCCAACCTTTCGAAGCCGTGCGTGATCTTTTCCATTTTAAAATTCAGGTATCATTTAAATTGAGTAAGCCTTACCTGTGTAAATGCATAGTTCTACAAGTTTCGACGAATGTATATAGTTGTGTAACCATCTCCACAATCATCACACAGAGCACTTCTATCACGCCAACGTTTGCCTGTACTTTTATGTAGCTCTACCCTTCCCCCAGCCCCCAGCAAGCACTGCTTTGTTTTCTTTCCCTATAATTTTCCTTTTCCAAAGTGTCATAGCAATCCAACCCTACAATATGGAGAGCCTTTTGAGTCTGGCTCCTTTCCCGTAGCATGATGCGTTTGAGATGCATGCCTGTCTTTGCAATGATCAGTAGTTCATTCCTTTTTATTGCTGAGCCGGATTTCTTTGTGTAAATGCACCACAGTTTGTTTCTCCGTTCCCCAGGTGAGGGGCAGTCCTTCCGTTTTTGGTAATTACAAACAAAACCACTTACTTAAGTTTTTACTTGTCTTGGAGATGCTCAAATGAGATGGTCAAGAGTAGTAGCCAGTGGGGGAAGATGTTTTTCTTTAATAAACTCTTTGAAATTCTTCGGTATTTCACGTAACGTAAGGTAGCGCAGGATTTGGCATACAATCATTGCACCAATTTTCCTGAAGTTAAATCTGGTAATTTTGTGGTGTATCACACAGATTACGTAATTTCCGGGGGCTCTGTCGCTAAAAAGAGGTGTGTCATATGGAGAACACTCTATAAATTCCTGTAACAGGAAATAAAATGAGGCTCTTCTTATGTCAGTTTGGCCCAGGCCTGAAGACAATGGCTGCTACATTTCTTCATGATGACCACCAAGCATGGCGGAGAGGCTTGAGGAAGCAAAGAAAGGGGAGCAGAGAGCTTGATGGAGGACTTTTGGGGAGAGCTGATAATGTCCTCTGATTCCCATCATACATCTCTGGTGTACTGAGACAGGCTTCAGTGCGACCCATTTTTAGGGTTGCCTGTGGCCAGGAGGGGTCTCTTAGATCTGGTCCAAAGGGCAGCCAGAAGGGGTGAGCAGAATCTAGCAGAGAAAAAGCTAGAATGATCTCATTCCTAATGCTGAGGAGGGGATAAGGAACAAGCTAGAGGAAAGTGCATCATACCCATCAAAACAGCTGCAGGCAAAAGGGCTCTGGTCATGGGAGCTGGGTTGGCAGATGCTGTGAGTGCTCTGGCCACATCCCCCTTACCAGAGAAATTCCTTTCTCATGCTCCTGTGGGAGCGGGCTGCTAGTAACTCACAGCTGCCCCCATTCTCTGTAGGCCTGCCCTTGGCTGACAGGAGCCCCCTCGTACAGAGATGCCTCGTAGTTTATGCCTTCCACCAATCTGGAAGTGGCCCATGGCCAGTGACTGACAGATGCCGAGGTATGAAAGCTCAGCTCTCCAGCCTCAAGGCTTGATGACCTCTGAGGTGCCATTCACACTCCAGCACTTCCCATGGGATCAGGCTGAGACTGCACTTCGGCTGCAGCAGGATCACATCTTTGCCAAGCTCCTGCCCCATCCTGCTTATCTCTGTCCCTTAGAGGTTTCTCCTGAGAGGTCCCCTCCATAAATCCTTATCTCAGGCTCTAAATCTAGGAATCTGACTTCAGACAGTGGTCTCCGAAGAATCCACAAAAGCGAGAGAGAGATGGAGAAAATAGTGAGAGAGAGAGAGAGGAACAATCCACATGCTTTAAACATGTACCAGGCTCAGAGAGATTAATGCCTGATTATTACTGTAGCTGTCAGTAAGACATTTCCTGGCACCCCGCCCTCCCTCATTTCTTCTCCCTGTACAACTCTGCAAAGTATTCAGAACCATGTTCGTGGGAAATCATGTCAGTCAGGTGGGGAAGGAGATCTGGAGATCTCTCACTAAGCTCTTTAGCGAAAGAGAGCAAAAGTCAATCATACTTCTTTTCCTTCTGCAAGAGTCCAGGTTTGTGGTTGGCCTGGAGCCAAACTTAACATGAAGCTTGAAGCCTTACCATGAAACCAACATGGCTTTTCCATGAAATAAGACATTACTATCTGGGGGGGCCTGGGAGAGTGTAATTAGAAAATTCATGGGGACTGCCTCAGTTTTCATTTTAGAGCTAGAGAGTAAACAACCTACCGATCCATTTAAGGAGGTTGTGGGGAAACAAAAATAAAGTTGCTTCATGATTATATCTCATGGTCTTGTTTGTTTGGTTATTTGCTATACTAGAATAATTGAAAGAACAAAAATATAATAAAATTCTGGATATTGCCGAAATGAATCTGGTACAGGGTTTAGAAGACAAAAATCTGATTTCCTTCTTAAACCAAGGACATGAACATTCTCAATGGTATTGAGATTAAGGCTCAGTGAAATACGTTCTAACAGACACACAAGACCCTATGTGTTGGCTATCCTGGCAGCCCATGGGCATTTCTGGCAGGGCACTCTTAGCTGCTTTCTCCTTGGTATTAGCTTGGACTTTTTCCTTCTCTTCTGTGCATAAGAAGCACTCAGATACCTGAGGAAAGGTGGAGTGGGAGATATGCAACCAATGAAGCCCTTGTTTTATGAAAATGCCAAAGAGGGAGAGAAACAGGAAAACATAGCTTAGAGCATGGAGCTAAACAGAGAAGAGTTAAATCGAGAATTGCCTTCAGTCATTGGAAACCAGTCAGTGTGACTGGCTCTTTTAAATATCTAAATGTCTGGTTTTATTTTCTGATTATGTTTCTTATGCCCTCCAAAATTTGTAGTCCTAATGTGCTTTTTTTTTTTTAATGTGCTTGACTGATAAAACGAAAGGTCAGTGGTTTGAATCCACCAGCTGCTCTGTAGGAGAAAGATGTGGCAGTCTGCTTCTGTGAAGATTTTTCAGCCTTAGAACCCCTTTGGGGCAATTCTATTCTGTCACATAGGGTCAGTATGAGTCAGAATCGACATGGCAGTGGGAATACAATAAAGAAGTAATAGAGCTGGTGTTGGAAGCTGATTGCCTGGATGTCCATTTCAACTCTGCCATTGACTGACTACCTGTGTGGCCTTGAGGAAGCCACTTACCCTCTCTATTCCTCATTTGTTAAATGGGTTGTTGTTGTTATTAGCTGCCATACAGTCGGCCCCAGCTCATGGTGGGCTGGACAAAATGCTGGACAGCTGGACGAAATGCTGCCTGGTCTTGTGCCATCTCCATGATCGGTTGCAAATCAGACCATTGTGACCAATGGGGTTTTCATTGGATGATTTTCAGAAGTAGATCACCAGGCCTTTCTTCCTAGTTTATCTTAGTCTGCAAGCGACACTGAAACCTGTTCATCATAATAGCAACATGTAAGCCCCCACTGACAGCTGGGTGGCGGCTGTGCATGAGGTGCGCCTGCGGGAAGTTGAACTAGGAATCCTGCATAGAAGGTGAGATTCTACTGACTGAACTATTCAGACAGCGATGGAATAGTCCAGGAAGGGTTCAGTAATTATCGAAGTAAATGAGGGCCGTGTACCCATTGCAGAGCAACCAGGGGATTCTGTGTGGTTTAAAATCAGGAAAGGTATGCATCAGGGTTATATCCTTTCAATCTGTATGCTGTAAGAAGCTGGACTATATGAAGAAGAACACAGCGTCAGGATCGGAGGAAAACTAATTAACAACCTTGCTTGCTGAAAGTAAATAGGACTTGAAGAGTTTGCTGTGAAGATCAAAGACTACAACCTTCAGTGTGGATTACAACTCAGCACAAAGAAAACAAGAATCCTCACAACTAGACCAATAAACAATGCCATGATAAACTGAGAAAATATCGAAGTTGTCAAGGATTTCATTTTACTTGGATCCACAATCAACACCCATGGAAGCAGCGGTCAAGAAATCAAATGATGTATTGCATTGGGCAAATTTGCTGCAAATCTCTTTAAGGTATTAAAAAGCAAAGATGTCACTTTAAGGACCAAGGTACTCCTGACCTAGCCATGGTGTTTGCAATCGCCTCAAATGCATGGGAAAACAGGGCAATGAATAAGGAAGATCTAAGGAGAAGTGATGCCATTGAATTATGGTATTGGAGAAGAATATTGACTATACCATGGACTGCCAGAAGGACAAACAAATCTGTCTTGGAAGAAGTACAGCCAGAATGCGCCTTAGAAGCAAGAATGGCTAGACATCATCTCACATACTTTGGACATGTTATCAGGAGGGATCAGTCCCTGGAGAAGGACATCTTGCTTGATTAAGTAGTGGGTCAGCAAAAAAGAGACCCTGAATGAGTTGGATTTGCACAGTGGCTGCAACAGTGGGCTCAAATACAACAACAATTGTGAGGATGGCAGTGCAGGATCAGGCAGTGTTTCCTTCTGTTTTACATAGGTTGCTATGAGTCAGAGCCGACTTGATGGCACCTAACAATAACGACAAGCTACCCAAACTAGTAGGTGTGTCATAATTACTTTTTGAAAGCATAACGATAGAATGAAAATGCTTGTGAAAGTTCCACATTCTATCAAAGTTCTCTTCTAGCTAAAAATACATAATGACCTCAACTTAGTTAGAAATTATCAGTGATATCATTATTTGGATATGAAATAGTTCCCCCACCCTTTGGCAAGTCTTAAATGGTACTTTGTCATTCCCCTGTGGAATGAAAAGACTTTGAATTAGATAATTCCAACAATAACTATCCTAGTGCTACCATATATATGGAAATCCTGGTGGCGTAACCAAGAAGTCAGCAGTTCAAATCTGCCAGGTGCTCCTTGGAAACTCTATCAGGCAGTTCTACTCTGTCCTATAGGGTCGCTATGAGTCGGAATTGACTCGATGGCACTGGGTTTGGTTTTTTGGGTATATATATATATGGGCCCTGGTGGTGCAGTGGTTAAGCACTTGGCTGCTAACCAAAAGGTCAGCAGTTTGAATCTACCACTCTTTGGAAACGCTTCGGGGTGGTTCTACTCTGTCTTGTAGGGTCGCTATGAGTCGGAATTGAGTTGATGGCATTTTTTTTTTAAGTGCTACTATGTGCAAGATGCAGGACTGAGCGATTTTATTTGCATTCACTCCTAAAATTCTCACAAGTGCCCTATGGGATAGATAGTGCTATTCTCATTTTACAGGTGAGAAAACTGAGATTGTCCAAAATCACACGGCTAATGATCAGTGTAATTGGTAGAGAGAGCATTGGACCCAACTATGCCTGCTACCAACACCCGGGCACTTAAACATGAGAATTATGTACAGTGTCAGGCAAAAGTCAGGTTGTTCTCAACATGGCTAGATCCTGGACTTCCGAGGAAGTTTCCCCATGAGATAAAAGATAGATAATCTGGGTGCAGTCTCACTCCCCAGTCAAACATCTCTCCTCCATAATGCCATAATGCTTCCCCAACCAAACATGTTGGTGGCTTACCGGTAATCACTTCATTTCCCCAGGGCAATAGGAAAAATGCCAAAGGTCTTTAGAATGAGCATTCGCATCTGTTCTTTGCTTAGGAGAAAACACCCTTTGATTCCATTAAATATTGACCTTCTACACCACATTAATCCTAATCAAGCACAAAAACAAAAATCCTGGGTTGTGCAAACGATTAAGCACTTGACTACTAGTCAAAATGTTGGCTATTTGAATGTATCAAGAGGCCCTCAGAAAATAGACCTGGTGATTTGCTTCCAAAGGTCACAGCCTTGAGAACCCTATGGCACTCTTTTACTCTGCACACATAGGATCACCATGAGTCAGAACTCACCAGCAACAACGACAAATATATATATATATATCTGTATATCTATTTATCTATATAAAAAATATATATAGATATATATATATATACCAAACCTGTTGCCATCTGGTTAATTCCAACTCCTAGTGACTCTATAGACAGAGTAGAACTGCTCCCTAGGGTTTCCCTAGGGATTTCAAGGAGCAGCTGGTGTATCTGAACTGCTGACCCTTTGGTTATCAGGCGAGCTCTTAACCGCTGTGCCAACAGGGCTCCATATAAACATATATATATATCTACATATATAAAGGAAACCCTGGTGGCGTAGTGGTTAAGTGCTACAGCTGCTAACCCAAGGGTCAGCAGGTCTAATCTACCAGGCGCTCCTTGGAAACTCTATGGGGCCATTCTACTCTGTCCTATAGGGTCACTATGAGTTGGAATCGACTCGACGGCACTGTGTTTTGGTATATATATAAAAAGAAGGTTGAATTCTCAACTTCTGTTAAATAGAGTAGATGATCAATTAATTGGAAACCCTGGTGGCGTAGTGGTTAAGAGCTATAGCTGCTAACCAAAAGGTCGGCAGTTCAAATCTACCAGGTGCTCCTTGGAAACCCTGTGAGGCAGTTCTACTCTGTCCTATAGGGTCACTACGAGTCGGAATCGACTTGATGGCAACAGTTTTTTTTTTTTTGCAATCAATAAATTTCTACTGAATTGAATTGAGTCAACTGGTGTCATGTTTGAGAAAACCTTAGCACTTGAAACCAGTAGATATCCAATGTCAAAATTTCAAATAATAGTGAAAAAAAAAATAATAGTAGACCAAGTAAAATCCGTGTTGACAATATTATGGTCAGCATCTCCTCATTAATTGAGTCATATTTACTTCTCAATTAACAACTTTAGAGTTTAGTCCAGGCTAACGATTAACATTTATTATGACACCTTTACTATGTATCAGGCACATTTGAATGTGCTGTTAGACATATTAATTCATAACCATTTAACATGGGAGCACTGATAGTTGCAGGGCTTCAAACTGGTTTGGAAAATGGTTCAATAATTGCCATCATAAACAAGGGCAGTGTATGTGTTGCATAGCAACCAAATCTATTGCCTACGGGATTGTGACTAAGTAGGGAACAAACAGTATCCCCTTGCTCTGTTCTAACGTGTGCCTCTTGGTCTATGTAGTTTCCTCATGAGCATGATTAAGTGTTCTGGAATTTCCATTCATTTGTTATGATCCACATTGTCGAATGCCTTGCATTGTCAGTAAAACACAGGTAAACATCTTTCTGATAATTGCTACTTTCAGTTAAGATTCATCTGACATCAGCAACGGTATACCTCGTTCCATGTCCTCTTCTGAATCAGGCTTGAATTTCTGGCAGTTCCATGTTGATGTACTGGTGCAACCATTTTTGAATTATCTTCAGCAAAATTTTACTTGCATGTGATGTTAGTGATATTGTTTGATAATTTCTGCATTCTGTTGGATTGCCTTTCTTTGGAATGGGCATGTATATGGATTTCTTCCAGTAGGTTGGCCAGGCAGCTGTCTTCCAAATTTCTTGGCATAGACGAGTGACCATTCCAGCATTGCATCAGTTTGTTGAAACATCTCAATTAGTATTCCATCAGTTCTTCGAGCCTTGTTTTTCACCAGTGTCTTCAGTGCAGCTTGGACTTCTTCCTCCAGTACCATCTGTGCTTGATCATATTCTACTTCCTGAAAGGGCAGAACATAAACCAATTCTTTTTGGTATGGTGACTCTCTGTATTCCTTCCATCTTCTTTTGATGCTTCCTGCGTCTTTCAACATTTTGCACATAGGATCCTTCAGTATTGCAACTTGAGATTTGAATTTTTTCTTCAGCTTGATAAATGCTGAGCGTGTTCCTCCCTTTTGGTTTTCTAACTCCAGGTCTTTGCACATTTCATTATAATAATTTACATTGCCTTCTCTAGCTGCCCTTTGAAATCCTCTGTTCAGCTCTTGTACTTCGTGGTTTCTCCCATTCGCTTAGCTACTCTGCTTTCCAGAGCAAGTTTGTGAGTCTCTTCTGATATCCATTTAGGTCTTTTTTTTCTTTCCTGTCTTTTTAATGACTTTTTGCTTTATTCATATATGATGTCCTTGATGTTTTCCCACAACTTGTCTGGTCTTTGATCATTAGTGTTCAGCGCATCGAATCTATTCTCTAGAGGATCTCTACGTTGAGGTGGGATGTACTCAAGGTTGTCCTTTGGCTCTCGTGGACTTTTTAAAAAATTTCTTAAGCTTCAAGCTGATCTCAGCAGGGCATTTCATGTGTCTGTGTCAGCTGTGGATTAGCTAGGTGGTGACTCTGATCTCGGTTGGACTCTCTCATAAGACTGGAGCCTCAGCTGAGAGGACTGAGCTATGTTCTACATGGTACCTCATGCTCCAGCAGGCTAACTCTGGCTTGTTCAAGGGTTAGCCCAGTCATATCCTTATGGCAATCACATAGCAGCAAAAGAGGAAGCAGAAATACTTGGGAGCTCTCATCTATTGACCAAAACAAATCCCATGGTAAACCAAGAGGCAGAGTGAGAGGATACTACAAAGCTACAGGGCAAAACATGTGACTACATAAACCCAAAACCGTTGCCATCAAGTCGATTCTGACTCATAGTAACCCTGTAGGACAGAGTAGAACTGCCCCATAGGGTTTCCAAGGAGCACCTTGTGGATTCGAACTGCCAGCGTTTTTGGTTAGCAGCCATAGCTCTTAACCACTATGCCACCAAAGTTTCCACATGACTACATGGAGGCTATTAATTCAGCTGTTAATTAAAACAATTTACCACAGTTGGGGTGCATCCAGTTAGCATGGAAGCCTCTATTTTGTCAGAGATACTTCTCCAACTGAACTTCTTCAGCAACATCTTGTTCTAGATGACCTGCCTGTTGTTGTATTTGTCTGGTATGTACTGTTGATCAGAAATGGGTGTATCTGAGATGACCAGATAGATATCTTGCTCCAAAACCAAAAACCAAAGGCATTGCTGTTGAGTTCATTTGAACTCAGAGCAACACAAAAGGACAGAGTAGAACCACCCCTTAGGGCTTCCTAGGCTGTAATCTTTATGCAACCTGTCTGCCACGTTTCCTCCCACAGAGTGGCTGGTGGGTTTGGACCCCGACCCTTGAGGTGCTTAATCACTGTGCCACCAGGGCTCCCTTATCTTGCTTTAGGGACCTTAAATAGAAGGCGTGATCTGCTGAGACTGCCAAGAGGATTCCATGCTACTTATACTTAACCCACCTGCCTTTATCTAGAAATGCCTCCAGGGTATCTTCTAATGACTGAGGAGAGATGAAGTGTTAACACTCTAAATCATAATCCTGCCTTAATGGATGACGGTGCCACACCCAGGTCCTCCTGGGCTGATGATTCCCCATCTGCTGCTGGTGTCGCCCTCAGCTAGCTCATTCTCTGGTGAATTGCTCTCAGTCCGTGGAGAGCCACCTCACTCCACAAAGTTATATCCCACCCATCCCCACTTGAGGGGCAGCCTGGCTGGCATGGTGCAAAAATCCCGCCTTCCTTGCCTCAAGGCAGAATTATCTCTGTGGTGTAAACCCATGCTGCAGAGCTCCCTGTGGGATCGGGCAGAAGCTAGACTCTCCCTGAAACCCTGTCCGTGCTCAGCTCCTTCCCCCACGGCCTGCTGCTTCCCTTACTCCCCTTCTTTTGAGAGCCTGCCCTCAATATATCATGTACATTCCAAATCCCTGTCTCAAAACTCTGGTTTTAGGGAACCTGACATCAGACACATACCATGATGTTATTTTTCAACATCTTCTCTGTAGTTTTAAATGTATTGACTTGAAAGAATAGACTTCATAGATACACAATGCTATTAAGCCAAAACAGTTATGGGACATATAAAACTAAAACTAGGAGCCCTAGTTGCACAATGGTTAAGGACTCGGTTGCTAACTGAAAGTCTTGTTTCAACTAACCCAGTGGCTCCACAGGAGAAAAGACCTGGTGAACTGCTCCCAATAAGGTTAAACCAAAAACAAAAACCAAATCCATTGCCTTCGAGTTGATTCTGACTCATAGCAACCCTATAGGACAGAGTAGAACCCCCCTCCCCCCATAGAGTTTCCAAGGAGTGCCTGGTGGATTCAAACTGCCGACCTTTTGATTAGCGGTCATAGCACTTAACCACTATGCCACCAGGGTTCCCCACAGTAAGATTACAGGCTAGGGAAATCTATGGTGCAACTCTATTCTGTCGTATAGGGTCGCTATGAATTGGAATGACTCCACGGCACAAAAAAACAACATCATCATTAAAATGCCTTGTTTCAAAATTGTCTGTGTTTATGTGTATGTTGAGTCTGTCTTGGAGGGAGGGACATCAGCTTCGTTTTAGAGAAAGTGAATTTCTAACCTCACTTGCCCTGGCTCTGTCACTTAGTGGTCCTGAGAATTTAGGCCGATTATTTAACCTGAGTCTCAGTTTCCTTAGGCAAATTATTTAATTTGAGTCAAATGGGAGTAATATTTCCTATTTCAAGGGATTATTTTGAAAATTAAGCTAAAGGCAATAAAGCATATCAAAGGGCTTTGTTAAGGAACTATACCCATTTCTGTTGCGTTGATTCCAACTCATGGCAACCCTATAGGACAGAGTAGAGCTGCCCCTATAAGGTTTCCAAGGCTGTTAATCTTTACAGAATCAGGTAGCCACATCTTACTCCTGAGGAGCGGCCGGTGGGTTTGAACCTCTGATCTTTTAATTAGCAGCCAAGTGCTTAACCACTGCATCACCAGGGCTCCTTTAAGGGGCTGTAGAAAGGTTATTTTTATTTGTAGACGATGCTTTCTTTAATTCAGAGCTTTTGAAAATGAAATATAATTACCCAATGCTAGTAAGATAGAATAGTGGGGTAATAAAGAAAACTATTTTTGTTGCTTACTGTTACTGTCATTTAGTGGGAATTGAAACATAAGTTCTGATTCTCTATCCAGGGGATATGAAGACAGATTTTTGGCTTTCACCACATCAGCTCAGTAAGATAAGGGAATGCTCACTTCATTTTAACATTATATCTTGACTTCCCCTTCTCAACGCTTCTTCAGGCATATGGCAAAATAAACTTTCAAAATTAGTAAGCTTTGAGGAATAAATAATGATTTAAACATCCTTCATTTGTGGAATGAATATAGTTCTATAAAAAAAAATAGTTGACTTTATTTAATTCTACTGAGCCTTAGCACTTTTTGGATATAATGATTGGCCAACTATAAATTCAAGTCTAAAACAATCCTTACGTTTGTACTACATCCATGGTAAACATTTACCTGGATTTTGGGTTCATCCAGGATTAAACTGAAATGAATGCTCTTTAGGATTGTGACCAGAATGATTACCAAACAGTCTTCACTGAAAACAACCATTTCTTCTTAACATAAATCAAATATGGTAATTTTACACAGTACTGTGAACCAAACTCACACACATATGCCCAGAATTCCAGTGTGGGTAAACAGTCCTCCCCTTCTCGAGATCGCTTTCAATCACCTTGCCTTGGCTTTCTTCATCGCTTTCTTTTTCCTTCTCTGCTTATTAAAATATACACTGTATTCATTAAAGAATTTTTGTTTTCCAAAACATTTCCTTCAGGAATTTGAAAAATTCATGAGAAGGAAAAAGTGTTAGCAGATTATTTAGAGTCCAATGAAGACTGACACCAACTTGATGAAATGTGGGTGTGTAATCCATGGGAATGGATGTCTCCTAGATTGTCGATACTGGCCAAGGATTGGACAATTTGAACACAGATCTTCACATAAGTTATATCACCTCCATTTAAAGAGAAAAACAATATGTGTAGATAGATTGCTTAATCAATCAACTGATTGATTAATCTAGAAAAAAAATAAAAGAGATGGAATTCTCCAAAGAAAACCTAGTGATGAGTCTTCTTAAGATACCTGTTACTGTTTTCTAGTGCATTGCTCCCCATGGCTATGATTAAAATCCAGGTTTTTCTACTATTTGAAAATAAAATCTGGTGGAAGATTCTTACTTATACCTATCAATAATGTTTGGACTAAGTTATCTGTCTTTTGATTAAATGCCTCCATCATTAGAGCAGCATTTAAAAATTATAAAGCCGCTGTTCTATAACTGGCCTCAGTCCCATCTTATACCCTTTGGTGAGATAGCCAAACAAACCTACGCAAATATGAAAGAAATGATCCATGGCAGTTGCCAGCCCCTGTGCTACATAGTAGAATGCATTGTTGTACGTAAGCTCAATGTGAAAATACTGAACATTCTTCAACCAAGACTGTGTGTTAGTGGCCATACCATTGTAGTTGGTTTTCTCTTTTTAAAAGTTTCTTTACAGTAAGTTTCACTGAAAGTGTTAAGTATGATTCCCCCAGATGATGTTGGTTTGCCCAGAAGAAATGTGGGAATAAAAGAGGTGGGCTTGATTACACTCTGGTTTCCTTTCATTTTCCTTCCTAGGTTTTAGCCTAATCTCTTCTTGTTACTTTGCTGATTGTATAATAGTAACATTTAAGGTACTCGGGATTAGGTTATATGATTAAAACTCCGGGCTGTCTGATGAACATATCTGTGCTTTCATGAAGGCTTTATTGTGTATAATCATAACTACTTTATTGCTTCTTTTTTGCCTCTGGTGGAATTAAGGGCCCACATTTTAAATTTTAATTGATAAAATGAAGATCTTAAAATCAGATTAAAGTAATTTTATGGAAAACAAAAATATTATTTTAAATTCATGATGAGTTCTTGCTCCCTACATTGTTGTTACTTTCTGACTTTTGTTTGAAGATAGAGAAATTCCTGCAAAAGTTCACCCAAGGAGTATAGCATATTTAATAGCTGGGGCATAAAAGAGTTTGGCTTATAAAATGTTTCATTAATGGAGAAAAGAGGCAAGCAGAGTGTCTTGTCTTCCAAGATAAAGTTGTCCTTAATACTCTAAAATTAGAGCCTGAATCTCTTGGAATCAAACAAGAGCAAGAAAGTTAATATTTATGTAGGTGTATTGGCATAAGCATCCTCTAACCTGGTTACATAACAGGGACAAAATAAGCTAACCCTGGTTTAACATCTTGTAAAAGAAGAAGCAAGGTTATATAATTAGACTGCATTTGTCAAGCAGCACATTCCACCTACATAGGCTCTGAAGAAGGAAGGAGGAGGTGGGAAAGGAAGGATTTCTAAGGAATGGTGACTAAGAAGGGTTTGATATGTACATTGGTGTCATCATTATAAAGATTTTTTTTTTCCTTTTTTGGTATCATGTATTACATCATTCAGGTGCCTAATGACCTATAGTTTTGATCCTTCAAAGGCCTCACCCAGGCAGTCCATGGGGGCAAATATCAAAGCTTTGTAATTTGAAAAACAGTCAGTGTTTGTCCTTGAATAAGCAAGTCCAAGGAGAGAGGAGAAGGAGCACTAAGAAGATGCCCATTTGCTTGGTTGTTTGCAGTATTGGTCGGTAGAGTTATAGGTGTGTTGCGAACACATCTTTCATGCCTTGAGATGCATGAGCCTGGAGATTGGAGTAATATAAAATTATCATGTTACAGTTAATGCAGTATGTTGTTAACAGTGTCATTGGAAGGTACAAAAGGGAGAAAGAAAAAGAAATATCATAATAAGGCATTTTATTACACCAATTTATGCTCATGGTGGGGCCAGTCAAGATGGTGGTATCATTCCAGCCACAACCCTTTTAGTTGTTTCTGTTTCTCTTATTCTACAACAATCTTGATAAAACAGTTCTTTATAGCTGAAACAACCATTTTTTAAAAATCTGAAACAACAGTGATTCCTGATGAAGTGTGTTTTGCTCACTGTCATTATGTATACCCCAGTTGGAAAGTTAAACTCCAAAGCATTTTCCCAGATAGTTTTCTATTAGGTTGGAATTTGTTGACAGTGTTACAGCAGCTAGGGAAATGCACTCATATCAGTTCTGTTAGGTACCAGAACTTTAGTGCCTTTTGCTTGTCTCAAATTCACAGCAACAACTTTTGGTTGAAAAAGTAAACAAAATCAAAGCTCTGGCTAAATTAAGTGTAATTGCCGAAACTATTTACCAGCATTGTAATTAACATAGCTATCATTTACAGTCGTGCTGCCTCTGGGTGCCAATGAATGTACAATGCGTGTGTGACTTCCTTGTTTTCATTGGAATTATTCAATCAGCAATAGAATTTTGAACTTCAAAAGAAATCAAGTAAGAGTAAAGCAGTGACAATAAACCTGTAACAAGAGTTTACGAAACACAGGTTGATCCCAGTTAAAATCATAGCAACGCATGAAAGAAATTGTCTAATAGATGAGAAAAATTGCCTCGTGTTCTACCATCTAGAAATAACCATAATTAATATTGTTGTTGTTAGGTGCCATCGAGTCAGTTCCAACCCATAGCGACCCTATGCACTACAGAATGAAACACTGCCCGATCCTGCGCCATGCTCACAATTGTTGTTATGCTTGAGCCCATTGTTGCAGTCACTGTGTCAATTCATCTTAATATTGGGTGAACTAAATTTTAACAAGGAAGTTAGCAAATAACTAAATCCATGTTTAAAGACATTTGATGAGTAATTTAGTCTTTACAGTAAAATAGTCTTTGTCTCTCATTTTATGACTTGGCTTTTTATTTCGTTAATATTGACTGCTTACTTTTGGCCCTGATAGACTTAAATCTCAACATCTTAAAATTCAAATTGGCAAAAGTGAGTTGCTTTTTTAAACTCACTTCTGATTCTTCATTTTATTGTGTTAAGATACATGCTGTATTTTATGTATGTATCATTTGGCAACAGTAGTTTGCTGTTAGACTTTTACAGTGGAAAATAAATTGCTAATTTGGTGGTAATTTAGGCAGACAGTAAATCAGTGAAATGGTTCCACGTTGTGGCTTCGAAGCATCCAGACTGAGAAATTTCTTAAGTGGGTGACCGAACCCCAGTGGATGAAGTGATATAAAGGACTGCCTCTCATATGCTCCCTTAGATATGGATTTTTCCACACTTCTAAAATATTGGATTTTAGAGGAAGTGACAATTTTTATTTATTTCAAGAAGTTGGTTTCCAGTAGACTTCCAAGGTGCTATTCTTCTGTAGGATTAGTTTTTAAAAAATAGAATAAGAAAATAAATTGTTCATAAAATGTTATGGTATAAATGTTATAGGCACTGGCGTATGATGGATTTGGGTTCTAATCTCACCTCTTCAATTTAAGGCGTATGTGGGCAAAGCTGTTTCCTAATCCATAAAGTTCAGATAATAATAGTTCATAGAGGTAACAACACAGAAGATGCAAATATATGTACATGTATAGACACTGGTGAAAGGAATAAAAAGGGGCACAGAAGAGAAACATCCTATTGATGCTGGTATATTCGATGAATGGAAACGGGAAACTGCTGCTTTCAATTATTAATTAAAAAAAAGTTGGCTCAAACCAAAAAGATATGTTTAATATAAAAATATATTTTAAATGATAACCTGTATTAGCAACTTTTCATATTGCTTTGTTTTTTCAATATGCCATTGTTTTTGTAATATACATGCATTTACCCATCTATCCATCCGTCCATCCGTCCATCTATTGCAGATAATGAAAAAGCACAAAGATAAAGATTTAAATAAAAATCACCTGAAATTCTACCACTCAGAAATAGCCATCATTAACTTTGGGTTAGCATCATTCCAAATATATTTCTAAGCATATATACAGATACAAATAAATATCTAAATAAAAATATATACTGATATAAATGTAAATATATAACTGATCTTTTGGTTAGTGGAAAAGTTGGTGATGTAGTGGTTAAGAGTTCAGCTACCAACCAAAAGTCAGCAGCTCAGATCCACAAGGCGCTCCTTGGAAAACCCATGAGGCAGTTCTGCTCTGTCCTATAGGGTCCCAATGAGTCGAAATCGACTTGATAGCAGTGGGTTTGGCTTTTAGATTTTCAGTTACCAGTCGATCACCATAAACACTGCACCACCAGGGCTCCAAATATAAATACGGAAGGATAGAAAATAGTCTTATAAAAGTAAGATCATTCTATAGTTACTGTTTTAATGTGAGGTAAAGTGTCAATTTAAACAGTCAATTTCAGCATTGGTTGCCTCTCTGTGAAGCGTGAGGACATTCTCCTTGTCTCAGTTTTTGTTAGTTGAGTTCTTATTTTTACCTGGTACATGCTTGAAACATTCATGTTGCCCTGGAACCATGATTTCCATATGTGATTAGTATCAGCATTATATTGAAATAAAATTAGTATTCTCCATCCACTATTTACCATGGTTTGCATTCCTAAATTCTTTATCTTGCTTTATCTCTAATTGGCTTTGTTTTATTACCAAAGCCTTTTAAAAAATATGTTCAGTAAGGGCTCATAGATATCCTATGTGATAAGGTCATCCATGTTTGCCAATGTCAGTTTTTTGCCTTAACGTTGAATGACATTTTAGCTTGGTGGCATCTCCTTGGATCATGTTGGTAGACTTTGTTCCTTGGTCTTCCAACACTATTTGTTGCTGTGCAGAAGTATAAGGAGAACCTAATCTTTCTCTCCCCTAGGTGGTTTTCTTTTTATGCCTAGGCTCTTGAAAAATTATTTTCCTCTAAGCAGGGATATTTTCCATAGTTACTCTGTCCTTCTTTCATCTTGCTTCGATGGTCCCTTTCAAATGTTCTATCTTTTAAAATATTGGTGGCTTCTTGACTGTCTTCCTTTATCTAAGACCAGAGCGCTGACTCTTCACAGTCTATGGTTTGAGACCTGGGTATTTTGCATTCTCTCAGTTTTTCTTTAGAAGTGGCGGAGAGGGGTGTGGAGAACTGATGTCATATGTATTCGTTCTTAGAACAGAGATAGATAACTGCTGTCAAGTCAGCTCTGACTCGTGGCGACCATATGTACAACAGAACGAAATGCTCCCTGGTCCTCTGTCATCTTCATGATCACCTACATATTTGAGGCCATCATTGTGGCTATTGTGCCAATCTGTCTCACCAAAGATCTCCCTTGCCCTCAATGGCCCTCTCCTTCACCAAACATAATGTCTTCCTCCAGTGGTTGATTCCTCCTGATGACATGGCCAAAGCAAGCAAGTCTGTTGGGATCTATAAGGTTTTCATTGGCTAATTTTTGGAAGTAGATTGCTAGACCTTTCTTCTCAGTGTCTTTGTCTCAGTCTGGAAGCTTCACTGAAACCTGTCTACCATGGGTGACCCTGCTGGTATTTGAAATACCAGTGGCGTAGCTTCCAGCATCACAATAACATAAGCCACCTCAAAACTGACAAACTCACAGATCCTGGGATCTGTTTTTTACACTCTGGCATTTTGTTAAATGGTGCCAGGTTACAACACCTCATGTATGTGAATGCATGTGGGCATATGTGTGTGTGTGTGTTGGGGAGAGGGGTATCTTCTGTTCCCATTAGAAGGCACCCTCAAATTTTGGTTAGCTTTCCCAATTCATTCTGAAGTGCTGGATGGAATCATCCCTTACTTCCAAGAGGTCATTTTCTCTCATTTTTCTCACTCAGAGGCATTTCTGTTTCTTCTCAGAC
This sequence comes from Elephas maximus indicus, assembly GCF_024166365.1. Lineage (NCBI taxonomy): Eukaryota > Metazoa > Chordata > Mammalia > Proboscidea > Elephantidae > Elephas > Elephas maximus. The sequence goes on from NC_064843.1 coordinate 46,854,668, forward strand.
AAGAAAAACTCTAAGGGCACCTATTCAATTTACTTCTCTCTTAATTTGTGATTATAAACAAGAATTATCAATAATTTATTTTGTACTTGACCATCAGCTTCAGAGAGCAATCAGTGGTCAGAGTCAGTGACTCACAGTTCCTCTCTGCTCCAGGAATTTCTATAATTTTCTTAGCTGTCAGAGTTAGCCCATTGGGACAAGCTTCATTTCTTATTAGTTTATTTTTGCTGTATTTTGTTTTCAACTGTTTTTGTTCACTTTTTATGTATTCTGCAAGGCAGTTTCCATCCTCCATCTTAACCTAAAAATAAGTACAGTTTTTTCACCTAAGCCCACAAAGTTGCTTCTATGGCCTTTGAAGACAGAGAAGGGTGGAGAGAGGGTGAAGGAAACTTTCTGGAAGAATGTATAATAACTGTGTGTGTGAGCTAAGCTTATGGGAAAGGTATTTAACAGAACACCTGGTGGCTTTTATTTATTTATTTTTCACTTTTAGCTTTTTCCAGTATCAGGGGTCCCATATTTCTATCTCTCCCTCTCTCTCACATTTTGTTACCACTTGCAAACTGAAAAAGAAAGAAAATTCATACCTTGTGGACTTTTTGTTGCTGGTAAATTCTTGTTTTTCCTCTTGGTGTATTTTTCCTTGCTCTGGGGAGGTTTTTGAAATGGGGTTATTCAGATGAAACCTACTATTGAAATTGTTTTAAAAACTCAACATCTTTAATGTTCTGAAAACAAAGGAACAGTAACTAAAATAAAATATTCTTAAAATTGGAAGGTCTTCTCCTTTCCAAGATGTGTTTTGGCAACAATTCTCATTGATTTGAAAGGTAGAATTGCACCAGGTCAACATCTCAAGATAAAGAGCTAGCTTTCTGTGCTTTATTTACAAATGCTATAAATTGAATAAAATTGGCTTTTTTTTTTTTTCTGGGCATATATCCTGTTCACCTGTAAAGATAAAGCGTAATATTAGACTTTTCTGCTGCATTCTTCATGACGTGCAGTGCTGCTTGAGACACTTGTCTCCTGAGGTGATTGTGAGGATAAAAGGTGCTAATACATAGAGGACACTTGGTAAGCACTTAATACGTATTTTCTGTGGCTGCTACTGCTACCATTGTGCTATCATCCAGTGGAAACTTCCTCACGTGGGTTCTTTCGTATTGAACATTCTTATTGAAGATATTAATACCTTAAGTGGCATTTTACCTAATATTAAATCATAAACTCTATTGGTTTTCCATTTGAACTTTTGTCTGGGGCATGTTGACTTCATTAGTTAAAATGTGATATCAGTGAAACCGATGGACTTCTAATGGGGGCACACCCCAGATATACCCTTCATACCAGTCCCATTCATAGTGGTCCCCAGGTCCCAGACTTCTAAGTGTGTGTCACCAGCCCACAGGGAAATAAGGAAGCCACATACACAACGGCACATCCACAGCACCTTGATGGGAAATGCCACTAGCATTGTAGACTCAGGCCATTGTATTCTTGGTTTCCACCTTGACCCCACTCTTGTGTAGCTCATCAGTCATTATGTTGCATTTCCAAAAGAGTTGTCTTCCCTTTGCCTACATGAAATCTATACATGGAGTCATTCTTACGTGATGATGCCATCGTACTGAGTCACGTACAAAGGAGAAGGTACTTAGAGCATAGCATCCCAAATCTAGTTTGTTTTAAATAAAACTGTTCTTTTACTTGATAATTTGCTTCACTTTTCTTCTTTAAGTTGCCACAAATGGTTCCTACCATCCTGTGGTATAGACCTGTGCTCCTCAAATGTGGTCCTTGGACCTACAGCTTTGGTACTAAATGAGAGCTTGTTAGAAATGCAGAATCTCAGGCTCTACCTCAGACATACTGAATCCCTTGGTCATTAAGGAACTGGTACAATAAACAATTGTGTAATCACAATGGAATATTACACAGCTATATGAAATATGAAAAAAAAATTTTTTTTTTTTATGAAATAAAGGAAACCCTTGTGGTGTAGCGGTTAAGAGCTACAGCTGCTAACCAATAGGCTGGCAGTTCAAATCCACCAGGCACTTCTTGGAAATCCTATGAGGCAGTTCTACTCTGTGCTGTAGGGTTGATATGAGTCGGAATTGACTCCACGGCAATGGGTTTTTTTTTTTTTTTTTGGTTTTTACATGAAATAAGGGAAACCCTGGTGGCGTAGTGGTTAAGTGCTACGGCTGCTAATCAAGAGGTCAGCAGTTTGAATCTGCCAGGCGCTCCTTGGAAACTCTATGGGGCAGTTCTACTCTGTCCTATAGGGTTGCTATGAGTGGGAATTGACTCGATGGCAGTGGGTTTGGTTTTTGGTTTGGTGGTGCAATGGTTGAGAGCTCAGCTGCTAACCAAAAGGTCAGCAATTTGAATCCACCAGCCACTCCTTGAAAACTCTCTAGGGAAGTTCTGCACTGTCCTATAGGGTTGCTATGAATTGGAATCGACTCGATGGCAATGGGTTTGGTTTTGCTTTTTTTTTTTATATGAAATAATGAGGAAATACCAATGCGGAAAACTCTTCAAAATATATTCAAAATACATTGGTAAGGGAAAAGAGCAAGACTAAGAAAAATGTATATGATGTCAACAAAGAAACAACAATTAAAAAAAATTTGAATTAACATGTTTGGGCATAAAAACAAAAACAAACAAACAAAAACTCTACAAACACAAATAAGAAAGCAGTAAGGTATTTGTAACACGTGTAACTGATTAAGGGCTTGCCGGGACATATATGGATCTCTTAAAATTCAATAAGAAAATGCTAGACAAGACACTAGATAGAAGACAATGGACAAGATTATTGAACAGGCTGTTTATTATTGAGCAGATGGTTTTACTTTTCTTTTTTTATATAATTTTTATTGTGCTTTAAGTGAAAGTTTACAAATCAAGTCAGTCTCTCACACGACAACCCATACACACCTTGCTACACACTCCCAATTACTCTCCCCCTAATGAGACAGCCCGCTCTCTCCCTCCACTCTCTCTTTTTGTGTCCATTTCACCAGCTTCTAACCCCCTCCACCCTCTCATCTCCCCTCCAGGCAGGAGATGCCAACATAGTCTCAAGTGTCCACCTGATCCAAGAAGCTCACTCCTCACCACCATCCCTCTCCAACGCATTGTCCAGTCCAATCCATATCTGAAGAGTTGGTTTCGGGAATGGTTCCTGTTCTGGGCCAACAGAAGGTCTGGGGCCCATGACCACTGGGGTCTTTCTAGTCTCAGTCAGACCATTAAGTCTGGTCTTACGAGAATTTGGGGTCTGCATCCCACTGCTCTCCTGCTCCCTCAGGGGTTCTCTGTTGTGTTCCCTGTCAGGGCAGTCATCGGTTGTGGCCGGGCACTATCTAGTTCTTCTGGTCTCAGGATGATGTAGTCTCTGGTTCATGTGGCCCTTCCTGTCTCTTGGGCTCATAATTACGTTGTGTCCTTGGTGTTCTTCATTCTCCTTTGCTTCAGGTGAGTTGAGACCCATTGATGCATCTTAGATGGCTGCTTGCTAGCGTTTAAGACCCCAGATGCCACTCTTCAAAGTGGTATGCAGAATCTTTTCTTAATAGATTTTATTATGCCAATTGACTTAGATGTCCCCTGAAACCATGGCCCCCAGACCCCCGCCCCTGCTACACTGACCTTCGAAGCAATTTATTCAGGAAACTTCTTTGCTTTTGGTTTAGTCCAATTGTGTTGAGCTCCCCTGTATTGTGTGCTCTTTCCCTTCACCTAAAGTAGTTCTTATCTACTATCTAATTAGTGAATGTGCCTCTCCCACCCTCCCTCCCTCCCCCCTCGTAACCATGAAAGAATGTTTTCTTCTCAGTGTAAACTATTTCTCATGTTCTTATAATAGTGGTCTTATGCAATATTTGTCCTTTTGCAACTGACTAATTTCACTCAGCATAATGCCTTCCAGGTTCCTCCGTGTTATGAAATGTTTCACAGATTCCTCACTGTTCTTTGTGGATGCGTAGTATTCCATTGTGTGAATATACCATAATTTATTTATCCATTCATCCTTTGATGAGCTCCTTGGTTGCTTCCATCTTTTTGCTATTGTGAACAGTGCTGCAGTAAACATGGGTGTGCATATATCTGTTCGTGTAAAGACTCTTATTTCTCTAGGATATATTCCAAGGAGTGGGATTGCTGGATCGTATGGTAGTTCTATTTCTAGCTTTTTAAGGAAGCTCCAAATTGATTTCCAAAGTGGTGGTACCATTTTACATTCCCACCGGCAGTGTATAAGTGTTCCAATCTCTCCACAGCTTCTCCAATATTTATTATTTTGTGTTTTTTGGATTAATGCCAGCCTTGTTGGAGTGAGATGAAATCTCATTGTAGTTTTGATCTGCATTTCTCTAATGGCTAATGATTGTGAGCATTTCATCATGTATCTGTTAGCTACCTGAACATCTTCTTTAGTGAAGTGTCTATTCATATCTTTTGCCCATTTTTTAATTGGGTTATTTGTCTTCTTGCCGTTGAGTTTTTGCAGTATCATGTAGATTTTAGAGATCAGGCGCTGATCAGAAATGTCATAGCAAAAAACTTTTTCCCAGTCTGTAGGTAGTCTTTTTACTTTTTTGGTGAAGTCTTGGATGAGTGTAAGTGTTTGATTTTTTAGGAGCTCTCAGTTATCTCGTTTTCCTTCTACATTCTTTATAATGTTTATGCCATGTATTAGGGCTCTTAACGTCCCTATTTTTTCTTCCATGATCTTTATTGTTTTAGATTTTATATTTAGGTCTTTGATCCATTTTGAGTTAGTTTTTGTGCATGGGGTGAGGTATGGGTCTTGTTTCATTTTTTTGCAAATGGATATCCAGTTATGCCAGCACTATTTGTTAAAAAGACTGTCTTTTCCCCATTTAACTATTTTGGGGCCTTTGTCAAATATCAGCTGCTCATATGTGAATGGATTTGTGTCTGGATTCTCAATTCTGTTGCATTGGTCCATGTATCTGTTGTTGTACCAGTACCAGGCTGTTTTGACTACTGTGATGGTATAATAGGTTCTAAAATCAGGTAAAGTAAGGCCTCCCACTTTGTTCTTCTTTTTCAGTAATGCCTTATTTATCCGGGGCCTCTTTCCCTTCCATGTAAAACTGGTGATTTGTTTCTCCATCTCATTAAAGAATGTCCTTGGGATTTGGACTGAAATTGCTTTAAATGTATAGATTGCTTTTGGTAGAATAGACATTTTTATAATGCTAAGTCTTCCTATCCACGAGCAAGGTATGTTCTTCCACTTATGTAAGTCTCTTTTGGTTTCTTGCAGAAGTATACTGTAGTTTTCTTTGTATAAGTCTTTTACATCTCTGGTAAGATTTATTTATAAGTATTTTGTCTTCTTGGTGGCTACTGTAAATGGCATTGATTTGGTGATTTCCTCTTCGATGTTCTTTTTATTGGTGTAGAGGAATCCAACTGATTTTTGTATGTTTATCTTGTATCCCTATACTCTGCTGAACTCTTCTATTAGTCTCAGTAGTCTTCTGGAGGATTCCTTAGGGTTTTCTGTGTATAAGATTATGTCTTCTGCAAATAGAGATACTTTTACTTCTTCCTTGCCAATCTGGATGCCCTTTATTTCTTTATCTAGCCTAATTGCTCTGGCTAGGACTTCCAGCATAATACTGAATAAGAGTGGTGATAAAGGGCATCCTTGTCTGGTTCCCGATCTCAGTGGGAATGTTTTCAGGCTCTCTCTATTTAGGGTGATGTTGGCTGTTGGCTTTGTATAAATGCCCTTTATTATGTTGAGGAGTTTTCCTTCTATTCCTATTTTGCTGAGAGTTTTTCAGATGGTTTATTTTTGAGCAGGCTGTTTATAAAAGATGAGATAAAACAGTCAATAACTGTATGATTTATAAAAATACACATTCAAACCAAGGTTTCATTTTACATCTACCAGAATGACCTGAATTAAAAATGATTACAATAGCAAGTACTCAAGGAACTTGTTGCACGCTGGCTGGGTATAAATTGATGTAAACATTTTGGAAAATAATTTGGCCATTTTTAATGAAGTTGAACATACACATGTCCTGTGATCTGACAATGTCCATCCCAGGTTTATACGTAATAGAAATGTGTTCTTACATGCACTAGGAAACAGGCATAAGAATGCTCTTATCTACATCATTTGCAATGGCCCCAACCTGGAAACACCCTAAATATCCACCAGCAGTAACATAAACAAACTATAATGTTGTCGTACAAAAGTGTATTTATTTATAAAATAATGAAAATGGACATTTGAAAGCTACACTCAACAACACAATGAAAATCTCAAGTACAATGTTGAGTGAAGAAAACTAGATACAAAAAAAGTACATATTTTTTATATATATGGAAGTTCATTTATATGAAGTAGGCAAAACTATATTGCATAAGGGTGCAAATTAAGTGATTAAAATTAAAAAAAAAAGCAATGGAGGAATTACTATAGACTTTAGACTTTTTTTTTTTAGATAGCTGCTATGGAGTTGACTCTGGCTCAAGGTGACCTTATATACAACAGAACTAAACTTTGCCCAGTCCTATGTCATCATCACGAGATGGCCGGTAGGTATTTTTGAGTCCAGTGTTGTGGCTACTGTGTTAGTCCATATCACTGAGGGTCTCCCTTATCCTCAATTCATCAAACAATGTTCTTTTCCAGTGATTAATCCCTCCTGATGAAGTGTCTAATAGAAGGAAGTCGGGCAATGTTCTGTCGTGATCCATAAGGTTTTCACTGACCCATTTTTAGAAGTAGATTGCTAGGCCTCTCTTACTAGTCTGTCTTAGTGTAGAAGCTCTGCTGAAACCTGGATAATCCTGGCAGTATTTGAAATACCAGTGGCCTAGCTTCTAGCATCATCACAACATACAAGCCACCACAGTTGACCAACTGACAGGTGGGTGGTGGCCTTAGAAGTTAGGAGAGTGGTCAGGTTAATGAGTGGGCAGGAGTGAGGGGTCTGTTGGGGGTGTTAGCAGTGTTCTATTTTTTGACATGCTTATCGCTTTTTAATGATCTGTTTAGCCATATATTTGTTTCATGCCTTTTTCTATATGTTTGTTATATCTCACAATAAAATGTTAAAAAAGAAATAATAAAAGTGGTTATATGGTAATGATAGTAGTGAGAGAACTGGACAGGGTGGGTATGATACTTGAAATTTTACACCATTATGTATTATCTGATTTTTCACTATTTTTTAATTAAATTATTACATTTATTATTTTTTAAAATTTGAAATACTATACCAATAAACTATAAAATGATCTAGATTAGATAATGGCAAAAAAAAATTTGATTTTGTGTATTCAATTTACATAGCCTTCCAGAAAAATGTAAAGACATGTTCTGTGTAAATATAAAAACAAATATGTCTTAAAAATACATATTAAATTGCTTTATCTCCAAAATCCATCATTCCGTATTAAATTCCGCTTTGAAACCCAATTTTTTTTTACTGAGGTCATTAACTTTTAAACATTGAATTGTTACAAATAAAAACAAAACATAAAGAGAGATGGATTTATTTATTTAGTTCGTTTTTAGATAGAAAACTACTTGGACTGAGGACCGAATCAGAGCAGAAATTCCTGCATAGAGGGTCCCTGAGGCAGGCCAACTTAACTTCTTTGTTTGGATCTCGCATTAATTTTCTGAATGAAGCCAATTTCCGCAGAGAGGATCAGGAAGGCACTGGTGTGAAAGGAGATTAAGCTTCCATGTTGAGAATATTACCAGTTACCCTTGGCTTGTTGGTTGGCTAGTTCTTCCCTGATCTGTGAACCTTGTTCAAGTGTTCTTTTGCGTGGCTCCACACAAAAATAATAACCACTTAATAATAAATAATAAAAATAATTTTAATAACAACCTAAAAATAAATATGACTCTTTGAGGTCTGATGCCCTTGAAGATTGATAAGAATGGGAGTGAATAACATTATGGTATTTGTCTCCAACCTACGTATTTAGCTCTCAAAGCAATGTCCTGTTGGGGATCTATAAGACAGTCTATCACGCGTAGTCAATTTGGGATGACCTATGTTTTGGGGAGGTCGTGATTTACATTTGAGCAGCCATTCTTCAATTAAAATCACTGGGACTTTTTATTTACATAAAAAAAATGTAATTAGAAGTTAAAATGCTTTTAAAAATAATTTTTCCTGTTTCTTTCCTTTTGTGCTATTTGTTTGATTATTAAATATATATATGTATATATTTAGTATAAAGATTCCATGAACTCTATTCAGTAAATAATTCAGCAGCCAAAATCCGATTTTTTAAAGTGCATAGAAAATGAAAGTGTCTACTGAAAATCCAAACTTGTTGCTGTGGAGTTAGTTCCAACTAGTGGTGACCCTGTAGGACAAAGTCAAATTGCCCCATAGGGTTTCCAAGGAGCCCCTGGTGGATTTGAACTGCCAGCCTTTTGGGTTAGCAGCTGAACTCTTAACCATCGCACTGCCAGGCCTCCTTTTTAAACTTTCAGACTCATTTCACCCGTAAGCCTTTGTACACCAAAGAACAAAGATCTACAGGAATAGTCCATTCAGCTAGCCCTGCTCTCTGTTCCTTAATTCCAAAGCTAATTGACTTTGACTCTGGCCAAAAAAATTCTCAGAAGTGTAGATAGGATTTATGTGGAGATATTTCCTAGCATTATTTTCATGGTATATGATTGTATTTCACTTGTCATTTACTTCCTTTCTAATTTTTTTAAAAAACTAACAAAAGTAATTTATATGCTCATCATTCAACAGACATGTGCTTCCTATTAGAAGTCTACCTTCTTTTTATCCTTTAAATTTTTAGTATAGGAAGATAAAACATATCTGTAGAAGTTTCACACCCACTCACAACAGGCAGTATTCTAAATGCTATTAGTAGCTATATCTAAATGTCTATCTAGTAACTCCATAATTTAGAGATATTTGATCCTGTACTTTATTTTTATACAGTTCCTGGTCTATTTTGCAGCATTTATTATTTTTATTAAAAAGAAAACTTTGAACAAAGTATCATAGGAAAATCTGACTTGAAATATTAATTTTTTTTAATTAACTTTTATTAAGCTTCAAGTGAACATTTACAATTCCAATCAGTCTGTCACATGTAAGTTTACATACATCTTACTCCCTTCTCCCACTTGCTCTCCCCCTACTGAGTCAGCCCTTTCAGTCTCTCGTTTCGTGCCAATTTTGCCGTCTTCCCTCTCTCTCTATCTTCCCATCCCCCCTCCAGTCAAGAGTTGCCAACATACTCTCCAGTGTCCACCTGATTTAATTAGCTCACTCTTCATCAGCATCTCTCTCCCCCCCGCTGACCAGTCCCTTTCATGTCTGATGAGTTGTCTTCGGGGATGGTTCCTGTCCTGTGCCAACAGAAAGTCTGGGGAGCATTGCCGCCGGGATTCCTCTAGTCGCAGTCAGACCATTAAGTATGGTCTTTTTATGAGAATTTGGGGTCTGTATCCCACTGATCTCCTGCTCCCTCAGGAGTTCTGTGTTGTGCTCCCTGACAGGGCAGTCATTGATTGTGGCGGGGCACCAACTAGTTCTTCTGGTCTCAGGGTGATGTAGGTCTCTGGTTCATGTGGCCCTTTCTGTCTCTTGGGTTCTTAGTTGTTGTGTGACCTTGGTGTTCTTCATTTTCCTTTGCTCCAGGTGGGTTGAGACCACTTGATGTTTCTTAGATGGCCGCTTGTTAGCATTTAGGACCCCAGACGCCACATTTCAAAGTGGGATGCAGAATGTTTTCATAATAGAATTATTTTGCCAATTGACTTAGAAGTCCCCTCAAACCATGTTCCCCAGACCCCAGCCCCTGCTCCGCTGACCTTTGAAGCATTCATTTTATCCCGGAAACCTCTTTGCTTTTAGTCCAGTCCAATTGGGCTGACCTTCCTTGTATTAAGTGTTGTCTTTCCCTTCACCCAAAGCAGTTCCCATCTACTGATTGATCAATAAAAAACCCTCTCCCTCCCTCCCTCCCTCCCCACTTCGTAACCACAAAAGTATGTGTTCTTCTCAGTTTTTTCTATTTCTCAAGATCTTATAATAGTGGTCTTATACAATATTTGTCCTTTTGCCTCTGACTCATTTCGCTCAGCATAATGCCTTCCAGATTCCTCCATGTTATGAAATGTTTCACAGATTCGTCACTGTTCTTTATCGATGCGTAGTATTCCATTGTGTGAATATACCACAATTTATTTACCCATTCATCCGTTGACGGACACCTTGGTTGCTTCCAGCTTTTTGCTATTGTAAACAGAGCTGCAATAAACATGGGTGTGCATATATCTGTTTGTGTGAAGGCTCTTGTATCTCTAGGGTATATTCCGAGGAGTGGGATTTCTGGGTTGTATGGTAGTTCTATTTCTAACTGTTTAAGATAACGCCAGATGGATTTCCAAAGTGGTTGTACCATTTTACAATCCCACCAGCAGTGTATGAGAGTTCCAATCTCTCCGCAGCCTCTCCAACATTTATTATTTTGTGTTTTTTGGATTAAGGCCAGTCTAGTTGGTGTGAGATGGAATCTCATCGTAGTTTTAATTTGCATGTCTCTAATGGCTAATGATCAGGAGCATTTTCTCACGTATCTGTTGGCTGCCTGAATATCTTCTTTAGTGAAATGTGTGTTCATATCCTTTGCCCACTTCTTGATTGGGTTGTTTGTCTTTTTGTGGTTGAGTTTTGACAGAATCATGTAGATTTTAGAGATCAGGCGCTGGTCTGAGATGTCATAGCTGAATATTCTTTCCCAGTCTGTAGGTGGTCTTTTTACTCTTTTGGTGAAGTCTTTAGATGAGCATAGGTGTTTGATTTTTAGGAGCTCCCAGTTATCTGGTTTCTCTTTGTCATTTTTGATAATGTTTTGTATTCTGTTTATGCCCTGTATTAGGGCTCCTAGGGTTGATCCTATTTTTTCTTCCATGATCTTTATCGTTTTAGTCTTTATGTTTAGGTCTTTGATCCACTTGGAGTTAGTTTTTGTGCATGGTGTGAGGTATGGGTCCTGTTTCATTTTTTTGCAAATGGATATCCAGTTATGCCAGCACCATTTGTTAAAAAGACTATCTTTTCCCCAATTAACTGACACTGGGCCTTTGTCAAATATCAGCTGCTCATACATGGATGGATTTATATCTGGGTTCTCACTTCTGTTCCATTGGTCTATGTGCCTATTGTTGTACCAGTACCAGGCTGTTTTGACTACTGTAGCTGTATAATAGGTTCTGAAATCAGGTAGAGTGAGGCCTCCCACTTTCTTCTTCTTTTTCAGTAATGCTTTGCTTATCCGGGGGTTCTTTCCCTTCCATATGAAATTGGTGATTTGTTTCTCTATCCCCTTAAAATATGACATTGGAATTTGGATCGGAAGTGCGTTATATGTATAGATGGCTTTTGGTAGAATAGACATTTTCACTATGTTAAGTCTTCCTATCCATGAGCAAGGTATGTTTTTCCACTTAAGTATGTCCTTTTGAATTTCTTGTAGTAGAGTTTTGTAGTTTTCTTTGTATAGGTCTTTTACATCCTTGGTAAGATTTATTCCTAAGTATTTTATCTTCTTGGGGGCTACTGTGAACGGTATTGATTTGGTTATTTCCTCTTTGGTGTTCTTTTTGTTGATGTAGAGGAATCCAAGTGATTTTTGTATGTTCCTTTTGTAACCTGAGACTCTGCCAAACTCTTCTATTAGTTTCAGTAGTTTTCTGGAGGATTCCTTAGGGTTTTCCGTGTATACGATCATGTCATCTGCAAATAGTGATAGCTTTACTTCCTCCTTGCCAATCCGGATACCCTTTAGTTCTTTGTCTAGCCTAATTGCCCTGGCTAGGACTTCAAGTACGATGTTGAATAGGAGCGGTGATAAAGGGCATCCTTGTCTGGTTCCCGTTCTCACGGGAAATGCTATCAGTTTCTGTCCATTTAGAGTGATATTGGCTGTTGGCTTTGCATAGATGCCCTTTATCATGTTGAGGAATTTTCCTTCAATTCCTATTTTGGTAAGAGTTTTTATCATAAGTGGGTGTTGCACTTTGTCAAATGCCTTTTCTGCATCTATTGAGAAGATCATGTGGTTTTTATCTTTTGTTTTATTTATGTGATGGATTACATTAATGGTTTTTCTGATATTAAATCAGCCTTGCATACCTGGTATAAATCCCACTTGATCAGGGTGAATTATTTTTTTGATGTGTTGTTGGATTCTATTGGCTAGAATTTTGTTGAGGATTTTTGCATCTATGTTCATGAGGGATATAGGTCTATAATTTTCTTTTTTTGTCATGTCTTTACCTGGTTTTGGTATCAGGGAGATGGTAGTTTCATAGAATGAGTTGGGTAGTATTCCGTCTTTTTCTATGCTTCTAAATACCTTCAGTAGTAGTGGTGTTAAGTCTTCTCTGAAGGTTTGGTAGAACTCTGCAGTGAAGCCGTCCGGGCCAGGACTTTTTTTTGTTGGAAGTTTTTTGATTACCATTTCAATCTCTTTTTTTGTTATGGGTCTATTTAGTTGTTCTCCTTCTGAATGTGTTAGTTTAGGTAGGTAGTGTTTTTCCAAGAATTTATCCATTTCTTCTAGGTTTTCAAATTTGTTAGAGTACAATTTTTCGTAGTAATCTGAAATGATTCTTTTAATTTCATTTGGCTCTGTTGTGATGTGGTCCTTCTCGTTTCTTATTCGGGTTATTTGTTTCCTTTCCTGTTTTTCTTTAGTCAGTCTAGCCAATGGTTTATCAATTTTGTTAATTTTTTCAAAGAACCAGCTTTTGGCTTTGTTAATTCTTTCAATTGTTTTTCTGTTCTCTAATTCATTTAGTTCAGCTCTAATTTTTATTATTTGTTTTCTTCTGGTACCTGATGGGTTCTTTTGTTGCTCACTTTCTATTTGTTCAAGTTGTCGGGACAGTTCTTTGATTTTGGGTCTTTCTTCTTTTTGTATGTGTGCATTTATTGATATAAATTGGCCTCTGAGCACTGCTTTTGCTGTGTCCCAGAGGTTTTGATAGGAAGTATTTTCATTCTGGTTGCATTCTATGAATTTCCTTATTCCCTCCTTGATGTCTTCTATAACCCAGTCTTTTTTCAGGAGGGTATTGTTCATTTTCCAAGTATTTGATTTCTTTTCCCTAGTTTTTCTGTTATTGATTTCTAGCTTCATTGCCTTGTGGTCTGAGAAGATGCTTTGTAATATTTCGATGTTTTGGACTCTGCAAAGATTTGTTTTATGACCTAATATGTGGTCTATTCTAGAGCATGTTCCATGTGTGCTAGAAAAAAAGTATACTTTGCAGCAGTTGGGTGGAGAGTTCTGTATAAGTCAATGAGGTCAAGTTGGTTGATTGTTGTAAGTAGATCTTCCGTGTCTCTATTGAGCTTCTTACTGGATGTCCTGTCCTTCTCCGAAAGTGGTGTGTTGAAGTCTCCTACTATAAATGTGGAGGTGTCTATCTCACTTTTCAATTCTGTTAAAATTTGATTTATGTATCTTGCAGCCCTGTCATTGGGTGCATAAATATTTAATATGGTTATGTCTTCCTGATCAATTGTCCCTTTTATCATTATATAGTGTCCTTCTTTATCCTTTGTGGTGGATTTAAGTCTAAAGTCTTTTTTGTCAGAAATTAATATTGCTACTCCTCTTCTTTTTTGCTTATTGTTTGCTTGATATATTTTTTTCCATCCTTTGAGTTTTAGTTTGTTTGTGTCTCTAAGTCTAAGGTGTGTCTCTTGTAGGCAGCATATAGATGGATCGTGTTTCTTTATCCAGTCTCTGACTCTCTGTCTCTTTATTGGTGCATTTAGTCCATTTACATTCAGCGTAATTATAGATAAATAAGTTTTTAGTGCTGTCATTTTGATGCCTGTTCATGTTTGTTGTTGGCCATTTCATTTTTCCACATACTTTTTTATGCTGAGACGTTTTTCTTAGTAGATTGTGAGATCCTCATTTTCATAATGTTTAACTTTATGTTAGTTGAGTTGTTACGTTTTTCTTGACTTTTTTCTTGAGTTATGGAGTTGATATTCCTTTTTGTGGTTACCTTATTATTTACCCCTATTTTTCTAAGTAAAAACCTAACTTGTATCCTTCTATATCGCCTTGTATCACTCTCCATCTGGCAGTTCAATGCCTCCTATATTTAGTCCCTCTTTTTGATTATTGTGATCTTTTATCTATTGATTTCCATGATTCCCTGTTATGTGTATTATTTTGTTTATTTATTTATTTTTTAGAATTAATCTTAATATGTTTGTTTTTGTGCTTTCCCTATTTGAGTTGATATCAGGACGTTCTGTTTTGTGACCTTGTATTGTGCTGGTATCTGATATTATTGGTCATCTGACCAAACAATCTCCTTTAGCATTTCTTGTAGCCTTGGTTTGGTTTTTGCAAATTCTCTAAACTTGTGTTTATCTGTAAATATCTTAATTTCTCCTTCATATTTAAGAGAGAGTTTTGCTGGATATATGATCCTTGGTTGGCAGTTTTTCTCCTTCAGTGCTCTGTATACGTCGTCCCATTCCCTTCTTGCCTGCATGGTTTCTGCTGAGTAGTCTGAACTTATTCTTATTGATTCTCCCTTGAAGGAAACCTTTCTTTTCTCCCTGGCTGCTTTTAAAATTTTCTGTTTATCTTTGGTTTTGGCAAGTTTGATGATAATATGTCTTGGTGTTTTTCTTTTTGGATCAATCTTAAACGGGGTTCGATGAGCATCTTGGATAGATATCCTTTCGTCTTTCATGATGTCAGGAAAGTTTTGTGTCAGGAGTTCTTCAACTATTTTCTCTGTGTTTTCTGTCCCCCCTCCCTGTTCTGGGACTCCAGTTACTCGCAAGTTATCCTTCTTGATAAAGTCCCACATGATTCTTAGGGTTTCTTCATTTTTTTTAATTCTTTTATCTGATTTTTTTTCAGCTATGTTGGAGTTGATTCCCTGGTCCTCCAGATGTCCCAGTCTACATTCTAATTGCTCGAGTCTGCTCCTCTGACTTCCTATTGTGTTGTCTAATTCTGTAATTTTATTGTTAATCTTTTGGATTTCTACATGTTGTCTCTCTATGGATTCTTGCAACTTATTAATTTTTCCACTATGTTCTTGAATAATCTTTTTGAGTTCTTCAACAGCTTTATCAGTGTGTTCCTTGGCTTTTTCTGCAGTTAGCCTAATTTCATTTGTGATGTCTTTAAGCAGTCTGTAAATTAGTTTTGTATATTCTGTATCTGATAATTCCAGGATTGTATCTTCATTTGGGAAAGATTTTGATTCTTTTGTTTGGGGGGTTGGAGAAGCTGTCATGGTCTGCTTCTTTATGTGGTTTGATATGGACTGCTGTCTCCGAGCCATCACTGGGAAACTAGTTTTTCCAGAAAATCCGCTGGTATGCTGGCTCCTGGCTCTGAAAACAATCACTGTCTCCCCGTATTTGTTCGTTCTCCGTCTCTAAATCTGTGTTTGTTGTTCAGAGTTCATAGATTGTTATGTACGTAATCGATTCACTTGTTTTTCCGAGTCTTTGTTGCAAGAGGGATCCGCGGTAGCATCCACCTAGTCCGCCATCTTGGCCCCGCCTCTTGGAATATTAATTTTTTTGACCAAGCTTTTGAGCCCTGGTGGCACAGTGGTTAAGAGCTCGGGTGGTAACCAAAGGTTTGGCAGTTCCAACCCACCAGCCACTCCTTGGAAACCTTATGGGGCAGTTCTTCTCTGTCCTATAGGGTCACTGTGAGTCAGAATCGACTTGGCAGCAATTTTTTATATATATATAAATACAGACATAGCTCATGTTGAAATGCTCAAGTTATGCATTTCATATATCGTGCCTTGTAACTATCATATATACATAGATTTGGTTTTTCTACAGGTCAGAGCGCTCGCCTAGGGGAGAATGTGCTATTTGTATGTAATGTAGTTTCCCCTACAGCCTGGGTAACAGCTACTATGGGGATCAGCTCTGTGTCAAGCATTAGCGTTTTACTACCTGCTGATTTTGGTTTTTAATAAACAGGGGAAGCACACAAAGATGAAACAGTCCAAAGTGCATAAACCATGCTTCCTCCCCTTACGATCCTAATCTTGACTTTTATTACCTCATTGGGGGACCAAGGTTACACACCCGCATGATTAAACCTGGTCAGGTCAGCTGCCTGTGATGAAGGGGAGATCTCTTTGGCTCTCAGCTTTTAAGCCCATTGGCGTTTTATATTTGCATTTGGAGGCAATGAAGGGATATAGCCCATATTCTCTCTTCCTCCAGATCTTCAAAAGGAAATTGTTTTAAGTCAACTCTTTGTTTAGATTTATGGGTCAGTGATGAAGTAGTCTTCCTTTTGTGCTGTCTCCCACAAAGAAAATGAGAGTGGCACTGTGGAGGCAAAATATAAATACTTTGTTTCCTCAAATAAATTTTATTTATTAAAAAATAAACACACGAAGTGAAGGAAATAATACACCAGAAAGGTTGTAGTTTATATATATATAAAACAAAAAAAACAAAACTGCCCCATAAAGTTTCCAAGGAGTGCCTGGAGGATTCAAACTGCCGACCCTTTGGTTAGCAGCTGTAGCACTTAACCACTACGCCACCAGGGTTTCCATATATATATATATGTATGCATACCAAAAAACATATATATAAACCAAAAAAACCCAAATATATATAATAATTGTACTTTAGATGAAAGTTTACAGAACTAGCTTCTCATTAAACACTACACGTATTGTTTTATGACGTTAGTTAACAACCCCATGACATGTCAACACTTTCAGGTTTTTATATTTTTTTGACCATAAGCCTCCAAGTTAAATCTTCTACCAACTGTTTTTAGTTAAACCCTTACTTCTCTTTCTTTTAATGCTATCTTTCCAATAAAAGTAAGAAGGAAACATTTTTGGAAATTTTGGAAATCATGAATATTCGTTAGGATATGAGATGAGCTGCTGTAACAAAGACCCAGTTGTCTTATGATTTAGGGTTTATTTCTGTCTCACATTACTCTGAGGCAATTGGTCCAGAGCTGAGATACCACTCCAGGGTATTAAGGAACTTCCATCTTGTTATGCTTCCATCTCATGGTCTAAGATGGCTGCTTCCACTCCAGCTTTCACAGCCAGCTTCTGTCAGAAAGTAAAAAGAGAAATGAGCACTCTGGATAGTCCCAGAATTTGCGCATATCACCTCTTTCTTACATTGCATTAGTTTGTGCTGAATCACAGGAGGGAGACTAGGAAATGTAGCCTGACTTCCGGGTAGCTACGTGCCCAAGTAAAATTTTGTGATTCTGTTACTACAGGAAGAAAGAAAGACTGGATATTACAGGACAGCTGCCAATCTTCACCACAATACATAATAGTGTAAAGAAGAAAATATTATTCATAAACCCACCACCCAAAGATAATCTCACTTTTAACCTTTGACATATTTATTATTTTTATGCATTAAATATTTTAAATAGAATTGTGGTATATGTTATGATATGCTGTTTTTGTTTAATTTAATAATATACTCTGAATATTTCCCCAACATTTAAAATCCTTCAAAACATCATTTTTATGGCTGTATAGTATTCCATTCTATTTACTGATTATAATATATTTAACTGAGTTCATTATTTTGAGTGTTTAGATTTTTCTTTTTTTAAAAAAAGTCATGTCTTAAAAGCAGAATGAGTATTTTCAGGTTATTAATATATTTTTCAAAATTGCCTTTCAGAAAGGTATACTTCCACTGTAATATTTGAGTACTCATCACATCATCAAACCTTCCCCATTACTAGACAAATTTTAAAATGATTATCAATTTGCTAGTTCACAAATGCTCTCTTATTTTTGTTTTATTTCCTATATCCTTGATTGTGAAGAATGTTGACCATTTATTTATATTTATTAGTGTTCTGTGCATCTTGTTTAATTTTTCTCTCTATGAGTTTTAGTAGTCCCTGGGTGGCATAAATAGTTAAATGCCTGACTAGTAACCGAAAGGTAGGTGGTTTGAACTCACCTGGAGGTGCCTTGGAAGACAGGCCTGGTGATCTGCTTCTGAAGGGTCACGGCCTTGAAAATTCTATGAGCACAGTTCTACATTATTCACATGGAGTCACCACGGTTGGAATTGACGCAACAGCAACTTTTCTTTTTTTTTAGTTTATATGACCTTTATCTGTTTTTCTCCTTATTAATTTGGGAAAGCTGTTTCTATTATAAGAATATTAATCATTTGTCTTCAAATATTTCGCAAGTATTTTCCTAGTTTGGAGTTGGCCTTCTGTTTCAATAAGAGTTTATATTCTTGGAAATTTGTTTTGTTACAATATTTACAACAAATATGTTATTTGTATCTAGTAACCAATTGATAAGTGTTCACTTAATGAGAGATTGAATGATTGAAAAATTATAGATTCATTACCACATATTACTGTTTTTGTAATGCCTGCTGTTAGTCTTTTTTCCTTTAAATCAGGACTCTCCCACTCTGAAGCTCTTAATTTTGATTTGTCTCTTGGTTGACTAGTATTTATATTATAGCAATAATTTTGAGAAAGGATTTGTGTGTATTATCTTAATGCGTTCATGCATTTTAAAATATCTTTGTATTGACTTTACCCAGCTACTTGGATGATTGTATAGAATTCTTCATTATAGCCATTTCCCTTCAAATTCCTGTTGACCTTCTTCCTCTATCTCCTGCCATGTGATATCAAGTGTGAGGGTGCCCAGATTTTGAGTTCTTTGTAAGAAATAGTTGCTGTTTTATCTTCCTAGAAGCTCTATTTTCTCTTCCCTTGATAGATCAAAAAGTCAATTCATTAGAATATGACTGGATGTTGGTAATGTTTCATAACTGTAACCTGAAATATCAAAAATTATTTTAGATAGGCAGATTTGGAAATGACTCCCACTCTGTCCTTCATGGAGCCCTGGTAACTCAGTGTTTAAGAGCACAGCTACTAACCATAAAGGTGAAAGTTTGAATCCACCAGCCGCTCCTAGGAAACACTATGGGGTAGTTCTACTCTGTCCTACAGGGTCACTATGAGTTGGAATCAACTTGACAGCAGTGGGTTTGGTTCTTTTGGTTTTCTGTCCTTCGTTATTATTTCTTTTGGATTTGCTATGGCCTCTCACTCAGGAGTATCAGTTGGTACTATTTGCATTTACTTTTCAGATCTGTTATCTTCTTTTTCCTTGTTCTTATCTCTGTCTTTTTCCCCTTTTCACTTAGGGGTAGTTGAAAAGTCCTGTTTCTGAACCACTGGTGTGATTTTCTGCTCTGACAATTATATTGCTGTTTTTCTAATAAAGATTACAATTTTGCTCTGGTATTTTTGTCTCTCGACGTTGTCTCCTTATTCTATCTAGCTTTTATTTTGCTTCTGCCTGTGTCTTAGCCCCTGTTTTATCTCATGCTCTGGCTTTATCTTCTCATTGTTTATACAATGCTTGTTTCCAGGAATTTTATTGATTCTATAGAGCAGATGTTTTACTTGTGTTTGGTCTAGTAAATATTTCATCAAATGCCTGTTCTCTTCATTTGGCTCTCTTTTATCCTGTAGTGCAGTATCTTTAGGTGAGGCTCAAGCTTTTAAAATACTCTTATTCATTCTATATCCGTACTTGAAAAGGGCTATCTAGAAAGTAGGCTTGGTATGAACATGATGAACACCTTGAATCTTTGTACTGTCCAGTATATATTTCTGTAATTTTTATTTTTTAAGAAGCCTTCTCTCATTTCATAGTCTGGAAGCATACATTGTCTACTTCATCTTGTTGGATATTTTTTTCTAAACTTTAAATATAAATTATAGTTTAGCAAATATTTTGTTGCAAATATTATTGCATCTCTTCTTATGTCCTGGAGATATATTTGTGAAATTCAAGTTATTGACTAAAGTTTCATGCATTTGTATAGTTTTACATATCTATGTATATTTGTATATATATATATATGTATATTTGTATTTATAATCATATACAAGTATATCTCGGTGTGTGTGTGTGTGTGTGTGAGCATGGAGAGAGAGGGAGAGACTGAGAATTCCAGAACGTATATGAAGTCCATGTACATCATTTGAATGTGCTGATTTTTCACCATACTCAAGTCAACACTAAATTACATTGTTTAAAATATATTCTAACATTACTTACTCAACAAAAAAGAGACCAGAAATCATTGACTTATTTTATATTTTCCTTATTGCTATTGAAGTATGACATTTCTCGTGGCATTGATACTCTTACTTTGGGCTCCCTGAAAGCAAAGCCTGAGACAGGGATTCAGGTGCTCATACTTATTCAGGACTTGTTGTCTGGAGAAGGGGAGTGGGGCAAGCTGGACAGGGCCAGGGAAAATCCAGAACAGCTGTGGCTTTAGCTAAAGTCTAGCCTCAGCCTGATCTCATAGAAAGCTCTGGAGCATCAGCCACACATCGGAGATGATCTCTTCTTGAAGGAAGTGTGGGCCAGGCTTGTTTCCTTTTTCCCTGATCCCCTCCTTACCATTAAAACAAAAAACTGTTGCCCTCAAGTTGATTCTGACTCATGGCGACCTCATGTGTTACGGAGTAGAACTGCTTCATCAAGTTTTCTTGAGTGTAATCTCTAAGGGAGCAGATTGCCAGGCCTTTCTTTTGGGGCACCTGGGGGTGGGTTCAAACTGCCAACTCTTAAGTTAGTAGTTGTGCCACCATAGGGGTCAGTGATTGGCTGAGGTCAGCCTCAGGATGGAAGTGTAGGTTCCCAGGCGAGTTGCTTCCCATTTGTTTTTGTTTTTTTTTTAATTAAATATCTTTTTCTTTTTATTGTAGTTTAGGTGAAGGTTTGTAGAACAAACTAGTTTCTCATTAAACAGTTAGCACACGTATTGTTTTATGACATTGGTTAATAACCCCATGACATGTCAACACTCTCCATTCTCAACCTTGGGCTCCCTATTACCAGCTTTCCTGTCCCCTCCTGCCTTCTAGTCCTTGCCCTTGGGCTGGTGTGCCCCTTTAGTCTCATTTTGTTTTATGGGCCTGTCTGATCTTTGGCTGAAGGGTGAACCTTGGAAGTGACTTCATGACTGAGCTAAAAGGATGTCCCAAGCCCATACTCTAGGGGTTTCTCCAGTCTCTGTCAGGCCAGTAAATCTGGTCTTTTTTTGTGAGTTAGAATTTTGTTCTACATTTTTCTTCAACTCTGTCCGGGACCTTGTACTGTGATCCTTGTCAGAGCAGATGGTGGTGGTAGCCAGGCACCATCTCGTTGTACTGGACTTATTCTGGTGGGGGCCGTGGTAGCTGTGGTCCATTAGTGCTTTAGACTAATCTTTCCCCTGTATCTTTAGTTTTCTTCATTCTTCTTTGCTCCTGAAGGGGTGAGACTAGTGGAGTATCTTAGATGGTTGCTCGCAGGCTTTTAAGACCCCAGACACTACTCACAAAGTAGAATGTAGTACATTTTATTTATAAACTGTGTTATGCCAATTGAACTAGATGTGCCCCGAGACCATGGTCTCAACAGCCCTCAGCCCAGCAATTTGGTCCCTCAGGGAGTATGTATGTGTGTATGGAGCTTCCATGACCTTGCCTTGTGCAAGTTGTGCTGGCTTCCCCAGTATTGTGTACTGTCTTACCCTTCACCAAAGTTGCCACTTAACTATCGTCTACTTAGTGTTTTCCTATCCCCACCCCTCCCCTCCTTCATTACCATCAAAGAGTGTTTCTTTTTGTGTGTAAACCTTTTCATGAGTTTTTACAGTAGTGGTCTCATACAATATTTGTCCTTTTGTGATTGACTGACTTCACTCAGCATAATGCTGTCCAGATTCATACACGTTATGAGATGCTTTGCAGATACTGCATTGCGTGTGTGTACCATAGTTCATTTATCCATTCATCTGTTGAAGAGCATCTAGGTTGTTTCCATCTTTTTGCTATTGTGAACAATGCTGCAATGAACGTGGGTGTGCGTATGTCTATTCGTGTGATGACTCTTCTCTAGGATATATTCCTAGGAGTGGGATTGCTGGATCATATGGTATTTCTATTTCTGGCTTTCTAAGGAAAGGTACTTCCCACTTGAATGAGGGCAATTTTTAGAAGGAGGCAGCGAATCCATTAGCAGCCAACATTCCCTGGAGCTAGAGGATGGTAAAGAGAATCCCATTAGGGCACCCACATCCATTGCTTCAATCCTTTGTATTTTCTTTTATGTGAATTGTTTATATGTGCTCTTTTCCCCTTTTCCCCTTTGTTAGTTAATGTTATTAAGCCCTGGTGGTGTAGTGGTTAAGTGTTCATCTGCTAACCAAACCGTTGGCAGTTTGAATTCACCAGCTACTCCTTGGAAACTGTTATGGGGCAGTTCTACTCTGTCCTGTAGGGTCACTATGAGTCAGAATTGACTCGATGGCTTTTTTATTATATGTTAGAGCACTTGAATATTTTTAAGAGATTTCTCCCAGTGAAACCCTAGAGATTCATTTTCCAGAGCTATTTATAATAAGGAGAGGATCTCTTTAGAATAAGGCTATTATCCCTTTATTCATTATATTTGTAATTAAAAATATTTCCTAGTTTCCTATTTGCCTTGTAACTATATATGATGGTTTTGATTAACAGAAATTTAAAAGTTTTATACTCTTAAATACATCAGCAGATCTATTTTTCTTTTCCTTAATTTTTTTTGTGACTTCTTGCATTTGTTTTGGGTATAGAAAGACCACCCAAGGCATCCGTAAAGCTGATAAATACTCAGATCCATATTTTCATTTTTTAATTATTTTAATATTTAACTTTTTCATCCAACAGGAATTTATTTTGAAGTTTTGTGATAGGTGAAACTTACATGAATGTGTTTTCCTCAGAAATTTCTATAGTGCTTTTTTTTTATTAAATTTTTCTTACCTGTTCATGTGTGGCTTTCTTTAGCCTATACCCAAATGATCACACCTCATGCATATATTTACACAGTGTTAGGTATCAAGGATGTTTAATAACATGAAGTTAAGGATCAAAATAAGGAAGGAGACAAGATGTCACCAGCATATTGATAAGAACTGCCACCCAAATTACCTCTTCCTGTCTCCAGGAGGCTTGTTGAAGCCTATGGGGGAGGGATGGAGAGCCAGCTGATTCCTGTGGCTCCATGTTGATAATTCCTACAGGGATGAAAAGCAATTACTCAGTACCAGTCTCCTGGGAGGCTGCAGACAAGCCAAGCATGTACCCTGCATTCATCTCTACAAGGTATGATAATTAAGCCAGCGAATCATAGCATCTGCCCAGAGGATGTACAAAGAATCAGCATAGACCCTTTTGGCTTTTCCATCACCTCAACATCACCTAAACAGACCACTAATTACTCAAGGAATTTATGGCATTTAATTGTGACTATCTTTGCTTCATTAGGAGCCCTGGTGGCACAGTGGTTAAGAGCTTAGCTGCTAATCAAAATGCCAACAGTTTGAATCCACCAAGCCACTCCTTGGAAACCTTATGGGGCAGTTCTACTCTGTCCTATAGGGCCACTATGAGTTGGAATTGACTCGATGGCAACAGGTTTGGTTTTTTTGGTTTGCTGTGTTACCGCCTCAGAAACCTAAGGTAAAGTGGGCAGTTAAAACCTATTTATAACTGGTGAAGTTTAAGCATTGAAGGTTTAGGTAGTTTTTAGTGATGCCGCCCTTAGGAAAGACTTTAGATGTAGTCGTCATAAACAGGACGAAGGTTGTATGCTGGATTTTGCCATTTTGCTGCTTGTAGTTGATAACAGTTTATTACGAGCACTGTAAACTAGAGAACTTCCCTATATGGGATGTAAACTGTCTGTTGCATGTCTTCCCATGGCTCAGGCTGGTTTCCAGAAGGCTAAACCACACAGGACCTTCTCCAACTCCAAACAAGAAGAAAAAACCATACCCATTGCTGTCAAGTCAATTCCAACTCATAGCGACCTTATGCAACTAGCACATTGGAAACTCCTGGCCCGTCTTGAAGTGTGAAGTGTGAGATCTGCCCTTCTCCAGGCTTGCATCCCCATCAGTAGGCCAGTACAAACTGCAGTGGGGCCTTCTGCTACCTAGCTTGCTCCCTTAGAAGGGCTTGAGAGCTACAAGACAGTAACAGTTGACCACTTACCTCGAGCTCTGGAACTCTTGCTCTGGGATGCAGGGAGGAAAAGAAAATTCTGGGTAGAAGAGAAATTATTGTCATAGGTTTGGTTCCCTAGAAGCAGGGCCTGCGATAGATATTCTTGTGCAGGTAATTGATTGAGGGAGATTTTCAGGAGAAAGAGAGTGAGTGAAGCAAAATGGAGTAGGGCTAGATGCTGATAAAGATGTGGCAGAAGAGGGTCAGCCTCAGCCTGATCCCACAGGGAGCCCTGGAGCATGAATTGCACCATAGAATTGTTCTGCTCCAAGGCAGAGGGGCTGAGTGGATCTGAGGCAAGGCTTTAGATTTTGCATTTCTTACTAGCTCCCGGGGAATATTGATGCTGCTTGGACTACATATGAATAGCAAGGGGTTAACTCATGAATCCTCGTACAGCTCCATGAGGTAGGTTCTGTTATTATTTCCATTTTACAGATGAGGAAAGTGAGGCACAGACAGGTGACATAATTTGCCCTGGTGGCACACTGATTAAGTGCTTGGCTGCTAATCGAAAGGTCAGCGGTTCAAACCCACCAGCTGCTCTGTGGGAGAGAGATGTGACAGTCTGCTTCCATACAGATTTACAGCCTTGGAAACCTTACGGGCCAGCTCCACTCTGTCCTATAGGGTTGCTGTGAGTCAGAATCAAGTCAACAGTGATGGGTTTCTAGTGAGAGCTGGAACCAGGATTTGAACGCAGGCAGCCTGGCTTCCAAATATGCCCTCTTAAATGCTCTGAAGGAAGACCTCTATTGAAAGCTACAGTGATACATGGGCTTGACCAAATGAAGAAAATGAAGCACTAAGGTGGTCGTGAAGATGAAAGTAGTATCCACAGTTCCCAAAGACACTCACAGAGAATCATTGTATGTGTGCAACTCAAAGTGAGGCTGTTCCACTCTTAATTTCCCTTCCACCCACCCATGACTCCAGATCATTAGGCTGCAGTGGGCTGACAGTGTTCCAGTGGCTTCCAAGTCACTAACGAGTGAGTGCCAGTCCCACTATAAGCGAATGACAACAGTTATGATTTCCCAAAGATCATTGCCAGGTGTCTTTTGTGATATTTCAACACGTAACGGGAAACAGCAGGCAACTGGAGATTTATAACCTGATTCACTCTAATTGATTTCTTGGCTTCCTTGGGTCTAATTTATTTTTACAGTGCACCCTAAAATGGTACAGTAGGCTTCCTAAAAGCTGTTAGAAAGCAGATGTATCACAATTTATGAACAATTGAGGCCTGGCTTTTCTTTGGTAGGTAAATAGAAATTGATTTTGCTGTTGAGATCCAGACATAAGGAAGGAAGACGGACTCCAGAACTTAACAGAAGGCCATGGATTATTCTGTCTTAGTTTGGGTTCCCCCCAGGAGCTGAATTTGAGACGAGGATTCCAGTGCAAGAAGGTTTTTGGAAGATAATGCCAGGAAACCTCCACAGGGAATGGGGAAGTTAGGCAGGGAAAGGAAGGACGTCACTAAGGGATGCCTCATCAAGTAGGTTATCACTGTGGGCAACCAGAGCTGAATCTCAGCAGGGTTCTCTGAGAGACAGTGCAGATCTTGAACGTCAGAGCCATTCCAGCAAGTCAGCTGGAATATTTATTTACCAATCCCATCAGTCAAGGGTTGAGCTCCTTGTGGGGAAAGGCATTAATCCTCAGCATTTTTGGACATAGGCCTGGCAGACCAAGCTAGGAAAAAATTTTTCAATCAAAGAGATGGAAATGCTTGCACTTGGAACTGTGGGGTTGGGTCTACCTGGGAGGGTAAGTGCAAAGAGGATATGGGCAGGACACCTACAGCATCTGTTACAATGTCCAAATATAAAATGTGTTGGTTTGATCTTTTTTGCACCAGCGACTTCCCACCAGTTTACAGCTCCTTGCTCCTTCCTTTGCATGGAGCCCATAATCTAGACTACCTATGCCACTGATTTGGAGACATTTAACTATGCAGTTATCCATTCTACATTTTATTATATAACATTGTATCCAAATTTAGAAGAATATAAATTAAACCTATTGAAGATATTAGGTAGACTACAAAATGCTTCACAATTTTGTTCATCGATTTATTTAAAATGTCTACCCTGGGAACTTGGCTTAGAGTGGACCCTCAGTAATCTTTTTTTTGTTTAAAGGAATGCCTAGCCAAAATGAAAATTGAATAGAAGTTTTAGTGTCGCAGTAATTTTTAATGAGCTAAAAAAAATTAATCTTGGAAATTAACTTTGTGTGGTTAGCATTTGTCAGAGGCAAAGGAAGAATAACAACATGAGTTCCAGGCCAACAAGAGATAAGTCCGGCTCCTTCCCAGGGTCTGCTGCCTCTCTGTTGTCATACCTGGCACCACACAGCCCATCATGCCACCTCCCAGCCTCACCTGCTATTTGCCCACCTGTGTGCCTTCTTCCTGCCCATGGGAAGGAAAAACAAAACAAAAGCAGTATGGTCACCAAGACTGAGCTCAAGGTCCAGGAAAGGCTTTTCTGTTGTCCCCACAGTGGAGCTACTTCCAGAGGCTGAGGAGCAACCAGTTATTAAGCTATTGCCCTCAGCCATTTCCTTAGGAATAATGCGAGTTTGTAGACACTACAGACCAAGAGAATGATTTTCAAATTTATCTCCAGTTTACTCTTTGATGGAGCCTTGGTGGTGTTAAGAGGTTGGCTGCTAACCAAAAAGGATGACAGTTCGAATCTGCCAAGCTGCTCCTTGGAAACCCTATGGGGCAGTTCTACTCTGTCCTACAGGGTTGCTCTGAGTCAGAATCGACTCGAAGGCAATGAGGTTGGTTTGGTTTTTGGTTACTCTTTGATATTTGGAAATGTGCTTCCTTCCATAATTCAATGACATGTTTTCATATTGTTTTATTTTCTTTAACAAATGTGTAATGCACACTGTGTGCTGGACAATATTCTAAGCACCTGGCAAATTAAACTCATTTACTCTTCATAACTTTGCCATGAGGTAGATGCTATTTTCATATCCTTTTACAGATGAGGAAATAGAAGCACAGAGAAGTTATCATGAAGATATTATCATGAATGTAACCTTGATATGGATGAAATGTATATAAACTAATTTCAAGTCGACTCTTGGGTTAAGCCTTCCATCTTCCCTGTTGCCATCCCCAGTGGTTTTGAACAGTGTTTTCAGTACATATTAAGTGGTTTATCTGTGTTCTCTCTTGATTGTTACAAGAAAAGTGTTGTCCTGGCTGTGTTTAAAATGAGGGTAGGTTGTAAAGTCAGCAGTACATAAGGGACAAAATGCCACAGAATCAAAATTACCTTTGAAACTGCTTTCAAACAACAACAAAGTACGGCTGTGTGGTTTTATGAGTACAACCCTCTGTGGTAATTCTAAGGACACTGAAGCTATGGAACGACTGAGCTTGGCTGAAGGAAGGAACAGAAAGAAAACCTGTACAGGTGTTTGGGCTTTTAAATCAGTCAGCTTTTAAGATAAATCCCTAGGGGTGAATGGGAGATGGGTGAATGAATCAAAAAGGTTTTTGCTTGCCCGCCAAGTTTATTCCTTTTTATTTTTCACATCAAGCTTTTATAACCTTAATGCCCAGCTGTAGGCTTATTTGTTACTTTGGATTTGTGAATTTAAACATAGTTGTGCTTTGTGGGTAAAGATAGCCTACTCGTGAAGAAGGAAACCCTGGTGGTGTAGTGGTTAAGAGCTATGGTGGCTAACCAAAAGGCTGGCAGTTCTAATCCACCAGGCGCTCCTTGGAAACCCTATGGGGGCAGTTCTGCTCCATCCTGTAGGATCGCTATGAGTCGAATCAACTCAACTGTAATGGGTTTGGTTTTTGGCTTAATGGTTAAGAAAAGGACCTCAAGATGCAGAAGACTTGAGTTTGACTCCCAATCTCTTTATCTCTTCTTAGATATTTAATACTGACAGCTCACATAAAGTCTTTGACCCTCAGTTTCCCTATCTATGAAATGGGTGTATGATCTGTCCCTACATTATAGGGTCAATGGGAGAATTAATTCTCATGAAACTCTTTGAAGAGTGTCTGGCGCTTGGTAAGCACAGCCTGCATGTCAGATATACTCATTATTTTAGAGTCAAGGGGTAATTTAAAAGCATGTGTGACAAGATTTAGCTGTATCATATTGTCTTGCATAATACCTTTTATTAATGGACTTAGCAAGAGCCTCGCTCTATTACTCACAAGCTTGTGAATGAATCAAGTTACTCAACTGCCCTATGGCTCAATTTCCTCAACTCCAAAATGGAGCTATTAATACTACCTTTCTCATAACATTCTTATGAGAATTACATTAGTTAATATACGAAAATTCTTAGGACGGTATCTGGAATTTTTGCCTGTTTGTCAACACTGAGTTTTTATTTGGTTTAATGTTGTTCAATCTAATGAGACAATGAATAGCCTATAATTGTTTTTTTTTTTTTTTTAAGTAGGAGAAAGATTACTGAACCAATCAATTTTGAGTGAGTGTGTTTATTGAGTGAGTTTGGCTCAACTAAACAATGCAAGGATTGATGTCTATGCTAAGGTAGTCACGGTAGTTATTTTCATGTAGAGACTAGCTGTCAGAACAATATTACATTTTAAAAACAAATATGTGGTTTTCTGTCAGTAACTAGCCATTGAGTATGTCCCCTTTGTTTTATCAGTTAAGCCTTAATGTAGTTTGACTTGAGAAACTTGCCAGTTTATTTAGTGCTTAAATAATATGTATGTATGTGTAAGTGTTTGTGTGTGTATGCTCATCTCTTCAGCAAAATTATTTGAAGTCACTTCCCATAGCCCCTTCGGTGTTCTTTAGAGAATTGTGTGGATTATTATAGTCCTCATTTCCATACTGTGTCTTGCACCTCATAAACCTTAATATTGCCGTGACAGCGGGGGATAGAAACAAGTATGTTCTCACCGTGAGCTGGGAGCTCTCTACATTTTGTCCAGCTGAGTTGATAACAAAAGTTTATTGGCCTAGAAAATTCCTTTTAGGTTCCTCTTCCTGTTTACTCTGTAGGTGTAAACAATTGTCCTGAGCATAGAAGGAAAGGTGATTTGAGGAGAAAGGAGGAGGAAAGGGAGGGAGCACGTGCATAGTCATTTCCTTTCTGAATTCTCTCCCTTTTTGCGTTCCTTCCTCTGGGTGTTTCGTTAAATTGGCCATCGTTGTGTCCAGCCTTTATTGATCCTGTTCTCCCACGAGCACAACATGGTGCAAATGGCAGATCCCTGGAAGAATGAGGGATTCTTGATAAAGTGCGTGCAGGTATAGAGAAAGGTTATGAAAACGTATACTAGCTTTTCACATGTTGTGGCTTCATTCACAGACTGTTCATATATGATGAGGCAATCCTGTATTTGAGTAACAATTTATATGGTAGATAAGAGAGTTTAAAAGTTCATTTTTGACACAAAATAATTTCTACTTAGATACATCCTACACTGTATTAACGTATCACCCTTTCCCCGACTTTGGAAGGACACAGGTAAGATGTATGCATATGCTTATATATGTATGCATGTGTATGTATGTGCACACACACATACATAATACATACATGTGTACATGCACATATAGAAATGTGTACATACGTAAGTATATATGTATGTGTGCACATATAAAACCAGTTGCCATTGAGTCGACGCTGACTCATGGCAACCCCATGTGTGTCAGAGTAAAATTGTGCTCCACAAGGTTTTCAGTGTCCGATTTTTTGGAAGTAGATTGCCAGGACTTTCTTTTGAGTTCCATCTGGGTGGACTCAAAACTCCAAACTTTTGGTTAACAGCCAAACGTATTAGTCATTTGTACCACCCAGGGTCTCCATGTATACCCGTACATATGTGTAATGGAGAATAACAGCAACAACAAAAAACATTGCTGTCGAGTCGATTCCGACACATAACCACCCTATAGGACAGAGTTGAACTGCCCCATAGGGTTTCCAAGGAGTGGCTAGTGGATTCAAACTGCCGACCTTTTTGGTTAGCAGCCAAGCTCTTAACCACTGCATCACCAGGGCTCTGTTAATGGAGGATAAGGTGAACCATATTACTTGAGGTTATTTTTTACCCCCTGTTGAAAACGGAGACCCTGGTGGTGTAGTGGTTAAGTGCTACGGCTGCTAAGCAAAAGGTCAACAGTTTAAATCCACCAGGCGCTCCTTGGAAACTCTATGGAGCAGTTCTACTCTGTCCTATCCGGTCGCTATGAGTCGGAATCGACTCGACGGCAACGCATCTTTTTAATGTTGAAAACCATTAACCTTTCCCTGTCTCTCCAGAAAAGATAAATGTGTACTTGAAAAAGGTGATTAGCCATGTTGGTAATAATAATGTTCAATATCCAGAGAGTAGCTGTGTACATTGATGTCGGAAATAGTCAATACGAAAGTGGCATAGGGAAAAGCCACTAAATATCATGGCCTTTTAAATTGTTTATTGATAAAAATTCCAGAAAGAAAACTGGAGAAAATGGAGAGAGACAGTTTAATGCCAAGTAATGATAACTGCAACCGCTGAGGATGGCTGAGAGTGGCTATGACGGATTAGCAGAAGGAAGCTTTCTTGGCATTCCCAGGAAGTTGGTATCATTACGTGCAACCCCTGCGAATGATTTTAAAAGGTGAGGAGTAGACACTGCTGTTAGAAATAAAAGCAAGGGAGTTTTTCAGGAAAGTTCACAACGGGCTGGTCAGTCAAGAGCTATTAATCTCCGTGAATTCTGCCTGTGTAACACGTTCAGCGCCCCAGAGGGCCTTTCTTCAGTCTAGACTCAACATTCATTTGCTGTCTTACTAGCTTCCTCTTCATTTTTGCTTCCAGAAGTTTCACTGCACGAGTTTGCAGGCTCACATGCTTCTTGCTTGCCATTTTAAATCATGATCCCACCAGCTGTCTGCTCTTTCTAATAAGATGTAGCAAAAATTTGAATTGAAATCTGTAATGCTCAAAACCCTGAAAAACATGAAAGGGTTGTTGACAGAGTTTACATTATCATTTCAAGTGCCCTTGTAACTCACAGGTGCTGAGAGTAGAACAGTGCACTTTGTATCCTTGTTCCCTCAAATTATTAATTATTTTAGGAAATATTACCTCACTCATATTTCCAATATTTATTTTTTAAACTAATAGACTTTAAAAGTAATTGTGCTGAAAAAAACTTTATTGACTGACTGAACAAAGAGTTCCATTTAGCAGTGCAGAATCTATTTTCCTAATTTTTTTTCCTCAACATGGAATAAGCCAGTGTAGAGTTGTTGTTTTTGTTGTTGTATGCCATCGAATCAGTTCCGACTCATAGCGACCCTACGGAACAGAGTTGCCCCGTAGTGTGGAGTACTGGTTCTTTATTCATTTGAGTGTTTGAATATTATTTTGTTTTTGTTTGTTGACTGTTATTTTTTGGTTAGAAAATTTAAAAAGTGCACGTGAAAGCCATCTATTCTTTTAACTTTAACACTTCTTATATTAATACAGCACTTTTTGTGTTCAAAGCTCTGATGGTATTATACAACACACAGGAAGTTCAGATGCAGTGGGGCATACAAAGCATAACCAAACAATTGCGTGGAGCATGTGTTATGCTAATAGAAAAATATATCTAAAACACAACTTTAACTATAAACATAATTTCATTAAGATGTAGTTTTCTATCAGTAACTAGCCATCAAAATATGTCAACTTATATCAATTAAGGTAGGTAGCCAGATGGGTGGGTGGGTGGGTAGGTGGACGGACGGACGGACGGACGGACGGACAGACGGACGGACGGACGAATAGATATAGAGACATGTTCATTCATTCATTCTTTATTGAAGAAGTAGCAAAAGGGAGACTATAAAACTTCCTAAAATCCTCTTGAGATAAAGTCCCACTAATTACAGAAGGTGCTCTTCACATTCTTCATCATACAACTACTGTTTTCTTCCAATAGTGACTCCATGTCCTTTCTTTTTAGACTTTTTTTTTTTTTTTAGACTGTTCTCTTTGAACATTATCCTAATCAACACATAAGGTTTAGGAGCCACGCGACACAATAATTTTGCCTTAGAACAGTGTTCCATAAATTTTTGTTTGACTGGTTGTTTTTGCTTTCAATGAAGTCAAATAAAACCTACATTTTACCATGTACCTCAGTATACAAATACATACACACACCACTTTCAGGCCCAGGCCTTCTTCCATTCTCAATCATGATACCGTCTCAAGGTCATGTCATTCAGTTTCATGGATAGAAATAGACCAGCTATCTATTCACTGGTTCATATCATCATTCCATATACCCATTTCAGTAAAAGGTTATCTGTCTGACATCTTCACTTGCCTGTGTCTCATACATCACAATTGCTCATCTGTAACTGAACTCTCAATTTTTATACACCCTCAAAACTTCTCTTCATCCTTCCTTCTTAGTAAATCCCATAGCTCTCTACTTAGTTACTCACACAGAAGTCTGGTGCTCATCCTTGGGAGCCCCTTAGGCCCACAGCTTCCACAATCTAGTTTATCAAGAAGTCTTATGGATTTTTATCTCTAAACTACTTCCAAAATCTGTCTGCTTGTCTCCATTTTCACTTTCTCTCTAAGTTCAAAGACTTCTCTTTGCTTTACTTGTCTGACACTTCTTCAGAGCTCAGTTTACATGTTGCTTGTGTATTAGTTCTCTCTCACTACAGTAAGGCTGGGTGAAAACCATAAAGCCCCACCGACATGCAACAATAGGCATTTGTTGTTCAATAATTTGGGAGATAGGATTTCACCTGGATGACTGTACTGACCTTGACTGAGCTCACTCCTGTGCCTGGGGCTAGCAAGTTATTAAGCTGTTGGCTGATCTAGGGTGGCTTTGGCTAGAAAGACTGGAATAACTCAGCTCTGCTCCACATGCCTTATCCTCTAGCAGGCTGGCTAGGGAGTGTTCCCGTGAGGATGACAGAGGCACAAGAGCTCAAGTAGAGACACAAGCATTTTGTCAATGCCCTGCTGTGTCACATCTCCTATTATCCCGTTGATCAAAGCAAGTAACATTTCTAAACTTGGAATCAGGGGGATGGAATTATATTTTTCTTCTTAAGTGGAGAGCTTCAATTACCATGGCAAAGAACATGGTGAGAGAAAGAGAATGAGAATTGGGACCATTAAAACAATCAATCTACCACATTAGGTTAGGAGTCCCCTCCCCACAAAGTTAGAGTCTCACCTCCATGTTTACACTCACTCAGAGCTCCCTATACTATTACTTCTAGCCATTTGTTTGGAAGTGTTTTTTTTTGTTTTTTTTAATTGTGATGAGTATATATGTAACAAAACATTTGTCATATCAACATTTTTTACATGTACAATTTAATGACATTAATTACATTCATCATGTTGTTCAGTCATCACCACTGTTCATTTCCAGATTATTCCACCACGATTAACACACAGTGTCCCCTAAGCAATGATTTCTCCTTTCCCTCTTTTTGTGGCGCACCCCTGGAAATCAGGTGGTGGGTATTTTTTTTAATACCTGTGTATTACCAGTATCTGTAAGCCCTGTGAGACAAAGAGGGAAACTCTTTTGTTTATTCATTTACAGAGCCTACCACAATGCCTAGTTCATCATAGGTACTCAACAAATAGTTAACTGAATTCACGTGGAATGAAAGACATGGAAAGATCCGCAGTAGAGGTCTCAAGGTGCAGGTGATAATGCCCTTGGCATCAGTCTAGGTGAGGCTGCTGCTTACTATATCTGCAGATGGAGATAAGGATAAACTGTTTCATCCACCACAAGGCCTTTGGTAGCAGCCAGCCTTTTGTACCAGTTCCTGAGGCTGTGCCTGTGGTATACCTCTCTCCCGGCCCAGAGGCAGGGCAGCTTTCAGTACCACAACCTTGTACTCCAGGAGCCTTCCCTGCCTGTTTCTGCTTGTTGGATGTCTGCCTGGAATGACAGGAGCCAGTCAGAGGAGCTGGAGAAATCCTAGTTCCTCCCTGGAAATTCAATTCTCCTTCCAGGAATTTAACCTAAGGGAATTTATCTCTGTCCTTTAGGGTCCCTATGAGTCTGAATCAACTGGACGGCAATGAGTTTGGTTTGATTTTGGAATGATACACTCGGCAGTATTACCTTCTATTCAAAAGGACTCATTGTTAGTGAAACTTTCTTTGGGTGCTAAGAAAACAGGCCTCTTTCAAAGGACTGAGCTTGGTACCTCCAATTTAATAGTCAAATCATTTGCTGCCTATTGTAAGAGGTTTTCAGGAGAATGCATTAAGAACTAGGAAGCACTGAAAGATCTATGATGCTTTTTTACCTGGAAAATTAGCATTGTGCATCATTAGTACAATAGAATACAATTGCATGGATTCAGGGGGAATATAAATCCTTTGAGATAAACTGCAGCCAGGAAGGGAGCTGGTAAGGGCGCCCCTACCCACAGCTCTGCCAGCATCCGCCATCACACATCCCCTCCCGTCTTCCACACACTAGACAAATGAAGCTCCTGCTGTTCCTGGGGCCCAATCCCAGTCTCCTGCTGCTCATGCTGTTTCCTCCATCTGGAATGCTATCCCCCACCCTTCCTGCCAGTCCAGAGTCTACTCAACACTTAGGCACTGGATGTCAAAATAAAATGTGCATCCACTGTGACCCATAAATCTTTTTTGAGGAATTATCCTAAGTAAATAATTGGAGTTGTGTCTTAAGGTTGCATGGAAATACTCCAGAACATTAGCAGTGTTTCAGAAGCTGGGATTTGATGGTTTAAGAATGTGACTCTGGCATTAGACTGTCTGGATTTAAATCCTGGCTGCACTGTTTCCTGGCTGTGTGTCCTTGGTCAGGTCACTTAACCTCTGCCTTAGTTTTCTCATATGTAAAATGGGATTAATATTTGCACCTACCTTGTAGAATTGTTGAGTACCTGGTTGGTGCAAACGGTTAAGCATTTGGCTACTAAATGAAAGGTTGGTGATTTGAATTTACCCAGATGCACTTTGGAAGAAAGCTTGGCAATCTATTTCTGAAAAGCCAGCCATCGAAAACCCTATGGAGCACAGGTCTACTCTGATGCACATGGGTTTGCATTGAGTTGTAATTGACTAGACAGCAACTGGTTTTCATGGTAGGGCTGTTGGGGAGGTTAAAAGCGTAAGTAAACGTGATGTAATTTGAAGAGCGCCTGGTGCCCAGTAGGGACTCGGTACATGTAAACAACGTATTGTGCTTCCAGTCCCCTTGTGTTATCACTGCTTGTGAATATTCCTTCTTTTTCTTGCTATAGTTGCTACCAATGGCAAGGTTAGACCCTTCCCTTTGTATTTGCTGCACCTTTAACCTGGTGCTTTAGCTAGAGCACACATTCAATAAACACTTGTTGACTTGTCAAGAAAAATAATGAAGGTTCTAAAACGAAGCTAATTTTTTTTGTTTTAAAAAGGGACACATGCCAACTTCCTAATTTTGAGAGCTACTCCTCTGTCTTTATAGCATCTGCAGATGGCATGACAGTCTTTCAGGACCCTTGCAACTTAATAATAGGGCCAAATATGTGGCTGATTTGGATCAGGTACATGTCCAACTTAACCAGCCTTGGTCGGGTCATGATTAGCCTTTTAATTATACTTTATCTAATGGCAGAAGTCATGGTGGCGCTTTAGCTGCTTAAAGCCTTGGCTGTCAATTAGACATTTAATGGAAATGTATGGAGTTCTTCTCATCGTGTGTTTAGAATGTAACTAACTACATTTTTGGTGCTTCGACTGAAGACCTTATTACTGCTGCCGGTAGATGTTTAGGAAATTCTTGCATGTTTTAATGTCCTTTTTTCAATTTTTAGCTTTTTTTATTTTAACATATCTCTTTATCCACATATAAGGTGTGTCTTCTTTTTCAAGTGAAAACTAGAGTCTTTTTTTATTTCCCAAAAAACACTTTTATCAGATCTCTTAGTATATCATTATTGAAGCATCTGGCCATTGGGCTGGAAGCCTTGAAGATGATGGTGGGATCCAGTATAATAACATAATAAGTTTTAAGATGAAAATACCCATTGCCGTCGTCAAGTTGCTTCCAACTCATAGTGACCCTATAGGACAGAGCAGATATGCCCCATAGGGTTTCCAAGGAGTGGCTGGTGGATTTGAACAGCTGACCTTTTGGTTAGCAGCCAAGCTCTTAACCACTCTGCTGCCAAGGCTCCAAGATGAAGATGAAGATAGACAAATATAATTACAACAAATTACATTGGTTGTACTGCTATGCTGTGAGGTAGGGATTGGTGACCAAGCTTGGTGAACTTGGAGAGAGAGCTGCAGTTTCTATCAGGAGGACAAACACAGGTGACCAGTGGCTATTCTTGTAAAGTCAGAATTGATTCCAGTCTGTGCCACTGAAATAGAAGGTTCTGCTCCCAAGAACAACTCTGGAAAACTTGAGAAGAGCTTCTGAACTGAAAGAAAGTTTCCCGTTTCTGCTTGATTACTTTTTTGATTATACAGATCTGGGGTTTCAGAGTAAAGGCTATGATTTTATTTCCTCAGTTGTTATTCCTGGGCTTGGTTTGCCTACAGGGCAAAGGAACTGCTAGTTCTTGACACCACCAGAAGTGCTGTGCTTAGCCTTCCCAGCAGACGCGGAAGCTAAGAGAATGCTAGAAAGGCTAGACTTTAAATGGGATTAGGGTGGGGAGATAAGGGAAATTTATGGATGATTAAGGATGGCCTCTGTTAAACAGAAAACTCTATTAAAAAAAAAAAAAAAACTATGTTTTTAGTTTTTTGTAGATGCTGGACTTTTACTATCCTCCTTATTCATGGTGGAAACCCTGGTGGCATAGTGATTAAGTGCTACGGCTGCTAACAAAAGGTTGGTGGTTTGAACCCACCAGGCGCTCCTTGGAAACTCTGTGGGGCAGTTTTACTCTGTCCTATAGGGTTGCAATGAGTCGGGAATTGACTCAATGGCAATGGGTTTCTTTCTTTTTTTTTTTTTTTTTTTAATTTGTTGCACTAGAGAAGCACAATACGAGGAAGGTAATTTTAAAATTTCTAAACAGTGAATATAATCATTTTTTCCCCCTTCAAGTTGGCCTGTTTTGTCCAGTCCTAGGTGAACTTTTTTTTTTTTTTCTCTCTCCCTGGCGAAACCAGCAGGAACTTCCAGGCAGCTGAGATCCACCTGTGCATCGTTGCTGAGACCATTTATAGCACATTGTTCAGAAAAGAATAGCCGAGAACGACAGGGGGCTTTTCAAATGTGCCTCATCAAGCCCCAAATTGGAGACATGTTTTTGTCATTTCAGAGTTCCAGTGGTAGGATCTAGGATTCAAAGCAAATACCAGCTCCTGTGGCATACAAGCCTTAATTAATTTCCAGCAGGAGATGAAGGATTGCCAATAAGCCAGGAATTAAAATAGAGCAGTGCACCAAAGGCCAGGTTCTCATCTCAAATGAATAGTGTTTCTTGCTGTTTTCTTGAAAGATCATCTCAGACCAAGGTGAGCAACCTCCCTCACCAGCCTCTCTGTCTGTAAGGTAGGTGAGCATATGGGAAGCCACAGAGCAATAGCGCAATGGAAAATGGGGACCAAATCTGTTGGAGCGCCCCTGATGTCTACAGAGCCTCTGTTTATTTGCCTGGCTCCGTTATTTCACACATCATGGTTAACCCTCTGTCTTGAGAAGATTCTTTGAGGTCACTGTTCCCATCACCCTGCTGTTGGTTGTAGGGGATGAGGGCCACTTCTGCAAAAGGCTTGTCCAGGTGTTGCTTGAACTCCTGTTTTGATAAAAAGCTTTCTCTGTTCAAGAGCAGCCTATTTCATCTCTGAACAGCTCAGCCAGTTCCCATTTCTTCTTAAAATTGAGCCAAAATGAATCCCCTGCTTCTTTGATCCATTGATGCTGGTTTATCCCTGAGGGTCAAACACAGCGAATCAAAAACCAACTGAGGCTTGACAGCTCTTTAATAAAAGGAGAAGGCGGGTCTCACACTCCTCCCAGGGTCCTCTTCTGTGGGCAAAATATCCCTGAGCCTTTCAGACATTCTTCACTAGGCATGATTGGTGTGTATGTGTCCGCTTGCTTTTGTGTAAATAATAATAATGATGATGAAGGTGATGTTTATAGTCAATACTAACAGAGTGCTTTCAAGGGGCCAAGTAATATTCTAAGTGCTCTTATAATCCTCACAGCAGCTGGTTACTAGGATTATCTCATTTTACAGATGAGACCAATGAGGCATAGAGAGGTTAAGTAACTTGCCTACCAGGATCTGAATCCACACTCTAGACCACAGCTCTGTAATGCTTCTCATGTTCTTATTTGTCTTTTTCAACCATACTTGCCCTGGAGCCAAATCAAAACCAAACCTGTTGCCGTAGAGTTGATTCTGACTCTTATCAACCTCATAGGACCATGTAGAACTCCCCCATAGAGTTTCCAAGGAGCAGCTGGTAGATTTGAACTGCCGACCTTTTTGGTTAACAGCCCAGCTCTTAACAACTGTGCCGCCAGGGCCCCCCATCATGAAAACAGGAGCTATTTCCAATCTCCTGTGGGAAACAGACCTTTCTGACTCCTGCTCCACACTGGACATGTGCTAGGTGCTCTGGATGTGCTGAACCGATTATTCCTCTCTACCCTCAGCAAACATTACCTTCTCGTTTTCCTGGTGAGAGATGGGCTCAAAGTAGTTAAAGACAGCAGGCAGAAAGACTGTAAGAAGCAGAATGAGGATTTGAACCCAGGTACTTCTGGGTCAAAACCGTGGAGTTTCCATTCTACCAACCTGCCTTAATGTCCATAACCAGGCAAGGCTTGCTCTAGACACCAACAACCTGTGATGGGTGAATGAACAGCGGACTTCCTATGATACAGACTAACCTTCTTTCTACAACTATTGCCTTCTAGTGGTTTGAGAGAAAGGGTGAGGCGTGTTCTGGTTAATGGTCTGACTTCAAGCATTCAGAGGCAAAATCACCACAAAGTTGGTTCTCTGAAACCCCCTTAAGCCCTGCAATTACTCCCTTCCTCAATTCTGAGGCCTCACCCCACATCTGTTGCAATATAGATTCAGCCTTCAGCAGCTGTTAGAATTACACACCGAAATGGTCATTTCTGGGCCAATGCAGTAATTAACTCTGATTTTTACGGAGCTGTGTATATGCAAAGAAGAGAGAGTCTGTGAGTAGGAGCTTGACTCATAGGCTGCTAAAGTGAGTTGAGTCCATGCATGTGACACTGTGGTGATCGGGGGCTGGCAGGGGAGGGTTGGCAGGGAACTACCTGGAATATACTCTGAAGCACAAATGTTCTTTTAGATCTACCACCAATAAGATGTCTGAGGATTTGTTGGAATTAACAAATTCTTTTTGAAGTTTTAACACCTCCAAAACCAAAAAACCCATTGCCATGGAGTCAATTCTGACTCATAGTGACCGTATAGGACAGAATAGAACCGCCCCGTAGGGTTTCCAAGGCTGTTATCTTGCAGAAGGAGAGTGCCACATATTTCTCCTGATGCGAAGCTGGTGGGTTTGAATCATCAACCTTTTGGTTGGCAGCCCAGTGCTTAACCACTGCACCAGCAGGGCTTCGTGGACAGTTCCCACTGTAGAATGAATTGTTTCATTCGGTTGCACTTTGCAGAGACTGATTGCAGGGGAAAAGTGATTTGTTGGAGGAACCAAAACCCGTTGCCGTCAAGTCAATTCTGACTCATAGCGACCTTATAGGACAGAGTAGAACTGGCTCATAGGGATTTCCAAGGGAGCACCTGGTGGATTCAAATTGCCGACCTTTTGGTTAGCAGCCAAACTCTTAGCCACTACGCCACTAGGGTGTCCTTGTTTGAAAAGGAAGACAAAAAGGGTGGAAAGATCAAAGACATAGTGTCTCTGACAAGTCTTTGCTAAGGTTCCTTCAACTCTTTTCTTGCTGTATTATGAATTCATGACAACTGGGAGGTCCTAGCTAGATTCCTGGAGACGCTTAGGGAAGGAATGCCCCAGAAATGTCACTTGTAGTTCACTAATCCTGTCACACTGTGGAATCTTCTGTACAAGTCAAGTATAAGGAAGACACTTGTTACTTTTTAGTCAGATTTATTCATGTTTTGGATTGAACTCTGGCTCTGCTTCTTACTTTGGACAAGTTCCTTAATGTCCACAATTCTCAGTCTTTTCATCCCTAAAACCAAAAGCCAAACCTATTGGCGTCAATTATGACTCATGGCGCCCTCAGGTGTTACAGAGTAGAACTGCTCCATAGGGTTTTCTTGGCTATAATCTTTATAGAAGCAGATCACCAGACCATTCTTCCTTGGCTCCACGAGGTGGGTTTGAACCTCCAACTTTTAGGTTAATAGATAAGCACAAACCTTTGTGCCACCCAGAAGCCTTTCGTTTGTAAAGTGGGGCTTATAATGCTTACCTTTCAAGACTATCTTGGGGATTAAGCCCAACTCCTCAATAAAACAGGAATTTACTAAAAATTTGTTAAAAATTACTGTGGTGTTTAATATTAGGTTGTGATTTACTAAAGAGTAAATGAAGAGCTCTCCTCTTCTATAATTTTTTTTTTAATTTTGTAGCTGTTTAAGGAATTAAAAAAAAATCTTTTTTAATTCCTTATTTGATAGCAGCAAATCTTTACAAGGAGAACCATGAAATGTTACCATTAGAGAAGAATTGCCAACTGCAATTTACAAGCATTAACCAAATCCCCAAGAATTAAACTAGAACCAAGTGCATTCTTAACAAGGCGGTTGAGAGTTTTCAGAGACATCTTTATTTTTTTTAGCTCATTTGCAAATACTTATCTCTGATTTCAGTCATTCACATGACTTCAGAAACACAATGGAAGCAGAGCAGAACTAAGTGTTTCCAACTGTCAGGTCTGGTGAGAGATTGTTTAAAGTGGGACATTTAGCTCCAGTCCTGCATGGTCTCTAAATAGAATTAACAAAAGCATCCACGTTTCAGTGGCTAAAAATAGTGTTGATTGTACAAGCCTGGAGACCTGAGAGTGGGGGGAATGACTGGTGGGTATGGATGCACACGTGCTTGTGGGCGGGGTCACACTTAGGGGTCAATTAGAAGGCTTTCAGTCTCTGGATTCAACTTTAATTGGTTCCATGAAAATGAAGCAGAAATGGCCTTCTTTCTCTCTCTGGTATGAGCTTGAAATGAATTATGGAGACTGAATCTCTCTATGTAAAACTGATTGAAGAACTGAACATTCTATGATATACAACAGATTCTCAATTGGAATAGTCTAGAAGCTCTTACTGCCCCCTTTGCCTCAGTACCTGCAGCTACAACATAACAAAGTATTTGTATTTTAATTAGGTGTTTTTTTTTTTTTTTTTTTTTTGGGGTCCAGCAGCTCCCTCACCACATCCCTGTTAATTACGTTGTTAAAGAACATGTGTACTTGACTCATGGTGGTTTATTTCTTTTCTACAAATTATATAGTAGAGCTATTTATTGCCAGCATCATAGGGGGCTTTAAATATCAAAGTAGTTAATCCAGAAACTTTGTACTTGTGTTGAGCAGGATCAATGCATTATTGCTTTATACACAAGAATTTTTTTCAGTTAGGGGACAGATTTTCATAGCCAACAATTCAAAATCACATGAGATTTAAGATGACTTCACCAAATTCTTTCTGAGCAAAAAGCTCGCTCATAATTTGTTATTTAATAAATATATACATATATAGTACTTACCATCTGCCAGGTAGTAATCTAAATTAATTAATTTAATCCACAAGGTGGCCCTGAGTGAAGTACTGTGAATGTCCATTTTAGAGATGAGAAAACTGAAACATGAAGTAGTTAAGTAATTTGCCCAAGACCACATAGTAAGTGTAAGAGGTGGGATTTGAACCTAGACAGTGTCCATGAACTTAATCAATACCCCACTCGTCATCTGTGGTCATACTTACTGAAGTGTAATGAAAATAACAAAATAATTAAACCTACCAACATTAGCATTGTGCCTTTTCAGCTTTTATATTGAACTTGTTAGTTGCTGTTGAGTCTGTTCCGACTCACGGCAACGCCATGTGTGCAGAGTAGAGCTGCTTCATAGAATTTTCTTGGCTGTAATCTTAACGGAAGCCATCTGTCTTTTCAAAAGATGGGAGTTGATGGGTATCACTGTGGCTTGTGTCTATTGTAACTAGCAATAAGTTTTTTAAGGTAGTCCCATCTGTTTCCTCACCTATGAAAGACGGTGTCAGGGTGAGCCTGACTTGCGCTTGATCTTGAAAACCATTGAGGACACCCTTTGTTGGAACACAATGAGCATATGCTCCTTACTGATTTTGAGAGGTGAGCAGACAGGTGGGCAAGGGCATGACAGGTTTGGGCTCTCCACTGCTCTTCTGGCTCAGGGTGGGATATCACCTTGTGTTAGCTGGTGGGACGCTTTTTTCTTAAGCCATCATTACCTTGCGAGGTGTCCGAGCACTCCCGCCTTCCATCTTGGGCAGAGGAGTTGGTGGCATGGGGGTGGTGGGGGTTATATCTTGGGATATGATTGGGGATTGTCCGTAAGGAGTGGGTTAGTTAACTGGTTGGGGGGGTCTGGGGAGATTCTCAGGGCAGAAGTTTGGCCATTCAACTGGACAGTCTATGAGCACCGGCTTCTGTGGATGG
This sequence comes from Elephas maximus indicus, assembly GCF_024166365.1. Lineage (NCBI taxonomy): Eukaryota > Metazoa > Chordata > Mammalia > Proboscidea > Elephantidae > Elephas > Elephas maximus. The sequence continues at coordinate 46,897,509 of NC_064843.1, forward strand.
TGGATGGCACCTCAAGGGTCATTTTGGTGCTGGTTTGGCTTTTCTGCAGCTCCTAAGTACTGTCATTAAAAAAAAAAAAAACTGTCATTAGATCAAGCATTTTTAAACTTTCTTGAGCCATTAACCCCTTTGACTATCTTGTGAATTCTGTGGTGCCCATAGAATAATGTTGTTTTCAGTACTTTATTGAGATAAATTTACATATAGTAAAATGCAGAAACCTTATATGTGGTCCACGAATTCTGACAAATGTGTACATCCGTGTAGCCATCACCCAGATCAAGATACAGAACATTTCTATCACCTTAGACAGTCTTCTCCTGCCCTTTCCCAGTTTAATCCTCCCTACCCCAGAGGCAGCTATTATCCTGATTTCCATCACCATAGAGTGTTTGGAATTTCATAGAATGGAATCATACTGTAGGTAATCTTTTGAGTGTAGCTTCTTTCCCTCCAGAGTCCCGAGGTGGTGCAAATGGTTAACTAGCTTGACTGCTAACTGAAAAGTTGAAGGTCAAGTCTACCCAGAGCCGGAGGCACCTCAGAAGAAAGGCCTGAGGCTCTACTTCTGAAAAATCAGCCATTGAAAAGTCTGTGGAGCGCAGTTCCGTTCTGAAGCCCATGAGATTGCCAAGAGTTGGGCTTGACTTGATGGCAATTTTTTCCCCTCCATATAATGTTTTTGGAAACCCTGGTGGTGTAGTGGTTAAGTGCTACGGCTGCTAACCAAAGGGTCTGCAGTTCGAATCTGCCAGGCGCTTCTCGGAAACTTTATGGGGCAATTCTACTCTGTCCTATAGGGTCGCTATGAGTCGGAATAGACTCGATGGCACTGGGTTTGGGTTTTATAATGTTTTTGCATTCAATGATGTTAATGTGCATACCAATCATTTGTTTATTTGTAATATGCCTATGTAATTGAATAATGTTCTTAAATATTAGATAATATATACAAAAGAAAACTGTTTTGAAAAATACTCACAGACATTTTTAGAAAACATTTGTTATGCAGTTTAGTGCTATGTTTCTTAATTAACACATTAAATAATAAGCTTGAGCAGTGGTTTATTAACTGTTGTAATTTGAAAGTCGCAGCGAGCATATGCGATGACATCTGCCCCACCTGTAATGTCATATGCAACGATTTATCATTTATGATTGGTGGCAAATCACCAGCACCACTAATACTAATGTGGTTTATGGCCTACAATCATAATTGAAGAAAATGCTAATGTTAGTTAGAGGCTAGTGAAAAGAAAGGTCATTTTTTTCCCATTCAAGTTTACCCATGACTGTGGAGTTGATTTGGAATCACCCGTAGGATTTCCAAGGCTATAATCTTTCTCCCACAGAGGGGCTGGTGGGTTTGAACTGCTGGTCTTTCGGTTAACAGCCAAGCACTGGACCACTGTACCACCTGGGCTCCTAATTCAAGTTTACAGACACCCTGAATTCTGTGGGCCTTATGTTGTAAATCCTTGTAATATATGGTCGTTACATGGGGTGGTTCTTCCAGCTCCTGATCGCTTTGCTTCTCCCTTAATTTTTCTTTCAGTCTTTGAAATTTTGAATTCAGACTCTATATGTTAAATCATATGCGTACAACTTACTTCATTCAACTGGTCTCTTAGGCTTGGGATGGGAGTTTTTAGCCAAAAGGTCTTAATGTCTTGTGGTAAGAGAAGTAGTTCTGTGAGCCAGGGGCATGATTTTCTAGGAGTCCTCTGATCAATCATCGGATATACTTCTCATGAGGCATTAGAAGGGAAATTCTCTCTGCCCCCCTGAAGGCCACAAAAGCCAAACCAAACCCATTGCCATCAAGTCAATTCTGACTCATAGCGAACCCTGTAGCTAGGCCACGAAGGTCATATAAACAGGACCAAGGATAAGAGGGTTCCTAAAAAAAAAAAAAAAAAATTTTTTTTTTATGCCCATATAGTGGCTGACATAGAAAAGCATTTATTTTGTTGTTTGAATAAGAAAATAGAATATTTTGAAGATTTCTACAAATATATCCCTTATAACAGGAAATAGTAACCAGAACAATGTCACACTTTGACAGCTGTATTCTAAATGGCTAGAAGTTCTGTTAGCTGGGAGTACAAATGAGAAATAGAGGCCCCATGATGATCTAGTCAACTGAAGTGTCAAGTCTAAGTCTCCTAGCTTGGAATTAAAGGGAGCCATAGGGCGAGAAGCAATCTGTGCCCATAATCGTGGTGACAGCAGTTTTCTTCAGGCTTTGATTCATGGCTCATCTGCTGCCTGCTGATCACCCTGAACTCACAATGCCAGGCTGGTTTCCATGGTGCTGATTTGCATACCAAACCAGGACTTGTATTTTTGTGTTTGCCTCACACATTTACAGTGCTAAGTGTTCTTCTAAGAAAAGGATTAGCGTGCTAGCCAATTAAGGGAGTCTGCCAGAAATAAAGCACCCAGGGAACTATTCTCCAGGTTATATTTCTGCTGCCATACCTAGGAACTGACAACATGGTTGTTTTTCATAGGCCAGGACCCAGTCTTAAAGATAAAATGTCTGTAGTGAGGCTTGAAATAGGTTTCTTTCTTTTTCTTTCCTATTGTATCGTTTAAGTAGTTTGCAAAGCAATTAAAATAGAGATTGCTCTAGAGTAGGAATGGATAGCTGTCGAATTTAACTTTGGGGATTTTGTTTGTTTTCATTGCTGTAGGTCTTTCTAATGGAAACATTTTGCCCCATTTATTTAGGTATATTTTCTTATAAGACATCATGGTTTTCAGAAATGATTGAAATGACCTAAATCAGCATTTTAACCAGCTTGGATCATCAGAACAAAAGCTGGAAAATGTTTGGTTCCAAATTTCTCCACTGAATACTATTTAACCACACAAAGGAATGAAGTACTGATACTCAGAACAGTGTGGATGATTCCCAAAAACATTCTGTGGTATCAAAGAGGCCTTTTATTAAAAAGTAGATACTGTTGGATTCCAAGAAACCCTGGTGGATAGTGGTTAAGTGCTATAGCTTCTAACTAAAAGGTCAGCAGTTTGAATCCACCAGGTGCTCCTTGGAAACCCCATGGGGCAGTTCTACTTTGTCCTATAGGGTCGCTATGGGCTGGAATAGACTTGACGGCAAGGGATTTGGATTTGGTTTGATTCCATGTAGATGAGCTTCTAGAAGAGGCAAAATTAATCTATGGTGATAAGAACAAGGTTGCCCCGGGGGTTGGGGGTAGAAATTGACGGGGAAGGGGCATGAGGTGGCTGAGGTGAAGGAAGTGTTCCTTATCTAGATAAGGATTCAGGTTACAGGTGTGAGTCATTTGTCAAAGCTCAGTGAATGAAAACTTAAGATTTGTGCATTTCCTCATATATAATATTTACCTCAACAGAAAGGAAAAAAAAGGTAAAAATAAAATTCTCTATTGCAAGATCTAGGGTAAGTGTATCAGCTCTTTAGGAAAACTGAAAACAAAAGTACTAGTATGATCAGTGGTGGTTCAGTCAGCAGTATTTGGGAATTATGCATGGTGGATATGTTTATTCTGTTACTTCAGAAATTCATCTGCATCTCTAGTCTCTGTGGAAAGGGGTCTGCTTACAGAAAGTACTGCCTTCATTTGTAGTTGCATGTGATCAGAAAGGATTAGGTGGAGTTGGAGAGTGGATCATTGGGACTTCACTTTGATCCATCCTCCTTTTTAGAAACGAGAGAAAAGACATCTGCTGACTGTGCCTTTGATTGGCTGGCACTCCGTAATCCCATTTCTCGGGTGAGCTTAGGCTTTATCTCTATTAAATGCATCAGCGTTCAGATATTGGCATGTCTGATGATTTGGAAGGCCCTTGGGGAGCCCAGAAATACTAGCATAACCCTTGAGTGATTTTTTTTTTTTTTTTTTTTGTGCTTACCCAATGCTTTGGCTTTTCCAAGTTACCACTTGAACTTGCCAAGGAAGCAGAGGAGGTGGTGCCTGAGGCAGTGGAATCCTGTGGAAGGTGGTTCTGAGTTTCCTCCTGAAAGTTGTGGTTGGTCCTTGTTACACAGCTGGCAGAAACATGTGCAGATGTGGGCTTAGAATGTGACCAATGGAGAAGATCTTACGTAATGTCTGAGTCCATACTGCTTGTGTATCCAGATGGAATGAGTTGCAGAAGACACCGTATTTATTCCCTTTATCCTAGCTCCTATAAGAATTAGTTCTAAAGCTCACAGCCGCCTCCCTTTTGAGGGGGCTTATCCTCAGCTGACAGGAGCTATCTAGCCAGGAGGTTACAGATACCCTTCCCTCCACGCATACACACAACTGCCCCTCCCCCAAGACACCTACTACCAACAAGCCTGTTGTGTTGCCTCAAGCGGGGACAACTCTGACATAATTCATGCTCCAGAGCTCCCCATGGGATCAGGCCAAAGACTGCAATCAAACACATGCTTTCTTATTATTTTCTTCATGAAAATGGTGAAGACTCTCAATAGGTCTTCAAAGCGACCAAGGTGTCCGTCTTAAGATCAGTGAATGCCTCTGAGAAGAATTTGGCTGTGGGTGCGTGGGTACATATAATTAGATATTGGCTATTTTTTTTTTTTTATTTTCATGTCTTTCTTGTTCTGAAACCAGTTGCATGTTGTGCTTGGGGAGTTGACTCTTTGCATATGCAGCAAAATCAAGAGAAATTACCCTTTCACATATCAGTGGGGGGAGGGGGACAGGAAAATCATCTTTTTAACATTTCACTCCTCTTGCTTCTTTACTCATCTGAAAGGAAATGGTTTACACTTATTCCATTTGTAGAACTATCAAGAGGAGGGACATGTACAGAGAAAATAGAAACCCTGACGTTGAGTGATTATATATGCCAGAAACTGTAGCTCCTGGTGGCTGAGAGCCTCCTTGTTTTCTCTCTGGGGAAAAAACTAATGGCTTCGAGCTGGGGCTTCTTCTCCTGTGTTTGAAAATGCCAGTTTGAGAGTGGCTGTTTTCTTCAAAATAGCGAGAACTATAGAATCATGGAAAAAATATAACCATTTACTCTATGTATTTATTTGCTTTGAAAATGATGTTTATAAGTATTTTAATGAAATGTGAAAGGGAGAGAAAATATTTTCCTCTTTAGAGTAAATTTTGGTGCTTTCAAGGGTTTCTCAGCCTGTCTGCAGCATGAATTTTCTTTAAAGCAAAAAACACCTGGAGGCTTTTGTTTTTTAAATAAGAAGAAACACGAAAAGAAACTATGTTATCTATTTGTAAAATAAAAAAATAGGGCCATGTAAAAATACACCTCAGATTTAATTGACTTATTTAGTTCGAAGATTGTTGCTTCACTGGGCTCAACTGGCAGTCCGTCTGGTCCAGGTGGGACTCGCTCAGGTGTCTGAGGTCCGCTAGCTATTGGTGTGCCAATGAGGACAACTGAGCCACATGTCTCTCATTCCACAGCAGGCCTGTGCATGTTTTCATGGTCATGGCAGAAGAGCAAGAGTGAGAGTAAGCCAAGTCCATTTATCTAAACACTTTTCAAGCCTGAGATCCCATTGGTTAAAGCAAGTCACAAGGTCAAACCTAGAATCGCTGTAGGAGGAAACTGCAAGATTAATGGTCAAAGGTGTGAATACTGGGAGAGCAAAGAATTAGAGATATTGAGGCCATTCACCTTACCCACAGAATACACACACATATAAATATATATATACACATATATAAAAACGCTTTGCTCTTGAGTAGATTCCGACTCACAGTGACCCTATAGGACAGAGTAGAACTGCCCTGTAGCGTTTCCAAGGAGTGCCTGGCAGATTCAAACTGCCAACCTTTAGGTTAGCTCCTAACCACTGTGCCACCAGGGCTCCATACACATATATACTGTATCCCAGTTAATACATTTTAGTTTTTACTTAATAAAATTATGTGTATATATATTCAAAGGAGCCCTGGTGGCACAGTGGCTAAGAGCTTGGCTGCTAACTAAAGGGTTGTCTGTTTGAATCCACCAGCCACTCCTTGGAAACCCTTTGGGGCAGATCTACTCTGTCCTATAGGGTTGCTATGAGTAGGAATTGACTCAACAACAATGGATTTGATTTTGGTTTTCACATATACAAAAAAAACCAAACCCACTGCTGTGGAGTCAATTTCAACTCATAGTGACTCTGTAGGACAGAGTAGAACAGCCCCCACAGGGTTCCGGAGGCTGTAAATCTTTATGGAATCAGACTGCCACATCTTTCTCCCACAGAGCAGCTGGTGGGTCCGAAGTACTGACCTTTCATTAGCTACTGAGTGCCTTTTAACCCCTGAGCCACCAGGGCTCCTTATATAGAGACATATGTGTGTAAATTGTATATATGTATGCATATAATTTTATCAAGTGAAATCTGAAACCCTAAAGCTACAATTTTAGCTTCATATTTTCTCCCTGTCATCTCCTTTCCAGACCCACTCATTATCTTTGATCTTTCTCATTTCGTTGTCAGAAATTTTGCACACATCATTCTCTTTTTTGGAATATCTTCTTTTCCCTTCTCATTATCTATCCAATTCTTGTATATTTCTATAAATCCAGCTTAAATTCACCGTTTTCTGGAAACCTAATGCCTGTGTCATCGTTCAACACTTATATACTACCTTAGAGTATTGATTATTTTTATATGTATAAATATCATATTACTCTAGTATGATATAAGCTCCTTAAAGTCAGGGATCCAGTCTTATACTTTTTGTAGCTCCCAAGGGAACTTTGTATACAGTAAGAGTTTAATAAGTATTTGTTGGCTGACTGATGGTTTCCCAGTTCTATGTTGATCACTTCCTTGTCTCTACAGACATTAGCTTCCCTGTACATTGGAGAGAGGATCCTGAGTGTCATCTTCAGACGTTTGGTAATGGCTGCCTTAGAGTACTGAGAACAGTTCTACAGCCATACTAGGAAGCTGGAAAGTGCTATCATAGATTAGTAATGTCTGCCATGGATAGGTCAGTCATAATTGCTGCCACAGTAGTTCTTCTTTTGGTGGCATTACAACGTCCAAGTTCTGGGAGAAAGTAGTTATGATAGCCATTGAAGAGAAACTATGGCAATGCCACTTTCAGGGTGTGAGCTTTATTTCTTCCCAGATTAGACTAACCTTTTCAAGATATTATCAGTTATGTGTGAAACTATATATTTAAGCAAAATATCTTAATAGAACGTAGTATAGTGCTAAGAGTGGGGCCTTCGGAGTCAACCAATCTGGCTTCCGATTCTGGTTCTGCTGATTACTTGGGCAAGACGTGTAACCTTTGTGCGCCTCAATTTTTCCATGTGTTAAAAAATAGGATCGTGTAAGGGGTATTTTGAGTGTTAAATAAATTAGTATCCACAGCCTGCTTAGACCTGTTCTTGGCCCATAGTAAAAATTTAAGCAGTTATGTGGAAAAAAAAAAAAATATGTAAAGCATACATTTAAAATTAGAATGAAATATATACATCTTCTATTTGGAAATCTTAAATGAGAGTAGTTGAAGAGAAGAATGGGAGGTTAGCTACCTTGCGTCTAGCAGTGAGGTAGGCCAGTCCCAAGACACCAAGGATCACTTTGAGCAATGCATTTCACCAGCCACAGGTATTTTCTGTCAATTAGTGAAGCAAGGAGCCCTGGTGGTGCAGCGGTTAAATCGCTCAGCTGCTAACCGAGAGGTTGGCAGCTTGAACTCACTAGCCGCTCTGTGGGAGAAAAATGTGGCTGTCCGCTTCTGTAAAAATTATAGCCTTGGAAACCCTGTGGGCTGGTCCCACTCTGTCCTGTGGGGTCGCTGTGAGTCAGAATTGACTCGATGGCTTTAAGTATATTGTCTTCACATCTGAGGCTGATGCTTGAAGTGTACAGTGAAAGGAAGATGGATGTAAAGTGGGGGAGACCTCACTAGCAACTAGCATGAGCTGGACCCCACAAGAACAGACTGGATACTGTGTCAGTTCTCACTTCCTCCAACCTTGATGAAGCAGGTGTCCTGCGGGAGAAGCTGGTGCCCTTTGTTGGATGTCTAAACAGTTGTCTGACCAAGGAGACAGAGAACCTGAAGGAAGACCCAGGAGAAGGTGGAGCAGTCACAGGCCAAAGAGGTGGACCAGCAAATAGGTGATAACGTGCTTGAGGTGCGGAAGCACCTGCCCTTACCATCTGAATGTGAAGAACAACATGGTTGCTACTTCATTTCCATCTTCCAACTCTCCTACAAAATGTCTCAGTGGCCCTGCCTGATCAGAAACATACAGGGAAGGAAATTCTGGGAAATCTGGCTTAGCCTAGCTAATGAGACGTTTACCAAAGCCACCATACCCTCTAGTGACCATGTGGTACAACAGAAAGAAAAAAACAAGAGGCCGTTGAGTTGATTTTGACTCCTGGCAACCCCACGTGTGTCGGAGTAGAACCGCCCTCCAGTGAGTTTTCAGTGGCTGATATTTTGGAAGTAAATCAGCAGGACGTTCTTCTAAGATACCTCTGAGTGGACTGGAACCTCTAGCCTTTTGGTTAATGGCTGAGTGCCTTAACTATTTGCACCACCCAAGGACTCCAAACAAACTAGCCTCCAAATAAAGAGATCTGCTTGTGTATCCTAGGTCAAACCACTTACCCCCTCTCTGGGTTTCAGGTCTCAGTTTCCTCATATGTAAATTGGGTGTGGAAGCAAAATTTTACCTTTAAGATCTCTTTCCAGCTCCAAGTCTATAGTTTTGTCACCTTACTTTCTGTTTCTGTTAAGTTTCTTGTGTCAGACAGTCTCGCTTACATATTTCCAGTGATTATGTCCCAGGGCAGCCAGAAAGCCAGAATGAGCACTAGTCAAGTAAAAGGAGCCTTGAGTGTTTGCCTAAGCTCTCAAAGCTGCTGAAGTCAAATGCTGGGGGCAAAGGGCAACCATAAACGATGGAATTAAATATTTACTGTGTTAACCATGACCACTCATGGATTTCACACAACGCTCAGCATATTGACTGGAAGGTTTCACACCAATTTTCCTAATGATATGCAATCTTGACTAAATTTGCCAACTCTCAGGAGATTGAAACCTATTCAGCAACGTTAATTTCTTTGCCTACTTCCAGATACGAGCAATTATATTCTTGGCAGTTTTACTCTCGTTGAATAAGTACTTGTACACTTTATTAATATCTGGCAGCACTGACTCCCTCCATGCAAATTCTCACTTATAGTTTTGATGCCATTAACTCTACAAAGTACTCAAGCCACAGATCAACATTTGTTGGGTATTCTGGGGAAGATGTAACTACTGAATATTCTGGAACAAGAGGCTCCAAGGCATCTGAAAGCAATTTTTTTTTTTTTGGTGTTCTTATCTACATCTGTCCCACCCCCCAAATGAATGAATTAACCAGTCCTAGCCCTGGTGGCTCAACAGTTAAGCAGTCAGCTGCTAACTGAAAGGTTGGCGGTTGGAGCTCACCAGTTGTTCTGAAGAAGAGAAGACCTGGAGATCTGCTCCTGTAAAGATTACAGCCTAGGAGACTCTATGGGGCAGTTCTACTCTGTCCTATAGGGTCACTATGAGTCAAAAGAGACTTGAAGGCACAAAAGAACAACAACAGCAAGGTATTGGAATCCCTTGGTAGTGCAGATGGTTAATGTGCTTAACCGTTAACCAAAAGTTTGGTGGTTCGAGTCCACCCAGAGGCACCTCAGAAGAAAGACCTGATGACCTATTTTGGAAAAATCAGCCATTGAAAGCCTTATGGAGTGCAGTTCTACTCTGAAGCTCTTGGGGTCGCCACGAGTCAGAATTTACTTGATGACAACTGATGGTGGTGGTGGATCAAGGTACTAAGTACTGGTTCACAATTCCTTATTGACAGTTCCCTCCTTGGGTATTGCCCTTGCTCAGAGAGAGCTATCTTACGCAGCGTTCCTGCCAACTTCCTGGGGGCAGAGTACATCCAATGAGTGTTGATTCCAATATAAAGACCCAGCCCCCTCATCCCAATTTAAGATTACTCTCTAGGACCATCTCAACTCAGAGCTCCTATAGGATTGGCTGAGACCTCTGTGGCAACTACAGCAGACCCTGACTTCTCCTTCTACCCAAATCTACTTCTTCCCTTCCCTTTACAAGAGTTCACCCTACAAAACAAACACCAAACCCATTGCCTTCGAGTCAATTTGGACTCATAGCAACCCTATTGCACAGAGTAGAGCTGTCCCATAGGGTTTCCAAGGCTGCGAATCTTTACAGAAGCAAACTGGCCCATCTTTCTCCCATGAGGTGGCTGGCGGGTTTGAACCACTGACCTTTCAGTTAGCAGCTAAGTGTTCACTGTGCCACAAGGGCACCACTGATCCTAAAAGCATTCCCTAATAAATATCATGCAGACAAATCTCCATCTCAGAGTCTGCTTCCCTGGGAACCCTACCTGCAGCTGCAGTGACATGGAAGAGATCAAATCCTGAGACATGGAAAGGCCTGGGTGGAAGTTACTTAGTAGCTCTTAGAACTTGGAAGATCTTTCCTCATTTACACATTGGTTCTGTTGAGACCACTAAAAAGACAGCTCAGTTAGCACAGCTCTCCAATACTTGTTGAGGACCAAAGTACTTTCTTCTTCTCCCAACAATATCTATCACTTTCTGTCCTACATAATTTGCTCGTTTCTTATGTTTTTAGTCTTTATTTTTATTTTTTATATTCTATTCACCTCCTCCACACACACTCAAGAATGTAGGCTCCACAAAAGCAAGCACCTTTGTTTTGTTCACTTCTTTATTTCAATCACGTAGTAAAACCAAACCAAACCCGTTGCCATCAATTCCATTCCGACTCATAATGACCCTATAGGACAGAGTAGAACTGCCCCATATGGTTTCCAAGGAGCGGCTAGTGGATTCAAACTGGTGACCTTTTTGGTTAACAGCCAAACTCTTAACCACTGCACCACCAGGGTTCCAAACACATAGTAGGTGTCAAATACTAAATGAATGAATGAATGGTTAAAAGGGCAAAGAGAAGCAGATGGCTGGTTAGGAGGCTGTGACAGTAATGTAGATGAGCAGCCTTACAGCCTGGATGACATGGAAGAATTATTTGGAAATAATATTCCACAGAACACTTTTTAAAAAAAAATTCTGGATTATAGGATACATTTCAAACTTCTTAACATAGTGGCCTCCAGGATTGGATACGTAACTTTTTTCTAGCCACTTATCTTATGCAAACTTTTTACATCTGTGATACAAATCTGCAGACACCTCCTGGGCTCTTATGCTCTTGTTTGGCTTCTGTTCTCTGTGCCTGTCCTGCCCCTCCCTGCAACTCTTTCCCCAGCTGAGTCAAACTTTTCCATTAAGATCAACTAAGGCATCACTTCTTCTCCTTTGAGTCAGAATCGACTCAACAGCAATGGGTAATGGGTTGGGGCTTAGTTAGACACTCCTTATTTTGTGCTTACACTTACCAAGTTGTTATCTGATTATTTGATAAAATACCCCTCCCATAAATTCAAGCTTCTCAAGAGCTGGGCTGTTTTATTCATGCCTGGGTCTACACTGGTTAGAATAGTTCTTTCCACGTAGTGATATACAGTATGTGTTTGTTGAATGTTTGCCAGTAACAAAGTTTTATTATTCTATTTATCCTAAGACTCTCTATTTTTATGTGTGTATTTCATTGATTTGCATGACAATACTACGTTCCTTCAAACACAGTTAGGAAAAAGTTGGGAAAAGAAATGTTTTCAGATGACCGGTAAGATGTTTATCTTTGTGCATATTTGTATGGTCTGATTTTCAAATAGTATGAGAGTCAGAAAGTAAAATCTTTCTTAAAAATAATGACTTATAATCTGTTAAATATTAACAGTAAGAGTGGTGCCCCCCCTCCATTTTTTATATGGTTGTTAGTCTCAATTTTTTGTTTGACCAAAGTCATGTGTTTTTACAACTTCTTCTCATAGGTAATCTCTCCAACTTAATGTAACCTGTGTTTAACTACATCTACAACCTACTCAACAAATCTTATAATGTAAACATACATTATTTAGGCACACATACACAGACATATATCTTAATTATGCAGTGGCTGCTTTTTTACATTTTACAGATACAAGTGGCTAGGCCTTGGAGTCACAGAAACTCATGTTGAAATCTTATTTCCATTATGGTGTTAGTTATCTATTGCCACAATAGTGCTGCATAACAAATTACCCCACGCCTTGGTGGCTTAAAATAATAAGCATTTATTTAGCTCACAATTCTGTGAGTTGGAGATTGAGACTGGGATCAGCTGAGCAGTTCTTCTGGTCTTGGCTGGGCTCACTGATACGTCTGGGGGTCAGCTGTCTGAGGTGACAGGGGCAACTGGATCATGTGTCTCCCATCATCCAGCAGGTCAGCGCAGGTTTGTTCACATGATGGCTGGCAGAGTTCTGAGAGAGAGAGTACAAGTGGGTAAGACTGAATGAGGTCTAGGCTCAACCTGATACACTGTCATTTCTAATGCACTCCTTTGGCCAAAGAACATCACAGACCCGTCAGATTCAAGACTTGGGAGAATAGACTCCTCCTCTTGATGGCAAAGAGTCCATTTAGTACAGTTTACCAGCTTGTCCCTGGGTGGTACGAATGGTTAAGGTGCTTGGCCGCTAGTTGAAAGGTTGGACGTTCAAGTCCACCCAGAGAGGCTTCTGGAGAAAGGCCTGGTGATCTACTTCTGAAAAATCAGCGGTTTTTTTTCAGAATGGGGTCACCATTAGAGTCAACTTGCCAGCAGCTGGTAGGTAGATACGCAGCGTACCACAGCTATTCACAAACTGACTTTGAGCAATTTACTCAAACCTTACCTAGGTAAGGAAGAAGGATTTGCACTTTCCTTTCACTGATTGTGAAATTACTGTAATGGTGCATTACTCTGGTGAAATAAAAATTCTCTTCATGCACAACCAAGGAATGGGGTGAACCAGCATATATAGTGTCACCGTAGCGGAGCCCTGGTGGTGCAGCTGTTAAGAGCTCAGCTGCTAACCAAAAGGTCGACAGTTTGAATCCATCAGCCGCTCCTTGGAAACCCTATGGAGTAGTTCTACTCTGTACTGTAGGGTCGCTATGAGTCGGAATCCACTTGGCAGCAATGGGTTTGGTTTTTCGCTGTGCAATAGGGTCTCTATGAGTCAGAATTGACTCAATGGCAATGGGATGGTGTGAGGAAAGCAGAAACCTTAATAGAATTAGTACCAGGTTATCAGTGAAGAGGAGAAGATGTGTCAGGTCAGGGATTTAGCACAATGCATGGCACTTTTTCAATAAGTATGCGATGAATGAATAAATATTCACTATATGTCATTATAGGGAGCCCCGGTTGCACAGTGATTAAAGCACTTGGCTGCTAACCGGAAGTTTGGCAGTTCGAACCCACCAGCGTCCCTGAGAGAGAAAGATATGGCAGTCTGCTTCCGTAAAGATTTACAGCCTTGGAAACCCTGCGGGACAGTTCTACTCTGTCCTAAAGAGTCACCATGAGTCGGAATCAACTCAACAGCCATGGTTTTGGTTTTAGTTTATAGGTCATTATTAATAAAGTATGTATGTTTTTTCAAATTAAAATCTCTCAGAGTAACACAGACACACATGCGTGTGAAATTGAAGACTATGGGCGTCAACCACAAAACGTCTGAGAGTCTGTGTAACAGCAGTTAATACTTTTTGAGTATTTGCTATATACCAAATATTGTTATAGAAGCTTCCTTATATTAACACAAATAAACTTTGTAATACCCTAGGAGGTAGGCATTAGACTTTATTAACTTCCCCATTTTGCAGATGGGAAAATTTGGGTTTGTTGATGTTCGTTGTCTTTCTCAAGGTCACACTGCTACCAAGTGTCAAAGGCAAGATTTGCCATCAGGCAGGACAGCTTCAGGCTCAGTACCCTAATCCACTGCTGTGTCAGCTAAGGCTTCCATATGTGGCCATCCTTGTTACTCTGGCTACCTTCCTTTAGCCAATTCTCGGGAAACCAAAGCGTGACTTGCATAGATAGCATTCCATGGGTGTTCTTCATTCAGCACTGGCTTGGGGTTTTTATTCAACACATACCCAGTACACATCTAATCAGGCTTGCCTTTGCCATCCTTTCACATTTCATCAAGGAAGGCAAAAGAGTTTTAATAACAGTTTTAATATCAGCAAAAAAAGATAGAAAGGCAAGAAGACAAAAGGGGGAAAAGGGAGGAAGGGAAGAAAGAAAAAAGGAGAGAAAGAAGGAGGAGGAAGAAAGGGAGAAAGGAAGAAGAAGAAAAAAGGAGGGAGGAAGGGAAAGAGGGAAGGAAGGGGAAGGAAAAGCATAATGGATTGCAGCTTTTTTTATTATCCCCAATTTTTGGCTCCTCCGCCCATCACCTGGCACTTCTCTGTAGCACACATAATTAAAATCAATTATTCAGGAAGTGAGCTAATTCCGCCCTGCTCAAAAGAAGATGGTATACAATAAGGAACTCAGAAGACTGTTCTCTGTGGTGGTTTTTATTTGTATGGGTACGTACATGTCCCGTTTTATAGCAAAATGTAAACATATGTGAAGAAAATCTTGATTCAAAACAGATTTGAAACCAGGCGGTACTTTTGCCTGCACCTAATTTTTATTCATCAGCTCTGTTCTTGTCATCCTCCAAGAATTTCATCAATTTGTTTTTCGGTCCTCTGTTTCCTCGTATAAACTTCCGTGTCCTTCTGCCTAAGTGTTTGGTGTATGTTAATATAAATTGAATTTTTACATAAACATTATTGCTACCCTGGAGGTTAGGGAAGACTTTGAAGAAATTGGAGGAGCGCTGTGGGTCCTGGGATAGAACAGGAGTCTTTGATAGCAAGCCAAAGAAGGCAAAGGGTTATTAAATATTTTATCAGTGTGCCATAGTTCTCAAAACTCACATGTAAAAACATCTTCGCTGGCACAGGATCAATGACAAAATCAGACTGGCTGTGGTCATAATACAGAGTTTGTAACTGTCTTACTAAGTCACCAAAACTCCTTCCAACAAGTAAAAACCCCTATGAAAGGCCATCGCCATCTAACTATTCTGTCCTGATTATGGTACCTGGGAGGTCTTTGGCCACTAGTGCAGACATGTCAGTGTCCCTGCCATATTCCCTTGGCATCCAACATACGAGGATAACGTCTTATGTAAGTACTTGTGACTTTCTAGCTAAGTGATTCCTCTGGCCTCTGGATTATTCTCAGGCGTGTATGTGCAGGCGAGGCTCAAAGTGTTAGGGAATTAAAGCCTCTGGAAGCCCTCCACCAATTACAGATGGGATTTGGTAGTTAAATACCCCGGCTTCCTCAGCTTTCCATTGGCACAGTTCTGGAGGCATGTTCTCCTCAGTCTTCTAGCACTCCCAAGCAGGACTGAGCCCCTGCTGCCAACAACGGTTTCTATGTAGTAATCTTTCCTGTGTTGGCTTCCTTCATTTCTCTGTCTTGCCTCCCTGTTGCCCTGTGATTGCTTCCTGGGATCACTTTTCCCAGATAAACCCCATATAGTCTAGCCCTTGTCTCAGCCTATATTTCTGGAGGGACCTGATCATTCCAAGTATTAGACCACTGGAGCCATCTTGTTATTTTCATTCTGGCCTCTTCTTTCCTTTGTCAACCCTTCTCCATTTCTCTTTCCTCCCTGCATGTCAAGGTAATATAGACCCATCGTATAAGGTCAAGTTCTTTGCATACCAACTAAGGAATAATGTATAAAATCTTTTAAAAAATATCAGTTAGCAAAATATGACACTGGAATCGTCACAGTTGTCTTGGGTGAATGTCTTAAAGCAAAATAAATAAATACATTCCAAGGTAGCCAGCTGATGTTTATAAAAATGGAATAAAAAGATAGGAGATATTCTATAAGCATTTCTTAAAATGAGTTTTTTAAAACCCTAAATCATCAGACATGAAGCAGAAAAGCACTTATCCAAATCAACATAAGATAGCTATCAGAAAGTAAAGGAGCCCCAAAATTTACCTCTAAAATCGTAATTAAAAATGACAGAAGGCAGAAATTTGGGAAATGTCCTGAGAACTCCCCTCCACAGGTAGAGAGGACAACCTACTTGGTCTGTCAGAAACAAGAAAGTAGCTGTTACAGAATTACTGACCAGACGTGTGTTGAATTGTTTGGGGCTGTACCACATGCCAAGGTTTGACAGACCTGACATAAAAAATATACCTCGTGTTGTGTTAGATTTGAAAGGAATGGCTTGTGCTCATTAGCAAGGTGAAGCTCTTCAGAGAAGCCGCATTCTGCAGTCAAGTGCAGTCAAATATGTTCCCAAATTGGATCTGAAGCCAGAAAGAACTTCATTACACACACTCTGGCCGAATTTTCTTTCTTTCTGATATGTTTTATATCCATTTCAAAATATAGTCATTGATACTTGAAGGTATGTATAAGGTCTTTGTAGGAAAATTTATTTACAAAGTACATAATGTTCCAATTATCGGATGCTATATAACAAACATCTGAAACTAAGCAGCGTAATACAATAACAAAAGTTTATTATTATTATCTATTACATTTCTTGTGCCAGGGCCCTAGTGGTGCAGTGGTTAAGAGCTGGGCTGCTAAACAAAAGGTCAAAAGTTCGAATCCACCAGCTGCTCCTTGGAAACCCTTTGGGGCAGTTCTACTCTTAGGGTTGCTTTGAGTCAGCACTGACTTGATGGCAAAGGGTTTTCGTTTTTTTATTACATTTCTTGGGGTTGACTAGGTCCAACTAGGTAGTGATCACTTGAGTTCTTTCTTACATCTGCAGTTAGAGGGTGTCAGGGGCTAGAGGCATCTCAAAGGTTTCCATCCCCTCTCACACATCTGTTGCCTGGGCTGAGAAGACTCATACATCTGGGTCTGGAACAGCCAGGGCTCTTGGGCATCCCACTCTCTCTCTGTATACTCTCTCCATGTAGTGTCTCCATGGAAATCTCTCTCCATGTGATCTCTTCCGCACGGTGATTTCAGAATAGTTGGGCTTCTTACTTGGTGGTCCAAGACTCTGAAGTGGAGTGTTCCAAGGGGGATAACCAGGTGAAGGCTGTGGTTTTGCCCTTTATGATCTAGGCTTCTGTAAGTTAGAAGTAAATCACCCAGGCAGCCCATATGTAACGAAGGGTGTGTAGAACCCACTGCTTGATGGAAGGATTAGCAAGGAGTTTTCAGACATGTTTACAAGCCACCACGTATAATGATTCTCTTTCATCATTATAAGGCCTTTCAATGTTTGTGAGCTCACTGCACCTAGCCTAATACCATTCTTAGTCATTTTAAAACAAAACAGAACAAACGAAAAACACTTGGCTAATTAAATGCATCAAAGATCATAAACAGCAATGCCATGTCTCTCAGTCTCTGACTTCCCATTTGCTGCAGCCCATTGCCACATGCCAGGATCAAAAATGTGTGTCTGAATGAGACCTTTTATTTTCTTTTTCTTTCTGGAACCTCTGAAGGCTGCTCCACTAGTGTATGTGGCACCTGGAAATGCCAGAGAATGTTTATAACTACAGGAACAATCCTTAATGATTTGTGGAATTGAGGTATAAATGCCTCTCGGACACTTGGACATGGTGACGCTGACACATATTCTCTTTTGGTTCCCAGAATCCCCTTAGAAGTCCACAGAGGGCCCTTTATTTATTTATTTATTTGTTGTTGTTGTTGTTAAATTCTTTTTTTTAATTGTACTTTATATGAAGGTTTACGGAGCAAATTATTTTCTTATTAAACAATTAGTGCACATATTATTTTGTGACATTGGTTGCCAACCTCATGACAGGTCAACACTCTCCCCTTCTCTATCTTGGATTCCTCATTACCAGCTTTCCTGTCCCCTCCTGCCTTCACATCCTTGCCCCTGGGCTGGTGTGCCCATTTAGTTTCTTTTTGTTTTATGGCCCTGTCTAATTGTTTTTTTTCTAATCTTTGGCTGAAGGATGAACCTCAGGAGTGACTTCATTACTGAGCTGAAAGTTTGTCCGGGAACCATACTCCTGGGGTTTCTCCAGTCTCTGTGAGACCAGTAAGTTTGGTCTTTTTTTGTGAGTTAGAATTTTGTTCTACATTTTTCTCCAGCTCTCTCTGGAGAAAAATGTAGGGGACCCTCTATTGTGATCCCTGTCAGAGCAGTCAGTAGTGGTACCTGGGCACTATCTAGCTGTGCTGGACTCAGTCTGGTAGAGGTCATGGTAGTTGTGGTCCATTAGTCTTTTGGACTAATCTTTCCCTTGTGTCTTTGGTTTTCTTCATTCTCCCTTGCTCCTGAAGGGGTGAGACCAGTGGAGTATCTTAGATGGCTGCTCACAAGCTTTTAAGACCCCAGACATTACTCACCACAGTAGCATGTAGAACATTTCCTTTACAAACTATGTTATGCCAGTTGAGCTAGATGTCCCCTAAAACCATGGTCCCCAGCCAACAGAGGACCCTTTCTCTGTAACACACTTCATTGGCTTTCTTTCCTTCCCTCTCTCATTCTTCCACTCCTATAATAGAATTTTATGAGATCACCTTCCCAAATAAATTACTTGTGCTTAAATCCTTGTCACAAGCTCTGCTTCTGGGGAAATCCAAATTCAGACACTATGACTGAAACGCTGGGTGTTTGCCGGATGCTCATGTGGACCTTATACTTGGGAAGAATTCTTAAAGCATTTTAAAAGAAGAAAACTATTAAATTGAAAGTTTTTTGATAACACTGGATATGAATACAGTAATAATAAAGATAGGTTTTCAGATACTTTTCTTGTGAAACTTTGTGTTTAAGCCAAAGTTTTCTTCTTGTCATAGTTATGCTATAAGCTATTAAGAGACAACTATCTATTCATGGCGTGCAGTTCTATGGTGTAATGGTTAGCACTCTGGACTTTGAATCCAGCGATCTGAGTTCAAATCTTGGTAGAACCTCGCCTGCAGCTGCCAACATTTGGAAACCCTGGTGGCGTAATAGTTAAGTGCTACAGCTGCTAACCAAAGGGTTGGCAGCTCGAATCTACCAGGCGCTCCTTGGAAACTCTGTGGGGCAGTTCTAGCCTGTCCTATAGGGTCGCTATGAGTCGGGATCAACTTGACACTGGGTTTGGCTTTTTTTTTTTAATCTACTCATGAGTCAGAATTGACCCCAATTTTTTTTGGTTTATCTGCTCATAGTAGGGGAATTGATGGGAGTTAACAGATGAAACAGATGAGAAGGGACGTCAGAAAATCTCTGTAATAAATAATAAATAAATAGATAAGTGGCTTAAAAATAAAACTTCCATTTTCTTGATTAGATAAATTAATTCACGTGCTGAAAAGCACTGTTTTAGATTTCCAGCTATAGATCTGGGAAGGAAGGCCTGTGATCCTGAACTCAGACTAATTAATGCGTTGTAGATCATTATTCTGACATCTTCTCTGCTGAGTCTTTGTGATAATTTTGTAAGATTGTGACCCTCAAGTGTTTCAGTAAACTTATTTTTTCATTGGAAAGTTTTAAATATTTTAACAATCAACACTTGCTTGTAGGATTCAGAACACGGTTGGATTTGTCCTACCATGATGTTAATTCATCTTTCTGTTTGAAGAAGGTTTCATCAGGCACATACAGTGTCAAGAACTGATTTGACAAATACTTGTGTGGCACTTACAGTGAGCCAGGTATTATTCTGAGCGTCTATCATGTATTAGCTAATTTAATCCTCGGAGTTGCCCATGTAATAATTTCACCCATTTTAGAGATGAGGATCAGAGAAATAAATTAAATTGCCCAAGGTAATGTGCACATAAGATTAGGTGGAGCTAGGATTTGAATCCTCTCTGCCTTTAAAATCCGTGCTCTTAAACATATGTGAGGCTCCATCTCACAAAGAGTTCCTAGCTAAGGGAGAAGGGTGGGCAATACCACGCTGCCCAGTCTTGCACCATCCCTGCACAGGGTTTTCACTGGCTGATTTTTGGAAGTAGATTGCCATGGCTTTCTTCCTGGTCTGTTTTAGTCTGGAAACTCTACTGAAAACTGTAGAGCATCGTAATAACACTCCAGGCTCTACTGACAGATGGGTGGTAGCTGCTTGTGAGGTGCATTGGCGAGAATGGATTCCAGGTCTCTCATATGCAAGGAGAGAATTCTACCACTGAACTACCAGTGCCCCTATAAATAAATGACAACAGGATTAAACAGTATAGTAGAATGTTCAGAAAGTACTAGAAGCACAGTGGATGAAAGGCTTGACTTTGCCTGGGGGATTTGGGAGCTTCACAAAGGACAACAAACTTGACCTGGAATAGCCCACTAGAAAAGCTGTTGTTTCCAGGGAACAACATATGTTAGGATATTTTAAAACCTGGTTTTAAGCTACAAGTACTTCTACCCACTTTTCCAATCTAGGTAAGAGTAATTGCAAGGTTTTGTTTATTTTTATTTTAAAGGAAATATACTCTTTAGAATTATCTAAGTAAATATTTTGCTCTCTGTTAAGTGTTCTTACTTAGAATTGTAAATATTCGCAGATGTGTTTACATAGATCTCTCTAACTCCTGAAAGTTTCCAAGTCTTCATACTGAATATTAATTCTCTGGGCAATTGTGTAGTGATATATTGACCTCTACAGAACAGGCTCTTAATGCAGAGTAAATGATGTGGTTTTGATTTTGTATTGTTGTTGCCCATTTGTCTAGCTTTTATGTGTTTTCCCATATCCTAAGTGTAGTATCAAGCTCAGTTCCTATAGCAAAGCAGAATAGACTGAAAGTCAAAGAGTAGGCAGTATTGAATTGTTCTAAAGCTTTCTAGGAATGATATTGCTTATGATTTAATCAGCCTTTAGAAATGCATTTTTTCCTCATGTGGTTGTTGGTTTTAGGTGCCGAGTCAATCCTTACTCATAACGACCCTATATAAACAGAACAAAACACTACCCAGTCCTGTGCCATCCTCACAATCATTCCTGTTTGAACCCACTGTTACAGCCACTGCGTTAATCCGTCTCATTAAGGGTCTTCCCCTTTTTCGCTGACCCTCTACTTTACCAAGCATGATGTCCTTCTCCAGGGACTGATCCCTCCTGATAACATGTTGGAAGTATGTGAAACAAGCTTTCGCCATCCTTGGTTCTAAGGAGCATTCTGGCTGTACTTCTACCAAGACAGTTTTGGTCATTCTTCTGGCAGTCCATGGTAAATTCAGTATTTTTTTGCCGATACCGTAATTCAAATGCATCAGTCCTTCTTTGGTCTTCCGTATTTATGGTCCAGCTTTGACATGCATATGAGGTGATTGAAAATATCATGGCTTGGGTCAGGTGTACCTTAGTCCTCGAAGTGACATCTTTGCTTTTTAACACTTTAAAGAGGTCTTTTGCAGCAGATTTGCCCAATGCAATATGTTGTCTGATTTCTTCACTTCCGCTTCCATGGGCATTGATTATGGATCCAAGTAAAATGAAATCTTGACAACTTCAATCTTTTCTCTGTTTATCATGATGTTGTTTATTGGTCCATTTGTGAGGATTTTTGTTTTCTTTATGTTGAGGTGTAATCTGTACCGAAGGCTGTGGTCTTTGAACCCCATCAGTAAGTGCTTCAAGTTCTCTTTGCTTTCGGCAAGCAAGGTATTGTCATCTGCATATCTCATGTTGTTAATGAGTCTTCCTCCAATTCTGATGCCACCTTCTTGTTCATACAGTCAAGCTTCTTGGATTATTTGCTCAGCATACAGATTGAATAAGTATGGTGAAGTGACACAACCCTCAGTCACACTTTTCCTGATTTTAAACCATGTTTATCTCCTGTTCTGTTGAAACAACTGCCTCTTGGTCAGTGTACAGATTCTGCATGATCAGAATTAAGTGTTCTGGGGTTCCCATTCTTCCCAGTGTTATCCATAATTTGTTATGATTCAGTTGAATGCCTTTGCATAGGCAATAAAACACAGGTAAACATCTTTCTGGTATTCTCTGCTTTCAGCGAAGATCCATCTGACATCACTGATATCCCTTACTCTATGTCTTCTTCTGAATCTGGCTTGAACCTCTGATAGTTCCCTGTCGATGTACTGCTGCAACCATTTTTTAATTATCTTCAGCAATTTACTTGCATGTGATATTAATGATATTGTCCCATAATTTCCACATTTGTTGGATCACTTTTCTTTGTAATTGGCACAAGTATGGTTCTCTTGCAGTCACTTGGCCAGGTAGCTGTCTTCTAAATTTCTTGGCATGGGCAAGTGCGCACTTCAGCGTTGCATCTGTTTGCTGAAGCATCTCAATTGGTATTCTGTCAGTTCCTGAAACCTTGTTTTTTGCCAGTGCCCTTGGTGCAGCTTGGACTTCTTCCTTCAGTACCATCGGTTCTTGGTCATCTTCAACCTCCTGAAATGGTTCAATGTCGACCAATTCTTTTTGGTGCAGTGACTGTATTCCTCATGACTCACATAAATTGTTCTTGGTGTAAATTATCTACTTCTTCAGAAAGTTTGACTGGTGACTTGATTTAACTTCCACTCATGAAATCTTTCAAGGCACAAAGTGTCTGTCACTAATTTTATTTTCTGCTTAAGTAAACCCAGTGCCTTCTCTTTTTTTCCATCGTGCCCAAATTGTATCCTCATTTTTACTGTACTTCTATGACCTACTACCAGTTTTGGTGGAACCACGTACAGCTAGTTATGAAGACCGAAACATAACACTAAATCGAAAACTGGTATTTGCTGGAATATTGAGTTGGCCACTTTCATAGCGCCCATACAATAGCTGCTTAACGAAGAAGAAAGGTTTCTTTCTTTTTCCTGTTAAGGTCTGAACCAGTGAGCAGTTTAAGGTGACCCTATTCTATGTGGATGGAGTCCCTGAATGTGCAAACAGTTAATGTACTTGGCTGCTAACCAAAAAGATGGAGCCCATCCAGAGGCAATTCAGAAGAAAGGCTTTTTAATCTACTTCTAAAAATTTAGCCATTTAAAACACTGTGGAATAAAGAACAGTGATGAATCTGTGAAACATTTCATAACATGGAAGAACCTGGAAGGCATTATGCTGAGTGAAATTAGTCAGAGGCAAAAGGACAAATATTGTATAAGACCACTATTATAAGACCTTGAGAAATAGTATAAACCGAGAACACATACTTTTGTGGTTACGAGGAGGGGAGGGAGGGAGGGTGGGAGAGGGTTATTTACTGATTAGTTAGTAGATAAGGACTACTTTAGGTGAAGGGAAGGGCAATAATCAATACACGGAAGGTCAGCTCAACTGGACTGGACCAAAAGCAAAGAAGTTTCCAGGATAAACTGAATGCTTCAAAGGTCAGCGGAGCAAGGGTGGGGGTTTGGGAACTATGGCTTAAGGGGACTTCTAAGTCAATTGGCAAAATTCTATTATGAAAACATTCTGCATCCCACTTTGAAATGTGGCGTCTGGGGTCTTAAATGCTAACAAGCGGCCATCTAAGATGCACCAATTGGTCTCAACCCACCTGGATCAAAGGAGAATGAAGAACACAAGGACACATGATAACTATGAGCCCAAGAGACAGAAAGGGCCACGTGAACCAGAGACTTACATCATCCCGAGACCAGAAGAACTAGATGGTGCCCGGCCACAACCAGTGACTGCCCTGACAGGGAGCACAACAGAGAACCTCTGAGGGAGCAGGAGATCAGTGGGATGCAGACCCCAAAATCTCAAAAAAAGACCAGACTTAATGGTCTGACTGCGACTAGAGGAATCCCGGCGGTCATGGTCCCCAAACCTTCTGTTGGCCCAGGACAGGAACCATTCCAGAAGACAACTCATCAGACGTGGAAGGGACTGGACAATGGGTTGGAGAGAGATGCTGACGAAGAGTGAGCTACTTGTATCAGGTGGACACTTGAGACTGTGTTGGCATCTGTCTGGAGGGGAGATAGGAGGATAGAGAGGGTTAGAAACTGGCAAAATTGTCACGAAAGGAGAGACTGGAAGGAGGGAGCGGGCTGACTCATTAGGGGGAGAGTAAGTGGGAGTATGGAGTAAGGTGTATATAAGCTTATATGTGACAGACTGACTTGATTTGTAAACTTTCACTTAAAGCACAATAAAAATTATTAAAAAAAAAAAAACACTGTGGAGACCAGTTCTACTCTGACATACATGGGTCACCATGAGTTGAAATCAACTCAATAGCAACTTTTTGTTTTGTTTTGTTTAGATCCTAGGTGTTAGTCCAGGTACCCAGGTTTCCTTAATCATTTCCCACCATCTGCTAGAGTATTCATATGGCTGAATATGGGTTACAGCACCATGTCCTCACTTCAGCTGTGGGAAGGGAGAAGAAAGTAGAAGATAAGTAATTTTCCTTTAAGGAAAAATTCTCCCCTAAAATTCCTGCTGAACTTCCATGTGTCACTGATACTCCCATCCTTTTGGCCAAAACTGAATCAGATGGCTATGCTTAGCTGCATGTGAAAACAGAAAATGTTGTCTTTAGCTCAATGACCAAGTGTCCACTAAACACTCAAAGTTTGCCCTTATCAAAATGAAGAAAGGGAAAATGGATATTAAACAACAGTAAGCAGACCCTGCAGTAAAAGACTTGCTTTCATAGTTCAGGTCAACGGATATCATGGTCTCCCTAATTTTACTGTATGACAATTCTATATTCCAATTTTTAAATTACCTTGAGTTGCACCTAGGCCTCAAGTATTGTTCTGAGGCTATCATGGCTAGAGAATTATTTCACATATTGGTGAAAAATTCTATTTCCTTTTAGTTGTCATCATTTAAAATTGGTTGTATTTTCATCAGCTCATTTGTCTAACTTCAAATATTACATGTGCATATTATGTAACATACACATAGTGTTTATATATACACATATATAGTTTATTTATACATATATACTGTATATATGGAACCCTGGTGGTGAAGTGGTTAAGAGCTCAGACTGCTAACCAAAAGGCCAGCAGTTCCAATCCACCAGTCACTCCTTGGAAACCCTTTGGGGCAGTTCACCTCTGTCCTATAAGGTTGCTTTGAGTCGGAATCAACTCGATGGCAATGGTTTTTTTTTTTTTTTTTTATACTGTATATACATAGTGTTATCTGTATATGTTGTTGTGTGCCGTGGAGTCAATTCCAACTCACAGCGACCCTATATGGTGATATATATATATAGTGATAGACAGATAGATACATATATAGATAGATGACAGATAGATGGATGGTAGATATATAATCACACACACATTCTTAAAAGTATGACCAGAGGTATTTTTTCTTTTTTTTTCTCTCATTCCATTTACTGATCTCCTTTATCATGGCTCAAATTTGAATTCTACAGCTTCTGCAGAGTGTTCAAAATGGAAAGAGGAGGCAGATTCAGGTGTTGCTGGTGCCTGTAGGCAACTTCTCTTGTCATTGTGTTGGTTTTTCTTATCTTAATATTTCAGCATATGACTAGTTTGTGTGTATTTGTGGGGTGTGTGTTTGTGTATTGCCTCATGGTGATCCTAACTATGGTATTTGATTGTAGTTTTGGTTATTCTGCATCATTTCTTTATTGGTATTTTTTGTTATTTCCTTATCTCTGTATGACATATAAATATATATTCTATGTGTGCCAATGTATACATTATATAAATTTTATAATTAAATAAGTATAGGTGCATATAAAACAATATTTTTCTACTACTCTCATATGCTACTTTAAGTACATTAGAGTTGATGCTCTTTTGAGTTTTCCTATGCTCTGAGACAGACGTCCCAAAATAAAACATCTCAGAGAGTCTTGGCTGCTCCAGGGTCAGTAGAAGGCTCGAGGGCAGGTCATTTCTCAGAAAGGAAACATGGACCAGGAGAATAACGTTATGTTGTAACCAGGGCTTTGATCTGATTTGTTCTGGTTTGAACCCCCGATGAGAATTTGCATTTCTAACAAGTTTCCAGGTGATACTAATGCTGTTGCTTACGGACCACTTCTGAAAATCACTGGTAGGGCAGTGGCTCTCAAAATTTATCATACCTGAGAATCACCTGGAGATCTTGTTAAACTATAGATTGTGATTCAGTATATCTGGGGTGGAAATGCAAATTCTCAGCAGGGGTTTGAAGCGGAACGAACCTGTTCGAAGCCCTGGTTGTAACCAGCTAATCATAGGTGTCTGGTCAGTTGACTGAGCAGTTGTGCATAAGACACTCCACTGGGCACAGAATCAAGGAAAAGCTATTGATCTTGAACAGCCCCAGTATTTTCAAAATTCAGTGTCAAATAAGAATTTCAAGATTCAAGTGATTCTAATGCAATGCTATTACACAAATGGTCCGTTTTGGGAAGTCTTAACATGACAAAATTTTAATTCTGTATTCTTATGTGCATATCCAGTATTCTATCAAGGGAGACATTTGGGGAAAAGGTTTTCTATGTGTCCCTATTACTTGAAACAAATGCCTGCCTCTTTCAGAGAAACCTTCAAAAAATTTTAGTTTCTTTTCCACGATATGGATGTGGTTGAAGGTCTCTCTCAACTAGAGCTGTTTTGACTACAGCATTTTGTCCTCTCAGCCTAAAATTAGACTTGTTTTTATCCACCACATTTGCAGTCATTGTTTCCCTGTGTGCAGACAACCCTAACCTTTCCTTCTTCCAGCTGCCAGAAAATTTCAATCATCCAGTTTCCTCTCATCAGCTACCATGTTGCTCTTCACGTTCAATAAAAATGCCACTGATGGCAATGACATCTCCCTCTGCTAGTAGAGCCCAAAGCCCAATTTATGATTAGGATTTTCAGCATTGCTCCCTTATTATAAGAATTACCATTTAATTTGGGCTGTGGTTTTACATATAGAGTTTGCTTCAGAATCAACCTGGGCAATACTCAGGTCTATGCCCCAGTACGCCTAAAAAAAACAAACCTGTTGCCATCGAGTCAATACCAACTCACAGAGACCCTATAGGACAGAGGAGAGCTGCCTCATAGAGTTTCTAAGGAGCCCCTGGTGGATTCAAACTGCTGACTTTTTGGTTAGCAGCTATAACTCTTAACAGCTTACACTATAGCTGTATCTCTTTAATCTAGTTTAGCTTACCACAGTACCACTTCATGAGGAGTCTGCCTTGTGAATTTCATGAAATCAACTACGCAGCAGACATGCACATTAAAATAAACAGCACTTAAATTGTTTAAAAGTGCCATGTTTCAGGTTTTCCGTATTGAAAATGCTGACATATTTTGCAGTTGGAAACAAGAAAATGGATAGGTGACAAGCAAATCTTCAGGAACAAGTCTTTCCTGGGGCAAAAACCAGTAAGTTAATGATTGTCCTCCTTCTCCTACTAAATGATATAAAACTATCTGGCCCTAGAATGAATAATGGAAACAATAACATCGAATTAATGTAACTATCATTTGTTCGTTCCTTACTATGTTCCGGGCATTGTTCTTAGCACTTTACACTGTATTAACTCATTTAATCATCGCAGTAACCACGGTTGTTGTTGTTAGTTGCCATCGAGTTGGGCCCTGATGCACGGTGACCCCACGCACATGGAATTGGACCATTGTGATCCATGGGGCTTTCGATGGCTGATTTTTCTTAAATAGATTGACAGGCCTTTCTTCTTTGGTCTTAGTCTGGAAAGTCTACTGAAACCTCTTCAGCATCATAGCAACATGGAAGCTTCCACTGATAGATGGGTGGTGGCTGTGCTTAAGGTGCCTGAGCTGGCAATTGTCCCAAGTCTCCCACGTGGAAGGCTGGAATTCCGTCACTGAACCACCACTGCCCTCTCCACAGGGGATAGTTATTACTCTCATTTGATTTTTTAGATAGGAAACTGAGGCACAGACAGGTTAAGTAACTTACAGGAAGTCTCACAGTTAGTAATTGGTAAAGCTGAGATTTGAACCCTGCCGTCTGAATCCAGAGCCTATGTGCTTAATCACTGTGTCAAGGACACAGCTGTTCCAAGTAGTGCATATAAACGCTCAAGAAGCTGTATTTCATAGCGATGGAAGAGCCACGTTGCATTAGTAAAGAGTGTTCATTAGGGACTCTCAAATGCTATAATAGCTGACTGGGTTGAATTATCTATCCTCGTTTTCACTGGTTCAGTTGCTTCGGACGAGTGATCATATCTTACATCTTGTTTCCAGCAACCAGCTCTCAGCTCTGTAATTCTGATGAGCATATGTCACTGAATGGAGCTTTCCCATTTTTGCAGAAGAGGCTGATTCAGGATTCCTATTTTCTTGAAAGCATTCAAGGTTTCCTGCAAAGTCAGCAGAGTGTTCAGCAAACCTACTTTGAGGACAAACTTATTGTCATGAAACAGATTCTGAAAGGCTGTGTCTGGGCATTTTGATGGCATTTATTACTAATCGAGTTCAAGAAATATCGTCAGGATCTGCGACACCAGCACCTAGGTCCTCTGCTGTGTTACAGAGGATGGATTGTGAAGGAGAGAGGTAAATGTATTGTGTCATATTCTCTCAAGGCAGAAAGCAGATTTTCAGAATATGTTGCATATTTAATACTCACTAGGCACTTCTGGAATATATGAAGTTAAACCATATAAAATAGTCATTTTTATAGGTCAGAAAACAGTCAACTAGCGGAAACTTCGTTCACACACATGCATACATAGACACAGATTCATGAGTACACGTATATATAAAGACATTTATGCTGCCACCTCAGTCAATAAAACAAAGCGAAGCTCATAATTACCCAGTAGAAATTGCCCTTGACCTCCAGAGAATATTAAAATCTTGTATAACTGAAACTAGGAGGTGGTTCTAAGGACCCATTCTGAGGGGTCCTATCAGGAAAGAGTGTTTCCCAAACATAGGTCTGGTTTTAGACTATTATGCCTGCTACCACGTTCTCAAGACAGAATTTATACCCTAAAAGAATGAGAGTCAATACAAGTGAATTCTTTTTTTAATATATATATATGTATTTAAGTCAGTAGAAAGATATTACCCAAAGCTGACATTTTGAGTTTTTTAACGTTAGTCTGCTGAAGGCAAAGCCTCTTCTCTTGGCAGGCTGATGACTTTTGCAAGGTTTTGTGGTTTGGGGCATGCCTATGCCGCAGTGCTGGGAGCCATTTTTCACACGCCATCTTTTTGACAGAAGTCAGTGAGGCGTGGCATCTGAGTCCACAAAAGCTTTATGATTTCAGTTACTATGCACTTCACTGAAAGATGGGCTTTGGAATATTTTGATCCTCAACAAAGAGGTTGTTGTTAAACTGGTGTTTTTTGTTTAGTTTTGTTTTTGTTGTTTTTAGAAATGAGACCAAATGCTCATAGGTGTCTTCAGCTTTGAGGATATCTCTCCTAAACTTGAAGAGGTGTTTGTGTATGGGAAAAATTGGCAGTTTCCAGAAAGATCCTTTGTAGACTTTTCTGTTTACCTCACGTGGCTTAATATCATTTCATTTGGCAGAATTATAGGCTATAAAGTTACACACATATGAAAGCAACACAGGTAAGGCAACTGGCCCAAGGATTAGCAAATGTGGGATTTGGACCCATGTGTCCTGCTCAACCACTGGATTTTGCTGGGCCTTAATTGCCTCATTTGTAAAGTAAGGTGACTAGAGACTGTGTGCTGTCAGGTAAGGTTGAGCGCTGGGCTTCTGTTCTTGGCCCTAGAATTTTTGGCAACTGAACTGGGAGAAAAACACACAAAGCAGTTGACCTTGTGTCCTTGTGTCCATTTTTCATAATGCTCTGTGCTGCCCTTGGAGCTTAAAGGAACAGGATTTAACTGACTTGCTGTCAGTGGATCTTGCACCCCAGGCTGCTTTCTAGCGTTGGGGATGAATTTATGCGGATTCACTGGCACTTGCTTTCCCAGGTCTGTTACAGAATTGAGGAAATCTGCTTAAGTCAATGATAGAGTTTATTTGTTCTTTGTAAATGGGCTGAGATGGAAAACCTATGTTAGCTCAAAAATTCTGTAAATATATATAGTTCATGTGTTAATTATCTCTTGTAGCATATTATCAATAACTACAATGTATTAGACACTGTTTTAAGTGCTATACATGTATCGACTCACTGAAACTTTATGGTCACCCTATAGAATGGTGACTATGATTATCTTCAGGTGAGAAATGGAGGTGCCCAGAGCCTAAGTTCATGCACAACCAGTCAGTGGCAACATCAATGTTTGAATCCAGTGAGACTCCAGAGTCAGTGCTTGTCATCACTACACTATGTCTCCATTTGGCTAATGACACGCCTTAAGTGTTCTGAATAGGCTTCACCTGTTTTCTAAGTCTAGGGACTTTCAACTCATAGTCAAAGTCTGGGTCGTAGCCCTAGGCAATGTCAACCCTAAGTCAGAGGAACTATTAGTGCCCAGACATTGTTGTTATTGTTGCTTTTGTTAGTTCCCCTGGAGTTGGCTCCAACTCACACCGACCTTTTGTGTAACAGAATGAAACATTGGCTTGTCGTGCGCCATCTTCAAAATCACTGGTGTGTTTGAGCCCATTTTTGCAGCTATTGTGGTCAGCTCATCTCATTGAAGGTTTCCTTTCATTTTCCCTGACTCTCTACTACGCCAAACATGATGTTCTTTTCTAGTGACTGGTCTTTTCTGATGAGTGTCCAAAGTGAGGAAGACAAAGTTTCATCATTCATGCTTTTAAGAAGCATTCTGGCTGTACTTCCTTCAAGACTGGTTTATTTGTCCAAACTTTACCAAAATCCATTACCCTTGGTTTGATTCCAACTCGTAGCAACCCTATAGGACCGAGTAGAACTGCCCCATAGGGTTTCCAAGGCTGTAATCTTTAGGGAAGCAGACTGCCCCATCTTCTCCCACAAAGTGGCTAGTGAGCTCAAACCTTTTGGTTAACAGCTAAGCACTTAACCACTGCACCGCCTTTGTCCAAACTTTTCCATGTATAAAATGGGGGGAAATAACATATATGTGATTGGAATCATATTTGCCTAATTTGTAGAGTTCTTATTAGGCTGAAGAATTTGTATAGTTTCTTTGGCAAGCACAGATGGCTAGCATATCAATAAAAATAGATTGTGTTCCTTCCTATCTGTGCTAGAAAAAGTCTTCCGGTGAATGACTACATGATGATTTCTCATCAATAGAATGTGAGAGGATGTGGTATTTGTCACTTCCAGGCTGATGTGGTTACAAAAAGGATGTGCCTTCCTCATCATCTTTTCCCCACCCTCTGGCTTTATGGAGAGTTACAGTCAGGTGTTGAAGATAATGGAGTCAAAGATATAAGGAGCCTGGGTTCCTGAATAATCACTTGGAGGAAAGTCATCCGAACAGGAATACCCACGTTGGATTATGACATGAGTAAGAAACAATATTGCAGTGAATTAAGGCACTGAGATTTTGGGGGTTATCTGTTATAGCAGCTAGAGTTACTTAGCCTTACTACTAAAAGTGCAATGTAAAGGTAGTATTGCTTTCATCTAGGTCAGAGTAAAGGACTGGAATTCTGTTATTATCTAGTCTTTAAATTTCTGAGTAAATCATTTAACTTATTGGTGCCTTATTGACTAACAACTCTTCAATAAAGAAAATATTCATATCATAACTTCAGAGCAGTGTTTCTCAGCTGGGGCAGTTTTGCCCCCCCAGGGGACATTTGGCAATGACTGAGACAATTTTTGGTTATCACAACTGGGGTAGGATGATACTGGCATGGAGTGGGCAGAGGTCAGGGATGATGCTCAACATCTGAAAGTGCACAGGATAGTTCCCTCAATAAGAAACCATCCAGCCTGAAATATCAAAAGTATTGAGGTTGAGGAACCCTGCCTTAGAGGAATATAGTTGGCCCTCTGTATTCATGGGTTCTGCACCTGCAAATTCAACCAACTGCGGATCAAAAATATTCAGGAAAAAAAAAAAAAAAGTTCCAGAAAGCAAAACTTGAATTTGCCACGCACCTAGCACTATGCTGAATCCATGCGAATGAAATGACGTGTAGGCATACCCTGTAGCCTCCTGCCATTCACAGCTCCTCAGCCCCTCTCCAGCACTGTTCGTTTGAGCCTTGCTTGCCTTGCATCTTGTCATTATTCTCTAAACAATACAGTATAACAATTATTTACATAGCATTTGCATTGTATTAGGTATTGTAAGTCATCTAGAACTGTTTTAAAGCATAGAAGAGGACGTGCATAGGTTATATGCAAAGACTACGCCATCTTATATAAGGGACTTGAGCATCCTCCGATTTTGGTATCAGTGGGGGTCCTGGAACCAATCTACCGTGGATACCAAGGGATGACTATTTTGAGCTACAGGTATAAACACCGTTAGACTACTTTTGTGACATGCACTCTTGGACTGGTGGAGACCTGGTCCAGCCCTTGCTGCGTAGAGAGTTCTGTTTACTAGGTCCACCACTCAGGCCACGTGCTCTTGACAACACGACTTTTGCAGTTCTCAGGCAGCTTGATGCACTGGAGTAAATATTGGGTGGAGTGGAAACCTTTGGCTTTAAAGCTAGATCTTTCTGTTAATAGCTGTGTGATCTCAGGAAAGTTAATAAACCACTCTGAGCTTCATTTTCTTCATGTGTAAGTTGGAATAATAATCTTTACCTCATAGGTTTATAATCATTAAATAAGATGAAATACATGCAACATTTACTGTAACCTAAGGCGTATTTTTTTGTTTTATTTTGTATGGCATATAGCACACACTCACTTAAAATGTTTTTTTTCTTCCCAGGACTTCACAAATGTGACAAAAATAACTTGCTAACAGGATATGAAAATGTATGGTGCAGTAAATCAAGAATAATTTACCAAATGGTATAACGCACTGACCCGTATTGCTTATTTATTGATGGAATAAATAACCAGTTAAAAAAAAAAAAGTAAAGCTAATTTTAATCTCTAATTCATAGTTTCAGTTTTACTTCCCATCACTTCTTGACAAAGAATGGGTGATACTGTTTGACAGCAATGACTTAGAGAAATGTTGCTGTCCTGATTCAGATCCAAGTTCTCTCTTCTGTGGTCGTTCTGGTTCTTTGCACTCCTTTGTTCCTCTTGCACATCGTAGGCTAGTCTGTGTCCCACACCCCCACCTCTACCCCATATTTCTCCATGCATGGCTGCTTATGTCCTTGTATCAAGGTTTACATCCTATTGCAGAACATTCTCTTATGCTCTTTGCAGTGGTTCAAAGTTCAGACTGAGCTGCACAGTCTTCATCTACTTTCCTATCAACCAATCAACCCCTTTGACGTTAAGTCGATTCCAGCTCATAGTGACCCTGTAAGACAGAGTGGAACTGCCCCATGTGGTTTCCAAGGAGCAGCTGGTGGACTTGAACTGCTGACCTTTTTGTTGGCAGCCCCAGCCTTTAACCACTGTGCCACCAGGGCACTGTTTCTATTCCTAATGGTGGCTGCATATATTAACACAATGCTAAACCTTAATAAATGGTGATTTACCCAACAATGCTTACGTATAAATACTCTTACCTGTTTACTGAGGGCTGCGGATTGAATTATGTACCACCCCCCACCCCCCCACAAAATGTACTTATCAATTTGGCTGGGCCATGATTCCCGGTATTCTGTGGTTGTCCTTCTTTTTGTGATTGTAATTTTATGTTAAAGAGGACTAGGGTGGGATTGTGACACCCTTACTAAGGTCATATCCCTGATCCAATGTAAAGGTAGTTTTGCTGGGGTGTGGCCTGCACCACCTTTTATCTTACAAGAGATGAAAGGGAAGCAAGCAGGGAGTTGGGGACCTCATACCACCAAGAAAGCAGTGTGGAGAGCAAAGCGCATCCTTGGGACCCGGAGTCCCTGTGCAGTGAAGTTCCTAGTCTGAGGGAAGATTGATGAGAAGGCCGACAGAGAGAAAGCCTTCCCCTCAAGTCGATGCCCTGAATTTGGACTTGCAGCCTACTAGACTGTGAGAGAATAAAGTTCTCTTTGTTAAAGCCATCTGCTTGTGGTATTTCTGTTAAGGCAGCACTAGATGACTAAGACACTGAGGGATGTTTTCTTTGCTCCTCTGCTGTGATAAATGTTTTCAAAATGGCCCTGGAAATTGTCAGAAAAATACTAAATTAGTGCTTCTAATTTTTTTTTTTTTTTGGTAGAACTTCATACATAGAAAAATGTAATGTGAATGCAGGTCTTGGTGCTGGAGTTGACCAACTGGGCCCTTGTACCACCCAGGCCTTACTCAGCTACATGAAGGCAGTCTGTATCTAGGCAGATATACCACAATCCATTCATGGCATACTGACTGGTTGTAAAGCTCCTTTCGACATAGGCTCGGCACTAAACCTTAAGACCAATTTAGCACAAAATTCTACCCAGCTCTCTCCTAACGCCCAGTCCTCTAAATTGTTCCCATTAAAGTCTCGTCCTGTTTATTTATTTATTTATTTATTTATTTTTCTGGGTTGTTGAATCAAGTGTGACCTTACCTGCAGGAGTTTTAGTTTGGTGTTTCACTGTTTCATGATTGCCCACGTTGTCTACACTTGGGTGTCTCTGCATGAGCAGATCTATCCCCCGTCAAAGCTCATCTTCCCCCCGTCTTAGGAATTGCATGGTGCCACTGCACTGTCTTCCTTTTAATGGAAACTTTTTTTATAAGCACTATATAAAAAAAAAAAAAAAAATTTTTTTTTTCTCTTCCGCTTCAGAAATGAAAATTTTGTTCTGTGCAATTAATTCTATTTCAGGGCAGGTTGGGGGCTCTTCCAGGCATCTCTACTACATTTGGAACATCACAGAAGAGTAAAATAATTTATGTGACTAAGGAACTAACTTCTTCCCATGACTTTTAAAATGACATTGTAAAATGAAGACTTTATTAGCCAAGGAGAAAGCACTCCTGGAGATCAACTGATTGCTTTTAATAATGCTAATCAGGGAGAATTGGATGCTGGCACGGCTTCTAAGGGGGCTGTTGGTTGCACGGAGGAGTTCTGGAAGGGCTTAGAAAGGTTGACAGAGCAGGAGGAACCAGTGAGAACACCTGGAGCCTGTAAGTGGGAGAAAAGAGGTCCCAGGGGATGTAAGAAGCTGATTTTACCTCTTGAGGAAGAATTAATAAACCTAATCTTGAATTGTCCAGCCTACAGAACTAAGACTGAAGGGTAAAAAAGGTAGTCACAGTAAGAAATTCAAACAACACAATTAAAATCTGGTAACTAATCTCAACGGTGGAACATATATACTTCTGGAATTTTTTTCTCTGTAAATCTAAACCTGTATATGATAGATAGATAGATAGACAGACAGACAGATAGATACAACCCAAACCAATTGCTGTTGATTTGATTCCGACTCACGACAACCCCACGTGTGTCAGAGTAGAACTGTACTCCACAGGGTTTTCCGTAGCTGATTTTTAAGAAGTAGATTGCCAAACCTTTCTTCTAAGGCATCTCTGGGTGGACTTGAACCCCCTAACTTTTGATTAGCAGCTGAGTGCATTAACCTATATACTCATGTACACATATGCATATTTTATGTCATGCATATACATTTAAATATGTTTTTCCAAAAATGGGATCAGAGCCTAAATATTCCTCTAAAACTGGGAGGCAAATTTGGACTCCATACAATAAAGGTATTTAATAATGGAAGCTATCTAGCAGCGCAACAGGCTGCCTCATGAGGTAGTGGGCTTGCCATGAGTACAAGTGTTAGAAGAGTGTAGACCAGTATGTCTCAAATTCTAAGGTGATGTGAATCCCTGGGGGATGTTGTTAAAATGCAGGTTCCCAATCTGTAGGTCTGAGGTGAGGCTTGGGAGTCTTCACTGTTAATAAGATCCCAGGTGTTGCTGGCCCTGAGGCCAAACATGAGGAGGAAAGGTTTGAATGACCATCTCTGAGGATGCTTAGAATGGATACCTGTCGTGGATTGGGATAAAACACCTCTAAATTTCCGTATAACTTGAAGGTTTTATTGTATATTGATTATGTATACTTTTCATGGAAAAGAGTGTTGATTATATATGTGTTTTCATTTACATTCTTACTATTACTCTCAGTACTCCCTTCTCACTCTTTCTCCCTCTTTTCTCTAGTACCAACCCACCAAAAACAAAACCCACTGCTGTCGAGTCAATTCCTCTAGTACAGTCTACAATAATATGTTGGCCACTGAGATTTTAATTCTTCCTTATTTGAACCTTCAAAGCAAACATTCTATTCCTTAACTTCCACTGGTACCATGTATCTTTATTCAGAGAAATACATATCTTTATAAGTGTTAGGGTTTGCCTGTGTCTAAGCTCCACCCAACCCTATCATAAGGATTATATTTAAACGATGTCCCTAATAATCCTAATAGAAGGAACCAGAATAAAATAAGAGTAAATCATAATGCCTAAAAACGAGTAAGCACATCATATCTGCTGGACACTGCTTTGAGGGTTTTATATGCATTACATTGTTTAAAGTACAAACCTATGAAAATCGGCATTATTGTTTTCACACTTTATAGGTAAATGTATTGAAGCACAGGGAAATTGAGTAATTTGCTCAAGGTCATTTAGGTAGTTAGTGGTAGAGTTGGGATTGGAACCCATGAAGTCTGGCTCCTGAGTTGGTACTCTCAACTATGATAGCCTCAATGGGATGATTCACTGGGATCCATTGGGATCATGGGATTCACTGGGCTGATGGGAAACAAGAAGTTACCTCAAATTTGTATCAAATTGTGTGTTTTCATTCCTTACCATCTGGTAATTTTTTGGTGATCACCATTGGTTTTGGTGATAATTTGGTATAAATTCCTCAGCCTTTGAGAGCACCCATGCTATATTTTGTAAATTCTACCTTATTTGTGGATTTCCTTAGGCACATGGAGTCTGCTGAAATAACCAATTTGAATTTCATGAAACATAAAAATAGCATTTATAAAATACATGTGAACCTTTGTAAATTCAGAATTCTATTTTGCTGACAGTTGCTAAAACTAAAATGATACCTGAGTTTAAATATTGGTTTGAGCAATTAAATAATTTTGACAAAATTATGCCTAATAGCTAAAGTGTCCCACACTATCCTTAAAGGAGAAGTTAACTGAGATATGCAACTACACCAAACGTTTTTATCCCAAAGAAGCCTATTTTCTTAGTAAGTAAACTATGCTTAAGAATTAGTATTAAACCTTTTAGATTTTTTTTCTTTAAAAATATGAAAGGGAGTAATTACATGAGTAAGAGTGTGTTCCTGGCATCTCCAGCCACAGAACTGTTCATAGTGAGGAGACCTGCCTGTTATGGCCCATTGTGGTCATGGCTATGAACTGAAGAGGAGATTGAGCTGTGAATAAGGGAGCCTGGGACCAAGACTCTGCTGCTCAAGAAGCTAGAGACAGCCAAAAGTCAGTGATGTGGGGGACAGCAATGGTCCTTCTTTAGTGACTTGTGGATCTAAGAATTAGGCATGTTTGTTTCTATTTTCCAAATACATTTATTAATTTTAATAATAGATAATGCGTTCACATCGTTCAAGAATGTATAAAGAGCTTTTTAAATTATTCATGGAGCTCAGTGCATTCATAAAGAAAGGTCAGGTACAATCCCTTTTCTTTGTGGGAGTACATTCTGCTAACAGGGCCCCAGCATCATAATTATTTTGTTAATGTTAATGGCATGTATATCTTTTTATCAATACTCTCTTGTAGGAAGAAAGCAATAACAAGGGTTGGTACCAGGGTAATTGTTGAGTAGAAAGCACGTCTAAGGTGCAGGTTCTCTGTTTTGTTGATTCTCTGTGCATTTTGTGACGCATAGTGATGGGCAGGGATCTAAAGAACCACACTAGTAGCCAAGGGAAACTTCAGGGCTGGGGACCAGCCTTGGTAAGGAAGATAGACATTTACAAGTCATCAATGAAGAAATTTTCTTTTCCCAGCTATCAGAACAAAGACAGGCTTTTTTTTTTTTTTTTTTTTTACACACTAATGTTCTTTTTTAAAATATAATTTCTACACAGTAAAATCTCAAATATAGCACTTATTGAATTTTGATAAATGTATTCACCAGTGTAACCACTGCCTTTATTATGAGAGAACATTTTTGTCTTCTCAGACAGTGCTCTTGGACTCTCTTCCAGTCACTACCTTTTCCCTTTTTCCTCCCCAATGTGTGTGCGCACACACACAGTCACAGTCACATAGACACGCACAGACTCACACACACACAACCACACACATGCTCACACAGACACGCACACAGAAAACCACATACACACAAACCACACAGACATACACACACAGGCAACTACTATCCTATCATCAGAGCTTGGTTTTATCTGTTCTTG
This sequence comes from Elephas maximus indicus, assembly GCF_024166365.1. NCBI lineage: Eukaryota > Metazoa > Chordata > Mammalia > Proboscidea > Elephantidae > Elephas > Elephas maximus. The sequence continues at coordinate 46,935,806 of NC_064843.1, forward strand.
CCTTTCATGTAAATGGAATCGCACAGTATGTATTCTCCTGTGTCTGCTTTCTTTGACTCAGCGTGGTTTTGAGATTCATCCACGTTGTGGCACGTATAAGAGGCTGTCCTTGCTTATAGCTCCATAGTATTCCTTTGCATGGTTTTGCCACAGTTTGTTTGTGCATTCTCCACTTGATGGACGTTTGGTTGTTTCCAGTTTCGAGCTATTACGAATAAAGCTGCTATGCACATTCTTGACCAGGTCATTTTGTAGACATATGTTTTCATTTCTCTTGGGCAATTGCTGAATCACAGGGTATATGTCTAAATTTTTTAGATATTCACAATTTCGAAAGTGGATGTGTCATTTTACACTCCCACCAGCAGTATCAGAGAGAAGGGGATGGTCCTGATCACAATGGTACTTTGTCACCTGCTCCGCATGTGGACAATTCCATAAACCGTGTACACACTGCCCTAGAGAGCACAGGAGACAGAGTAACGGGTTGAGGATGGGAGGTAATGGAATTATAGTCAGTGCTTTGGAGATTCATTCTGGGCCAGCCAGTCGGGTTTACTTGCTCCCAGAGCCACTCCTCAGCCCAGGGGCGCCCAACAACCTTTCATTAAGAGTTACACCATGGACAGACTGGCTGTGTTACAGAATTAATTCCGGGACTGGCTTCCTGCCTGCCTGCACCTTGACCTCTTCTGTTTGTTCTCTCTCCACAGGCACACCATAGTCATCCAGCTTCACAAAAAATTCTGTCTTTCTGTTTTTGGTGATTTCCACGGGTGCCATAAGCCTGCTTGTAGATGTCCCACCTCCCCAACCCAGACCCCATCCTGTTGCACACATATGGTGTTGCTTCTCTTTCCACACCTTTACTCACAATATCCCTCTCTCTGGTTAGTACTTCCTCTTCTCTAACCTGAAATTACTATTATTCATTCCCTCGTTTTGCTGCTCCCCTTTATGGCAAAGCAGCTGCATAGAGTGGTCTACACTAAGTCTCTAAGTCCTTACCCACCGTTCTCACCTCAACACACTCCATTTCCAGCCATGCTGAAAAGAGCTCTTGTCGAATTTACCTGGTCCGACATTTTGTCTCTGTTTTCATCTCATGGAATCCTTCAGCAGGGTTTGATCTGACACTCAAGCCTTCTTCCTTGAAATTCTCTCTTGTCCTAGCTTCCAGAGCACCGTGCTTGGCTGATTTTTCTACCTGAACTCTGTTTCCCAGATCTTCACCATGGGCTTAACCTCCACAAGAGGCTTTCCCAGTCCAGGACCTTCCTGACCAAAGCAGCTTCCTGTACCCCCTCCCCTCAACCTATTTTTATTTTTTAAACCGCCTCTAATCCTGCCTAAGGAACTCTGGTGACTCAGTGGTCAAGCACCTGCATTTGCCCAATGCAGTATGTTGTTTGATTTATTGGCTGCTACTTCCATGGGCATTGGTTGTGTATTCAAGTAAAATAGAATCCTTGACATCCTCAACATTTTCTGTTTATCATGATGTTTCTTACTAGTCCAGTTGTGAGGATTTTTGGTTTTTTGATGTGATGTTGAGGTGTGATCCATACTGAAGGCTGTAGTCTTTGATCTTCATCAGTAAGTGCTTCAGGTTTTCACTTTCAGCAAGCAAAGTTGTGTCGTTTGCATTAACGCAGGTTGTTAATTAGACTTCCTCCAATCCTGATGCCATGTTCTTCTTATAGTCCAAATCCTTGGATTATTTGTTCACCATACAAATTGAATATGTATGATGAAAAAACACACCCTGATTCACAGCTTTCTTGTTTTTAAATCACGTAGTATTCCTTTGTTCTATTCAAATGACTGCCTCTTGGTCTATGTGCAAGTTCTTCATGGGCACAATTAAGTGCTCTAGAATTCCTATTCTTCCCAATGTTATCTATGATTTGCTGTGATCCACATAGTCAAATGCCTTTGCACAGTCAATAAAACACAGGTAAAGGTAAACATCTTTCTGGTATTCTTTGCTTTTATCCAAGGTCCATCCGACATCAGCAATGATATCCCTGGTTCCATGTCCTGAATCTGTCTTGAATTTCTGCCATTTCCTTGTCAATGTACTGCTGCAACCATTTTTGAATTCTTTTCAGCAAAATTTTACTTGCACGTTATATTAGTGATATCATTCAATAATTTTCACATTCCTTTGGATCACCATTCTTTGGAATGGGTACAAATACAGATCTCTTCTAGTTAGTTGGCCAGGTAGCTGTCTTCCGAATTTCTTGGCATAGACAAGCAAGCACTTCCAGCATTGCATTTGTTGAAACAAGTGAATTTGTTGGCACTTGTTTTAATTTTCTGCAGCTTCAACTTGAAATTTATGAGCAACTGATGGTCTGTTCTGCAGTCAGCCCCTGGTCTTATTCTGACTGATGATATTGAGTTTCTCCATCATCTGTTTCCATGGATGTAGTCGATTCGATTCTTGTGTATTCTGTCTGGCAAGGTCCACGTGTATGGTCCTGTTTAAGTTGTCGAAAACAAAATAAGAAAGAAAGAACTGATCTATATTTTCTCTCCTTTGACTCTCTGCTTAATCATTAAAGCCAAGGCTGTCACAGATTATTTATTGGCAGGGTAAAGCAGATATAAATTCATTTTGCAGCTAGAGAGCAGGTGTTTCCCACCTGTTTGGTTCTGTTTCTCAGGTTGAATTTTGCCTACTTTACACTAATCCACTATCCTAGCTTGTAAGTGCTCCAGCAAACTGTTGATCTATTGCTTGCAAGCCTGCATAGCCCTGGGCCTGAGCCAACCTGCCCAGTAACCCTGAACTAGGTCTAATCTGTTTTCAACACATCCTGTCTCTGCCTCTGGTGGATTCCCATATCACCCTCATCTGATACCTGCTACTTCCAGAAAAAAGACTGAAAAACCCTTTGGAAATATTAATGGCTTCATGTATAGCTTCCCTTCCCCCTCCTAGAAATGTTTGCACCTTTTGGAAAAGGCTAATTAGAAGGGCCAGCATGTAGCCCCATGTGTAGCCCCACAGGATGAAAAGTCTTTATTATTCAACTACAGTAGACCCTAAACAAATGAACAAACAAAAACCACTGCCAAGTTGATTCTGACTCATCACAGCCCCATATGTTACAGAGTAGAACCTCTCCATTGTGTTTTCTTGGCTGTAACCTTTACAGAAGCAGATCACCAGACCTTTTCTTCCTTGGTGCCACTGTGTGGGTTTAAACAGCCAACCTCTAGGTTGATAGACAAGAGCAAACAGTTTACACTACCCAGGGAGGCCCTCAAATATAATAGACCAGTGAGACCTGTCCACATGAGCATCTGAGGGGTAGTTTTTAAGGCTGGGTTCTTTAGAGGAGCAAAAGCAGTGAAGCATATATATAAATATATATTGAGAGATTTAATTCAAGGAAATGGCTTATGTAATTATGGGGGATGGTAAGTCCCAAATCTGTGGGTCAGGTGGCAGGCTGCTAGCTCACAGAATTGTGAGAGCTGGTGAATCCAAAATCTACATGTCAGGCAGCAGGCTGCAGGCTTCTCACGTCCCAAGAACTGGAGGTCAGATGGGACAAGTGCAGGACCCAGAGAGTGAGAGCTTTGCCAGAACATCCATTTATGTATTGGATGCAGGCCACACCCCCAAGGTAATGCCCTTTCCAACAGATTGGCTGCTCACATCAGATCACAAAATGGAGGGTGATATGTAGTGTCTGCCAAACCGCTGAGGATCATGGCTTAGCCAAGTTGACACATAACATTAATCATCACATGTAGTTTTATACAACTAGATTACAAGTGAAGTGTTGGAGGGAGTTGTTCATTAATCCTCAAAAAAGTTCTTACAGTGTGTGGCTCCTCCCCTTTCCTGGAGATACTTCCCCTTTTAAACCAGCTGCCATTGAGTCAATTCCAATTCATGGTGAGTCCATGTGTGTCAGAGTAGAACTGTTCTCCGTAAGGTTTTCAATGGCTAATTTTTTGAAATTCGATTGCCAAGCCTTCCCTCCAAGGCACCTCGGAATGGACTCAAACCTCCAACCTTTCAGTTAGCAGCCAAGTGTGTTAACCATTTGCACCACCGGGGAACTTCACTCCTGTTGGGAATCTCATTATTATCTCCTATTCTAGAGCTTCTTCAATTTAATATGCCTAGGATATACCTGTGTTCTGACTCAGCAGGGCCTGAGATCCTGCATTTCTAACCAGTTCCCATTGGATCATCCGCATGGTCCACGGATCACACTTTGGAAAGCAAGACCCCAGATCAGCACCTCTCTGACTTGAGTCTGCTTCAAATTCATTTGGGGACTTGTAAAAACAGATTGGTGGGCCTCAACTGAAGGGGGTTCTGATTCAGTAGGCCCCAGATGGGGCCCATTTATTTGACTTTCTAGCAAGTTGCAGTTGAGGCTGCTCCTCAGGGGACCCCACTTTGAGTACCACTGTCATAGATTATTATAGAAGCCTCTGACTCATTTCTCTGCTCCCGTTCATTCATTATTTGCTCGACCACCAGAATTATCCCTTAAAATTCTAAATCTGATTATTTCTTATAGTTCCTTACCTGGTTTATAAAATTGATAATGATTCTGTATCAACCGCATAATATACTTCTAGGCTGTTTGGCATGCTATGAAATAAGGCTAGAAATAAGCATCCTTAAGACAGAATTTAGATAGGAGCTTGCCTCCTGGTTGTCTTAATGGCATACAGTTCACCTAGTCCACCTGTGTATGTGTATCAGTACAATAAAGGATTATTTCAGGGACTTTATGCAGATTACAAAAGCATTTATTGGTAGTGGAGTCACATACACTCTAAAATGATGTCTATAACCTTTTCAGTAATCCATAATTTAAACATAGTACCAACTAGAAACTCATCATACTATACTTTAGGATTCTGCTTTTAACCCCGTATCCAATTTATAGAGAAAATGACCAGTGTGGATAAGTGAAGCTACTGAGTTCTCTGCCCTGAAATCCCCTTTGCTTTGCCCTGGTTTCGTTAATTATCTTCTATCAGACCATGCCCTTTCTCTTCCAGGCTGTTAGATACAGGGGTTATTTGTTGTTGCTGACGTTTGTTTTGTTGCAGAGATCTTGGTCCTAATTCTTTTTCTTTGAATCTGTAAATACTGCAAGTGCAGTCCATAAAGAGACTTGACTTGCCTCCAGAATGCACTGCCAGATGCTAGCTTCCAGCTTTAATAACCAATCCTAGAGATGGGGTTTGTGGGTTTGTTTGGTCTCGCAGTTTGCGCCAACTGGGCACCATGTCCTCAGTCCACCTTCTTCTTTGTGCACAAGTACAAAAGGGAACATTTTATTCTGCTTCTTTGGGTGGGAACAGTCTCTTTATTTATGGGATCTGTGCTAAAATTTGATTTTCCCCCTTGCATGCAGCTCTGACTTTATGTAAATCCATGTCCATGACAGTTTTTCTATGTCATGCCAGGTTCTTCTAGGTTTTGATGGCATTTAAGCCTTTGTGTCTTGGTCTTCCTTTCCAGCTTCAGGCCTGGCACTGTAGCACCACTACTCTAGCCATCCCCCCAAAAGGCATGGATGGTCATACCTCCCCACCTTTGCTCACTTCATTCCTTCTTCCCAAATTGTGCCCAGCTATGTTTCCCTTCCTGGTCCCCAGCTCCACCTGGTTAAGCCCACACATGCAGGCCTTCCCAGATCTTAAGCTAAATCTTCTTAACCCCAATGAAAATCAGGTGGTGTCCCCCAAAGGCAATTGTCTCCAACTCCTCTCAGTTTTCTTTTTGCTGGTTTTCAAGAGGAATGTTTGTGTGAGGGAGGAGAAAGGTATTTGCTGCAGGCGTATATTTGGATGTTTAGGGGAGAGTTGGAGGGAGAAAGGATGTAAGGGCTGGTAAGTGTGGGCACAGTTGATGCAGAGTTGGCATACTAAAAGGAATTTTTGCCCTTTAGTGCTCTCTGCATTCTTTTTGCAAGTATGACCTAAGGCAATTAAAAGCAGAAAATAACTAAACTGATAGTCATTTTTTAGTATATCTGGTCCACTGTACTTACTCTCCAATTTTTAGACTTTTTGAAAAGCATAGAAGCTTCAAAACTGTCAAAGTCTGCTCTTCTTTCAGCCTTCACGATGACTTAGGAGGAAAAAGGAAAGAGGTGTGCTGTGTTTGCTTTGGGTCTTTTTATATGTTGACACAGATGCAGTCAAAGGACTTGAAATGGATTGCAGTTTGAAACTTGGGTTCTTTTTTGCTCTTTATTTCCTTCTGTGTTTTCACCCGTTGGTAGCCCTGATTAATATTCTATATTGTTCATGTCAGGGAGACAAAAACACAGGTTCAAAATTTTGATGTTCTCAGTGGACAGTAATGAATGACACTACATCTAAAAGGGAGCCAAAAATTCACAAGCCTGATGTAGATACGTAGTTCCTGTTGCATTATGTACAAGTTAGTGAGTCTTGAGGACTGGGAAATTGGAAGTCACAAGTAGCAGATAATGTGGGTCCCTGACCAGACTCCCTTTCCTGGTTAGTCCACCAGTTCCAGCTGTTGCAGGTGCTGTCCTGGGCATTGGAGGATGGTCAACAGCTCACCTGGCCTCTACACACTGGAGCCAGTAGCACCCACCAGAAGTGACAACCAAAATGTCTCCAAAAAAAACCCCAACCAAACTCATTGCTCTTGAGTTGATTCTGACTCGTAGCAACCCTACAGGACAAGGTAGAACTGCCCCATAGGATTTCCAAGGAGTGACATTTGGATTCGAACTGCTGACGTTTTGTTTAGCAGCCATAGCTCTTAACCACTGCGCCACCAGGGCTCCAGATGGTGCCAACATCCTTGGGATAGAAGGGGTAGAAAAATCATTCCCAGTCAAGAACTCTTGGTCTACAGAGTACCTAAAAGTGGGTTGGGCAAAACCAAGGACTCTCCCTAAAACTTACCCTGGCAAAAAGGCGAGTAACATAAAAACTGCATTGTTCTCTCTGCCCAATTTTAGCTGAACCTTTTAAATGAAGTCTTCCTCAAGCATCTAAAATGGCAGAAGGGCCAGAAGATGCCATAGCTTCTCCTTTAAGTTCCAGTGAGGTATGGAATGACCCTGTTGTAGAGACACCAAGAATATTCTTTTTCTTTTTTTATATTAGCTCATGGCAGAATGCAGAATTATAAAAGTGATTTCATAGTGTTCCAGGCATGTTAATTGTTAAAAAAGAAAATAACTTGTTGAATATAACTGCCTGACATTGTGAAGGTGGAGACAGTAAAACTATTCAAATGTCACCCCAAAATCACAGGCCTGATTAAACTAACTTTAACCTTTCCCTGCTGACAAATTTCACCCTTCTCTATTCTTCCTCTCCCAGTTTTGCTTGCCCGTGCAACTCAGTCCTTCACATTTATTGATGATGGAAGCCCTGCACATGATAACGATAATTAAGCAAACCTGATTTTCAAGGCTTGAGTAATTACTAACTGTGGTTTTGACAATTTAAGAGTGTTACATTGACCTTTTTCTCTGTTTGGTGATGAGAATTAAATGCAAGAGATATGCATCAAAACAAGGCCCCTAATTTAATAAAGATTTAATTTATAATGTCACCTCAAGTTCTCTTCTTTCTAGTTTACACAGCAGACACTGCAGCTTTTCCCAAAGTAATCTGTAGTTATTATTTGAACTATTAAACATCCACCTCCTTAATCTTATGTTATTTAAATTAATCAAGGTAGAAACAAGCAAAATTCTGGCCCAGGACTCTTAACCTGCTTTAAATAAAAAACAATGTTCACTTTTAAATGAGCTATTGAATAAATCTACTAATTTTTTGGGTGAAAAGGCTTCCTCTGTCCCAGGAGTTCAAATTGCATCCAACAGTTGCCTTTGGAATGTGACGAGTGTTCTCCTTCTCCCAATGGCAGCAGTAACAAGCAGTAAGATTCATGGCCCTGGAAGATTTCTTCAATGCCAAGGGTAATTTTCTTTTTCTTCGGAAAGCTAGGAATCATCTGAAACAGAACTCCAGAAGCAAAGTGCACTGCTTGGTGGAAAGGGAGCTAGCTAACTGGAGAAAGAGGAGGGTATAGAATTGCAAGAGAAATGGGAATTTTAAAGTGTTTGTGGGGTAGAGGAGAGATGACTGTAAACAAAGCCAAGTGCTAAATATAGAAAGTATGGAGATTAATAGGTATGGTCCCAGCATTGCCTTAGCTTTGATGTTAAGGAGCAAAGGCAGCTCTGAAAGGGTTCCTGTGTAAACTATAAATAGGAAGGGATTAAGAATATGCCAATTAAGAAACAAATATGTTTTACCTCTGAATTTTACTGTTTATGGAATAGAAGGCAAGAATAACAGAGCAAGCATTTTGTCTATTTAAAAACTCTAGAGTTTATGGCGGGAAAAAGTCAGACTGTCCATTGTTGTGACGTGTCTATTAAATAATTTGTTGCAAGAACTTTTAAAAAAAAGTAGGTGCCTTATTCTAATTAGGCTAGCTAAGTTGTAAAGAAACCATGGGAAACCATGGACATGCGCTCTCATGAGAAGAACCAAAGCCATAAGAGAGCAAAGAGGGAATGAAGCGATAATCTAATGAGAGTTAAATGTGGCATCTAAAATACCCTTCATCTGTTCTTTTCTTTCCCTTTGAATCTGTTTTTATGGAATTTTCCATTAGTTTGGAAACATTGGGTAAGTAATGGAGAGAGGTACTTAGTTTATTTGCTGGTAAATTGAGAATGTGGTGATGGTGATATTAAGAGAGTTGGAATAATCAAAAAATACAAGTGGAGCTGATGATAAAAATATCACCATATCTAATGTTTCTTTTAGAGCTGCTTAACAATACTACTGGTACAATGGATGGACTTAGCCTACAAAATTAAGACAAAACGTAAGGATGATGAATTTTTTAAGTTAAAATTTAATTTTAAAATTATGAAGAAACATCTATGAAATCTCCAAATTGCTTTAGTTTCAAGTTGACAGAAGACAAACTGGGGCTGCTCCCTGCAGGAAGCTAGGTGGTAAGATGGTACATTATTCCACAGAAGAAAACCACTGGTAGTATTTGAGAGGAAACTGTGGTTGTAGACATTTTGAAAATTTCTGTGGAAAAGAGGTGTTTAAATTCATGATCGAGAGATGGTGATTTGAAGCAGAGACATCTGAGAAGCAGGTCAGAGGGCAGTCTCAAGGAAAGGAAGAATTACTCGTTCAGTGACTCGATAATCTTGTGGCAAATGCTGGCCTGCTTAATACTGAACATACACGTTGTTATGCCGATACATACGTATGCAGAGAGATATGTACTTCTAGACAGAGGAAGCCTGCTAGTTAATCCAGTACCCATTCCCCTCTTTCACTTCCCAGTGTCCTTTGCAGCTAGGTGTGCCTGTGAGACTGAATTCTGGCCAAGAGGTGTAATGGAAGTCTGTGAGACTTCAGGGACCTTTTCTTCGAGGGAAGGGAATGCGCTTCTTCATCCTTCCTCTTTGCTACAGGCTAAAATGTAAAATATGAATTGTGTTTGAGCAACTGTTTCCATCCACCATGAGGTAGATGCTGCATGCTGAGGACTGAGAAAAAAGAGCTGGGATCCAAACAACTTTGTGGCACAGCCCTGTCAGGCCTGGATTCCTACCTCCGGGACTCTTTTACTTGGGTGAGAAATAGCCCTCTATCCTGTCCAGTGGTCTTTCTTTTACTTGTAGCCGGACTTAACGTAACTGATACATATTCACTATGATTATAAGGGATGTTAAAAGATATATTATTGATATCCAGAACTGTGTATTATTTCCCCAGCTCATGGTGCAAACTAGGGCCCTATCTGCTTAAAAACAGAAATCAATCAATCACATGTAATTAATAATGTATGCATTGCAAAGAAGTGTGAAATGGAGTTCTGGCCCTCAAAGGGCTTTCAATCAAAATATGTGTGTGTGTGTGTGTGTGTGTGTGAGCCCACATGCAGACAACTTGTAATTTCAAGTTGAAATACAAACAGTAAGGATTCTTCATAGCAAAATTGCGACTGATTTCACGGTTTTCCTGAAAGTGACACCAGTGGAACTGTAGGGAAATAAGCTTTAGCAACACACATGCACACATGCAAAAAAAAAATATATATATATATATATATATATATATATAAACTATGCCATTGTGTAACAGTTCAACCCAATAAAACCAGTGGTGCAAGAAGCAAAAAATTAGCACAGATAACAAAATCCTCAGGAGTTCAGAGGAAATAGCTGAAAAAGACTGAGGGGTTTTGGCAGAGGAGAGCTTGAACCAGGTTGTGAAGATTAGAAAGCAAGATAAGACAGGTGGCAAGAAAGGTTTCCTGGGATACAGTGAATATAAAAAATAAAGATCTGAGATACAGTGAAATGGTGTCAACAATATGAAAGAGTTCTAGGTTGTTATCTTAATATGACATATTTGCAATCAAAATTCTGGTTGCTAGTTTTCATTTCTTTTAGCTGTTTTTGATGAAATACTTAAGCTGCCATGATAGACCCACAGTTCCACTGGTGGTGTTTTCAAGAAAACTGTGAAATTAGTGTATTTCTCTATGAAGAATACTTGCTGTTTTTATTTCAACCTGCAGTTACCTGGTTGAAAGAGATGAATGAATGATTGAGTGTAGTGATTGCGCCTGGGGAGTAGAGAAGCACAGCAAAGTTACTTGTTTATTACTGGCAGCATAGCTAGTGGAGATCTCAAAGTTAGGGCATTTAAAAGAGTGGAGTGAGAATGGTGGTTGTTAAATGGGAGCTAAATGAAACAGAAAAATATGACAAGGATATTTGATAGGACTGGGTGGAAATCACTACTCTGGGAAAGAGACAAAACAATGATCAGAGTGGGCTGCAGAAAAAAGTACTGAATATGACCTGGTTGAGGGAGATGAGAATTAGTACATTAAAAAGACCCAAATTGAAGAAAAAAAAATCCATTTACAATAACAAAAAATCACAGGACCCATCTGTGGAAAACTATAAGTCACTGATGAAAGAAGCCAATGAAGATCTAAATAGACATTCCATGTTCATGGATTGGAAGACTCAATAACCTAAAGATGTCAATTCTTCCTGACTGAACTATAGATTCAATGCAGCCCCAATCAAAATCTCACCAATGTTTGAAAATCAAACTTACTCTAAAATTTGTATGAAAAGCCAAAAGAATCTAGCATAGTCAACACAATACTGAAAAAGTTGGAGAACTCAAACTATTTGATTTCAAGACTTACTATAAAGCTAGAGTAATCAAGACAGCATGATGTTGGCAAAAAAAAAGTTAGACACATAGAGCAAGGAAATATAATAGAGACCAGAAATAACTACATAAATATAGTTAATTGATTTTTGACAAAGGGACAAAGGTAACTCAATGGAGAAACAGTAGTCTTTCCAACAAATGATACTGGGACAATTTTGGGTGTCCATACACACACACACACACACACACACACACACAGAACAGAACCTAGACACAGACCTCCTACCTTATACAAAAAACCAACTGGAAATGGTCATAGACTTAAACGAAAAGAAAGAAAACTTTTTAAAAAATATCACAGGGGAAAATCTATATGATCTTGGATTTGAGGATGAGTTTTTAGATACAACACCAAAAACATGATCCATGAAAAAAAAAATTGGTGTTTGACTTTATTAAAATTAAAAACTTTTGCTCCACAAAAGACACTGCTAAAAATATTCAAGGACAAGACACAAACTAGGAGGAAACATCTGAAAATCACTTTTCTGATAATGGAATTTTATCCACGGTATACAAAGAACTCCTAAGACTCAACAATAAAACAATTTAATTTAAAAATTGGCAAAAGATCTGAACAGACACCTCATCCATGAAGATATGCAGATGGAAAAGAAGCATATGAAAAGATGTTCAACATCATTTGTCATAACAGAAATGCAAATTAAAACCACAGTTAAATATCACTATACACGTACCAGAACGGCTAAGAAAAGAAAAAAAAGAAACTGACAATACCAACTGCTGGCAAGGACACATAGCAACAGGAACTCGCTCTCATTCATTACTGGTGGTACGGCCTCTTTGGAAGACAGTTGGCAGTCTCTTATAAAACTAAACATAGCCTTACCATATAATTTGGCAATCATGCTTCTAGGTATTTACCCAACGGATCGGAATACATATGTTCACAAAAAAAAACCTGCATGTGAATGTTTATAGCAGCTTTACTTATAATCATCCAACACTAGAAGCTACCAAGACATCATTCAGTAGGTGAGTAGATAAGCAAACTGGTACATCCGCACAATGGAATACTATTCAGTAATAGAAAGGAGTGCACTATAAAGGCATGCACAGATGTAGATAAATCTGCAAAGCATGTTGCTAAATGACAGAAGTCAGTCTGAAGAGGCTACACACTGTGTGATTCTATGTATATGACATTTTGGAAAGGGCAAAACTAAAGAGATAGTCAATAGACCAGTGATTATCGGGGGCTTCAGGAGGTTTTTTAGAATGGTGAAATTATCTGTTTGATGCTGTAATGGTGGGTACCTGCACTATGCATTTATAAAAACTCATAGAGTAGACTTTAATATATGCAAATAGAGAACAATCATTTAGGCAGTCAAGGGAGACCAGGATGGAATGAAGACTGTGACAAAAGACTCTAACTGCACTGCAAATATATGAGACATACTCACTGAACTATATATCTGATAAGGGTTTAATATTCAGAATATGTAAAGAACTCCTACAACTGAACAATAAAAAGACATACAACCTAATCAAAAAATGAACAAAGGATGTGACTAGATATTTCACCAAAGAGGGCATATAAATGACCAACAAGCACATAAAAAGATGCTCAATGTCATTAGTTGTTGTTGTTGTTGTGTGCCATCAAGTCAATTCAAACTCATAGTGACCCTATAGGACAGAGTAGAACTGCCCCATACGGTTTCCAGGGAGTGGCTGGTGGATTCGAACTGCTGACCTTTTGGTTAGCAGCCTGAGCTGTTAATCACTGCGCCACCATTAGTCATTAGTGTGATGCAAATCAAAAGTATAATGAGACACTACCTCACCCCCACTAGGATGTCTATGATAAAAAAAACAGAACTAACTGAACAAACAAAAACAAGCAAAAAAAAAAAAAAAAAAAACAGAAAATAGCAGGTATTGATGAGAATGTAGAGAACTTGGAACCCTCATTCATTACTGGTGGGACTGCAAAGTAGTACAGCCTCTGTGGAGAACAGCTTAACAGCTTCTCAAAAAGTTGAGACCTAGAACTGCAATATGACCCAGCAATCACAATCCTAACTGTATACCCAAAAGAATTGAAAGCAGGAACATAAGCAGATACCTGTACACCAATGTTCATTGCAGCCCTATTCACAGTAGCCAAAAGCTGGAAACAACAGAAACGTCCATCAACAGATGAATGGATAAACAAAATGTGGTCTATCCGTACAATGGAATATTGCTCAGCCATAGAGAGAAATGAAGTCCTGGTACTTGTTACGACATGAATGAACCTTGAAAACATTATGTTCAGTGAAATAAGTCAGTCACAAAAGGACAAATATTATATAAACTTACTTATAGGAAATAGGCAAATGTATAGAGACCGAAGTTTATCAGCGGTTACTAGCGATGGGAGGAAAGGGAAAGGTGGGGTGTCATTTCTGAGGGGGCACTGAGTTTCTGTTAATGCTGGTGGGATAATTTGGAAAAGGATAGAGGTAATGATTGTACCGCATGATAAATGTAATCACGGTCCCTGAATTGTATTTGTTAAAATTGTTGCGTTGGCAAATGTTTTGTGGTGTATATTTTTACCACAATAAAAAAATGTAAAAACACACACACACAAAAGAAGATAAACATTAGAAGGACTAGAAACAAACAACAAAAAAAAGCAGTAGGGCTTGAAAGAAAGATGGCTGAGATCCAAAGAGTAAATGCTCCCATCACTAAAATATTAGGGGAAAAAAACATACCTACTCGGAAATCACAGAGACTAAATAGGTCTCAGGGTTGTCGTTCTTTACTTTCTTATTTTTTTCTTGGAAGGGATGATTATACCCACCCTCCAAAAAAAAAAAAAAATAATCCTAAGGCAGAAGGGAAAGAAAACAACTTTTATTTATTGATAAACTAAATTTGGTATTGAATGCGGAGAGAGAGGATGAAAACTGGAGGCCCTGCTATACTTTGGCC